>NC_080042.1:88526655-90026012 GCF_012489685.1 Lotus japonicus | reverse complement strand
AATTACCACTACATCAAACTCCCCAAACATATCATAATTATCATTAATTAGCATCAACATCTCCCTAAGGCCTAATGTAACAATTTTACAATAACACATATGACTCAAGTGAGACCCGATGCAAATGCATTTGGTACCCAAGTGTTATCATTAGCGGTATCACCGCGTCCACTCCAGACCGATAACCTCCAATAAAGTTCGTTCTCTAAGCTTTCAAAATCATCTCCAGTTTTGGGACAAGTCACTAGCCTCCACGAGAACTAGCAAACATTGTCTCTTGACAACTATGCAATGTATTTGTGCAAAACTCAACTAACATATGCATATTTAGACCATCTCCAAGTCCTGAATATTCTAGCATATTCATCTCCTAGTTCAACAATATGAATCATCTCCAATTTCACAAAACACACACTTACATGTTATCAATTACACAACTTGCAGTCACAGTAACTTAGCAACTCAACATATAACATCAATTGAGAAAAAGCACCATATAACGAACTATTTAACATATGTAAATTAATTATAATTCATATATAACAAGTTCTAGAACTATTGTACAAAAGCTGAATTTTCTCCCCAAAATCGCGCCATGCTACATGTGCAGTGCGCCACTTCCATGCGCTACGCGCCTATGCACGCGCCTCCACCACCATGGGTTGCGCGCCGCCCACACCATGGCCGCGTGCCACCCCTCTTCTTTTCCTCCCCCCAAATCTTGACCCTAAATTCAAACCTATATACTTTCAGTTTTGAAAATTCTGCATCATAGGGTTCCTAAATCATGCTTTCTATCACTACCAACTACTATACCAATCCATACAATATGAATTCAAACCCTTACCTCTTGTAGATCAACTCTAGGTTTTCTCCACTTTTCTCTTCTCCTTCTCTGTTTCACGCGTTCTTCTGTCTGCTCCTCTGCTAATCCTCATTTTCTTTCTTTCTTTCTATTTATTTCACTCCTAGCCCTAAACTAGTAGTACTAGTGGGCTCCACTCTCAACTACTCACCCTAAAATCCAAAAACCTTATTTAATTTAATCACTTAATTATCTAATAAAATCACTTAATTACCATATATCATAATAATAATTAAAATAAAATAATAAATAACCTAATAACGGAAAGTGGGGTGTTACACTGCAGCTACTGCTATTTTCTTTTGCTGGTGCCTCTCTCGTGCGATTTTATTTCCTTTTTTTCTCCTTCTGTTTCCCCTTATTTCACTGTTTTCCGCCTTTATTTCATTTTGCCACTGCTATTTTCTTTTTGATGTAAGTCTGTTTTTTTTCTTTTGCAGTTTTTCTGCTTTTGCTTGTACTTGATTTCACTAGTTTCTCCCAGTTTTTAATAATATCTCCTCTACTTCTCAAAAAAAGTATAATAATATATTTTTTCTAAGAAAATATTAATTTTACCATTTTATATAAAAGAATCAGTAAATAAATTAATTTTTTTAAAGTGAAATAATTACTCATCTACACTGTGAGAGAGACTTACTTTTGGCTCCACTCGCAGAATAGGAACTAAACCTAGGTTCTGGAAGTTGGGACTAGGAGTGGAAGTTACGGGTTTCAAAGAAAGTTAGGTTTTTGGTTTGAAAATCCCTTCACTAGGTTATTCCAGTTAACACTGTTAGATTTCACTGCCATATGGCTCCTTCCCTTTGCATGTGCGTGGTGTTCCTACCCCGAGATTCGGGAAGATGTTCTCCACTATCTAAGGGATTGCGCTCTATGAAGATGCGAATGAGAATGGGGGCGTTGGCTTGACCTAACTTCTTTCATGCATCCTGATTTGGTTACTTGGACTTACAAACTTGTTTGCAGCTCTTATGGAGTTAGATTTATCTCTTGTCTATGGGGGTCTAGAAGTGGATCTAGATAAATAACACGATGAAGCCAAAGAAATAACATGCTTTTGGACGAGGCGCCTTGGACAACAACGAAAGCTTGGCGAAGGATCTGCCATGACCATGTTAAAGTCATTATTTTGTTAGATTCCACGAGTTGGAGGGGGGAAAGGCTTAGTCAAGTTTGGCAATACTCCATTCTAACTTCATAAAATTCAATACGGACGACAGTTACTGAGAGGAGGATCATCGCATGAGTGGTGGTGGCATGGTGCGTGATAATATGGGTCGATCTTTTTGATTTTGCTTCGTGTAATGAGGGAGGTGGTTTGTTGTATGTAGAGGCCCTTGCATTGAAGAATGGCATATTCTTGGTGTGGAATATATGGCTTAGAAAGGTGGTGTGCGAGGAGGTAGGTTGTGCGGCTCTTTTGTCTTCGTTGGAAGGATAGTGTGTGGTTCTCACTTGTTTTTTATGATATCAAAGGGCTTCTAAACCGAGAGTGGACAGTCACAAACCTGGTTTGGTGAGGTTGCAACATGGCAGTGAATTGGCTTGCGATATTTGGTGCTTGTTTCTCGTCTTCTAGAATTCACGTTCTTGATATTCCAGACGTTGAGCTTGAGAACCTCTTTTTGAGGGTCTCGTTTTTGTTTCCTAGTGTTTTTCGCTTTCTGTATTGTTTTCCAATGAAGAAAAAATGAATACTTTTAAAATTAGTTTTACTTTTATATATTGACACTTACTATTTGGAATTTATGATTTATATAATTATTTTTAAATAAGGAATATATTTAACAACATAAAAAATCATCAAATGTGATTAAAGGTTTTTAACTGAAATGTTAGTTCATTAATGCTAAAATTAAAACTTTCTTTTAGCATATATCAATATGATAATATGTTTTAATGTATAAATTTTATATCCCAAAAGTCACCCGTGCATTGCACGGGTTACAACGCTATATAAAATTATAAATACATAAGTAGGTCTCTTAATTAGATTTTGATTGCAATAACATCTAGAGCATAGGGTTTCTCGTAATGTTTCTCACCCTTTGGTTTTGAATCTTAGTCAAGTCGCAGGCATAGGTTTAACCACAGACAATTGCAATTGCCTCATCAGATACACTCCTTGTTCTCCCCCAACACACAATTGCAATGGCCTCTTCTTTCTTTCTTTTTTTCCTTTTTCTTCTCTCCTAAGCCTCCAAAATTGATCTTAATTAGATGGCTGAGTGGATCAGAGAGCAGGAGAAAGCATTTGAAAATGCCATTGCAACTTATGCTGAGGATGATCCATATGGATGGGAGAAGACTGCGGCTGCTGCTGTACCAGCAAAAACAATCGAAGATATTAAACATCATTATCTGATGATGATGTTTTAATTTGAATATCGAATCTGGTCTTGTACGCTTCACCAGCTAGATTATGATTCATTTTCACAGGGCTCAAGAAGCCATGCTTCGAGATCTGTGGTAGAGAGAAACTCTACCAAGTAAAATCAAAGGAAGAAAACCAAAAGAAAACTAAAGAAAAGAAGATAAAATAAAACTTTGTCAATTTTCTTGTTAATATTTCATAATGGAAACCATACAACTTATACTAACTATCTACTCTAAGGGATGAAAGGTGACCTTACATGTGGCACCATCATAAAAAGTAGAATACTCTAGAACATGATCTAAATAACAAACTAGAAATAAACATAGAAATAATATTAACTAATTATATTTGGCCTAGTAACTCGAGGCCCATAAAGGATGTAGTTATAGAAGCCCATTAAGCATGCAACCCTCTACCATTACCATCCCCTTGAAAACATCCTTGTCCTCAAGGATGAGAAATAGACTATCCAAGCAATAATAAGAATCCACTCAAGAAGTGTAGTGCTATGCCAAAGCCCATGAAAGGAGTACAGAGTCTGTGAAGTGAACTCTGACATGGAACAAACTAAATATGTATTGTCTAATTCCATTTCAGAGAAACAAGTCCCAATGCCACGTCCTATTGCCAAAGGTGCTCTAATGGTCTTGTCCACAACAATGATATGCCATATAAAGCTAACACCAGTAGAGTGACATTGCCACATAAAGACCATACATTTGTTGACCCAATGCCACACTAGCAAGCTGTGTTGGAGAACCCATACATGTGTTGACCCATCAGAATAATAATCCATGATCCAGAAATAAAGGTGGGGAAGGCAATGGATCATTGAATATGGGTTGAATTGTCCAAACAAGCTCAACGTTGCAAGACCCACATAAGTAACAGTAGACTGTGTAATGGTGCTTGCATTTGATCCAGTAAACATAGCCAAATCAACCTCAACATTTGATATATTGAGTACTATCCACTTGACTTGCTCCAGCAAGGCTACAAATGCATGGGTCAGATCTCTCCACAATAAGGGTTGAAACAGATAGAATTTGAGTATTTCTTGTGAAGACACCGGCGTAGGAGTGGGATGTGCTTTTGCAGCTTGCACTGGAAACTGGCCGTGATTGAAATTGAGATGTTGGACTTCCATAATGAACCATTCCTCTCTAAAAGACCTCTTCATCTCATCTTTTCTTTGTTCCCCAAGTGGTAGCCTCTGTGGATATGCAGCTAATAATTGAAAAACAGCTTGGCACAAATGTTCCAGGTTTATGATTCCAGGGTCAAATAATTGAGGATAAAATTCATGTAGCGCATGTCTTCTAGCGGCAATCTGATCAGACGTGAGTTCCAAAAATTCAAGTGTCTGAGGCCTTGAATCAGCATCAAACGAATGACCCAATTGAGCTGATGTGAACATAGCAGCAAGGAGTTCATCAGAAAGGCCATTGACAGATAGTGTAGGCCAAACGCATGAATCGAAAAACCAGCCAAGAATGGCGTGAGGAATACTAGATCCTTGACAACTAGATGATACTCCCTTATCACCATTTGAAGAGTAACCATAAGGCAACATAGAATGTACAGCAACAAGTCCAGGGTCATAGTAATCATAATCATGTACTTGCTTTTCAAATTGAGCCTCATTATTTTTCTGCACCAACTCTTTCTCAAGCAACTCCTCAAACACTAGGTGATTTAATGTGAAATCTCCAGCAACACATGTATTTAAGGCCCCATATGCTAGCTTAAGAGTGTGAGTACAAATTCCCGGGTCAAAAGAAATTATGAACAAGCCAGGTTTAGCCAAGAACTTAAATAAAAGAGAGTCAAGAGCATAAGTAGAGTCAACTTGTTTCTCTTTATCTTCCAACTCATGCATTATGTCAAATAGTTTTCTCTCATGCATTTTATCAAACAGTTGGGGTGTAGTCTTAGAACCAATGCCATTTTTAGAAAAAATTGAACAAGGGACCAAGTCTGTGATGAAACAATTTGACATGAGATGCTTAGTAGAAGTCTGAGTGTGGGCACCGGTAATAAACCAATAATCCAAGCAGTGTGAATGCCTACCAAGCCAGCCAAGATTGATTTGGAGAAAAACTTTAGCAGGCTGAGTGATAGAGGGCAATTTAATAGGATGTAGGTAACTCAACTTTGGGTCTTCAATAGCAAATGAAGCTACGTGACCATTGCCCAAAGTTGGAAGTAAATGAACAGTTCCAGGATCAAAGGGTGTGATAACAATTCCATGTAATTCAATTAGAAAACGTTTCCCAAAATAAGCATCAACATTGTTATGCCTAAACTTCTTCTCATGCATTTTGTCAAACACATGGTGACCAATAGAAAGTGTAGTCAGGGAATACTTTTCCTCTGCCGTAATGTGCTCACACCTTGGGTCGTCATGGTCCACATATGAAGTCTCCTCATATTTGTCTCCAGATGAGGTATTGGGATCAGTCACTGGTACTGCCATTGAATCCTGATCCACAGTGGAGGTAAGAGCTTGGGTTGGTTGACTATGCACAGATCTGGAAACAGAGCTCTTCACCAGTGTAGGCTCATTGCCTAAATCACCTCTCTGGTTCGCAACTTTCTCAAGGTTGTCTTTGTGACCCATCGTTGTATCAGCCTCAAACAAAGATCTGGTAGTGCTAAACTGAGGCTTCGCCATTGGTGTAGCATTGGATTCCACTGCCTGAGCTGTCATGGGTTGTAATGTGTTGGACACTGAAGAAGATTTCCCAGATCTGCTGGCTCCATTTTGCTCAAATTTGCATGTGATAAACTGAAATTTGAACACTTCTCGGAATTTGTCCCATGAATCAAGTTGGTGGCGCCACAGTTGGAACCATGTCAACGCAAATCCCTCTAGATGCAGGGCAATAAAATCAAAGCGAGTTTCCAGTGGCCATGGGTGCTGTAGGAAATACAACTCTGTGTTTAGCAGCCAAAAATTTGGAGCCGATCCAGAGAACTTGATGAGTTTCAACGTGGGTGAAGAGGTGGGTGGTGAACATGGAATCTGTTGGGCAAAATGAGTGGGAGGAGGTTGTGGTGGGATTGTAGGTGGCTGGGTGTGCTGGTATGATACTTCATCCAGGAACCAAGGATCTGCACATATTGGTCTTGAAAATCCACCATTAATGGCAGGGTAGGAAGGTGAAGAATGGGCGTAGAAAATGGATCTGGGATCTTGTTGTGCTGCAAGGATGGATGATAACACATCATAGCTGAGCACCATTGATGTAATGGAGGAAAGAGATCGATAATGAAAGCACCAAATTGGTAGAGAGAAACTCTACCAAGTAAAATCAAAGGAAGAAAACCAAAAGAAAACTAAAGAAAAGAAGATAAAATAAAACTTTGTCAATTTTCTTGTTAATATTTCATAATGGAAACCATACAACTTATACTAACTATCTACTCTAAGGGATGAAAGGTGACCTTACATGTGGCACCATCATAAAAAGTAGAATACTCTAGAACATGATCTAAATAACAAACTAGAAATAAACATAGAAATAATATTAACTAATTATATTTGGCCTAGTAACTCGAGGCCCATAAAGGATGTAGTTATAGAAGCCCATTAAGCATGCAACCCTCTACCAATCTGATAATCAGGAACGATGAAAGGGTTACTCCTTGGACTGAGGATGAACACATGCAGTTTCTTCTTAGGTTGGAAAAGTATGGAAAAGGTGACTGGAGAAGCATATCAAGGCACTTCGTGGTGACAAGAACAATCACACAAGTTGCAAGCCATGCACAAAAATACTTCCTCCGTTTGAATTCAACAAATAATAAAGAGAGAAGGCGATCCATCATGATATCACCATTGTCAACAATGGCTTATCAAAAAAAAAAAGAAACCATTGTCAACGATGAAGACACTTCAGCTGCACCTCAAGGACCAATTACTGGTCAGGCAAATGATTGAAAATCAGCAAAACAAGACTTGACATAGACAACATTAATGAATGTTGGTTATGTACTGTTGCATTTAACATACACATATATAATCATGTAATGTTAAAATATAAAAATTTAGCGGGGGCAATTAGTGCATTTTATGTATATCATTTTTAGTTATATAAAACACTTCACTACAACAAAACAGTGTTTTCACGGCGGTTGTAAGTAGATTTAGCGGCGGTTAAAACCGTTGAGAAAGGAGTTGTCGGCGGTTCTACAGTTTTAGATTATTATGTAGTTTTTATTGGATTTTGTTTTGTTTTTAAGAAAAAAAAATGTTCTTTCTTTCTTTAAGTATGAGAAATTGGCTTTGTTTTTAAGAAAGGAATTGCCGGCGGTTCTACAGCGTTTTATTGTATTTTGTTTTGTTTCTTTCTTTCTTTAAGTACGAGAAATTGGCTTTCTTTCTTTTGAAATGTCATTTGAGACATTTCAATCATCATTTTTTTCTGTTGTCGTTCTATCTCCATATCCCTATTCCTCTTTTTATATGTGAAATAGTATGTAAAAAATGAAAGGGGGAAAGTAGGGAAGAAAGGATGTTGATCGTTGTGCGAGAGGAGGGTGGAGCGAAATAGGGCTGGAAGATGTCGGAACACTTTGAGGGTGGAGGGAGCAGAGATGTCGCTTCATCGTCGTCGCAAGAATAGTGTTGGGCCGCAAGAGGATTAACCGGGGGATCATCACATTGGACTTACATGAGCACATCAAAGTGGATTGGACACCACATCTTTTACCCAAAACCTTAAGGCATTAGGTGTATGGGTCATCTCACTTATAAAGTGTTCATCACTCTTCTAATCATCCAATGTGAGACTTCTTACTCACACTTGAATTCCCAACAATCTTTCACTCAAGTGTGAGTCCATCTCAAGCAGAAACCTCCAAATACTTGCACCGTCGTTGGATCTCCATCAACGGGACACGCTGCCTAGCTACCATTGCTAGGAAGACTTTCGACGCAAGGAGCCGTCACCATGGTCGCACTAACCATCGACTCTGATACCATTGTTGGGCCGCAAGAGGATAAACTGGGGATCATCACATTGGGCTTACATGAGCACACCAAAGTGGATTGGACACCACATCTTTCACCCAAAACCTTAATGCATTAGGTGTATGGGTCCTCTCACTTATAAAGTGGTCCTCACTCTTCTAATCATCCAATGTGAGACTTCTTACTCAGACTTGAATTCCCAACAAATGGAAGGGGACGCTGCCCGACGGCGAGATGTTTGCCTGGAGAAGAATGAGAGAGAAGAGGTAGAGTGTGAGAGGGAGGAGAAACAGAGGGGCTAAGTCGTGCGTGAATTCACTGTTTCTCCCCTGGAACTAGTCACGTGAATGTTTAAAACAGAAGATTAATCTTAACCGTGTATTTTGATCTAAGGGTTATTCATTATTCCTCTCATCTCTCATTATAAACATCTCCTCTCACTTGATATGCCCACATGGAAGAGATACTAAAGTCATGTGATTTTATATTTGTGCAATACACGAGTTTATATATAATTTTTTTGACGGGAGAGTTTATATATAGTTGGTACTTTAGCTCATGCAATACACGTGAAATGCACGATTTTAAAAAAAATATTTTTATTTATAATATAAATTTATAATTAAGGGTTACATTAAAAATCTTGCATTTCACGTGTATTGTACGAGCTAAAAGTACCAATTAAATAAAGAGGGAGGAAGTCTCCATATTTTAATGTTCATCACGCATATGAGCTTTCGCAAGGGAATCTGCCACCAAGTTATTTTCCCTTGCTGTATGCCAAGCACGAGCTAGCAATTCCCTGACAGTTAAAACCTCATCCTTGTGCCATGCATCCTGCACATCCACGGTTGTAGTCACCATGTCCACCATCTCCAAGCAATCGATCAGCATATCACATAACCTGTCGTAGCCCAGCATCCCATGCGATCCTCAGTCCCGTTGCTAGCGCTCGCAATTCAGCCAAGAATGCACCGCCTGGTCCAAACGATGCAGAGAAACCATCCATCATCCCATGTTATCATAATTAGTTTGAATAGACATTTAATTTATTTATAATATTAAATGGTAATACGATTAAAATCTAAAAAAATAGATTAGGATTACTTGTGCATAAATAATTTGGGATAAAAATAGAATATTATTAGTGGGGCGCCAGCCCTCCCAATTATAAAAAAATAGAATATAATTATTACATACTGATATTGAAAATAATTGTATAGATATTCATAACATTTTCTAACGTAATTGACATATTTTTATCTTAAATTTTTTTATTTTTTGAATTTTAATTTAGTGGTAATGTGATAATATGATAATTTTTTGAACTTTTTAGTATATATTGATATTGTAAATAATTATAAAGATATATAATCACATATAATTTTTCAAATTTTTAGGTTAATGTTAATGAGATATCATGATAAAACTTGATGGAGTATTTGTATAAAATTTATCTACATTTTATTATATACTCATTAAAACACATAATTTTATGATAAAATACAGATTAAATATATACGCATGTTGTTCAAAAAAAAATATATGCATGTTAGATTGTTAGTATAAAATTATTTTGCATTAACATCTAATAGATGTTTTTCAAGTCACAGAATAAATTTAAATTTTAGTTAAAATATAAATAGAAAATGCCAAGATCCCATATAACAATGTGGCATTTTTATAACATTATATATATCTTATATGTTTTAGAAATAAAATTACACTATATCTTATACTAACAACAATCCTGTAAAGTAAACATATTTTATATGAAATCTTAACATTTTTTATAATTTTGATTAATTTTTTTTTCAACTAATTTTAATTAAATTTAAAATATACTTTCTAACGTAATAAATATTCATTTAATGTTAGTGTAAAAAAAATTATAGTGAGTTTTTATATATATTAAATATTTATTTTATTATATGAAATTATGTGTTTTTATGAGTATATAATGAATGAATAAATAATAATGTAATTAATTCTTTTTACAAATACTCGATCAAGTTTTATTGTGTTATCACATTATAGCATTAAACTAAAGAGTTAAAAAAGATCGTTAAAAAAAGAGTTAAAAAGGAAAGATTTGTGATCAGTCATCTATATAATTATTTACCACTTGTATTATTTTGGACTTTCTCCGGTTAATTCGTAATGAATGCTTCACTTTTCCGTAAAAAAAAGTTAAAAATTTATCATATTATCACATTATTATTAAATTAAGATTAAAAAACTAAAAAGTTAAGATAAAAATATCTGAACTTAAAGAAAATGTTATTTAATATCTATAATTATTTAGCATAAACACTAAATATATTATCTTTTTATCCCAAATAAGTTTTGTCAAGTGCTAATATATCTATTGGGAGTTTGATCTTATTATCTTTAAATATTGTAAATAAATTGAATGTCTATTCAAACTAGTTTTGATTTTACCACCCTTGAAGAATGATTCAACATGAATAGTCAATACAAATGGAAAAATAATAATAATAACCGTTTAATATTTATGTGTATGTTAAACCTTTACTTTTTTTTTTTGAACGAAAACATAATTTCATTAAAAGGTCATTGTGCAGCGACGGCGGCCTGCGTTCGCTGTGGGGCGGCAGTGGAAGATTCTGATCATGTGCTTCGCCGCTGTCCGGGATCCATCTGGGTTTGGAGTCGCTTTGCTCGGGACATGCCGTGGGTTCCAGCAGCAGCCACCTGCAGGCACTGGCTTTTCTCCAACTTGCAGGTCGCTGATCACGCTCTGTTATGTGCTATATCATGGAACCTTTGGAAATGGCGGAATTCTTTTGTCTTTGCACAGGAGCCATGGCAGCATGGAGAGGTGTTGCAGCGGATTTTAGTTGATGTCCAGGAGTTCCGGAGATGGGGGAGGATTACAACGCAGGGAGATGAAGTGCCCCGTCTTGGCGGAACGTCGGTGTCTCTTTACACTGATGGTAGTTGGCAGCCGCGTGAGAATAAAATGGGGAGCGGTGGTTTTATCCGAGATGGGATAGGGAGATGGGTTTCCGGCTTTGCTAAGTCTCTAGGTGTTGGAAGTGCTTGGAAGGCAGAAATCATGGCAGTTCATCTCGGGCTCGAGCACGCATGGAAGCTTGGCTTCCGTTCTGTGGCTTGCTATGTTGATTGTTTGGAGGTCCAGCAGGTGCTAACTAGCAGCTCGGAGGCTCATGATCATTGGTATCGTGATGAGATTTTGGCAGTGCGCGCGTTATTGGCGAGAGATTGGACAGTAACCATTGCTCATGTTCCTCGCGAGCAAAATATGGTTGCAGATGCTTTGACAAAGCTTGCTGCTGGTGAAAATTGGGATTGGAAGGTTTGGAGCACGCCTCCATCGTCAGTGGTGCCCCTGCTCTGTCAGGATGTAGTCGCTTAGTTGTTTCTTTCTTTTTTATCTTCCCTTGTAACAAAAAAAAAAAAGGTCATTGTGCAACAAAGGCAACAAACCCGGCCATCCTTCCTCAACTCAATCTTCATTTGAAAGGAAAGAAGAATTGTATGTTAAATCTTTAATTCAAACTAGCTAATTAATGGTTATTATCTACATATTAAATTTAAATTATTCATTTTGAATTACATTAAAGAATATGTCAATATGATTTTTTAACAATAATTTTTTTTGTGAAAGTAGTTAATTTCGAATTCTTACATATCATTTTTATAATTTGAAATATTTGTCTCTTAAATATTTTTCTTTTATATTAATTTTAACTTTAAATAATGTACGTGAATAAATGTAGTAAACAAAATAAAGAATTAATTTTTTTTTATTAACCTAAAACATATATATTTTACCAATAGTGCTGAAAATTTAATTGTTAATTAAGAATTACCATATTTTTCCTTCAAAAAAGAATTACCATATTATATATTTATCTATTGTATCAATAATGACTCATCTCTTCCTAACCATGTATCCCTCATATCTTCCTCTTCCAAATCATCCCTCTCTTCCCGCTCTTCACCATCCCTTTTACATTTCAAGTTTATTCCTTCTGTCAGGTGAGCAGTGAGCTCTCTCCTTCATCTTCGTTGTCAATTTTTTTTTTAATGATCCATGCGTGTAGTCTAGGCAAAGCTCTCGTCAATATGTCGAAGCTTTATCTTCCTAATTTTCATTTCAAGTATAGTGTAGTTCTGAAACTTAATTTTCAGTAGGTATTTTATAACTGTAGAAACTAGAATCCATTAACAATATTTTGTAGAAGCAGATGATTTGCAACTACCAAAATCTAATCTCCGGTAGGTATTCTTAGGTTATGGAGCAAGAATCAGGTAATGTTGAGTCAATAAGCTACCTTTAGCTATTTGATTCCAATTTCTGAAACTATTAAAATTCTAGAAACTATAACTTAATAGTAGATGTTGTCAACCTTATTTATATCCTCATGATTTTGATTTTCGGTATGAATTCTAATGTACCAGAAACTAGAAGCAGTCTTGTGTCATTAAGATTAAACTTAACTACCAGAATCTAAATTTCAGAACATTACAATGTACATACGTGAAATTAGAACCCGGTGGCTTTAAATCGAGATATATTTATGAGGATTTTATATATTGTTTGAATGCTTAATTTATATACGATCGTTTTTAACTATTTTAAATTATTTTTCTATAGATATGGTTAGAACTTGAGGTGACGGTTCTTCAGATAGTTTCCCACCGAATACATATGTTCGAAGAGCACGTACGTGCAGCTATTCATGTTGAGCAAGAACCACCACAGCAAACTTATTCAAAATTAGTGAAGAGGAGAAGGAGCAAAAGAAGATGCACTCGTAAAGGTCCCTACTCAACATTTACCCTGAAAACACTTCCAAGAGACTTATTAGTAGAGGTGGTTGCAACTGTGGCCTCACAGTAGTACTCCTCCATCGACTTTCACGCCATGAAAATGTGTTGCAAGGATTTTCTTGACGCTGCTGAAAATAACTATGTTTTGCAAAAAGCATCTTTGGACAAGTTTCCGTTAATCCAGTGGCTTCCTAATGACAAAGTAACCTAGTTCTTGATTCGTTGTAGGGAATGTGGAAACATGGAGAGTTTGCACAGAGAAGGATTGCGAAAATATTTTGACTATTCAAATGAGAAGATTGATGGTCTCGGGATCTTGAAGATAGCAGCTGAAAATGGTTATAAGGAAGCAAAATATGTGTGTGGTATGATTTCGCTATGCTCTGAAGATGATGAATTGAGAAAACAAGGGTTTGAGTATATACGTTTTTTGAGGAAGTCCAAGTGTGTTGTGGGCTCCAGAAACAAAGTGAAACACTTATTGAACTTTATGTGGAAAAATAATGGAATGTTGAGGCGCAATCAGAGCCCCCTATGTAACTCCAAGAGCGCATGTAAAGGATGGAAAGTGACAAGAGATAGATGGGTATTACTAGACGATGATGACGAAGATGATATTAGCTCGTGTGAATATTGTAGATGTGACTATGAATTGGAGCTTTTTTATAAGTTATTCAATGTTCATTAGGTAAGAATTAGCAGCAAGCACCCTTGCAAATCAAGGCTGCTTTAGAAATGTTGATCTATATGGGCTGTGCTTAACAATATTTGATTCTCCCGCCTGAGTTATCGGTGGTTGCAATTCCATCTTTGAGAGGGATTTCTCAAGAATATCTAGCAATAATAATTCTTTTGTTTTAAGAAAAAAAGTGGGAATTACTTTTTAGTTTGTGTAATTAGTTTTAATATCAACCAATAAAATATTGAAATAAATAGTGTGTTACTGTGTATTGTTAAGCTTCCTATGATTAAATAATTTAATATCATATACGAATGCGAGATTCACTTAAGTAAAATTTAAATATTTTCGAATTTCAAGTTTTAATACTTTATTGAAAAATTTATTAAATAAAATTCATAAATTTCCTAATTAAAACTGATAATATTTGTATTTGAAATTAAATTTTATAAATTATTTGTTTTAAATGGATATCAAATTTTTATTTAAAAATTAAAATATATTTAATAATAATTTTTTTACAACTTGGAAAATAAAAGACAAATCTACAAAACTAAATTCACAATAGAAGAATAAAACTTCCACATACAAAGGAAATATTCTCCCAAGAGGTTTGATTTACCAAAGCATATGTCACCACACATTACACTCCATAGGAATGTGGGGTATAGACACAATCCAATCTCAATTCATAACCTCTCGATCTAACGTTGGATATTAGGTCTCAAAACCAATCATTTTTAACTTCTAGCTCTATTATGCATAATGATCTCTACAACCTTCAAACAATCAAAGTAATACACAACATCTTTGTATCCCAAATCACGGACATAGCCAAGGCCTCAGTAAACTGCACGAAAAGCATCCTCCCCCCAGAAGAACTCATAAAGCCAGATAATCATCACCCAACATGGTCTCACAGTTTAAATATTGAGTTTAATGGATATGCACCGTCAGTGTAAAATAGTTTTACACTGACATCCAATCAATGGTTGCCACGTAGGAGAGAGAGTTACATTCATTTTTAATTTTAATTAAAATAAAAACATATTTGCTTATTTGGCGGAATTCAATTGGATGTCAGTGTAAAACTATTTTACACTTTTGGTACATTGCCTTAAAGAAAACAAACACTACGGTCTCACAAAGGAGACACCACACGCATCAGCCAACAAGAGCACTCCTAACCCCGCAATTGGGATCTCGGTTATTACTAAGTCATCATTCTGATCCGCACCATGCTTAGCCAACATATCCGCACAAGCATTCCCCTCACGTAAAGTATGTCGAAGCTCCACAATCCAGTCCCTGCTTAGTAGGTCTTTAATATCCCACACTAAAGCGGCAAAAAGATTACAAGAAGACGGCATGGACTTGACAAGAGTCACTGCGTCTTGAGAGTCGGATTGACACTCCACAATTCGATACCCCTGCTCCCATGCAAGAGATAAACCATGGAACATGCCAAGAAGCTCCAAATGTAGAATGCAACACTCATCCAGGTAGCCAAAGAAACCACTAAGCCACTCCCCGTGCATAGTTCTGAAGCACCCCCCAAAACCACCATGTTGTGGAGTCCCATGAACGCTTCCATCTACATTCAGCACAACACAATCCGCAAGACCCACCGTCCATCGCACTAACCGAGGAGTATGCAGAGGCACATCAACCTCAACTGCATAACAATGCGCTATATCATCAGACATAGCTAAAATATTACCTCCCAACACCTGCCAAGGAATCGACTTACCCTCCATGCACCAGACATTACGCAGCCGCCACACCCACCATAACGTCGACATAACCAACGGAGAATTCTCCTTCAACACATCACGAAGCCATGCTTTCGAGTCTGCAATCGCAAAAGAGCTTCCTGCTGTGGCAAATCCCATATGACGCCAAACACGACGAGCTTGCTGGCAATCTCTAAGGCAGTGTAGCACGTTCTCCTCCCCAGCGTTACACACTACACAAGTAGCATTAGGCGCCATCCCTCGACGGAATCGACAAGCATTCGTTGGTAGAGCCTCTTGATACGCTAACCACACAAAAACAATGCACTTCAAAGGAACCTTCAGCCGCCAGATCCATCCCCAAGACACCACAGCTGCCACATCACCAGGGTCTTGAATAGCTCGCTGCTGAAGCATCCAATCATAGCCAGATGCAGTGGAGTAGATGCCAGAAACATGGCCCTTCCAACGAGTCCCATCTACAACATGAGAGTTTATTCTCACCGAAAAACCCTTGATACAATCAATAATAGGCTCTGGAATAACAGTCCACAACCGCTCAAACCGCCACACTCCATTGTCCCAAACATCACAGATACGCATCTCGACATCATGAATGTCCACATATAAAACAGTTTGACACAACGGGAACGGGGTACACCAAGGCACAAACCAGAACGAAGTAGACCCGTCACCCACTTTGAACTCGAACCCAGCCTTGAGGACATTACGAGCTTTCAAAAAAGTTCGCCAAACAGGAGACCCTGAGGTGTCATCAGCAGACAGGAAAGAACCACGAGAGAAATAATTAGCTCTCATAATGTCCACCCACGGTTTGTCTTTCACCAACACAAGCTGCCAAACCTGCTTCCCCAATAATGCGACATTATGGTCCCTAGCCTTCCTCAAACCCAAACCACCCATACGCTTTGGGCGAGCCACTCTATCCCAAGTCACCAAGTTCAAGCCACGACCAGTTCTATCTTTCCAAATAAAATTTTTAATAACCGAATCCAACCTGTCCCAGACTCCCTGCGGGATCCAAACCTGACTCATACAATAGGTCGGCATGGCCGAAACAACTGACTGAGCAAGGGTGATACGACCAGCTCTATTCAGGAGCTTACACTTCCAATCCGCCAACCTCGAGTTAATTCTATCAAAAATGTAATCAAAGTCCCTCGTTGTCACCCGTCGTTGGAAAATAGGAAAATCCAGATATTTACCAAGGTCAGAAGTAAACTGGATCCCTGCGATATCAGCCAGCCGAGATTTTTTCTGATTAGAGAGCCCATTACACCCCAGAATCTTAGACTTTGCCTCACTAACCTTGAGGCCTGACGCTCTACAAAAGGTATCCAACAAGTCCTTCAATGGCCTCACCTGATTATTCTTTGCTTTCACAAAAAGAAGAACGTCATCCGCAAAAAAGAGGTGAGACAACCCTGGCCCATTTCGAACCGTACAAACAGGATCCCACTTCCCATCCAACACTGCCGTGGAAATAGCTGAGCTCAACCTCTCCATGCACAAGACAAACAAATAGGGGGAAAGAGGATCCCCTTGTCGGAGCCCCCTTTTAGCTGAGAAGGAAGGCAACCGATCTCCATTCCACAAGAGCGAAAGCTTAGAGACTGACACACAACTCATAATTAAATTCACAATCATCATAGGAAATCCAAAAGCAACAAGAGTCTCTCTCAAGAACCTCCAGTCAACTCTGTCATAAGCTTTCTCTAAATCCAGTTTGAAAATCAAATTACCTCCCTTCTTCCGAACTGTCCTCTGGTGACAGTGCATATCCATTAAATTCTTAAATATTTTTAAATTATATTTTTTTGTGCACCCCACATGCACATGATAAAATAACAGTTGTATATAAACTCTGCAACGCATGAGCCTAAAATCACAGTTAGCACTTCGTATCTATTCCATGCAAATTAACTACAGTACTTCTTCCTATAATTGTTAGTAACAATTAGAGCATATACAAAGAGACTTCATAGTTTATAAAAGTATCACTCATTCACACTACTATTATGTTTTCATTTTATTTACACATCACTTTTATTTATTTCTTTATTCTTATCCAATCATATCATTCATAACATCTTCTACTAACGCTGCATGGCATCGTTTTGTTGCTGGAAAATAAAAAACTCTACTCAAATTTGGAGTACGAAGGGCTCAGGTTAAAGGTCTTGTTGGAAAAAAATGGTGAGTAGATTTAGGAACTCTTTCTTTCTCAACATTCATCAACATAAGGTTATTTTGAATGAAAGGGCCTGATGGTGAAGTAGGGGCATCAAAATACTGTTATATTGGAGGATTTGATGCAACAAGGTATCATTATCAAACATCTTAAATTCTAGCATGTTTGGCACTATAATAGAGAGGAACTGTTAATGTGTCTATCTGGCAGATATTGTGCTTGAGATTTTGTGTGGACTAAGCTTTTTACAATGCCAAAATAGTCCATAGTATAATTGGCAGTACTGAGAGTATGTCGCTTACGAACTTACATTGAAAGTAGAAACCGTATCTAACGTATAATAGTGGAAATTTACAAGGTGTTGTGTCAAACTGTTTCGTCACTTATGCTGGATTATACAAACCAAATTAAGCAAGCATCAAATTTGCAAATTATGCTGTAATGGTCAGGTCCTCCAACTTCACCCAACCATAGGCACAACGGTCCCTGATCTTCTGTACTGTTGATGCTATTGGATCAACTATCGGCCTAATTTTGATCAACTCTTTCTCTACCGTTATCCTAGATTTTGCCTCCAACTGCAAAATTATAAACATGAACCAGCAAAAACATTATTAATAATTAACAACACAGTTAACAAATTCTGTTTAAAATCTGAATTGTTTGCAATCTCCTCGTAACATTTAGTGAGTACCTTATCTATACAACTAACAGTGTCGAATACATGGCAGAAATATGAGAGTTGCTTGTACAAGTCTGCTTCAGTGTACTGGAAAATTGAACAAATATTTGGTCAGTGAATTCATAAAACCAACGCATTAAAATTTCATTCAATATAAATTAGATATATGAAAAAACTAGTTATAATCAACAGGTTTATTGAGTGAAACCTTTCTGTAGAGTCGCCCATTGCAGCGAGGATAATTTGGACAAACAGTTCCGCTTTCAGAATCACCAACCAACCGAAGGCTGATACTTCGCGTTGTGTGCTTACACGTCTCGTCGTCGCACTGGATGCAAAATCAGCTTAGGTTGGTGACATCTAATTTTCACAGGCTATGAATTTTCATAATATACTTTAGAGAGGTGACTTACCATTAATGAACCTCTATAATACATTAAAACAAATTTCTCTGCTTGTCTTTTGACCTGATATTAAGTATGATGAACTATATAAGAAGATAATCAGGAACAATATTCTATGCTTACTAAAATCAACAAACATGTTAATAAATGTCACTACACTAATCTATTTTAGAAGATGATCCATGATCTGAAAGCAGTGTAAAAACCCTCCTAGCTGAAATGCAGATAAACAACATAATTTCAGAGGCCTTTGAAATTTGTTAAACCTGATTGGCGATCATTGCAGGAGAAATTCTACCACCCCCATTTTCTTGGCATTTAGGACAGCAAAGCTTACGCCAAAAATTATAGTCAGATTCCTCCGTGCCTGAACTGGATGGCTTTTCACTGGATTTTAACACATGTGGGCAGTCAATAGTACCAGAGCAGCTGGGGCATGACAAGACCAACGGCTCACATCCCCGATACCTGCAATTAATTTTATCAAATTCAATCCATTAATTATAATTAGTGGTAGGGAAACCCATCAGTAAAAAATTAACAAATATAAAGATAGATAAAGAAGCTCAAACTTCAAAATAAAATTCTACGACTAGCTTAAATCTTGGCAAGAAGTTAGTAAACATTGGGGGGGGGGGGGGGGAGAGAAAATTGTGTGCCTATCTCCAAATTAGCATTGGTAGCAAATGTGCGCACTTAACAATTAATGGCACAAATTTAAGAAACAAGATGTACCTCTCCTGGTCATCAGCAGCAAACATGAGTGAGCTTGTAAGATCAACACTTGAAGCTTCGCTTGATTTATGTTGAAACTGAAAAAATATAGTTTGGATATTTCAGGAGAACTATGATATATAACGATAGTTCAAACATTACCTGATTCTCTGAATGCCGAGACAAAGCAAGAACTAAGTTTTACCTTTGATGTGTCAAGCCCTAAACACTCAGCCAGTCTTTCTGGGCTTGTGCCCTGAATTGGTGCACAAAGACGTGATACCACGGGATGAATCTGTAAGAGAAAAATGAAAATACTCAAGCAGGGTACAGTACTTTGCCAATCATTGTTATTTACAGAATAAGATGCTAATGTATCAAACACCTGCTGTGATAAATAGTAATCAATGTCAATTAGCCATGTCCCCTGTTCTTGTTTTAGTTCGTCAGGATGTCTGGCACGTTGAGCAATACCCGTTGCACTGCCTGAACTACCACCCTACTCAAAGCAGAACAAACTAAAAATATTAAGACAAGAGACAGCATATATGGCAAAACATCAAATACCAATGCAAATAAAATATTTTCAAAGTTGCACCATTTGGCCTATCATTGGGAGCAACTTAATGACAAACCTGCTCATAGCAAATTACATAAGGGATGGTATCACCAATAGAGCAACCAGAGGAGTAACCTTGCTGCTTCAATCTTTGTGCCACCTGTATGTTAATCAAAGGCTTCATCAGAATTTAGTAGATCAAAAGAAAACATATATCAGACTGTTTCACATAAAAGAAAAGTTCAAATAACTTGGACTCACAAGAACATGTGGCTGGCTTTTGGCATCAGGACTATTCAATGTCTTTGTGATGACATATTTTTCCAATGGTACTTGACCGTTCTTCATCTCCTCTTGCACCTGTATTAAAATTATTGTTCAGTTTGCAGGATAAATAAACCTCGAATGAAGGGCAAAATAGAATAGAATATAGTTCCCAAAAAACTTCGACGCCCTCTCCTAATATTGATAATTAATTAGACAGTTAACAAAAACCAACTCCGGAACATCCACTGATGACGAATACAATCAAATTTGGATATGCAGCAAGGCATTCTGGGTATCAGACCATCCTCCAATTTCATTCTACTCATCAGCAAGGTGTTCAGATCCCTACCCTACGCCCTTAAGCATCTTCCAATTGAATTCCCCAATCCCATGATAGGTTGTTTATAAACAAATGCATGATGCTGCAAGATATCACAATTTACCTTCATGAGAGAGCTGTGAATTGATTCAACCACATCTTCACATGACCTGAAAGCATGGGAGCCGTGCTATTAAGTATCAATTACTAGATAAGTGAGTGAATCCGCGTCTACAATAGCCAGATTGGGTGAAACCGTGAAAGTAATAACATACCCTCCCGACAAAATTTGAGTCAAGCAAAAATCTCCCAATTCTTTAGCTAATAAGCTCCAGTCACGACGAACAATGTCAAGACCTTTACGTTCAATAACCTGCAGCATACATTAATCTCACTGGTCTGTTCTTCCCAATGTTAGGTAATAAAAAAAGAGAGTAAGTATACCTCATATGGGGTACTTCCATCTTTAAACTGCACCTTTAGAGCAGCATACTTCTTTTTCTTAAGAAGGAGCATCCTCTTGTACAAACCATCAAGATCAATTTCCAAGCACCTATATTTCTTATTGACCTGATGATAAATGCAAGGAGGAATCACATATCACGAATTTTGGATGAATAAAGAAAACTAGGAAGGAAGACCACCATGCATTCTTTATACATGCAAACATGCCAAAAATCATCTATAATAGTAAATAGTGCAACCAACATGGTAAGACCTCATGGCAGGAGTCCAACTCTACATCCCATAAAAGAACCCACTGTCACTTATGTCAATATCCAAGAAATATGAATATTTAAAATTTAAAATGCTCTATAAATTTGAAGTCCAAATAAAAAAATCAAATATATTTCATAGGGGGAATAACAAGGCTGGAAACCTGGCTCTGGCTCTAACATGCCATGTTGCACAAGATTAGAGCAGAGGTCAAAATCAACTCCAACCCAATGACCATGAGTTTATTACGTAGGTTGAAAGGAGCTTCGCACATCTAATAGTTAAATCTTACCTCTTGAATAACTTTTCCAGCTAATGCCTTTGCTTTCCCAATATCATCTAGCCCACTGTAAATCATTATTGAATCAGTATCGCCATAGATCACCTATAAAATAGAAGACAGTACAACAATTAAGAGCTAATATTCTCAACCAGTTAAGTGAAATAATTCTCATAAATACTAAATCCCTTAATACACAAAATGAAGTCCAGTAGAAATAACCTCTAAATTCAAGTTATTTTGAACTAGATCAACAGTACTCTGCAATATCTCCCTTCCCTGTACAATCATCAGCCATGTAAATGAAAATGCATGTGTTCGCAATTATATTTGATAGTATGGGAATCACTGGCTATGCTGAATAAGCAAGCATATGTTCTTACTTGTAGGGTTATGAGCTCAGCTAGTGGCTTTGCATAAAATCTGGAATTGGAAAATCCCAGGCAACCATACATACTGCACCATGCAGCATAAGGTTTTACATAAAGAAAGAAGAATGAAATACCTATTTGGGCAGTAGAACTGGAGGCAAGAAAAGAATCAAACAAACCTGTTTGCAGTAAGCTTCAGTGCTTGTTGCCGAATTTCCAGTTGCTGATAATAAAGACCAGATGCAGCCTTCATCCATGACTTTACCATTTTCCTCCTTTCAACCAGATTTTCCAGCAACTAGCACAACAAAAAGTTAAAAATATACATATGCATCGAATCTCAGCAGCCTCCATGAGGGGAACGAAAATTGCCCATGTATACTTTACAAAACCATCTCAAATTTCTAATGCATTGATAAACCATATGAAAACAGATATACAAGTTTGATCAACATGAAGTCTTCCAAATAAATATTCAAGGATGTTGGAGGTGCCATTCTAGGTCAGCGTTGGTACAGAAGATGTGAGTTTTGATAAGAAATTCCAATACAGTATTTTTTGGAGATATTTAAATGATTTATCATGATCTGTTATGTTTCAAAACAAGAACAATTAAAATTTTAAGTTATTTTTAGCAGCATTTTTAGCCCAAAATTGTGAATTTGAAATTTAAGCTCTGTATATGTACGTGAAATTCCTAAGATTCTGTCTCACATATCCCCAACTCCAACCAGGACAACACTGAATGATCATCTTTATCAGGTCAATTTTTCACCACCTTCCAGATCAACTTTCAATTTAACAGTCATATCATAGCAACCCAAATGTGAGTCCTTTTCTGATTTAGTAGATTTTCAAACACTAAACTTGACAAATCCACACTGAAAAGCTGGTCACAGAAATAAAAAGAGAAGCTAAGGTAGAAACAAACAAGATTAGGAAGGCTCTAGAATATCTATCCACACACAACGAAATAGAAACTATTTTAGCATAAACGCATCCCCAACTCTTATGCAATCAGACCTTGATAATATAACAATTTCCATGCTCTGATAAAAAAATGACTAACTAGCCAAAGCTGCAATGCATTAAATTAGGGAGCACCATATTGAAAAACACCATGTTTAAATATTTTTGGAAACAACATACATAAATCAAAACAATCTACAAGTCCTAAAATTCATGGAAAAAGATTCAAAAGACAAAGTGGCTTGTGTCCGTGCAATTTTACCTCTGGCAAGACTCCAGTTGTTTTACTAGAAGGTAGACAAGGAAAAGATCCATCCAAAGATCTTTCAACGGTTGTGAAGCAGATATTGTATTCCTGTAATTCATTATTAAGTTGCAAATAGTACAAACGGACTATTTAGAGGCAAAGTAGATAAGTAAATTAAGAAGACAGTGTCGAGGTAGAATGAAAGTGACACTAAAACAAAGCATATTTTAGAGAGAATGTTATCAACCTGAATGATAGAAGGATAAAGGCTATTAAAGTCCAGAAGCAATATATATTTGTCATAAAGACCCTTCTTTGGCTCTAAAACCAGCCCCCCGGCATAGGAAGAAGCCTTCTTGCTTTTCTTCTGAATACTTTCAGAAGCATCGTTATGGTAGTTTCCAATTCCATCATCAATATCTGCTTCATCAAAGTTGCCATCATCAACACCGTGAGTTACTCTGCGTTTTGTCAATTTTGTTTCTTTTGCATGATTTGAAAACTTGTCTGGCACAATATATTTCTTTGCATGGAAAGCATGCAACAAAAGATACTCCACACTTTGTGCACGAGCGCCCTGAAATGGAAAACATTAGACATAAGCCTCCAACTTCTATGCCATGTCCAATATCAAATTAAGAAAGCAAGCAAATAAATGCTATGAGGGCTCACCTGAAGAGTTTTTCCCCACAGATTACCACTTATATTAGCCAGCTGACGTGTGAGCGGAAGAATATTCAAATGAAACATGAGTTCCATAGACAACCATGCATCTGTTTCACCGTGTTCAATCTGACCAAATCAAGAATACTATGACAACCAGCACAAAAGCATATACACTAATTATCAAGTTCAATCAATCAAGCATTCCAAATGGCAAAGGTAAGTTGTTTGGTCCATTGTTCAACTTTGCAAAACAATATCAAGATTCAAGACAAGTTGAGAAGACCAGATAACTTTTCAATTTTAATTCTGAAGTCAGCAAACTCTGCATTGTTCATTATAATCTTTAGACATTCCATAGTGCTGATCCCTACCTATGTCTCACTATAAGTTTAAACACATCAAATAGTTAGCCCACAAGCATTATCAGGTTCAGACCACTGTTAATGTCAACAAGTACAGGAAAATTAGCGCAAAGATTCAACAACCATTACAAATGCCATATTTAGGGATACAGAAAATCATAATTGGGAAAAAAGTGTCCATAAAATGAGATGTTTATCATTTGAAAAAGGAATCAACGCTTGACCTGCACAATGAGGCACTTCAAATAGTTTTCTCAACAATTTAAAAGAAAAAGCTGTTTGAGAACACTGGCACCTACAAGCTCCATTAGGGACTCTGCTGTTTGGAACATTTTTGGAATGCCAAGTGGAGCAACTTCCTTCCGAAACTTGTTCAGCTGTGTTTTTGCAAGCTGAGTTAGGGAATAACTAACCTGGTAAGATCAATGTAGATAAGTTAGTACTTAGTAAGAATAAAAAAACTAAATTCCTGCTATGCAAGGTTTCTGAGCAAATTTTTTACCTCCTTTAATAGATCACGGGAACTCAGATGGGTATCACAAAGAAGCCGACCAGCAATACAAGACATGATACCAGGATCAACTCCAAAACCAAAGGTTTTTCTTCTTCTGTAAAGCTTAGGCATCGTAGAACGGTTGAGACGACCTAATTTAGACCACTTGCTGCTCGGTACTTTGCAAGCCTGCACAGGTGCAACAGCTCGTCCAAAGTGTAAAATGCAGGTTGGATGGAAAGCAGCAGATTGTTGATTTTGAAAAGCATAATGTTCTACACATAAAAGAATTTATATGTATGGACAGTTCTAGGACAATGACAGCCACAGAGCCACTTCCTTCCACATATGATGAAAACAAAACCAGGAACGTATTTGGAAATTCAGGAAAAAAATTGAAGTTGTTGAGCTCAAAAAATCAAACAACAAATTTCAGACCCCCACGTGAATTCTAATACTCCATTTAATATGGTCTGAAGCTGCATTTTGAACAAGTCATCTTCCAAACATATCCATCTTACTCAGCTTTAAGCCTCTAACAAAGTAATTTTGGTCTTCAGGTAATTTTCATACTATTTTTTACCTTAGGAATATATGAGTGATGTAATTGTTCAAACCAATTATTTCTCATTTTGTTACTATTCCGAGTGAAAAGGCGATATAGAATATAAATGAAAATAAACTGTTTAAGCTAAAATTCCCACCTGGGATCTGTGGAGAAGGACATCCAGGTCAAGTCCAGAAATATTATGTCCAACAAGGACATCACTATCCAACTTGTGTAATTCTAACATCAGACAATCTAACAAAGCACTTTCACTGTAAGAAAAGTCAATACATAGGTCAGAGGTCAGCCCTAGAAGCAAGCATATAATTTTCAAGAAAAAAATGAACTAGTTTAGGATAACATAATATTATTAAAGTCAAAGGATAACACTCGAGAACTACTAGCAACATATCAAAAGTTTCTACCTGTTTTTAAGATACACAACATTGGACCCTGCTTTTGTGTTTCTGTCCCTAACCTCCTTATTGAATCCCAGAGGAAATCCATTTCCATCAAGTTGACGAATAACAGTAAAATGGGTAAGCTTTCCAGGACTTTTCCACTCTGAAGCCAACATAGGAGTGTCAATCTAAAAAGTCAAACAGGAAAGGTTACTGCTGATCATATTTCCACATTAGTTGATAACCAGTAAATATCTTAAAAGTTGATAATTATATTCAAGCAGCCAGCAAGGTCATAAATTCACATTTACACACACTCTAAAAAAGTGTTGAGTCAAGCTTCTTTTTGTTTTAAGCTTTGTGAAATACAAAAAATTCACAACAATGCCCATTGTATCAGCTCAGATGATTTACCAACAAGCCTAGTCAAGCCCAACTGTCGGACTTTTTATAAGCACGAGCATGCTAAATTAAGAATTCAGTTTACCTGCAATCACCATAAGTTCCAACAAATTGCCAAAAGTTCAAAAGAAACAAATTAAAACTGTATTTTTATTGTTCGTTGAATAATACCTTACAAATAAATATCACGTCAGCCTGAATATTTAAACACATAAAACTGAGTATGATTTCTTGAAACTTCATGTTTTGTATTGGCATAGGTTAATGTCAATGATGAGAGAACATGAGACTAAGTTGAAACCATATTACATATTTTGAACATCCATATACATCAACAATAACATTAATCAAATAAAATATTTGGGTTTTTCATAAACTGAACTCATCTATGCAATAAGCATTAGTTTGGTATCATAACCAAAAATTTAAGATAACTTTCGAGTTCAAAATGTATTTATGTAGCTCTGAATATTCTTATCATGTGCAAAGAAATATCTAACATACAAAGTGGCAAATATTCAATAATGCTGTCAGCCATACTCAAACTCGATAAGAATATTGAAAGTAAATCAACTCTTTCTGACAAATAGATTTGTATATACAAATGTGTTAATATTTAGAAGCGTGCACACATGGGCATACACATATTAGTGCACTTCAACTCATGAGAAAAGATAAACTACACAGTGTGTAACAAAATCAAAGTGATGGCTAGAAATCCAAACACTAAAAAAGCACTCTAAACAACCTTGACCATATGGCAACAGACAACGGATGCGGATACAATTTCATTTATGTTCTGCTTTTCATAGGTGGTTTTCAAGTTTATCGCCGCGACAACAACAGGAGGTATCTCGCAAGTGATTTTTAAGGAAGGTGGAGAAATCCTTATGTCTTTAGGAGAGTCAACAGTCACTTCAAATTTGCACCAGCTAACCTGCGAGCATAAAGAAGCTAAGATTAAAAAAAGAGGTAAAAAGGTACCCCTCTACATAGAATTGAAGACAATGAGCCGGTTTGGAAGTGGACCAAAGAACACTTATCAGAGCATTTTAAGTGCAATTTTAGTCAAGAAGCTCCAATAAGTGCTTTTTGGTCTGGATCTAAACGGGCTCAATATCATAGACATTACTTCCAGTAGATGTCCAACTTAAGAATCTCACCCTTTGAGAAGCTGAGCGTGTAGAAAAGTTTGAAACCTGTAGCCATGAAGGCCCTTTTATCTTTCTTTTAATCAAAAAAAGCTCGAGTGCCCTGCAAGTGGTGAATGGTGATACAGTCAGTTTACTAGATTTTCTAACAACAAATGCCTTATCTCACTAAGCGAGGTCGGCTACTAGATTTTCTAACAGACAATAATAATTCAATTTACAACCACTCTTAGCACAATTAAAAGATTTTAGAGCCAACAAAGCATTTTGGAAAGCCCTTCCCTGCAGCTCAGCTATTTAAATTTTAAAATACAGAATTCATTTCGAGAAGGTTACAACTTTCATCACCAATAAAGAAGTTCCATACTTTCTACTTTCTAGAATTAAGTTAGTTCCTCACACCCAAAAAAAAAAATCAACTCATGTGTCAGGCAAGTATTTCAAATGCATATTTACTGAGACATTAATTATCTTTGCAAAATTAAATCTCCAGGGTTCTGTCAAAATAATTCCTCAAGGATTCCCTGATGCATGACAGGTTTAAATGTCCAGAATTACTGAACCAGAATGCCACCATTGAAAAGAGATTTTAAGTATCATCACAAAAGGTCATAATAATCACTTGTGAAAACAAAATTTTTTCCTACAAGTTGCTTGATCTCATAATATCCAGAACATCACACAGGTTAGTCTCTGAAATCTGAATGCTTATAATACCTGCAATGAGTCCCTAAAAGAGCACAGAAACTTTCTCCTTTGAGGTCTACAGGAAGTACTGAATCCTGCAGTGATTAAAATATTGTAAAGATCAAAACAAATTATACCTGCATAACAAGATCATGCTCTATCCTTAGAAAATAATTTTTAACAGGAGAGGAGGCAGCTTTAGTGTTTACATAAGTCTTTAACGTCAACAAGTGGAAATATCAAATATATAGTTTGACATTCTTCTCTCCCTCTCTCTTTTGATTGATAATGTCAATAATAGACTTAATAATGTACCTTGAACGGATAATTTATTTTCACCACATAATTTTCACCAGTTGGAATATCAGTTCGTGCAAATGCATATTTTCTCTGCAAAAACAGGCAAAATCAGAACAGAAAGAGCAGCAATAAATGTATATAGCAGAAAAGCATCACATAACTCATTCATGCATTGAAGACATTGGAATGTTTTATTCAGCAAACCTTAACCGGCACCATGGTAAAGGTAGAAACGTTCAGATCCACAAGATGTCTTGCTATCTCATTCTTTATATCAGATACAGAATCCTAAAATTTTAAAAGAAAAAAGAACACAGAACGTATAAACCCCAGGGTGGCAGAAATATGGGAAGAATTCAAGCTAAATGAAAATAACAAAAATATGATATAAATTTAAACCAGGTGTCAACAAAGTAATAACTTACTTGCAGTTTTTTATGGAAATCTGCAGGAGAAATTCGAGACTCTTGGACTTGTTTCTCAAGATTCATTATCTCATCAGTGTAATGCAAAGGACGGCTAGGGATTGCGTAGACACATCTCTGCATGTTCCTCACAACAACACAGCAACTCTGATACAAATCCCCTGTTTTCACCTAACCAAAATGCTAACAGTCAATGCCATTTCCCTCATTCAAGTAAGGCACTCATTGGCAGAAATGAAAAACTGACTGTTTCACATCAACGGGAAAAAAAAAGGACACTAGAAAACTAACATATTATGAGTGAAGGAAAACATATGCAGCATCATGCATTGTGAATCGAAAGGTACTTCAATTAGATTCAAGTTAACTAAATATGAGAATAAGCATCATGTGAATAGAGGAAAAAAGCTTATACTCTAAGAGCAAACAATTAAGAAGTATCACTGGCTGTGAGACGATGTTTACAATAATAGGGGCACAATAAGAGAGCAACAAATAGCGGGGCAAGAGACATAAAATGTCATGATATACTTAATTGTGAACAATATGCTTTCTTAGGAGACTATAAAATGAGGCAGTGGGTAGCATAGAGCAAATTATAAGATTAGTTGCAAGGGAACTCAACAATCAAAAATAGAAATTCAGAACCACAAAACTACCTTCCCAAACAAATAAATGGTTCCCATATTGGCTCCATAAAACTCCTCATGGGCATCTAGTATGTAAAATGGCAGCGATCCATCTGCCTCTAAACTCAATTCTGCGGACAAATCATCCTTCGAAACAGCAGCATTGATCTCCCCTCCTCCAGCATTACTCTTTGCCTCCTGCCAACCGGCAGTAGCACTCAACGCGGCCGAATCCTCCTCTCGTGTAACTTTCGCATTCAAAGTGAAAACCTCCTTTTTCGGAGCTGGTCGTTCTTCCATCTCAATATCCTTCACCACACTATCCTCACTCAAACCCTCACTACTTAGGGGTGGTGGCGCCTGAACATTTTCAGAACTTACATTCACTTCTACTTCTTTTTCGCACTTTTGCTTTAAACCCGAGTCACAACCTTTGCTCTCAATAGCCCTAATTAGCTCGGCATTGTCAATTGCAAAATTTCCAGACACCAAAGAAGCCCTAATAGAATCAGCAGATGGCTTAGCCCTTCTGCGCCTCAGCCTATCGTTCTCATCCGGTGCGAACTCTGCAATAACGTCATCAACGATGCTCTCGCTGGCCTTGTCGTCCCTTTTCTTCTTGAAATTCGAGGAAGTGAACATGGACGACAGCCTCTGCGTGCCGGCTGCGGCGGCGGAGAGTGATGATGAAGAAACAGAAGGCCGTTTAGGTTGGTGATCCTTCTTCCACTTGGGATTCTCCAGATTTTCACCATCGGATTCGTCTTCAGAGGAGAGGGTGTAACCGAGGCCATCATCATCGACGATGAAATCTTGCGCTTGCTCGCGGCGCTTGGCGGCGAGGGGGAGGGCGTTGTACTCGTCTTCGGGGACGGTGTCGTAGATAGGGTTTTCTAACTTGATTTGGGGTCCGGCGAGGTCAGATCTGCGGCCACCGCCACGGCAGGCTTTAAGGAGCTCCAAGGCTTGGCTGCGGGCGGTGGCTTCGGGGCCTCTGGTGGTCCTTCGCTTCCTGGAAGCTTCATCATCAGCCATCTCTCTTGGCGGTGCGTGTTGCTGCTGCGGTTAGGGGTTTTTTAAGCAAGGCGCGTGAAATGTTTCATTTTTGGCGCGAAGGGAATGGGAATTAGTTGGGCTTCATTCGAATTTGTATTTTCCAGTTATCTCGTAACGTGTGTAAACTTAATAGTATAGTATTAGGCCTAATGCATTCCTATAATTTGATCAAGTTTACGATTTCGGAACCCAATAGTGTAACCACCAAAGTATATTGCAGACTTATTTTTTGAAAGCAAATATTTATTATTTATTGAATGCAAAAGAAATCGAGATATATTCTCTTAACAATTGATTAAATACAAAGTAAAGTAAAATGAAAACAACACAACGAAAGCAACAAATTAAACACCAACCTACAAAGAAGCCTAATTAGATTTTCTTGGTTATGGGAGTTTGTAAAGGAAGGAGGTTCTCTATATTTTTCTATGACAGTATGATCTAAGTGTTAGATACTTAGATTTGATCTGTATTTGGTGTACCCAGTGAGCTGTAATGTACAGCTCTTGATCTCAGCTCACATGCATTGTTTCTCACATGTATGTACCCATTGTTTGGCCTTTGGGCCTTGCCTCTGCCTGTTTCAATGAGTTCATATTGGACAAGATAATCAATATAATGCCCTGGGCCAAAATTAAACACTTCATTCCCACACCTAAATACACCCTTTTCACTTCAGCTGCTTTCCTAAAATGCCCCCATGCTTCTTAAGCCTTCACGGTCTAAAATGTCGAATTTATTATTTTAAAATTATTTTTGTAATTTTCAGTCGAGCAGGATCTCTATGAGGTACAAGGCTCTTCTTACCAAATATTTAAGACATTCAACAGGGACTCAAACTCAAAACCTCTACTCAAGTTAGAGCAACCTCGTGTCAGTTGATCTATGTGTTTGATGGTTTAAAATATGAAATATAAAATTGTTGTTTGCCTTATGCAATGTAAGACTTGTGGAATCTGACATTTTATTCAATATAGTATCGCAATCTTAAATGCAATATAATAAATTAACCTACTTCAAAATAAAATGTTGTACTTTTATGTATCTTAATAAAGATATTGTATTTTACTTTGCAAAAACTAAATAATCGATTGCCGCGAACTAAAATTAAATAGTTTATTTAAATTACATTCAACTATCTCATTCCAACCCTACCTCTACACTTGAAATTAAGTTATATTTGACATTAACTCTAAACTAGGTAAATGTTAGGGTATACCTCCTATTAATTCATTAGGTAATTGTTCACCATACATTTCATTGCTAATCGATCACTAAATCCTTTGGCTACTTATTATGAATTAGCCACGAAATTTAACTATAATTAGGTGGAATCAACTATAAGTTACCTATAAAATATAACGATATACCATATATCACCCGAGATGATATCACTAGTGTTTTTTTATCTTAAAAAAATTATTTTAACATAAAAAGAAATCATTAAATTGCATCTCTCTCTTCACGAAAAGTCAAAAGAGAATATTTAAAAGTCACTTTTCTGTTTATTTTTTATACTTGTTCGTTAATCCATGAGCAATACTGCAAAAGCCAATTGGGGAGGTCGATTATAAAGCCAAAAGGGGAAAGCGCAAGGCACCTCACCGACTCCACCTTCTGTTTGAACCAAACACTACCTTTGTTAAATTATCTCTCCTAACATTTTTGTTTTGGGAAAATATTTCATAAATGCTCATTCAAATAAACATTTAGAATGAGAAATGAATAGAAATAAGAGAAATAATGCAATTTATGTGTGAGATAAGCAAAGTTTATTTTAGAGACGGTAAGGAGGGAAACGAAAAACTCATAGTAGAGGTGAATTTATTTGGCAAGAAAATGAAATGAAAGATAACACCACATAAGCTCAACACAATGCCTCTTGTTAGAAGTAAAAAGCGATGCTAAACCACTAAGAGGAACCAACCAAGCTCGAAGGTTACATTGCATGCAAAAATCTAGAGCCGCCAACAATCCGTACAAGAGTTGTTGACTTCCAACTATTGACATGAATGAAAGAGATGTGCCAAGTATTAGAAGCGGTGGAAACAATCTCATTTAATAACAAAGTCACGAGAAACACCAACGCGAGATCCTCCTTCGAACGAAAAACATCTGAGGGAGTTGCCTTTGCACAAAAAAGGGTGATACCATGTTTAACAATCAACAACTCAACAAAAAAAGGAAACATGATCCAATCGAACAACTCGAGAAACCAACAATCCAATCAGGTGAATTGTTGCGGAGAAGGCCTCCGACTCCCACCACACTGATACGATCCATCAATGTTCAACTTCACCCGCCAAAAGGGTAATTATCCAAAGGGGATTTAGTAGCAAAACTACAATTGAGGTTAATCCATGGATAGATTTCAGTGTGAGACAGACAAGGTAGGATTCTCCAAATACTAAAATAATTAGCGTTGTAGGTAGGTTCCACTCAGACAAACACACACAGAAACAGACACAATTGATTGCATCCTTCTGTGTTCCCACGAGGACCCACCATGCCAGCTGCCACACCCTTCTCTCTCAACTCAGCTAGCAGCTACTGAGTGCTACTACTATTCCTAGCTACCTTTTTCTTCTTCTTCTTCTTCTTCTTCTTCAGAATTCCATTGACAGTGGCAGAAGAAGAAGCAGAAGAAGAACCAAAGCAATGCCCGATCAATATCATAATCCACCTTCTACCAGCTCCGCCACAATGAACGACCAACTCTCCAACACCACCTCCATCTTCGGCCTCCGCTTATGGGTTGTCCTCGGCGTCTGTGTCGGCGCCGCCATCGTCCTCATCCTCTTCCTCATCTCCATCTGGCTCGCCTTCAAACGCTCCAAGTCAAAACACTCCATCCCCGACGTCTCCAAGGAGATCCAAGAAATCAGAATCGACAACAGCACCACCACAACCCACCACCACCAACCCGACCCTACACCAGAACCCGACCCGGTTCCGTCGAACGAGCTTGAAGAAGACAACCTCCTCGGCGGGTACAGCAGAATTCAGTTTGAAATTGGGAAGAACCATCGAATTTCGTACCCTGAACGCGCCTGCGCTGTCAGGTCCTCTAACTCCCGGGAACACAGTGGGGAAGCTCGGCCAGTTGATCAAGTCCCCACCGTGATTCCTCAAGTTTCTCACCTGGGTTGGGGCCACTGGTACACTCTCAGGGAGCTTGAGGATGCTACCAATGGGTTTGCCCCTGATAAGGTTATTGGTGAAGGTGGCTATGGAATTGTTTATCATGGTATCTTGGAGGACAACACTAATATTGCAATTAAGAATTTGCTCAATAACAGGTCAATTTTGTTTCCTTCCTTTCATTCTAAATGATAATTTTCATTGAAGTGATTTTATATATATGACATGGTGAGTTCAACTAACAATGAGCTTGATGATCACACCAACCAGGGGACAAGCTGAGAGAGAATTTAAGGTTGAAGTGGAAGCTATAGGACGAGTTCGCCACAAGAATTTGGTGAGGTTGCTTGGTTATTGTGCTGAAGGAGCTCACAGGTACTATTTTTCTCTTGATTACTCCTTAAACCAGTAATCACCACTGCTTTCTTTGTAGTGTGACTTGTGCTGTAATTTTTTGTTATTTTGTTTCCATGTTTGTAAAATCCATTTTTAGTATAATACAAACTGATGAGGTTTTTCTCCCTGATACAGAATGCTTGTGTATGAGTATGTTGACAATGGTAACTTGGAACAATGGATTCATGGGGATGTTGGGCCTTGTAGTCCTCTAACTTGGGATATTCGAATGAACATTATTCTGGGAACGGCTAAAGGGTAAACATTGAACTGGCTTAGTTTTCCTGCTCTGCTTCATTTTCACTAAAATTCTTTTCCTTGGCATGACTGAACAGGTTAACTTATCTTCATGAGGGGCTAGAACCAAAAGTTGTTCACCGCGATATTAAATCAAGCAACATTTTGCTTAGTAAGCAGTGGCATTCAAAGGTGTCAGATTTTGGCCTTGCCAAACTCCTTGGCCCTGAGAGCAGTTATATCACAACCCGAGTCATGGGAACATTTGGGTTTGTATTGTCTCCTCCCAATCCCTCCTAAAAAATTATACATACATGATGAGTTGCCAGTAATTTGCTTGCTTATCCTTCTTTTTGCAGTTATGTAGCTCCTGAATATGCTAGTACTGGTATGTTAAATGAACGGAGTGATGTGTATAGTTTTGGAATTCTTATTATGGAAGTAATTACAGGCAGGAATCCAGTTGATTATAGTCGGCCTCCAGATGAGGTTTGGTCTATTTCACCATTGCAAACCTCCTGTTATTGTTGTTGTCACTTGTGAGTTGTGACTGAATATTCAAAATTTTCAGGTTAATTTAGTTGACTGGCTCAAGAAGATGGTCAGCAACAGAAATCCAGAGGGAGTGTTGGATCCCAAGCTCCCTGAGAAACCAACTTCGAGGGCACTAAAGCGAGCCCTTCTTGTGGCCTTACGCTGCACGGACCCTAATGCACAAAAGCGGCCTAAAATGGGGCATGTTATACACATGCTTGAAGCTGAAGATTCCCCTTACAAAGAGGTAACAATGTTTTCTGTTAAGTTAATTCTACTTCAGTATGGTTTTAGGCTTTTAGCTATTGAAACTAGCATGTGGTTTGTTCTTTTGCTGATAAAAAACGTGGTTTGTTCTTTTATTCATTGGGAGGAAAGATTGAGATTTGACAGTTAAATGGAAGCACACTTTAAATTTTAATTAAGACTAGATAACAAGTGATCCCTTGTCTTTAAAATTGAACTACCAATTTATGAACTTTCCATTCAGAGCCTGATATGGAATTCTGCTATGAAATTTAGTTTATATTTTTGTTCCATTTGAAGCTGGCAGTGTGTCATAGTTGTTACTTGTACAAATGTGTGTTCAAAGCAGGACATCATTTGACCAAAATTTTCAACCACTGAAGAGATATTTATTTTCATTTCTGGTACTAACCTCTGTGGCTTGTCCGGTTCTTCAGCTTATCTACAAGTCTTGTGTTTGATCTAGTGTCATGAATATTCACCTAACTATGTTCTCCTCCAAACTAACTGGACCACAGCAGAGTTTGATAAATGAAACCAATCATAAAACGAAGTACCACTTCGAATGTGATAAACAATTATGACTTTGCATCCCGGATATTTAATTTTGTCATTGCTGAGCTGTTTGATTGTTATATATTGAACAAGTGCTATCATCGTGTTATAGGATCGCAGGGCTAGAAGGGATACAGTACAATCACCTAACATTAGAGTGGAGGATGGACTGAAAGGGGAGGTGACTGTATCAGTTGATGATGATAAATGTGAAAATGGGATGTCCCCCAATGAGACAAGATTAAGCCATCAAATAGAAAAGCAATAAATTTGCATAGCTGTCTCTTTAATGACAACAAATCTGGTGGTACCACAACCTGTCATTGCAAAAGGTATTACAATTTGCATCCATCAAGCCTAAACATATTTTGCTCCATAGATTGTTGGTGCCTTCTATACTTCAGCTTATACTCAAATAGCCCCGCAAAGAGACTTTTCTGCTTTCTGAGTCTCATGCCTTTTTTGTAAGGAGTGATTGTAGCTAAAGGTTGGTTATGTAAATGTTAGCCATATTGTTCCATTTATCCAATAAAAATATATATCATGTTTTGATCTCCGAGTAAAACATACTGAAGCTACTAGCGAGTAACTTGCTCCCAGAAAGTTCAGTTGAGATGTACATCAGATTAAACGCTAACTAGGTGCATGTTTGGATACACGGTGGAAAATCACGGGGAAACAAAAATCACGACGGACAGCCATAGAAACTAAGAGAAGATGCTTATGTTCACCGTGATTTTAGTTCACCATGATTTTCGACCATGTATCCAAACATACACTATCTTTTTTCTTTTTGACCAAAACACTGCTTCACACAGCACATTCATGTTGGTTGGCATTAGATGACATTATTTCAACTTCAGTGCAATGGTCCTTTTTTAGCTCCCGCTTTTCATGTAGTGGGGAATTCATGTCATGTGGGGGAGACCCTGACAGCTGGGTAGTTGAGAGTTCCTTAAATAGAATCATGTTTACACGGCATCTCCTTAGTGGCCGACTATAATTAGAGTTCCTTAAATAGAATCATGTTTTTCAGAAGTGATAATTGGACTTCCTACCGCAGAACTAAACACGCTGTTAGCAGAGAGGTGTTCTTTCATCAGTTTCATGTGACAAGAGTTTGATTAAGTTTTTGTAAATGTCAATCCTTAAACAAACCAAGTCAGATACAGCCATAAAGTGCCGTCCGGTGAAAAATGACTCGGATTCCACACAATACTCTGGAATCAATGTGGCAGAACCATCTAGACTCAACGCGTACAACATACATACATAATTTCACATGATTGAAGATTTTGCCTCACTAGTAGCATTCTATAAACATGCCAAGAACATTGTAGTAACCAAAATTAACACAACTGGTTGCATCAGCTTGGCTGTTCTCCCAATATAAGCATTGCTTGCTTGATTATTATTTTGCTGGTTTACGTTGGGAGTGGCTTCTGAAGCTGGTGGGGGTGGTGAAATAGGAGGAACATCACAACTCCCAAACGTACCGTTTCCCTGAACATATCAACACACATTTAAATACAAGGTAGAAGCAAACGCTAGTAAATCATTGTATAATTGATTTTGAAGTCAAAATATTTAAAAAAACTTGTGTCAGTTGCTTCAGAAACGAACATCTATTAAGGAAATGAATGATAAACTTATTCGAACACGTTATAAGCATAAGTGGAAGAAACCAAACCTTGCAATAAGCAATGTTGTCACACCCGCAAGCGAGATGACCACTTGCTACATCAACAGCTTCTGGTGCTCCTCCGCCATCACTCCTCTATAACATCATCATTGTCACCAATAAATTATGAACTATTTTGCTAAGTTGAGAGTTATTAAATCAATAACCAGCATGATCAATGGATTATTAGTAAAGTAACTAACCTGGTAATAATCAACAGCGATGAAATTTGGCCACCGGTTGCCACCAGATGCTTCTTGGCAAGTCTTCATCATGCTAATTAATGGAGCCGAATTGTCAGCACACGACAGAGTTCGATTTGGTGTAGAATGAAAGTAGTTGACCAGAACCAGTGACCTAGATTTTGTGTTCATTGGTGCTGATTCTGCGCGAGGCGGACAAGAACCAGCTTGCATGCCTTCATCTCCATCTGATATCCTCACATAAATCATAAATCATAAATCATAATTTTTGTCAAGCATTCTAAGAAAAACTAATGCCGAATCCTACCAAACATTAAACATGAATTTAACCAGTATGAAATTTACATTGCCCACTTATAAACCACTCCTAACAAGTATGTTTAGAGCCTGTTTGGAAAAGTTTATTCGAGTTGGCAACTCATTTGAACTTTTTTGGAAAACAACTCACTTAAGCCTCTTCATAGAATTGATTTTAATTTTAGAATGAATTGTAGAATGATTTCCAAACATATTATTAGCCTTGCAACTCACATTGGTTTTCTACCACATACTTCCACTGGAAAGCAATGCCCTCAGATTGTTCCTTGGATGATTTGGAAGTGAAAACGACCAAGCGCTGATTCTTCTGGACCATGTCATCCACGGTTGGCCAATCTTCACCATTCTTAGGCATCCTGGACAGTGGCAACATGTACTTGCTGAGTCCTGAAGCTTGGAAGACCTTAGTTAGGCCCTTAGGAGTATTAACATAGTCCTCTATGAAGATGGTGATGATTTCAGACGGGTTTGAATCCAGAAATGAACGCATGTCATGAAGCACGTTTTTGGCAGGTTGCTGCAGATGATGTACAAACATTTTTGATGTTACATTACACTACACAACAAGGAATGGACCAAAACTCACCAATGAAAGAAGAAGATAGTAGAGACACGCACTTACGAATGAAGTGAAGTTGAAACATTGACCTTTGTATGAGTGACACAGCCAGATGTCGTTTTGAAAATCATACATATCTAGCATGAATCCTCGAACGCCATTCTGCCAGCACATCCAATAGATAAGTGAATTAGAAATTAAGCCTACAGGTGCCATGCATTCATCACATCAGCAACATAATTTCAAATATAATTGGGATTCACAAATTTGTCTTTAATAAATAAAGATTTTTCAAATTTAATGAGTAAATTATTCAAATGGATCATATTAAGTTGTAAATGTGGCCAATCCCTCATCACATCAGCAACTACATTTTCTTTTTTTTACAAAGACAAGTATCTATGTGACAATCTCACAATCATGTAGGTGATAATATTCACATTCCGGTGGAGCTAGTTCTCCTAGTGGAGTTTTTTTTTCCATCTATTAACCTTTAAGAGACATTACTTAAGAGAAATTAAATATATATCACTTGAATCAACCATCCGTTAGTACATCAACAACTAAACTTGAAAAATGTTTGATGAAAAATTAAAATTGAAAAAAACAAATCCATAGATTGCTTTATCAGTTAGAGTTCCAGGAACACACTTAATGCTTTCTTCCTAACACTCACTCATTAAATGTTAAAATTTAAGTAGGTCTTACTAAATTAGTTTTGTGGTTCATATTTTTAGTGAACCACATATGAATTATAATCACTAATGAAAATGAAAGAGTGTTAAAAGTAATTGTTACAAGCATTTTTTCTATATTTTATAATCAATGTTCCTCTATTTCTTATCTATTTATTTAATTAAACTTAAAAGACAACCAATGCGTGTACATGAAAAAATAAGCGGATGAATAAATAAGTGGTAAGCACATGATTCTCAGTAAGACCACTTACATTTTCCACAAAAAGTAAGCTAGATGTTTTCAAGGTTGTCCACGAAAAAATGTTTCTTTTATAACTTCAGCACACTTACTCATCCAACAACTACTGGAGTTTAGATTCTCTCCTAAGCACGTATGCCAGCTACTTATTTCCTAATCAATATATTTATTGACCCCTTTAAGCAATGTTTATTCACATGTGAACCAAATGCAAACAAGCAAAAAACTAAAAAGCTCGTTTGGCACATGAGGCAGAATCCATAATCTCCCTAAAGTTGTCGCAGTCTGTAAGCAACTTCCCCAAGTTGTTGCTGATCATTTCTCAGGATTTCTAGGTTGATTCCTTGTTTTATTTTTTAATTTCAATCTTTAGGATTATGGACACTACTATAGTTTTAATTCTTGCTTTCTGATCGAATATGAATATTTAAAATTAATCAACTACACATATACATAACATAAAACGTAATAATAAAATTAAAGGTCAATATTAAACTATATTGTAATGCACACATGGTAAAAAAATATTAGTGCATATGACCTTTTTAAAAAAAGAAAAGCACATGCATATAAATATAATTTGGGGTTGTCTAACTTACCTTATATAGTAAGTTAACCCCCTACATTGAACCAATGAGATTATTTGTATATTAACTAGTACTATTAAGTAAAAAGTGTTTTATGTGCTAGGCTTCTCTTAACTCTTAAGTTTCTTATTAGCTACTAGGTCTAGGTTTCTATCATAATTATATTGATATCTATCTCTAATTCCTTATTTATTAAACATTTCATTACTATTATAACCAAATTTGTATAAATAACTATATAAAGTATCCTAGTAAAAATATTGAATTTTTTCATGTGTTGCTCACTTTAACACTCTTTTTTCAACGCTCTATTTTTTAGTAGTAAAAAATTTATGTTTATCTCACTAAATTGAAAGTTGAATTCGTTTTTTTAGCCAACTCCACGTAAACTTAAACCAATCAATAAAAGAGGGGTAGGAATTTTTTGTTATATTAAGTGTTAATAGCATTTTTCATTCTTATTTCAAACCTATTCGGTTTGAATGGAGAAAGAACAAATAGAAAAAGTAATACAAGTTACAACTTTTTGAAATCAGAGCATAATACTAGTTGTCATATTCGATAAGCGTAATTTACTATACTAATAAATTAATCCAAGCTGAAGTGGTTGGAACCTCCGTTTCAAATTCAAACCCTTTGTTCTTTTTCGTATACTGGCATAGTGGCATCTTTATTGTCTCTCTGTTTTTCAAACCTTTAACATTCCTATTCACTATTCACAGATCACTACATCATGATAAAGAACAAAAAAGAGGAAGAAGAGAATCTTACTTTGAGTTGCTGAGCAACAGTGTCATCCTGGTTCATCGGAGCTATAATGAAAGACCCGGTGGCCGATCTCGCTCCGGCCTGAGCAAACGAGTTGTGAGACGTGAGCCATGAATACCGGTTAAATGGAAGCCCCTTCACCTGAACATCATTGATTGAATCGAAGATTCAAAGTTAAAAACCCAGAAAAAATTAACACAACTCAAAAATTAGGAACAGGGACTAACTAACTTTGGTAGTGGGGTTTGAAGGTTGAATCCGTGAACATCTGGGTCTGGTATTCCCATTTGCAGGGCATGTCTGACAGGTAAGACCACCATCGCATGACCCGCAAGTTTCTCCGATCTGAACAACCAACCACCAAAATTTCAGGACAGAAAATAAAAACTAATTTTCATAATTTTTTGAAAAAGGAAAATGACCTTGGAGCTGGAAGAACAGGTGAACAGGCATAATATAGCAATCAACCAGATACGAATGCCACTATGTAACCCCTGCAGAGGAAGATGAAAAGATTCAGAAAATGATAAATAATCAATGCAGATTTAAATGCAATGATATAGGTACGATCATAGAAACGAATAGCAGTGATTTTGTTCTTGCCTTCATTGTGGTTTTTGTGGATTAGGAGAAGGGATAGGAGAGAGTCTCGCTCGCTGTACCTGTTCAACTTTCAGGAGCGAGACTTTTGTGTAGGGAAAAGGTTTGAGACTGTGAGATAAACAGAACAGAACGCACGCAAGGACACACTCAAAGCAATTATATAAAGGGGGAAGGGAAGGAAATGTGTGAATTGGGAATAAACAAACGCGCCTTACATCCACGTCACACAACAACTCCTCGTTCGTTAGGTGTCCTCGTCTCGCATGTTCTTTTTTGTTTTCTTTTGAACGATTATTTCTTAAAAAAAAATTCAAAATGTCATTATAGCGGGTACTTATAAGAGTAATTCTTTCGAGATCATATTAACTAAACGAGTAAATGATAGCTCAAGTGGTAAGAGTTAAGGACACAAGTGTTGAGTGAGAATGTGTGATGAAAGGCGAAAGTTCAGGGTTCAAACCCTGATGATTACTAATTTACTAATATTATTAACAACTAACATTTACCTAAAAAAAAGTAAGCGAGTCTCTTTTCACAAATCATTCATTATACACATTAATTGAAAATCAAACTCTAGATGAGATATTTATAAAGTTCAATTATCTACTAACTGTGTGAGTAGTTGTTAGTGCATTTATTTGTATTCCCATGAGTATTCATATATGTGCATCTTCTATTTTTTTTATGACTAGCTACTTTTATTTTATTTTAGACGACACTTGGGAGAATGGGAGGTGGTTAAGAATAGAAAATTATATGCTGAAAATAGATTAGAAACGCGTCCATTAAACAATTTTATTTGCTAAATTAAGAGATACTGAAAATAATATTTATATTGGTAGTCGTAACAGAAGTTGTTAAGAACAAATATTTAAGGACGGGACCCATCTCCTCCTCTTGCTCCGCTAGGGTTCCCCTGACGGCGCAGATCTGTGAGACTTCCCCCCAAGGCCCGTGCCTCTACTCCTCCCAGTCTTGGGATTCCCCTGGCCTGACCATCAATGGATCCATGGCTAAATATCGCGCTCCGACCCGACGAAATAGAAGCCTTCCCACCCATAACCGACACCGTAGAACCCCCCCAACCATCGACTGGTGGCTCGTAGGCAAAGTTCACACCCTGCAATCAGTAAACAATCGGGCTTTCAAGTCAATGGTCACCAATGCTTGGAAAACCAAGCACGGCTTTGAAGTCAGAGACATCGCCAAGAATCTATTCACCTTTAGGTTCTTCGCGGAAAAGGATCTACAAAGTATACTCCAACAAGGGCCATGGAACTTCAACCATAGCCTTATCATTTTGAAGGAGCTGCAACCAGACGAAAACCCAAAGGAAGTAGATCTGACTCACTCTCTCTTCTGGGTCAGAGTCTATGATCTCACCCTGAATCTACGCTCCGAACAGATGGCAAAACGCCTAGGAGACTTCCTGGGTACCTGCGAGGCCTGGGATGACAAAGAAGAACAGAGACTTGGGGGGTACCTTCGAATCCGGACTTGGCTTGATGTCTCCAAACCTCTAAAGAGAGGCACCATGCTCCCTAGAGCTGGGAAACCACCGCTGAAAGTCCTCTTCAAATACGAAAGACTCTCTGACTTTTGCTTTGGTTGTGGAGCACTTGACCATGTGCTTCGTTTCTGCGATGACAAAGAGGATAACTGGGACGAGGAGGATGTCTCAAATATGCCCTATGGCCCTTGGGTCAGAGCATCCCCTCTGAAGCCGGCAAGCATGACAGTCATGAGACAAGAAGGAAGGACACCACTATGCAAAAGAAATCTCCCTTTTGACAAAGGCGAAAGCTCCACTTCAGAGGGTACAGTCCAAAGCGAGAAAGAGGAATCTGGGGCCTTAAATGCCCAATTAAAAACCCTAATGGAGAAGAAAGTTATTGCAACAGATAGTGGGGAGCACAGCAACTCCGAGGGGGACAAAGAACCAACAAGAGGGACCACACCAATAATGGAGGCCCAAACCACCACAATCTCTGCAGCTGGCCTCATGGAATCTCTCGGAAAATTCTCACTCCATCACAAAGAACCTCAAGCTGAGACAGAGTCAACGAGAACATTTATTGACTTGTGCCCTGAGAAGGAACCCCACCCGACACCAACAAACACAAAGAAGCTCATCAAGGGGACCTCAAAGCAAACCATCAAGGAGACCAGGCCTGAAGGAACCAAAAACTCAGATCCCGAGAATGGTGAGGCGCATGACCTGCACGACCAAACTGGTTCTTCAAACCTCAAACAGTGGAAAAGAAGAGCACGTTTCCCACTACCATCATCGGAGGAAACCACCAAATATCTACATGAACCCAAGAGGAAAGAGTGTGAATCTGACCCCACTTCCCCCATGGAAATGGATAACTCACCAGTCCTACAAAAACCCCGAGTTTCAACGGTGGAGGCTGCGGCGCAGCCCCGCCGATCATCATGAAAACAGTCAGCTGGAATTGCCGCGGGCTTGGGAACCCGGAGGCAATTCGAGCTGTGCGACAGCTCACCAAATCTGAAGCCCCCAACCTTGTCTTCCTTATGGAGACAAAGAAGATGTCACATGAAATCCAGAAAGCTTGTAAACTAAAAGGCTTTAATTGTGTTTTTGCTGTTGATTGTGCAGGTGATGGGAATAGGAGGGCAGGAGGTCTTGCCCTCTACTGGAAGTCAGACCTGGACCTCTCAATTGTTTCCTACTCTCCAAACCACATTCAATGCACCATCCCCATTGACCACGCAAACAAGACGGCAACACTCACAGGCTTCTATGGCTTCCCTGAGAAGCAACACAGATGGAAGTCTTGGCAACTGTTGAGGTCTCTGAAACCACAGGACCAGTCCCCGTGGATGTGCTTCGGGGATTTCAACGAAATTACCTGCCAAGAAGAGAAACTTGGTGGCCTGCCATGGAGATTCCAGCAATCGGAAGCTTTCCTCCAGTCCATTGAGGTATGCGAACTGCTGGACCTTGGTTCCTCCCAACCAATCTACACTTGGTCCAATAAGAGACCGATTCCCCATCACATTGAGGAAAGACTGGATCGGGCCATGGCAAATTTGGAATGGCAACAACTCTGGAACTCTATCTTTGTCTCACATAGGCCAAGATTCGATTCTGATCATTGCCCCATCACCATTACTTGCTCTATGAGACGTAAGAAGAAACGGAGGAGGACCAAGTTGTATAGGTTCGAAGAACTCTGGCTTCGAGACAAGGAGTGTGAGGAGATTGTGGCTACAGTCTAGGGACACACTCACGGCTCTGCTGACCACCGAGTCATTGCCACTGGCGCCAACCTCCAACTCTGGGGAGAGAACCGGTTTGGGAACCCCTCCAAACGTGCCCATGAGCTCAAGCTGAAGCTGAAATCCCTCAATGAGCAGACCCAGACAGAGGCTACAATCCTGGAGACCAAGAACACCGAGTGTGATCTTCATGACCTCCTCAAACAAGAGGAAATCTATTGGAGCCAACGATCACGTGCTAGTTGGCTCACCCACGGGGACAGAAACACTGCCTTTTTCCACAAGAAAGCCTCACAAAGAAACTCCAGGAACACCATAGACTCCATTGAAGATGACCTCGACAACAGGGTAGTGGAGGAAGAAGATATTGCTGCAGTCATTAACAGTTACTTCCAGAACCTCTTCCAAGCTACTACTCCTCCACCGCTAACAAATGATCCCTCAGCCCTGGTTAGTGGGAGAATCACGAACTCACATTTGTTAACCCTGACAAGCCCTTACAGCCACACAGAAGTGCTAGAAGCCCTCAAAAGTATGCATCCAACCAAAGCTCCGGGAAGCGACGGTACTCCGGCTCTCTTCTACAAAAAATTCTGGAACATCGTGGGGGAAGATGTTTCCAATTTGGTGATCCAGATCTTGAATGGTCAGAAAAGCCCTAAAGATATTAACCACACTCTCATTGTTCTCATTCCCAAAATCAAAAAGCCGACCCACACTAGCCATTACCGGCCAATAAGCCTATGTAACGTGCTATTCAAGCTGGTAACGAAAGTCCTTGCAAACCGCCTCAAGTTGATCCTTCCTGACATCGTCACTGAGAACCAAAGTGCTTTTGTCCCCCACCGCCTTATCACAGATAATGCACTCTTGGCCTTCGAATGCTTCCATCACATGAAAAACAACAAGAGCAAGTCAGGCCATATGGCACTTAAACTCGACATGTCAAAAGCTTACGATCGAGTCGAATGGCACTTTCTGGAACGGACCCTAACCCATTATGTCTTTCCTCAAACCTGGATCCAGGTAGTCATGAGTTGTGTGTCGACGGTGTCCTTCTCGATTATGATTAATGGGAGCCCTGACAAACCTTTCTCTCCCCACAGAGGCCTTCGGCAGGGAGACCCCCTCTCCCCCTACCTCTTTATCCTTTGTGCGGAGGTGTTCTCTGCCATGATCCAGCAAGCAGTTATAGTCAAGTCCCTCTCCGGAATTCGCATAGCCCCTATAGCTCCCTCTCTATCACACCTTCTCTTTGCGGACGACAGTGTTGTGTTCGCCAAAGCTTCAGTGCATGAGGCAAGGGTTATTCTCCAAATTCTTCAGAACTATGAGGCCGCATCAGGGCAGAAAATTAACCTGGAAAAATCTGAGATCTCCTGGAGTAGCGGGGTCCCATCCTCAAGGGTGGAAGAACTGAAACAGGTTTTGGGAATGAGAACCGTGGAGAGCCACCACCGTTACCTTGGCCTCCCCACCATGGTGGGTCGCTCTAAGGCCCAGGTCTTCTCCTTCGTGAGGGATAGGGTATGGAAAAAATTGAAGGGCTGGAAGGAACGAAGCCTCTCAAGAGCAGGTCGGGAAGTCCTTGTCAAGTCAGTGGCACAATCCATCCCCACCTATATCATGGGGTGTTTTGCTCTCCCTACCTCTTTGTGCAACCACATAGAAAGTCTCATTAGCAAATTCTACTGGGAGGGAGACGTTGACAAAAGGAAAATGCATTGGCTCAGTTGGGAGAAGATCACAAGAAGAAAATCTAAAGGGGGGCTTGGATTCAGAAATATCAAAAGTTTCAACAGTGCACTTCTAGCAAAACAATGGTGGCGTCTCAGGACTAAGCCTCATTCCCTCCTAGCCCGTACGCTAAAAGCTAAATATTTCCCAAATTGCCCGGTGGATGAGGCACGGCTAGGCTACCGACCCAGTTTTACTTGGAGGAGCATATTGGGGGCCAAGGGTGTCATTGACAAAGGTGCTAGATGGCGAATTGGAGATGGAAGTCAAGTGAAGATTTGGAAGGATTGCTGGTTACCAATATCGCTTACAGTAAGGGAGCAAACCTCTAATAACCTTAACCGGGTTGCTGATCTCATCATCCCTGGCACTGGAAATTGGAATTCTCAGCTGATCAATGCAAATTTTTCCCAGTTTGAAGCGGAGCATATCCTCCAGATTCCCCTCCCTGTTACCCAAAAGCCCGACCGTCTAATGTGGAGTAACTCAAAAAATGGAGATTACTCAGTGAAGTCAGGACATCACCTCATTCAAGCAGCAGCCTCAGAGTCCCACCCATCTACCTCAAGCCCAGACTCCTTCTAGTCAGAACTTTGGGAGATCACCACCCTCCCACGTTGCAAAGAGCTGGTGTGGAGAGCTGCTCATAATGCCCTTCCTGTGAAACAGTGTCTGGCAAGAAGAGGGATTGGTGTTGATATTATTTGTCCCATGTGTGGGGAAGCTGAAGAAACCATTAGACACGCTCTCATTACTTGCCCGGAAGCCAGGAGAACCTGGTTCCTCTCTCCCTTGGGCCTCCGCGTCGACGAGCCTTCAACACCAAGCTTCAAAGCTTGGATTGAGAACCTGCTCCAATGTCTACCAGAAGAGGGAATCCAATGGTTGTTTGGCTTAATTTGGGCCATTTGGAAGAGAAGAAATACTTGGCTCTTCGAGGAGAAGCGTTTGTCCTACTCACAAGTTGTCACCCAAGCTTCGCTGTTGCTGGCTCCAGATGATGCAGACAAAAAACACCACCCACGTAATCCTTCTACTACCCCTTCCCGCTGGAAACCACCCCCTAGGGACAGGATCAAGGCAAACTTCGATGCCTCAATCCGCCAGTCAGTGGGAACCGGGCTGGGAGTTATCTTCAGGAACCATCTGGGAAACTCCATGGCAGCAGGTGCGCACTTCATTCCCTCCACCTTTGACCCTGCAATCGCAGAAGCAATGGCTTTCCGATGGAGCATCTCTGTGGCGAAAGACCTGGGCTTCCAAGAGGTTGAATTTGAAACGGACTGCCTCAGTCTCTTCCTCGCATGGAAACGAAACGTCCCTTTCAACAACTACTTGGACTCCATTGCACAAGACTGCATGTCTCTTTCTTTAGTTTTCAAGAGTTGTAATTTACTTAATTGTCGTAGGAATGCTAACGCAGCGGCTGACCACATCGCCCATCTAGCTTTTGACTACCAGGATCACGTTTGGGTAGAACTTGATCCTCCTGGTACAACCATCTTGCTTAGACAAGAAGCCCTCTTTTGTACTGGTAATGAGGTTTCTACCTCCTGATTAATATAAGTATGGAAGTTCAAAAAAAAAAAATTAAGGACGGGGTCAGGAATACTATACTCACTTTTTGACACAAACTCTTTTATATTTTTAATTAAACAAACGGAATAAACTTCTGTTACTCATAATGTGAATTTGAATATGTAATTTTATAGAATTCATTATTTATCATGTTTGTTTAAATTTAATTTATTAGAGAGTAATTAAATTTGATTTTCCCTCACTAACCTTATTTTACTTGGGATCATGTGTTTCGAGAAGTTAATTCAATTGCTGATGCGTTAGCTAAGCACCGCCTAAGATTGAGTATGGAGTCGAAAGTCTCTGATTTTCTTCCTAATTTTTGTTCAATAGCTTTTATGTTAAATAGTGCTTTCACGGTCTATATTGTAGGCAGGGCCGGCCCTGGGCCTGTGCAAGCAGACCCACAGCCCAGGGCCTCCAAAAAGAAGGGCCCAAAAAAAAAATTCGATTTTTTTACAGCGGTTATCCTTAAAGAACCGCTGTAAATAATCTATCTTTTACAGCGGTTCCGACCGCTGCATAGTCTTTTACAGCGGCGAGCTCTACAGCGGGTCCGAACCGCTGTAAACGGTAAAATTTAACCGCTGAAAAATGCTTTTTTTGGCGTAGTGTTCCCATTAAACTTTCTTTAAAAAAAAATTTAGGGGTTCATTTTTATTATTTACCCAGGGCCTCCAAAATATCGGGACCGACTCTGATTGAGTGTAGGAGGCCCATTGTAGGAGCATGTAGTTTGTGTGCTTTGTTTTCAGCCTACTTCATCAGAAAAATAAAAAGGAAAAGGTCAAGGCCACCTTTATTTACAAATTAAGAAATATTCATTATTATTTATTAAATTAATAATGAGGAAAAGGTCAAGCCCACCCTGTTCTGTAACAAAAAAAAAGCCCACCCTGTTCTTGTAAAAATAAGAAATTAAATATTTAAAATCACAACATTAAACATCGAACTGAAATGGAAATGGACAGGTTATTATCTCCACGACTCAACTCTCAAGTGATGTGAATGCAAAATGGCAGATATAGTACAAAATTGGAAGGAATGTCTCTATTTCAGCCAATTCATGTATGCTTAATGCACACGAAAGTTGTAGTTTCCTTACCTTGCTCTAAATCTATTATTCATCTTTCAAATATTTGAATGGCGTAAATAATGTTCAGCATTTGGCAGGCAATGTATTGTGGAATAATGTCAAACTTTTGATTGAAGCGGTATTAAAATATAAGTCATCATTATCTTAGCTGCTCTCACATTCCTATCAATTACATTAGGGAATATGCTTCAGCTTTAACCAATAGTTTCAGCAATAATTATTTGTCCACACCTCAATTTAGAGGTGGAAAGAGGTGGGGGAGGAGAGAGATAGGAAGAAAAGAAAAAGTAAGAGAGAGAAAGTATAAGATGTGATAGATGATAAGAGGAGAGAGATAGAAATAAAAATAGGTGAAAATGAAGTGTATAAATAAGGAGGTGTGTATATATCATTACTCTTACATTAGATTACCTGAATTTATATAAAACCAAGTGTCCGGTAGTATAGAGAAGTGAGTGCAAAAATCATATAAATAAGGAATAAATATTTGGGGTTTCATTGTAAAATGTTTTACAATTGGATTAAAGTAATGTTCTTATAAAATCTGAGCTACTAGATGTTCTTAATCTTTCGCAATGGTGCACAGTCCTGATCGATCTTACTCCACACTTATTACTTTAAATTTATATACTTAAAAGTATATGAATTTAATTAAAAAATTAGTTTCAAAATATAAAAGATCAATACTATTTACTCCACTAATTTTTTTTTTGAGTTTACTGAAATTGTATTTCTGGCAATTACAGAAAACTGCCACTAATAAGTAATCACTTTTCTAGCATTGTTTATGAGTGCCACAGCGTTTGTTATTTTGTGGCGGGCTTTTCCCTTACTGGGGTTCACTGCTAATGTCTCCATTGATATCGCTGACGCATTATCCTCTTAGGTATTCCGGCGCGTATCGAAGACTGAGTCGCTGCTCCTTCCACGCCTCCGCCGCCACCTTTATCGGAGGAACTTTTTCCCTCCACCGTGGTAAAGGCTCTCTTTCCCTTGATATCTTCATCATTTGTTTTATTTGCATCTAGTTCCCAAAATTAGGAGAGGAAATTACTGCCAAAATCAGGCACTTCTCTGATTTCGGTATTGAAACCTAGTTCAATTCCATTTAAAGATGTTGGCCTCTCTCTAATATTGCTATGAGTGAAATCTGATTTTTAATTTTGGTTGCAGTTAGCTTTATTAAATATATTTGTTCAAATTAGGGATTATGGTTTCTTCATTTCAAAATATTTAGTTTGTGATGATATTTGCTTATGTTATTGTTCTATAAAACAACAAATATACATTATAATGGGACTCAATTCACAACTTAGGTTAGGACTGATTATGAACTCTTGGATTTCGATATTTATGCTGAGGGAGTTACTTGACAAATCTTGGCGTGTCGCTACTTTGATCAAGATGACATGGATGATTGAAATAGCTGATATTGTTAATGGAGATAAAGAACTTACAATTTCCTTGCTATGGAATATGTTTGTTCATTTGCATGTGGCAGCTCTAGTTTACCTTATTTTATGAGTTTCTGCAATGTTGTTGCAGTTGGATTTGGTTTCTAAACTTATAACATTGATAGCAACATGATTTCTTATGTCATTGGACCTGCAGCTGCATGTGTTGGTTGAGAAAACAAGTTTAGGTTGGGGGAGATTTCTAAAATTCGAGGACTTGGCATGGTATGTAGCGTGCTATATGACTTTTGTGTTTGATTTTAGTTGGTTATACAGAATAAATGCACTTCTTGATTGCTTTCTTTTTCCTTACTCATCTGCTATTATACTTGTGTTTTGATCCTTTTTTCAACTAGCAGGGTCTCATAACCAGTGCACATTCTAGTTCCTTGGAGTTGCTTTTGATTTGGATTCAGGTACTTGAACAAGGATACTTTCGACCTTGCAGTTATACTGAGCTTCTCCTTCTGGGCCTTCCACTGACACTGATAGGCCATGTAGCAATAGATTTTTGCATCAGGTGATGGTGATCAAGCGGCAGTGATCAACAACCTTTGTTCTGTAGACACTCTGGGATGAGCGTGGCACAGCCCCAAGATCATCATTGAGCTTCTCTGCAGAAGAAAAGCAAGTAGGAATCCCAATTGAGTCTTGCATATTCTTGATGATGAAGTTCAGGTGCACTGTGCACAGCCTGATAGATATGCGAAGAAGCTATAGAAATCAGAAATTGATAATAAGAGAAGAACGGGTTGGGGTAAGTTATAATATAAACTTGTGAAAGGTGTGAGAGCCTGAAAGATTTTAGTCCCAATTTGAATAAAATTCAGATGCTGCCAGAGGTGTTCTTGGCTGCATTAATTGAAATTTTTCTTAAAAAAGCTGGCATGCTTAAGATTGGTTTTCATATTTCTTTATATGTCACCAGATATCTTTACTGAGGGTGTTTCTACTCAGTGGAAAGACAGAGGTCACTGAAATGTTTTAGGCTGTGACCATTTGGATTATTAGAAGAATGTCAACTTTGTATTCAATTTCAAAATTCAAAAATCTTCATTTATGTCATGCCATTTGTTCTGGATATAAGGAATTGAAGACAGCTTCTGTTTGTCCTCCTGTATATTAATTCATTTAATTTATGTCATTCATTTTATTTTGCAGCTAATCTAAGATGTGTCTCCAGCTTTGAAAATTTCTATCTTTTATTTTAGTTTAGCTGACTTCATTCTGATCATTAATAAACATCAACTAGAGTTCATGCAAGCAGCTGAAACTCAAATTCTAGTCATGCATCAGTTTGCATATTAAATTATGCACTTTCTTGATCAGGTATCACTCTTTTACATTTGGTTATTTTATAACTATGTATGTATACGTTCAATGATTTTTTTTATGTTGACATGCATACCCTAGTCATATTTTCAGGGTCATTTTGGGATCATACAACTTGCTTTTCCCTCCTTTAAAGAATTATCTTTCTTCTTATTGCAAAGCTGTTTGTAATTGTGCCATGTGTGTAGGTTTGATTTATATGGTATGTTTCTTTAGGTACAACTTAAGGCAAATTGATGTTAGCATCTGTCATGTAGTTCATCTAATGTAGTCTTAATATATTAGTTTAAGGTACATCATTGAGCCCATATTGAGATCAAAGTTTTAAAATCCTTGGCTGATTTTGTTTCAATTTTCAGCTTGGATATGTTTAAACTGTTATATTTAATATGATTTTCACCATTGCATGGTTAGTACTAGCTTGACATGTCAGTTTATTTGGTGAAATATATGATGGGAACTCATCACCATCATTGAAAAAACCATAAATGCCTAACTACAAACTAGCTTTTGACCATTTTTGTATGCATGCTGCAAGCAAGCCCATTCTTGGTGAGCTGCAGAGTAACCTGGAACTGAGTGACAGGAACATGGAGGCTTAAAACCAATATGATAAATAGTCTCTTACATTTTAAAAAAAGGAGGACCTTCCTCAACCCAAATAAAATTTTAACTGGAAAATTCTAATTGAATCATAAAATCAGAAAACATTAAATAGATGACAAATTAAAAAAAAATGTTCAGCCCCCCCCCACTCTTTACATAGACATGATCATGGTTGAAACCATTACCAGCATGCTAATATATGAGATTAATTAGCATAGCTAGACAAGAAAATATTAGGGTTGAAACTTGAAAGTGAAAGCTATTCTAATGAAAATAAAGAAAGAAACAAAGAAGAAAATTAAAAACCTCAACCAAAGCAAAGGAACATCTAATTGAAAAAATTAACGAAAATTTGGTATTATGATATATAAATTGAATCTCTGTACATTCTGCACCAAGTTGTGCCGAACCAAGAATATAGGCAATCTCCACTAATCTTATTCCTTTGAACATTGAACAATTATGCAGGTAAATGTACCACGATGAATGAAAATTCTAACTTGATCTAACAATAGTCCAGCTTTCTGATTCAAACCAATCTGTTGGAACTTGATCCCCGACCAGCCGCTGAAGCCGGTCTGCCGGTGAACATTTCCATTCACCAGAATTTGGTGTAGCAGGAACTGAAGTTGTCGTCACGGTGGAAACCCAATCAAAATGAGTTCTTGGAGATGGACATGGCAATGGCTCCTTCTCCTTCACTTGCTCCAATGGAACAATATCATCTGCAATAAAAGGGTGCCCCAGAAGCATCTCTGCACTCCACCTCTTCTTTGGATCCTTAATAAAACACTTCTCAAGAAAATCCTTCCCATGTTTCGACAATTCATCTGGAATTTGTGGCAACTCTTCTCCCATCCCAATTTGAACTAACAAAAACCATGTATTTGTCCCGCTATCCACGTTCCATGCAGGCTTTCCTGTCACCATCTCCACGACGGCGCAACCCAAAGCCCATATATCCGCTGGTGGCTCATACTCACTGTCATTCACGGCTTCCGGTGATAGAAACAAGGGAGTTCCCCTGCACTCCCACGTTGTACTATGTATCTCCCCTTTCTCTTTGGCAAGCCCGAAATCCGCAATCTTAACATCACCATTGTCGAAAACAAGTATGTTCTGAAGCTTGATGTCGCAGTGAACGAACCCCTTCGAGTGAACATGGTGGAGCCCTTCGAGGATGGACCTTGCATATCGGCGAACGAGGGTTTCGGGGAAACGGCGACCACTGTGATTCTTCAGCTGATCAGCAAGAGTGCCACCGGCAGCATACTCAAGAAAAAGATTGTAGTACTCTTCCCCGTTTTCCACGGTTTGATCGTGGCCAAAACACTTGACAATTTGCGGGCACGATCCTAGGCAATGGAGTATCTGTTCCTCGTTTTTGAGCGAAGACGAGGAGTTCACATTGGATGTCTTGACGGCGGTGGGAGAGTGAAAAAGAGTGGAAGTTTTTTTGGGTTTGGCTAAATTGACGGAGGCGAAGCTTCCACTACCAAGCGAGCGTCCACGAACCCAGTTCATGATGTGAAACGTTGATGCTCCTGATCACTCACTCACAGTAATGTTTGTGTGTTTAACTCTGTTTGTGTTTATGAAGAAAGAAGGAAGCTCAAGAGTAGTGGGGGTCGTATTTAAGTCTCGAAGATTATGTATTACTCCAATAACTAACTTAACAAATGACCGGTAGTCTGATAAGAAGACTGTACCCAAAAAAAGGAGATAGATCCTAATAATTGGTTAGGATAGGATAATCAAAGATGATAATTTAGTTAGTGTGCTAAGTAAATAAAGATGTGGTTGCTCGAATTCAAATCCCAGAGATGATATATTATTTAATTAATTTAACTATTGATGGTTAGTGTGAGTATGATTAGAAAATAGATCCTAATTGTGGAATATTCAAAGTTGACTTATTTAGCATTTCAAAAAAAAAAAGATGACTTATTTAGTAATTTAACAATTGATAGATAGAGCAGAAATTCTGATTCGGATCATTGGACGTATGTACATTTTTTCTTGACCGCACTTTGAAAAGTTTAAATGATCAAACTATATAATTAAATATCCCTTAAAAATTGGATTTGCCTCCACTCCACTAGAGTGAATGAGTCATTTTACAAGCATTGTTATTTAAATCTTAATTAGTAATTTCTCAATCAATAATTATTATAATAACTAACTTTTTTTGAACTCATTATAACAACTAACTTAATCTTCTTGTTAGATGAGTTTTTCAATTTGGAGTTAAATCTAAAATATTTGGATATCTATTTGAAAGTTGGAACACGTTTCTTTAATTCAAAATCAATGGCTCAGATTTTGGATAGAGAGGGGATGGAGAGAAGTTGGATGGAGATGATCCAAATCCGCAACATTCTTATGAACAACTTTTCCACAAAAAAAAAAAAGTCGGGTCACTTAACGATCTCCAACTGGTCTATCCTCCTAGGGTTCGAACCCTAGACCTCCATCTCCAACACCTATTTCCACGTTAGCTCAACCAAGTGAGTTACCCCTCTCATCCCTCTAGCTGGTCTATATTATGGAAACGGGTCAATCTTTTTTTTTACAAGAGGAAAAAACGAGTCCATGTTTTGATATCCAAAATTGGATAGAAATTAATCGGGTATCAACTATCTAATTTTTTTTAAATGATCAACTATCTAAAATTACCCATTATTCATTTTTTCTTAAATTCTAGCATTTTTATCAATTACGAGCATTTTTATCAAAATATAATTTTAACCATTTGAACGCGTCTATTGAGCCATTGTAAATTTGTAATGCTTCTTCCACCTTTAAGAAAGAAGAAAAGTCGGTAATGAAAGCTATTAATTATTTTCTTTCCATTTTTTTGAAAATCGAAATAAATCAATTTTTTATTTTAAATTTGATTTTTTTAATTTAAAAAAATGAGTTGATTTATTTTGAATTCGAAAAAATAAAGATAAAAAAATAATTGATTATTATGAATTTTTAAAAATAAATAATTTTATTTATTTCGAATTTAAAAGAATAAATAAATGAATTGGTTTATTATATATAATTTTCTAAAAAGTCATAATAAAATTAATAAAGAGTGAACAATGCCAAAAATACTAGGAGCCTCTAACCGCCACGAAATGCTACAAAAATACCTTCTTTTTTTTTTCCTGAAAGTGCTACAAAACCTGGTTGAATTTTACCTCAAAACTAGGACCGCCACAAACTGCAATTTTTTTTAAAGAAAATAGCATGGTTGCTGGTCGTTATTAGACAACTGCAACGAAGGCACATGGATCCAAATTGGTTGAAATCCCCCCTGTAATTGAGAATTTGCTGCATTTCTCTATCATATTGACATGGTTTGCGCTTAAAGAAAAAAAGAAAACATGAAATCTATACCACTTGTGTAGAAGTGTCAGCAACAGCTAAGATTATTTTCTTTGATTCAGCTGCCTGACTGTGCAAGAGCTGAACAATTTATCTGTTCCAGATTTTCAAATATTATCTTGCAATTTGAGCAAGTATCTCTTGAATTCCAACAAGATATCTTCTACATCTCAATACTTCTGTTGGAAACTTTAACCAACCAACTGGACAATAGATAGATAGACAGACACTACCATTCAATTTCACATATATTACAATTGGGTTCACTCATTGCCGAAGCTCTCATATGATCCCAAAGGTAATTTTCAAAAATTGAAGAGGAAAAAATATCAACTTAGCCAATAGATAGATAGGTAGACACAGACACAGAAAAATTGAGATACACGGTGAATGAGCACAAGAAATGGGTAGAAAGCTAAGACTGATTAATTTAACAACTTTAAAAACACATTTGGGACAGAGGGATCGGAATCTATAAATACCTGATCAGGTACATCAATTAAACAATCTTGAAAATCAGTAATTTCATTATAAGCGCCATAAAAACTAATTTATACATACAAGTAATAGTATCATATTTAGTATTTACTTAAAATGATGAAATTATACGACAAACATTTTGAAGCTATCAGTTACAAAATTTTCTTGCTTATCCTTAGAACTACTCAATTAAGCATCACTCACCCACTCCGCACTCTGCCATTAAACCAACTAAATCAACCTTTAAAGCTCCATCAATTCTAATAGGTATCAATGGAGTGCATGGTTAATCAAAAGTAATATAAGATTGCAATATATGATCTGGATCCTCATCAAATCTCATGTCAGTGACAGCTTATAAGAACTACTTAAATGGATTGAGCCAAAAGCAGCACATCAATTCTGGAGAAGTGGACATTTTTTCCTTACAAACTAGAAAATTTGTTATCAAAACTCATTTCTTTAATTTAAGCTCTATTTTCATCATATTCTTAATTTAATCTCTAATATTTTTTCTCATTTATTATTCAATTCTTAACGAAATGAAGAAGAAGAAAGTGGTAAACCTCACAGAACAAAAAAAGAAATATCAACTGAAATAAAAGATGAACAAAATTGTGTATTTATAAAAAAGAATCTCTATACACAGTACAGTGCCTTGAGTGGCACAAAAGCATGAATCAAAATCCTATTCCTCTTCCTACCAAGTTGTGAACATTGAAAAATCACATAGTTACTTTGAATTGGTCCTACTCTGTTAAAAGTAACAAGCCATGAATATGAATATTGAAAACTCTAACTACTCCTAACAACAGTCCAGCTACCCGATTCTGACCAATCTGTTGGCCTCTGATCCGTCACCAGCCGTCGGAGCCTCTCCCCTGACGAACATAAACAAGATTCTCTGCTCCATTCATCGGAATCCGGTGAAGTTGTAACTGAACTCTTCACAGTGGAAGCCCAATCAAAAAGTTCAAAGTGGTTTCTTGGCGATAAAGATAGTAATAACTCTTTCACTGGCTCCAATGGCAATGAAGCAGTATCATCTGCTACTTCAATGATGAAAGGGTGCTTCAAAAGCATCTCTGCACTCCATCGCTTCCTCGGATCCTTAACAAAACACTTCTCCAGAAAATCCTTACCCTCCTTTGACAATTCCTCAGGAATCAACGGCAACTCGTCTCCGACCCCAATTCGAATCAACAATGACCATATATTTGCCCCGCTTAGCACATTCCACGCCGGCTTTCCGGTCACCATCTCAACCACGGCGCAGCCGAGAGCCCATATATCACCGGGAGACTCGTACTCACTGTCGTTCACTGATTCCGGCGACATAAACAAGGGAGTTCCCCTGCAATCCCACTTGGTGCTCTGTTTCTGCTCCCCTGTTTCCTTTGCTAGCCCAAAATCCGCAATCTTAACCTCATTGTCAAAAACAAGAATGTTTTGCAGCTTGATGTCACAGTGGACGAACCCCTCTGCGTGTACATGCTTAAGACCTTCGAGTATGGACCTTGTGTATCGGCGTACGAGGGTTTCAGGTAACCGGCCACCATGATTCTTCAGCTGATCAGAAAGAGTTCCACGGGCAGCATATTCAAGAAATAGATTATAGTACTCTTCGCCATTTTCTACGGTTTGGTCGTGGCCAAAACACTTGATGATTTGCGGGCATGATCCTAGGCGATTGAGTACTTGTTCCTCGTTTTGAAGCAAAGACGAAAAGTCAACCTCGGAGGATTTGACGGCGGTGGGAGACCGGAACTGCGAGGAAGAGTTTGTAGGTATGGCTAAATTGACGGTGGCAAAGCTTCCGCTGCCAAGTGAGTGTCCGCGAATCCAGTCCATGGTGATGATACTGTTTTGTTTTGTTCCAGTCTATGTGAAATGTTACTAACTTTGTTCTGTGATGTGTTTTAAAGAAGAAAGAAAGAAATAGAAAATAGGAGAAGGCTGAAGAATGGTGTGAAAAATAAGGAAAGTGTGGTTCTATTTAATTGTAGGTATGAACACAATATTTGAATGAAGCACGTGATGGTTAAGGAGGATATTTCCCGACTTGTTTTCTTCCCGAGTGACATGAGATGATTCAGCGTACGTACAACAAGCAGTCTTTATCAATTGACTAGTAGTAAGTCTGATTAGAAGATTCATCCCAAATACAGAATAATTTACAAGATTATCTATTGATTGTAATTTGACAATTGATCAAGATCATTGGATGTAAAAAACCATTTTTCTTGACCGCAGTTTGAACTTTGACTGTTTATCCTTAAACTCACATATATCCTTAAGAATTAAGATAATTAATCTCTCCAATATTCCTCATATCTATTGGAAGTTATACACCTAGTCACCTATACATTCTTTTCATCAATTTTTTTACCTGAATTTATTGGGGTTGTCTAAATGACCCATGATAAAGTTTTGGTTAAATAACTCATCATCCAATTACATTGGAGATAAGTGAGTTGTAATTTCTATATTTTATTTATTAATTTATTTCCAACTCATTTATCTCCAATGTGATTGGATGATGGGTTATTTAACCCAAACTTTATCATGGGTCATTTAGACAACCCCGAATTTATTTATTAATAATCTTATTGACTCATTATGGCGAGGCGAAAGTAACTCTCATAAACCGTATAACAATCTTCATATAATTTGCCATACCTTTACCACCACCTTCTACCACCGCCTTCATTACTACCCTCCACTATTGCTACCACCGCTGCTGCCACCACCCCCTCTTCAACCACTGTCACCATCCATTATAGAGAAGTTAAGTAATTCTTATAAATTATTTAGGCAACCTCATAAATTATATATCAATTTTATTTTTAAATATTGGACATATATATATAGTATATTAAAATGGGTGTGAACGAAGAATTGGTATATTCCAGGTAATGAGTAATGACTAGTATTATATGCACGATGGCATGGGTCAAATACTCAAATCCAAATTTGAACGCACGAGTGGGGAGATAAAATCTTGGTCAATGCGGTCGTTATTCAACATTTGCTTGGAGAAATTGTAAAAGAAGTGTTTTGTCGTTTATGTGTTTGAGAAATGTCACAAGCAAGCATCAAGTAACAAAGGCAATTAGCAGTAAATTACTATTATTTCTTAGCAGTCAAATCACAGTTTGGACACAGGAAGAAGCTTCGTTTTACGCCTTCATTGCGTCATGTTCATTCGTATTGTAACTTTGACAAAAGAAACTAAAAATCATGTTTTAATAGTTTACTAAGTGGACCAAGTTAGCAGCCATAAAATTTGACATGGCTTGTAATTTATGACCATCTGCCCTCTGGTATTGCCAATCAAAAATAACTAATGGGCATCTCTTTTAGAACCTTCTCTGCTAGGGCATCCCTAGAGTAAAGATCATCTAAGAAGAGCTTTCTTCCAGTTTAGCTGGATCTCCTTCCTTGTGTGGAATACTTTGGAGCTTAGTAGGAGAAAGGTGTGCTCCTGGTACCCTTGGATCTTTAGTGGTGGAAGTATGATGGAATGCGAACACTTGATGGAGAGTAACGCAGATCAGGATGGTTTAACAATTATGTTGGAACCGGATCCTTCTTCTAATGCTGAGCTAGCTCAGAGGATGCTAGTGGGAAGGGTCATCACCAACAAAGCACTGAATAAGTATGCGGTGAAACAAACAATTGTGAAAGCTTGGGGGAGTCCACAAGGCTTACAAGTTGGAGATCTAAGCCCTAATACCTTCATTTTTACTTTCACAACAGCAAAGGAGGTTAATAAGATCATGGCTGATGGTCCTTGGAGCGTCATGGGCAACCTTCTAAGTCTACAGTTCTGGAATCCACAAATCTCAGCTTCTGAGTTAAGGTTCAACCTCGTTCCTTACTGGACTCAGTTCCACGATTTGCCTATGGAATTTATGTCTGATGCAAATGTCAAGAAACTAGTTGCTGGTATGGGTGAGCTCTTGGAACTAGAGGACCCGAGAGTTAATGGGTGCCTGCTACGCCCTTTTTACAGAGCTCGTGTGCTGTTGAATGTGGAAAAGGCTCTTATTACTGGCTTTTGGGTTCCAAGACAGAACTTACCAAAAGCTTGGGTCTCAGTCAAGTATGAAAGGCTTCAGGGCCTTTGTTTCAAGTGTGGGATCTTAGGGCACGAACAAACAACCTGCAAGAAGAGCAAAATTATGTCAGTGGTCAATCCAAATATACCAAAATACTCACTAAATCTTGGTGTCTCACCAAGTAGATCATTGGCAGATCTAGCCACAACTTCAAAAATTAGAGAAGGGGGTGTAAAACCAACTCTAGCCCAACCCACAACTACAAGTACTGGTAGAGCAGAAGAAGGAGCTCAGATCTGGAAATTCAGATTCAATACAAACGCCAATAAGAATGTAGCAGAGGGAAGCAACCAATCCCAGGGGGAAGACCGAGAAGTTTTTTATCCCACCTCAACTAGCCAGGCTGAGGCTCCCATCGAGGTCAAGGAGGAGATTGCAATCCAACACACACCAATAGCAGAAGGGACAACCCAACAGAACCAAGTTGAGAATCAAGAGGATAGATCCCAGTTGGGAGCTGAGGAGATTACTCTTTCTGAGAGTGCCAATGGACCTACTCAAACTACTGAAGAAATACCAGATAGTATCTCCCAAAGTACTGGAATGCCACAACATCAACGTCTAGAAACTCAGATTGTGGTTACCAAGGAACCAGCCATGCACAATCAACCTTATGACTTTACATGGCAGTACCCTGAACCTAGCTTTGAGAGGAACCCCTTAGTAGAATGTGATGAGGATTTGGATGAATTTGTAAGCCCTGTTGCTGCCTTCCTAACTGAAGAAGAAAAACAGAAATCAAGGATAAAATGTAGACAAATTAACAAGGAGCTAGGCATATATGGATGGAGGAAGAAAGCAGAGGACATAGCAAAAAGGAGGATGAAAAGGTTCCAGAACTACACACACTACCAAATGAATAGGAAACAAACTGATCAGCCAACACCGGAGGGAGAAGGCCAAGAGTATTTTGTTGATTTCCCATCTGAAGAAAGGGAGAATGAAACATCCCAAACTACACAAATCAGTGGAGACTGTGTAGCCCAATTAAGCAAAAATCTTGCCCTTTCCCTGAGTATCAAGAGAACAAGGTGCGCGGACTCTTTGGGGGAAGTGAGGAAAGGTTCTGAATCTGCACAAAGGACACCAAAAAGAGCAAGAACAGGGACAGCACAACCTGACGATGTTGAGGTAGAAACTGACTTACCCATTACAAGCACAGAAACGGCTGAGGAGGCGGGCCTGACCACGCCCCCCCGGGTATCATGATGATACTCAGTTGGAATTGTCGGGGCGTGGCGGCCACCCCGACGGGAAGAGAGTTGAGGAACCTGTGTTCCAAGAATAAGCCGACCATAGTTTTCCTCATGGAAACCCGTTCCAGGAAGGAAAATCTAGAACACCTCAGAAGAACTTTAGGATTTGATCATCTGTTCACTGTTAGTCCAAGGGGACTCTCCGGAGGCTTAGCTCTCTTCTGGAAAAGGAATGTACACATCCAAATCCTCAAATCCTCCAATAACTTCATTCACACTTCTATCCAGGACAACAACTCAACTTCTGATTGGGATTGTACCTTCGTTTATGGGGACCCCTCGCCTCAAAGAAGACGCTCTCTCTGGCCACAAATTTCAGCTTTGAGATTTAGAGGGGATACTCCTTGGTGTCTTCTAGGAGACTTTAATGAAATTCTGTTTTCCCATGAGAAAGAAGGGTTGAGGCCCCAGCCACCATCAGTTCTACAAAGGTTCAGAGAATTTGTACACCAAGCAGGTTTGATGGATGTGGATCTCAAGGGGTGCAAGTTCACTTGGCATAGTAACCCAAGGGATGGTTTCATCACAAGAGAAAAGATTGATCGTGTTCTAACTAATTGGAGTTGGAGATCCACCTTCCCTAATGCTTCAGCCATGGCATACCCTCAGATAAGTTCAGATCACTCTCCAATTCTTTTGGACCCTTCCCCCCCAACTTGGTGCAAATCCCCTTTCAAATACGAGGCCTTCTGGGATGAACATGAGCAGTGCAGCGAGATTGTTGCTCAGGGCTGGAGCAGACCAACACTGAATGAAGATTGTTGGACTGATCTGTCAAATAGAATTAAAAGCTCTAAGAGGAATTTATGGGCCTGGCAGAAAAGAACCTTTAAAGTGGCAGATAAGGAAATAGAGAGGTTAAAGGAGGATTTGAAGAGGAAGCAATTAGGCCCAAGTCGTCAAGTCGATTGGCATGGTGTGAAGGAGGTAAAACAAGAAATAGACTTGCTTTGGAGACAAGAGGAATTGTACTGGGGTCAGAGGTCTCGCATTAAATGGGCAAAATATGGAGATAGAAACTCTAGGTTTTTCCATGCTTCCACTCTCAGTCGCAAGAATAGAAACAGAATTGATAGGGTTCAGGATTCGCAAGGAGTATGGAAGGAAGGCCAAACAGAAGTGATGAATGCGTTTGCCCCTCACTATGAAGATATTTTTCAATCAGAAGGAGTCAACCGAATTGACGAGTGCTTAGTCAATTTCCCTTGTCAGGTTTCGCAAGAGCTGAATGAAAATCTATTATTGCCTGTAACTGACCTTGAAATAGCGGAAGCAGTTAACATGTTAGGGGGATTAAAGGCTCCGGGCCCAGATGGGTTGAATGGGCTGTTTTTCAAAAATCAGTGGGCTACAATTAAAGATTCAGTTTGTGCAGCAATTAAAGGTTTTTTCTCTTCAGGAATTTTGTCAACAGAGATAAATGAGACCATAGTGGCTTTAATCCCCAAAATTGACTCTCCAGAGAGCGTGGCTCAATTTAGACCAATCAGTTGCTGTAATTATATCTTGAAGGTTATCTCACGCATAATGGTAACAAGACTCAAAGAAGATCTGAACTCTCTCATCTCCCCAAATCAGAGTGCTTTTGTGGGAGGCCGGCTGATTCAAGACAACATTGCTGTGTCTTAGGAAGCTTTCCATCTTCTCCTCAGAGGTGGATCAGGAATGAAAGATTACATGGCAATCAAAGTAGATATGAGTAAGGCCTATGATAGGTTAGAGTGGACTTTCCTTGAAAAAACTCTCACTGCCTATGGTTTTCACCCAACTTGGGTTGCGAGAGTAATGACTCTAGTGAAGGGAGCATCATATAAATTGAAAGTCAATGGTTTTCTTAGCCCAACTCTAGTTCCAGGGAGAGGGTTGAGACTGGGGGATCCCCTATCTCCCTATCTTTTTGTCTTAGCCACTGATGTGTTATCATTCATGTTGACTCAAGCACAACGGGAAGGGACATTAGCAGGCCTCAAGTTCACCCCCCAATCCCCGGCTTTAACTCACCTTTTTTTTGCAGATGATTCCCTTCTATTTGCAAAGGGCTCAGTTAGTGAAGCTACAAGCATAATCCAAATTCTCAATTTGTATAATAGGGCTTCGGGGCAGAAAATAAATGTGAACAAATCTGGGCTAATTTTTGGCAGGTCAGTTTCCACTAGAATAAAGAGAGATATCTCCAATCTGATGCACATGCCTATTTGGGATAATCCAGGTCATTACTTGGGGTTACCAGCGATCTGGGGACGTAATAAATGCAATGCCCTAGCTTGGATCCAGGAGAGAATCAAGGAAAAGCTAGATGGATGGAAGGAGACTCTTTTAAATCAAGCAGGAAAGGAGGTTTTGATCAAGGCTGTAATTCAAGCCATACCAACCTAAGCCATGGCTATAGTATCCTTCCCAAAGTCTTTTTGCTCTTCCCTAAAATCCCTAGTGGCTAATTTCTGGTGGAAAAGTCAGGGGAAAGATCGGGGAATTCACTGGAAAAGTTGGGACAAATTGACTCTAAGTAAGGAGGAAGGGGGAATGGGCTTCAGAGATCTGGGAAGTCAGAATCGAGCAATGCTAGCTAAGCAAGCTTGGCGTGTCCTCACAAACCCAAATTCTTTATGGGCTAAAGTGCTAAAATCTCTCTACTTTCCAAACTCTGATTTCTTGAGTGCTCAGTTGGGTCGTAATCCTTCCTGGATGTGGAGAAGTTTGCTAGATGGGAGAGATTTGATAACCAGATTTGGTAGATGGGCAGTTGGAACTGGTGAATCTATTGATGTTTGGAGGGACAATTGGTTGAGTTCTGGAGAGGCTCTAATTCAGCCAGTGGAAGCCCCAGATATGAGAGTGCGTGATCTCATTTCCCTTCATGGAGAAGGTTGGAACTCTGAACTGATACAACATCTTTTTCAACCGGAGTTGGCCCTGAAAATCCTCCAAACACCAGTCAGTAAGCTGAATCAGCCAGATGTTCTATTTTGGCCCCACACGCCTAGAGGAGATTATACAGTTAGTTCAGGGTTTAAATTAGCCAGTAAAAATCTAACAAGACCCCAACACCCTCCTTCATGTTCCCACAACATCCCAGAAGTACTTTGGCAAACAATTTGGAAGTCTCAAGCCCCACAGAAAATTAAAGTATTTCTATGGAAGGCCAGCCATAACAGTTTAGCAGTAAAACACAACTTATGGAGAAAAAGAATCTCACCTTCAAGTTACTGTCCACTTTGTGGTGATGCCCAGGAAACTGTTGAACACCTTTTCTTAGTGTGCCCATGGACACGTGCAGTGTGGTTTGGGTCTTCCTTTCAGTGGGCTATCTCTTTGCAGGGATTGGGATCCTTCGACGTCTGGCTAATGCAAAAGATTACCACCTTAAAAATTCTTTCCCTGGATTTTGACAGGGATTTCTCTTCTCTTGCCTTCATCCTTTGGGCCATCAGGAAGGGGAGAAACAATGCTGTTTTTAAATTCTCTCGCCCTGACCCTGTACATGCAATTCAACAAGTCAAGATTGCTCTATCAACTCTGGACTTAGCCAGACCAGTGAAGGAGAATGTAGTCCGGGATGGGACTCACCGTCAGGCCCCTCGATCTAGAGAGTGGATTCCACCAACAGCCAATCTCCTCAAAATTAATGTAGATGCCAGTTGGGTGTGTACTTTACCTCAAGCTTCTGTGGGGGTGTTAATTAGAGACAAATTCTCTACTCTCTTGGCTGGTTCCCACGCAAAGGTTTTTTCCTCTTCCCCTCTGTCCTCTGAAGCCTGTGCGATCAGGGAAGGTCTCACCTTAGCCCACAATTTGAGTTGTCCTGAAGTAATCATGGAATCAGACAGTCAAATTCTCATTGATGCTTGCAATTCAGAAAATCTAGTAGGGGAAGCTAGTGCAATCTTACAGGATATTTTCTCTCTGAAAAGAAATTTTCATCGCTGTGTATTTGTCTGGACCAACAGAGAAAGGAATCAATCAGCTCACATAGTAGCTAAGCTCTGCATGCAGGGACTTTTGATGGAGGATTTGTTGTTTAGGCCCCCTCAGGAGTTGAGAAGAGCTCTTGTAGAAGATGCTCAAGCAACAGTGATCTTACATGGCTTCCCCAGCTCTTGACCCTGCTGATGGTTTCTAAACAGTGATCAGGAGTTAGTTGAAGTCTTTCTCAGGCTACCTTTTGGTTGCTTTCCACATCTCCCCTGTAGAGCAGTGTGTAAGTGAGGAAGATTTTGGTTTTCAGCTGGTTCATGTTTTGGTTCCATCTGCTCCTGCTGTATGCTTAGCTTCACCACTTGGAACCTTCAATGTCTATTATTGCATTTGGAAACTAGTGTGAGTGGTTGAAACTCTTCAAAGCATTATTCAAAGCTTGCTGTGTCTTCACGTGTTTTTGCTTTTTCGATGACAGAAGGGGACCACCACTAGAATCTCTTAGTGGTGTAGACAGCTTTTGTTTTTTTTTTGATTCATGTTGACTTGTAGTGTTGGCTTTGCTGTTGTTTTCTTCCCATTTCTTTCTCTGTTTCTCCCGTTAGTGGGCTCGGCCTTTGGGCCTTTAATCAATCAATCCCACTTTCAATGACCAAAAAAAGAAAGATGAGAGAAGAATTTGAAAAAAAGAGTGCGTGGAAAGAAAATAAGATAAAAAAAGATGTAATTATTTCGAACATTTGAAGAAATATTGAAGAAGATAAAGAAGACGAAAAATTAGACATTTTTTTAGTAATTTAAGTAATTTTAGTTACAAGTTATATTTCAAATGACACCTAATAAATTTCACTAAACACGTGTTAGTGCCACGTAGGTCTAGCAAAGTCCCTTGGCAAAGTCGTCATGGCTCAAAAGCATGGCAAAATCGCCATAGCTCAACTGAGTGATATTTTTTAAACTTTACTCCAAGATGGACTAATATTAAACTCCGCTTAATTTAAATGGACTAGTAACATATTGACCCTTCACAGCTTCACGTAAAAACAAACTTCAGCCCATGGGCCATGATGTAACCTAGTTTTTGTTTTTCGGTTTTGGGCTTAACTCCTCTTATTTTTTCCAAAAATCAAAATAACAACATTCGCTACTTTTTTAGCAGGGTAATGATATATACACACCTCTTTTTTTATACACTTCATTTCCACTTATTTTTATTTCTATCTCTCTCCTCTTATCATCTATCACATCTTATACTTTCTCACTCTTACGTTTTCTTTTCTTCCTATCTCTCTCTTCCTCCACCTCATTCCACCTCATTTTGAGGTGTGAATAAATAATTATTCTTTTTAGCATGTAATGAGATGTTCGGCTAGAAGACACAAGATTGGACGGGTTGAGAGAGAGGTCTAATTTGGCAAGAGAAGCAAAGAGAAAAGTGAGAGAGAAGAGAAGAAAAAGGATTTTCGCACAAAGTCTGAGCAGCGTTTTTAGATCTGTCGCCACGCCTTCGTTCACCGTCCGATCGGGCTGAAATTTGGACAGCAGGTTCGTGACTCGTGGTTCTTCAATCTGAACGGTGTGATCAGCGAGATGATTCCTGTGTTGGGAGAAAACTGCGTCGGACAGTAGCTGCAAAATCTGGTTTTTCTGGTTTTCTTGGTTCTCTATTTCATACTTGTTGCTTTGTTGTTTGGCCAATTATTGTGCACGAATTGTGCTGTGTATTAAGACTCTCTTGTAACCTGATTTGACAATAGTGGAGCTCAATTACTGGCTTGGTCTCGTGGATGTTTTCCTTCTCACATTGAGAAGGTTTTTACCACGTTAAAAATATTGGTGTCTCTTTGTTTGTGATTTTTAGTTGCTGCATTATTTGTTGTTGCTCCTCACAGATTCAGCAAGTTGGGGAAATTATTATCCGCTGTGCATTGCTTTGTTAGAGTTGTTATTGTTATTTGTGTTGAATTTCCCATCAGATTGGACGATTTTAAATCATGTTCAAATTGAGAAATAATTTAATTAAGGGTGTCTGATTTGAGCCCTCGTGTTGCTTAACCAGTGGTGGGTTTGTGGTTTGAGAATGGAGTGCAGAGGATGAAAAGAAAGGCACAAGCAGAAATGGTGGATTGTATTTTGAAATGAGGCATTCGGTGTTTGTTATAATTATAAACAACGTCTAACACTTAATATGACATTTGAGTCTTAAAATGATTAATCTCATGGCTATAAACTATCGAATACCTTCGAAACGAAAAAAATAATTACAATGAAATGTATGAGGCAATATATGATGAAATTTGGTTTGATTTCATTAGCAAAGTTATATTATCTTGTATGTAAAAAAATAGAAATCAATAAGCCCATATCCTACTTATCATGGTATTATTGTTTTTTTTAGGTGTCAATAAATATTAATTGGTCTTAGTAATTTTTTTTTTCTGTCTCTCTCTCCCCTCCCCTCTCTTTACATTCAAACCAAAAGAGTGCAATCTTATTTGGTGGCCCTGCATTTGATTAATTAATTGGGAAAAAAATATACCATTAAAAGGACTACAAGCAGCTGGGACAAAATGGAGACCAAAGATCTGTTTGAGTATAGAAAGACTGAAAGTACTGAGTAGAGAAGCACTCTCATTTGGCCAGAGTACTCACTATATATCCTGCATTACCCCTTTCATCTCATCATCTACTTGATCCAACATATTCAGACATTCATTAAGGGCCAGAGCCAGAGTATAATAATTAAGCACATTTCCACTTAGCTAGAGTTGCAATAATAATACTAATTCTGATTACATTTTTGGGTTTATACAAACAAATAAATATGAAGTAGCTAACAAATAAATGAAAGCACATTCATTCATTTCTGCATCAAGAAGATGCCACCAAAGATCCCACTCGTCACTGAAACAACACACACTGCTAACCCAACTCACAACAACTAAGAATACTTCAATTCAATAAAATTACTTCCAGAGAACATGAACTTACCCAAATCGTGAATTTTATTCTGGATCTGAGAGTAGAATCTAACAGAAAGAAAAAAATGCCGACCTCTCTCTCTCTCTCTCACACACACTCTCTACCTCCTGCAGCGTGTGATGATAGAGCATCCCCTAGAGTAAGGGTGGACAGGGCCTCTAGCCTTGTAGCAGTCATGAGTGTAGTAAGATCTACCAGAACGCGGAGGGCAGGGGATCCTGTTGGCGGAGAGAGCGCCGTAGGAAATGTAGTACTTGACCCTCCGCCAGAAAAGAGATCTCCGGCTGAAACCGTTCTCCATGTCTTGTTCACCATCCTCCTCCTCCTCATCATTGTCGTACAGCGACATTGTTGCTGGTGGCCACTCCAGAGCAGCATCTGACATCAGCTTCAAGCTCGTCTCATCGATCTGAGCATCCACAGCCAAGAGCAAGAGGGAGAGAGTTAGGGTTAGGCTGAGAAGAAGAGAAGAAGAAGAAGCCATGAGAGTGAAGAAGTGAAGTCACAACACAAGGGTGTGTGTGTGTGGTGTGTTGGTTTTGAGTTTGAGAGACAGAGGAGAGAGGGAGTCACATGGTGTTAGCGCCAAAGCTGGGACCTGGTTATTACTAGTTTACAGCTGTGTCTCATCAATGCGAGGCTCTCATCTTCATCATCGTGATTTGTTCTTTTCTCTTCGACGTCGTTTAGCTCGGAATGTGTTTGATGCATCCGACGGTGATAAGAGGATGGCGCGGTTGACGAGGTTGAGATGGGAAGTAGTATTGTATAATGTCTGGTCGGTTATACCCTACGCAACGGCCCTCAGTAAAGACACCGCGGATGGGACAAACGGTGTTTTTAAATGCAATCAGCAACCCTCTGCTATCTCTCTCTCTCTTTCATTCACCTCTCACTGCAATAGGTTGCTTAATTACCCTTGGCTTATACAAACCGTTAACAAAATCATTTATGATTGTAGACACACAAAGAGTGCATTACCCTATATACACATCATATTTTTTTTATGGGATTGTCAAAATTAGCTTGCAAGAAATTGAGTTATATAATCCTTTGATGAAGTGTTCCAATCATACTGTAACGCGTGTCTTTATAATTTTGAACTCATTTCATCATTTTGTTTTTTTATAGTTTTATATTAGACACTTTATTAAGAGTTAAATATGTTTTTAGTCCCTAAACTATATATACTGAATGATTGTTGTTGGTCCCTAAAATAAATTATCACTGCAGTGCATCCCTCAACTTGTTTTGGTTTTTTGTTTTGTCAAAGAGTGTTGTTTCATTGATAAAGGGCCAAGCCCAAGGCTACGAAGCCAAAAACAAACAGCTAATTCTACAGAAGCCCAAAGGAGACAAAAACAAGTCAAAGCACGGGTCTGCTAGCTGTGAAAAAAGCAAATAACGACAAGGAGGGAAAAACTAAAGCCATCATCATGCTCATACGGGAACTTGGGCTTGGACATGGACTTGTACTTTGTATACTACTGTCCAATAAATTTTGACCCATTAAGCAAGTCAACTCGGGGTCCAACTATAATTTTACAAGAATTTCAACTCATTAATGAAAGAGCGTAAAAAAAATGTTAAATTGGGTGTTGTTAATGTTTTTCGAAAACGACACCCAAATATTTATTTTAAGCCAACATGACATATAGCTTAGTGATCGCTTTTAACCGCCGTTAATATTTACATTAACTAAAAGCCATAAAAAAATGCACACATCGATTGTGTGGAATGCATAAAGTGAATGTTCATCTACACTAGCTGTAAAATTTAAAGGGGAAAACATTTATCATACAAGACATAAAGCAGAAATATAAAGTAACATATATGATCTTGAAATTTATGATTTTCATATCCGGGCCGGGATTAGAAGAGGAAAAAGAAGCCATAACTTGTCTTTTGAACCTTTGAGTGGAATTGACTAATGCAATTATAAGTAGGTTTCTCTCTTCTTATCCCTTTTTCACGCACACATAAGGACGAAAGTTTTCTCTAGTAGCGTTTAAAGAAACTAAACTGTGTATCTATTTATACGCCGAGAAATGACCAACTTAAATGTGTATTTAACTTACGGAGACGCTTTCCCCGGCGTTTTGGTACATGACTAGAGAAAAGCGTTCTCTTATGTGTTTGAGAACAAATCTTAAAGTGTAGCATTAACATTTGCTATACCAGAAACGTTCTCTTTGACACCTATGAGAACGGTTTTTACAGTCAAGTTGGAAATGTTCTATTTAATAAGATAATTTTTTTTGTTAATAATTAATAAAAAATGGTCTTTGATGGCTCAACAAAGAGCTTTTAATTGAATATCTTTCATCTCACCATGAACCATTAACATCAGATTTTGATTGCCATGTTGGTTCCCCCTGCTGACAGCCCAAAAGGGAAGATAAAATTATCAACTAAGAAGCAACGAGTAAGCATAGATCGGGCATATTATAAACCAGACATGGTGCTTCCACATCAGGTACCGGGGCCTCTCTCATTCTTCTTTGGGTATGATCTCTACCAGAAATGAGGATTTGGAGAATATCGGTGGTGTAGTAGTATATATTTTGGTCTCACAAATGGTCACAATTGAAGCTTTGGACATCTAATAATCTGCACAGCTAGCATTAAGCACCACCTGTGATTTCAACACCACAGAAAAATAGTGACCGTAGATGACTTGGGGGAAATAACTGGAATCATATATCCACCGATCTATCCTCCGCTCAACTTTCCCAGTCACATTTTACTAATTTAGAAGCTTAATAAAATGTGAAATTTGTAGTAGTAAAAATAGTTTTAAAATAACAAGTAAAAGAAGATTAAATTATGAACAAAGGAAACAGGTAAGGGACCACTTTTTTTGCAGTATTTATATAACTAAACATCTTATCTTCTCACCCAGTAATCAGGAAAAGGACAGCTAAGAAGTTACTACTAGAAAAAAGATGAAAACCATGCAAGTAGCAGTACACTGCAGTGAGTTCCCAATCCACCTCGAAAAGCGTTCCCAGATAGTAGTGATTCGATATAGTAAGTAGGAAATTTTCCTGTATCAGTGTATCACATTCCACCTACCGACGATGTCTTCGGTGGTTCAGTGTAGTTAGTGGCACACCGTGTGTCACTGAAAATATATAAAAATTAACTCATGACAATAGGTTGGTTACCGGGCATATTTAGACTGATAATTGCTATTTAATCCATACTATAATTTGTTGATATTTACACATCAGTTCAATTCACAATTTACTCAACACTTGTTAGAAGATGGAAACCAGGAGATCCCATGGAACAAGATTGTTGTTTATACAAATTAACAAATTTTTTATCATGATTCATTTTATTCTGTGCATATTAAACTTTTTATACTGATTAACAAAATCAAAGATCTAAAATTACAGATCTGAAATCAAAGATCTGATATAAAATCAATGAATCTGGTGGCCTCTATGTTCTTCATCATCTCTCACTTTATCATCTCCAGAAACTTCCATCACCATTTTAAAGTATGAAATGTCTCTCTGACTTCAAAAAACTTATCTTTTCTTACTTTCTCAACCTGGGTCTTCCTTTTCCCTTCTCTCACATATTTGTATAGATCTGTAACGAGATGAAAAGGGTTAGAGGAGTAGAGTAGCTGCAGCGGCGGCGATGGTGGCGGAGGTGAACAGATCGGCGGCACTAAAGGAGCCACGCTACCGGGGCGTGAGGAAGAGGTCGTGGGGGAGGTTCGCGGCGGAGATCTGATGAAGAAGGCGAGGGTCTGGCTCTGCACCTTCGATTCTGCAGAGGAAGCGGCGCGTGCATATGATGCCGCCGCACGCGCTCTTCGTGGTCCAAAGGCCAAAACAATTTTTCCTTTCACCCTTCTGCTACCACCGCCGCGGATCCCTTCTTCTACGCCGCCGACAACCACAGCGGTGTTGTTCAGGACCACCATCATATCAGTAACCCACAGAAGCCCACATCGAGTGGCATGAGGAGCACCGTTGAGTCCTTCAGTGGTCCCCGCCCTCCCACCGTAAAGAAGCCACCGCCGCTGGCGGCGACGTCATCCCACATGTACCTCATGTTCATCGAGAATTTTTCTTTCTTGTTTCTGGTTTAACAAATATAAATAATAACCCCTCACCTAAATGGAACCTAGGGGTTAAATTGCAATATTATACATTCTATTCAATACTTGTGGTACAAGTCCAATGCCTTTACCAGATAATAGATCTAGACCGTCCATTTTTATATTTATTTATCCAACGACTACTATTCAACTGCACCACGGTGGAGCAGTTTTCAACTGTCCCACCGAAGCCAACACCCCACCTACCCTGGCTTTTTGGACCATTGTTCTTTCATCTTCTAAGCATATATTTGGGACCACTCCACACTGTTATCTCATTGATCGCAGCCTTTAATTTGCTGCACCACTCGCTTGTAATGAGTTCATCTGATCTCAGTGCTGTTCTGATTTCTGACAAATGTCATGTGAATGTGGGGCTACCTGGAACTTTATCTTAGAAAGGGGTTAAACATTATTCAAGGTTCAAGCCAAGCAAAAGCAAAGCAAAGATCTTCTTACAGTAATTAAAAAGGTTCGCATATACATAACTTTCAAATGTCATCCAAAGCAGCTGGTTCATGCATCTGCATTCAACCATTATCTTTCCACGGTTCCACCCCTTTAACAATGCATGTGGTCCCTTGTCACTGTCAACCATTGATCTTAAATGCTTCCACCTTTGACTTTGCACACAGACATAGATCGGTAGTGACTGTGAAACAAATTAACCCTTCCTAAAGGCAACCCGCAACCCCACATGTAATGGGTGACCTCCACCGGCGATAATTAATTAAAATGCAACTCTATTTGTAGATGAGCTTCATGTATTTATGTCATGAAACAATTATTTTATTATGTAACCTCGCGGAAGAGCTTATTGATTTTGTAAATGGATCTTCTTCGGTTAGCCTGGCCTGCAAAATTATGTCATTTGATTGTTATACTAAATGGTTGAGATTGATGAATGAAAATTAAATTATAAAATCTTGTTTGTGATTGGTTATATTATTGTTGCATGGAGCACAAGAAATAATCTGAATCCTTAATTTTGGGGTTCAGGTTATCTTCTTTTGTAAAGCTCATGCCGCCACATTTCACATAGTGGCATGCTTTAGGGTGAAATTCAACTTATTCACGAGTAATAGCATAGCAAAAAATAGTTAATTATCTTATAAGCTTAATTTCAAATAATAATTGAGTACAACATCAAACAAATTTCAACTCAATCCAATCCATAACAGAAGTTAAAAGTTAAAGTGTCAAGGGATATATATCCAATAGGATGGTGGTGACATACAATTTGTTAGAATATAATATAAAACCATTAATGTGGCCCTTACCCAACAGCTTAAGCTTTTGGGATAAAGTGGTTATTTGACATGGTATCAGAGCCAACAGCTTAAGCTTTTGGGATAAAGTGGTTATTTGACACAATTTTCTTTAAAATATTGCTCCTAAAGTTTGCTATATAAAGGCCATCCATTGCCCTGCAAGATTGCTGTTATTGGTCTAAAAACCCAGCACTCTCAGCTCTAACTATTTTATTCTTCTTATCTCTCTGCTGCTGCAAATAGCCCTATACTTTCACAGCTCTTACCTGCTTCAATCCTCACCCATCCCATACTCTGGTTCTTCTTCTTCCTTCCATTTCCCTGCTTCTTCTACTTACTTCCATTTCCATACCATTCCTCCCTGTCTCTCTTTCTCTGACGCCAGTGTGAAACTCATGGACATTGATATATTCAAAACCTCTGCGAATGATGGTAGCAGCATGGACATGATGGTAATGATGGAAAAGTTCCCTGAATTATGTGAACCTTTTTATAACACACTCAACTTTGACTCAAATGTAACTACGCCTTCTTTGATTAACCCACCACCACCTTCATCTGCTAATTTCATCAACAACATTCCTCTGCAACAACACATGACTCTGCCTTTTCAATCCAACGAGAAGAAAAATTCTATGGCCGCTATGAGAGAGATGATTTTTCGAGTAGCAGTGATGCAGCCTGTTCAAATAGACCCGGAGTCCATCAAGCCACCAAAGAGGAAGAATGTGAAGATTTCCAAGGATCCTCAGAGCGTGGCGGCGAGGCATAGAAGGGAAAGGATAAGCGAGAGGATAAGGATCCTGCAGAGATTAGTCCCTGGAGGAACGAAAATGGACACGGCTTCTATGTTGGATGAAGCTATACATTACATGAAGTTCTTGAAGAAACAAGTGCAGACTCTGCAGCAGGCAGGGACAAGTAGAAACTTCCAAGGAGTGTCTAACGCCAGTGTCAATTATTCTGCTGCTTTGATGAGGGGTTGCTAGCCTTGTCAAATGATGGATTCTCCTTCTACACAAATGCTCAGTTGAGAAGAAATTTAGTCAAGGATTTAATTTGCTTGATATGTGCATGAAAACCAATGAATTTATTCTGTACTGTACAATGTTGATGCATGGTTTGGTTTGGTGGTCATGGAATTGTGAAGACAGTGTTTGTCACTTTTATTGTCATTGTTTTGAGAAATTAATTATCTTACATTTTCAACATAAAATGAGAAGAAAAACTTGGTAATGAAAGCTTTGACGCCTATAGTGATTTTATCCAACTCCAACATGATTGTTTCAATAAATGATATTTGGGGTTTAAACCCAAAATCAATGAGCTAATGGATGGATATCTGTTCTCCAATTTTCTCATTTTTATCTTTAATTTTATAACCAGCCTACACTACACTCCATTTCATGACTTTTGTCTACTTGTGAAGATTGAAGAATGTAGGAAATGTTTGAATAATAGCAAGCAAATCTTGTGAGTGATCTAGCTAGATTCTAAACCCTCACAATCATTATTATAAAACAAACCTTTGACATACATGTAAGTGTTGATTTTGTCTTCTTAACAAATTATTTGGATATCAATTGCATGCAACATAAACAAACAAAATTTTCATATCAATCCAGTATTCAACACATATTTCATGATACTACATAAAATGTTTTGCACTCATGACAACTTGTGTGTGTTACTCTGATGGGCAAGTTTTCAATTTTTTGGCCATATGTATTTTACTAAATATAGCAAGGGATCACAAGCAAATGCAATTCAGTAGAGGTTGCCTCCCGTGGCAAGGTCAAAAAAATTGGCTGCTCATGTCTCAAGGGCCAAGGATCATGCCTCATCAGGAATGTCCCATTTTTCTTACTGTGATCCAAATCTAGGACAATTTTTTTTTTTTGAAAAGCAAGGTGAGAGATAAATATGGACAAGTCTAGCGAATTCGGAGCATGTGAAACAATCTACCAGGGTCCCAATACATCCAATGAGATAGGATTTTTAATTATTAGTGAATAAAAGTAGAGAACAAATAAGGAACTCTGCAAAAATGCATATGCATTACTTGCGACCTTGTACATGGTGCATTGTATATATCCCCCTACTGATTCTGACAGACACATTCCTCCTCCTACCATATTCCTATTCTATATATCTCTACATTTCATTTTGCAATTTCTTTTTGGGTTCATCGCTCTACATATTTTCAAGAATATCATAAATATTTTATCACTCAAATATTACTTAAACAGTTCAATTTTTTATAAACAAAATACGTAAAGCGTCGAAGATGTAAACATCTCTCTCTACCTTGTAATTTGGTTTTCCTTTTTTTTTTTGGCAGAATGAATTTATGCTAATGGACTAATGGTCATTGATAGTAAATAGCCTATCCATGTGAGGATATTTAACGTGGGCTGCAGGGCCCGATACTGAATTTGGAAGAAGGAACAAAATTTGGGCCAAGTTGCAATATAATGTGTTTACTTTGCATCCAATTACTGAAGTTGGTCCATTTCAAATTGTCCCCTCCAAGTGAGGCTGAAGATAGTTGGGTCGAGGAAATTTGTTGCTCTTTTCTCTATTTTTATATTCTCTACAAACTAAAGTCCATTTGCTTGTATGGCTTTGTCTTTTATCAATTCAAATCCATTGGCAAAAAAAAAAAAACTAAAGCCCCATTTGGTGGCCAGAATTGGATAGAGAGTTAAATAAAGACATATATATAATAGGATAAAAGTATGATAGACTCTTAACATATCATGTGTTTGAGTTGGACAGAATAATGATATGATATAAACAGTGACAAATATATCAAATGTTCTTTTGATTAAAAACATATTAATATTTTTTTAATTATTTTTCTAAATTAAATTTTTTTAAAGTAATTACTTCTATTAATTTTTTTATATTTTTATAAATGAGCCTATCTTTTAAAATTAACTAAAATTTAATTAGTTTTTATTAATGAGTCTAATGTAATTTTTTCCCAAAATGAAGCCTATTTTAATTAAAAGTAAAAAATATATATTTAGCCAATTGATTTTAACTTAGCAGTGATTGGTTCAAAAAAACTTAAAAGTGACAAATGATAAATATAAAAAATAATTAAATTTTAAAAATACTATTAAAATTATGATTTTTTTAAAGTAATTTATATTTAAATTAAAATTGTTATCTAAGAAGATAAATTTTAAATAATATCAATTGATAATAGAGTAAATTCAATATTTTCACCATTAATAAACTAGCTAGTTATTTTTTAATTAAATTAATGAGCAACTAAATAATTTTAACTTAGCAATAACAACTTGTAATTGATAAATAATAAAATTAGTATATTATTCAAATTAATATTTTCATTAATTAATAATATTATAAATTGGATAAAATATAAATATTGAAATAATTGAAATTAGGGTTATGGTACTAAGAAGAACCAAAACTGCTATCCTATCATATCAGGATAATTCTATCTTAACTCTTCTCTCAACATAACTTTTACACTTGATGGGCGTGATAGAATAAGGGCAAGATTGTGTTATCCTATCTTCCTAACGCAACAAACAATATATTAGAGCATGATATGATTACATTATCTTATCATGTCGTTTATCATGTCCACCAAACGGGTCCTAACACTATGTCCGAGAAGGAGATTTTGGTAGAGAAATGAGATAGAGAGAGTTATGGGGAAGAATGATGAAGTATATATGTGTGTTTGGTAGGGGTGTACAAGACCCGGCCCTACCCGCCAACCCGTCCCGGCCCAAGCCTTTCGGGCCGGGTTCAACCCGGCCCGATCATTAAAAGATGTCGGGTTAGGGTTGATCATTGAGTTGTCTGGCTTCGGGTCGGGTTCGGGTTGACATTCGGGCCACCCGGCCCGTCCCACATATATATTTTATAAAATTTTAATTTGTTATAATGGTCAAAATGTGATAGATGGTGCTCAAGTTTATCTTACCATGTGGATGATATGAAAATGTTTAACATCTATCTTATTAATTAAATAAACGTTGGTTAAAAGATGGACACTTTCATGCTTTAACAAGAGAAAATCATGTAATGCACATGTGAGACAAGTGAAGAGATATCAAACAAAATGAGTGACACGTGCATATAGATCAAATAAAATGTAAACCTCTCAAGTGCAATAGATTATGACATAGATTATGCAAGAATTGGATCATTTCAAGCTCTTTCTTCTAAAAAATAGTTCTCACTTGTAACTCTTTTAGTATGTTATTGTCTTTAAATTTTACAATTAGTATTAAATAGTCTTAAATTTATTGTCCCTCGGGTCAACCCGGTCCCGTGCTACATAGACCCGTTCTAAATTGGACCCGCATATTGTCGGGTTTCTTCGGGTCTAGGGACGGGTTAGGGTCTAAGAATTGGCCTGATCAATATTTAGGACCGGATGAGGGTTAACCAAAACCCGTCCCAACCCGTCCCTTGTACACCCCTAGTGTTTGGTGAGGGGAGGAGGAAGATAGAGGATGTCTCTCCAAATTGGAGAGAAATAAGTGGGTGTTTTTAGTTTTTTTTTCCTAGACTTTTGTACTTTTCTGAGAGTCTCTCGGTTAGAAATCGTTTTTTGACAGTTAGAAAATGTAAAATAAATTATTTAGCATTTTTTCTATTTTCAGTTGTTTGGTGGTAGCTTCTAAGTTCTAACTACCAGAAATGTGTCCAAAAATACGTTAGGATTTGACTAATGTTGGATAAAATTATTTTTTAAACACAAAAAGTAACCTTCTCTCATTTCTATCTCTCTTCTTTTTTTATCATGCTAAACAATTTTTAAATTTACTATATTTCTCGTTTATTTCTCTCTACTCAACTTATATTTTCTCTACTCTTACTTTTTTATCTCTCTTATCTACCAAACAAAACGTAAATGTTAATATGAATAAATCATTAATAACGTGTTTTATGCGTGACCATTGAAAATCAAAAAAATATAAAATAATAGTCACGAGGAGCACGCGTTAGACTCTTCCACATGCTGTACTATTTCTCCGTGGAAAACGTGCATGATCACAATCCAATTATATACTGTTATTTTGATTTTGTGAAAAGAGGAGGAACAAATAGGAAACCAATGAGGGAAACTTCCAAGTGATGAGTAATGGTGGGCAGGGGAGATACAGTTTTGTGATAAATAATTAAATACACCCTCCGGTCACTATTATAAGCAAAAGTTAGTTTTGTAGGTTCATTCAATAAATGATGTATGTGACAATTTTAATGACTACATACATCATTTATTGAATGAACCTAAAAAGCCAACTTTTGCTTATAATAGTGACCGGAGGGTGTATAATATAATGCTGCTGTAACCATTCTAGTAATATAATGAGTATTGGTGGGCCTGTTTGATTCTGTGTTGATTTTTTTGTTTTAAAAAAGTGTTTTATAAATCAAATTAAGTTTTAGTGTCGAATTAAGTTTTGTTATTAGTACTCTTTTTTCTGTAATTACTCAATTCTAGAGATTTTTAGTGTCGAATTAAGTTTCGTTATGAGATTAATTTCTATGCACCGATTGTGTAAATAAGTTTGACACCATCATTCAATCACATCCCTCCATTTTGTTAGCTCACAATAAATTTTAAATTTAATAATATCTAAAATAAAAAAATATAAGGTTGTGATTGAATGATGGTGTAAAACTTTTTACACCGTCGGTGCATAGAAATTAATCTCTTTTGTCATTACTCTTTTTTTTAGTCCTTAACAAAGTTGATTAATTTGGTTAATTACATTTAATTTTTTAGTATTAAATATGGATGAATTCTAAAATTATCCAAAACTCAATTTCCAATGTAAATACAAGCATTTAAAAGTTTTTTTTTTTTAAATGACAAGTCTTTAAAAGTGAAAATGAGGATGATATAATCAATGTGATTAAATAAGTTCAATTTTGTCAAAAATTAATTAATATAGTATTTATTATTTAATATGATTCTTATAAAAAATGCAAGATGCACCCTTATTTAATTCTTGTATTTAGAGATATGGATTTTATTAAATTTTTTTTGAAACCTTTTTTTTAATCTAATTCTTACAAATTAAAAGTTTTAAAAATCTTTATATATTTTTTTTTGTTACAGGAGGAAGAGTAACAATAAAAGAAAACTAGCTAAACGAATTCAAGTAGAAAGAAGTAGCAGCAAACGACGGAGGTATGACCTAAGTTTGAGAAGATGAACCAGTTCTAGCAGCTTCCCGAGCGAAGGTATCCGTCGTATTATTCTTATCCCGATCAACATGCTTCACAGTACAGCTCTCAAACTCTGTAATTAAATTCATTACCCTTTTGATGCTGTCGCGGTCCCAGAACGTGCTAAAGTCGCTCCCTGAGTTTAACATCGTAACCAACTGAGCACAATCAGAGGAACAACGAACCTGCTTGTACCCAAGATCCAGAGTATGTTGCAAACCTAACTCAAGAGCTCTAATTTCTGCCAGAAAAGCACTGCCCTGCTCGACACTCAAGGATATAGCTAACCGCCAGGAGCCCGTGTGATTTCTGATAACGGCTGCGCACCCCATTCTGCCAGCTAGCGGGTTCCAGCTTCCATCAACATTGAGGAGCACAATCGGCGACGTCTAAGGAGCTTGGGCAATTGCAAGAGGGGCAAGATGATGTCCCTACTGCGACACCATAGTGCAGCGCCATAACGACTCATCACGCAGCACACAACGGGTGATCTGGTTGAACGTTGGGGATTGTAAAAAATCTTTACATCAAAATATGTTTTCAATTTAACAACAACAAAATAATTAATATTTAATTAGTTGTGGCTGAAGCTACGTTTCGTTGTTTTATTTATCGCATATGGTAGTTAGAAATCTAAATAGCTAAATGGCCCCATTCAATAATTATTATGTTTTTTTTATATATGAGACGTTGTATGATTGTATCTACTATATTTATTATTTTAGGTATGAGTAGTAGTACTATATCATAAATAAATTAAAATAGAGTAACATATTATTGGATGTAATGGTTGTCCAAACCAACCGAAATCCGATTCATATGCGAGAAACTGAATCCGAACAACCTGTAATCGTTAGTCGGTTGGGGGCGGATACTGGTGTTTTGATGTTTTTCATGATAAAACGACTATTTTGACCTGAGTCAGACCGAAAAACCCACCCCGACGACCCTTAGCCACTAATCGCTTGATGGCGGGTCCGGTGTTTTGATATTTTTCACTCGATAAAACCGACTATTTGGGCTCGAGCCCGACCGAACCCGACAAATGGATAATCCTAAATGTATGTATAAAATTCTTCATACATGTGAATTAATTTATTTTTTTATAGACAAATGTTAGTTATTAACTAATAAATTAGTACAAATAATTCATCCTCATAATTCGAACCTTAATCTTCATGTAGAATTACCCTTAGCTCAATCATGTAAGCTACCCATCCCACGTATCAATTAAATTCATATTTGTGTGCAGGGACGGATCCAAGTTGTGGAGTATGAGGGCAAGTGCCCTCACTTAAATATGAAAAATTACATTAAAAAAAATTTTGAGTAGTAAAAGTATATGGTTTTTTATGATTTTTTTATAAAAATTGCCCTCACTTATATTTCACATTGCTAAATGCCCTCACTTGTGTTCCACATTGCTAAATGCCCTCGCTTGAGTAGTAAAATATGTGGTTTTTGATGACCCATTTGGTAAAAAATGACTTCACTTGTGTCTTCTTTGGTAAAAAATGTCTTCACTCCTAATAGAATATGTTAATTTTTTATTACGAATTTATATATATATAGATATTGCCCTCACTACATAAAATTTCTGGATCCGTCACTGTTTGTGTGAGAGGCTTAATTTTCGTTTGTGCTTTATACCATTTCATAGTCAACATCCGATGTAATATTTAAAACGGTCAATTTAAGGTCAGATAAAAAATGAAGCAAATATTGTCTCCAGAAAACTGGTCCCGCCCTCAAATTATACCTTTAACATCTCCCACTTAAAATAAATAATAATGAATATTGTTTATACTCAACCTTTTCCCTATATCTCTTTCTTCTATGTCTTTCCTTTCTTTTTTATGATATCACCCCTTAAATCGCTTCATCATTTAATTTTCCTATCTCTTTCATGGAGGTAGAGATTAGAGAAGTGTGAATTCTTAAAACAAAATTACCCATTAAAGGATAATTCAAACGTCCCATCATAATCCTCAATCGATGATGTCAATTTTCGTCGTCCAACTCTCTAAATACCATGCGACAAAGTTTAGATTAAATCACTATAAATAATTCTAAGTAAACTAATGATATTTAAAATAAATAAATGTTAAAATAATTAAACTCACAATCTCAAATGTCATTATATAATCCATCTAAGACTATAATAATTTAACTCAAATGTTACTTAGAATCATTTATACCACCAAAAATATTAATATATCAAGATGCCATGGAATAAGATCACATGCCACAGTATACATTAGTTATAAGTTGACTAAGCATGTGATAGTAAGAGAACACAAAACAAAGGCTCTTTCTCTCTATATATCCTTCTTTCTCTGTCTCTCTGTTAGCGCAATTATTTGGTTAGCCTTAGCCATTATATCCAACTAGCTAGCAGCCATGGCATCGAGTTGCAACAAGGCCTTTGCTGACAGTTACATGATACTGAAACCAGAAGAAGCTCATTTATTTGATATTGGTCGTGTGTTGTTTTCGCGCAACATAGGACATAGAAAATTTGTGGAGAGCCACGATGATGAGGTAAAAGGGAGCTTGCGGTATAGAATTCTTATATTTGTGTCTGTTTTGCTTCAGAAGTTCTTGCTCCACATCGCTAAGCCACTTGCCAACTTCGGTTCTTTCATGGAGCTCGTGATCAACCTGCTTGTCCTCAACGGGGGTCTCGCCATGACCATCATTAACCTTCTCACAGGTAATTAATTAGTTTTCTTCTACTTACTACTACTGATTATAATTTAGCGATCTTGTTTATATGAAGGAAAAAGTGAGGGGGGAAGAAGGTCGAAGAAGAATAAAGAGAAGTGAAATGAAAATAGCAAAGTGAAGATACTTGGCTCTTAAATGATTATGGTCCAATGAGCTAGGGTGGCTTGATCTTGGATAACCAACTTAATTTTAATTGAAATTAATTTCTATGCATCGACAGTGTAAATAAGGTTTACATAATCATTCAATCATATTCATCCATTTTGGTAGCTTATAATTGATTTTAAATTTAATAATATTTAAAATAAAAAATGAAAGGATATGAATGAATGAATGTGTAAATTTTTTTTACACCGTCAGTGCATATAAATTAATCTCATTTGAATTATTTATTTTTTATCAGCAACCAAACTAATTTCAATTGAGCAAGAAAGATGATTGAAAGACTTGAATTTTGTAAATTAAGAGTGCATTAATTTCAAATTATATTAAATGTCTAAAATAAATTATTTTTTAAAGAATTTTAAGAAATGAAAAACTTACTTGTGTTTGGTTTTGGTAATGATTTAAAAATTATTTCTTATATTTTCTGTCATCTATCATAATAAATTTTCATATTAAGCTAATCAAACCAGTTTTTCCAAATAATCCGTTTATAGTTATTTTAAAATAATAGTTTTTTTAAAAATTTGAAGCAAATTAAACATCTTACAATTAATTAAATTTTAATTAAAATAGTGATTTTTATTCGAAAAAAATTAAAACAAACGCACTCTTAGAGTTATGTTTTGTTTCTTTATTTCTTTATTTGTTATTTTTATTTTTAAATTATAAAATTATCACTTTACTGTTTGGTTTGTTTCTTATTTTTAAGATATAATTTATATTTAATATAATCATGTAAAACTTATTTACGCTGTCAGTACATAGAAATTAATCTTCAATATATATTACTAGTAACTCAATAATTCTAACAAATTAATTTACCATTTGAACCTTTTGTCATTTCTTTCACTGGTGCTTGTGACTTTTCTCTCATCCAATTATCCTTTATATCCTTAATTCACATCTCCACATCATGCCAGTAATGTCGTACAGTGTTCTTCATGAGTATCCCACCTTTTGCTCTCACTCAAATCCAAGTCTAACAGCCTGTTCTGTTTTTATATGTTAAAGACAATTTATTTCTATCTCCACCTTAATTAAAAAGAAAAGAAAAGATAAATATAATTTGTGATGTGAGAGTATATGCAATGTGAAATAAGAAGAAAGATATGTGGAAATAAGATGAAAGAAAAAGGGATAATTATTTGTTGACACCTCAAAAATGAGGTGGAATGAGGTGGAGGAGGAGAGAGATAGGAAGAAATGAAAAAAGTAAGAGAGATAAAGTATAAGATGTGATAAGTGATAAGAGGAGAGAGATAGAGATAAAAATAGGTGGAAATGAAGTGTATAAAAAAGGAGGTGTGTATATATAATTGTTGAAGAAGAAGTGATGGTTGTGTGCATTACTTTATTTATATATATATGTGTGTGTGTCTGGTATAAATAATTAATATCTCCACATCATGATTCATGACAGCTTGTCGTGTAAGCTATAATTATTGTTTTAGTTTAGATAATCAAACACATTAATTAATACATTGCATTCTTGTAAAGACTTTTATGCTTTGATTGAGAAGAGAAAAGAAAATAGAGATAAAAAATTAAGAAAAATGTTAGATTTTTGTAGGTTGTTTATAGAATATAAAAAAGTAGAAATACTAATGAATTAGATAAGAGAGAGATAATTGCTCATGGTTGTAGAGATCTCTCTTATATAAATAAAAATACTCAACAACCATATGAGTTTTTTAACATGGCAATAAGTGCATGTTTGAACTTCCCCATCACATCATTATTGTGAAGCATGATTATCCAGTTTTTTTTTTATATTGAAAATATAAATTGCACCCGTTAGGAATTGATCATTGGACCTCCTCATTCTTAACCCATATGTCCCATAATTCCTACGACTTGAGCTATCTTATGGGAACTAGTATATTTTATTTTAATTTGGACAATTCACGATTCAAAATATACGTTTCGTATCTAATATAACTAATTAGTGTAAATAAAACAGGTCATCTGATATTCCCGGATCGTAAATCACCAAGATTTCTATCTTGTATTGGGAATTTGGACGCTCGATCAAAGTTGGAAGCTCTCAAGAGGGAAGATAGCAGATACTATGTTTTACTGGCCATGATGGCTTCAAAAGCATCCTATGAGAATGCAGCTTACCTTAAATATACAATCACAAATGACTGGAAGGTATTAATAAATAATGTATTTTGTATTGGGTTTTTTACCCCCTTTTTTTATCGTATTCTCGTCTCAATTAAATTCTTTTGATATGCATCCTAAATTAATCTTGTTTTCAAATCTGGTGTTTTCTTACAGATGGAATTTGTGGGATTTTATGACTGCTGGAATGGTAAGTAGTTATAAACACTAAAACACCAAAACCCTATATATACATGTTCATAATGACTCCCACCATTAAAGAAAGTAAGAGTTCATTGATTAATTTATAGTTTGAGTACTAAAATACTTTATTAAAAGTTAAGTTATAGTATTATAATTAAATAATTGGGTTTGTAAATTTTTTTTTGGGAAGAATTGTAATAAGTATGAATATGATGTCTTAGGTGAGAAATTTAATATTAAATTAAGATAGAAATAAAAGAAATTGAGATAAATAGTATTGAGTTCTAAAATAACAAAAGTCTTAAAAGATCATATGAAAAACTTAAACAAATGTTTTGGAATGGAGGGAGTAGCAAATATATCATTTTGAAGAATAATTATGAGAGTATTTGGTTATGCATCATTGCATTAAGCAAAAATTACTCACACAAAGAGAATGTGGATGTTCCCAGTTCAAATATAATTATCTTTCATAAAAATACGATAAAAGAAATAAAGTTTGGAAATGCTCAATTAAATTAGCAAATGCTAATTAACTTAATGATGACTGATTAATTTTTAACCTTTGGCAGATTATCAAGGAAAGGCCACAACCCAAGTATTGATTTTGTTGGACAAACACGAGGACCGTGACACTTATGTGGTGGCTTTCCGAGGGACAGAACCCTTTGATTCAGATGCATGGTGCACTGATCTTGACATCTCATGGTATGGAATCCCTGGAATTGGAAAAATACACGGTGGTTTCATGAAAGCCTTAGGGCTACAAAAAAACATGGGGTGGCCAAAGGAAATTCAAAGAGATGAAAACCTTGCACCCCTTGCATACTATGTTATTAGGGACATCCTGAGAAAAGGTTTGAGTGAAAATCCTAAAGCAAAGTTCATAGTCACGGGACATAGCTTGGGTGGAGCACTTGCAATCCTCTTTCCCACGATCATGTTCTTGCATGATGAGAAGTTGTTGATGGAGAGGTTGGAAGGGATCTACACTTTTGGACAGCCAAGAGTTGGAAATGAAGATTATGCAGATTTCATGAGACAAAAGTTGAAGGAAAATTCTATTAGATATTGCAGGTTTGTTTATTGCAATGATATTGTTCCTAGGTTGCCATATGATGATAAGGACTTGCTCTTCAAGCACTTTGGGGTCTGCCTTTTCTTTAATAGGCGCTATGAACTCCGTGTACGTTTTTCTTTCCATTAATTCTTTTTCTTTTTTCTTTTTATTATTGAACATCAAAGTTTCAAACAACATGTATATATGCATTTGAATCAGAGTTTTGAACTGCGATTGTAGTTGCTTTGTGAAATTGCAAACAAATGCAATTGCAAGGACTTCAAAACCTTTTGCATTGTGACCACATGAATATATGCTTATGTTAGGAAGGAATTAGCAGAAAGTAAATGTGTAGGTGTAGTAGTATAGTCCAAAAACATTGAGGTAAATTGGAATTACAACATCCATTTATATTAATGAGTCCACCTCTATGGGACTATTTTTTGGTATCAACACTCCCCTCAAGTCTAATTTAACTCATGAGTTTGATTCAAATGGAACCTCAATCCCGTTGTGTGAGCTTATTTTTGTTTTTTTTTTGTCAAAATAGCTTGATTTTTGTTTTGTCTTAAACTTGAGTCTCATGGGCTCATACATAGCTTTAACTTAGTTAATTGTTTTTCTTTACTTAGCCCATTTTGCTCTTTTTTATATATATCCTGGGTCATTAGGCTAGATGAGCTTTGATACCACTTAATCACTTATAGCACTGAGTTTGAACATGACCCAAAAAGTTGCTTAAGACCGAGGAGTGTTTGGGGTTAGTGTGTGTAGTGTAGTCTAAAAATCTTAATTTGATTGGACTAATTACAATACCCAATATATATACTATTAAGCTGTTTTGGTTTTTGTTCTCTAATATTATAGTAATATTATGCTAACATCACTCATATATGTACTGAAGTGTTTGTTTCATTATTTAATATGAACGCAGGTTCTTGAAGAGGAACCAAATCCGAACTATTTCTCGCCATGGTGTGTGATACCCATGATATTTAATGCTATCATGGAAATGATAAGGAGCTTCACCATTGCGTACAAAAATGGACCACACTACAGAGAAGGGTGGTTTCTCTTCTCTTTCAGGATGATTGGTTTACTCATCCCTGGGCTACCAGCTCATGGTCCACAGGATTATATTAACTGCACTCTCCTGGGATCCATTGACAAACATTTCAAAAAAGATTGATGTGCCAGTATATATGCGGTGCAATAAGCCTACACATCAACCTGTAGTACGTTGTATTATTATGTCAATGAATTATTGTTGTTCATTTAGAACTCTCAAAACACCAAAAGTGCTTTAGAGTAAGCAGAAGTTGCATTTTATTTTAATAGATCATCTGTATTTGGATAAAAAAAAATGATAAGCAATTGGTGTTTCTAATATTCAATATTTTCATGGCATTTCTATGAGTGCTTAGTACTTAAGATGATAAGTTAATTTCATAAGCGCCTGTGTGTGTATATATATATATTATAAAATAAAATTATCAGAAAATTAAGTACATGTTTTTAAATTAAATTATTTATATATTTAAATAATAATCAAAAATAATATTTCTTTGCTCTTTTTAAGGGTTATGGATGTATTATAAAAAAATCGCCCTCTAAAGATTATGGATGAACCGAGAAGTTGAGAGTCAAATTTTGAGAATATGCTTAAAGAAATTCGAAAATGATACTTAAATATTCCATTTTCATCGACACGCATTTTAGCAGCAATTAAAAAATGCTGATAAATGTGATGGATACTAAGTTCATAACTAGCAATCATGTGAACTGTGAAGGTGAAGAAAATCATTATTATTGAGTTTTAGGGGATTATTTGGGTTAATATTGGGTTGGGTACAAAACCGGGTCCATGGATCCGGCCAAGCCCAAACAATTCAGAGAAACGCAATGTTCGGTTGAGAACGCGAGACGGTGTTGAGCGGCACGCGCGAGAGAGAGGGAGATAGGAAGAAGAGGGAGGGAAGCGAGCGTGATCTCTCAATTAGGGTTTTGAATTTCAAATTCTTCTCCGAAGGTCAGTGATTGAGCGTGTAATTCCTCAATTTCTTTCAATTCTTCTCTGTGCTGATTTTCATTTGGTAATTGTGATCATCATGATGATGTTGTTGTTGTTGTTGTTGAGGATTCTTGTGTGTGAGAACGAAGTGTGCTTGTTATGTGCAGGGAGGAGCGAGTGTGAGAATTTTAGAAGAGGGAGAAGAGGGGTGAGGAGAACGCTGAGAGATTCCATTTCCCCAACAGAACGACGACCTGTATTATAGTTTTTTTTTTTTTCTTGTTAATTTTCCCCTTCAAAGTGGTGGATAGGGATTTCTTTCCTTTCGATTCCATTTCGCGGCGTTGAAGATTCTAATGGAGCAGCAGCGGAAGCTCGTGGTTAGTCTTGCATGCTCATTCAATTTCTTTACGCGATCACATTTATGTTTTTATTGGGTGATGAATTGTGTGTTTAATTATATAATTGCATCCTAGGTTTTGGGTATTCCATGGGACGTGAATACTGAGGGTTTGAAGGAATATATGAGCAAATTTGGTGAATTGGAAGATTGCATTGTTATGAAGGTTAGCCCTTGATTTCCATTTTCCCGTGTTGCTACTTCATGTTCAATTCATGATTGTATACCATATTAAAAAGAAACGTTACCGCAAGCATGCGTGTGGATATATATAAGTTTTGCCCATTATCCATTTACATTGACCAAACTTATTTCAGTTTTGCGACTTCAATTTTTATGGCTGATTGCTAACTGCCTGTTGCCTAAACCAAATCTCCTCAATTACCTGGGCTTATGATTGGTTGTGTAAAGATTAGCAAAAACCGTACTTAGGCGGAATTCCTATTATCTATTATGTCAAGGAAATTTCTTATACAATCTTTATAGTTTATTGTTCATGTTTATTTATCTCAAGTTTAGAGAGAAAAAATAACATTTAGTTTGGTGCCTCAAACACAAAGAAAATGAGAAGTTGGGTTAGATTTCCCCTATACTGTTAGTTTGGTAGAGGCATATTTTAATCTACTTATTTTGATTTAGGAGCGGTCAACCGGAAGGTCTCGTGGTTTTGGATATGTTACATTTGCTTCATTGGATGATGTTAAGGTAACTGCTTTTCATCCAAAATACACACATAGTTGTTCACACCTTGATGCTATATCACAAGTTGGATGGGTTTCTGGTTGCAGGAAGTATTATCAAGTGAACATATGCTGGGTAATAGGATGCTGGAAGTCAAAGTGGCCACACCAAAGGTTATGATAAGTTGTTGTTTAATATTTGAGTTGTGGTCTTGTTCATAGCTGGTTTACTTTTACAACCATGTGCTAAGATTGTATTGCTGATTCTTGTAATGTTTTCATTTTAAAGGAGGAGATGAGGGCACCGGCCAAAAAAGTTAACAGAATATTTGTGGCCCGGATTCCACTATCAGTAACAGAACCAACTTTTAGAAGGTATATATACATAACTTCTTAGCATGTGGATGTGGTATCTTCATTATAGTCTGGACTCAGAATTTTTTTTCCCTTTTGTGATATGCTGTATAAAAGAATCAATGACGTTGAGAAAATTTATGTAATAGTCTCATCTTTTTTTTTTTCCCTTGCAGTTATTTTGAGAAGTATGGTGAGATAACAGATTTGTACATGCCAAAGGTACTTTCCTCTCTGTGATTATCACACATGTGGAAATTAAATGCAGTTGTGTGTGTCTAATTGCATATAAGCTTGCTGTTTAGTTGACATTTGTAGCCTGTAGTTAAACAGTTGCACTGGTTTGCACAGTCATTTTGTAATTTAAGATAATTAGTCATTTGTTTCCAACAGGATCAAGGGTCAAAGATGCATCGTGGAATTGGTTTTGTCACTTTCGCAAATGCAGGTTGGCTCATCTATGCCAGCCTTGTGCTCTACTTTAAACTGTCTGCATGTTTTAGATGTTTGGGATTATCATGTTATCTAGGATCTTGATAATTACTTGGAAAAGAGGAATTTTGATTTTACATGTTATCTGCATTATTTTTGTGTGCGGCTACTATGTCTATTTTTTTCGTTATTCATTTGTTTAATAGATCTGCTTTTGAAATAAAGTGGAAATAATTTATCAATCACTGTAAGGAAGGTGTTTATCTTGCAGAATCTGTGGAGAGTTTGATGTCAGAAACCCATGAACTGGGAGGTTCTACTGTGGTGGTTGATCGAGCCACCCCTAAGGCAAGAGTTTTTATATCTTGTCATTTTATTGAAGAGTATGTAAAAATTCCAGAATAGTGCACATGTACAGCCAGGATTTTGTTGTTAATTAAATTATACTAGTGGGTTTCAATTCCATAAATAGGTTCATTGTTTAACGATTAAAAGACAGTAGGATATTTGATAATATGTATTTTTCCTTATCATTTTCAGTAAATATGATTATTTGTTCCATTTTTCCAGGATGATGACTTCAAGCCAGTTGGCAGAATGTCACAGGGAGGATATGGCGCATATAATTCTTATATTTCTACCGCAACTAGATATGCAGCGCTGGGTGCTCCTACTTTGTATGACCATCCAGGCCCTATTTATGGAAGTAAGCATGGAAAAACCACTCACCATTGTTCAATTATCCTTAGTAATGCTACTCCATACTGACTATTGTATATTGCAAATTAGGAGGTGAGCCTGCTCGCAGAATTAGTAAAAAGATTTTTGTCGGCCGTCTTCCCCCAGAAGCAACTGTGGAAGATCTTCGTCAATATTTTGCAAGATTTGGCCATATATTAGATGTTTATATTCCCAAAGTAAGATATGAAAAAAATTGCATGTGAAAAATAAATTTGGCTGTTTATTAGATGAAACAAATTCCTAAAGTACCATGAGTATTGAAAGTTGAGTAACTTGACTGTCTGTTTTTGTGCAGGATCCTAAGAGAGCAGGTCATAGAGGTTTTGGATTTGTTACTTTTGCTGAAGAAGGTGTTGCAGACCGTGTCTCTCGAAGGCCTCATGAGATTTGTGGTCAAGAGGTGCTCTAATTAGGATTTGCTTCTGTTATGCTTAATTATTGCTTTTGATAAAAATTTAGATGTGTAGATGTGTTGTTAGAAGGAGATCTATGTATGTAGGTGGAGATTAACTCTTTTAAAATGCCTATTTCTGGTTTAAGTATGTTTTTGAAATCATGGTAGCCAAAATTGTGATCCTAATGATCTTGTAGGATTGACGTTAACTGTTAAATTGGTGTTATCGTTCAATTATACCATGCTGGAGAAAAACCTGTTTTTCTCTGTAAAAAGCGAGAACCTGATACACACTTCATTGTCATAGCTCCATTATCCTATTCTATCTTCAAAACATACTTCACCCACCCTCTTCTACTTTGTTCTGCGTCACACTGTCTACCCAGACCCCTTCAACCTTTTCCTGTTTGTCCTGTTCATCCTTTTCCTCTCTTTTTACTAGTTGCTACTGGCTGCTCTATCCTCTTCTTCCTCCCTCACCTAGTTCAATCTACTGGTTGGAATGACTAAGTTTTGGTATTTAGGCACTGATTTGGGATGTGACTCAATTTCTGCTGCTGGTTTTATTGGGTTTTCAATCTTCTGGTTATGGGTACTCTATTTTTCTTCACCACCTGTGATGGTGCCTTGGTTTGGTGTTTGTTGTGTTATAAAAAAAATTCTGAGCTTTATATTTGGTTTGGTGAACTACTTTTAGCTTAAGTTGCCGATTTGTTACTCATGTGTTTTTTGTTACCTTATACATCAATTTAAGTTTAATTAAATATTCGTAGTGATTTAAAGGCTACTTTCCTTATTCAGACACATACAAGCAAATAGTTAAATGGGTATATATGTGTATATAATATGTATGTGTGGATATATGTGTGTGGCTGTGTGTATGTATGTGGGACTTTGTGCTCCTATATTCCTTGCGTTATATGCTTTGGACTTAGTACAAGTTTGGATATTTGTCTTTTCTTTTTCCCGTAGAAATATGATTTGATTGACTAGTAGCTTGCTCCTGCAGGTGGCAATAGATTCAGCCACTCCTGTTGATGAGGCTGGGCCCAGTGGGAACTTTATGATGAATAGCGTGGATTCTTTTGGTGGGGGATACGGCGGTCCTTTGCGATCTTATGGGAGGATGTATGGTAGCTTAGACTTTGATGATGTGAGTATCTACACACTATTGATTTTATGACCAATAAGGGAAATGGAAAATTGGATAAAATTTGACCATCTTTTTTCGAATTTAGGCGTTAATAATTGCTGGTTCTTCTCTCGTCCATACTACAAGTGCAGTGTCTGTTGTATAAATTTTCAGTTTTCTATCTGTAAAAAGCATTGAAAATCTGTGGTTGTGCCAGCCTCCTTGTGTGTGAGCATTGGACTATTGAATGTAGCTGCATCTTCTAAGTTTTTGACTATACATGGTTTCTTTTGCAGTGGGGTTATGGAGCTCCCAGTGGGAGACCATCAAGAGCGGATTGGAGGTATAGGCCATACTAGTAGGACGCAGCCCTTTTATTGGCATTGGCTTTGAATGCTAGGATGAATGCCCGCGATAGTGCAGGTCTTCTAGTATGAAATGATTTAAAAGTTGTAAGCACTAGGGATTGGATTTTATTTTCTGTGATAAACTAGCAATTCTCTCTTGCTTGAACATTTTAGTATCTTGTATACAGTTAATGTGTACATGATGGAAGTTTGAATTGACGTCTGTTATATCTGTTATACAATCATGACATTGGTTATGATTATGCTAGAATGACCAGGTTAAATTTAGAGCTTGACTTGACTTGGTCATTGTGTATTTTCATACTCCAAGTGTTGATGTATTATCCAGAATAATTAGTAATAATGTACTGGCACCTATTTGAATAATTTTGATTTCCTGAAAGGAAATGAAGGCAGAAGAGATGTGCGTTTTTAAGGTCCATGAACGAAAATTTCACAAATATTCTTTACAATGCTAACTCACCGGTATAGGATGCAGTTTGATTTTTGTTGTGATTCTGTTATATCTGTCTACTTCTGAATAACTAGCAGTATATGAGTAGGTGATGTTTTAAACATGTGTGAACAAGAAAGATTTTTTTTGTGTAAAGAACAAAAAAGAATACAGTATATGAAATTTTACACTCTTGGGAAGACTTATCCATCACCAATCCTGGGTTGTGAAAGTAATTTAATACACCAAAAAAAAAGGGTGGATGCATCCCTCGAAACTGAGAAGAATTGCATTTTGTCATGTTATGTCTACTTGTGCATCTCCACCATTGTCCTTAGTCGGAAAAAGTCACATTCTTTTGGTTACACTTCTTTACTGAAAGTTATGTTATTTTTATAAGTGATTTACGGGTAATTGTCGTAATGTTTAAAAAAATGATTTTGGAAACTATACAAGAGTGTTTTTAATACACAGGAATTCAAAGAAAGAAAAGAACGTATTCAAAAATGACATACAAGTAACACATGTAGGGAAGGCTTTTATTCTTTGTGTCATGCACTGCCCAATAATCTAATGGCATTATGGCAATGCCAATGTTGTGTATTCACATATAGATCGAAAGTGCAGCAGGCTAAATAAACAAGGGGATGTGATTGAAAAATGATCTTTCCTATTGAGTTTACATGGACAAAAATCTTGATGATTTCATAGCTTGTAAATAGTACTGATCACAGAGCATGGCTGCTGAAGCATCTGCTAGGAGACCATTTGGGAAATGAAAATACCTTCCAAGTCTTGCAAACCCTGTGACCCTGTTGTTGTACAGGTGTTAAGCTTCTCATCTTTTCAGCTTTCATCTGAGCCCTTCTCAACTTTTTTAGAATCTTATCCATTGATGAGGATCTCTTCTTTTCCAATTTCATCTGTGTCAAACGCTTCCATAATCAGAAAAAATAAGCTATTTAATTGTAGAAAGGTTTTAATTCTGAAACAAGAAGCTTCTCCACAAAATTGATTTTGACTTCAGAATCAATTGTAGAAAAGCTTTCAAACAGGCACTTAGTTATTTTGTATATATTATATACATTTTCTGAGTTTTTCTGCACAGCATGATCCTATGAACATACTTTCACAAGTTATAACTTGCAAGAAAAGTAGTAAAACTGTTGTCCCCTTCTAAACATGAGAGTGTTCAATACACAAATACAAACTGTGATGAATTAAAACCTCGAGTTTTCGTATTGCAGCTTCAGCCTTTGCCTTCTGCAAACTCTCCCAAGCAATGATTTTGGCTTCCTCTCTGTGAAACCTGCTCCGAAATAATGGTGTTCATGAATAAATTCATAAACAAAACAATGACATTATAACTCTTTGTTTTTGCTCACTGAATGAATATTGGAGAGTTTCAAATTAAGGATGGTTTTGGGCAATGAAAGGCATGTCAGTAAATTTGGGATTCATTTGCATAATTGCATTCTACAAACTCATTCTACATCAGGACAATTAGATTGATGCAAAACAAGCCTAATGAAACAAAATAATGGTAAAAAAATATGAAGAAAGAGAAGATGGTATCTATCTACTATCTAACATACTTGGAAATGTCCAATGTTGACTCTGCAATATCCAAACTTGAGGCTTGAGCTTCTTTACTACTTCTCTGTAAGTCTTCATCATGTAGATGGTTCTGCTTAGACCACTTATTAACAGGAGCTTGATTGTCTACTTGCACATCTCTGACCTCTAACTTACTTGAATTACAATTTTTTGGATTCATGGCCAAACTGGGGGAGGATTTTGCAGACGAGTGTGCTGAATCATTCTCAGTTTCTGGAAGGCTCATTTGGGTACCTTGATCGCGTCTTAAGAAAGGAGATACCTCAGTTTCCTCATTCTTAGTTCCATTACATTTCTCATCTGCAAATGAAAATAACTGAAACATTTTAAATATGTTGATGCTCAAATGTTAGACATAGTCGGATGATGGAAGAAGAACCACATTAGGCTGTGGAAACTTTTCTAGAATGCAAATAATCATGAACTAACATGATTATTGGTCATATTCATCATGGTGAATGCACAAAAAACAGAAAATCCTGTCCTCACTTTTATGGAATCATCTTCCATTATATTGCCAAATTGAACAAGTGATCTATGATCAACCAATATTTATACATTGTGCTGTTACCTAATAGAGTGTGAGCCTGCAACCGAAGATTGTTGCTATGTTATTTTACGATCACAAATTATGTCTACATTAGATCCGCAAAGTGGGTCCGGTCCCTTCCTGGACCTCGTGCATAGTGGAATATTAGTTTGCTGTTACCCAACAGTGAATTGGTGTTCTCAGTCAATATTAGTATGATGTATCCACTAAGGTTTATCCATGGACACATAGATAGCATCTTCAATGAAATATGGAATGTAATCTTTGTTATTCTACCTTTGGACAAGAACTGCATACCTTGAAAGTTAGGTGAAGAAGGGTCACAAAGCAATTCTGACCACATGGGTGCACTAGACACTGATGGAAGAGCAACACCATTCTGGTTGAGCTCAGAACTAGAATATTGTATCTCATTGTCAGTATCATCATCATCATCATCATAAAGGGGACTAAAAACAGTGTCATGTGCTGCATAATAATGGTGAAGAGAAAGAGCATCTGGTGCCAAAACTCCTGTTGAAAAAGGTGAACTCATCATTAAGTTTTTCACAACCATACTTTGGCGTCTCAGCGGAATTGCAGGCGAGTAATTCGAGTAGTACCCTGCTCCGGGAGGCACAATCGGACCGCTTTTTGATTTCGGCCGCCGCGGTAATTGATGTTGGTTATTAGCATAGCTGCTTGAAACAGGGCTGCAAATCCACCTCTCAGCATCATCCCATTTGGAAGGTATTGTTCTTCCACTGTTGAAGGGTGTTAAACCAGAAGAAGCCACACTGGACTGTCTTCTACTGCTGCTTGCTGGTTGCAACATCCTCTCTGAGCTCCACCACTTTTGGCTCTCTACACTTTTTTCTTTATTGCTTGGTGCCCCTGGACTTAGAAATGAACCCAGTTTCTGGGAGGAACCAGAGTTCTTCTTCATAACACTGTTGGTTTTGCAGCTCCTTTCAGTTGCCAAAGCTCTCTGAGGAAGCAAGCACTGTGTTACTGTGAATAAGGTAACATCCTGTTCTGCTTTTAAATATGTTTGACTTCATATGTGCACATAAACTTATTCTTAGTACCCAACAAATAAAACTATATTAGATTTTTACCGCTCATGACTCCATAATCAATTCTGGAATCGAAAACTACACATAAAAACTTCTCCCGATAATTAATTATGAACTCAAAACAATAGAAGAGTTTTAAACGTGGTCTATATATGGCAGCAAATGCTGAAATTAGATACTATAAAATCAGGAAATTGATGATTTTGTTGTTAAATTTGCAAATATTATTTTCATCAATCTTTGTCTAGTGGGAATGGTAGATGGTTAGTTTTGAGTGACATTTTCTGCCACTATTGTCTATTAGTACTGTAAGCAGTGATGGATCCAGAAATTTAATGTTGTGAGAGCAATATATAAATATAAATTTGTAATAAAAAAATTAACATATACTATTAGAAGTGAGAATATTTTTTATCAAACGTGACACAAGTGAGAGCACTTTTTACTAAATGAGCATAAAAAACCACATACTTTTACTACTCAAGTGAGGGCACATAGCAATGTGGGACACAAGTGATGGCATTTAGTAATGTGAGACACAAGTGAGGGCATTTTTTACCAAATGACCATAAAAAACTACATACTTTTGCTACTCAAATTTTTTTCTAATGATATTTTGCAAAATCAAGTGAGGGCACTTGCCCTCATGCCTCAACACTTGCATCCGTCCCTAATTGTAAGGATATGTCCAACAGTTATGTGTGGACAACTATAGGTTGGGACATTTCACATGAGTCCAATCCCAATGAATGAAACAATTTTATGAAGATAAGAGAAGAACCATTGCTTTGCGGTGGAAATAATGAGTGTATGATTGTGGTTTTACTAGGAGTTTGAGACATTGGCATGAGCTGGGAGACATAATGCAGTGTTGAATAAAACATTTCCTTGCATTTGACATGCTATGTTTCTCAAAAAAATGATTTATGGTTATCTACATCACATAGTGCAAACATTGAATAAACATCTATAGTGAAAAAAAGAAGAGAAAGAGAGTAAAGAAAAGGAAATTAAAATATTTAAAGGATGTATGCATTGTTTGAATTGTTTGAATGTCCAAATATTATTGCTATAGTTTATAATTCCTAATAGCTAGTCACATGCTGTGGGCCGGAAGCTAAATTATGTAATGGTTTAAAATTATGAAGAGGTAACTAATTTAAAAAAATAACAATATCTTTTTAACAAGATAAAAATGTCCTTAGCTCATTATAATTGACCCGGCACGTATTTTTCAACGACACCATCACACTTGCCAGCTGTATATGATATAAGAGTTTACTTTTATTAGGGAAAAATAATTCATGACACTATTTATGTTATTTATGTTGACAGCCGAAAAAAGAGACCAAAAAATACAAATTATCATTTGTCTGTTGACGGTTACAAATAACCAATGCAATCTATATATATATATATGAAAATAATGTTTCATTCTAGAAGCCTATGCCACATGGCACCCCAAAATTCTTCCAGTTTCCCTCCAAGAAAAAAAAATCCTCCCTTTTTTTTCCAACATAAAACCACATGACTCACATAATTATTGTTATCTAATTTAATTTTCAGTTTTCTTTGATAAACATAAAATAGAAACAATTACAAAACACATGCCTAACATTCAAAAAATTAAACAATACGGATTGAAAATAATTTTTTTTATTTTTTTATTAAACAATACGGATTCAAAAAAAAATTTAGGAATGAAACACATGCCTAACATACAAAACCTAGATTCTTTTTTATTAATTTTTTTTACATCAAATCTATAAATATTAACCTAGCTTTTTTTTTTTATACAAAATAACTACAACACAGCTGTTAAAATAAAAATCTCATGATGTTTTAACAGTATAAATAAATAGTGCAAAATTATAAGTTCAACCCCATGTTTAACACTATTTATTTGCAAAAAAAATAAAACACAACTTTTAAAATAATACCAAAGAAAAGATGATTTGCAATACAAGTATATTAAAAAAATTCATTCAAATAATTTTTAAAAAAAAATTCTATTTAAAAAAAAACTATTGTTTTTTTTAATTTAAACAGCCATTGTTAATTCGGTCAAAATCATAAAGTTTGTACATAAATTATAAATGTTTTCCTATTTTTAATAACCATCAACCCTAAAATTGATTGCATCATATGAAAAGAAGGTTTTCTTCTAGAAATCTATGACACATGGCACCTCCAAAGTTATCCATTTTCCCTCCAAGAAAAAAAATCAATCTACTTTTTTGTCACAACATTCAATCATAACTCACCTTAATTATTGTGGTCTAATTTATTACATTTTAATTTTCAGTTTTCTTTTATAACCATAATTTTGAAAACATTGCAAAAATAATGCCTAACACTCATTGAATTAAATAATACGAAAATAAAGATTTGAAAATAATAATTGCATAATTTTTTAAAATATTAAATAAATAATGAAAAATTATACATTTAACAATTATATGAAATTAAGAATTTGAACATTTTAATTGAATAAGGTCTTAAAAAAACTGATATTTACGAAAAAATAGCATGAAATCCAGATTTGTTTTTACAAATATTATCAAAAAACAAAAATATTAAAATAATAATTCATTAATTTAAAAAATAAACATATATTAATGAAAAAAAAATATTGACATTCATATGTCGTTTTTTATATATATTAAAATACAGCTATATTAAAAAAAGTCATTCAAATTTCAATTTTTTTTCCTATTTTAAACAACCATTAAAACAATCATTATTAGGTTTCTCCATACTCATTATTAAGTTTCTCCAATCACTACATAAATTTCAAATTTTTTCCTATTTTAAACAACCATTAATGCACGTTCAAAAAAAAAACGTTAATGCTAAAATTGATTGAATTATATGAAATTAAGAATTTGAACATTTTAATTGAATAAGGTCTTAAAAAAACTGATATTTACGAAAAAAAAATAGCATGAAATCCATATTTGTTTTTACAAATATTATCAAAAAACAAAAATATTAAAATAATAATTCATTAATTTAAAAAATAAACATATATTAATGAAAAAAATATTGACATTCATATGTCGTTTTTTATATATATTAAAATACAGCTATATTAAAAAAAGTCATTCAAATTTCAAATTTTTTCCCTATTTTAAACAACCATTAAAACAATCATTATTAAGTTTCTCCATACTCATTATTAAGTTTCTCCAATCACTACATAAATTTCAAATTTTTTCCTATTTTAAACAACCATTAATGCACGTTCAAAAAAAAAACGTTAATGCTAAAATTGATTGAATAGCTTTTAAAAATAATAATTGAATATTGTAATAAAATATTAAATAAATAATGAAAAGATATAATTGAATATTGTAATAAAATATTATATGAAATTAAGGATTTGAACATTATAATTGAATAATGTTTAAAAAAAAAAACGATATTAACGAAATTGACATGATCCTCCTGGATGCTAAGGTTTATTTACAAACAAATTCATGCCCTTGCGGTTGTTTAGATATGAGCATGTTGATCTGTTTTCAAAAAAAAAAAAAACAATCTTTCATCCATATTTTTTTTTAACGAAAATCCTACAATTTCCAGGGTGACAAGATTCAGGCTACAGTGTGGAGCAGCCACGTTGTAAAATTTGAGTCAGCCTTAAAAGAGGGGGTGTGCTATGAAATTGTCATTCTCAGCGTCGCTATCAATAATTACAAATAGACACCTTGCACTCATCCATGCAGGTTGTATTTCAAGTTGCAAACTGAAGTGAAACCTATAGAAGCTCGAAAAATTCCCTATTATGGGTTTAGCTTCGCACCATATGGTTCAATATTTGAAAATCTTAAAGAGGACGAGGAATTGATCGGTATGTGTAAAAAGTATTTGTATTTTTTAAATAAATATAGAGATCATCACTTTTAATATTTTGATGCAGACGCCATAGGTGTTGTCGTAGCCAAATGATAACTATCAGACTTCAAGAAAGAAGTTACTACAGTCAGTCAACTATATTGTTGTTGATTTGGATGCTCTAGAGTAAGTATTATATTTAAAATTTCCTTCAATTTTTTAAATTTAAACACTATCTATTCATTTTTTCAATTAAATTATAGCGGAAGTGAAATCCTAAGGTGTACACTGTGGGAAGATTTTGCTCAACAATTTTTACAATATGTTGCTGAAGGACACGATGGTCCAGTGGTTCTTATTCTGCAGTTGGCTAAAATTAAAATGTACAAAGGTACTGACATATATTACCAAAAAATTCGTATTTTATTTATTAGTAAATACTTGGGTGTGTAGGATTATATCTTCCAAGGCGAGTCTTCAGCCATTGACAATTATATGTTGCTCTATCTAGAGTAAAAAACAAACAAGGGCTACAGATCCTAATAGAAAATCATGATGACCTACCTTCTGACAAAACAATTCATGTTGTGTACGAGAGAGTATTTTCAAATATAACTCTATAAGGTATGGTTTATAGAGTACTATAGATACATTTACATTTGGTATTATAAATAATTTATGTGTTAATATGTTAATTCTAACATGTAAAATATTTTTGGGTGTTTAGGTGGGATGTATATTATATTTTTTCATGCATTATCTGAGTTTAATAGGTTCAGGGAAGGAAGAACAACCATAAGTAATAACGTACATGATTCTTTGTATTATAGTCATATAGTTTTTTTTTATAGACAAATGTTAGTGGTTAGTTGTTAGTAAGTTAGAAAATCCCTTCAAATTTCCCTTCCAGGATTCGAACCTTGGACCTTCCCCCCCCAACCCTTATGTCCCCTAACTCTTACCACTTGAGCTAACTCTCGGTGACATTATAGGCATATAGTATTCTATGAAAATAGTATTAATTGTTCTTTTTACTAAATAAATATTACAAAATTCACTTAATTATATTGGATGTGAATTTATGCAGGTCAAGAAAGCATGCACGAAGCAACAAGGGATTTGTGTCAGAAGATTCTGGATCGCTGTCTTATGTGCAGTTCATGTTTTACACCGCAATTCCGCTCCTTGCTGTTCTTTATGAATGAAGACCATTTGTTAATCTTTTTTAGTATTACACAATAATCTAACCATTGGTTTCATCAGCCTTTCAATTTTCACTTCAAGACTTTAGACATTACGCTCGAGTACATTTATGTATGCCTGTTTACAGTATCTATCATTCAGATTGAGTGCTTTTATTGAAGGAAAACAAATTGAAAATAAGAACTCATTGAACTAAAAATAAAGAAATAGAAAGATCACCTGTTTTACTGCTCTTGAACTTACACCAGAAACTTAATTCTTGATCATCCTTTTCTGCCTCCTATCAACAGTATTTTCCACCATGTCCTCAAGAGCCATCATTTTCCTTCCATGTTTTTGTATATTAGACACATCATAGGTGGAGGAAGTGAAACTTGGTTAAAAGCATAAAAAAAATTGAGCGAAGCACAACCATTCAACAGGCTGCTTAAGGCTGTTCATATTTTATAAGCACAAAATGAATGAAATAAAGAAAACGCATGGAAGTAAGAAGCATGAAGAAATTAAGAAGACAAATTGAACTGTTGGAGAAAAAGAGATGGACACGGCGTAATCATTCTCTCTTTTTTCCAAGTCTTTTGGGTCTCACCAAATATAAACCAAGCAATACATTTTTTTTGGGTAAGCAAAATTGTATTGAAACAAAACCAGTTCCAAGCTAGAGAATCCATGGAAGAAAGAAATGGTGCAGGTTTTGGGGCTGATGAATTTTACGATTGAGAGAAACATAGGGTAAAAATGTCGATTCTGGAAAATGCTGATGGAAGATAAAAGGATGTGCTTTTTGGGGCCATTTTGTAATGTGAGAGAGAAATCATAATGAAAAAAAATGTTCAGATAAAATAAAATACATTTCTTTTGAATGGAAAAAATAACATTAAAACAGGGATGAAGGTTGTTGAACAACTATAGACAAGATATAATTGAATTGAATTGTCTTTTTTTTAAAAGAAATTTGGTGGTCAATAAGTCAATCTATCTAAGATTTAAGAATTTAATTTCAAAAAAACATTTGGCATCCTTAATATTATATCTTCTACCTTTCGAAATAAAATTATCTCTCACTTATTCATTTAACAAAAAAAAGTTATTCCTCTTATATTTTATTTCACAACTTTATAGTTTAAAATTCAAATGAATTAAAAACAGATTTTGACTTTAAACGTTGAGTGAATTTAAGTATTTTAAAAAAATTCTTAATTTCTTTCATAATTAATTAACTAAAATTTTAGGTTAATTAATACAAAATATTCACTATTAAGAATATATATTTGAACCATTTGTTAAAAACATATTTACTAAAAAGATAAAAAACATTATAAATATGGTTAAATGGTTAAGTATGTATGCCAAAATTTAAGTAAATAAGTACTTCAGTTTGGTTTGGATCGGTTCGATTTTTAACATGGGAAGAAAATATCGATTTTTGCGGTTTTCGGTTTTTTTGGTTTTGATTTTTTTGGATCGGTTTGAGCGATTTTAATTGGTTTGGTTCCGTTATGAACATCCCTATTTCATGATTTTAATTATATATTGTTCACCCCTTTTTTAAATCATGAATGGGAAAGACGGAAATCCTTCCATTTATCTGCTTGGATTGATAAAATGGATTTTTCCTCCATCGTCCCTGGTAGCCGGTGGTTACCAAAGGTATGATCAAAAAATCAAAGACAACTTTTCAAAAAAAAAAGAGCCAAAGACAAAAGACTAAAAAGGGGAACAGGTTCAAACTTAAAAGTAATAGTCACGTGAGACTTTATTCAAAAATAAGAGAAGTCTTTGGATCTAAATAATTTTGGTAAATTATATATTATTTTGGTTTATTTAATTTGGGGATTTATTCCTATGATTTGATTTGCGTTTTATTAGAAGTGGGGTTTATTTTTTTATTACATATTGATTTCTCTTTGAAATTAAATTTTTGAATCAAAATATATATTATTATTATTATTATTATTTATATTGTTATTATAAATAGAAATATTGATACGAAAAATGATCAATCGAATATTAATAATTAGACATGTATTAAAAAATTAAAAATACTGATTTAATTTAATGTATATACAAAATTTTTAGTGAATCTAAGTCTTATAAGTTAAAAAATTTGAATTTTTTTATATTTAAATAAGTAAAAATTTATGGTAGATTAATACACAATTATCAATATTAAGAACATATAGTTGAAACAATTATTAAGATATATTTACTAAAAAGATACAAAATATAATATTACACGAAATTTAAATTGTAAATAACAAAAGTCACCCGTGCAGGGCATGAGTAATTCCGCTAGTTTATAAGTGATTATGATGTAAAGGTTTCGGATCTTATTAGAAACATTTCCTTTTGGCTTTCTCCTTGAAAAAATCTGTGTATAAATTATAGATACAGATTTGAATAATCAGTTTTCCTCTATGATTTTATCATATTCCAAATGCCTAGTAGTAATAACTTATGGTTTGCAGTTAGGTAGCATAACACCACGTGGATAATTAAAGGGAAGAGCCCCCAAGTTAATGGCCATTTATAATTTATTCCTTTTGGCTTGATATTTTCAATAGATATCCACGTCTCACAATGAATGGATGGAAGAAAAGTACTCTAACGAAAATCCAACAATACACTTACGCGGAAGGTCATATCTTTGGTCATTGCCAAGAGTAGAGACAATAATCCCCAATTGTAAGTTCTTTGAAGAGAAAGTTTAACTATTAATATGTTTGGGTCAATTTTTCTTTTTTCACAATCAATTCTCATATTCAAAAGTTGCTCACATAAGTTTCTCTGCAAGAATTGATTCTGTCAATTGTAAGGTTTTCCAAACATGGATTATGCAAATCACAATGTTTGCAACCCTGTGTCAAAAGGCAAAGCTGAATGGAGTTGTCCTTGGTTGTGCTTTGCAAGGAAGAGGACATGAATTCTAGCTAATTGGAGTTTTCACCAACACCAATTAGTGTTTGGATAGCTGACAGTTCAACAAGGAATGCACATTTTGTGGGGCTGTGAGACATCTTGAATGAAACTTGTCCTGTAGTTGGTGTGCAATTCACCTATCTGCTACACAAGTTTAACCATCTGTGTGTGGCACCACTGAGATATATCTGTCCTGCAGATATCTGTCATGTATCATAGAGAAAAAAGAAATATAATTGCACGTTCCTGAGATGTGTGAAACAGGCTGAAATATGAGCTATGTTTGACATGTCATTTCAGCTAGCTTATAGCTTATTTGACTAGCTTAAGGCTATGTTTGACACGTTTAACTGATAAGCTAGCTGAAAAGCTAGCTGATAGCTGAAAAGCTAGCTGAAAGCTGAAAGCTGATAAGCTAGCTGAAAGCTGATAGCTGATAGCTGAAAAGTTACGTAATTTGAACACAAGTGTTTGGTAAAACTAGTTGTTGAACAAGCTGAAATTATAAAATGACATAAAATGACATACTTATATAATTTTTTTATATTTAACATTACTTTATTTTCACATTAATACCTATATGATATTAATATTAAAATTATTATAAATTTTTTTATTTCACTCAAATTATTTATCATCTTAAAAATATAATATTAATTTTTACTTATTTACTTTTCTATATTTTTATTAAATTAAATAGAATAAAACAAATAATTTGTAATTTGTAATATAAAATTATTTATTTTATTCTGAAGTAGTAATTATTTCTGTGCGGGAACGATGTATATATGAGACAAGTGTGATAACTGATAAATAAATAAGTTCTTTTTTTGGTACATCGGAAAATGAGTAGGTAAATAGGTTTAGTAGAAAACATATAAGGCTAAAGGTGAAATTTTGATAAAATAGTAAGGATAAAAATGAGAACATATTTAATAAGCTATAAGCTTTAAGCTTTAAGCTACCTGAGATAGCTTATAGCTTAAAGCTTTAAGCTACTGAAATAAGCTCATTCACCAAACATTTTTATAGAGCTTTTAAGCTAGTCAAATAAGTTTTAAGCTAGTCAAATAAGCTATAAGCTAGCTGAAATGACATGCCAAACATAGCCTAAAGCTTATTTGACTAGCTTAAAAGCTCTTCAAAAGTGTTTGGTGAATGAGCTTATTTCAGTAGCTTAAAGCTTTAAGCTATAAGCTATCTCAGGTAGCTTATAGCTTATTAAATTTATTCTCATTTTTATCCTTATTATTTTATTAAAATTCCACCATTACCCTTATATATTTATAAAAACACTAAACATATTTTCCCCTCACAGTATGCAGTTCCCGTCACACCTACGCACTATAAGTGTATTAAAAATATTATATTTTTAAGATTGTAAATAACTTGAGTTAATAAAAAATATTTAAAGTGATAATCATTTTAATATTAATATCATATAGGTATTAATGTGAAAATAAAGTAATGTTAAATATAAAAATAATTATATAAATATGTCCTTTTATGTCATTTTACAATTTCAACTTGTTTAACAGCTAGTTTTGCCAAACACTTTTGTTTCAATCACGTAGCTTTTCAGCTTTCAGCTAGCTTATCAGCTTTCAGCTATCAGCTGACTTATAAGCTTTCAGCTAGCTTTTCAGCTTTCAGCTAGCTTATCAGCTAAACATGCCAAACATAGCCATGATGGTAGGTAAGGAATGAAAGAGAATGTTGTATAGTAACTAATAAGAGAGAAACACAATTCAATTCATCTTAGGAATCCACCTAAGATCTGTCAAGATAAGATGGAGATTTCAATCCTGAGTTACTAGAGAAAGTGGTATTTTGTTGCAAACTAATAATGCCTAAAACCATCATCAAGTAACCTATTTTATACTAGTAGTGATGCATCCCCATTTTTTCTTTCTTTTGTGTACACTTATTTATTATTGATTTCACAATTTCTCAGCAAACTATTGCCTATGGAAACTGAAGGTCCCATTATCAAGAATCAAGATGATAGAACAAATTGGATACACCACGAACTACCTTGTTGGGAACAAGAAGTGGAGGAACTGCACAGTGACTACAGTTTTCTCGAATCAAATCCTCCTCTATGTCTCACTTGATATATGGGCTTACATATGATTGAATCGGCAGACTCTAGCCGATTGGGCTGGGCCCAAATATTTGTAGAATAATATTTTATCATATCAGTTCTCCATGCAGGACAATGGTTCCAAGCCCAGTATTCTTAAGTTTAAACATAATTAGCTAAAAAATAAGAGCACCGCTATAGGGTACGAGAGAAAGAGGCACGATGAGGCACGAGCTGACGTGGACATTAAATAGTGAAGCACTGAACTATTTTAATTTACGATTTTGCCACTGTTCCCAATTCCTCTCTCCAACCCCAATTTCCCCATTCCTTGTTCCTTGTTCACTCAGAAAACCCCAACCCCATCTGCTATTTCCTACAAAAATCAAATCTTTTCTCCAATTCAAGCTTCCATGGAGTATTCACTGACTTGGTCAAGAAAAAGGGTCTCGATTCCAAGTTCAAAATCGATTCTGCTGGCACAATTGGTTACCACGAGGTGGGTATTTCTATAAGCAATCTTATATAAAGAAAAAGCTCATTTTGTTGGGGAAATATCAATTTTTTAGCCTTCTATGATGGAACCCAGAAACTTATTACCCATCTTGTTCTTCAATTTCTTCCTCAATCTCTCCCTCACCCAACTCCAAATCTGAGGAAGTTAGTTACTTTACAGATAAAACCCAAGAAAACAAGGGTGGAAGTTAGCTACTTTGCAGTGCCTGCTTGTGCCATAAAGCAGTTCTGTTGATTGTGGGGATTTAGTGTTACATGGATGGTGTGGTGAATCAAAAGGGTTGGAATGGATTGAATGTTCAGGGAATTTTGCATTGAGAACTCAGTTCTTTTATTTTTATTTTTATTTTAAAAATGTCAATTTTTTTATCTCGTGCGTGGTCGTGCGTCTAATGGCTCGTGCCTTCTATCATTTTCCAAAAAATAAAAACAAAATTTAGAAAATTATCATGTAAGCTGCATGTATGTGCAATGCAAGCAACATCTACCCTAGCATACCATAAAAAAGACAAAGACAGGTTCCAAAACTTAGCATGTAGACAAATTCTACCCTTGGACCTTGGCATACCAAAATAAAAGAGACAAAAACAGGTTCCAAACAGAAGACAACATTTCCCTCACGAAACCATTACAAAAAAGAAAAGCTCTGAACTGCAAACAATTGTTTGTGTAGAGGGGCCGGGCTTGCTTACCTTTTATATCCTTTAGGACCATTTGGTTGGCATGAGAATGGGACGAGATATGAAAACATAATCAAATTCCAATGTTCTTCGCTGTTTGTTGTATTATTAAGATAGTATAATGCAATTATATCTCTTATAATATTTCATTCATTATGTGTAAAATTTATTTTCAAAGAAAATTTGTTTCATGATATTTGAAGACTATACAGTGTACTGTTATTCAGTGCTTGGACTTCCGTGGAAATATAAATTAAAATCGTGCTCTCTTTATTGTATGGGTGAAAAGTTCTCTTTATGATGCTACTAGATATTGTACCTGCGTTGCACGAGTTTATTTACAACATTTTTAAAATTATATGAAAATGACTATAGAGTAATTGTATAAATAATAAATATTAAAGTATTTCTTCAATATAAATATAATAGAAAAAATTATTGTGTTTAGACATCTAAATAGAGAGTATTAGAGTTTTTTTATGCATTAAATTGCTTGTATTAGATTTCTCTTTATGCAAATAAATGTTATTACTGAAATTTAGTAATAAATTTTTTGGTTAATGATCAAATTAGTCCCTAGGTTTGTAAGCGAGTTTGATTTTAGTCCCTCTGGGGAAATATTACGTTTAGTGTCAGTCATTTTTACAATCACTGACAGTTTTTACTACTATATAATAGGTCAAAAATCACATTTGAAAGTATGTTTTCAAATAATACACACATGCAATATATTTAATAGTAAATATCTCGTAGAGACATTTATTTAATTTTAAAACTATTTTTCTTCATTAATAAATTTTATCTACACTAATATTTAATTTAAATTATTCATATTTTCTACTTTTTTTTTATAGGCAAATGTTATATAGTTGTTAGTAATATTAGTAAATTAGTCATTCTCAGGGTTTGAACCATGGACCCTTCACATTTCATCTCACCCAACCCTTATGTCCCTAGCTCTTACCACTTGAGCTATCATTCGGGGACTAATATTTTCTACGTACATATAAATATATTTCTTCATTTTTCCCTCAATTTATGATTGATTTTTTTTTAGAAAAGCCTCAATTTATGATTGATAGTTAATATTTTAACTATTTTTAAAAACTACTTAATACATTATTCTTTTGTAGAAGAAACTGAAAAGTTGGAAATTAATAGTTAGTAAAGTTAATAACATAAAATATTCATCAATAATTTATTACTATCATTATTAATAAAAATCACAAGTAAATTTAAAATTATTTTTTAAAATAACACGCAACTACATTATAGTTAATTTAAACAACATACAAAATCAATTCATATTTTAAAAGTAAATTTCAAAATATATATTTACAAAAAGCATTCCACCATTAACTAATTTCAATATATAACATGTTTATTTTATTTAAAAGATATTAGTTTGTGATATTTTTGTATCTTTTATATTTTTTCAACCTTAGGTTGATAAAAAAAAATTCGAAAAAGGAAAATTATCTATAAAATAATCTCAAATCAGTACATTACATGCTAACTTAGAGTCTGGTCAAATAAAAAGCAAAATACATGCTAACCTTAGGTTGATGATTAATTGAAATGAAAATGAAAAAAAATCAATTAATCTTTCCAGTAATGTAGAACTCAAGTCAAATATTCTGTTATATATATATATATATATATATATATATATATATATATATATATATATATATATATGAACATGAAATATAACTTTAGTATTTAATTTGATATTTATACGTAAAAAGATTAATAAGTTTTATTAGTTAATTTTTAAAATTCATCAACTTATGATTAATAATTAAAATTAAAATTATTATTTTAATTTTAACATATACGAATTTGAATTTTTTTACAAATAGTTATAAATATAAAATTTATTTTTACTATATATTCTAATTAATGTAAAAGTAGTCAATTTAAATTATTATTATTAAAAATATGTACTCAAGTTATAATTGATAATAAAAATTTAATAAATAATAAAAATTATTTTAAAATATGGGAAATTGAAAAGTTTAACAATTATTAATTAATATAATTAATAATAAAGTAGATGTAGTTTTTTTTAGTTTTTTATTTAATTATCTAATGTATTTCATGCAAAGGTAAAACAATTTATACAAAAGTTCAAGTGTGCTTTACATAGATATATAAATTAATCCTAAAAGTCAAGTGTCCTTTACACACACAAACACACACACACACACACACACACATATATATATATATAAAAGATAGATAGATTTAAATGTATTTTATATAAATCAATTATCAATAAATATTATTTATTATTAATTTTAATTTTTAATATTTTTCAAATACAAATCTCAAGTCAATTTTAAGTTTACGAATGTTGTTATTTAATATAAGTAGTTGAGTAGTTTTTATTATATAAATATTTTTCAGTTTTTAATATATTTAATTTTATTTTTTTTACTTTTTAATGTATTTAATGTAAATGTATTAGAGCTTTATGGTTTAATGCATTTAATACATGCAAAACTTCAAGTCTCCTTTATATATATATAGATAGATTTGAGCTATTTATTGTTAATTAGATTCCTTATGCTACTTGAGAAAGGTAGACAAATGAGATCTCCTTAAGAGTGAGATAACAACACCAAATCCTTGGAAAGTCACCGCATTTTCCTGGGTTAACACATGCAAAAACAAAAACAAAATCGCATGTCAATAGGAACTTGACCGAATAATGTTACTCACACACCTCTCGTTTGAGGTGTGAGAGGTGGAATGATGAGAGAGATAGGAAGAAAAGAAAAAGTAAGAGAGAGAAAGTATGAGATGTGATAGATGGTAAGAGGAGAGAGATAGAAACAAAAAGAGGTGGAAATGAAGTGTTTTAAAAATGAGGTGTGTATATATCATTACTCGAACTTGACCAATACCTGAATATTTTATCCAAAGGGTCGGTTGCAATCCAGTGGAGTGCCAGATTATTGTATGTGAGTGAGCTTATAGGATTGCGCCACCTACACCATAATTCATGTGCAACATAGGAACTTGACCAATAGCCACTAAGTTCACCAATAGAGTTTCACATGGCTTTACCTTCTCCATCATATTCATTGCTGATTCACACACCACTTTTTTTCTTCTCTGTCAATTTCTCCCAAGTCCTCCACCATTTCCTCTGCTTTGTTTTCCCTTCTTCTTAGTGCGTGCTTCCATTATTATTAATATAATTACTTTTCTCACCAAAAAAGTATATAGTTATATTCATATTCATGCATTGCCGACTCTTCTTCATCCACAACCCATGATCTAACATTGCACAAAGCACACGCACTTGTCACTTCACTTCTATATATTGCAGCATAGATTCAGTTTTCTTCGACAGCCACCACCAACAATGGCTTCTACCTTGTCTTACAACTCTCTCAATCCTTCAGCTGCAGCTTTCTCAAGAAAACACTGCTCACTTCCCCTGTATATTTCACCTTGTTTCGACCATGGAAGCAGAGCAATCAAGCAGAGGAAGAAACTGAAGCCGGTAAAAGCAACAATACTGGCTGAGACACCACCTTCTACTTCAAAGTCAACTCAAACTGCGGATCACAATGGTGGGGATCGAAGTCCTAAGAAGAAGAACCTTCGGATACTTGTGGCTGGTGGAGGAATTGGAGGCTTGGTTTTTGCTCTGGCTGCGAAAAGAAAAGGGTTTGAGGTGGTGGTGTTTGAGAAGGATATGAGTGCTATAAGAGGGGAGGGGAAGTACAGGGGTCCAATTCAGATACAGAGCAATGCTCTGGCTGCTTTGGAAGCTATAGATTTGAAGGTTGCTGATGAAGTTATGAGAGTTGGTTGCATCACTGGTGATAGAATCAATGGGCTTGTGGATGGGGTTTCTGGATCTTGGTGAGTTAAAGCTCATGTCATATCTGGTATTTAAGGTTCTTTCTTTACTTCTAAGTCTTTCTCTTTTGGAATGAGCTACTGATTGGTTTAGTTTATGATGTAGTAGAATCGAAGTATTTGCAAGCAAAAGTAACTGATTAATGATAAGAAACCTCACTTGATGGGTATATCCCTTGTCTGTAATATTGATAAATGCTTGCAACAATAAGAAAACAGGTTCTAGCTATAGGCCAAGGGAGTTCAGTTAATGTAACTCAGCATTTCTTTTTCAAACAAGAATCATACTTCCTTAATATTATATATGGACCACTGAAGATATTATCTGCAGTTTATTTTGAGAAATTTCAGCATGTTCTTCCATGAATTGATATATTGTGTGGTTATCAAGGTACATCAAGTTTGATACATTCACTCCGGCAGCAGAACGCGGTCTTCCAGTCACAAGAGTTGTTAGCAGGATGGCTTTACAAGAAATTCTTGCTTGTGCAGTTGGGGAAGATGTCATTTTGAATGGCAGTAATGTTGTTGATTTCATTGATCATGGGAATAAGGTAATTAAGGAAAGCTTTTTTAGGGCTTCTCTTTCTTTCTTCAAGAAAATGCATTGACAGAATATCGGTTGCTTTACTACTTAACTTGTGTTATCACACATTCCACAATTGCAGGTAACAGTGGAGCTGGAGAATGGTCAGAAATATGATGGAGATCTCTTGGTTGGAGCAGATGGGATATGGTCAAAGGTCTTACTAAATTTTCTTTGATTCTGAGCTTTTTGTTCATCAAATAATTTTCCTAGTAACAACCAAACGTAAAGCATAGATTTTCTGCACCTTAACATAATCTTATGCTGTATTATTTTGTGAATAGGTGAGGAAAAAGTTATTCGGGGAATCAGAAGCTATTTACTCTGGCTATACTTGTTATACAGGTATTGCAGATTTCGTGCCGGCTGACATTGAATCCGTTGGGTAAGGTGGACACTAGTCATGTCTTAGAAGCCTATTTGTCTATTTTATGGTCTCTCTTTATACTAATATGTCTTAAATCATGTGGAGAAGCTTACTTGAACTTTGCTTCTGGAAGGTACCGAGTATTCTTGGGACACAAACAATATTTTGTATCCTCAGATGTTGGCGCTGGAAAGATGCAATGGTATGCATTTCACCAAGAACCTCCTGGTGGTGTTGATATCCCTAATGGTATGTGCTCTTAAATGCCTTGAGATTTGACATGATATTTGAATTTTTTAGTTCTAAGCTTCTAGGTCATAACTGATGCTGGCTTTGAGTATATGAAAGATAAAGAAAATGATTCAGAAGTTCCATACCTGGAAAGGAATTTCAGCAATTGCTGGTATAGATAGTGAAACATTCACTTTATGATATGTGGAAAAGGGGGAAAATAAGGCAGAAAATAGTGCTAATGACACCATTTTCAGGGTTTAAGAAAGCATGAGTAACACAGTAATGAAGTTGAGATTATCTAATGGTTGTATTTTGTTAAAGGCAAAATGATAACAAGTGGCAGTGATTGAGGAATAAAAAGCCAAGACACTTGAGTGTTGAGGTTCTTAATAAACACTTCCTGTTTGTTATTCCTTTTATTCCTTCCCCTAGCAGACACTCATTAACAAACCACTTTTGTTGAAATACAAAGACATATCACGAAATGCCACTCAAGCACATTCTATAATATTGGAGGATTTGTGATATGAGTATGACTATTGGCAAAAAGAAAAGGAAATGCAAGACAAAAACAAAGAATTAGGGAGAAATTGTTAACAACCACATTAGAAAACAAAACATTGGCATATATAATAAAGCCTATAGAAGTTCAGAAACGAAAACTAACAGCTCCAATAGAAACTTGATATAACAAAACAGGACTTCAAAAAACACACTAGCAAGTAGCAAGTAAAATAATCCTAACATTAGAGGCTGATACTACTGGTTCCATTCCATTCACCAACGTGTATTCCTTCGCTTGCTAGTTGGCTCTTCTTCTTCTTGTACTTGTTCTGGTTCTTCATCTTCATCTTCATCATCCTGCCCCTCCTCCTCTATGTTCACATAATAGGCCGCATTTCGCCAGAGCTCACGGAGGTTCTGCGGACGGTCATTGTAGAGTGAATCGCCGAAACAGCCTGGAATAAGACCATCATCCATGCGACGTTTCACCATATCAAACGGAAGCCGATCGATTTGCACAGCGACCTGATTAAACCTGTTGAAGTACTCCCTCAAAGGCTCGCCGTGTCTTTGCCGGACTTCAAGGAGGGCACGGTGAGTTTTGGGGAAGGCCTTGCAGAGTGCATGCCGTTCAAGGAATTGGGCGGAGAGATCGGAGAAAGTGTTGATGGAGCCCGGAGGCAGGGTGAAGAACCAGCGAAGTGCGGATTTCGTCAGCGTTGTGGGGAAGGTTCTGCACATGAGGGGATCGGTGACTATGTCGGAGTAAAACAGCATGTGGGCGTTGAACGCGGCTAGGTGCTCTTGTGGATCTGACAAACCGTCGTACTTTTCGATCGTCGGAGGCTTGAATTCTTCTGGTAACGACGCAGAGATGATGGACGCCGAGAATGGATGGCGGGGAATGCCATTCACTGTTCTCCCACCCATTGATGTTTCTCTTGCTCTCTCTGTGAAACCTTGCTAGGGTTAAAATTCTGAACCATTTCTTATAGGGTTAGGATGGCGGGAAAATGTTTATTTTTGGCGGGTGAATTTGGTGAAATTTGGCGGGTTAGAATTGAAAATATAAAAATTGGATGAGCTTGGCTAATTAATGGGTGGAAAATTATGTTGTTGTTGATTAACTTGTGATTAATGTGGCAGGAAGAAAGGAAAGGGTGCTGAAGATATTCAAAGGGTGGTGTGACAATGTGATAGAGTTGATAGTTGCGACGGAAGAAGAGGCAATTTTGCGACGGGATATATATGACAGGACGCCGACATTGACATGGGGGAAGGGCCGTGTGACCTTGCTTGGTGACTCTGTACATGCTATGCAGCCTAATTTGGGGCAAGGAGGATGTATGGCTATTGAGGTACATTTACTTATCACATTCACCAGTAACTTGGCAACAAAAATGTATAAAAGTTCTAACTTTGTAGTATTTGAATAGCTTATTTTTGTAATTACAGGATGGTTATCAACTAGCATTGGAGCTGGACAATGCATGGGAACAAAGTATAAAATCAAGCTCTCCAATTGACATTGATTCTTCCTTAAAGAGGTAACAGTTGGTGCAAATATGAATCAAGATCTTCTCATGTGAAATTTTACGAACTATATACTTGTGAAAAATGGTCAAGTAGACTGACTGTAAATGGGATCCAAATGACTTTTTTACTTATCCTTTTACTGATTCAAGATAGCTTGTGTTTCCCCCCTTTCCATTGTTGTCTTTAGCTATGAGAGAGAAAGAAGATTAAGAGTTGCCATTATTCATGCAATGGCTCGAATGGCGGCTCTGATGGCTTCCACCTATAAGCCATATCTTGGTGTTGGTCTTGGGCCTTTAGAGGTATTGAGAACTTGAGTTTTGATAATAAAGAATAAATTGAAGGAGATACTTCAAATTCTTGCCCACAAGTCCACAACAACTTCATGCTTGCTTTCTCTTTGCAGTTTTTGACAAAGTTTAGGGTGCCACATCCTGGAAGAGTTGGAGGAAGATTTTTTATTGACAAGATGATGCCTTTGATGTTGAATTGGGTCTTAGGTGGCAATAGGTAAATGATGAAACTCCACATTTCTTTTTCTATATATATATAACTTATCATCATGAATTATGGCAGCTGATAAACCAGGAGGTATTCCTACTCTAGTCCTCTTATGTTTCTATATACATGTTAAAAATATGGCCAGTGGATTACTCCATTAAGGATGAGATGCTGGTAAATATTTTGGAATTTCTTCAATCATTTAACTAAAGCATAATAAATGATGCTACTTTTGTAGCTCCAAACTTGAAGGTAGACCATTATGCTGCAGGCTCTCTGACAAAGTATGTCTCAACTATTACTTTTATTGCTCATGTTTGTCATATTTTGTTATGATCTAGATGCTAATTAGTGTTTGATTGTTTATGAAGGCAAACGACCAGTTACACACATGGTTTGAAGATGATGATGCACTTGAGCGTACTATTACTGGAGAGTAAGTTTGTGGCCTGATATGAATGAATATCATCCTTACCATATTTCCTAACATATTTAATTATTCACGGATCTTATATGTGTCTTTCTCTTTTTTTAACTTACAGATGGATCTTATTACCATGTGGAGATGAAGCAGGTCTTTCAAAACCTATATGTTTAAGACATGATGAAACGAAACCCTGCATAATCGGGTACGCCTTCAGTGTAATGTAGTGCCATAATCAATATTGTAATGTTACTTTTATGCAATATATTTTGGTTTAAAGAAGAAATTATTGGGAAGGTATGGAATTCTTTTACTATTCAATTTATTGAAAACCTTACTTTACCTATAGGATTTTGGCCGTCTTTAGACATGTTTCTTACTTAAATTAAAGTTCTTACTTATTGGATTACCAATTAGTATGTAATGTTCATTCTTAATTACCACAGAATATTATCCTTTTATCTTTCAATCCATTTTCTGATATGTTAAATGTGATTGCAGAACTGTGCATCAAGAAGATTATCCAGGCAGTTCAATCACAATAACTTTGCCCCAGGTGAGAAAATTTATCGTGAGCTGAATTAGACCTGTTTCCACTCATAGTAGTCTTCAAAATCATGCCACAGAGTTTGTCTTTTGTAGGTTTCTCAAATGCATGCTCAAATTAACTATAAGGATGGAGCCTTCTTCTTGACTGATTTGCAGAGTCAGCATGGCACCTGGATCACTGAGTAAGTAAAATAAATGCCAGGGTGCTACTCTTTTATCCAAGTTTAAATTCTTTAGAGTGTACATTCAATTTCTTTCTCCTTATGAATTCAGCAATGAAGGAAGGCGTAACCGGGTACCTCCAAATTGTCCTGCTCGTGTCCGTCCGTCTGATCTGATTGAGTTTGGTTCTAATAAGGTGATAGATGATCCTTATTGAAGTCATAAGTAGTCATGATTCATATTGTGCATTTGCATCTTATATTATAACAGGTGCATGCCAAATAGAAAAGAATAACCTTTCACTCCCCTTTCCTCATTTTTGTTGCTATAATAATTTTACGATTTTTTCATCCACTGAATCATCCTTTTAATTCAGGTGATAGTCCTGGAAACTGCAGGGCTTGTTAATAAGTGAATGTTCTTGTATGGAAATAAAATGCAGGGCTTTCCTTCTAACTATCCAAAACATGTATTAATGGTCTTCCATCCTTGCATAAATCTTGTAGTTAGTTATAATGTTCTTGCCTGGAATTATCAAATTTGCTTCAAATCTTATGCATTACTAAAGGTATCTGAGCATTGAAATTATTTGCAGGCTTCTTATCGCGTTAAAGTGACAAGATCTGCTGCTGCAAGAGTGTCTGAAAAGGGAGGGACACAAGTTTTACAACAAGTATAACTATACTTTATTAGTCAAAACTTGTCTTGTAAGTTACAGAAATAGTTGTACAGCACAAAAACTGGAAATACATATAGCCAAAATCTACATTCTTCTAGTGCAGATTATTATTATATGTACAACAATGTCAATCATCTAGGATCTGGTCATGTTACACGGTATTTTGATAATGGTTTGTAGAATGAAATTACAAACTCAATAATTCCAGATTGATCCAATAAAAGAAAATTGAATCCATGTCTCTTATCTCTTTGTATCTCTTATTCTCTTAAATCTCTGCCTATTTACTCGAAAGCTTGAGCAAAATAATATATTACAGGTTATTACATGGCTAGTACAATGTATCATGGGTTGGTGATAGGTCATTTATATTTTTCCTCCAGTTTTCACAACTTGTTCACACTAATACACATTCATTAGTAGATAGAGAAGAATGGTGGTTGGTCAAGATAAAAGAGGAAGCTGAGATAAAAATTATTGAATGAGGATATAAATGGAACAAAATGGGATAGGATGTCTTCAATTTCTAAAATAACAAACATTTTGGGGAAAAAAGCTAAAACAACCATCATAGATGCAATGGCATGCATCTCACCAAGAACCTGGTGTTGGTGTTGACATCCCCAATGTTATGTGTTCTTAAGTGTGTTTGAAATTCTGCTCAGGACAAAATTTTCAGATTTAATAAAGCATGTTGAGATATCACATAATGCCACTCAAGCACATTCTATAGAGGATTTGTGATATATATGAGTATGGCAAATGGCAGAAAGAAAAGGAAATGCAAGAGAGAAACAGAGAAGAGAATTAGGGAGAAATTGCTAACAACCACATGAAAACAAAACATTGGCATATCACATAAGTAAACCCAATAGAAGTTCAGAACGGAAAACTAATTAAGAACCCCAATTAGAAACTTGATTACACTTGCAGAAAACTATCAAGAGCCACTCAAGGGAAGGAGTGGGACTGGAAAAACACACTAGCAAGCAAACTAAATCTAACATTTGAGGCTGCTATTGTTAGCTTTAAGTGACAGTCTTCTTCTGGTCTGCCCTGACAACACCTACTTTTCCATTTGGTAGAGGGTAGTTCATGGTGAGGTGTTGGGTCGACACTCCTGCTCCTAGTTTATTCAAACTAGGCCTCCCAATAATAATGTTGTAAGCAGTAACAGCATCAACAACCACGTACCCCACACTGATAGTTTTAGCATGTTCTCCTTCACCAAATGTTGTCTCCAAATCAATGCAACCTTTGATTTGTCCCTTCTCCTCTCCACTCAAAGCCCCTGCAAATGGTCTCAGCATAGGATCTTTGAGGCCGAGCCTGACAAATGCATCATAGTAGAGTATATCAGCTGAACTCCCCTGGTCAATCAAAACCCTTAGCACAGTTGAGTTCATGGTTTTAACTGTGATGACCATAGGAATAGGATCATTCTTTTGAGTGTGAATTTTAGTCAAGTCATCATCATGAATGAAGATGATGTTGTCAGTGTCATTCCTCTTTCCCCTGCAACTGCAAGACTTACTAGTTGTTCTGGATGTCTTGTGCACTGGCACTGGCTCCGACTCTTCCACCTCCTCCTCATCATGATGATTCTGGTCCCTTGTTCGCTTGTAATGTTGGGTTGTGCTTGAAGTTTTGTGGTGTTGGAGGAATTTGCAGGACAGGTCATAGAAGCTGTTGATGGAAAATGGAGGCAGGTTGAAGAACCAGCGAAGAGCGGAGTTTGTGAGGGTTGAGGGGAAGGTCCTGCATAAGATGGGTTCACTGAGTATGTCGGCGTAGAACAACATGCGGGCATGGAACATGGCGAGGTGGTCCAGTGGATCTGACAAGCCGTCGTATGTTTGGAATGTCGGAGGCTTGAAATGTTCTGGAAACGGAGTATACATGATGAAGGGCGAGAATGGAATGATAAGCTTAATTCCGTCACCCTCTGTTTTAATTACCTTTTCGATATGCCAAATAAAGATAAAAGGCAAAGTTAAGACATCTGATCAGAGAGAGAATAAAGTGGATATAGTCTTTCCTCTCATTTTAATTATTGATATAAAATGTCATTATCTATTACAATTTTTTAATAAATTTGTAAATATCACTACTTTTTTTTAACTAATTTTCATTATTGATAAAATTTATAATATTTCTCATTTTTATTTTATAAAGGGATGAAGCTCCAAAATAACAAATTTTCCTCACTCTCTTCTCTTCTGTAATTAGAAGAGACTCCATAAAGTAGATGAACCTCACCAAGATATTTCAATCTCTTCAACCAAACAGGGAGAAAATGTTTGTCTATGTAACACCCTCTCTCTTTAGTATTTTCTCTCTTTGTGCAAACTCTCGTCTACCAAATAGATGCTAATGGTGTGTTTGGTTTGATGGTGGGAAAGAGAAAAGGAAAAAAACACGCAAAATAATGTTCTTTTCTCCTGTTTTGTTCCTTTCTCGAGAAGAAATAGAGGTCGGTCCCACCTTAAAAATGAAGGAGAGGAAAGAAACCAGCGAGTGTATAAAAGATTAAGCAAAAGATCCATAATTGTGAGCAGCGCCGTCAACCCCCATTTGGGGGTTTCTCTTCCACAAGAGAGATTTTCCTTCTGCTTGTTTGAACTTTTTTTCCCACATCAAGTGAGTTTTCTTCCACATTAGGTGGAATTTCTCTTGTTTTAGCTTGAGTTTTCTCTCCTTTCATTGGCCATCAATACCCTCCCCCACCATTTCCCTCCACTGGCCAATCTCGTCGCCATTGCCACCTCCAGATCTGCCACCCTTGTCTCCACTGCCTTCCACCACAAAGTGCCAAAGCTCCAAATTTAGCGCCTTTATGTCATATCCAGATCTTTGGTAAAGCCTCAGCGATCCAGAAGCTCAACTTGTTGTCGTGACGCTACGCCGCAACCTTTGCCTGATGCCATATTCTACTCGTCTCTTTCTAGTGGCACTATAGTTTGCAGGAGGTGTCCTTTGGTTGGATATGTTTTGTAAGGAAAGTGGGTTGGATTTGTGCTCCATTGTTCGTGATAACAATTCCGACCACAACCTCTAGCTCCGGCCATTGATCCAGTCATGGTCTCAACCCCGTTGGTTTTCACACACGGGCACAGCTCTCTCTGGCATCCCATATGGGCTCCAACCACCCGCTACTTCCTTCGCCCCTTTCAACTTTGCTACTATCTGTTTGGAATCGACAGAAGTTTCCATCATCGCCTTGTTCTTAAAATTGCTAATATTACCTCTTGGTGTCGTTGAAGCCAAGTCGCAGGCTTCCTCTTCGTCGGTGCACTACAAATCAGGCAAAGTTGGGTCGTTGTAGAAAGGAAGCGTTGGTTAAAGTAATATAATATCTTCTCCGCTAAGAAGTTAATTGATTCTTTGTTAAGTTGGGTTTGAGGGGCTTTTGTTTGTCTCAAAGGGTTTTTACATCATGTTTTAAACTTGTTGCTTCAGCTAAGTATGCATGCTTGCTCTTAATTTTCTTATGTTTAGCTCTTAGAGATTCTTTCTCGCATGTTGTAAGTACTGATTGGCAATGACAACCCTTTGAGTTTTATTCCATACATTTTGACAAAAAAAAAGGAATTGCCAGTACAGATAGTGAAACATTGGTTTAATTATATGGGGAGAAAGGGGGAAAAGGCAGAAAATGCTGCTCATGACACCATTTTCACTTTTCAGAGTTTAAGAAAGCATGCATAACATAGAAATGATGTTGAGATATCTAAAGGCAAATGATAACGAGTGGCACTTGTTAGAGTCCCACATTGGCTAGAGTTGTGGCCAAGCAATTGCTTATATATGGTTGTGCAAACCTTAACTCTTAAGCTAGCTTTTGGGTTGAGTTAGGCCTCCTTCAGGGTATCAGAGTTGATGGTTGTTTGACCATGGGCCTGGGCCCCTATCCTAGATCCATTTGTGGAGATCTCCCATATTTGGGCCACCCGTTTCATTCCACGCTCCAGATGTTCTACACTGGGCGTGAGGGGGTGTGTTAGAGTCCCACATTGGCTAGAGATGTGGCCAAGCAATTGCTTATATATGGTTGTGCAAACCTTAACTCTTGAGCTAGCTTTTGGGTTGAGTTAGGCCTCCTTCATGGTATCAGAGTCAATGGTTGTTTGACCATGGGCCTGGGCCCCTATCCTAGATCCATTTGTTGTGGAGACCTCCCATATTTGGGCCACCCGTTTCATTCCACGCTCCAGATGTTCTACACTGGGCGTGAGGGGGTGTGTTAGAGTCCCACATTGGCTAGAGATGTGGTCAAGCAATTGCTTATATATGGTTGTGCAAACCTTAACTCTTAAGCTAGCTTTTGGGTTGAGTTAGGCCTCCTTCAGGGTATCAGAGCTGATGGTTGTTTGACCATGGGCCTGGGCCCCTATCCTAGATCCATTTGTGGAGATCTCCCATATTTGGGCCACCCGTTTCATTCCACGCTCCAGATGTTCTACACTGGGCGTGAGGGGGTGTGTTAGAGTCCCACATTGGCTAGAGATATGGCCAAGCAATTGCTTATATATGGTTGTGCAAACCTTAACTCTTGAGCTAGCTTTTGGGTTGAGTTAGGCCTCCTTCAGCACTGATTAAGCGAAGACATCAACTTGTTTGTATGTTGAGCTTCTTAATAAAATCTTCCTATTTGTTATTCCTTTCACCCACTAAACACTCATTAACAATTGTGGAATCACAAGCATAGACTTACACATATCACATAATGCCACTCAAGCACATTCTATGTAAAGAGGTTTTGTGATATGAGTATGACTAATGGCAGAAAGAAAAGGAAATTAACAACCACATTAGAAAACATAACATTGGCATATATATAATAAAGCCTATAGAAGTTCAGAAACGAAAACTAACAAGCCCAATTAGAAACTTAATTACATAGTGACTTCAAAAACACAGTAGCAAGTAAATTAATCCTAACATTTTGAGGCTGTTCTTGTAAACATGTTAACTGGCGGTTTCCTGGTCTCACCTGACAACTCCTAACGTTCCATTCACCAGTGTCTTTTGGTCTGCTCTCGCTCTTGTTCTTCCTCTCTTTCCTCCTCCATGTTAATAAAACAGGACGCAATTCGCTGGAGCTCAACGAGGTTCGGCGGTGGTCGCATGACGAGCCAATCGCCGAAAGGCCCTGGATTGAGACCCTCTTTGATGGTATGAATAGAAAGTTCGGGGAAGAGAGCATCGACTTGCACAGCGACCTGATTGAACCTGTTGATGTAATCCCTGAGAGATTCGTGGGGTCCTTGCAGGAATTCACGGATTGCGCGGGAAGATTTCTGTACAGATATGGTCAATGCGTGGCGTTCGAGGAATTTGGTGGAGAGGTCGGAGAAGCTGTTGATGGAGTTCGCAGGCAAGGTGAAGAACCAGCGAATGGCGAACTTCGTCAGCGTGGTGGGGAAGGCTCTGCACTTGAGAGTGTCGGTGGCTATGTCGCCGTAGAACAGCATGTGGGCGTTGAACACGGCGAGGTGCTCCTCCGCGTCTGACAAGCCGTCGTATTTCTCCATCGTCGGAAGCTTGAATCCTTCTGGTAACGCAGAACGCATGATGAGATCAGAGAATGGATGGTCGTTAACGCCACCTTTGGCAGCCATTGATGCTTCTCAAAGCAACTCCAATGCCAAATTCCTTATTTGGTTTCTTAACACACTATTCTACACTATTTATGTGGGCCCGTACTGCCACATCAGACTTAAGAAATTCCTAAGGAATTCAAGCAGATTTTGCTCCAACCCATGGTTTCTTAAATTACTATTTGAAGGGTCCCACCTGTCACACCATACAACATAAATTTATAATATTTATTTTCACCCAATTTAGATTTAAAATTTAATAATAAATGAATAATATAATTAAATTCAATTATTTTTCTTTAATTTCCTTAATTCTATAATTAATTATTAATAATTGGGCTAATGTAAAAAAAAAACAGTAGGCTGATCAGAGGAGCCTAAATGATAAAAAAGGTAAAAAAAAAAGGCCCATATGGCAAAAAAAACTGGCTCCGACCGGTCATAATCGGTCCAGAGCCGGTCCTAACGGTTGGATGACCAGTTGAACCGGCCACCATCTATATAATCTTTCCTTATTTCCTTACTTCAAACCCTAGCCGTCAACAAGTCTCACCTTCCTCTCTCGCTTTCTCTTCTTCCTCTGCAATCTCCGGCGATACCCTTCTCCGGCCATCTCCACCCCTCTCCCTCCTCTCTCTCTCTCTCACCCACTCGCTCTCTCCTCTCATATTCGCTCTCTCCTCTCGCTCTCACTCAAACAACCACCACCGCCACCATACAACCACGCACACTCTCCAACGGCCTCCAAACAACAACCACCGCCACCAAACAACTACATGCAGTCACCCCCGGCCACCAAACAACCACCACCGCCACTATAGAGCCTCGATCCGCCCCAAACCGGCCACTTCACCAGATCGGAGGAAATGAGGTCCCTTTTGGCACATGCACTGCAAGATTGGAGCTTCATTGCTTGTATTTTTTTGGCTTGGCTTAATTGCACTTTTAATCCCTGATGTATCGTGATTGTGCGATTTAACTCCCCAATGTTTAAAACGAGCAATTTTAATCCCACTAGTTTTAATTTGTGAAAATTAGGTCCCTCCGTCAGTTTACTGTTAAATTGCTAACAGAGTTAGCCTATGTGTCACTAATTAAATGACATGGGTTTGAGAGATTTGCCCATGGGATGCCACATCACTAAATAAATAAAACAGAAAATTAAATAAATAAAAACAATTACTGCCAAAATGCAGAACGTGAAATCAGTCTCTCTCACAGATCGATCTTCGCTTCCTCACCACAACCTCCGCCGCAACCTCCGCAGCCTCCCCTCTCAACCTCAAGTCCTGCCTCCGCTCCGGCGAGACCCTCTGCGGCCTCTTCCTCCTCTCGTTCTCCTCCACTCTCGCCGAGATCGTGGGCCTCTCCGGCTACGGAGGAATCTCCGAAGCCCTCCCCTGCCTCCACGCCCTCGCTACTTCAGGCACAGCGGTGACCCTCCGCGTCCCGGACACCACCGCCGCGTGGGCCAAGAAAGCCCTCGACATGGGTCCGCAGTTGGATCTGAGCGCCAGAGGAAGGTGCTGGCGGCGAGGGAGAAGCCAACATTCTACCATCGATCTCTCACCACCATCTCTGCCATCGCTCTCTCTCTCTCCACCGCTTCTTTCTCCCTCTCCAACAGCTTCACCCCTCTCACCACCGTCGTGGCTTCGATGGGGATTTGTCCTCCATGCTGATTTTAATGTTGTGCTACCTGCTTTTCACTGGTACTGGAACCAGGATATTCATTCTCCACCAAGAAAATGGGGGTTTGGGTCTGGACGATGGTGGGTCTCCGTTTCTGAAACTTGAATTGCCTTTCAATTTTTGTTTCCTCAGAATCTCTACATGCATCTCTTTCATTTCTTCTTTTCTGATTCTGTCTTCACTCTCTGCTATTTCTGGGTTTTTGGCTTGGGTTGGATGGTGTGGGGAAGAAGAACAGTGGATGAGAACTGAGGGGGAAAATGAGGTTAGGGTTAAAAACCATGGTAGTCATACGGTGAGACCGGTTGAGGGTTTCTAGTTTAGGGAGGCGGTGTTAAAGAAGGCAGAGAGGAGGAGGATTTGGGGTTGGGATTGGGGCTTTCACAGGTTGAAGAAGATGAAGGGAAGATCAACGTGACATGGAAAAATTATAAGAAAAAGAAATGCTGAAGTGGTAAAAAATTTAGTAAAATATTAATAAATATTCCAAATCAGCAATTTCCGTTAGCAATTTGACAGTAAATTGACGGAGGGACCTAATTTTCACAAATTAAAACTAGTGGGATTAAAATCACTCGTTTTAAACAATGGGGAGTTAAATTGCACAACCATGATACATAAGGGACCAAAAGTGCAATTAAGCCAAATTTTTTTTCTCTGGGTCTGTTCTGTAATATTGAAAAAATTAATAATAATTTTTTTTTCAATTTCATGTCTTCTTCTGTTCTGCATATTTGTGTTATGTTTTCTATTCAATTTGATCATCTTCTAGCCTTCATCTTCATCCTGTTGTTTTCCCACTGAAATCAGTTGGGTTTTGGTGAGAGAAAATAATATTTTTTTAATGCTAAGAAACCAAAAGCATAGTTCCTTGTGGAAGGAACTCTGGGCACTGTTCAGAGAATTAAGAAACCATTAAGAAACTGCTCCAATGCAAAAGAAACTGTCCCTTGATTTCTTAGCAACTCCAGCTGGACTAAGAAACCAGCGTTGGAGTTGCTCTCAGTTTTCACACCTTTCTAGGTTAAAATCCTAAACCCTTTATAGGAAGAAAGGGGGACCAGGATTTTGGTACAATGAAAATTGGTAAAGTAAGTAAAGTATAGTGTGTAAAGATCGTAGTGGTTGGTGAAAGATCTTGCGGCTCAGATTCTAAGTTCATGTTTTGAAATCAAATCAGAGTGACCGAATCTTTATCCAACGACTCTGATTTGCTAACTGCATAGGTTTCACAAATATCTTACTGCACCAAACATTGTGCTTTAGGGTGTTTTTTTTTTGGTCAAAGTGCTTTAGGGTGTTAATGGTAGATTAATGAGAGCCAATGAAGGAGGAATAATGTTATGTTCACACTTCTAAAATGAGGTGGAGAGAGGTGGAGGAGGAGAGAAATAGAAAGAAAAGAAAAAGTAAGAGAGAGAAAATATGAGATATGATAGATGTTAAGAGGAGAGAGATAGAAATAAAAATAGGTGGAAATGAAGTGTTTAAAACATGAGGTGTGTATATATCATTGTTGAATGAGGAGGTAACCGCTAGTTTATCATTTGGGAGCTGTAGTTGGGCAAACTTTTCCGGTATTTTTTTTTTACTTTTTGCAGAATCCTAAATTACTAATAATACCCATTTTGTTTATTTTTTTTAATGTCTTGTTGATTGAAGTGAGACATGTTTAAATTCCTATTTTCCTATAAATAATGTCTCGGGTTCGAGTCTTGTAGACAGCAAAAACTTTAACCTCATAATGATGTGGATATTTCTGATTCGAACAGGATTGTCTCTGAACGGTTCTTAAATTTTCTATAAGAATTTAATACTACATACAACACATTTTCAAAATTAGTCCTCATGTTAAATATAACGCATGGTATCAATTGGTATGGTAAATGGTAGAAAGAATAGAAATAGAAATTGTAGAGAAACAGAGAATTAGGGAGAAAGAAATTGTTCACAACCCCATGTAGAAGTTCAGAAACAAAAACTAATAGCTACAAATATGAGGAAAATGACAAGAATCCTTAAAGGATAGGACTTTAAAAACACACTAGCAAGTAAAATAATCCTAACATTAGAAGCTGATAAATTCTTGGAATGAATTGGCGTCCAAGAATTTTTTGGAGAGTTCAGAAAAGTTGTGGATGGATTTGGGAGGCAGCGTAAAGAACCAGCAAAGGGGTTCACCAGTGAGGGTTGTGGGGAAGGCCCTGCACATGATGGGGTCAGTGACTATGTTTCCATAGAACAACATGTCGGCTTTGAACTTGGCAAGGTGCCTTTTAGCATCTGTTGATGATGATAATGTTGGGCCAGATAAAGGGTCAAACAAAGGAGATGGTACAACAGATAAGCCGTCATATTTTTCGATCACTGGAAGCTTGATTTGTTCCGGCAACCAAGCAGACATGATGGAATCCGAGAATGGATGGCAAATGGGTACGGACGGCCGCACGGGGTTCCGGATCTTGATAGGGGTCTGGGGCTTGGTAATGATTCGGATACATGAAAATCTGGAAATGTTTCTCACCATTCTCTCTGTGTGTGTCCTGGAAAACGTTGGTAGACTTTGACAGTAGCCAGTAGGTTAAAATCTTCAACCCTTATAAGGAAAATGAACTTGGTAAACACGGCACTGAGGGCCTTTTATATTGCTCTTACCTAAAATAATTTTTTAGATTTCAAAAACAGAATAAAATGTTTCAAAAAAAAAAACAGAATAAAAAAATCCGATTGGTACTAGCTGTTTTTTGGAGACTGTTTTCAATTTTTAAACCTAACATATCAAAATAAAGATATTTTGTCTTCCAAATGTAAAAAATAAAGATATTTTTTTGAAAGTAAAAAATAAAGATATTTACTGCTTGTATTTTTGGTTTCAAACATTTCCGCTTTTAAAAATATATCATTCTAAAAGAAATCTTTCAAGTATTTGCCTGACTGAGAAAATAAATAGGTTAGTCAAAAGAGATGAAATGTGAAAGAGATACTGTAATAATTTGTTCAATAATTTCAAAAATGTTATTAAATGGAGGTATATATGGATCTTCCTCCTTAATAAAAAATGGGATATATATTGAAATTAATATCTTGACGTAACATGTGAATGGTTATTTTTTCATTTATGGAAAGAAAATTATATAATTAATGATGTTTATTTTGAGAAGAGTAGATAGACACTACAAAATAGGTTCTGGAAAATAAGTGGGAAGGAACGAGTGCTGAAAATATTTGAGGGGTTGTGGCAACCTCATAGCTAGAGTTGGTAGTTGCCATGGAAGAAGAAACAATTTTGTTACTAGATATATATATGACAAAGTTATTTCTTTCTTTAACATAGTCCTCACTCGTTTAAGAACCAATTACTCCAACAAATGTCATTTTCGGAATTCAAATTGTGATATGAATCCAACTTACTTACTATATTATTAGACTAACACTTTATCTTTTATTAAAAATTTAGGGTGAAAGGATTTCGCCCTAGTCCAAGGCACGTGAAACGGTATGACTCAAACGAACACTTACTGATTATACTTACTTATATATGGTAAGTTTATTTATATTTATTAAACATATTCATAATTCACCAATCCCCGATGGTTAGATCAAGTGGTACGTAAGAGCTAAGAGACATAAGAGTTGGTAACCTTTGCCTATAAAAAAAATTATATTCATGATTCACCACTAACATAACAAAAAAACATGAAGAGAGTTAAATTGTTCCAACTATTTGATTAGCTTATCGGTTATCAGCTTGTATTGGAGTTGGTTAGAGCAGGGCAACAAAGTATAAGGCTCTCCAATTGACATTGATTCATCCTTAAAGAGGTAACCATTCATGCAAATATTCTATTATGCTTGAAGAAATATGTGAGAACAAAGCGAAGGAGACACTTCCAATTGACATTGATTCATCCTTAAAGAGGTAACCATTCATGCAAATTCATGTTTGCATTTTTTGACCAAGTTTAGGGTGCCACATCCTGGAAGAGTTGGAGGAAGGTTTTCTATTGACTAGATGATGCCTTTGATGTTGAATTGAGTCTTAATGATGAATCTCCACATTTCTTTGCTGTATATATAACTTATCATGAATTATTGCTGCTGACATACCTTGAGGTATTCCTACTGTAGTCCCTCTTATTCAATATGCATGTTAGAAATCTGATCCAATGGATTACTTCAATAAGGATGAGATGTTGAAGGGAAACATAGTTTGAAATTTCTTCAATCATTTAACTAAAACATATAAATGATCTACTTTTCAAGCACCAAACTTGAAGGTAGACCACTATGTTGCAGGCTCACAGACAAGGTATGTCATGGATTCTGATGTTATAATTTCTATGCAATATATTCTGAAATAAAGGGGAAAATGTTGAGAAGGCATTCAGTTTTTTTTATGTTCAAATTATTGTAATCTTACTATGCCTATCAGTCCATTTTCTAATATGATAATGTGATTCGAGGAGTGAGCATCAAGAAAATTCTACAGGCAGCTCAATTAAAATACCTTTACCAGTGGCAAGACAATTTATCATGAGTTGAATTAGAAATTTTTCCAAGTCTTCAAAATCATGCCACAAAGTTTGCCTTTTGAAGGTTTCACAAAGTTAAAACACTAGCAAAGACTGCATATTTGACATGTATTTATTGTCCTTATGCATAAAATAAGTAGAAGAAGAAAATTTTGTGCATATCCTAAATCAACCTATTAATATGTGACTGCTGACTTACTTCAATCTGAGTGTCTTCCTTAATTCATGTTCCCGAAAAATAAAGAATCAATTGGAACCTTTAAAAATAAACTGTTACTAATACTTTCTTAGTGTGAATCTGCCTTGTAAATCTACATTCTTTTAGTGCAGGGTCAAAGTTGTATCTATGTGATTAAGCCTACTTACTCTACTTTTGTTCAAATAACCTGTGAAAAAGTGTGAACCTACTATATTCATTCTCATTGATCCAAAACATGTATTAATGGCTCTCCAACCTTACATAAACATCTTAATATTAGTTAAAATGTTGTTCCTGCCATAAAATAAGTAAGTTTTGCTTCAGATGTTGTGCATTACTCATGGTTTATGAGCATCAAAATTATTTACATGCTTCTTATCCTGTTAAAGTTACAATATCTGCCCAGAAAACGAAGGGACACAAGTTGTACAGCAAGTATAAAATTTTCTCTACAAAGTTTCAGATAAAGTTGCACCCCACAAAAATTAAAGTAACTGCCAAATTTAACATTCTACAAGAGCAGCCGAGCAGGGTATAAACAACAATACCAATCAATACCAATCATCAGTATCAGAACATGCTACACTGGGATAGTTGTTTTTAGAACAAAATTATTCAGTTACTGATTCAAGAGTGATTCTGGAAAGGAAACTGAATAAGAGTAATGTTGCCATTCTATAGTACTTCCATCTCATTTTCACTGGTACACAATATTTTCAAGAGTGATTCATTGTCATTATATATGTAAGCTCTAAGAAACTGTCTAGGGTGATTATCCAACAAAGAGGGTAGATTCTAATACAACTTTTCAAATACTGCAAAATCATCCATACAACTAACAAAACATTTCAAGTAGCCCCAAAAGGTAACTAGACATTTTAAGACCAAAATACACTACTTCAAATTTTGCAGCATTATCCATAGAACTAACAAAACATTCTAAATAACCCCAAAAGTTAACTAGACATTTTAAGAAAACACCAATCCACCAAAAACCGTAAAATGTGACAGCATTAAGAACACTACTATTAACCAAAATTCACATATACTAGTGAAGCATAATGTTGAAGTTGAAGGATTAGAGACCTTGTTTGAAGCATTCTCTAGCCGTCTCAAGATCAGCCTTGATGACACCAATCTTCCCATCTGGCCTCGGGTACTTGAGGGTGAGATGCGCCACCGAAAACACTCCTCCAAGCTCCTGGAAAGTAGGCCGCCCAATGATGATATTGTAAGCTTGAAATTCAGGATCGGTGACCAGATACCTGATATTGATGCTATCAGCATGCTCTCCTTCACCAAAAGTCGTCATCAAATCAACATACCCTTTGATTTCCATCTTGCATCCGAAAAATCAACGAGGTTTCCCGAATAGGGTTTGAGCATGGAAGGAGGGAGACCAAGCCTCTGGAATGTGGACCAGTAGAGAATATCAGCGGAATTTCCCGGGTTGAACAACACCCTCCTCACCGTGAAGTCCCTGATTTCAACCGCGATGACCATCGGAAGAGGATCTGGTTCGATGGGGGAGTCGTCATCGGAGAAATCGATTTTGGGAGGGTTTCCGGTGAACTTCTTCCGATCGGGGTTTAAATTGGCGGGTTCAACTCCTCCGCCAAATCCTCCAGAAACGGTGGTAGTGAGAATTTTGGTTTTTGGTTGGTTTCCACGCTTCTGTGTTCCTCTCTTGTCATTGTTCTTACGCTCCATTGTTGTTTTTTCAGAAGCGTAACCGATAGTGAAAGTGAAGGTTGCTTTTTATAGAGACGATATTTTCGTACGAAATCAAATCGGATAAGGATTGCGAATTATTTATAAAAAAAAGATTGTGAATCAGGTAAATATTGATTATAAATTATAAATTTATGTTTAAAAAAATACATTATAAATTAAAAAAATATTGATTATATATAATTTATGACTGTTAAATTAATGCTAAATAGTGGTATGTATTAATTATAAAATACACTTTTAAGGTTTATACACTATGATTACAAAGCGGTTAAACAAAAACTGAAAATTTCAATCCAATTCAAACTGTTATAGATTAGACCGGATGGTTCGAATTTGAATTTTGAGACAAATTCATTATATGACAAATTCATATAACGGATAAGATTTGATTGAATGACTTTTTCCTTCAAAACCGAACAAATCTAATCCACGAACACCCTTAGTTAAGGCATGGGAGGAACACACTTTAACAATTTTATTTGTAATTTTGCATCAGTATAAAACTTATTAATCACTGTCCATTTTCTTCAACTTTTTCCTCAACCTCTTCGCTCTCTACACAACTCAATGAATATCTCTATTAGGTTGAAAATGATAATATAAAATTATTTATGTAGCTCTTACCTAATAATCTTTTAGGATAATTGATAGTTTGATATTGTATAAGAGCTACTATAATTAAAGATCTAGAGTTCATTATCGCTCACAATTCTTTAAAAAAATTGTGCGAGGGACGTACTAAAAATAATGGTATAAAATAACTTTGATGTTATTTGACATATTCCATCCCATTCATCCAAATTGAGGTTCAATTTTTGGTAAATAATGGAATGATATAAATTTCATCACTACATTTTATTTTCATTTAATACCCAAACATTATAACATAAGCGAAATGCTTAATATTGCATAAACAAAGGCTACTATGGTTACCGAATGATAGCTCAAGTGATAAGTGCTTAGAAACATGTGTGTTGGGGAGGGGAAGGTCAACATATCAATCACTGGAATGTGTAATTTATCCTTTCAATTTAAAAGAACAAAGTTACGATTATTTTGTGGCATAATATAAAAATATCACACATCATCTTAAAAATATTTGAAAAATGAGTTTTATGTGGCTTTATTTTTTAATTTGAAATAAGGGTGGTGGCGGGAAGAAAGGAAAGGGTGCTGAAGATATTTGAGGGGCTGTGACAAAAAAAAAGACTGCGTTATAAAGTTGATACTTGCAAATAGCAATGAAAGAAGGGGCAATTTTGCAACGAGATACATGAGTTTTTTTTTCTTTGACGGATGTCGTTAAATATTTGGGAAACGAACAAGTTATATATCTTTCAACAAATGTATTTCACAAGTTTTGAACTTGGTCACATCTTATTTATATTTATTAAATACATTCATGATTCACCACTAACATAACAAAAAGAAGAAATACCAAACAAAAAAAAAACATGAATGAAGTTAAAATGTTGCAAAATATTTGACTAGCTAATCGGTTATCAACTGGCATTGGAGTTGGATAGAGCATGGCAACAAAGTATACAATCAGGCTCTCCAATTGACATTGATTCTTCCTTGAAGAGGTAAGTGTTCATGCAAATATTCTATAAATTAATCAATATGGATGAGATGTTGAAGTGAAAAATACTAAGCAATTTCTTCAATCATTTAACTAAAACATATAAATGGTCTAATATTGCAGCTCCAAACTTGAAGGTATACCACTATGTTGCAGGCTCATAGACAAAGTATGTCATGTATTCTGATGTTACAATTTCTAAGCAATATATTCTGAAATAAAGGGAAATTGTTGAGAAGCATTCAGTTTTTTTATGTTCAAATTATTGAAATCTTACTATACCTATCCGTCCATTTTCTATTATGATAATGTGATTCCAGGAGTGTGCATCAAGAAAATTATGCAGGCAGGCAGCTCAATTACAATACCTTTACCACAGGCTCAAGACAATTTATCATGAGCTGAATTAGACATGTTTCCAAGTCTTAAAAATCATGACACAAAATTTGTCTTTTGAAGGTTTATCAAAGTTATAACACTAGCAAAGATTGCATATTTGACATGTATTCATTGTCCTTAAGCATAAAATAGTAGAAGAAATATTTATTTTGTGCATATCCTAAATCAACATATTAATATGTGACTGCTAACACACTTCAATCTGTGAGTTCCTTCCTTAATACATGTTCCAGGAAAATAAATAATCAATTGGGACCTTTAAAAATAAACTGTTATTAATACTTTCTTAGTGTGAATCTGTCTTGTAACTTACAGAAATAATTGTACAGCACAATACAAGGAGTCACAGAGCCAAAATCTACATTCTTTTTTTTGGTTATAAATCTACATTCTTCTAGTGAAGGCTTTTATACAACAAAGTTGTATCAATGTACTATGCCTATTTACTCTACTATTGTTCAAATAACTTGTGAAAAAGTGTGAACCTACTATATTCATTCTCATTGATCCAAAACATGTGTTTATGGTTCTCCAACCTTACATAAACATCTTAATATCAGTTAAAATGTTGTTGCTGCCTGAAAATAAGTAAATTTGCTTCAGATGTTGTGCATTACTCATGGTTTATGAGCATCAAACTATTTACAGGGTTCTTATCCTGTTAAACTTACAATATGCGCCCTGAAAAAGGAGGGACACAAGTTGTACAGCAAGTATAAAATTGTTTCTTCTAAGTTAGAGATAGAGTTGCACACCACAAAAATTTGAGTAACAGCCAAATCTAACATTCTTCTAGTGCAGGGTATAAACAACACTACCCATCATCAGGATCAGAACATGCGACACTTGGCTAGTTGATTTTAGAACAAAATTATATAGTTATTGATTCAAGAGTGATTCTTGAAAGGAAAACTGAATAAGAGTAATGTTGTCATTCTATAGTAGTTCCATCTCATTTTCACTTGTCCACAATATTTTCAAGAGTGATTCATTGTCATTATATATGTAATCTAATGGTTTCATTTCATTTTTCTTCACAAGCAAACACTGTTCCCTAAGACTGCATTCCAAAGTTCTAAGAAACTGTCTAGGGTGATTATCCAACAAAGATGGTAAATTCTAATACAACTTCAAAAACTGCAGAATTATCCATAGTTCCATAGAACTAACAAAACATTCCAAAACAGCCCCAAAAGTTAACTAGACATTTTAAGAAAACACTAAATTCTTAAGTCTTAACCAACTTCACATACTGCAAAATCATATCCATACAACTAACAAAACATTCCAAATAGCCCCAAAAGTTAACTTGACATTTTAAGAAAACACTAATCCACCAAAGAAACCCTAAACTGTCACAGCATTAACAACAATATTAACCAAAATTCACATCTACTAGTCAAGCATAATGTTCAAGTTAAAGGATCAGACTCTAGAGACCTTGTTAGACGAATTTTCTGGCGGTCTCGCGATCAACCTTGATAACACCTATCCTTCCATCTGGCCTCGGGTACTTGATGGTGTAACGCCCAAACGCAAACACTCCTCCTCCAATCTCCTGGAGAGTAGGGACCCCAATAACCATATTGTAAGGATGAAATTTCGGATCAGTGACCAGAAACCTGATATTGATGCTATCAGTAAGCTCTCCTTCACCAAAAGTTGTGTTCAAATCAACATACCCTTTGATTTCCGTCTTGATTCCGCAAATGTCCTCTAGGTTTCCGTAATAGGGTTTGAGCATGGAAGGAGGGAGACCAAGCTTCTGGAATGTGGACCAGTAGAGAATATCAGCGCAACTTGCAGTGCTGACCAACACCCTCCTCACCGTGAAATCCCTGATTTTCACGGCGATGATCATCGGAAGTGGTACTGGTTCGACGGGGGTTTCGATATCGGAGAAATCGAAATCGGGAGGGTTTCCGGTAAATTTCTTCCGATCGGGGTTCAATCTGGCAGGTTCCACTCCTCCGCCGAAGCCTCCTGAAATACAGGTAGTGAGGTACATGGTCCGTGGTGGTTCGTTTCCACGCATCTGTGTTCCTCTCTCGTCATTGTTCTTACGCTCCATTGATTTTTTCAGAAGCGTAACTGCTGAAAATAAACGTGAACAATAGTGAGAGTGAAGGTTGCTTTTTATGAGAGAGGTGGCGAGGGTGAGGGGATCATGGGCTCATTGGGCTGATATAACCGCTTCTGCACGACTTTATCGAGACGATATTTTTACTACCGAATCCAATCGGATAAGGTAACTTCTCTCGATTTGACCCAAAAAAAAAGGTAACTTCTCTCTCATTTTATTTTATTTTCAAAAAAAAAATATGTTTTTATGTTTTTATTTTTCTATTATATCATTTGTTATATCAATTTATTTTTTCATATATTGTATAGGTGAGGTGAATTATAAATGTGAAGTTAATTTTTGGATAAGGATTGGATTAAGGAGTGAGAGGGACATGTTTTCATACCCTGATGAAAATTTTAAGGTTATGATTCATCTCTGGAAAAGGGAACTGGTGAAAGACACTAGAATGAGAGTATGACACCCTCTCGGAAGGCATGCATGACCTTTTCGATGACGAGTTTATTAATTTGCATATAGCAATCTAATTGAACATGTTGCTGTATTCACCAAGAGATTCATCTTGCCCTTGGGTCACAGAGGGTAGAGTTAGTTTTGGGGATAGCGATGCTGAGTGAGTGGTGGTCTAAGAATTTGGTGGAGAGGTTGGAGTGGATGGATTTCGGAGGCAAATTAGAGAACCAACGAAGGGGGTGCTTAGTGAGGGTTGTGGGGAAGGCCCTACACATGATGGGTCAATGGAGACGGTTACCATCTTCCTTTGGGTTAAGGTAATGTGGTTGCGTCGTGTGATGCCTCTGATGGGGTCAACATACAACAACATGTGGGCGTTGAACTTGGCAAGGTGATCCTTATCATCTGATAAACCAACTCATATCTTTTGGTCACTGAAGGTTTAATCGTGTCGGCAACTCAACAGACATGATGTAGTCCGAGAATGAATGGAGAATGGGCAGAGAGATCTTGTATTTGATATAACTAACAACAACAATAAAGATTTGTGAACCAATCTTCTTGGAATAAACATCAAAATATATGAAGAGAAATGAGAAAAATAATATGTTGATACGTGATGTAATTTGATAAAAAGAAACATAGGAAAAAAGTTTAGTATATAAGTATTGTTACTTTTTGATCCTCCTCATGCCACTAGTGAGTTTTGAATAACCAATTGACAACCAACACGTCTCTGTAGTCTCACCCATTGATGCTTGTTCTAGAAAACCTTGGTAGCCTTTGAAAGTGGTAGCTAGGGCTCAAACTTCTCTTCTCTAGGTTGAAAACCTCAACCCTTATAGTTATAGGCAAGGTTGACAAAATCACGAGTTAACTCGTGGAATCGTACGAGTCTACGATTCTACTATGTCTTTTCGTGTTGACTCGGTAGTATAATTGCAAATGATCAAAATCAGGTGGAATAGTCGTGTTTAGATGTAGAATCGTAGAATCAAAAACCATCTCCGATTATGTTTTCTAGAAATCAGTCCATATACTCACAAAGGCATTTCTCTTTTCACACACTCACAACATGCACTCCTAATCTTCAATGGAATGATGATTGTATGGATTCCAATTTGAATGAATTACTTGGCCTACCTTAATGTTTTATGGATATGTTAAGCTTTTGGTACATTGTAGATGCACAACTTTCCCTTTGGTTTACATGGAAATGTAAAGCTTTCTTTTGGTAATTAAGTTGGGATGTAAAACTTTCTTATGATATATTCGGGATATAAAGCTTTCATTAGGTACATCACGATTCTTTTAGTCGTACAGCACAAGAATTGGAGTCACAGCCGAAGTCTACATTACTAATTCATGTTTGATTTGAGAAAGGAAAATCAAATCCATGTCTCTAACAAGTAACATCTTTATAACTCTTCTTGTTCTGGAACTTTTCCTATCCATTCAAAGGGCTTAGCAAAATATATGTACTAAGAGATTATTAAATGGCTAGTTGAATGTAGCATGAGTATTGATTGGTGGCTCTTAATGTTGTAACCTAATTTTTACTGACATTATTTTCTTACATACTTACCTGACATGAAAAACATAATGGATAATGCTTAATCTATTATGCAGCACCAGGAGTCCAGGATACTGATTCATTTTTCATTTTCACCTGTGTGCAATATTTTCTGGATAAGGATTATCCTTATACACATTTCATTTTTCACTTGGCCTGCCATGTTCCATTTGAAAGATCAGGACTACATTCCAAAGTTTGAATTAGTAACGTAAATGTATTAACTATTCAGCCTGAATATTAATAAAGACACCAACAACCAGTCAATTGAAAAGATTCTCCAATATAACTAAGACAAGACTTCAAATATCTAGAAATTTAGAACAGTCATTAATAAGTACTAGAAATCAAAGTTAAACCTAAATAGCAACAGTAATCCTTAAAGTTAAACCTAAACAAACAGCAAGTTAATTAGCAACAGTGAAACTTAAAGATAAATCCAAATAGAAACACTGATAGACTAAAATTGAAAGAAATTGCATAGTCAATTTAGGATCAAAGGCCGTCTTCGAAGCATTGTCTGGCCATCTCGAGATCTGCCTTGATTACTCCTACCCTTCCATCTGGCCTCGGGTACTTCATGGTGAGATGCGCGGTGGACAAAATCCCTCCCAACAGTTTGAAAGTAGGCCTGCCGAGAATAGCATTGCAAGGAGTGTTTGCATCAATGACAAGGTACCTGATGTTGATGCTATCAACGTGCTCTCCCTCACCGAACGTGGTTTTGAGATCCACATATCCTTTGATTTCAGATTTGAATCCGAAAATATCAGTCAGATTTCCTGTGGAGGGTTTGAGCATGGAAGGATGGAGTCCCAGCCTCTGGAATGTGGACCAGTAGAGAATGTCTGCAGAGCTTGACTCGAGGAGAAGAACCTTTCTCACAGTGAAATCGCTGATTTCAACGGAAATTACCATGGGAAGAGGATCAGGTTCCTTAAGCTTATAGCCGCCGATGAAATCAGTGGCGGAGAAACTGATTGGGGGAGGAGTTCCGATCATCTTCCTTTCTGGGTTTAACCTTGCAGGCTCCAAGCCTCCTCCTCCTGAAATGTTTGCAAGAATGTATTTGGTCTGTGGTGAACCATTATTCTCCATATTTCCCTGGCTGAGAGTGAAAATTAAAGTTAACTCTGGTTTGTTGGGGGTTATATATAGGCAATGTTGCACGATTTCCATTTAACCGTTTCTGATTTAGTGGGTTTTAACTTCTATATACAGTTTCTGCATTGCTTTATGGGGTCCAGGATTTCGTACAGCAATTGAGGAAATCCTCTTATCTGAAAAAAAAATTGCGAATCACGCAACGGTCACTGCAAGAGTAGATTGAGTGTCACTAAATGTTATTTTTTCTAAATTGCTCTCGTAATGTGATGAAGGTAAAAAATTCCCATAACTTAATGAGCCTGCATATTGTTTAGCGGGGTTTGGAGCCGATTTGCAGTGTGGCGTCACATATTGAACCTATTTATTTTGAATGAGTACTAGAGAAATCGCAGTAAAAAGACATTGAGATATCATTATTAGTTTTTTTAGCTTAGTGTATCCACTACCGATAGTAATGATAAATTCATTTGTCGCAAGTGGTCACATTAAGAAATAAACGACTTGTCACAAAGAGAAATTAATCAATTGAACAACAACTTCCCCTTATATTATTTTAATCTAATTGATGTATCTACCAACAATAACCGTGACTAATCTTTTCGTCATGGTGATTGCAATAAGAGGGGGTAAATAGCTAACTTGGTCCCTGAATGTGTTCACCGACTTCAACTTCGTCCCTAAACTTTTAAAATGACGCCCGTGGTCCCTGGATGTGCCAAATCTCCTTCATCAGCGGTCCCTGAGTTAAAAAAAGCTGACCCCGTTAACGGAAGTGTGACTTGGAATATTTTTTTTGTCAAAGTTGAAGCTTGTATGACATTTGACTGTTGGGAAAGTTTTAAAAACTTCAATTTAGTCCCTGAATCTGAAAAAAAAATCTTTCTCTCACCCATCTTCCTCTACCTCTCCCCACCACCATCACCCTCTCTCCATCTCCATCTTCTTCATCCTTCTTCTTCTTCTTCCCACCATCATCCCCCTCCCTCTATCTTGCATATAAGAATTTGATTCCTACAACATGCCCATCTCTTGCATATTACAAATTCAAAAGAACAAACACGGAAAATATTCCAATCTGCCTCATTTTCCTGGATAATCCTAACATATGTAACCAATCGCCATAATCCAATGAACAACCCTCCTCAATTACTCAAAATTCATGCTCCACCAATTACCAGACTCTAGATCACCAAATACTGATGTTTCATTCATGCTCACATAATACACAAGAATAATTACCAGGAAATCAAAGCATCAAGTATGAACATCAATCACTCAACATCATATGCACATAATTGTCAGTTTTCCAATTTACTTTGCTCAGATAATGAAACAAAATTCATTCAGTTACCATGCAAAGTTGCAGACAAATCACCTCAACAATTTTTCACCAGCACAAGTCAATCCTCATTATTATTCAGAAACCAAAAGTGAAAAAACACAATCCTAGACCCTTCAAGAAAAAAGAAAAGCAACTCATGCTATCTGAGAAAAACATAAATCCTGAGGAAAAGGTAGGAGAACAATTACAGTACAAAAAATTCAAAGGAGCTTGAGGATATCATCAGTGAGGGTGGGGTGGGTTGCGATGGATTTTCGATCGGTGAGTGTGGATTTGTGGGTTTTTTGGTTTTGTGATTTTGGGTTGAAGGATTTTGGTTTTTGGAAGGGAAAAAGGGTTGGGGTGAGGGAGAGCGTCAGAGTATGAGAGGGAGGAGATGAGGGTGGGAAGAAGAAGAAGGATGAAGAAGATGGAGATGGAGAGAGGGTGATGGTGGTGGGGAGAGGTAGAGGAAGATGGTTGAGAGAAAGAATTTTTTTTCAGATCCAGGGACTAAATTGAAATTTTTAAAATTTTTCCAAGAGTCAAATGCCACACAAGCTTCAACTTTGACAAAAAAAAAATCGAATCACACTTCTGTTATCGGCGTCAGCTGTTTTTAACCCAGTGACGGCTGATGAAGGAGATTTGGCACATTCAGGGACCACATGCGTCATTTTGAAAGTTTAGGGACGAAGTTGAATGCGGCGTACACTTTCAGGGACCAAGTTGACTATTTACCCCAATAAGAGGTAATGACTGAGCACAGTTTGTTTTGTTGGAGAACAATCTAACCTCAACCTCATGTTCTAGATGAAGTAAATTAACTATTACACAAAACCCTGTGGTAATTATATGTTGATGATGATTTAATTTTTTTTTGTGAATGGTGACATTGCTAAAGGTAAATGGGATGCATGAGCGAAAGCTGGTCCTACATACAAGGTATAGTCAAACTGCAAATTCTTAACATTGTCTCCCATTACATGAACAAGAATGAGAAGAAAGGGCGATTCAGCGGGATCAATTAGGAAAATGAAATGACCTCCACTAGCTACCATCACTCGCTTCGCTCTTCAGCACCACCACTGGCCTAGCTAGCTCATCTTCACATCACATCAATCGATCCCTTCTTTACTTTATATCGTTTTGAATATGAAATATTGAAATGAGCTTTTTTTGTTGAATCACTCATATTACACGTACGGTTAGGCTTGATGGAGAGTAGTGCAGGGCCTACAAATTCAGGATCAGAAAGGGTGGGGTTTAAATTCATGAGACACCAAAACAACGACGGATTGAAAGGAAGGAAATTAACGAGATGGGAAGTGATGGGATGGAAAGGAAGAAACGCTATTAATGAGGGTGGCACTGGCACATGGAAATCACAAGAAGATATAAGAGCTCAGATCATGAGGCCTTGGCGGTGTTCCACACGTCAGTCACATGAATCAATGCTGCAGTCTGCAGAAGATAAAGTTCGGGTTCAGGATTACTCACTGTGGTGTGGAGCCAAAGGTACTATGATTATGATACGCCTGTTAGGCCTGTATGGACTATGGAGTGAGCTAGTGACCATTGGTGTGATATATGGATTACATTTATTGACTCTTACCATTTTACGCCTGCTAAGTTTTGCTATAAGTAGAATCTTCAATAAATGTACTTGACATACCTTGTTAACTAAAATAAATAAATAAATAACACATATACCTTTTTACTTCCTCCGTTCTAAAATATAGGTTGTTTTAGGTTGTATACTGTAACACCCCAATTTCTCAACTGAGGAGTCACATTAGTAACCTAACAAAGTCTAAGGACCAATCTGCAATCCCTAAAAACCAAGGGAATTTTTTTTTCTGTAAAACAACTAAACACTTCGGCTAAAAGGTTGGAAACATACCATAACTTTATTTAGATAAATTGTTTCCCGATATACAGTAATAATAGTTTACAATACCATAAGTAAGGTTCAGAATAAACATGCGCACTTTAACAGTGGCGGAAGCAAGACTTTAATAACAGAGTTCTCATAAAGTAAAAGAGACTCCAACATAATCCACAAGAAGAGAAGCAAAGCTGCTTCTCATACCTCTACTCCACCGCTTACAACTCGATCTCCAACTCGAGTAGCTATGCATCGGCGGAAGGATCTCCATCGCCTAATAGCGTTAAGCGCCCAAACAACAAGTAGCAAATAGAAAGGGTTAACTCCATGCAATTACCATGTATAAAAGAGAAAAATCATGCTGTTCGAATTTAATTACCTGGCATGGTAAATAACTAGCAACATAACTCAACTCATATATCAACAACTTAAACATAAATCGGACTCAGATAATAATAACCTAAACAATGTAACATCAAATCAGATATCAATAAACCAATACGAAAATCCAACAACATAGGGTCAGGTGTTAGTTCCCTATAATGCAACTATATGCTGCTAACAAAATGGATCGATCAATATCGTCTCTCAAGACGGGACAATGATAGGACACACCTCCTCATCGCCACTTATAACGTCATACATGACGGGACAATCATAGGACACACCTCCTAATCGCCACTTAACGTCACACAAGACGGGACAATCATAGGACACACCTCCTGATCGCCACTTAGCACCTCGCAAGATGGGACAATGATAGGACACACCTCCTCATCGCCACTTAACGTCACACAAGACGGGACAATCATAGGACACACCTCCTGATCGCCACTTAGCATCTCGCAAGATGGGACAATGATAGGACACACCTCCTCATCGCCACTTGACTCAAGCCCTATATGCCAAGTCAGACAATAACAAAGCCCACCCAAGGACCAATCCAAAGTAACCACATGTTCCATCCACTAGGAAGCAGTAACGACAGAAACCAGTAAACGGCCGAAGCCTCTCAGAAAACATTTTCCAAATTCAGCATAATAATCATAATCATCTGCCAATCAATATAAACATCTTCATCTCAAACACAGGCAGTGCGATAAAAGCATGCAAGACTCAAAGACGCTCTAAAACCGAGTTACCCTTACCTTCGTGAGTAGAAGTTGGGCATGGAAATTGCGAACCTAGAACAAAGAAAACACAATCATCAACACAAGCTTCACTAGGAGCAACACGATCTACTAATACTAATCGAAATCGTAAAGAAAGCCTCTAAAGCTTCAGAGTTCCTATTTAGGCACAAATTGACAACGGAGACTTCGTTCGCTAAAACGAGCATAACTCGAGCTACAGAACTCAGAATGACACGAAACCGGCGCCAAAATTTCGACAATTGGAAGAGCTACGCAATGGCTCAAGTCATAGAGACCCAAAAATTATTTTTGGACACGGTACCCAAGCAATTAGGTTTCGGCCACTATGGAAAATAGGGTTTTCGAACTTTTTCTTCGATCTAAATCAATTCACAAGGTAGTTTTAGGGTAAAACTAAGGCAAAGAAATTGTCGGAACAATTTTCGGACAATCGGGTCGAAATACGACTATCCAGGGGCATTTAGGTCCAAAATAAAGGCTCAAAACTTCAAAGTTATCAGTTCGGAAAACAAATTTGACAGCAACGATCCTCATGATATCCGTGACAACAAATCCTAAAGGCACGAAGTCAGATTAAGTCTTTTCGACAATAAAGTTTCGAAATGTGAGACAAAAAGAGTTTTGAGTCAATTTTTCAGATCCTGGACAACTGAATCGCAATCAGAGTTTACTGACAGAGGTTTTAGACTCAGGGGAACATAAGGAACATAACCCAAGCGAGAAATCAGAGAAATCGGACAATTTTAGAAAAAGCTCAAAACTTAGAGCACAGAAACGACTTCAGAAACTCAGCAGAAACAGAAATCAGAGGCAGGATTCATGATAGTTACCTCGATACCTAGAAGTAGGGACGAACTGCACGAAGATTGGTCAAGTTTTCGCGGAAATCTCCTCCCCCCTTGCTCCCCACGAAATCAGCCACAAATGGAAAGAAAATGAGAGGATTTTGCTTTTTCGCGCTATTTATAGGCGGGTGAAATCGCGGGAAAATGAAAATTTCGCGATTCCGATTTTTGCAGCACGATCACCGAGAAATTCTAAGAGAGATTCTGGCGTCAGAATTCCAGAACTCAAAACAAATATCTAGGATTTGGGAAAAACGATATCGAAAAACTCAAAAGCGGTGTCGGTTAATCTGCCCCGAAAAACTACTTTTTGCTGTGATGCTCAAACGACAAAACTTCCAACTGAAGAAAGATTGGAAACGTCGAAACAAGTCTGGCAACATGGACGGAATCTTCGTTAGAAGTCCCGAATAGAAAAAGTCTTCATCCATTGCTCGAAAATAGGGTTTCGAAGCAAAGAAATTAGCGTCGGCGGACATCCGAAAAGTGAAACCTATCGTGCGTACAGTCCAGAGTTCCGAAATGAAACGCTGGTCGAAGGAAAAATAAAGAAAATCTTTAAATTTTCCAAGGATTCGAAATCTCACTTAAAACGTTGCTCTAAAGCGAAATTAGCCTATTCTGGACACGCTTGCCATAAGGCGGGTGTGCAGACGACTCGCTCTAATTCCTAAAATGACTACGCAACATTCCTCAAGCAATTCCTGAACTTTCTTCTTCATTAATCTTTCTCAAATATCAAACTCCTGTCACGCTTACACTGATTCTACGCGTGAGTCGGAAATTAGCTTGTTCTGAAAATCCAGGTCTTACAATACTACCCCCCAAAAAGAAAGTTTCGTCCTCGAAACTTAAGGCTCAGTGAAGAGTTCCGGATACTGTTCCTTCATCCTCTCTTCTAGTTCCCAAGTAGCATCGCCCGTGACTTGGTTCCAAATCACTTTTACCAGAGGAACCTGCTTGTTCCTCAACTGCTTGATCCTACGTTCCTCAATCCTCATTGGTGCCACTTCAAAAGACAAGTTGTCTCTAAGCTGAATATCATCTTCCTTGATGATGTGAGAGGGATCAGGAATATACTTCCTCAATTGTGACACGTGTAGCACATCATGAATCTTGGAAAGAAAAGGTGGCAACGCAATCCGATAAGCTACTTTACCGACTCGCTCGATAATCTGATACGGTCCAATGAACTTCGGTGTCAGCTTCCTCGACTTTATCGCTCTTCCCACTCCGGTAGTTGGTGTCACGCGAAGAAACACATGGTCTCCCGCCTCAAACTCTAACTCTCTCCGTCGTGTGTCAGCATAACTCTTCTGTCGACTCTGTGACGTCCTCATCTTCTCTTGTATTTGCTTCACTTTCTCAGTAGTTTGTTGTACTAATTCAGGTCCAACGAGAAGATGTTCGCCATCTTGAAACCAACATAAAGGAGTTCTACATCTCCTCCCATACAAAGCCTCATAAGGTGCCATTCCAATACTAGCATGAAAACTGTTGTTATAAGTAAACTCGATCAACGGCAACAGCTCATCCCAGCTTTCTTGACTATCCAGAACACAGGCTCGCAGCAAGTCTTCCAATGACTGTATTGTCCTCTCTGTCTGCCCATCCGTCTGAGGGTGATAGGCAGAGCTCAACCTCAACTTCGTCCCAAGCGCCTCGTGCAACGCCTTCCAGAAATGCGAAGTAAACTTCGGATCTCTGTCAGAAACAATACTCGATGGTACTCCATGAAGTCGTACAATCTCAGCGACATACACTTTTGCAAGTGCCTCCACATTGAACGTGGTCTTCACCGGTATGAAATGTGCTGACTTCGTCAGACGGTCCACAATGACCCAAATGGAATCAAATCTCTTCCTCGTAGCTGGCAAAGCTACCACGAAATCCATAGAGATACTGTCCCACTTCCACTCCGGCACATCAAGTGACTGTAACATACCCGCAGGCTTTTGATGTTCTATCTTCGCCTTCTGACATGTCAGACATGCCGCCACAAACTCTGCTACATTCTTCTTCATTCCTGGCCACCAAAAATTCAACTTTAGATCTTGATACATCTTTGTCGATCCCGGATGAATACTCAATCTGCTCTTGTGACCTTCGTCAAGAATCATCCTTCTCAACTCCATGTCCAATGGTACGCAGACACGTCCTTTGCAACGCAGAATGTTGTCGGTTCCTACCTCAAAATTCGGCGCTTTTCCCAAAATGATCAAGTTCCGTTTCTCGATCAGCTCCTCATCTAACAGTTGTTTCACCTTGATCTCGTTCAGAAAATCACTAGTGATCGTCACCATCCCAAAGCTCAATTTTCCAGGTGTCACTTGCATACCCAAACTGAGGTCGCGAAAAGTCTCGATAAGTTCCAATTCCTTAATCATCAACGATGAAACATGAATTGTCTGGCGACTCAGTGCGTCTGCTACAACATTTGCTTTTCCTGGGTGGTACAACAAAGTGAAATCATAGTCCTTGATGAATTCCACCCAACGCCTTTGTCTCATATTCAGATCCTTCTGATCGAACAGGTACTTCAAGCTCTTATGATCACTAAAAACAGTGAAGGTGCTCCCATAAAGATAGTGCCTCCAAATCTTGAGCGCAAATACCACAGCCGCTAACTCCAAATCGTGCGTAGGATAGTTCCGTTCATGTATCTTCAATTGCCTTGAAGAATAAGCCACAACCTTTCGGTGTTGCATCAACACACAACCCAAACCTTGGTACGAAGCATCGCAGTAAACCTCGTAGGGTTCCTTCTCTTGTGGTAATGTCAGAACTGGCGCGGTCGTCAAACGCTTCTTCATATCTTGGAAACTCTGTTCACAATTCTCTGTCCAAGCAAAAGGTTGGTTCTTCCGGGTGAGTTTCGTCAATGGTCCTGCAATCTTAGCAAAACCTTCGATGAATCGTCGGTAATATCCAGCTAAACCGATGAAACTCCTTATATCTGTCACAGTCTTAGGACGCTCCCATGCAAGTACCGCTTCCACTTTACTGGGATCCACAGGAATACCCTCCTTTGAGATGACATGTCCTAAAAACTTTACTTCTTCGAGCCAAAATTCACACTTTGTCGCGTTAGCATACAGTACCTTATCCCGAAGAACTTGTAATACTTGACGTAGATGTTCCTCGTGTTCTTCACGATTCCTCGAGTAGATCAAGATGTCGTCGATGAACACCACAACGAAGCGATCCAAGAATGGATGAAAGATCCTATTCATGTAGTCCATGAATACAGCTGGTGCATTCGTAACTCCAAACGGCATCACCAAGTACTCATAGTGCCCATAGCGTGTCCTAAACGCCGTCTTTTGAATATCCTCATCCTTGACTCTAATCTGGTGATATCCCGATCTCAGGTCAATCTTCGAGAAAATAGCAGCACCCTTCAACTGATCCATCAAATCGTCAATCCTTGGCAACGGATAACGGTTCTTTATCGTGACTTTGTTCAACTGTCGATAATCCACACAAAGTCGCGATCTTCCGTCTTTCTTCTTCACAAGCAGCACTGGCGCTCCCCACGGAGAAACGCTAGGTCGGATAAACCCCTTCTTGGTTAAATCTTCGAGTTGACTCTTCAGCTCAGTCAGTTCTGCCGGTGCCATACGATACGGTGCGATTGATATAGGTCCAGTGCCTGGGACTATATCAATTGTGAACTCCATATCTCTGACCGGAGGTATTCCAGGTACGTCTTCGGGGAACACATCCTCGAAATCTTGCACAACAGCAATTCCGTGTACTCCATTCTCCTTAGCTTCCACCACGGTTGTAGACATGAGAGAACTCAAAGCTCCTTTCCTCAAAGAAAGCTTTGAAAAGTACGAGTTCAGGAACTCAGCGAGTCCAGCATCGGGAAAGATAACTACCTTATTGGCGCAATCAAGAAGAACATGATGGTGGGACAACCAATACATGCCTATGATCACATCCAATCCCTAGAGGGGTAAGCAGGTCAAGTTAGCTACAACGTTCTCTACCTAATACATGTTGTTCGATAATAACTAACTATGTATATACTTATATCAGATGTATAATTAACAATAACTAGCATAAGGTTATTCACTTACGAATAACCTTCAAAAATAATCTATATAAACAGTAATCAAGCACACTCTTCCTCCGATTGACACCCCATCAATCGGTCTCAGAGTTCAAACATCTTAAGCAGGCACTCTACCCAAAAGCTCTGGTTTTCTAGACCAAAGCTCTGATACCACAATTGTAACACCCCAATTTCTCAACTGAGGAGTCACATTAGTAACCTAACAAAGTCTAAGGACCAATCTGCAATCCCTAAAAACCAAGGGAATTTTTTTTTCTGTAAAACAACTAAACACTTCGGCTAAAAGGTTGGAAACATACCATAACTTTATTTAGATAAATTGTTTCCCGATATACAGTAATAATAGTTTACAATACCATAAGTAAGGTTCAGAATAAACATGCGCACTTTAACAGTGGCGGAAGCAAGACTTTAATAACAGAGTTCTCATAAAGTAAAAGAGACTCCAACATAATCCACAAGAAGAGAAGCAAAGCTGCTTCTCATACCTCTACTCCACCGCTTACAACTCGATCTCCAACTCGAGTAGCTATGCATCGGCGGAAGGATCTCCATCGCCTAATAGCGTTAAGCGCCCAAACAACAAGTAGCAAATAGAAAGGGTTAACTCCATGCAATTACCATGTATAAAAGAGAAAAATCATGCTGTTCGAATTTAATTACCTGGCATGGTAAATAACTAGCAACATAACTCAACTCATATATCAACAACTTAAACATAAATCGGACTCAGATAATAATAACCTAAACAATGTAACATCAAATCAGATATCAATAAACCAATACGAAAATCCAACAACATAGGGTCAGGTGTTAGTTCCCTATAATGCAACTATATGCTGCTAACAAAATGGATCGATCAATATCGTCTCTCAAGACGGGACAATGATAGGACACACCTCCTCATCGCCACTTATAACGTCATACATGACGGGACAATCATAGGACACACCTCCTAATCGCCACTTAACGTCACACAAGACGGGACAATCATAGGACACACCTCCTGATCGCCACTTAGCACCTCGCAAGATGGGACAATGATAGGACACACCTCCTCATCGCCACTTAACGTCACACAAGACGGGACAATCATAGGACACACCTCCTGATCGCCACTTAGCATCTCGCAAGATGGGACAATGATAGGACACACCTCCTCATCGCCACTTGACTCAAGCCCTATATGCCAAGTCAGACAATAACAAAGCCCACCCAAGGACCAATCCAAAGTAACCACATGTTCCATCCACTAGGAAGCAGTAACGACAGAAACCAGTAAACGGCCGAAGCCTCTCAGAAAACATTTTCCAAATTCAGCATAATAATCATAATCATCTGCCAATCAATATAAACATCTTCATCTCAAACACAGGCAGTGCGATAAAAGCATGCAAGACTCAAAGACGCTCTAAAACCGAGTTACCCTTACCTTCGTGAGTAGAAGTTGGGCATGGAAATTGCGAACCTAGAACAAAGAAAACACAATCATCAACACAAGCTTCACTAGGAGCAACACGATCTACTAATACTAATCGAAATCGTAAAGAAAGCCTCTAAAGCTTCAGAGTTCCTATTTAGGCACAAATTGACAACGGAGACTTCGTTCGCTAAAACGAGCATAACTCGAGCTACAGAACTCAGAATGACACGAAACCGGCGCCAAAATTTCGACAATTGGAAGAGCTACGCAATGGCTCAAGTCATAGAGACCCAAAAATTATTTTTGGACACGGTACCCAAGCAATTAGGTTTCGGCCACTATGGAAAATAGGGTTTTCGAACTTTTTCTTCGATCTAAATCAATTCACAAGGTAGTTTTAGGGTAAAACTAAGGCAAAGAAATTGTCGGAACAATTTTCGGACAATCGGGTCGAAATACGACTATCCAGGGGCATTTAGGTCCAAAATAAAGGCTCAAAACTTCAAAGTTATCAGTTCGGAAAACAAATTTGACAGCAACGATCCTCATGATATCCGTGACAACAAATCCTAAAGGCACGAAGTCAGATTAAGTCTTTTCGACAATAAAGTTTCGAAATGTGAGACAAAAAGAGTTTTGAGTCAATTTTTCAGATCCTGGACAACTGAATCGCAATCAGAGTTTACTGACAGAGGTTTTAGACTCAGGGGAACATAAGGAACATAACCCAAGCGAGAAATCAGAGAAATCGGACAATTTTAGAAAAAGCTCAAAACTTAGAGCACAGAAACGACTTCAGAAACTCAGCAGAAACAGAAATCAGAGGCAGGATTCATGATAGTTACCTCGATACCTAGAAGTAGGGACGAACTGCACGAAGATTGGTCAAGTTTTCGCGGAAATCTCCTCCCCCCTTGCTCCCCACGAAATCAGCCACAAATGGAAAGAAAATGAGAGGATTTTGCTTTTTCGCGCTATTTATAGGCGGGTGAAATCGCGGGAAAATGAAAATTTCGCGATTCCGATTTTTGCAGCACGATCACCGAGAAATTCTAAGAGAGATTCTGGCGTCAGAATTCCAGAACTCAAAACAAATATCTAGGATTTGGGAAAAACGATATCGAAAAACTCAAAAGCGGTGTCGGTTAATCTGCCCCGAAAAACTACTTTTTGCTGTGATGCTCAAACGACAAAACTTCCAACTGAAGAAAGATTGGAAACGTCGAAACAAGTCTGGCAACATGGACGGAATCTTCGTTAGAAGTCCCGAATAGAAAAAGTCTTCATCCATTGCTCGAAAATAGGGTTTCGAAGCAAAGAAATTAGCGTCGGCGGACATCCGAAAAGTGAAACCTATCGTGCGTACAGTCCAGAGTTCCGAAATGAAACGCTGGTCGAAGGAAAAATAAAGAAAATCTTTAAATTTTCCAAGGATTCGAAATCTCACTTAAAACGTTGCTCTAAAGCGAAATTAGCCTATTCTGGACACGCTTGCCATAAGGCGGGTGTGCAGACGACTCGCTCTAATTCCTAAAATGACTACGCAACATTCCTCAAGCAATTCCTGAACTTTCTTCTTCATTAATCTTTCTCAAATATCAAACTCCTGTCACGCTTACACTGATTCTACGCGTGAGTCGGAAATTAGCTTGTTCTGAAAATCCAGGTCTTACATATACATTGTTTAAGAGTTCATTAATTGACAATTTTTTTTATTAAAATACTCATATTTAAAGTTGTGTTATATTAAGGAGAGAGAAATATTATTATTAGTTAAGTGGATAGTGAGAGTCGTGATAGGCGAAAATTGAAGGTGATAATTAAGAGATATAATATTAAATAAGGGTATATAAGAAAGAAAGAGAAAAAAGTGTATTGGTTTTGCAAAACAACTTATATTTTAGAATATACTATAAATTCTAAAACAACCTACATTTTGGAACGAAAGGAATAACTTTAAATGAATTATTTTGAAGAACAATGATGCTTTACTCTATTGTGGTATCATAGAAAAACAATTTTTTTGTTGCAAATTTAGCCGCGATTTTTTCTATATTAGGTTAATTGGAACTTAATTAAGGCACGCCCTACTAACCTCAATTAGTCTCTCTCATAGAGGTTATTACAAGAATCAAATCTAAAAGGCACATAGTAAAATGAGGGTAAGTTATCGTAGATCTGCATAGGTATATACAATAAGACTATGACCATTCTTTGCAATTTCATGCAAATATATTTTTTGAAAATAATTATTTTAACACTTTAATGCGAATTTTCTTACAAAGTTTTCCTGCAAATAGTTTTCAAAATCAACATGAAAAAATGCAAAGCAAAATCTGCAACAAAATTTGTGTTTATTATGTCCCCATTGTAGCGTAGTCTTTGAATCATTATTGTTCGTAGAATACCCCCTCCCTATTTCATGTCATATGAGAACCTTGATCAAATGAAATTGATGGTTCATCCCTCTTCCTTGCCCGATCACTATAGCTTTTGAATGTGCTTAATGATCCCTCAACCCACCTTCCCATCCTTCATATCTTTTGTAAGTCTTTATAGGGACCCCTCATGGGCTTGGTCACAGCGGACCACCACAAGGACCCCCCCTTTTCCAACTTGACGGAAGCCGCCTCACCTCCATCCTGACTAGAGTTCAATTGTTTCATCTTCAATCAATGTCCTCTTGAGGGATTTGATCGGACTAGTCTGATTAAGTACGGTCGGATCAAAGTGTGCATTCATGAACCTAGGCCACCCTTCACTGACAAAATCTTTACTGATGTTCATGACCTCTCCACTTTCTCGGGATGTTTGAATTGCTCTCTGCTCAAGAGTTGCAACTTATGTTTGATTCTAAAAAAGGGTCAATTGTTGCATCTTTGAGTGAGTTTACTTCTTATGGAATGAAGGAAAACAATTGCTCCTAGGTGTTGTATGATTTTTTTTTTAACACAGATTTCTTCTTTATCAAGATTGGTAATGGTGTGGACTGTGGCGGATCTTTCTCTGGGCTTTAAGCCCGCTATGAAACAAAAAATGAAAACAATGTCATCAAAATACAGCAAGCTACAAAGGTAATTTGAATTCAAATATAAAATACAAATCAAAATGCACCCTTCTTTTTCATGTACCAATCTCACGCTCCTTCACAGGAGAATCTGCACGGGTGTCATGTAGATTAGATGCTCCATAATGGTTACAAATCAAGAAGACAAAACTCAACCAAAAATATACAAAAATATCAGCTTCATTTTTTCATTACCTAACAAAAATGTCACTAACAAGTTCCAAAGTTACATGGAAGAAGGTGGGAAGAAGTTAATAAAAAAACGAAGAGTGGTAACCCGAGAGCCTCTTGTTCCCCCTACCTAGGCCGTACGGAACCGTGGGTTGGGACCTGGTGAGAGGCCCCAATCACGTGGCCCATCTTTCTTCTACATTCACTAACTTCTACTTCCAAATTTGCCCTTCATTTCTTTTTCCTTTTTCTTAGCACTTCAATTGTTTTTCTTCTTTTTATCACTTCATTTGTTTTTTTTACTAAATAACAAATACCCTGCCTAATGCCTATGCTTATTCCCTAACCTTTTTCCCAATCATACCAAATGTGTACAAACCCAAGGTCAAGCCAAAAATCTATACCCTTCTCAGCAAATCAAAGTAAGTTACAAACACAAGAGAACAATGTGCCTCGATCCTCTTTCTATTATTATAAATTTGGTGTCAGTTTTATCTGCCTGCAATGTAAACCCATACTACATGCATATCCTTTTTCAAATTCCAAAGAAATCAATCTTCAGATAAAAGATACAAACAATTCACGCATCTCTGAAAATGTCATCCAAATTGAAATTCTACTGTAAACATGATGAGAGAGACTTTTCAGCTCTCTCCAATACACACATTGCCCCCTTTTTCGTTCCACCCCACCACCCCTTAGGCAGTGGTAAAACGACGACACCTGTATCTGCTAGCCTTGCGTTTTGGGCACTGCTGTCCCACACCAACCGCAAGTTCTGATTGGAGGCACACCTTTCTATTATTTAGAAATACTATTCATCAATATTCGTACGTTAATGTTTATGTGTGAACATTCACACGTGCAACTGGGTTATTTAGAAACCAGCCAGCTAAACACATCTTCATAAACTAATTAAAAATCACATAATAGCAAGGTTTTGTTCAGGAGATTCACTTCACTGTATACACTAAACAATATTTAACAGTTGATCATTTATTATGAAATTATATAGTAGCATGATCATAAGCATGTGTGATGTTTGAACTTTTTTGATCTATTGTGTTTCATAGTACAATTTGCTTCCCCCAAACTCTGAGATCATAAAAATTGAAAAAAAAAAAAAAAGTGTTCACCGGGTTCCAAGTATCATGACTGGGAAACAGACTGAGCCAGTTTCTCGATTCTTTCCACAAGCTCTGGGGAAAGCTTTTTCACCGGTTTCCGTTCCTTCTCGGGTCGAAAATCGAATCCTAAAGCTTCGGTTACCTCCTCGGAGCTCCACCCAGCTTTCCGGAGCGAATCCGAATACCTATCCGCTTTCAATAGCAGAGCATCCAGCAGCGCTTGATTATCCAGCACCACCATCTCCCCTTCGACAAATCCGGAAGCTGAAACCTGCACCATTTCTGTTACATCCGTTTCGCTCCACCCACCCGCTTTCAGAACCGACCCGATTTTCCCTATGTAGTCCTCCACCCAACCCGGGACTCCGGATCGGGGCATCTCGAAGAATCTCTCCGGCGATGAAGACGCTGATGACAAAGAGTTTCTCCGGCGGCGATCGGATGCCGCGTCGGTCCAGAACTCAACCCACCGTGGCGTCCTGCCTCCGTTGTCGAGGCTCCTCCGGGAGAAAGCGGTTGAAGAACCAGCGGATTTCTCGCTAACTGATCGCTGCTTGAGAAGATGCGGGTCGGATTCGGAGCTCCGGAAGAGTGACTCGCGTTGGAAGAAATCAGAGAGATCTAAGCCGCAGCAGAAGATTCTGTTCTCGTCGACGAAGAAAACAGGGTTCCCGGCGAGGCAGGGGTTGGAGGGAATGTAGCAATGGTTGCAGATGGGAATCAGCAACGGAGCTCGCTTCAGCGCGTTCCTCGCCACTCGCAGCGCCTTCTCCGGCTCGGCAGGCCTCAGGCCCCATGACTTAGACCACACGGTGTTCCTCGCGATCTGGAACGAAATCGCTGCGATTGGAAGGTCCAGAGATGCGCGTAGGTGCAGCCGCGCGCCGCCGGATCGCCAGTCAGGGAATCCAGGGCCGACGGGGACACCGGCGGCGAGGACTGCACGGAGGTCCGGTGGGAATACGAAGCCGAACTCTGCCTCTGTGCGTGCGAACTCTGTATCGGAGAGACCCGGTTGGACTTCGATGCCGGAGCTTCGGAGCTGGGTTATTACCTTTTCTACTACTGATGAAAATGAAACGACGCCGTTGCGTAGTGGCACGGAGGACGAGGTGGTGGAGGAGGAGGATGCTGCTCGCGCCGATAACCGTCTTAGACCGGCTACGTGAGCCGGGTTTAGACCGGTCATCCTCCGGTCCACGTCGACCATGGTTTGGTTAGTTAGTTCACGTTTTCGCAGTGTATTGTGAAGGAGAGATTAGAGAAGAAGTGAAGGAGGTTAGTGGCAGAGGAAGAGAGGAGGTTTGGGTTGGAGAGAAGGCTTCAATATTTATAGCACCGAAAGTGTGGACCCTACTATTAGTTTTGTTTTTGGGCGGTTGAGGATTTTCCCCCTTTTTCATTTTTCTTCATTGCCCTTTTCACATATTATATTTTTAGTTTCAGTAAAGTATATCATATTCAATTTAAGCGGGTGCCTCCGTTGATAACATAAATTGTGTGGGAAGAGTATTCGGATTTGAGCCTCGCACAATACACTAAAAGAGAGGAATGATAAACTTTAATGGCAACTAAATCATGAATCTGACAACATTTAAAGAATGATCGGATACGAATGTATATATAGAAAATATGCATCATATTTGACTGGCATAGGATTAAACTCTTCAAAACTTTAAAATTATATTAAATGAATAATTTTTTTTAACAAATTATTCAGTATACACACCGTCTAATAATTAAACTAGAGTTTTTACTACCTTGTGCTAAATGGAAAATAAGAAATTGTAAATTGCATTTTATGGTCTACTAGTACTAGCTGTTGAGCAACGGCTCCTTCAAGAAAGAAACAACTGTGGGATAAGATATTTTTCAGGTTGTACATCAACGGGAATGAAATATACTTGCCTCTAATGACTTTTTAGTTTTTGGTTACTTCTGCAATTAAAATTAAGTTTATATGCTAAAAACCCATTTTGCATAATCATAACATGTGCCATGTGGGATGCTTATTTAAAAATAGTTTTTAAATACTCTATTTATGTCATATCATTCCAAGCACTAATAATTATTTAAAGATTTAGTTTTTTGCCTAAATTAATATGCCAAAAGTTACTCTCTCAAGATAAACTAATTGGATTCTGATAAACCGTGTGTCATTGCTTTTCTTAGTGACCACAGAAATTTGATATACTTCTTTACTACTAGCTTGGTGAATTAACTTGTGCCCTTAGATTATTTTTACTTTTAGTATACATGACCTATCTATGGCCTGCGAGCAATCATGTATTTGTTTGGCCGGGGATCTAAAAGCTAAGCACGCAATTATAATGGCACATTGTTGTTATAGTCCAACGTTAGGCTCCCCTTTTTCTCTTTTTATCCCCTAATTCCTTTCTTGTCATCTTTATTTCTTTCCGCCATTGTCTAAAGAAACATGAAGAAAAAGCCACATCCAACTAATCATTAATAGTTATTTACAACTAGCTTAATGAGGAGGTGCCTCTTAAATAAAGAGCATGGTTAACTCTGCAACTAAATTCCATCCATCTACTAATGACCGAGTGTTAATGTGAGTTGGCTTTAAAAAAATTGGAGAAATATAGTAAATGATATCTTAGCCTTGAAATTTAGATTCTATGCTGTCAGATATTTTTATAAACTACACTAGTCATGCAATATGACTTGCTCGATTAAAATAGGTCAGCTCTGATCAAAAAATATATTTATTATAATTTTGATAAAATATATCAACCAACTAGTCTTAATCAAATATTCCAAGTCCCTTAAATGCATAAATGCGGTGTAGTATCTATGATCATTGCAAGAAACTCGAATTCTATTTTTTGTGCATGTATAACCTTAGACAATAAACGTTCTGAAAATGATGTAGTATAAGTGATAACATAGGCTGTGGTTTACACATAAGCTTGGCTAGATTCAACCCCTTTATTTATTTTTTGTTTATCCTAAGAAAAAGTGTCAAGTGTTACTACTTCATTCACGAGCTGGCTACCTCTGCTGCTGTTTCCGTGAACTCCTCCAACTACTTTAAAAGCATCGGTGGGAAGTTACATCAAGAACCCTCTTTATTAATGATGGTTCACTTCACCCCCTAACAAGTAACAATGCATTTGGGTATTTGGAGGTTAGGGAGTAGTAACCTCAACCGCTCAACCTCAACCATAACTATCACATAGTCACACACTCTAAAGGATGGGATTGGTATAGTCACGAGGGCCTACCTTTTTTTAATCTCCAAGTTTCCACAAACTTACAATGAATACACCATTTTGATGACCTCATATTTATCACAATCTTATAAAGTTGAGATATGAAACATGCAACACTTATACTTTGTGGCAGTTTTAAATTACCACAAATTGTAGAATTTTTTCATATAAACTTTATAACTTATGACAATTAAAAACGGTCATAAACTGTAAGGGTAAGGTATCTCGCGATTCACCTATTTTTAGAGATCTCAGAAATAATGTAAATATACTAATTAATTATCAAACTTGCAAAGAATTGACTATAGATGATAGGTGAGTCCAAGTAACACCCAAGAAGTTAGGGGAATCCTAGAAGTTGCTTTTGAAATGGAAACAGAAGTATTTAACCACCGCCAATGCAAATTAGAAAGCCGGCACTTGACATTTTGCTGTCGTTAATTTTCTTAACGTCTCTTTGCAACATTGGATTCATGCACATGGTCCTGGACATGGTGCCATGTGAAACTTTCATTGTGGCCGCCCCAAATACTCACTCCAGCCACTATTATGAGTTTTTATGAAATGGAAAACAATGCTTGCACTTAATTGTTCTATTTATGGGAGAACCATCAATCAATAAAACTATAAAAGCCCCACCGGTCAAACAGTAGTTAGTTAGGTGCCAAAATATAAAAGAAAAAGATGCATTAATTTAGATATAAGGATTAATGTGTTTTTGCAGTCCGTATAAAATTTCTTTACACAAATATTCAATAATTGATTACCACATTAAAAAATTTGATTTAATAAAAACAAAAATAAGTAACTATATACTTTTGAGTTTGTGACTTGGAAGTATGTGTAAATATCATAATGAATTGAATTTTTTTTTGAACTCAAAGATATAAATTGGGTAGACAAAAAGAAAACAAAAATGTTATTTGATCTTCCATTTTGGAGAAGCCGCTGAAAGAAAAAAAACGATATTGCATTTTGGGTCAAGTTGGTCCCTGAATGTGTCAACCGCCTTCAAATTGGTCCCTAAACTTCTAAAATGCATCACGCGGTCCCTGAATGTGGCAAAAGACATTCAAGTTAGTCTCTGGGGTTAAAATCGTTGACGGACGTTAACAGAACTGCTGACATGGATTTTTTTTCCATGCTGGAGTGTCCACATGTAAAATTTGGGGAAAAGGATAAACTTCAATTTAGTCCCTCTTTCAATTAAACCCATAAAATAAAATAAAAACAATTTTAGTAAATAAAAAAACTCTAGCCCTAAATTAGTCTTCATCATTTCACCGTCTTCATCATCACATCAACACCACACCATAACCAACATGAATTAGCACCACCATCTTCCTCCGCCGTCAAACTCGATCATCCCACCATCGCTTCCCCTCCATCCAGATTGCACCAGCACCGTATCTCCCCTCCTCCCGGATTAAACGCGCTGCCACCTTCATCACCACGACCTTAATCGCGCTCAGCCACCTCCTCTCTTCCCAAATCAATCCCCTTCATCACCGATCTGAAGCTTTTCTCTCCAAACAATGAAAACCCAACAGATCGGGTGCGGTGCTCTGATTTCATCACATTCGTTTCCTCTTCCTTTTCCTATTATGTTGATGTTGCAGTGGATGCTCGTGGTTCTTGTGTTTCCTTGTTTCATGAAATCGACCTAGTGGCATGATTTATCGGAATTGCTTAATGGGTCTTGGATTTTTGGATTTTTTGAGGTTGTTGGTGGTTGAAAGAGCGGGGATTTGAGTTGTATATCTCTATTTTTTTTTGGGTTTTCAATTTGGGGGTTTTTCTCTGTTAAATTTTTTTTTGTCTCTGTTCATCTTACTGAAACTTCAGGTGTTTAACAGCAGCACTTACATGATCTGCGTGTGATTTTGTCTTTTTGATTCTTTAATGTGTCAATTCCTCGGAGAAAGGGTGTGGTTTGCTTTTGTGTTTATGGGTTATTTGTCTACAAATGGTGATTGTAGGAAACAATGATCCTTCTGAATCCAAGTGCTCTTTGATCGATGGCTAGGTGCGGGTTGTGCTTTGACTGTCGCTGGGGAATTTAAGATGGAAGGCAGGATGATAGTAAGGGTGGGATTTTGTTTTATTTTCTTTCTTCTTGAATCTTCTATTTCTGGCATTGCTTTGTCTTCATTTCTTGTAATTAGGTGTTAGCACCATCTAATTGGAAATGAAAAAGAAGATGGGGGATTAATTTTTTGGGTTTTACTTATTATTTATGGATTTGAGAGTTTAATTTTCTAGGTTTTTGTTCTTGTTCTTGAGTTTGGAAAAACATATTTAATCCAATTGTGAATTTTATATTGGGACTAGTTTGCCACATTCAGTGACTAATTTGACTCCAAATGTTTTCCCAACACTTTAGTTCCACGTGGACAATCCAACTAGGCAAAAAAATTTAAAAAAAAAGATTTTGTTAACGGTCGTTTGTTTTTTTCACATCAAGGATTAATTTGAATGACGTTTGTCACATTCAGGGACCGCAGGATGCATTTTGAAAGTTTAGGGACCAACTTGAAGGCGGGTAACACATTCAGGGACCAACTTGGCTATTTACCCATTGCATTTTTATAGAGAGAAGAGCACACGTTTAGGTTAATAAATCCTCTACACATCCTTCGTCTTGTTAATTTTCCTTGAACCCAAACCACAAAAACCCTTGCTGATGAGTGAACGAGTCATGATATATACACACCTCATTTTTAAAACACTTCATTTTCATCTTTTTTTATTTCTATCTCTCTCATCTTACCATCTATCACATCTCATATTTTTTCTCACTTGTTTTTTTTTCCTATCTCTCTCACCATTCCACCTCTCCACCTCAAAAGAGAGGTGTGGTCTGAGTGAACGAATTTTCATTTTTTATTCCACTCACTTAGCTGCAATGCGCGTGCAGTGCGCTACATAATTTATTTGTAAAGAATTTTGTTTAGTAATTTAGATTTGAATAAGATGTCAAATTGCATATTAACGGTCACTTTCTGACCCTAAGCACGTGACCAAAACATTGATTTTCTCCCATACTGTATTATACTACTATAGTACTATTACTATATGTATACAGTTAACCTGCGTAGACTTTGGGGATATTGAGAAGGGGGTAAAACAATATCTGTCACATACTCACATGCATGAAGGCCTAAAACTAATTGAACCAATTTCATGAAAGAAATTAAATATGTAAAAAATGGAATTCGGTCAACGATTTTGTGTTTTATAGTAAGAGTTAGAGACATAAGGGTTAGCTCGGATGAAGGGTGAATGGTCCACTGTTCGAACTCTGAGAATCACTAATTTACTAATATTACTAAAAACTAATATTTGCGATAATTATTACTGTATGAAATAAATTTTATAACAGTTTGAACGAAAGAGTATGTTCTTCAATCACTATTTTCTATTTACAATCTGAACCCTCACCTGCACAGTCCATAACTTCACATAATTCATTTAGTAAACATCTTAATCAGTTTGGAAGCAACTTCAGCGCCACTCATTCCCTCTTATCCCATTTGAAGAATATGACTTTGTTCGACTTTTGGGGGGTTTACATGGCCCATTTTTCTCACTTAAGTGCTTTTCAAAGAAAAGTTCCATCCTTTGTTCTTTTATTGTACTCTTCTTCAGAGGAAGAAGACTTTTATGATCATCCACTTGTAGTATTAATCAACCTTTATTTGTGGGTGAGGATCCATGCATACATTTTTCAAACATTATTTTATTAATTAATTAGGTTATTCGATGAAAAAGGTTCGTGGGGTTTGGCTCTCTCTATGAGTGCTCTTGACCAACAAGCTTGCGTGGTCTTGAATTTGAACATACATATATGCATTGTATCGTAAGGCATGGACCAATTAGCATGTTCAACTGACCTTATCGTAAGCTACAAAAGAAGAAATGTAGAAGCAAAGCTGAACATTTTTTGGTTGAGTGAGTGAGGAACCGTTTGGAGGTTCACCATACTTTGCCGTGGGAAGTATGAAATATCAAAATCTTTTGTGTGTGGATCTATTATGCAATATAAGGTACATATGGAAGTTGGGGGTTATGGGCTATTGCTTGCCTGTCTTTCTCAAATTAATCTACAAACATTTGCCTTTAATTTTAATTGTTGATTCTCTAAAAAAACACATAATTATCGATGATCTTTTTATGGGGTTGTCTAAATGACTCATGATAAAGTTTGGGTTAAATAACCCATCATCCAATTACATTAGAGATAAATGAGTTGGAAATAAATTAATAAATAAAATATAGAAATTCCAACTCACTTATCTCCAATGTGAATTCCAACTCATTTATCTCCAATGTGATTGGATGATGGGTTATTTAACTCAAACTTTATCATGGGTCATTTAGACAATCCCTCTTTTTACTAATGGTTTAGAAACTTTCGTAAAATTTCGCTGTGTTACCGATGACACAGGTAAGTTGGTAGGTTTTAAAAAATTTACGGTCTAAGACAGATTTAACCGTCGATAACTTATAAATATCTTAAAAAAGCTGTCGTTAACCTGTAAATAGGCGTTAGTGATTCTTATGACATTTTTCTTCGTATGATGGATAATGATAGTTTTAATGGCCACAAAATGCTCATTTTACTGTGGAAAAAATAACTCCTTTATGAATAAAACTTTCATCAAAGTGATATTTTTTACGCAGCAAAATGAGTTTTTTATGCATACCAAATTAATGATTTAGGTTATCAGTAATCAGCATTATGTATAGAGTACAATTGATTTAGACTAATTATTGAGAGTACTAGTTTGTCAACACATATCCTCCAAATCATTTTTCAATACGTTTCTAAAATGTATTGATCGGGAGAGTACGCTCAAATCACTGATCAGATTGGTCAGGTGTACGTGGTCCTTGATGATAATAGTTTTTCTTGTAAAAAATATTAACAACAATTATTTCAATATTCTATTTTTAACATTTTTTATTAGTTTGTTGAAATTCATGACATGTCCACTACTAAGATAAATTTTAGAAGAGACTCACAAAAATTTCAATTAATTATCGGAAGGGTGATAAAGAAAAAATGTTAAAATTAGCATAGCTATCACTCCTTTTTTGAGTATATTATCATATGTGAATGCATGCTTAGAAGAAGGAGTATGATATGTCGGCTACGGACCTTTACCTACTTTTAGCAGTTTTGAACAATATATATGATTTTTTTTAACAGAACAATATATACGATATTAACTACTCTAGAACATTAGGAGTGCATTAATTAAGCTGACTAAGAAAAGGCGTCACGCCATGTGCTTCACTTATATAGCTATGAACCTAGTTTATTTTAATTAACTAAGTGGGGTCAAGCTATATAGTTAAGGATATATATATATCTGCAAGAATATACGTAAGATAAAAGTCTTTATCAGATTTATAATTAGTGGATTGTGATAGTTGTTATATATTACATAGAACCCAAAAAAAGGCTTAATCATAACTAGCGGGGGAAAGCCAAAAGGTCCACAAGATACAATATCCCTCGCGCGATGGGGATTTCTTTAAACAACTAGAGGTTCTCCTTGTCCAACAAAAATGTTAGCTAGCTAGCAGAGGAGATAGGGAGAATAGGAAATTAGATGTTAATTACCTTTAGTTATTTGTTAATCCTACCTAGCTAGCTGAAGTCTTTGTTTTTTAAGGATAAATAATAGCTAGATTAGGACTACTTGAGTTCAGTTTATAAAAGATTATACTAATCTCTCGTGTGAGATAAAGGTGTATATTGTTAAATATTCCAAGGCTTGTCTCAAAATAAAGTGATCAAGGGATCAAGTAAAGATGAGCATATATAGAAGATTAAAGGCTAGGGAGAGATTATAACAAGCATTATATATCGATTGATCACTTTCACAAGGGACGAAGGCACGCGTGCGGTGTGAAAAGGACGGAATAAAGTGTAGTTTTAGACGTGATCTTGATGGCAGGTAGCTAGCTAGCTTTAAGATCAGATACTGGAAAAATCCCGTGTGGTTCAAGAAATGCTCAAAGAGATGCTAAAGACAAACACAAAGTGGGAGGCACACGAAAAGAAGCATGTAGCAGTAGCAATTTGCTAGCTAATTTTACACAACTAAACTACCTTTTTGTGACTCCTCATTAGTGTTTCCATTTATAAATATCTTGAGAGTTCAGTTCATTTGTCTATGGGGCCACAACTATTAACGGTAGAGGTAGAGTAGAATCTGTTTACTCGATGACTTGTCCACTTGTCTTTTTTTAATGCTAAAAAGTGACTACTTCAATTGGAGGGTCTACTCAGTAAAGGAGAATATTGGGGGTGTTCATTTTGTGAAGATATATAAGGAGTGTGTTTGTATGAGTTGAGTACAAAGTTTGATTTTCCATCCATTGGCATATTCAATCACATTTTAATTCTTAGAATCTCAAATTGCTTATCATAATTTGCTTCATATGAATGAAGGCGGAGATGTCAATGAATAGGACCATCATGGAGAGAAGTAGAGTTATATTGCGAAGAGCAGCAGGAATGGTCAATTTGATATGAACAAAAGCAATTAAAATTATGTTACGTGATAAATCGGTTGCCATTAACTGCGAATTTCTCTACATGATATGTGCGCGTGATACACAACTCTCACGAAAGAACTAAACTATATCTAAAATCTAGGAATTGCGTATTCTAAAGATATGTTGACGGTGTTAAGGGATATCACTTGTGGGATGTCACGGCTCGCAAGGTTATATGAAGAAGAGTCTCTTGACCACTGTTAGGTTTTGATGAAGAGAACATCATCAACAAAGAAGAAAAATGTTGAAGACCATGAAGATTGGAAAAGACAAAGATTCAAGTTTATATAGATAAATTTTATATTTTTCTAGTTGTAGGTATGTGCTTGTGATAGTTCATTTTCAAGTTTGATATCACTTAAGGTTCATAACAGCATTTAACCAAAAAAAAAAGGTTCATACCAACTAAAATTAACAAGGGCAATTTTTTTTTTCAAAGTAAACGTGGTAAAAACCACTAAAGTAGACTTTACATTTTTAAGTTTGATATCACTTAAGGTTCATGACTCCCCATGGACTATATATACTTAGTTTAAACCCTGCATTCATGCTAGAACTCTTATATATCAGATTTATACTAGCTTTTTAGAGAATCAAGTTTTTCATAGAGAGCAAAATATATTATATCTACAAAAAACAGAAAACTAAATCTAATGTGATATTGTACTTTAAATTGGGCATTCCTTAGTTATTGTATAATTCTTCTTATCTTGAATCGGTTCTGGTTCCACCATAGGTTTGATGAAGATCATCATTGAGTTTGATGATAGTGTTCTTGAGCAGCCACTTTAAAGTTTTTTTTGTTCTAAAGATCTTTAATAGTAAGTCAACTTTAGTATTTTAATTATGGAAAGACATAAAATTAATATTTTACCCTTTTAATAAAACAGTTAGTTGAATAACGCCAAATTTAAAAGCGTGTCTTTTGCTATTTGCTGATAATTATTTAGTTCTAGGCTAAATATAGTTTCGAATTTACAATACAATATTACAAGCAACAAATTGCATGATCAACTCACAGAAGTGGCCCAACACTTTCAATTCAAGAAGCTCCAACTAAGTCTATCACAAGCTTACTGAAATTTTTGACCAAAAAAAAAAGTTTACTGAAAGTCAACCTTGAACAATGCTTCCAATGAACAAAACACCACTCATTAGAAAAAAATAATTGAAGTTATCTGACACTTGACGCGATTTGCATTAACTTTGGTCAATATCTTGTAAACAATATACAGAGAAATATGTAAACAATATACAGAGAAATATGGCAAAATTGTTGAATTCTAACTGGGTTGTCAATCTTTGAAATAAGTACAAGCAGAGTCTCATTCCACTTGACTAAGAGCATCTCCAATGCTAGTTCTTATTTCTTAGTTTTTAACACTATTCATGTGGGCCCATACTGCCACATGTGCTTAAACAACTCTATGCAGATTTTGCTCCAACCATGAGTTCTTAGTTCTTAGCATTATTCATTTGGTCCCACAATATCATTATAGTAGTAATATTTTTTACTTTCATATAATTTTGATTTAAATTTAAATGTTAATTCAATATTTAAATTAAATGAATTGATGAATGAGAGAGAAAAAATTAACTTTTCATACTAAGAACTCAAAAAGTAAAACATCTTATATAAGAACCTAGTTCTTATTTTTAAGAACTAAGAACTTCACGTCATCTCCTACAATGGTTAAGAACTCAGTTCTTAGTTCTTAACTAAAAAATAAGAACTAAGAACCTTGCATTGGAGATGCTCTAATGCAACTCATTATGATTGCAATTAATAATGAAGTCAATTACCAATCCTTTCACTGTTTACCACTGGAACTGAAAAAATACAGGTTGAAGTCTGTACGACTGAGAAATATGTACCTCATACGACTGAGATATAAAATTACTCAATTCATTCGTATAAATATACATTACCAAATGATTCAGCGACATGCACAAAAAGATTGCCTACTGCAATTTCCAACACAACATCCAATTCGAAGTAGTAAAATTCATATATAAACAAATTGCACACAAATTTATCAGCCTTTCTACATGCATACAGCATCCCATCAGTGCCTTGAACGGTTTCTTTTCCTGAAATGTGTTCTGAGTCAGTCTTTCATGATTAAGATGATGCTGTGGCATAACTTTCAAGGCATAGACAAATAAAAACCAAGTTGATTACCTGGGAGAACGGGAATAAGGGGATCGAGAACGAGACCGGGAGCGAGACCGGGAATGAGTTCGTGAAGGGGACGGGGAACCAGAACGAGAAGAAGAATAATGTCTTCTGGAACTCCTGCTTCTACTTGGACTTCTACTACGTCTGTATCTTCTGCAGTAAATCATATAATCTCAATACTAATAAATGAGAAAAATACACAGCAGGGCTCTATGTACTGACTTAACAGCAATTTGACTAATTGTTACCCATTCCACTAGTCACCCATCTCAGAAATCTACTAACATGTTAATGGTATTACTTTAAATTACAAGTCACTCAGTATACATTATACAGTCATTTGATTAAAATGAAATACAGAACAACAGCACCAGTGAGGAATCACACCACCTAGGGGGCATCAGGGTTGGGAATGAAGGTACCCCTCAACTTTGTATTTAATATTTATCCAATAGTATATATATATCCTTGAACTTGTGACCCATAAAACAGAAAACGTTGGCCAGTTATCTAATATAAGTTAACAGCAGAAAAAACTGATGTTCCTAAAGGAAAATTAGGTCAATTTTGCCAAGTCAACTAGAGGCAACTGTTGTCTTAAACTCTTAATAACAAAGGTCATGTATTCTGAACCCCGTTACATTAAACCATAGGCTACAGATTTTTATCTTGTGAATAATACATTAAATCAAAATGCACACAATCATCTAACGTGTGCAGAGTGTGATGAAATACCTTGGAGGGGAACGGCTGTTACTCCTGCTGCGGTGTCTATACCGACTCAATCGATTAGATTCAGCGAGCTTTTCCTGTCTCTGCTTCTCCTGTTCCTTTTTCTTGGCCAGTTCTGCCGCAGTATCCTTCTTAACTACACAGAGAAACACTTGCAATTATATCACGAACAGATTTAGAATTTACATAAATCCCGCTAGACTTGCTCCGGAAAAGAATGAGTAGAATGCAAAGAGAAGTAGTGCAGTAAAACAGAATATGTTTCAAATTTCTTTTGATACGTAACTAAAATAAATTATACAAACAGTCATACTTTGTTTGGTTAGTTGCCTGTTCATGATCCTTTTGAGTCTTTCTTGAGGAGTTTCTTTCTTCTCCCCTTGTAGAGGTTTCAAGGGCCCTCCAGAACCACTTGCCTTCAATTTTGCTAATGCTGATGAAGTGCTGTGGAAAAGAGAACAGCAATAAGAAAAATAAAAATAAAAAGATATTCATATTGAAGAAAGGAAAGACAACTAAAAGAAAAAATGAAATATCCATTTGCAATACCCCTAAGAAACAAGCTGAAGAAAGAAATAAGGAACATAAAGCAGAAATAACCCATGATTAATTTGCAGCATTATAACTGTCAGATGGACATGGAAGAATGTTCATAGGAAATCTAATGGTTAATGAAACAGAGGGTACCACAAAAACCATATACAATAAAACTCCCTTCACATAAACACAGTTGGGTGATAGCATACCTCACTGATGGCTTCCATACTTTAGTGCCCTTATCCTTATCAATAGATACACCAGAAGCAGGATCGACATGCAATGCCTCAAGTATGCAACCAGATGATGACCTGGAAGACAGTAGAGGAATTAGAAAAAATCTCCGTGATATTTCCATGCAACTCACAGTTAGTTATGCAAAATTCATTTCAAGGAACAATGAGCTTTAAATAGGAAGCCTCCCTCCTCCTTTTGGCAGTTACCCTCACAACCCTAGTCCTGATCTATTCTAAACCAAAAAAAATGCCTCAGGCAAACAATATAGGTGTTATGCTGCGCAGAGAAAAGACTGTCCAATCTATCTTGCAAGAATTAAAGGTCCAGTGCTCCGACCGGTTTAACATATCAACATGAGATGGAGGAGATCGTGGCGGAGAAAATCCTTCACGCCTGGGTTCAGCTGTTTCTCCAGAGCCCCCAAATTCAGTAATGTATTCTATTTTAGGAGTCCTTGGTTTGCTTCGGTAAATATCATCAGAATGACTACTGCGAGAATAACGCCTCGAGTGTGACGGAGAGTAGGACCGCGACCTTGACCTGTAAGTTGAAAATGACAATCATAACTAATAAGACTTCCTTCAAAATAAGTATGAGCAATCCGTAAAATTAATACATAAGACATAAATAACATCAACCAGAAAGACCTTGACAAGCAGTGGTATACCTTCTGGAACGAGAATAAGCTTCATAAGTAGGACTTCGCCTGGGTTCCCTGCATATATAGATTGAGTGCGTAACTAAGACAGGTATACAAGAAATAAAAAATGAACAGCTATCAAGCTTGCCGATGAGAAAAATATACTATATTCTTTGGTCAATATGAAAACATGAAAATATTAATATTACCGATAGGGATCATGGTGCAGCACACGAGTTCCAGATACCCGTGTAGATTCTCTCTCCCTCTCCCTTTCAATCTGAGAAGCCTTTCTCCTTTCCTTACGACTCAGCTTTCTCTACACAAATTATATATGCCAGTAAAGAACATCTGTACAATACTCTTAACAAAAATATTATTCATTCTTACTAAGAATGTTCCACTTACAATTGCAGGGTCACCTTTGATCATCTCTTTTTGCCTTTTTTCTTCTTCCTTAGCTTTCTTATCCATGTAAACAAGCCAACCGTATCTCTTAACCCCAAATTCTTTTGCAATTATCTCCATTCCTTCATCATTACTATCATCACTGTTAAAATCCTCATCATCCTCGTCGTCTTCGTCTTCCTCATTGTCATTATCATCATCATCATCTGAAATCTGGGATTCTTCTTTTCCATTCCCACCATAAGAAAACCCAACCTGTGAATAGGATCCTTTGTTTGCAGCAGGCTGTGGCAAATTAGATCTACAAATGCACATGAGGGTAAACAAAATAAGCTTATCTATCATGAAGTATTCCAATAACATATCATAAAAAGTTGCAGATAAAAGCGATGACGAATCCTCAAGGACTAAATTTTTAAAAAAATGGACTGCAAACTATTTCATGAACAATATGTTAAAACTACTCTTCCAAAATTAGATAGAAACAAAGTCAAACAGTGGATCCATTGAAAAAACCAAAAGCAATTCAATGGAAACACTCAAAATAATCAGAGTATTTTATGGAAACAAAATACTGTTATAAGATATTGCTTAAGAAAATTACTATGACTTTGCATTGAGAACCTGGAAACAAACTCAAACCCAATAGATTATAACTTTTTTACATATGCAAACCATGTCTATGCGCATTTATTGATACATTATTCCTTTTCGGCATTAAATGACTAAACAACTAGTTAAATATGATTGAAAGGGGTACCTGTCTGACATAAATGGAAGAGCAGACTTGGCCTCCATCTCTTGATTTACATGTTGCAAAGCCTCTTCATCAGTAACTGTTCAGATTAAAAACCTAGTTTGTAAATACAGCTTGAAAATTACTCCCTAGATGTCATAGATACAACCTTTTGTATGTATTGCTTTATCATGAATAGTTGATTAGTCGATGGACAATGGAGAAGGAAAAGAATAGATACAAAAACAACAATAAGCAAACTACTAGAGGTTATCAGAATCAAACTCGTTGTCGAGAAATAAAAAAGTACCGACATCCTCTACGCCGATGCTTTATTAAATCCCGATAACGCTCAAAATTAACAAACTCTTCTAATTCTTCTTCTTCTTCAGACTTCTCCTGGACCCGCCTATGACTACTATCCCGAATGAAATCAAGTAGAGCACGGCCATCAAATCTGCCAAGACATAGGATAAGCAGTAAGTTTAATATGACTAATCAAATCTACATAACAGCATTCATGAGAACAGAAGAAAGATTGTGACCTGTCAATCAATATATCCTGTTTCCCGTTCCAAGGTATCCTGAGACAGAAATGCACAACCAAGTCAGCCTTAAATGAAGTGCATTTTGCAACTAAAGTAACTTCAGAGGATATAGTTATCATACATGATATCTTTAACAATTAACAAAAGGGACTTCATATCATTATCAAACCAGCACATTGATTAACACACCATACTACTTCAGCCCTTAATTGTACAAAAAATCAGCTTACATTGCAGGAACCACTTTAAGCTGATGAAATTATTTCTTCTCTTATGATCTTAAATCAAATTGAAGACTTTAAAAATTAATTATGTGTATAATTTAATAGAAACAAATCGAGCTAAGAATAATATCAACTACATTAAAAAAGTAAACTAAAATCTGCATGTGAATACCCTAAAAACAGCAAATTACATCATGAATTCCAAAAACTTAATCAAATCAACTTGAAAGATTTGAAGCGATCCTATAAACGATGATTAGTTAGCGGTAAAAAAGGAAAGTGCCCACGGAAAGAGAAAAGGAAGAGAGACTAACAGGCCCTGCTGATCCTGGGTAGCTTGGTAAAGTGCGTCGTCTCGATAGGTTCGGGAACGGAAGCCAACGAGCTGAATGGATTGTTGAGGATCGCCGCGCCTCTTGGCAAGGTAAACGGCTCGTCTCTGTGCTCGCTTTCGAGCCGCGTCCATCATGTCGTGGACCTTCTTCTCCGACCTCCTCGCCTCGTGCCACATCGTTCCTTCTCCTTCTTCTTCTTCGTCTTCCTCGCAATCGATGGAAAGGAAACCCTAATTTTGATTCCACGAGATTTGATTGATTGACACACCAACCCGATGGATGAAAATGAATCCTCAATTCCACTGCCACATGCTTCTTTTCCAGCGAGCTATCTCGCCTTCTACGTGGCGGTTTTTCCTATTGGACCTGGATTACGGGTTCGTGGGCCCAACAATAAAACTTAAACCCGATATGGTCTTCGGTTGTAACTTAAACCCGAATTGACCAAAGAAAAAAAAAACCCGAATGACCCAAATTCACAGATTTTATATCTCCATTTATGATGGGAAATTATTAAAGCTGATTGACATATAAGTCAGAGAGGGAAAGGTCTGATGTACCAAAAATAAAATAAAAATTTGTCTCGCAAGAGTAAAGTTGAAAAACACTCTGGTAAAACTCTCGACTGAATGCTTATTGAACTTAGTTATCTACTAATTAACTGTGCTTAGACTTGTTGGTATACCGTAAGGTTCTGTTTCGTCCAACTTTTTTATGTCTTAAAAGTAACTTTTAAATTGAACTCAAAATAAGAGCTTTAAGAAAAAGTAATATTTGTCAATTTTATTTATTGTATTCCAAACGTTACTTTTATTCAAAGGCTATTTTTCAGTTTGTAAATTCACGATAATGAGTAATCACACAACACCATAGTAAATGGGTTAGGTAGTTGAGGTGGTGAACGTCAGCGGTGACAACAGAGGTGAAATAATGGTTACTTGGTAGTAGGGGAGGCGACGGTTATAGTGGAGGTGGTAGCAACAACAATAATAGTGGAGGTGGTTGTTATCCTATGTCAATGACTTTTTTTTTTGTAATGATCCTATGACAATGGTGGTTATGGTATGAAAGCAATGATGGTGGTAGTGATGTAGAGGTGATGGCAGCAAGATGATATTTTGGAGGTGGTGGTATAAGGTTGAGATGACAGTGACAATGATGAAAGTGTTGGAGGACGGTGTTGGCAGTGGTGGTAGAGGGGTGATGACGGTGGAGGTTGCGGTGAAGGGTGGAGATAGTGCTGGTGGTAGATGTGGTCATGATGACAATGATAATTGTGGAGGTTTGGTGGTGACGGTGGGATGGTGGAGGTGGTAGCGATAGTGGAGGGGTGGTGCTAATGATGGACTTGTTGGTGGTGATGGAGATGGATGTTACCTTGTTGCGACGATGGTCGTGGAAGTGGTAGCAATTGTGTTAATGGTGGATGGCGATGACCTTATTAATGGTGGCGGTGATGGTGGAGGGTGAAGGTAGCAATGAAGTAGGAGGGTGGTAAGGATGATGGTGGTGGCAGCGACGGTGGTGGGGCGTCAAGATGGTGGCGGCGACAACGGTGGTGGTGGTGGTGGACGAGGGTGGCCTTATTGATTGTTTAGATGGTTGTGGCGATGGTGGTAGATGGTGAATGTGGCGAAGAAGGAGGTGGTGGTGGTCACAGCGAGGTGACAAGGGTGGAGGTGATGTAGAGAAACCACCTAAATAAGAGCACGACACTTTAATTAACCTTTATAAAAGCATAAGTTTTTTTTTAAGAAAACTCGTAATAGTTTTTTTTTCTTCTTTTTTCGAAAAAGCTCATTATAATTTTTTTCTTCAACAAAAAAGATTACTTATTTTTCATAGAGTTTATTCTTAAATGTAGTTGACCCAACTTTTACTTTTAAGGAGTTTTTAAGTTAAAAAATGGTCAAACACACCTAAGTCTTATACGATCGATTTTGACATTTACTCAATCTGTTTTAGAAAGATTGTTGTTTAAAGTTGTGACACAAATAGTAAGATAATAATTATTGGTAGTACAAATGTTACTAAAATACTCTTATTTAATTGTAGTAGTAATATATGGATTATGTGCAACTATTAAATTCTACCTTAGATAGAGAAGAATGTGGTTGGTTCATATGAAATGTGATAAGTGAGAGAAAATTTATTAAAGGAAAATTCTATAAGACACGAGGAACCCGTCCACGAAAGTCACGACAATGAATATTTCAATTGTTTGTTGATTAGTTACCTGATTTTCCTCTCTCCTCAAATTTATTTTCACCGACTTTGATTGGTTAGATTGCCTAATCGTGCTACTCGTGTCTGTTTTCCTCCGTGTCCTGTAGCTTTGCTCTTTATTAAATGAGGGTTTAAAAGAAAAAAATAGAAACAAATGCATTGATTTTCTAAAATAACAGATTTTTTGAAAAAATTGAAGAGTGTCTAAAACAAAAACCGCAATTTTTCGGAAAAATGGGTAGTTAGTATTAAAGAAAATTTATCATGCCTGATCTATATGAGATAAGTTTTGCTCACGCGTAAGTTTTGTAAACAAAATTGCTTACGCGTGATTTCCCATTGAGTGTGTGAGTATTAATCTACTAATACATAATCCCATTGAGTACTTGACAAGCTCCTTTCAAAAAAAAAAAAGAGTACTTGACAAGCTTTTGAGGTTATTGTATTTATAAATAATTCTACCATAAGTGAATGATTATGTATAACCTGGGACTCCTGCTGTCGACACTAGACTCAATTAAGTTATTTTGTTCTAATAATATATGGCATCTATACTTTCAAAAGAAAATAATAATATATGGCAACTATGCGGCATCTTCGTACGCATATACTCAATTAGTAATAAGCACCAGAAGAAAAATATGGTAAATGTAGGCCCAAATTAAGATTATTTCAAGTGGGTTCATGATTTTGTGATGTGTTGACCCTTTAACCTAACAACCAGAACAAGGGTATCACGGTCCACATGGAGTGGTATTAACTGAAATTAGCAATCCCTATGGATGATAGTACGTAGTATACAACACGGCTAGCTTATTTACAAAGATAGAAATAGCATTGTCTTATACTCAACTTTAAATATGTCTCTAAAGAATATATATGTTTGATCATACTATTAGTTTCCCAAAGTTGATGATTGAAACATTAGCAAAGTCCACGAAATATTCCTTATTAGTATAGGAAACGTTGCAATTTTGACCGAACCTTGTATACCTTCGAGATTTCCTCTAAAAGGAAATTTGAAATTGCATGTTTGGTGATGAGGCAATTGCGTAGGATGAGTATTTTGTGTATTAGGAATAAAGTAAGAGTTCAATGGTTTTCAAATCTAAAGATGGAATTAAACTTTCTCATATTAGGGTAACAAGTCGACTCGTGAGACATATAGATCAAAATCATAATTAATCCGTTAAAACTGGGTTGAGTCGGGCTGACCATCTACTATTGGTTTTTAGGATAAAAATCTCAAACTCATATATTTGTGTATGCTATTATCAAGTTGTGACTTCAAAAACAATGAAGCTAGCATTGAAATAAATAATTCAAAAAACTCAACTATATTCAAATAAATCATATAAACGTCCCACTAGTGATGAATTATTGTCATTACTATATAAATTCATTTCGTTCTTAAATAAAATGAAGAAGGTTCGTTTTCAGAAGAGGAAAGAAAAAATTTCAAGTTGCTATCAAGGATTACACGTTCAAAGTTGTCTCATATTTGACCAAATCACGGATGGATATTCTATTCAAAGTAAAGAGAATTATCAACAAATCAACATAGAACATTAGGTTGTTTTGAGAAAATTCTATTAATAAAAAGAATGATCAACTCCGTGACTCATGCTGTTTATTTATTAAATTTACTAGTAGTGAATGTAACGTACGTGATATACGAAATGACAAATTCAAAATAGAATTTAATATATAATTATGATTATTGATTATGATTGTTCTAATAGACGGAAACACAGCTAATCGAAAACCTCGTATCATCTTAACACATGATAGCTAGAGAAATCACTTTTACGGTAATATATTTTGTCCGTAATTTAAATAAACACCAAGAGATATGTCGTAAATTGGAAGCAAGCAATTCCAGATTTCCCGTTTATTTAATTGAAAACCCATTAAATACTCCAGCTAACTTCATGTATAACTCTGACTCATCAATTACACCGAATATCTTGAGCGATTAATTTCTTGGGCATTAAGCTATAACATTATTATTTTTTGAATAGAATCAAATTAAAATATAATTATAACTCTTTGTGCGCAAGGTACTAATAAACAAGTGTATAAACTAAATAATGCAGTAATTGATTATGTTTTGGTGAAATGGCAGAAGAGTTGTATTGATTGGGTGACCTGTTAAGTTAATAAATAAAAAATATACGATATTTATACGCCAAGCAAGCAAAGCAGGCCAACGAAGAGAGAGAAAAAAAGGAAAAGACAGGTCATCATGACGTGGACCAATGAAAGAGAGACAAGGTCTTCAATGTTGATCCACCACCTCACCACACCACACAACTCACGCCTTAAATCTCTTCCTCCCTATTCCAATTCAAAACCGCCGAACCCAAAACCTAACGAAGCCATAGCGCTCCCTCCCAACTCTCCGTGCGAGGTCCCTCGACCTCCGCACAACCACCGCACCACCACCGTCGCCGCCGCCATGTCCGATTCCGATTTCGAAGATCCTCCACGCGATCCGCCACCAGCCTTCCTCCTCCACCGCCCCCCGCTCATGCATCCTTCCTCTGCCTCGCCGCTTCTAAAGCAGCGATCGTGGTCGCCGGATGTGTGCCGCAACGAGGCGTGGCTCCGCCGTAAAGGAAACTGGAAGAATCGCCGCACAAAGAGCGTGACGGATGAGGATGTTGATGAACTCAAGGCCTGCATTGAATTAGGCTTCGGATTTGAATCCTCACCTGAAGTAGAACTCGATCGCCGCCTCTCTGATACGTTACCTGCTCTTGAACTCTACCATGCCGTCAACAAAAGCTACAGTGAATCACGCTTCCATAAACCCCCAACCGCGACGGCGCCTTCTTCCTCCGCCGCCTCTGATCGCGAAAGTACACCTTCCCCAATCAGTAGTCCCCGCACCGCCATCTTTGGAACTGGTAAACAGTTATTCCTCAATTTCTCAATTAATTAAACCTAATTTCATTCTTAATCATGATCATGATCGCTCTGGTTTTCAATTTTGCTAATCTAGATTTCGTTGTTGTTGATTTTTAGATGATGATCCTCAAACGGTGAAGACACGGCTGAGGCAGTGGGCACAGGTGGTTGCTTGTGCGGTGCGCCAGAGTTCATGCTGAAATCGTGATGAATGATGTGATTGTTGAACCGTGATTAACCGAACCATGGTTAATTGGCACAGTTAACCACAGAACCAATCTCGCAGTGATGATTGATATGAATGATGAAAACGATTGCTCACCGAACCGGTCCGAATGCGGACCTAGATTAACCACCGAATTATCTCGCACCAAAGTTAGCTAGTTAGTTTATTAATATGTGGAACTGTCGGTAGCTTTTTTATTTGTATTTTGCTTGTCCAGTATATCTATGACTAAGGTAGATCTATAAATAATTCTTATAATAAGATGGTAGAATTGCAGTAGATTTGTTTTGTACTGTGAATTGGTTGAATTTCGTGCTGCTCCATCTTGGTATTAGTATTATATTCATCTTGATATTTTTGTAGTTTTTTGAAAGAGGAATATAGAAATCTTGTGACTCTGACAAAGGATTGACTCGTTAAGGGGATACAGCTAACTTTCTACTAACTTGAAAGCGAATTAAGCTGCTTTTGTTCATGTCATCAATTTGGGAATATTATTGTGGTGCTGGTTTCCTGGTGTCTCTGACTCATTGTACTTTCTAGCCTGTCATGACTCATGTTCCACCCTTTTTCTAGTAACGGGAAACTCAGGAGAATGGAACTTGTTGACTTTGATGAGGGATTTGTGCATGGTTTTCACATTTACCGCGGAGGTGGTGTCAGGTAACTGGGTAGTATATTATTAAACCCCAATTGTGACAGAAATTGCTGCAAAGGAAAATTGAAAGTTAGCTTAATACTTTCATGAATGCCTGCCTTGATCGAACTATGAGTGGAGTCCATGTCACCCCTCATGCTTATTGTAAAGCAATTGTTTCACTGAAAAATTAAATGACAGCATAGATCATGTATGATGTATGTAGCTGAAATCCTTTCAGATCAGTGATCACCAAAGAATTCTAGTAATCTAAATTAGGTCAAATGAGAGATCAGGTTCAGTCTTGATGAAGATGTCATTTACCGTTCACACAGGACTTCTTATTGATCTCATTACTACTGCCTACAGGTCTACAGCAGTTACAGAAATCAATGTTTCGGTTATCTCCATTGGGATTTAGTCTTAATGGTCTTCGTTGTCCATTACGTTTCAAATTGTTTCCTCTCCATATTCTTAAATAACGGTCCTAGCCAGACACAAGCGATGTTTGGATGTTATTTTACAAAAATCAATTCAAGTGGAGTAGTTCTGTTGTGAAAGCGAATAAAGGATTCTGGTAAAAAACACAATTGATGTTGATTGTGATGTTTATCACATATTCACACGCTAATCCAAACATGAGAGGTGTAAGCATGAAAAAACATTACATAAAGTCATGTTTAACATGCTTTGATTAGGTGTTGCTCCTTTTCCGTGACTTCTCATTGTACCGATTATACTCTTCATCCTTTTCTTCCCTGTCCCTGGTGTCACAACTGGTCATTGGAAAAATTAATTTGGAAATGAAATTGTAACTCTACCGTCTACCCAATTGTGGATGAGTAGAAGAGAAGAATAGAAAAATAGGATGAAGTCACTTGTTACAGGAAATGAGAAGGACCATTAAAATGTTTTTATTTTTTTCATTTATGCCTAAAATGTTTTTGTTTCCTCCATATCCCAGCTCGAGTAAATCCAAATGCGAGGAAATTTTTAGGGGATGTTGGCCAAACATTTGGTTATTGGTAACTTGATCCTGATATCAAAACTTCCGCCATAAAGAAGGCCGAAACTATTGGCAATCAACCACATTTACTACCTGACTGTTCCGGTATAGAACCTTAACGTGGGCTAATCAAACTGAAAGCGAACAAGATAAGAAAAAAGCTAAGAAAATTGCGTAAAAATGATAGGTCCCCTGCCGCTTGGGCGGTGCCTGTTATTTATAACTTGGGTTTTGGTCCGAACGAACCATGGGTTGCCCGGCCCATTAGGTATACAAAATGATCAGTCCGAGTGTCTTAGGAATTGATACGCCCATGTTAGACCACAAGCCCACAAGACACTAAGGCTTAGAATAAGACGAAAGTGTCTTTAAGCAGCCCACAACATTAGAATGTTTATAAAGTAACTTAGATGGGCGTATAAATCATAACATTTGCTCATTTGAATGAAAACAGATAACAATAATCACATCAGTCTAACTCTTCTTGTATTTCTCTCCCTTGCGCGTTGAATCAGCTAGTCAAATCTCTTTATCTGTCACTTCCTATGCCTTTACTGTGGCAAGAGCCATCATTGTTTTTACCTGCTATAATTACATCAACAAGATATCTACAGATATTTGAGAACTTGAGCCATAATGTTACCATGCGTTCTCAGAACCCACTAGCCTCATCATCAAGGCAAACATAAATACGATTAGATAATTAAATTCACATGCGAGGAGTCATACTCCTCTTTGAAACGTCACACCTACTGGACTAAAAAGTCCCTTCAATTCAAATTCACCACAAATCACATCCCTTTAAAATCAGATCTTGGACCAACGTGTCCCCCGAGTCCAATCGTCACATCTGTCATCTAAATGCACGCATGAAAAGACGCATCCATCTAGCATTTAATGCTGGAATTAATTCACTCTTTAGACCCACCTTTTCATCTTGTCTTACCCTTCTATATAAAGCCTAAAATTTCTACCCTTTCTACACACTCTCATTTTTCCCTTTCTATACTCTCTCTTTTTACCAAGATCCAAACTTTTTTAATCCTTTCTCCCGGAGTTTGCCCAACACCGCCGCTCTTCACCTATACTCAGTAGCGACATTTCCAGATTCCGACTAAGTCTTCATCCGTCCCAGGTAAATCTTCTTCCCCTCCTTTTTCCTGTAAACTCAACAAATATTTTGCATGCTCAAACCCAAAAACTTAAATTTCTCTCAACCCAAAAACTCGTCTTTCTCAACCCAGAAACTTGTTTTTCTCAACCCAGAAACTTGTCTTTCTCAACCCAGAAACTTGTCTTGATTTTGAATTTTTTATGTTCAAACCTACGACTTAAACCCAACTTCTACCTTCATCTTACCCTTCTAAAATTTCCCTTTCAGGATTCCCTCTGAAAGAATGGCTGCTAAACGAACTCGTAGGGAAACTTCTGCTCCTAATGTTCAAAACTCTGCAGACTCTTTATGGGTTGCAAGTAAAATCAAAAAACAATTTTCCAAAATCAATTCCCCAAAAGCCGTAGTGGATTTAGTGACCAAGTATACTTTTAGGAAAGATGGCCTAGATGCCCACCTAGACATAGTTCCCTGTGCTCTGGACGAACCTTGTTGTTTCGGAAAAATAGACAATCTGGGGCGAAACTTCACCTACCTGTTTGAAATTCTATTTTCTAACTTGAAGTACAATCTCCCCTTTTCTGATTTTACCTGTTCTATTTTAACCCTTCTAAACGTGGCCCCTACCCAACTTCACGGGAATGCATGGGCTTACCTTAAAGCCTTTGAAATTCTCTGCTTGACCTTAGGCATCGAACCCACAAGCAACAAATTTTTCTATTTCTTTGAAACCTGTGGACGAAATGTTAGGGGCGAATATGTTTCGCTTGCTACTGCTAGGGGCCTAGGATTATTTACCCTTTACAAAAGTCACTACAAACACTTCAAAGGAAGATTTTTCAAACTTCGCGAATCTGATCGCTGTAAGGATATATTCTACTTTGATGATGGAAGCCCTCGATTTCCTTTCTATTGGACGAACCGATATGAGGTAATCGTCAAAATTCCTGACGATGCCCTGACTCCCGAGGAACTAGTTGACTGTCGATTCCTGTCCAACCTAGGATTAAACCTGAAAGATTTTATGACCGCCCTTTCTAAAAATCAAGCGGGAACGTATATTGGTAAGGCATCCTAGTTGACATTTTTTTTCTTCCTGTTTTACACTATGTTTACCGATGTTCTAACATTCTTATTCTTTTTGCAGCCTAAATGGCTCGCCTTTCAGAGGAAGACATCCTCCGTTTCCGCCGCGAGCAACAAGCTGCTCGTGAGAAAAGGAACCCGACGAAGTCCATTGCCGAACAAAACACAAGTCATTCCGGCACTGAAACTGATCGCCCCACCAAGAAAAAGAAGAAAAATGAAGAAACTACTTCGGCCAAAAACAAAACTCCAAATCAAACATCTCTTGATCAATTCATGAACAAGAGTGCTGCTGTTGAAATGAACAAAGGCTGTTCATCAAGTGCTCCGCCCCCTTGCTGGAAGAACTTGCTAAAAGAGTTCGAGGAGTTAACTTCCAATGAAGTAACTTCGCTATGGGACTCGAAGATTGACTTTAATTCGCTGGTGGAAACAAATTTGGTTTTTGAGGCGGACCGTGAAAAGATGAGGAAGATGGGATTAAAGGAGGCTTGTCAAGCCATGATGACGAAGGGTCTAGAGATTGCTGCCATTTCTAAAATGATTGACTTGGAATCTGCCGGGTTTGATGGCCTTGCCAACACCAAACTCGTCGAAGAAAAAGAAAAAGAAATTGAAAAGTTGAAGGCTACTATGAAGTTGTTGGATAAGTCCAACAAAGCGATTGAGAAGAAAGCTGCTGACTTAACATGGGAAGTCACCAATTTGAAGAAGACTGCTGCGGAAAACAATTCATCCATTCAAGCATTAAATGGAGAGAATGAGAAGATGAAAGCTGATCTTACGCAGTTGACCACTGTTCATAATCAAACTTTGAATGAAAACTCCACACTGAAGACAGAAATTGCTGAGTTGAAGTGTTCTGTTTTGGATCAATTTGAGGCTGGTTTCGCCAAAGCACTGAATCAAGTCTCCTTCCTCAATCCTGATTTGGCGATCAACCTTGAGGGTTCCAACCCCTATGCTCGCATCGTGGATGGCAAATTGGTTAGCCCCGACCAAGCAGATGGAGAAGGTGAAGAAGAAGATGGAGAAGAAGAAGATGAAGAAGAAGAAAAAGAGAAGAATGAAGAAGAAAATGTTAACACCAAGGAAGGAGAAGGGGAAAACCATTAACTACGACTTTTGTGCCCTTTCCTTATAGCAAATTATGTAAAAGACCTCCGGTCCTTTTTATTTTTCCGTTCCTTTATTCCCCTTGCTTTCATGTAACAAACTTTCAATCAATGTCATGAATTTCCTTCACTGTTATATATTTGTCAAAGACTTTCCTCATCCCAAATTTTCCTACAAGCACCTTGTCTCAAATGAAACATGTTATTCCGTCAAGATAACGTGTATTTAAACTGAGTAACTTATATTCTAACTAAGTACTAAGATTAAAAACATAATATTAAATATCAAAGCATAAGAGCTTTTAACAGAGTATGAATGACTTCATTTACTAACCTTTTCATCAGAATTGATCCGCCCTCTTTCACTATTTTACTGTATGTAGTAAAATTCTCTTGAACGAATCTCCAAAATTTTTGCAAGTTTGAAACTTATTCAACTACTTTGAAATCATAAGGCTTTAGTGTATATAACTTAGTCAAATTTTTCATCATTTGACATAGTTATTTATAGAAATCAAAGTCACAATATTTGATTTCGTTATTATGCTCGCGTGGAGACTTGTGCTTATTTTGGACAAGCTTAAATCCAAGTTAAGGCTGTGCTTATGAATTCGTGGCCGGACGCTCTTGTTTTAAGAGACTTACTCTTTTCTCAATTGTCTGACATTGCCCAATTGATAGACCTTAGCTGATAAGTTTTCCGCTATGGGATATAAAATGTTACGCCCCTGAACATTTTTAAAGGTTATGCCTCGTTAAAAATTCTCCCGCCTGGGGTAGAGAAAAGAGTGCACACCTGTTTGTTTATTAATATGTGATGCCTCGTTAAAAACTCTCCTTTTCAGGTAGAGAAAAGAGCACATCAAACTGAGTCTTACACACCAAACATATTCTAAACAACATGGAGAACCAACATAGTTTTTCACACGCACACATAATGGAAACAACTAACATAGTCTTCAAAACACACAAACTGAAACACACGGAAAACAAATTAGGCGAACATCCCTCACTTCAACTGTAATAGTAACGCAGATGTTGCGCATTCCAAGCCCTCGACACCCTTCTTCCAGACAACTGTTCCAAATGGTACGCCCCCTGGCCCAAATTTCTCCGAATTCTGTAAGGTCCTTCCCAATTTGGTGACAACTTTGAATCGTCTGACCCTTTTGCTTTTCTTTTCAATACCAAATCTCCTACTTCCATCTGCCTCAGAACTACTCTCGTGTTGTATCGCCTTTCTGACCTTTGCTTTACCACTGCCTGCCTCAAACGAACCTCTGCATGAGTCTCCTCAGCCAAATTCAAATCCACAAGTCTATTCATATCATTATGTTCTTCTTCATAAGTTGCCACTCTAAATGTTATGTCTTGCACCTCTACTGGAATCATCGCATCCACTCCGTACGTCAATTTGAACGGTGATTCGCCAGTAGTTGATTGTGGCGTTGTATTGTACGCCCAAATAACGGTAATCAATTCATCGGCCCATAATCCTTTTGCTTCGCCCAAATGCTTCTTGATCCCATTTAGAATTACCTTATTCGCAGATTCCACTTGCCCATTCGATTGTGGGTGTTCCACCGATGCAAAACGCATCTCAATACTCATCTCTGCACAAAAATCCTTTACACTTCTACTTGTAAACTGAGTGCCATTGTCTGAAATGATCGTAGCTGGTAGCCCAAATCTGCAAATTATCTTCCTCCAATAAAATCTTTTAACTTTTTCTGCTGTGATTTTTGCCATTGATTCCGCCTCAATCCATTTTGTAAAATAGTCCACTGCTACCAAAACGAATTTAACTTGTGAACCCGCTGGAGTAAAAGGTCCCAAAATATCCACTCCCCACATTGCGAATGGCCATGATGAACTCATCGAACTCAAAGTCTCTGGCGGTGCTCTATGCAAATCTGCATACATCTGACACTTTTCACATTTCTTCGCATACTCCATACAATCTGATCTCAGTGTTGGCCAATAAAACCCTGCTCTCAAAACTTTTGCTGCTAGAGATCTTCCCCCTACATGACTTGCACACACTCCCTCATGCACTTCGAAGATAATTCTGTTAGCTTCATCTTTGGAAACACATCTCAGCAATGGAACTCCCACTCCCCTTCTGTACAATTGATCGCCCAATAAAGTGTAAGGACTTGCCTCTCGAATTTGTTCTTTAGTAAATAAAAGTAAGTCAGCCCCCTCTGCTTCTAAACACAACTTGATTCGACCCATCCAATCTTGATCCACCACCATTGGAATTGCCATAATTTCTTCACTTTCGATGCTGGGACTGTTTAATACTTCCTGAATGACTGATTTGTTGTTTCCTGGTTTCTTGGTACTTGCTAACTTTGACAAGATATCAGCCCTCGTGTTCTCCTCCCTTGGCACATGATTGATATGCACTTTCGGCACCTGCTTCATCAAACTTTGAGCCTTCACTAAGTAATTGGCCAGCTGCACATCCTTCGCCTGATACTCTCCTTGGATTTGTCTGGAAACTATTTGTGAATCTGTCTTGATCCTGATGCTTTGTACGCCCATTTCAATTGCTAACTTCAAACCTGCGATTATAGCTTCATACTCTGCTTGATTATTACTGGCTTTAAAATCAAACTTCAAAGACTGTTCAACTGTTACGCCCCCTGGTCCCTCTAAGATCACTCCAGCCCCACTACCTTTAATATTAGACGAACCATCAACTGACAAACTCCATTCGCCTGATTCTCCACCCCTGTCATCTGGAGACATTTCATTGACAAAATCGATCAAAGTCTGTGGCTTAACCTGCCCCTTTTTCTCAAAAGTGATTCCAAACTCGGATAATTCAACAGCCCAGGAAACCATCCTCCCAGCTAAGTCAGGTTTTTGTAACACTTGGCGAAGTGGTAAGTCAGTTTTAACTACCACTGGAAAGCCTTGAAAATAGGGTCGTAATTTCCTGGCGGATATAATTAGGGCTAAAGCAGCCTTTTCAATCTTTTGGTATCTCAATTCTGCTCCTTGGAGTGCATGACTCACAAAATATATGATTCTCAATTCGTCCTTGAGTTCTTGCAGTAAAACTGAGCTAACAGCACTATCAGATATTGAAATAAATATTGAAAGCGAAATACCTGGAACTGGCTTTGATAAGATGGGTGGTTTTGATAGGTGCTGCTTCAAACTTTGAAACGCTGCTTCACATTCATCTGTCCATTGAAACGCCTTATTTTTTCTCAAACACTGGAAAAATGGAGCTGATTTACTTCCAGAACACGGCAAAAATCTCGCCAAAGCTGCAATTCTTCCTGTTAATTTTTGCACATCTTTCACTGAAGTAGGACTCTGCATCTCAATTATGGCCTTGCATTTATCAGGATTTGCTTCAATTCCTCTTCTTGTAATCATAAATCCCAAAAACTTTCCACTCTGAATCCCAAACGAACATTTCTCTGGATTAAGCCTCATATTATGCTTTCTGAGCTCCCCAAAAGCCTCTTCCAAATCTGAACAATGTGTTAACATCTCACTTGACTTCACCACCATGTCATCAACATAAATCTCCATGTTACGCCCCACCTGCTTCTCAAATACCTTATCCATCAACCTTTGATAAGTTGCCCCCGCATTTTTGAGTCCAAATGGCATGGTTTGATAGCAGTAGTTCGCCTGATTCGTCATAAAAGCTGTCTTCTCCTCGTCCGGTCCATACATTCTGATTTGATGGTATCCAGAGTATGCATCCATCAGGCTAAGCATTCCAAATCCAGACGCCCTATCCACAAGCTTATCAATATTCGGCAAAGGATAAGAGTTCTTCGGACAATGTTTGTTCAAATTCGTATAATCAGTACACATTCTCCATTTTCCGTTAGCCTTTTTCACCATAACAACGTTCGCCAACCACGTTGGATATTTCACTTCCCTAATAAATCCAGCCTCCAAAAGTTTGTTCGTTTCCACTTTAACAGCTTCAGCTTTCTCTTCGCCCATCTTTCTTTTAAGTTGAACAATTGGTTTTGCCCCTGGATTTAAAGCTAACTTATGACAAATAAACTCCGGATCAATTCCAGGAAGATCTTTCGCACTCCATGCAAATAAATCCATGTTTTCAGCCAAAAGTTTAACCAGCCTATCTTGCTGACTTGCTGTCAAACTCGTTCCAACCTTCAAATTCCTCTCGCCAATCGCCACTACTTTGGTTTCCTCTTCTGATGTCATCTTGCTTTCAATAAATCCATCACGAGGATCTAAACTTGTTTCTTCCTGATTCATATCAATCTCATACACCCTGTGTCCCTTTTTCACAGCTTTCTTTCCCATATGACCATATTGCTTGAAGCTTTCAGAATAACATTTTCTGGCTACAATTTGATCCGCCTTTAGCACTCCGACTCCTCCCTTGCTCAGCGTATACTTGACTGTTAAGTGTCTGGTAGAAATGATCGCCCCTAACTTATTCAATGAAGGTCTTCCAATAAGCACATTGTACGGCGAAGTACATTTTACTACTAAAAATTTAATAGCAAATGTTTCCGCATTTTTTCCTTCCCCAAAAATAGTATTCAACTCCACGTAACCTCTGACAAATACTTTTTCACCAGAAAAACCCACCAAGGACCCATCATAAGGCTGCAAATCAGATTCTGTCAGCCCCAATTTTTCAAAAGCGTCTCCATAAATTAAATCCGCCGAACTTCCCTGATCCAAAAGTACCCTCTCAATCTCATATTCAGCAATCGTTAACATCACCACAATTGGATCATCTTCATGAGGCTGAACACCCTCAAAATCCCGCACAGTAAAAGTAATATCTGGCTGATTAATTGCCCAACTTCCCCAATCGTTAGAATAAACGGCATTAATTGAATGAACATACCTCTTTCGAGCTGAATTAGTTACTCCTCCCCCTCGAAATCCACCAAAGATAGAATGAATTCGCCCCTTAGCTTTACCCTCTGATTGCCTGTTCTGACCATCACTATCAATTTCCTTTCCATCTTCAGTTCGCTTTGTTGAAGTTCCAGCCTCTTCAGAATTATTCCGCCCTTCAAGTTGCTTCATACATCCTGCCTTCACCAATTTTTCTATCTCCTTCTTCAAAGTGAAACAGTCATCAGTATTATGTCCTGAAATTCTATGGTATTCACACCACTTCTTTTTATCCACATAACCTGTTGACGGCTTTGGTTGCCGTGGAAAACGGATAACATTCGCCTCCAAACACATGTGTAAAGCATCAGTTAAGTTAACCGCCAAAGGTGCTGAACGTTCATTTTGATTCCGAGTCCACGTCATCGAATGCCCTGGTCCACACACTCCATACGGTTGAGCACGATTTTTGAAATTGGAACAGTTATCAAATCGATTGTCATAACGATTGCGGTTATTATATCCCGTATTTCCACGTTCTGTCCATCCCTTCGAATATTGATCCGTAACCACTCCTTTTTTCGCCTCGAACTGCTGTTTCTGCCCTGTTACCACCGCATTTGGGCGGTTATTCTTGATCTGATCACTTTGCTCCTCCCTAATGTATCCTTGAACCCTTTCACGTAGATGCACCATTGTTTCCACCGGTTTCCTGCTTAAATTACTGTTTAGACCGCCCGGCCTCAAACCCAATTCAAAGGCTGCAATGCAAATTTCCGGCATCTTATCCTCCAAATGAACAGATAGTTGATTGAAACGCCCCATATAAGATTGCAAAGTCTCATTTACTCCCTGCCGAATGTTGAATAATGTCGCCGGAGTCACCTTCTGAGCACGACTGGTAGAAAATTGAGACAAGAACTTTGTTGATAACTCCGTGAAATTTACAATTGACCTTGAAGGCAAAGTGGTAAACCAAATCATCGCCGACTTCTTAAAAGTCGACGGAAGCATTTTGCACTTTAGAGCATCTGATGCGCCTACAATAACCATTTTTGTATTAAAATACACTAAATGGTCCTTTGGATCTGAATCGCCGTAATAGGAATCGAGCTTTAACGTCTTCAAATTATCTGGGACAGCGGTGTTCGCTATTTCCTCTGTGAAAGGTTGAAAGTCCACCACCGTCTCAGCCATTCTTCGATCGCCCTCTCGTAACCCCTGAGTCTGATTGATATCAGTAAGTTGATTCTGTAACTGTTGATTGTGTTGACGAAGTTCATTGAGTTCGTCCATGATCTGTTGAAGAACATCGGGAGGAACTTAATTCTGTTGAACGTGATTCCTCTCTCCGTTCGCCCCGGATCGAGTCACCATTGTGGTGGAAAACGAAGCCTAGGAAAGTATCCTTCGGCCCCACGGTGGGCGCCAATGTTCCGGTATAGAACCTTAACGTGGGATAATCAAACTGAGAGCGAACAAGATAAGTAAAAAGCTAAGAAAATTGCGTAAAAATGATAGGTCCCCTGCCGCTTGGGCGGTGCCTGTTATTTATAACTTGGATTTTGGTCCGAACGAACCATGGGTTACCCGGCCCATTAGGTATACAAAATGATCAGCCCGAGTGTCTTAGGAATTGATACGCCCATGTTAGACCACAGACCAAATGAGCGATATGACTCATCACCCTTATTCTTCAACCGAAAATTCAGCCCCGACCCCCTCAACTCAAGGACACGTCTAAAAATTCATCCACATAATGTACACACAATGTCAATCATATAAAACCCATATTTTGGATTATCTGCTGCCATAGTGCCATGTAGCTCTACAAAGTGATAAAAAATTATAATTTTTTATCAATTCAACTTTTTACTGTAAAAGTCAAGACCTAATGATTTGCAAGAGACAACTACAAATAAAAGAATTATGATTTCTTCACACCTCATTTTGAGGTGGAAGGAGGAGGAGGAGGAGAGAGATAGGAAGAAAAGAAAAAGTATGAGAGAGAAAGTATGAGATGTGATAGATGATAAAAGGAGAGAGGTAGAAACAAAAATAAGTGGAAATGAAGTGTTTAAAAGATGAGGTGTGTATATATCATTACTCCAAATAAAATAGTTGTCATATTATCCCATTTTTTGACTTTCATTCAGAAACATGAGTTAGACTATCCCCTTGTCTAGTTCGTTCTTGTAGATTTGTGTGGTGAGTTTTCACACAAACGTTTATCTAGTTCAATTGACATAATTGATCATAATTATTTAAATAATGTATTTGTAAACATCTAAAAATGCCCTACGCAATTTTTTTTTAAAACAGATCTCCATATGTATTTTAGTTACAATTTGTTTGTTTGTGTGAAAAATAAGGGAGAAGACATGTTTGAAGAGGAAAATGCGGGAAAACTTGATTCTCTATGTTTGGATAAGCATGGAAAGAGAGATGAAAAACTTTGACTTTGACCACGTATGGGGCCGTTAAATCAACTTTCTGATTGTTCTGCAACTGGATCTTTGCCTAGTCCGTGTATCTATTAGGCCCAAACGTAAAGTTCAGAAGCCCATATAGCAACAACATTTTCTTTAAGAAAATTGACCAAAAATATGTTTATGTGTTTTATCATAAAATTCGACCCAGCAAAATTGTATTGATTTTAAACAAAAAACTTTATTGACAAAAAAAAAAACAAAAAAGTTTACATTGATTATTGATTTAGAGAATAAATCAACTGATAAGAGTTAAGGGACATGTGGGTTGGGAGGAGAAAATCTAGGAATCAATCCATGTAGAGTGTAAAATTATATTTTCGATGTAAAAAAAAGAAGATAAAATTCTACATTCTAAATTACCATCTTGTTAGTGAAACGCATTTAAAATTCTGCAGCCTATATAACTATTCTTAGTTTAAGAGATCTAGCCAACTAGAATAAATTGATAGACCAAGATGAAGAGATACTGTGAATATAATTTAGTTTTTTTTAAGGTATCCCACATTCGACAATCATGAGATTAATTTTCTCGACACTTATAGATCACAATAAGTGACTCCTAACAAATTATTCTTCATACGCATGGTTACATTTTTTTATATTTTACAATGCATATATAATATTAAACTCATATTTTAAAACTTCATGTAAGGGTAAAATTGTAAAAATATTATTGACTAATTTTATTTTCTCTTACCTTTTTTTTCTTTTTCCATTAGTTCAAAACAACTTAAAAATAGTCTCTTTTTCTATTATTTCCTTTTCATTTTTTTTGTCATTTTCACTTTTGCATCTAAAGTCTAAACTTGTCATTAAAGTTAGGAAAAAAACTTGATATCTTGGGAGAAAAAATTCAATCCTCCAATAATATTGAATATTCAGTTAGTCAGTGCTTAAATCAAATCCTAGTATTGGTTATTGCTGCCTTGTGGTGCCGGCATTGAATTTTAAAACATGCGACAGTGTGACACATAATTAAGCATATTGCATTACATATATTGCATTACATATCCTTGAAATTAGATGGTGGAATTAATGGTGGTGTGGATGGATGAGATAGACATTTTCCTCAACAATTCATAACCGTGAATTTCTGTTCCCCCATAACATAATGAATGCTTAGTGCTGTCACCAACAAAATTAAATGGAAGTCCTAGAAAAAACGTAGTATAAGACAAACGATCTAAAACCTTCTAATGTGTCTCGGTGCTCGGTGGCTTTTTTTCTGCTCTGTAATTTCATTTTATTATTATCATTTGGCAAAACTTTAAAAAAGTCAGCAAATTATAGTGTTTAATTAAGACTAAAGTCATAATGCTACATATTATAAACACGACATGATTCTTTAGTATATTTCATCAAAAGTCGGAAATATATTGTGCATACTATTTTTTAGTCATCAGTTAACACATTTAATCTAGACAATTTTTGACATTGACAATGGAAAACCAAAATTAAAATCCTCTCAGGTGAATTGAAAATGTCAAACATTGTGTATATATATTTTTATTTTAAAGAAACAACTATTGAAATTATATGAAGAGAACGATAGATAAAAAATTGTAACGAGAATAATTGACGAGGTTTACAAATGAGAGGACCACCATCTATATTTGTGAATGCGTATATCAATTGTATTGTCGGAAAATAATATATCTATTACATTGTAAATATCATACTCACGAATATGATGTTTTCGAATTTTTAGGTTCTACTCCCTCCCTCCGTTTCTTATTAACTGTCCACTTTAAAGAAAAAAATTTATTTCTATATATCTGTCAACTTAGAATTTCAAGAGAGTATTAAATGATGTTTTTCCAAGAAATGCCCTTGCAGGAACAATAAATGAGGAAAGATAATATACACTTTAAAGGGTGAAATAGGAAATCAAATAATACTTTTATAAAAAGTAACAAAATTAATTACACTCCTTAATATGTGTGTTTCTTCTCTTCATGAAGAGTTAAATAGGAACAGAGGGAGTAAGTTCTAACGAGGGGAAGGAAGATAACAACTTTTTTTTTTGTACATCGAAAATATAAATTGCATCCGCCGGGATTCGATCTTTGGACCTCCCTTACCCAGCTCATATGTCCCTCAGCTTAGGGGTGTACAAGACCCGACCCTACCCGCCAACACGTCCCGACCTGATCATTAAAAGATACCGGGTTCGGGTTGATCATTGAGTTATCCAGCTTCGGGTCAGGTTCGGGTTGATACTCGGACCACTCGGCCCGTCCCACATATATATTTTATAAAATTTTAATTTGTTATAATGGTCAAAGTGTGATAGATGGTGCTCAAATTTATCTTACCATGTGGATGAGATGAAAATGCTTAACTTCTATCTTATGGATTAAATAAACGTTGGTCAAAAGATGAACACTTTCATGCTCTAACAAGAGAAAATCATGCATGTGCATTATGCACATGTGAGACAAGTGAAAAGAGATTAAACGAAATGAGTGACAGGTGCATATAGATCAAATAAAACGTAAACCTCTCAAGTACAATAGATTATGCAAGAATTTGGTCCTTTCAAGTTCTTTTTTTTATAAAAAATAGTTCTCACTTATAACTCTTTTAGTATGTTATTATCTTTAAATTTTACAATTAATATCAAATAGTCTTAGATTTATTGTCCCTCGGGTCAACCCGGTCCCGTCCTACATAGACCCGACCTAAATTGAACCCGCATATTATCGGGTTGCTTCGGGTCTAGGGACGGGTTAGGGTTTAAGAATTGGTCCGGTCAATATTTAGGGTCGGGTTAGGGTTAACCATAACCCGTCCCAACCCGTCCCTTAGACACCCCTACGCTCAGCTCCTACCACTTGACCTATCATACGGGGACAAGATAACAATTTTTTCAACTAATTATATTTCATTCACACTTGTATATAAGTGGAAATAAATAGGAAAAAGGAGAGAGGTAATAAGAAAATAGTGAAAAAGTGAGAGATCTATAGTGATTATATATGGTTAAAAGAAAAACAAAGTGAAAATGTAAATGTTTGTAAAAGTGTAAATGAGTCATAAGCTCCTTTCAATGAAGATGGGGTTTTTTTTTTTACTAAGGAGGAAATAAAAATGCAATTGGTTTGTTGACAAATAAATAATGATATTCAACATCGGACGGATATCAATTGCTATCGATTTCGCATGTAATTTTTCATTACGTACAAAAATTAAAAATTAAAAATAAAAAGACATTCTAAAAGATAATTTAAAGTGATAATTTTGTAAGTTGTAGTAAAATAATATATGGAGTTCCTCAAAATCGTTTTTTTTCAAATAGTAGAACATACAGAAAACACTCTTAGCCCACTCCTAGATATAAGTATTTTTATTTAACTAATAACGATTAGGCTTAATAGCACTTTTTGTCCCTCACTTATCACAGTTTAGCAGTTCTGCTCCCTCATGAAATTTATTAGCCTACAACGTCACTCACGTTTACTAATTGTATTTTTTATTTTCAGTCAACTTCCATCCCAATATTTTTTTACAGGTCTTGACTAACAAATTAATTAAAAAAAAACAGAAACCTTAAAATTGTTAATCATTAGACATAAAACAGTTCTTCAAGCCTTATTTTTTAGTTAAAAACCGTTAAATATTGGATGAAAGTTAACGAAAAACAAAAACTGCAACAGTGAGTAAACGTGAGGGACATTGTAGGCTAATAAATTTCTTGAGGGACCAAAACTGTCAAATCGTGATAAGTGAGGGACAAATTTCTTGGATCTTGTAGTCAATCACATTATAGAGCAAAATTTGATATGTATTAGTCAACAAATTGGAATACATTTATCAACCAATTTTTTTTTCTTCTATTTGAACATATTTCAATAATTATTTTAATGTTTTAATATATGCAATTGTCGTAGCTCACCGGTGAGAAATGCTCAGCATTGACTCTACTGGATGTAGGGGAATTCCAATCCTTGGTCTATGAAGAGGTGAAAGGTAAACTCAGAACCTGTGGTCTAAGTGAGGGACCAAAAATGTTATTAAGTCTAACTACTATTCTACATACATCACGGTACGAGATTATTTGGACTACAAGATCCAATCACATTATAGAGCAAAATTTGATATGTATTAGTCAACAAATTGGAATACATTTATCAACCAATTTTTTTTCTTCTATTTGAACACATTTCAATAATTCTTTTAGTTGTTTTAATATGTGCAATTGTCACAGCTCACCGGTGAGAAATGCTTAACGTTGACTCTACTGGATGTAGGGAAATTCTAATCCTTGGTCTATGAAGAGGTGAAAGTTAAACTTAGAACCCTTGGTCGGTTGTGTTAACCTAAATTGTAAGCATGATACTAATTTTCAGGGAATTATTTAGTTAAATTATTCATTAATTTACGCTTATATTGGAAAATAAAAAATAGTTTTTCAAACTCAAATTGCTTAGTTAATAATTATAACACTCATAACTTAATTAATCAGTATTTTCATTTCCATGCCTATATAAATTTATATCTACACTTTAATTAATAAAAACATCCCTCTAAGGAGGTTTTGCTTTTTATAAACTACCTACATAAAATTATTATCTGATATTTTAATTAATTATAAAAAGGGAAAGAAAAAAAATAGATAGAGGTGTGGAAGAAACTTCGTACATAACAATAAGGAAACTAAGGGCTCGTTTGGCACGCCGTATTAGACATGATAGTATAAGCTTATACAATACATTATGAGTTTATCTATTGTTTGGTGATGACATTGTATTGTATAAGCTTACCCATCAAGGTCCCCTTATACGTTAAAATGACGTATTATTTAATCCATCATGTGAGTGATGGATAAGACATGATAAGGTTGTGACGTAAAAGTCACCATCACCACCACCCTCCATTGCTGCCAACTTACACCACCATTGACACCACCACCGCCACCGGTGTTGTCGCCACCACCCGATCACCACCGCCCTACCGTCACCACTGGTGTTGCCGCCACCACCACCACCACCGCCCTACCGCCACCACCGACACCACAAACTTATCGCCACCACCACCATAATCGCCGCCACCACTCTATTGCCACCACCGCCACCACCGACACCACAACCACCACCCTATCGCCACCACCACCATTGCCTCCACCCTCCACCGTCGCCGCCACCCTACTAAGCCGCCACCGCCTTACCACCACCACCCTATCGTCGCCAACACCACAACCACCAACGCTGCCACCACCGTCGCCGCCCTATCGCCACCACCGGTGTTGCCGCCACCTCCACCTCTACCACCACAACCGCCATCCTATCGCCACTACACCATAATCGTCGTCACCACTCTATTTCCACCACCACCGACACCACAACCACCACCCTATCGCCACCACCATTGCTTCCACCCTCCACCGTAGCCACCACCCTAGCGCAGCCGCTACCGTCACCACCCTATCATCACCACCACCACAACCACCATCGCTGCCACCACCACCACCAACCTATCTCCACTATCACCATCACAGCCACCAACACCAACCTACCACCACTTCCATCACCACCGCCACCACCGTTATAATCACCTCCATATTTGATTTTTATTATATATCATTATTCAATACTTCGTTAAACATAAAATTGCATTACTTTAAACGATATGGTAAATTATACAGAGTATGACCAAACGCTGGATAATATAAGAAAGTTATCAGGGCTTATACTATCAGGCCTAATACTATCAGGCCTAATACTATCAGGTCTTATACTATCAGACCTTATACTATACGTCGCACCAAACGAGCCCTAAGTGGATAATAAGTGAATGACAACGGTGGTTATCTATCGCCACACCTATAAACATCAAACGAATGAGGTCATTTTCCATTCAAATCTCAGAACTATATATGGTGAAATGGTGGGTGCTATTTTTGCTTATGCGTTTCAATTACGTCTTTTGCTTTTTTTTTCTTCCTTTTCCTGACATACATTATACATGCATCTTTGGCTAATTGATCACTTTTTTCCAATGATTTAGGAAGAGAGAAATCAGAATGATATCATAGTTTAAGATGGAAAAAATTATTGGGCTTAAACAACATTTGCAGTAGATTTACATTTATCCGACTCAAGAAGATTAGTTTGAACCTCCAACATGTCTAATACCCTACTCTACCAAACTAACCCTTATTTCAGCTAATTGGATTTGAAGGGGAACGTTTATATATAGAGATTGATCTAGTCAAATTGACCTCATTAATTTGCTATCAGTGTTGAATTCAGAAATTTTATCTTGTGAGAATAATATACACATGTGATTTTTTATTTTTTTGCCAAAACACATAAAAGTTTTGTTTGTTAAAAGGGGTCAAAGGTGTAGAAACAAAAATCTTAAACTAAGGTAGATCTCGTAAATGAAAGTCACCCCTACAATCTCAAGGAGGACCATCTAACACATGCAAACCAAAACTCAGTTCATTAATTTTCTAGCTAGCCATACAACTATCCTATTTGGTTCTCACGAAACATTAAGCTATATCCAAACCAAGGGACCAGGTGGACAACTAAGGCTATGGGTGATTTATAGTTTTAGCAAATCAATATTGAAGATGTTTCTAAGAACATTAAGCTATGTCCAGACTGTGAGTATACTGAAGGCAAGCTAGGTTAGATACTGTATAAAGGCTTATTTGGTTAGAGCGGGACTTCTCTTGACGATGCTTGTAGGGTATCAATTTTAACAAAGACGGTAGCATACATCCTATGCACCACCCAAGACCTAGTTGTTCAAAATTATAGAACAAAGGCTTAATTGCACTTTTGGTCCCCCAACTTTAGCCTTCCTGTGAAAATCGTCCCCAAACTTCAAAATTAGCAAAAACCATCCCTGAAGTTTACACCTTGTTGCAAAATTGGTTTTCCGTTACACTTCCGTGAGAAACTAACAGAATATTCCGTTAAAAATGAATTAAAAAATAAAGAAAAAAAATAAAAAAATAGTGGAAGCTCTTCAGATCTTCATCTTCCTAGTAAGCAAGAGGGAGTGGAAGATTAGGGTTCATCACAGCTTCTCCTCTCCTCATCTCCTCTACCGATCTTCTTCTGCCTCTCCTCTCTGTCCCTCAATCGCGTTCATCTTCTTCTTCTCTTCTCTTCTCTTCTCCGTTCCTCTTCTCCTCACCCATTCCTCTTCTCTTCTCGCGTTCATTTTCCTCCCACATCTTCTTCTTTATCTTCCGAAACCCAGCAACCCCAAATCGCGAAAAGAACCCAGATCCTTTGCCAATGGCGGTGCCTTTCTTGCGATCGGTTGCAGGTGATGGTGGGGTCGGGGTTCTTCAGAAACCTGATCTTCATAAACGCGAGAGAGAGAAGCCGACGACGGAGATAGAGAGAGAGGGACGACGGCGGAGATAGAGAGAGAGAGAGGGACGACGGAGTCGGCTGGAACACACGGCGGCGTTCGAGGAGGTGGGGCGATGGAGACTCGGTGAGGATGATGCCATGGAGCGTCGGGGTGACCCTTGCGGCGACAATGGAGCTGACTACGGCGATGGGGAGAGGGAAACGATGAAAACATCAGAACCAAGGTGACCGAGAGATGGTTATGACAATTGGGGTGTTTTCTTTCATCTTCTTCTCTGATTGGGGTGATAGGGAAAATTGGGGGTTTTTAAGATGTGGCTTAATAGCATGGTGGTTTCGGTTCTGTGTGGTGCGTGATGTTGGGGTTTTTGTTCTTCCTTTCATCTTTTCCTTCTGGTTATGGTGATTGGGGAATGACTGTGGCGATTGACAGGGAGAAGAGGTGGTGTCTTCATGTTGGAATTGTTTCAATGGTGAAGTGTGAGGTTCTGTTTGGTGTGGTTGAGGAAATGGTTATTTGGAGATGGATTCATGAGGTGAAGAATAGTGGTTAGTCATGGCTATGGAAAGAAGGATCAAATGGTGTTGGTAATGGAAGATGAAGAGAAGCTTGGTTTGTGTTATTTGGTTCTTGTTGAGGAAGAAGGACATGATGAAAGTTTAACCAAGCTTTGTAAGATAAGGAGCAGAAATTACAAAGGGATAAAATGTCTCTTCAACATGATTGTGCTTGTTCATTTCATACATCTTCATGTAAATTGCATTGAATCTTGTTAAATAGAATTATTTTGATTTAGAGCATGTGGTTTCAAAAAAAAACTTGAGATAATTTTTATTTGTGGGATTTTCTGGGTTTTGAATGAAGATGATGAAGATTGTTGAAGATGATGAAAACTCTATGAATTTTTTGGGTTTTTAATTTTTTTTACCCAGAAAACGTTAGTTTCTCACGGAAGTGTAACGGAAAACCAATTTTGCAACCGGGTGTAAACTTTAGGGATAGTTTTTGCTAATTTTGATGTTTGGGGACGATTTTCGCAAGAAGGCTAAAGTTGGGGGACCAAAAGTGCAATTAAGCCTAGAACAAATGAATCATGAATTCCTTTTAAGATGGAAGAAACCGTTGGTATGAAAAATATCCAATCTAGTAGGTGTGTTATGTGTGTGAATTTTTTTAACTTGTTTTTTCTATTACTTAAATATTTATTTTATTGTTCTTCATTTTCCTCCTTATGTTTATCATTAGTTAGTCTTGATTATAATTTCATACTACTATTTGTCTGTTCCATAAGAAAATGAGAGTTTAGAATATGAGATGATTGCCTATCAAACTATCTCCAAACATTCACGAAATATATATCTGGATGTATATTGTTTGTGTAGATATATAGACATTATTCTGGTTGCTAATGCACACGGTTGCTTAAACACGGAAATGCTTAAATTAGTAGTTAAATTGTGATAAAGTTCAAAACAAATCATGTGAATACGTTTGCAGCTTACATACATACTAAATATAGAGTCAGTCTTATGCTTGCTTTGTCCGCATATTATTTTTTAATAATAATTGCTGGGCGGTCAGAAGAGCCAGAAATGTCAAAAGCTAAGAAAATGAAGAAACCAAATGAGGTGACCAACCGACGAAAGACGACAAATCACATAACTTAGAATAATAAAAAGAGTTTAATTTTGATGCACCGACGGTACACCGTCAACCAATCAGATTTCAAAAATGTGACAAGTCAATTAATGAAATTAAATGAAAAGAGATATTTTCTCACATCCTTGAAATCTGATTGGTTGACCGTGTAAAAAAATTTTACACCGTCGGTGCATCAAACTTTTTCTCTAATATTAAAAATTCCTCCGATAACCATGAACAGAAGCAAGTGAGAGAAAATGGAAAGAGTTAGGTGAAACCAAAGAAAAAGCCCTCGCACCCACTTCTTCCTCCTGCTTCTCACACTCCCCGTTCCCATTCCTTATCCAATCCAATTCTATGATATCATAATCTCCTCAGCCTTATCATTTTTGTTATTTTAATAATACAAACGTCTAGCCAAATCTAATTATTATTATTATTCTTTTGTTTCTTTGCCATTTTCTCAGAAAAGGTACAAATACACACACGCGTCCATCCGTTAGAAAAGGGAAGAAAAAGTAAAGGCTTAATTGCAGTTTTCGTCCCTGATGTATAGCGCTTGTGCAATTTTGGTCCCTTTTGTTTAAAACGTGCAATTTTGATCCACCTAAGTTCTGGACGTGACAATTAGGTCCTTCTGTCAAATTGGTAACAGAAGTTGCCTATGTGGACTTAACTAATGACCTGGAACTGATAATGTGTGACACTGAAATGCCATGTCGTATTTCCTTTTAAAAAAATAATTAATTTTCTTTTCATTTTAATTTACTTCTAAATTGTATTTTTAATAACCCTCCTTCATCTCTAGAGATACAGCACCACCGCCCCACCGGTCACCACCGCCAGTCGCTTCTTCTCCTTTCTCCATCGCCCCACCACCACTCAAGCATCTCCTCCTCCTCCTCCTCCTCTTCTCAACACCAAAAACACTCACCCCATCGATCCCTCTTTCCTTCACCTTCTTCTTTTAACACACAGGAACCCACAGAGGAGGAGCGAAAATAGGAGCCAAGCTTTCATTGTCACGACCAGAGAATCGAATTCCACTCGATTTGAATTTTCAAACTCTACCCAAATCCAAAAAAGTTCAGAAAAACAACAAATTGGTTGTTGAGGACGGTGTGGGGATCGTCGATGAAGCGAACCATCTCGTAAAGCACCCTCTCGACGGCGGGATGAGGTCGATACTGTTGACCTTGTCAGTGTTGATGAGGTCGCAGAGGTGGAGATTGGTGGCCCAATCGAGTTCGTCGAGGGCTTCGGAGGTAGCGTCCTCGACGAGCTTGTCGACCTGGGTGATTGAGGAGGAGGGTTTATGGGTGAAGGGGTGAGGGTTTGGGTTGATGAGCGTAGGAGGGAGAAGGTGAAGGGGTTTGGGTTTGGGTATGATGAGCTGAGTGTGGGAGGGAGAAGGGGAGGGGTTTGAGGTTGATGTTGCTGGGTTTTGGGTGGGGGTGTTTTGATTATGGGTTTCTTCAGATTGAAAGATGAAGGTGAGATGATGAAGAACTGAAGATGATGAAAGGGAAGATGAAGAAGGGGCGGTGGTTTTTTCTTTCTTTATGAGTTTTTATAAATTAATTTAATTAATATTATTTTTATTTATTTAATTAGGTGGCATCCCAGTGGCGCACAAAGTCACATCCATGTCATTAATGAGCTCCACATAGGCAAACGGCGTTAACGATTTGACGGAAAACTAACGGAAGGACCTAATTGTCACGTCTAGAACTTAGGTGGATCAAAATTGCACGTTTTAAACAAAAGGGACCAAAATTGCACAAGCGCTATACATCAGGGACGAAAACTGCAATTAAGCCAAAAGTAAAACGCACTTAGAATAAAAGGAAAATGTACAAGGAAAAGATGAAGCTTCCCTCTAGAAAATTTTCACATGAAACAACATTATTATTATTTTTCCATGAGGAAAGAAAAAGCCAACGATGACCCATACAAAAAGCGTGTTTGTGTGCAACATTTTCCAAATTCTGGCCTTAAAAAATCAAAGTGAAGAAGTGGCATGAATGGGTACGTGTGGATGCGGTTATCGTTCGGTCCAAAGTAACTTTAGAATTCTTTAGTGCTTCTCAAAATTTCTAGAACCCACACGTCACTTTGGACTAAGTTCCCTTCCGCAGTTATATAAAGAAGAATCCAGAACCAGAATTTTGTGTTAACTCTCAAGTCACAACACTTGTATGGAGAATTATGGTATTTGTCAGTGTCATCACCCAAATTGATTTCCAAAATCGCGTTACTACTACTCATGGATTCTGATCGTCCTAGAAAGCACTTAGTTCACTCTCGCTTCTTCCTCTCTGGCTTCTATTGCTGGGATTGGGAATTCTTAACCGCTCTTCTCCTCTTTAGTTGTTCTTCCTAAATCGCTCAATCCTTTTCAATTTCTTTTTTCATCTTACATCAAATTAGGTAGTTAGAACACACAAAAAAATCAAGAAAAACAGATTTGTCATTTGTGAGGTAGGTGAAGGGTAATTTGGGAAGAAAAAATGTCACAGCGATCGGTGCCGGCGCCGTTCTTGACGAAAACGTATGAGATGGTGGACGATCCGGCGACGGAGGATGTGATTTCATGGAGCGAGAGCGGCAACACCTTCGTCGTGTGGAAGCATGCGGATTTTGCTAAGGATTTGCTTCCCAGTTACTTCAAGCATAACAATTTCTCCAGCTTTGTGCGTCAGCTCAATACCTATGTATGTTCATTCTTGCCTTTGATTTGTTAATCGAGATTGAGTTCTACGTTTTCCGATTTGCTAATTGAATTGGGCGTTTTTTTGTTTGTTTGAATATTTAGGGTTTCAGGAAGATCGTACCAGACAAATGGGAATTCGCGAATGAGAATTTCAAGCGAGGGAAGAGAGAGCTACTCTCCGAGATCAAACGGCGCAAGACGGTGGTGGCGCAACCGTCAGCGCAGGCTCCGGAGGTTGGTAAATCCGGAAACTCGACTTCGAATTCCGGCGGTGATGAAGTGGGGTCCAGCTCGACGTCGACGTCTTCGCCGGGTTCAAAGAACCCGGGATCGGTGGAGACAACGACCGCTCCTCCTAATACTCTTCCTCCGGCAACCCTTCAGTGCGCGAATTTATCGAGTGAGAACGAGAAATTGAAGAAGGAGAATGAAACTTTGGGGTGGGAGCTGGCACGTGCGAAGAAGCAGTGTGAAGAGTTGGTGGGTTTTCTGAGGGAGCGTTTGAAGGTGGGACCCGATCAGATCGAGCGTATAATGCGGAAAGGGAGTTATGGATCTGATGAAAATAACGCGGTAGGTGAGGGAAAATGTGAAGGTGAAGGAGAGTGTTTGAAACTGTTTGGGGTTTGGTTGAAAGAAAAGAGTTTTTGTGAAAAAAGAAACAATAAGAGAGAGCGTGAAGACCAAATGGGCTTTGGTGGGCCTCCAATACCTGCTAAGGTTTCAAAGACTACTACTGTTGTTGATTTTGGTGCTGTGAATGTGAAAGCAGTGATGAATAGTAGTAGCAAGGTTTGCAGCTGAACAAAACAAAACACCTTGGATCGCCACACATACTCAATCCATAATCAGAAAATAGTTTTTTCTGGTTTATTTTGTTTAGGAAAAAAAGAAGCAAATAAAGAAATAAGAGGAGAAGCCCAAAGCTGCTCCAAACATGTTGAGTTGTATATTTGTGCTGTAACATGATATAGGTTTATGATAGTGCAAAGATTAATCATGGTTGATAATAGGGTTTATTACTATAGTTTAATTAAAAAATGTCTTTTTCCCTTTTTAATATGCTTGTTATTTCTTACAAAATTAAATAATTGGTGGAGAGATACAAGATCCCTAAGGGGTTCTGAATTTATACTTTACCTTTGTGTTTGGTTTGCTTTGAGAGGAAACTTCAGAAAAGAAAATTGTGTGTGTAAAAATAGTGATATAATTTTTCCTTCATTTGGATGATCAATGATTTATACATGTGGAAATGTGTAGATGAGCAAAAATTGTGGGCACCATATGGTTGAGCTTTCATGCCTCCAAATCTCCAATGATGTGAGCAAGGTGTCAAAATTGTGTGGTCCACTTCAACAAATATCTATTTTTTAGACAAAACGAATATCCGTTTTTTCAGTCCATAAACAAATATACTTTTTAGCCCCCTCTTGATTTTGGCACATGAAACAAAGTAGGGGTTGTACCCTTTCAATGAATCTGTATTGACCCATGTTAGTAAAACTTACACTTTATCAAGTTTGTTCGGGTCTAACTTTCAAAAAAAAAAAAAAGTTTGTTCGGGTCTATGTATAAATTTGGGTTTAAAAAATTGGCCCAACTAATATCTAAGGTTGGGAACAAGTCAAGCACGACTTGTCCAACTAGTCACCGACTAATCCTAATATCAATTGATATTTTTTGCTTTATGTAATATTTTTTTTGGTACATTGCCTTAAGAAAACAAAAACTACGGTCTCACAAAAGAGACACCACACGCATCAGCTAACAAGAGCACTGCTTTATGTAATATGCATAAAGATGTGCAATATTTCTCTCTTCCATAATTTTTTTAATTTAATTTTTCTTTTTTTTTCTTTTTCTTTTTTTTTGGTATATTGATGATAAGATCATGAGTTCTTAAATTAACTTTTTTATTTTTGAACTCCAGTTCTTAAATTAACTCTAAACCTAATAACATTTTAGGCTACAATATTTTTTCACATTTTTTTTTTGAAAAGAGGATACAATATGTTTTCACAAATTTATTTTCGCTCAATGAAGCATTAGTATTTAGTAGTATAAAATAGACATTTAGTTATTATAATCTAATAATAGATTATTTCAAATATCAAATATAATTTTTTCTTTAAGATTTTCAACACCTTTCGTGTCAATTTGGTCTTATCTTATATTGGTCCGATCCTAACATTATTGGGTTGGTTCGAGTTTAGGGACGGGTTATGATCTATAGATTGACCCACCAATACTCGGGTATGGAACAACTGAAACTGGTCTTATCTTGTTCCTTGTACACCCCTAAAACAAAGCTCAACATGGAGGCCTAATGTATGATTTTTTGGTTACATAAGGAAAGCGACAAATAAGTAGTGAAAAAAACATCAACAAAAACCACTGAAAATATATAAAAGAAGAAAATAATTAATATTTCTCTATCTCTTGAAATCACGAGTAGTGATGAGTTTTTTTTCCAGCAATCCACCTTCCTTTTGGGGACTTCTTTTAAAAACTTGATAAAATTGTAATGATTCTTTCTCTCATAGAAAGATTCATTCTTCTTCGCATTAGATTTTCTTTTTACAGTAGATGGATTTCCTACTATAATAGTTGATTTTATTGCTTAAACAAATAAGCTAACTTTTTTAAGCTTCTTATGCCATCTTTCCAGCAATCGCCACAATCCCAATCATGTGATCACTTCTATTATCGTTTTTGGAGCTTCTACATTCACCATTTCTCATCACCATATCCCTCTTTGGTTTTCTTCAACCGTTTTATGGGCTGTACACAAGTTGTCCTCTTGTTTTTATGTGTTCTCACTATTATCTTTTTGACCTTTTTGTAGCACCCTTTAAGCCGCAATATTGGTTTTTCGGTGTATGTACATATTGCAATTCTTGCAGAGCCGGATGAGGTCTAAAATTTGGAGCATTGATTCAAAATTTGGAGTCTTATTTTAATTAGTTAACAGTGTAAAATGTCTTTTTTTTTTACATCGAAAAAATATATTGCACATTTTAGGAATTAATGTCTGGACCTAGGGATGACAACATAATCCAAACTCGTAGGGGCCGCTCGAAACCAATCCGATGTTACGGGCAAAACCCGACATGATCGGGTTTGAGTTTGATATTAGTTTTTTTATAGGTAAATGTTAGTTGTTAGTAAATTAGTCTTCCTCAGGATTCGAACCCTTCACCCTTCATCTCACAACAATGATATATCCACACCTCATCTTTTATACACTTTATTTTTACCTATTTTTATTTATATCTCTCTCTTCTTAAGTTCTTATCATCTATCACATTTTATACTTTCTCCCTCTTACTTTTTCTTTTCTTCATATCTCCCTCATCCTCCACCTATTTGCACCTCATATTTGAGGTGTGAACAAACAATTATTCGTCATCTCACACAACCCTTATGTCCCTAGCTCTTACAACTTAAGCTATCCTTCGGGGATGAGTTTGGTATTAGTGAAACCCGAACCCGAACCCGAACAATATATATAAAATTACAAAATTACTCTTATATATACCATGTTAACAACTTGATTTGTTAACAATTCAACAAGATACTATATTTGTTTGCAAAGAAGGTATAAAATGTTTTTTTCATAACAAAATCATATAAGTTACATTTTATTTTGCAAAAAACTCTATACATCAAGTTAGGTTAGGACGTGAGTTTGAGGCCATAACGGGTTTGCTATAAAAGTTTGGGTTTGGAAAAGGCAAAATCCGAGCCTGACTCGACCCGTTGCCATCCTACCTGAACCATCCCTACCCAACCCATATGTCCTCAAGCTCTTAAGAGCTATCATTCGGGGACTTAAAATGTCTTTATAATACCACTATATATAATAATTTCTTAAAAAAATTATATAAAAAAAAGATTATATACTTGCGCACTACAGCAGAATTTGTTTTTTGTCAATTATTACAGCAGAATTTAAGAAGTTGTAAAACATGAATGAAAATTTCATTGGGCCATTAATTTTGTTTGGAAGCGATACCTTGCTGGGCCAATGTTTTTGTACTGACAGGTAAATCATATATATGGCCCATTTTTTTTGCGAAAGAATCAAATCTTAGTTTAGTGGGTCTTGTCTTAACGCGTTTCATCTGACAAAAAAAAACTTAACGCGCTTCATCAACTGCTCGAAATATCGAAAGTTCGAACAAAGATTCTGAGACCTTGATTCAATCCCGGTGGTGTTGGTGCCCTAGCTCAATCGAAGATGGTACAATCTCTTTGCTATAACCTATCTAGTACTTCACTCACTTAGTTTTCAAGCTTCTTCTCTGTCAAATTCCTAACCTAATCTAATGTCTCACCACACCAATTTGTTCCTTTTCCTGTTGCGATCTTTCGAAAATTGAACCAGTAGATCATTAATCATTATTGAAGGAATGGTATTGGGTTCCCTTCATTCAATTGATGCATCAACTCTATCAAATTTTAGGTTTAGGAAAAATAAACATAAAATAACTATCTTTGTAATTACCTTTTCAGTCATCTCTGTATAGAGGGGAATCCAGGAGGTACAACAATAATAAACCAAGAGGACGTCACAATTTGCCCACGCAGAAGAAGCAGGAGATTAGGGAAGCTTTTGAGTTATTTGATACTGATGGCTCAGGTTTTATATTTAGACTTTAGCATCAAAATTTACACTATAGTCAAACTGTTTTCCTCCTTGCTTATATTTTGATGATTTCTTAGGTACTATTGATGCCAAGGAGCTTAATGTTGCCATGAGGTATGGTTGTGAATTTGTGATTCATAAGCTTAACTTAACATGTTTCTGGTATATTATTTGGATTCCGTAACCGACACATCTTTGTCTTGACAGGGCACTTGGATTTGAGATGACAGAAGAGGTATCATCTATATCCCAGTACATTCAATCAATTTTCCTATGTTTGAATGGAGTTTTGCAAGTTAAAATGATTTCTTCTATGTGGCTGTTGTTAAATTTATGAGGATTGGAGCGAATTATCTTTCTATGATAGTTGAAGCTAAATTCCCACGATTGCCCCTCTTTTGTTGTTTTAAGTTTTAACGTTTAGCAGTGGTTGTCCCTATCCTCACTCAGATAGGGAGTCAGTTGCTTTTGATGAAATCTGAATTCAGGGTAGCAGTCATTGGTTATGTACAAAATTGTCTAGATTTCCTGATGCCATTCTCTTTGTTAGATTTCTATTTGCATCTCTAATAAATAATCCACTGGTTAATTTCAGCAAATTGAGCAAATGATAGCAGATGTGGACAAGGATGGAAGTGGAGCAATTGATTATGATGAATTCGAGCACATGATGACCGCCAAAATAGGAGAAAGAGACACTAAAGAGGAGCTCATGAAAGCTTTTCATATTATCGATCAAGATAAAAATGTGAATTTCTTCACTGCTATACATGATTTATGATTCGTCTTGGTTCTAATTGTTTGTGGTCAATGCAGGGAAAGATATCTGCAGCAGACATCAAGCGCATTGCAAAAGAGTTAGGTCAAAATTTCACTGACAGAGAGATTCAGGAGATGGTTGATGAAGCAGACCAAAATAGTAAGTTATCCTAATCATCCTTGCAAATTTTCAAATTTTACAGCTAAACTTCTCATACATCATACTATGGTGAACTGGGTAGGGAGCATGTTCAAATTTCACTAACATAGAGTTGCTTTTATATGAAAAAAATATTATCATTACTTTGAACTACAAATTAGTGGTTTTCTGCATTAGAATTTCCTACTACTGGTCCTATTTTAGTACGCATATATGCTTGAGGCTGCCTTATCATAATTGTTACTTTGGTGAGCAAAGCGTTTGTGTAGTAATTAGGAAATATTGATTTTCTTTGCGTTCATGTTCTTGATTAATAGGAAAATGTCTTTGTATTGGCTTCCTTCCCCATTTTATTAATAGCAGTTCAGGATAATGTCCTTGATCTGAAACCCGCCATCAACAGGTGCATACATGTGAGCAGTGTAAGAGAAAATTAGAGGGAGAAAACAAAAGTTGAAAATATTGAAAAGAAAAGAAAAAAGGTTTACAATTTTTTTTTAATACAAAATAGTATATAAGTACGCATATTTTCAATGAGAATATTTCCTTAATGAACATTTAAGTAGTAGATTATTCTATGTAGGTTTTGAAATAGAGGGAGTGTTTTCATTGGTCTAATTATTCTCAAGTGTGGTCTATGCATTTGGATGACAAATTCCGTACAAATGTTGAAGGAGCAATAGAATATAGCCATTCTTTTTAACTGCAGATTTAGTAATTAATTCTGGCTTGCTCGATTATTAGATGAGCATAGTATACGTGTATGAGCATAGTATACATGTATTTGTCATATCATCATCTGGATCTACAAACTAATTTAATTTACTTCAGTAATTTTTTTGTCTCTCTCACATATTGTAAACATGATTGGTTGACAGTGCATACGTCTTACTCAGTCATTATAAACTTTTTTCTTACTCTCTTTGCCATAAGTCTTGGGAAATTTCTTCTTATTTTTTGACATGTTTGTTGCTTATATGCTTTTTGGCTTTGTAATATGCAGAAGATCGAGAGGTTGATCCAGAGGAATTCTTCATGATGATGAAAAGAACTAACTTTCATCACTAGTCATATCTATGTGAAGTAACTTATCTTTGTTTGGCTAGTCATATCTATGTGTGCAAATTGTATTAATGATGAGTATAATGTTATGATTGTATATTTATTGCCTATGAACACATGTTTCACATTTGTACCTAAAGCCTAAAGGGAACAGCCTGCGCAGAGCATTTTCTAATCAAGTTAAAAGTTACACTATAATAGACGCTAGCTTATCAAAATGCTTTGTACCAAAAAAAAAAGCTTATCAAAATGATGATTGACTATTCAACAAGTTTAAAAATGAAATGAGTCAGGTTAAATAAACAATGGTTATTTGGTGTTATAATGACAGTTTATGTGTAGAGTGTTGTTATAACTTTTTTCTTTTTCCGAATAGTAATATTGTTATAACTTCACATGATATACATAGCATCTGAATCAGTTAGTTCCAACAATTGATTGGGAAACAGGACAAAATGCACATAAGCCACTATATTAAAGTTTTGTCCATAATTATATTCATCAACTTTGATTCTGATTAACGCCATCCCTAAAATTCAACCAGGTTAAGAATTTTTACATTCGACAAATGCCAAAACTGAGGTATCTATACAATTATACATTCTCACGATTGAAAAGTAATTTCTATAGGTATGTTGACAAAGATCAAGAGGGCAGGTGCTACAAGAGCTTTGCTAAGCTGAAGAAGAGTGCAGCTTAGGCATGACTTCATGTGCAATTTTCGAATTCTATTACAATTTTCCTTCAATTAGTACACCTTGGTTGTTATATGGGTTTTATGTATCATTGAGGACTCCCTATGAAGTTTATTTTGAGATCTTTCATGTTAGTGGATTGATGTTAGTTTTTCCAAAAAAAATATTCATAGTTGATTACACTACACAAGTTAGGTGTCATAGCTTCATTTTAAAATTGATTGCCGTAAAGAGGTTGGGGAATTCCTTAAAATAAAAAAAAATAAAAAAAGAGTTGGGGGAATAAGAAAAAGGGGCACACGGTGGTTGGAGTGAGGAGGATGGGAATAATGGACACCATCGACGCTTCGTCTCCACCGTCTCAGAGCGGGTCATTCTCCTCCCTTCCCTTCCTCATTCCTTCCATTCATTTTCACTGTCTCTTCTCTAACCTTTTGTTTTTCATGAATCTATCTTCAGTCACTCACGCCATTTCTACCTCGCAGTAGACAGGCTTCAAGTCAAAATGGTACTCTTCTTATTCAATTCTTCAATTCGTGAATCTAAAACTGTGTTTGCTGAAAACGGTTGCGTAATTGCATTGCAGCAAACTCTGGTTGATCTTCTCGATTTGGTGGGTCGACGATCATGCTTGCCAATCGTTATCTGTTGCAGCACCCGCGACGACCTTGATTCTCTCTTCTCATCTCTTTCTGCTCTCCCCTTCATTTCCTCTTCTGCATTGGTTCGTCCCCTTCTCCTCGGGATTCTTCGCAATTTTCTACTCAATTTTGCTGATTCATCTTTGTTTTCCCCATCTCAGTACAGTGACCTTGCTGAAGGTGAACGCGCTTCAATTTTAGACAAATTCCGGCAAGTCACAGCAAAGTGGAACCAGATTAATCATGCTGGAGCAGGGAATGAGGATGATGATGATGAGGCAGGGAAAGTTGACAGGTCTCACATGATTATTGTAACAGATGCTTGCCTTCCCTTTCTTGCTTCTGGAGAGCCTCCCTTGAATGGTCATCTTCTCATTAACTACGAGTTGCCGGCAAAGAAGGTCTGGTTCTTCCTTTTTATCTCTAGTTGGTACTTGGTATTTACTACAATTTTCTGCATTCATGTCTGCAAATGTCCTCTGTAATCTGTAGCATTTAGTTTTGCAAAATTGATTTTCATTGTTTTCGTCGTATAATACTAATTGTGGTGACAATCTGCGACTGCGAATCTAGTGTTGCTTGTGCAAAAGATCCTTGGTCAATTAACTATTCTAAATGACAAATGACCATGTATACAGGACAGTAAAAAAAGTGAGTGAGATTAAGTGGCTGTTTCCTTTGTTCTTGAGATTGTACAAGTTGGCTTTTGTGATCATAGTGCGTGTTTGGATCATCGTTGTAAGGATTGAATAATGTTAAAGTGAAATTGATGTGATTTATGTTCGGATACTGTAAGGTATTGCTGTGAAATATGTGTGTGAACTCTCACAATGGATCATGTCCACCACAAAAGTTAGGATTTGTAGCTTCATCCATTAGATTTTGGAGCTAGAATTAATTGTGAAGGGAAATTTCCAAACACACAGTACTAGGAACTTGTTGCTGGCCATTTTCGTTCATTAGGTTAGTTCAGTCTTACTACATAAAGTAACTTTTGCTGGCCGTTACCACTCGCAATTGTGAAGGGAACTTGTTCCCCGTTTATCATTGATATTTGGTTCTCCTGTTCTCCGATTAGACTTGTTTCTCAAGAATCATGCGCCTCTTTTTGAATCATACATAGATGCATTTTACCTTCAGAATTGATGAAAGAATGTTGGCCTATTGTTTTTTGCATTGTGAAAGTGGTGTTTGTGTCTATCCATATTATCTCTTCTTCCTACCCTAATGATTCTATATATTTTTCTCATCATTTTTGTCTTTCGTGCAGGAAACATATGGAAGGCGTTTGGCAGCTTGTTTAACCGCTGGTCCTTTTTCTGCTACCCAGTTCTATAGTTTGTCATGTGACAGTTATGTTTTTTTCCTTTTTGCTGAGATTCCTCTCTAATGTGCAGATGGAATAGTCATCAATATGGTTGTTGGTGGGGAAGTAGTGACTCTAAAAAGTATTGAAGAAAGCACTGGTATTCTCATGCCAGAAATGCCAATGCAAGTAAGTTTGCTTACTTACTCTGATATGATGTGCTTTTGATTATATGTGGATCTCATGAAATTCATCTTTCCTTGAATTGTTTGAAGTTTATTCATATATGTAAGTATCTTTGTAGACCAAGAACTCGATTTTATGTATTATCAGGAGAAGAAGCACTCTCTTAGTTTTGTTTTTTATTAATATTGATCCTCTTTCTTTTCAGTTAGTATAATTGATCTCATAGAAATGTATACTAAACATATTGCAGATTCTTGACATTTTATGAAGTTGCTTTAGTCTTTGCCGCTGCCTGAAGAAAACAAAGAATTTGATTGCTTGCCCTCATCAATGGTTGAAGACTTGAAGCTCTCACATTGCCTTGAATATTCTGTCAGTACTCGGTAGTCACTACTACAAAGAAAATATACCGAAAAATATTATGATTAGAATATTTTCACCCTTTCATAGTGAAATGTGAAGTTTGAAACAACTTTTTTTAACTTATTTTATTGTAGCATTGAACACTTTAATATGAGTTTGATTAAACTCGTGAAAATAGCTTACAAACCTACGTGTAAAATATTTTGAGTTTATTTTTATAAGTTTCAAAAAAAAAATCTTATCAGTAAGTATTTGTATCCAACTTATAAGATCTGTTGAGCTTATTTGAATAAGTTTTTGGCTAAGTAAATAAGCATTTGAGGAGTGCTAGCATCACACTCTTTTAATAATTGATAAGGGTGTATTAACATAAGCCATAGGTGATTCACTTGCATAACAAATTAAGTGACATGAGAATACACTGTTTTACAAAAGAATCCAATGGGGAATCGTCGCAACATGCATTTCAAATTTTCAACATAAAACATACAGAAAATGTTTTATCCCACCACATTAAAGTGAATCTCACTGAATCCCAGCCACAAAATTTATTCGAATTTCACCAAAACAAGTTTTTAATCAATCCATTGTTGTATCATATAGCTGTGCATTTATGTATCAAAATTCAAAATGTCAAAAACAGCTTATGTCGAGTTTCAGTTCCCTCAAGTTTCATGGTTGCATCTTAGCTGATGCTAAGGCATACAGACGACTCAATTCATCCTGTAGTAGAGCATTCTCAATTATTAACTTCTTCATCTCCAATGATGCTTGACCACAGACGGTTAGGCGCCCACCACAATGATTGCATCTTGCATTTTCCATGGTCTCCTTCAACATATAATTCTCAGCCTGAAGCTTCTCATTTTCCTGTCTAAAAAGCGTGTTCCCATAACGTTCCCGTTGCATCTGATTCAAGGGAAAAATCCATTTAATACATCAACAAACAAGTTCATGAATACTAATACAAATACTAATGTAGTTCAATTTACCTTCAACTGAGTTCTTCTATTTTGAAACCAGTAAGTTACATGATTTTTCTCCAAGCCAATCCTTTTACTAAGATCCAATTTTTGCTTGTCATTGGGATAAAGAGTCTCCATGGACAACCTAAAACAGTTATGAGCAAAAACCAAAATGAAAATCATCCTACAAAACATGTGAATCGCACTTATAGATAAAAATGAAGAATTTCACAAAGCCATACGCTTCAAGCTCCCAAAGTTGTTGAGGAGTGTATCTCTGTTTCTTATTCTTCTGCTGAAGTTGGTCACCACCTGCATCTTGATTGCCACCAGATGCACCTTCAAAATTGTCACTCTCAAGCCCGCTTTGATGCTCATCGTTCCTTGTTTCACTATGGTCACCCATTTTCCTTTGCTGTAGTGCAGAATAGTCCCATCAACGTCAACAAAAAGGATGAATAGTAACATGAAAAAAAAAATCAAATTCTAAGTCACAAAGAAGTAACTATAAAAAAAGTTCAAACACACTGCGAAGGGCATAAAACTAGAGAGTATATGGAGCATAAAGTGGATAAAAGTTAAAATATACATGTACCCTTTCTCAGTTTCTCTTCCTATCTCCTAGATTTTGTTTGTTTGTAATTCTTTTCTGAAGGTGTCAATTTATATATTGATATCAAAGCCCCCTTTATCAGTTTTAGATTATTCATTTGCTTGACTTTTAAATTAGTTTGAGTCAAAAAGATAGAAAAAATATATTATTGTAAGTTATTACACATGTAAAGGAAAAAAATGTGTTTTTCATTCTATAATAATAATAATAAATAATGCTCACATAGAATACTGGACTTGAAGCCAATTAAGATAGTCAAGGGCATAAAAGGATAGAAAATAATATTTGTTTCTGTTTTTGAGTTTTGAATTCTCTTTACTTGACTTTTGAACCATATATTGAGTCAAATATTATACATTATCTATATATATAGTGAAAATTAGTTTCAGCTTTATATTAATAATAATAGAAATTTTATAAAATATACTTTATATTATTAATTATATAAATATTAATTTTAAATATTTAAATATAAGTATAAAAATATTATATAACAATTGATAATAATGTAGTTTTAATTATATTAATTGTTCATAGTAATATTTTTAATAATATTATTAAAATATTAAATATGGAATCAGTTACAATTTTAATTATTATTCACAATTTAGGAAAACTTTAAATATAGTCAAATAACACTAACTAATATTGTTTTTAAATATGATGCAAAAAATATTGTTTTTAAATATAGTAGAGATATTTAAAAGTAAAATTGTTTTGTTTAAAAAATAATTGAATTTTTTTTGGTTACTAAAAAAACTGAATATGGCACTACGTCATGTTTTCACTACAAGAATTATGTCTTTTAGTGACAAAACATATGGAAGGATATGATATGATAGTAATCATATTTTGTTGTTATCTGGTGTTTGTTGCGTCAGCAAGATAGGATAACACTATTTTGTCTCTTATCCTATCATGTCCATTATGTGTAAAAGTTATCCTAATGGGGGAGATATGATATAACTTATCCTGACAGGATATGATAACAATTATATATTTTCTTTCGGTTTCGAAACACCAAATTAATTTATTTCAATATATAATGATATTAATTAATTGATATAAAAAATTTATTTTTATTTAAAGTAAAAATAAATAAATAATTATTCATTAAATGGTAAAATAGACTACTCACTTATAAACATTAATTTATTAACAGTAATAGACTAAATTTTTATTATCATCAATTACTAAAATCATTTATCTACTTATATAATAATATACATATAAATTACTTTGGAGAAATTAATATTTTTAATAATATTTATTTAATTTAGCTAACCTCTATGTACTTTGGAGAAATTAATATTTTTGATAAAAATTATTTAATTTATTTAACCTCTATTTTTAATTTTTTATCACTTGTCAAAATTAAGTTAAAAACAATTGATTGATTACATAATTTTAATTATAATAAGCTCCCTTAAAAAACAAGCTAATCAATAAAATTAATTTACTGATATTATTTTAAAACATATATATGCTCATTTACAAAAATGTAAAAAAATTAAATTAATATAATTATCCCTTTTTAAAATGATAATTTAAAGAATCAGTTTTTAAATGTATTTTTTATTCAAAGAAAAATTTGATACATTTTTATAATTATATATCATATCCTGCCCTGTTATTATCCTGTGCACCCCAAACACAAGAGATGATAAGAGTCTATCATGCTCTTATCATAGCTTGTCCTTATCCAACTCTTTATCATATCATATTCTGACCACAAAACTGGCCCTAAATACATTTCATTCCTTCAGGGCCGGCCCAACACTAAATGAAATCTAAAGCAAGTTTAAAGTGAGAGTTTTTACCTAGAAAATATTTCTTTATTAAAAAATTTTACATAAAATAATTTTTTATTCAAGCATAATTTTTTACTCTGAACACTAATACGAGATAACTTTTTTTCTTTTGATGGAGATTGGACTTGGTTTTTTGAACTGAGACCTTGACTTTTATTTGAGGTTTTCTTTACAAAAATGTCTTTGGACTTATCAACTGAATGGGATGCCTTTTTTACTTAATAAATTTGAGTAAAATACACTCACCCCCCTCAAGGTTTGTGAGAATAACACTTAACTCCATTTTTATCCAAAATATACACTCCACCCCAATAATAATCTCATAATTACACTTAGCTCAATTCTTCTCCGAAATCTTCACTCCACCCCACCCCTTTAACACCATCCAAAAGATGCTAACGGAATATTCCTTTAACTCAAATTAATTAATTAAAATATAAATGATAAATAAATTACATTATCCTCTAACCAAATAATAATTGTACTATAATTTTGTAAATATTCTAAATATTTATAAAATATTTTAAATACCTCCAAATAACAAATAATAATTAAACTTGATGTTTATTATGGTCAAAATATTTCTCTCTCTAATATAACTCAAATTTAAATAGGGAGTGTTTCAGTCAAAATATTTATCAAATGATGAGTTCTTAATACCTGTGTATAACCTTAAACAACTTATATTTTAAAACTTAAAATGCCATGTGCTTAAGTGCTCATACAACCTAATAACTAAGGTAATCACATATCGTCATAACACAATTATATTTTGAAAGTTTAGTAAACTTATTGACAATTTTTTTTAGTAAACTTAGTGGTAAAGTTTTTGAGTTTTGATGGTTCAGACATTGAGTTAAGTTTTGCTAAATTTGTGATGGAAAATGTTGTTGCCTTGAAGAGGATGATTTCAAACTTAGCTGGAAGCTACGTAACTCAGATATGGAAGAAGTAAAACAGAAGTTGTTCTCGTTTAAGAAATGTTCTAGTTCTATGAATTTGGAATTATACCAAGAAGGCCAGAACATGCTTTATTGTAAATCATTTGTGCTACCCTCCAAATAACAAGAATTTATTTACTTGAATGAGCACTGATTATCTCGTGCTACTTTTTTTTTTAAAAGTATATTTATTATTTAGTTAGAAGATAATGTAATGTATTTATATTTAAATTAATTAATTTTGAGTTAAAAGAATATTCCGTTAGCATCTTTTGGATGGTGTTAAAGGGGGTGGGGTGGAGTGTAGAATTTAGAGAAGAATTGAGTTAAGTGTAATTGTGAGATTATTATTGGGGTGGAGTGCATATTTTGGATAAGAATGGAGCTAAGTGTTATTCTCACAAATCTTGAGGGGGGTGAGTGTATTTTACTCAATAAATTTTTTTGGTCTAAAATTGCTCGGACAAAATGACCCTGGGGCCGGCCCAGCATTCCTGGGTCACACAATGTTAATAAATTTTTTTGGCCTAAAACTGCTCGGACAAAATGACCATTGGGCCGGCCCAACATTCCTGGGCCACACAATGTTAATAAATTTCATTCAGAAAGGAATCATATCGTCTGGTTTCCTAATAAATGAAACAATTCTAACAAGATGAGACACCAATTCAACCAAATAGTGACAAAATTAGAAAATAAATACCATTGCAAAAATAAGAAGAAAAAAGTAGGGTGTCATTCTCAACACTATCGTTCAAATTGAGACTAAACGACTTATTTTTATTTGAAACAAAACTGCTAATATTAAAAAGGGTTAAATATTTTTTTCCACTAAAATAGTGAATTATTAATTTTAGTCCCCATTTAATTTTTCATTGATTTTAGTCTCCTTAAAATAGTAAATTATTGACTCTGGTCTCTCTATTCATTTTTGTGTCATTATGTGGCTAACACATTTTATGGTGTTTTTTGTGCATTAGTGACGGTTTATAAACCGCCACAAAACGGAATGAGGGACCATAATCAATAATTCAATATTTTAGTGGATTAAAATAAAAAAACAAGTTAAAGGAGGACCAAATTCAATAGTTCACTATTTCATGGGGACAAAAACATATTTAACCCTTTTAAAATACTTGAAATTAGTTTGATTAAATGCAGCAAGGTACCAGCTTTATAAGTATAACCAATGGCATTAATCTGTTTGCATTCCAAGCGCTCGCCCGGGCTCGCATAACCACCGCTAGAGCATCTCATTCTTTCCCTCAAAACAAAGATATTACTAATTACTCTTCCCACCTCAAAAATGAGGTGTAAAGATATAATTATTATAGTTATTCCTCCGCAATGATAGCTGGTAGTAATGCAAACAAGTTCAGTAATCTCCCTTTGTTCTTGTAGAATTTGATCAGTAAGCCATGGAGCTTATTTTGATAAATTCCTCATATTATTTTAGGAATATGTATTTCTACTCATTTATAAACTATTTTGAGCTTATTAAATTCTATTCAAACAATAATAAAAACTGTACGCATGATAAAACTGTACTAGTAAGTTTTAATTTGTGTTATTTTTTTTTATTGAGATGAGAATATTTCTTTGATGGGATTGACAATGAGACAATATTTAAGATTAGTAGGTATTGAAGGGATTGGGCAAGGCAGTGAGCATATTGAATAATTCAAGTGACATGAGAATAGGATTCAATCATTCAAGCACTTCTCTGTAAGTGGGGCGTGGTGGTGAATACACGGTTTTACAAAAGAGAACCCAAAGGAGAATCGTCCCAATTCATGCACACAGAACATGTTTTAAAGTGAACCTAGATCAATCCCAGCCACCAAAAAAGTTATTCCAATTTCACTAAAACTAGTGTTCTTAAAAACGTCTAGAACTTAGGTTTAAACTTTATTCAGATTCTACAACTTTAATTTTCCTCCATAAACCATATCCTGAGCTTTGAGGGAATCATCCAAAGGAGGATACTTTTCTATATAAGCAAACCATAATCTATTAGAATTCATAGTTGTATCAAATAGTTGTGTTTCTTTGCATCAAAGTCTCAAAATTAACAGAGCATGTCGAGATTGAGTTTCCTCAAGTTTCAAGGTAGCTTCTCAGGGAAGCCAACCTCTCCACGCAAAAATCAACCCAGGAAGAACAGCTTCAACTCAAGACAAACATCAACAGCAGGACTGAATTTCTGCCCAAACAAAGATGAAATGAAATGGGTGTTCGGGAAATTCGACTCCAACAAAGATGGCAAGATTAGCCTCCAAGAGTACAAGGAAGCAGCGAGGGCCTTGGACAGGGGTGTTGGGGAAACAGAGGCAGCAAAGACATTCAAAGTCATGGACTCGGACGGAGATGGGTTCATTGACTTCATTGAGTTCATGGAAATGTTCAATGGAGATCAGGGAAGTAGGATCAAAGAAGAGGAGATTAAGAGTGCTTTTCAAGTGTTTGATTTCAACGGTGATGGCAAAATCAGTGCTGAGGAATTATTGAGAGTTCTCAAAAGCCTGGGAGAGAGTTGCAGCCTCAGTGCTTGTAAGAAAATGGTTAAGGGGGTGGATGGGAATGGGGATGGTTTTATAGACTTGAATGAGTTTATGAGGATGATGATGAGTGGCAAGAAACTCGCTTAAATGATTCAGAGCAATATACACATATAAATTTGTCACTTTAAGAATATAGGCTCTATTTCTTCCGAATTTTCAAAACACTTTTTTGTTTTTAAAAATTGAAAACATGTTTGATATGATTATTGTGTAGCTTCTTCCCACAAATTAGTTTTGTTTTATCCATCAAATATAACATGATCGTTTTTTTAGAAATCCAAAAATAATATTAATTAAAAAATAAGCATGAGAACAAAGCTCTCCCAAAGAGTTAATTAACAAGGTCTCCACCGGGAGAAAGACAAGTCAACCAAATACACTCACTATGCAGTGAGTGAACTTGAACCAGATGCTTGACCACACAAACAATGTTAATATGTTACTTAGTTGAGTTAGTTCCATATAGCAGACCCAAAGCTTTTATCAACAGACTACGAGCACCATAGGTAGTGGAGAAACATTCCAGATTTCCAACAACCAAAGCATGAGCCAAGCATGAAGCGAATATACGATATCTATCTTCATAGCGGACTTATAAGCTATAAAGAATTAGACGCGGAGTTCAACCACTACAAGATTTAAAAGTAGGCTATATTTTGAAACAAAACAAGCAGAAAGCAAGCAAAGGGAGTGAAATTTTGACACAAGAAAGTAATTTTCCATCTTTCTTTCAGTATGACTGGCACCAAGAAACCAATATTACTTTCTTTTCATACTAAAATGCCTAAAAACCAATATATTGCAGATTGAGAAAAGGTAAAATAAAGAATCCGTGAGTGAATTTGTCACACTTCCTGAATTAGAAAAAAATCTAGACGCAAAGGGCATTTCAAATTAAAAAATTTCTAGAAGCAGATTTTGACAAGGTAACTTCTCTATGATTTTTTCACTATAAAGAAACAGTGAATTGCTGACGGTCCCAAAACCGTGGAAAAATATCACTATTAGTCGTCGGCAACATGTTTTTGAAAAAAGCAAAAAAAATGGTTCTTTATATTGAGGTGGTTTTCGGGCTTTATTGGTGGAGAACAAAGCTGCTATGTTGAAGCATATCTGGGTTCTAGCATCCAATCCACAAATGTTTGGATTTTTTTTAGTCTTCTGGTGAAGCGGCCCACCACTACACTTCATAGAAGCACTAGCGAAAAAGAAAAAAAAAATGGCAGGATTAGTTATCGTCAAATTATTGACAATTTTATCAACTGAAAATATCATCGATGATTTCAAACACCAATAATTTGGCGGGCAATTAAAAAACATCAACAAGTTGTCTACCGTTAAATTGATGGACTTTAAAAAAATTCGAAAATTAGTTACCACTTACCAGCATAAAGCTATTGGTAATTAAAAATTTGAAATTTTGGCCTACCGCGGACTTTAAAGAAATTATGAAGTTGATTTCTAAGAGATTTACATACAACCAAAACCGTCAGTGAGTAATAAATAGGTGTTTGCAGACCACCTAACTAACTCTTCATCCTCCTTTTACAATGAAGAATGATAAATCGTATTTACCAAAACACGATTACCATTAGTTTCACTATTTTTACGTATAATTTGTAACAACCCAAAGGTAAAATTGTCATAAGCTGTTGTAACAACCCAAATGTAAAATTGTCATAAGCTGCTGTTAATAGTAATTTGTGGTGTTAGTAACATAATTTATGACCATTTTAAGCCGTCACAAAATTATGAGCATAAATAAAAATCAATGAATATTGTAAGTAACTTTTAGATATACTAAACAAGTTTATGACACATTTTTAGGACACAAGTTAAACTACAAATTCAGTTAATAGAAATTATTCTCAATATACATTTATATATAGTTACGTGTAATTACACTATCATGACAAAACTTTTCTTATAGAAGGTTAGAATGTACCTGTGTAGTGGTTAGTTCACTAATTTTCTTAATCATGAAATTGAAGATTTGATCATGAATAAAACGTATTTTGTGATTACTCATTTACCGCTTAATACAAGCACGTACTCATAATACAGATTAATCTTTATTGTAGGTAGTAGATAGTTGCTAAAAAATGTGTTAGAATGTGGGGCGTCCAACTGGCGCAAGCCTAAAAAAAGTCACGATAATCAATGATATACTCAGTAAGCGTGACTTGCCCCATTTTGAACTTATATCGCAGTTCAAGTACAGCCACAAAGAAAGGCCCTTCACTGCATATCGGAAGGTGTCCTTTAAAATGTAGGTCATGCTTGTCTCCACATTATTTACTTTTTTAAAAAATAAAAATAAAACTTCCTAGAAGGATCATTCTCTTCAGCATTTGTTTTATCTTACCCCCAAGCCTTCTAAACAGTTACGAATTTCAAAGATGATAATGAAACAGTATATATATACTTTAGTCCAATTTGTATTTTTTTATAAGCATATAGTCCAATTTGCATAAATGAACATTTATAGTACAATCAAGGGAATTAATTTCACCATGGCCGTGCATTTCCGTACCCTAGTCATTGGTTATATACTTATATTGCACCCGAAACCAAGGAAATTATCAAGACTAATTAAACAAGGAGACACCCTAAAAAAAAAAATTATTTATCTTTAATATTTTTTACATAAAAATAGTTTCTTATAGTAATATAGATTTGAAACTAAAAAGTTACCTTTAAGTTTCTTCCATTAATTATTTTAGTTTCAATTTCTATTTCCATTCAAGTAGCAGAAGAGCATGCAAGCTTTACATCCTCAGACAACAAAATAGAGATCCCTGGGGGAGGCATCTCCAACCAGAAAGTCTTTTGGATACTAAAAGCTAGATGGGCTAAAAAGTCAGCTACTCTATTACAGGATCTTCTAACATGGAAAACAGAAAAAGAGTTAAAACTAGATGCCCCGCTCTTACATTCCCTAATTACATTCTCTATTACAGGATCTTCTTCCATTATTGATTACGACTCGAGATGTAATTGTAGAATAATTTTTAAACATGCATCTAATATTTGTATTTCATCGATCGAATTCAACATGAATCTACGTTTATTGACATTAGCTCACTCTCAAGAATTTTGTTATCCTTTTCTTAAATTAGTCTTAAATTGTCACAATGCCTAGACAATAAACATTGATGTTTTGACCGACACAAAAGAGTACTAGTACACCAATATTGTCTTAGACGGTCCAAGGATCCACAAACAAAAAATGAGTATCTCATCTCCTATACTAATTGTAAGGTTGCCTACAAATAATCATCATCTCAAAATTGTTTTCACATGTAACCCAAAAAAATTCACCATCTCAAAAGTCATATAAAAGGATATCACCAAAGTTAAATGTCTTGGGTATTTCTCTTACCACAGATATCACCAAGGCTCAATGTCTTGGTTATGCCTCTCAGCATACATATAAATATATGTTTGATCGCAATATACATAAGTATTGTCCTATGACTCTGAGTCTCGCTCTTTTTGCTTTTATACTGAATATGTCCTTACAGTAAAAAAAAAAAAAAAAAGAATATTGACTTAAGTAACAACTTGTTTTTAGATAGGTATATATCAACGTTACACCATTGTGCTCGGAGATTCTCCGTGATCGCTTAAGATCAAGAGCACTAACTCGATGGAAATTTGGAGGATCAACTACTACTTCTAGGTCATTCTTTCTCCTGATCTGACATTGGGAAATGAGCACCCCCATTAAATACTGAGCCAAAATTAATGAAAATTACTTAGGTTTAGATATTATCACAGCCAATAAGATGCAGCTAGTTGCTAACAGGATGGGAGACCAGAATAGGGATCAGGCCAAATCCAACAGTCCAAGAATTTGCTGAACGTGTTTGACCACTCCATGTTCCAACCCTTTCACTAGTGCCATGTGGCGTTACCCCATTAGCCCAATCACTTCAAAAGGCTTGAAGCACGTGAGTGACAACCATTAAGTTCAAAATTTATCACTAATCTTTTAATTTCATCCATGTTACCAGGGTCTGATTAATTCTACTTCTAAACACTGATCCAAGAGTTATCAAGACTAAGAAATTATATATTAGTAACAATATGCAATGATTATGTCTGTTGATTTATGGAGGCTGTGTTTGTTTTCTACTAAAAGATGTGAAACAATTGTAAGAGTCGGTGATTGGTGAAGACAGCTGCAAGAGGGTCTAATAGAAAGTGAAGGGATCATCATGTCACGTGATTGTTTTCAGTACATAGAATGAGGAAGCAAATTCAAATGTCTTATTATGGCTAGTTAATGCGAGCAACTCATTTTGGACATGGACAATGTACGTACATACACTTTGAAATTGAATCCCCTTTATGGCTCAAATCCATTAGTAGTAACTAGTAGAGCAATTGCTCCATCTTCACAGTCACAGTTTTTCTTTATCAGTAAATTCAGTGCTAAGTGCTAACTGCTAACATTGAATGTTTCAATTTGAGTTTGATGTGTTTTGTGTTTAAATTGAATTTGATTTTGTGTAATTCAAACTCAAAGGCAATCACGTGGTGAGTTTGATCCGTCAGTGTCGACAGCTCATTGTTCATTTTGGAGTCAAAGCTTGGTCAATTGGCAGAGCTGTGCATGCATGCTGGTAAGCTGTAACTCTGCAACTGTGACACTTTGGTGGGAGCCTTAAATGAAAAAAGTTGAAAGCATTTAACTTTTTCTAAACCCAATTCCTGAATGTCACTGCTGTTACTTTCTGTGCCACAAATGGAGTAATTGTCACTTTGACCAAATAAAAAAAATGAAGTAAGAAGACCAAAGACTGGACATAATAAGTAAGATGTAGAACTCATTGTTTATGCTTTGATCAATGATCACTTCTAAAAGAGCATGCATTTATATTTTGGTTGAACTCAACCTTGATTCATTTTGAAATTAATATGTTAAAATCTTGGATCAAGATCCATTCAATTGTAAAAAAAAACTTGGCAACCGTTAAAGAAACGATATTATGTTATGACGAGTTTAATGGAAATTCAAACACACACTAATATACATATTTCTCCATTTGTGTTGAGTTAATGAAATTTTTTTGGATTATGTTTCAATATTCATTAACACTCTTCATATGTATTAAGATAAGAGTTCGTTAGTGTTGTGCTTAAGGCAATGAAATTGAATTATCCATGTTGTGAAAAGGGAATAAAAGGAATGGTCAATGCATGGTTGGTTACTAAACATTGGAGGTTGAGATGACATGGTTAGAAGTGCTAGTTCCTGGAATCTACCCAAAACTTTCCTTACAACATGAAAAACAAGGGATTGGCCTAAAAAGGAGAGCTTTGCATCAGTTACTACTAGTAGACACAGGGTACCAGTAAAATGTAAGAAAGATAATAAATAAATTAAATTAAATTAAATATTACTCTGTTGGCATCTCCTTCACATGCGTCCAAGGAGAGCAGTATAACTGGAGACAGTACATATCTTGAAGATTGACCGTCATTGAATGCCAAATTAACATGTCAGGACAAAACATCTTGTCAGGGCATGCCATGCATTACACTTCAAAATATTAAATACAGTTACATTTTCTTTTTAGAAGATAGTTTTATTAGATTTTGAATTTTCATTTAACTGAACAAGCTTATCTGAATTAGAGTTAAATTATAACTTTTTCTTTGATGTATTGAGATAGGTAAAATTATGTTAATATTGATTATAACGTCAAATCAAACATATATTAATTAAATTGATAGATTAATTCATACTTACTCATGTGAAATGTCTTAAAATTCATTTAATAGTTTAAATAAGCATTTTTAACCACACTTACTATTTTTATAAGAAGCCATAACAATATTAAGTGTATATTTGAAATTGGTAAAAAACTAAAAATCACTATAAACAATTCAAAAGTTTAAAAAAGTTACTTCAATCAACTATAATTTTTAGTCACCGTAATTTTTCACACCTTTAATGTATTTCTTTGCAAAGACAAGATGAAAAATAGAAACAAAGATCCCTGCTGTGACATATATAAATACAAACATCTGGTGTGAGTGGGGTTGTAACACTGTGAGGAAGAGAGGGGGTCCCAAGCAGAATTTATTGTTTCCACTTCTCAGCATCCATTTTGTTTTCTTTAAAATTTAGATGCTATTCTGAAATCTCATGGCATGCTTAGACATGTACAATTCAGAGCACAAGCAGGGTCATCATCATCCCATGAGTCCCAGGATCTCATTCTCAAATGATTTTGTGGATGTCCAACAAGCCCTGAAGCAAGAAAGGAACTCCAGATCAGACACTTCTCTGCCAGTAGTGTCCTCTGACTTTGAATTTTCAACCACAAACTATTCCATGATGAGTGCTGATGAGCTTTTCTCTAAGGGAAGGTTGTTGCCTTACAAGGATAGTTGCAACAACCACAACCAGATGCAGAGAGCCACCACCACTCTCAAGGAAGAGCTCCTGAATAATGATGATGAGTATAATTTTTCACGGAGGCCACCCAAGGGAAGGTGGAAGGGGCTTCTTGGTCTAAAGAAGTACCACATTGGCTCCAAGAAGGTTGAGAAGAGTGAAGGTTCTTCAGACAGAGGAGCTGAAACAAGAAGGCTTGCATCTCCACATAATATAACTTCTCAGGTCAGAAATCAGTCTTTTTTTCCTCATTTTTCTTTTCCTTTGTTCTTTGTTTCTTCTCTGTTCCTTCTCTGTTTCTTCTCTGTTTTTTTTGTTTTTTTTTTCTGTAATCAGATCAGTACTAGGTTCATGTCTGATTATTGGTTCTTTGTTTTGTTGTGTGATACAGGAGATGTTAAATGAAGGAAGCTCAATATGCAGAGATTTGGAGCTTGGCCTATAAGTTGTGGATGAAGGAAGTGTTGAATTTGTAGAGGAATGGACCATTTTTTTTCCTTTGTTTTTTTGGTTTACCTTGCCTTGCTGACAAGGTGGAAAAAAAGAAAGGTCATTTTCTTTGCCTTTTTTCCTCTCCTCTTTATTGGATTGGTATAAGTTAAGTAAGTGAATTTGTGTTAGGATTTTGCTTGTCAACTTCAATTCTTCTTTTCTTCTCTTCTAGTTTCTCTTGATCACATAGGAATTAGGATCTGTCTATTAGTTGTACAAATTATTTGCTTCTAGTATTTGACAAATTGATGCCAAAAAGAACAAAAATATCCTTTATTCTAAAAAAATTAACTTCAGGCCTTTATGTTTATAACCCCATTGTGCGAAAAAAATAATAAAGAAGATTACATGATATAGACTAAAGGGCACTTATTGGGCTCATCTACTCGAAAAACAATGTATTATGGGCTCTACGAGTTTGCTGAGGCTTCCTTTGTCAATTATCATGGCTGTTTCACTAATCACTTGTCTTTCACTTCAAGGAAAATGCAGATTATATGAAAACACATTTTGTAACAGTTTATGAATGAGGTTGTGTGCTAATATTTTAACTCATTTCAAGTTTTGACAACCTGTGTATTGTCTAAATACCTAGGCTCTTGGGTTAAATTTGTATGATTGTCTTGGGTGATAATTAACACCACCAGGGTTCTTTCGTGAATATTTCACAAGTAGGTTACATAAGACAATTAAGCAGGAAAATGATAATTGTCATAGATAGCCTGCTCGTGAAAGACTCATCGGATAACCCTACAAAATAAGCCAAATAAAAAGCACACTCTTGTGCCTGATACAAACAAAGCAAGTTGATTAAAACACATATAATTCAAGAAACACATGTATAATGCAGACAAGTAAATAATAACCTTCCATGTCAAGCTTAATGACACTGTATTTTATTTAGTCACCTGGTTACTCGTAGCCTCGCCGCTGGTATCACCACGAATTTGCAAACATAAACCGAAGAGTAAGAAACACAACGCCGACCAACTATATAGTAGTTAATTAGGGTGTAGGGTTTGGTCAAGCGGCGGCGGTGAATCACATGCACTTTGGCAGTGACGGTGCCCACTCCACCTTCATCCAATCACGTTACGTGGTTTCTATTTCTGCAATAGAAATTTTTCTAGCACTGTTTTTTGCGTTTCGAAGGCTATTTTGCCAGCAAACCTGTTACCTTGTCTTCACGATGGAAAAGGGAAAGAAGAAAATCCTTGCGGGGTCTGAAGCCAAGGTTCTGAACCTGGGTCCGTTGAAGGTTAGTCCCCGGCTGGGGAAGGACGTGTGGTTGGTGGGGAAGCTGCTGTGCCGGGATTCCTTCGCTGACCACACCTTCCGGAATGTTTTCCATGATCTGTGGAAGACTCGTAACGGCGTGGAAATTCGCCAGGTGGAAGAAAATCTCTACACATTCAGATTTGCTTCCAAGCATGACAGAGATATGGTGCTGCAATCGGGACCCTGGGTTTTCAACAGATTTGCTGTGGTGCTCGAAGCTCTGGATATTAACGTCCATCCCTCAAAGGTGCCTCTTACCCGACTTCCCTTTTGGGTTCGTGTGTTCGACTTACCATACAGTTGCTGGTCTGAGCAAGTCGCTAGGGCGCTGGGAGGTGCTTTTGCAGGTTATATTACAAGCGATCGGCGGGGTAACAATCGCCTTGGTGCTTACTTCCGGTTTAAGGTCTGGATAGACGTTACTGTCCCGCTGCGTAGGGGACAGGTCTTAGCACTTGATGATGGAGGACAATTAGAAGTGTTCTTTCAGTACGAAAAGCTGCACAACCATTGCTATATTTGTGGCTTTCTTGATCATGTGGCAAAACACTGTGACAAGGGTCCGCTCGCACCAGAGGAGGAGGCTCCGTATGGAGGGCTCCGTGCAGAGGAGTATGACAGAGACCGTGGGTTTTCAAACAAGAGTAGCAAACTAAACAGGTCTTCTGGCAGCGGTGTGGAACAGACCACAGGGCACAAGGAGGGGAAACCAATTGCCACCCGAGAGGAAGATGATGTCTATGATGGCTTAGCTGGCGAGTTCGAGGATTATGAGGAAGATGATACTGAGATTAATCCAGAAGCTGTTTTAGAGGGAGGTCCAGATGGTAAAACAGAGCTTGAGAACCCGGGAGATAAACGGAAAACATCACAGAAGCTCTCCACAAGTGGAACCATGAACAGGTCGCATAGTGGCGACGGAGGGCCCTCTAAGAGTTCTACTCCGAGGGGGACAAAGTGGCAAAGGAAACGGTCCGGGAACTCATCTTCTGCTCCGGACCGGTCAGGAACGGGGGCAACACCTCCTCTAAAGAAGATGAACACAGAGAATGGATTGGGATCGGCGGAGACTGCTAGGCAGTCCCGCCCACCTCAATGAAGCTCATAGCTTGGAACTGTCGCGGGCTTGGGAACCCAGGGGCAGTTCAAGCCGTCAAGCGGCTAATTTCTACAGAAGCTCCCGACGTGCTCTTTCTTTCAGAGACACGTAAATCAGCACATGAAATGTTAGCTATGCGTTATTCTTTTGGTTTTGCTAATTTGTTTCCTATAGATTGTGCAGGTAGAGGTAAATCTCGTGCAGGAGGCCTTTGTTTGCTTTGGAATGACGAGACAGAGGTTCAGGTGACACATGGTTCTCTCAATCATATTCTTTGCATGGCAGTTCACCCAGAGACAGTGACTAGAATGCAGATTCTTGCAATTTATGGTTTCCCAGAGTCGCATAATAAACATCGCACTTGGGAATTAATTCAGCGCTTGAAGCCTCCGGATACAACACCTTGGATTTGCTTGGGTGATTTTAATGATGTGTTGGGTCCAGATGACAAATTGGGAGGCGACCCAGTTGACGTGCACCATTTACAGATGATTAGCCAAATAGTGTCAGATTGTGGTCTTACTGATGCGGGTTACTCGAGCTACCGTTTCACTTGGTCCAATAAGCGAAGCATACCTGCATCCATTGAGGAACGTCTTGATTATGCTCTCATTAATGAGAGTTGGAGGGCCCTTTGGCCGTGTGTGGAGGTCTCTCATCTTCCTAGACTGAGTTCAGATCATAATCCCATCCTAGTCTCATGCGGGCATCGCAGAACAGAAGTTAGTCGCTCAGGCTCACGGATGTTCAGATTTGAAGAGGTGTGGCTACAGGATGGTGATGAGTGTGCAGAGATAGTGGCCGCGATATGGTCTGGAGAGCATGGGGACATTACTGGAAAAATTGCTAACATTGGAGAAGCTCTTCAAGCATGGGGGAGAGAAAAGTATGGCGCTATTCCAAAAAAGGTGTCAGCTATGAAAACCCTCCTTCAGAATCTCCAGCATAGTGTTCAGACAGAGGTGGTGGTAGCTGAGATGAGGTCTACAGAGGATGAGCTGGATAATTTGTTAAAACAAGAAGAGATCCTTTGGAGCCAGAGGTCTAGAGCCACTTGGTTGCGCCATGGGGACCGAAACACAAAATTTTTCCATCAGAAAGCGACCCAGCGCAGGAAGAGGAATAAAATTGAAGAATTAGTGGATGACGACGGGAGAAAATGGACGGATATCAATAATATTGCTAGGGTTTTAACTGACTATTTCTCTCAACTTTTCAGCACGTCTAATCCAACGGAGATAGAGGGAGCCACTAGTCTCGTGGCAAACCGTATCACGGAGGGCCATTTGGCCGTTTTGAACTCCCCCTTTACCAGGGAGGAGGTGGAAGAGGCTATCTTCCATATGCATCCGACAAAGGCTCCTGGCCTTGATGGTTTACCGGCGCTTTTCTTTCAGAAATCTTGGCACATACTCGGAGATGATGTCTCTAATTTTTGCCTGGAGGTGTTGCACAACAGAATTTCACCAGGTTCGATTAATAAAACTCTTATTGTTTTGATTCCTAAAATTAAAAAATCTGTTCATGCAACCCAGTTTAGACCTATTAGCTTATGTAACGTTATTTTTAAAATTATTACAAAAACTATTGCTAATAGGTTAAAGATTGTCTTATCTGATATTATTGTTGGGCCTCAAAGTGCTTTTGTTCCAGGACGTTTAATTACGGATAATGCACTTGTGGCATATGAGTGTTTTCACTTGATGAAAAAGAAAATGTATGGCCGTAATGGCATGATGGCTTTAAAGTTGGATATGTCCAAGGCCTACGATAGGGTCGAATGGCCGTTTCTTCAGAGTGTGCTTCATCAGATGGGTTTCCCTTCTGCATGGGTGTCACTAATTATGGCCTGTGTGACGACAGTTCAGTTTCAGGTGATGCTTAATGGCAATCCACAGGTTCCATTTGATCCAGGCAGAGGGTTGAGACAAGGGGATCCCCTCTCCCCTTATTTATTTATACTTTGTGGGGAAGTTTTCTCTGCTCTGATTCAAAAAGAGATTGTTGCTTCATCTCTTCATGGCATTAAGATTGCCTGTTCGCCATCTGCTCCTATGATCTCACATCTTCTTTTTGCAAATGACAGTGTAGTTTTTGCTAGAGCCACTATGGAGGAAGCTCACACTATTCGTAATGTCCTTGCTTCCTATGAGCAAGTTTCTGGCCAGGTCATTAATTTTGACAAATCTATGCTATCCTGTAGCCGCAATGTTCCTAGTCCCCGCTTCAATGAGCTGAAAATGCTGTTGGGTGTGAAGGCTGTGGATAGTTATGACAAATATTTGGGTTTACCCACCATTATTGGTAAGTCAAAAACCCAAATTTTTAATTTTGTCAAAGAAAGAGTTTGGAAGAAGCTCAAAGGGTGGAAGGAACGCTCCCTCTCTAGAGCAGGACGAGAGGTTCTTATTAAAGCGGTAGCTCAAGCTATCCCTTCTTATATTATGTCGTGCTTTATCTTACCTGATGGTTTATGTGCAGACATTGAGAGAATGATTAGCCGGTTTTACTGGAGTGGGGATGCTTCCCGACGTGGGATCCATTGGCTCAAATGGAACTCCTTATGCAGGTCCAAGCTCGATGGTGGGATTGGCTTCCGTGATTTCAAAGCTTTCAACACAGCTTTAGTAGCCAAGACTTGGTGGCGTATTCAGATGCAGCCAGAGTCTCTTTTGGGCCAAGTTTTTAAGGCCGTGTATTTTCCCCGGACCACCCTGAGTGCTGCTAAGAAACATGCGCGGCCAAGCTATGCTTGGACTAGCATTTCACGCACAGCATGGGTGTTTATGGAGGGAGCTCGATGGAATGTTGGTGATGGCAAAGAGATTGATATTTGGAGGGATAATTGGCTTCCAAGTGGAAATCCCCTGATTTATCGCAATGATTTAGCCCAAACGGGTAATCTAACTCATGTTTGTCATTTGATGGTTCATGATATGCAGGTCTGGGATAGGGATCTCATCGAGCTAGTCTTTTGGCCACCCACAGCGAAGGAGATTCTAGACATCCCGTTACCTTGGAAGCCATCACCTGATGCACTATTTTGGCCTTGGACAATAGATGGGGTATACACAACCAAGACGGGCTACACTTTTATTCGTCAACGACGCTTGCATGATGAGGCCTCCACCTCGTCCAACAGGGGTCAAAATCAGCAAGCTAGTTTCTGGAAAGCTGTTTGGAAAGCTCATGCTCTACCTCGGGTTAAGGATGTAGTGTGGCGAGCTGTTGTGGGTATTTTGCCGGTCCGCCATGCCTTACGGAAGCACGGGATTGAGATTGAAGATGTGTGCCCCTTCTGCCAGGACAGCGCGGAAACAAGTGCCCATGTGCTCTTCCAGTGCCCGATAGTGGCACGTTGGTGGTATGCAGCTCCCTTGAGCGTGCGGTTTCAACCAGCAGAGGAACCAGCAGAGTTTGTTAAGCAGATTATGGCCACTAAGGATGATGAGGTAATTGCTATGGGTTTCACTCTTATTTATGTTATATGGGAGCATAGAAACAAGTCAGTTCATGACTATGTTCAGCCCTCCTTGGATGCGGTTCTGCAACGTTTGGCTGCTCTGCTGTGCTATGATGATGCGGCGGTTCTTCCTCACATGGCAACCAGCACCGCTGATCAACAACCAATGGTGTGGAGAAGACCGGTAGGACAGTTTATTAAGCTGAACTTTGATGCTTCTTGGACTTTGGCCACAGGTGCAGGTATGGGTATGGTTGCGAGAAACTCACATGGTGAGGTCATGGCTGCAGCTACTAATGGTCCTGTAGGCGCTCTTTCATCTCTTGTTGCAGAGGCTATGGCTTTCAGATGGTGTATTTCTTTGGCTCGAGATCTTGGTTTTTTCCGGGTGGTGCTCGAAACGGATTGCTTGCAACTGTTTGAGGCTTGGCAGCAGAACAAGCGTGGTGCTTCTTATTTGTTTTCTGTTTTAAATGACTGTAGGGCAATGGTCTCATTTTTTATTAGCTTTCATTTATCTTTTGTTCGCCGCTCTGGCAACGCAGTAGCTGATTCTTTGGCTAAGAGCTCCTCAAAATTTTCCAACGTTGTTTGGATTGAGGAAGTCCCGCCAGAGCTTGACCTTTTGGTGTCTTCAGATGTTTTAGCCTCTATGGCGCTTTAAGTTTTAATATATTATCCACTTTCAAAAAAAAAAAAAGAAACACAACAAGAGTTAAGAAATGGACATGTTAGGAAGTAGCGCAACCATGAAGCTTGAGTTAGAGGAAGCAGAACAGAGCAAGAGATTTTTTTCTAACACAAAAACCAACCCTAGTATGAATGTACTCCCTCCGTTCCAAAAAGTTTGTTGTTTTGGATCATCTTTCAATATCCCAAAATATTTGTTGATTTAGAAAATCAATACATTTTTTGCTAATTTTTTCCACATATATACTCATTTAATATATTTTACTAGTAGTTGCACATCATACTAGTAAAATTAAATAAGGCAATCTAGTCAAATTATACTATCAATAATTGGTTTCTTACTTTTTGTGCCACAACTTTAAACTACAAACTTTCTGAAATGAAGGAAGTATACACTCTCAGAACATCAAAGAGTAAAAACCAAGAGACACACGCCGCACAATAAAAATGGAGAGATCTAAACATTGAAATTCACAAAAGTTGCAATACGTGTCCCCGAAGGATAGCTCAAGTAATAAGAGTTAGAAACATAAGGGTGAGATGAGATGAAGGGTAAAAGGTCCCGGGTTCGAACCCGGAGGAGAGATTAATTTACTAACATTTCTAACAACTAAAACATTTGCCTATAAAAAAAAACAAACAAAAGTTGCAATACGTTAATTGGAAACAAAGAGAACTTTTTTTTAACAAAACCTTATCTAACAAGGTTGGGCCTTTCAGCCCAGTTCCTAAATCACTCTCTTTTGTTTTTTATTTTATAATTTAATTAATAAACATAGTAGAGGAGTGTACTTATTTAATCTAAGAAAAAAACTACCAAAAAAAGCTAACAAAAGAAAATAAAGGTGAAGCTAATCAATCTACCTAAGAGTTTCACCATTAGTGCATACAAATTAAATTCAACTGCATAAACCCTTAGCAACACCTCTGCACTTCTAGTTTTTCTTATTTTATTATGATGTTTAATAAAAAAATATTAATTAAAAATAATAAGAAAATAAAACAAACCTAATCTACCTAAACAAGGCTTCTTCTCTCTGTTATCCTTTTTTTTAATTTTGATCCCCTGTTCCAGGGTTGCTGTGTGTGTTTTTTTCCATGGGAAAACGGAAGACAGTAGTGGGAACAACTGTGAACAAGAGGAGCTTCATCCACATACATTTTATGTTTCTTATTCAAATTGTATTTTACTTGTTAGATATCAGGTTCAACAAGTTTGACAGCTAATTATTTTTAACAAGCATACATCAACATTATAATCAGCATTCATAAAAATTTCTTTAAATTTTCATACTTCGCGAATAATGCTAAATAGCTTATTTTAACCAATTAATTCAGTTTCGGTAAATTAGAAAGTTGCTTAACTTTTTTCATGTCAACTGTTTTAAAATATCTTTACCTTAATATTAAAATAATTTCTAAAAAAACGGCCCATATCCACCATAAAAGCTGTTAGATAGGCTTCGGCTCAAGTTTTCCACACAAATCCAGGGCCCATTAAGGGTTCCTTGATTTCCAACTCAACCGGGGTTCTGTAGTCCCAATGGCCATCTCTTCAAAAGCAAGACAAGACAACATAGTTCAAATTCTTGTGATTGACTTTGACCAAAAAAAAAATATTCTTGTGATTGACAAAAAAAAGATAAAGTTCAAATTCTTGTGTAGTTTTTTTCCCTGTAATGTTCACCAGTCTGGGCCTCTGGTTTCAAGCCCAGTTATCAATGAATTACCACTCTTTGACAAATAAAAAACATAGTTCAAATTCAGCTGGAAGAGGTTGGGTATTTTGGAATTCAAACTGGTAAAAGTTCTAAAATGCAACCACCACACTTTGAAGTTTGGACACTCTCAGCAGTCCAAATGCGCAAACTAGATTTATCTATTTTAAAAAAAAGTGTAAGAAGAGCTAAGATAGGGGGAATAAATCCTCTTAGAATGGATATAAAGATAATTTGTATATCATGAAAGAATGAAACAGATTTTTATACAGTTAAAAAAATTGTGCTTTACGCTTACAAAAAGAATTTTTTGTGGCGGTTATAACCACCACAAAGTAATTACCGAGACGTACAACATTGCTACTACCCCAAGCTACAAGAACTTGGGGAATAAGCATAAGATCGAAGCGACAGCTGCAAAACCCGTTGCTCACAGATACGAGATGACATCAAGCCATTCTTGACACACTTGAATCATTCGCTTAAGCAGATGAGCGCCTTTGGCAGGACCACTACACCATCAAAATGCCCCCCCAATGTAGACGCCACCCTTTGCGTGATCACTTAAACCCTTAGAAGGTCAAAGGGGCCGCAGTGAAAGGCTTTGCAAGGGAGTCAGAGTGTGGCCATGTCGTTTCCTTATCTATACGTACATCGTCCTATTAAAAGAGGCCAAGAAGATAATGAAAGGTATGTTCTCTAGATTTCACGCTTATAGAGTTAAAGTGAAAAGTACGTTCACGTTTTCACTTTGGAGCCAAAGAGTTCTCACATGTACTATTGGCGGGAAGGTATTAATCACTCACCTCTAGTATTAAGAGTTGCAGAACCAAAGTCCAACACATCGAACATTTATTGTTCCTAACTTAGTACGTGTGTGAGTATTTCATTGGATTTAGTCTGATCGGATTCCAAACTTGCGAGTTTTAAAATGATTCTCTAATATTAATATCAATTTTTGGATGTTTGATCTTTCCTTTTATAATTGATTATGGTTCCAAAATCAATCCAAGAATGAAGTTACAAACTCTACTTTTTGTAATGGACATAATTAATTGTGAAATTTTACAATTGAGTTTCATTATATTTCCTTACATAATTCAGTTTTCTCATTAATCATTCGTCTTTTAACTCAATTTAAACCTTACTTAATTATATACACAGTCACTGTGGCAATACTAGTTCATGCCATACTAATTGATAATAATTCAATCCAAATATTCTCACATTAGTTACATCATATTGATATAATATATATGTTTTGATACTCATTGATGCCAATTAAAAATGAAAAGTGAATAATTTTTTCTTTTTGATTAATGTGTTAATTCAATTTGTTTCCATACAAACACTAGTGCCTATTTGTATTGTCGTTATGAGACGGCCAATACATGTTTTGACTTTTGAGAGAAACTTATATGTAGTTCATAAAAAAATGCGTGTTGGGGACATGTCACCGGTCACCCCTCACCCAAACGAAGCCTCAGTAATCCCTATAAAATCATTTCTAATTTTTTCTCACACCATTTTCTCCCGCCCCTTATTCATCACAACTTTATTTTATCCTTTTCTCTGTTTCTTTTATCCTTTTCTCCTCGTATTTCACTACTCACTATACCACTTTTCCACCAAAAATGAGCTTTGGAGAAAATAGAGAAAAAAGAAAAAAACTTTTGGGTAGTATAGTAGATAAGAAAATAAAGATGAATACGGCTTGACAGGGTGGATGGGAATTAGGGAATATGCATTTTGGAGAAACTCTTTGGTAGTAAGTCAATATTCCACGTGGGTAAGAAGGGATCAAAAGTGGCATCAAAAGAAGTGAGAAGTGAAGGCACGAGATCCAAGAAGAATGGTACCGTACCTAAGTGACGCCATTCTATTCTGCATTGTAGAAGTTTGAGCCCATAGCTAGGCCAATGAACCCTTCTTTAATACACCTACACCATTGTATATATGTAAATGATCACTAGTAAGTAGTAACACACAATTCAACTACCACAATATATATGCTTCCATTTCTTCATCATCTTCTTCAACTTCTTCTCCTTCACTCACTTTCCTTTTTCTTTCAAGTCTATAACCGCCCCCACCCAAAGTAGATGCTGCTCCTATTCTTTATCTAACCTTGCTCACTGACACCCATTACACCATTTTAGAAAAACTTCACTATCAACCGTTGTTGATATATATCAAATCAGCGCACAATTGATTGTCCTCCGGGCCCACCACCACCCCTCTCTCTCTTCTTTTACGGCTACATTTTTTCCTTTTCTGGAGGTGGCTTATTCACATGCTCCTCTTGTACCTCCAATCTTCGTTTTAGCTCACACATTGCAATTTTAGATCGTACTTTCCATTTTCCCTTCTACTACCCGTCAATTTAATTTTTTTTTAATGCGTGTGCTATTTAACACAACATTTATGTTACATCACTTAGGTTTTAATTAAATTTTGTGTTGTTTCGATCAATTCAACTCAAAACATGATGTTAACCCATATGGTATTGTCTGCTGTGTCTTTAAGGATAGGATAAGGATCCTATGAAACCCCTCTCAACCTTTTTCATTAATGATGTCAATATCTTAGTCTTGTCCGCGGCTGACCACTACATTAAGCCCACAAAAGAGAAATTGAAGTGACCAAAACAATACAAAATAATTGCTATGAAGCCTCCAAAAGAAAATCAAAATAGTTAAGAGTTGTGATGTTTAATTAATAGGCATAGTTAAATTTTTGGTCCACTTAACTATGAGTGATTTTAGTCCCCTTAATATTTTTTTCCAGCAAATTTAGTCTCTTTAAGATTTTCAATTGTTGCAAATCAAATCTCTCTATCATTATTATTCTACTTAAAACTCTCGATTCTCATATTCTAATAAAAATCTTTGCAAATTGAATTAATTCAGTCATTGAAAACATTATTCTTATCAAACCCCACTAATCATAATATTAAATTTCAATAAAAAATTAAGAAGTTCCAATTTCTCACCTATTTAAACCATAATCTCATATCCTACAAAATCCTTACAAAATTTCACTAGATTTTAACTTAAAAGCTATAAGATTGCACCATGCATCAAAATTTCACTAGATTTTAACTTAAAAGCTATAAGATTGCACCATGCATCAAGTTTATCATAAGCTCTTAAGTGTTTAAAAAGAAAATGAAGATTTAGTCATGTTATGCATATAAAAATTGAAATTGGGCCAAATTTGCCTGATTTTTATAGTAGAGATATTTAATTAGCTTGAAAAAAATCATGTGACCAAAATCAAACATAGTGTAAACTAAGAGGGATAAAAATGCAATTAAACCTAGTTATTATTTAACATGGAGTAGGGGAGGCCCAGGGGACAAATAAGCGGTGTTGTTGTGTGTGCAAATAGTATGATTTTGTGAATTACATTTTTGCATCATTAACTTGTCGTCACGTGTATACATAAAAGAATACCCGGGTCCGGGCCCCTACTTGATAATTAGGAGAAAAGAACTATCTTTCATTAAATTGAATTGAGATTCTTGTTTTCTTGTCTTGGCCACTCCTAGTTAGTGACAATGGTTTCCCTGTTCAAATTTATATATGTGGGAATAATTTTGTTCTGAAACACATGCACGGTCACACAACTGATGAGAAAAAAAAATGATCATGATGATATAAAAAAATGCGCCCCACATAGTATATATCTCTACATCCCACTGAATTTTCAACATGCTTTATATACATTGGCCTCTAATTAAAGATGAGTTGTATATGTTTCCTGTCTTTCTTTTTTAGGGAGGATGAGAAAAGCCTTATCTAAATGTGTGTATGTCAGTAGTGGTAAAAAGGGAGGTAATAAACGTCCTTCAAAATTGAAAAAGTTTCCAAGAATCATTCAGGATCCTCTCTCTCCCTGCGATCCATATCATATCTCTGATAATTCCCACCCGAATCGTAATGATTATAGCATAACGGAAAGGAGCAGTTGCTCAGGACACACATCATCATGAAATCCTCACTCTGCTCAGAGAATCTCAATCCTCACACCATGTGCTACCAGTAGCTGCACTAAAACGCTGCCTTAATTTGCCTCCTAGGTAGCAGCTAGCCTATATAGATATAGTACAACGTCACCAACACGTTGCTACATGGCAAATTACCAATTAAAAATTCCAGCGTCTTCTCAGTTTCTTTCCTATTAGCTCATCCATCAAATGCATTTGAATTTTGGTAAAGATGAAACACATTTTCACTTATAGGTATAGATCAAGCGAGAAAGAGGTATGTATATGCAGAAAATAACAATTAACAATCTTCCAAATTTTCACTCTGTTACCAATTTTGTTGTACTTGTGAAAAGTGCAGTGGATTTGGTTCCAAGATTGGAAGAGTACTACTACTACTACTCTTCTTTCTCTTATCACATGGGAGGATAATAAGATCAGCTTTTGCCACCCCTCTCTCAAACTCATACCCCGTAACTTACACGGCATGATGCCTGTCCCTACAAGTACCTCTCCCAAGCCCCACAATTAAACGAAAAACTAGCTGCGATTCCAGAAGAATGGTTAATTACTCTCCTTCTCCTTCCTTGTTTTCTTCTGTTTTGAATTTCTTTAAAATACTTGTGAAATTTCAAAAAAGTTAAGAAAAAGGAAAGTGAGAAAGAAAAGAAAAAGAAGATGCAATCATACAAACACAGACTTTGATGGATCACAGTTAAAACAAATTGAATAAAGGACACGAAATTTTAGGGGAGGTTAGAGAGAAAACGAGAGTCGATGCAGATTGCAGAAACGCTTTTTCTAGGGATCAATCGAATCGTTTTGTTCTTCAGGGAGAGAACTTACAGAAATTCAGCACAATTAGCTACAGCTGTAAGGCTTAAGCTATAGCTTCTTCTGCGTTAAATCAGTACAAAGAACAAACGAAGCTGAAAGCTAGCTTGTTCATCACCTCAACCACCACAACACAGAAAAATCTAAAAGCTGTACACCAAAATAACATAGTTCTGGTAAAATTAAAACTAAAATGTCTAAACTAAAGGTAAGAACTAAGAATAATAACAATGTCAGCAAAGTTGCAGGTTCAAATCGATCACTGCCTAGCTTCTTTCTTCTACGGTGGCTGGTGAGAACTAAAGGGACGCAAATCGTTCATGGCTTAAACTGAACCCACTCGTAGCGTCCTTCCAATGGCACATCCTTCACGATATCAAAATTATACCTACAAGATCAATTTGAAGAGGAACGATGATCATGAATGAAGCTTTGTACATATGGTAAGGTGATTATGATGTGAAATCAGAAAAGGAAAAAGAAGAGAGAGAGTGAGAGAGGAGTGAAATTGAGTGTTGATTGAACTTACTTGTCTTGAAAACGCTGCTGAATGTCTTTCTCATGGGCGGAGAAGAATTCATCGAGCTCCAATTCCGTTGGCTTTCTGATCGCTGCTGTTGATGTAGGACGGTGAGAATTGGCCTCCATTGACTCCATCTCCTGAGAATTTCCTCCGTTCTTGCTCGAGTGGCTCATCTCTCTCCTGATGACACAGAATTACAAATGGAATGAATGTGCGTGTATATATAGAGAATGGCTCAGGATTTTGTTTTGAACTGAAAGATTTTATGACTGTTGTGAGTGAGGTACCGTTGATTCGAAGCGTTTTCGAACGAACTCAAACGACATGAAACTGCTGGAAGCGATTTCAAATTTTGAAAAATTAAAAACGGTAAAATCAATTAATTTCAAAATTAAATTAAACCTGTGAGTTTCTTCTTCTTCTTCTTCTTGTTGTTCACCGCAATTGCGCGTCGACGTTTCAACTTGCGCGCTCTCAACCTGAGGAAGAAACGTTTGAAACTGCATTAATTAATTTCGCTGTAAATGCAATTGAACCAGTGAAAGTGAAAGAGCCATTTCATTTCAATGAGTAGTAGTAGTAGTAACTAGTAGAGTAATTAATTAAAGAGAGAGAGAGCTACAAAACGCAGGTTCAGTAATTGTTCATCAGTTCAGAGAATTAACACAGGAAATTAATTCCTCTTACCTCCAGATCGTTCGTTTTCTCATCGTTCCCGACGGATCCGTTGCTGGAACAGCAAGAGGCAGCCGGTAAGTCATCGGAGGTAGGCCGTTCCGCCGTCGGAGTCTGAGCCTTGTGGTGAGGGAATTCTCGTTCTGGTTTGGTGGTGGTGTTGTTGTTGATCTTCCTTCTCTTTGGTGTTTGTGTTTGTGCAGGTGAACTGGTAGCTTCTTCTTCTTCTTCTTCCATGGCTAATGCGGCTTGAGCTCGTGTCCTGACACCGTTCTGTGCCATCTCCATTGACGACTACTACGCAATCAGTGAATTGAATTGAATCTCTCTCTGCAAGTACGTGCTCCTTCGAATTCCACACCTCACTCCTCGCTCGCTTTTCAGGTGTTGTAGGTGCTCTCTCTCTCTTTCTCGCTGATGCTGTGCGTTTTTGTGAATGTAAGAGAGAGAGAGAGAGAGTGCGCGCGTGTAGTACGGAGACGACGAAAAATGTGATAATGACGAGAGGGTTCAACGGTTGGGATTGGGTGATAGCATTTTCATAGTGTGTGAGTGAGTGTGGTGGTGGTGGTCCAGTCTCCGTTAACAGTGACGGGGGAATCTCAAAACGGGGAAATTGACGGCGCCGTTATGCGGATCAAGTGGGGTTCAAGCCAGCGCCGAAACTTGGCCGAAGGATTGACTGACACGTCATGGAAGCTGACGGAAACCGTAAACGGAGAAATTAATGGAAGAGGATCAAGGTGCAAGGTGCAGGGATGAGATAACAGTGCAGATTTTGGCAGTGGAAACGAGAAGAAGGAGGAGAAGAAGAAAGAATCATCTCTTCATGATCATGTATTTGCGTTGCGTTCGATAATTCCGTTTGGTGGAGAACCGGTCTTAAGCAAAATAATTGTGTTCAATATTTCAATTACGGATATGTCCCTTCCGCAATTGCTTAAACGCGAATTTGCCATTCACTGAATTCTACCCTTCTACTAATCACCACCATCGTTTCTCTTCTTTCTGTGACGTGGACGCCACAACAAGCACACGAGGATTTGTCGTTTATCGCAGTCACACTTTTAATGCTGCATTGTGGTAGAGGGTTGCATTCTCAATGGGCTTCTATAGCTTCATCATTTATGGGCCTCAAGTTACTATGCCAATTATAATTAGTTATTATTATTTCTATGTTTATTTCTAGTTTATTATTTAGATCATGTTCTAGAATATTCTACTTTCTATGATGGTGCCACATGTAAGGTCATCTTTCATCCCTTAGAGTGGATAGTTAGTATAAGTTGTATGGATTCCATTATGAAAGATTAACAAGAAAATTGACAAAGTTTTATTTTATCTTCTTTTCTTAGTTTTCTTTTGATTTTCTTCCTTTGATTTTACTTGGTAGAGTTTCTCTCTACCAATTTGGTGCTTTCATCATTGATCTCTTCCTTCCATTGCATCATGGTGCTCAACTATGATGTATTATCATCCATCCTTTCCGCACAACGTGATCCCCGATCCATCTTCTACAGTCCCCCATCTCAGCCCAATACATCACCTTATTACTGTCACAATGTCCCATCTTATTACCCACAAACACATTCAAGTCTGCAGCTCTCGGAGTTCAATGGAGAGAACCCTGAATACTGGTTGTTCATGGCAGATTGCTATTTCCTTCAAAATCCCTACCCATGGGAAACACGGTTCCAGCTCTTGGCAATACATCTGGGTGGCAAGGCCCTGACATGGTTCCGATTGAGCCACCAACAGATCCATAGCTGGGAGGAATTCAAAGTTGTGTTCCGATTGTACTTTGTCTACAACAGACCCAACGGATTTTCTACAACCACAGTCAAATATGGGTTTGAGAAATCTTCATTGGTTGAGATTCAGAGAAGCTCTGAACAAGTTTCTCCTCATAGGGTTGTTTTCAGTGAAACAACACTGGAGGATGGAGCTCAGCTCCCGTTTGAGGCTTCTTCAGACGTGCATCTCCTACCTGAGGTGGTTTCTAGGGTGGAATTGGGTAGTGCAGAAACAGAGATTGAATCCCACGAGTCATCTACATCCGAGGACTCCTCTCTCATCACTACCCCAGTTGATTCAACCCCATATGCAACAAGGTCAGATGCTATTACTCCTGATGTAAACAAAACATTTGTTTTGAAAACAACTGACTTAGTTCTTAGGAACCCCCGCCAAGTGTTTGGAAATTTGCTTGAGGGTAAGTTTGTGCAGAAAAATAATGAGGCTCAATTTGAAAAGCATTTTGACAAGTTGCTTATGCAATTTCACAATTCAAGCACTACTGTTGATGTACAAAAAATTGGGGTTCCATGTCCTAAGGTGTTTGAGAAAATGCTTGTGACAAGGAATACGAGGATATGTGTTGATAATACTTTTGAAAAGCTATTAGAAACATACATCAACCTATTACTTGACTGGCAGAGGATGAGACCAATGAATTTGACATCAGAGATTGCACTTTCATCATTATCTGGACCTGGTATGAAACTATTTGATCCTGGCATTGTTCAAGTGGTTGCTATGTTAACTCTGGTATTTGATCAACCTAACTATGCTGCTATCTCAAGACATGCTACAAGAGATTCAGTTTTGCACTACTCTGCCTTTGGAGGTCAGCCCAATGCTTATCCTATACAAGCCACACCTATGAGATTTTCATTGTGGAAAAGCTATGGTCACACGGATTTTGATTGGGCATCCATAGCTGAACTTATTCTCAGCTCTATGTCTATCTCTATGGCAACGTCATGCGTTCTATCTAGCCAAGAGGGCAACATACCTACAAGGTCACCTGGTACAATCCTTGAATTGAACTCTGACTCACTTCTCATTCCAAGAGACATAACTCATCGAATCCCGCACCATATGTTTGATAAAATGCATGAGAAGAAACTTTTGAAGATACTTGCTAATACTACTCATTTTGAAAATCATGTTGATACCGCATTACATGAAATGATTATCACACTGTTTGATCCTGGAATTCATGTTGTTGTTTCCATTTTAGCCAATGGTAACTTGGCTATATGTGCTACTGATAATTTGAAGTTGATTTACCTTCATCCTGCTACATTGACCTATGTTACTCAGACATCTACAGCTAATATTTTTGACTGGCCTGCTAGGCATTTTCATCCTGCTTGGTTAAGCTCTTGTGATATATCTACTGCTACCAAGGTTGATGGTGAACTTGAGGCAAGAACCTCTGCTCTGGGACAACTTGCTATATTCCTTTTAGACTCCTATCTAGCAATTGGGACTACATTTTGGATCAGTTCTTCCTCACTAGCAGGAGAAGCTATCTTCAGCTCCAAAGCACATATAACACAGTATAAATTGACAAGAGGCTTACTGTATTTTGAGGAGGGTTTGCTCAAACCTTTTCTCCATGATTCAATGCACTCTACGACAACATATCAAAGCACTTGTACGCAGTGTGATTGTGCTCCATTGGTTGTTATCCACTTACTTTTCCCTGTTCCAAGCTCCATAGGGACACATTGTCAAAGACCACGGGATGCTAGGCATGAAGAGTTGAATTCCCATTTTCTTTCACACATGGGGTTCGTGCATCCCACTTGGTACATGGAATGGGAAATTCTTTTACCCACGGGCCCTACCTCGGTAGCATATAATTCATTTGGCAATGTGGAAACAAATTGGAACAAGGTGTCTTTTATTAGGCCATGCACACATGTTCTTTTGCTGCAAACAGCATTGCTCTCTTATTGCAACTACCATGATGAAATGCTTCATAGCCAAATATGTGGAATCTGTTTTTGGATGGGCCCAATTCCAAATGATTTTCCCATGTTGAGCCTACTAGCATTTTCCATTCCTCCCACAACAACCTTCCTTATTTCTTTCTGCGTCCTGGAGCAAAGGTTGGGGCTCACTCATGGACTTGGCCCAAGTCTCGGTACGCTCCTCACATGGATCCTTCTCGTTGCTTGGCGGGCTCATTTTCTCATCTTTGAGGACTTGCAAACACAAACTGTGTCTGCGTACTCTTTGTCATTAAATGTGGCAGCACCTAAGCTCTTCGATTGGTCCAGCTTTGCTGCACAAACCGTGTGGCTTGAGCACCAGAGAATTAAACTCTTACAGTCACTGCTTGCTTCAGTGCTTCACAATGTCACATATTGTTCTCTTCTTACTTGGATTCTCATCCTTGCATGGCTACCCCACTTGTTCACAAGGGGTCAAACGAAGCTTGCTCACCATGCTCAACACTCTTTCAATTGGGTCTTTCTTATATTGGGCTGGTCTTACAAGACTTCCCTATGTCCACCACTTGAATTGTCTTTCCAACAAAGCTTAATAGCGTGGCTAGGCTTCCCCATTGGCCATGAAATTAAATGGCGTGAACTTCTTGCTTCATGGGACAGCACACAAGGCATTTTTTGTTACTACACACCACATCAAGTCACTCTATTGGCCCTTCATGCTACCTTGGTGCTTTCATTTAACATGACAGTTACTTCTTTTCCTGGACTTGGCCTCATTGACATTACTCTCCTAGCATGGATCTTTCTTGTTGCATGGCTAGCTCACTTTTCCATCCTTGAGGACAAGGATGTTTTCAAGGGGATGGTAATGGTAGAGGGTTGCATTCTCAATGGGCTTCTATAGCTACATCATTTATGGGCCTCAAGTTACTATGCCAATTATAATTAGTTATTATTATTTCTATGTTTATTTCTAGTTTATTATTTAGATCATGTTCTAGAATATTCTACTTTCTATGATGGTGCCACATGTAAGGTCACCTTTCATCCCTTAGAGTGGATAGTTAGTATAAGTTGTATGGATTCCATTATGAAAGATTAACAAGAAAATTGACAAAGTTTTATTTTATCTTCTTTTCTTAGTTTTCTTTTGATTTTCTTCCTTTGATTTTACTTGGTAGAGTTTCTCTCTACCACATTGGATCTTCAATTTTATTTTATATATCACACTATTCATAGTTGTGAAAATAAAAATAAGAGAATGAATGGAACGAGTTTTGATTAATGAGTTTTTTTTTCTCTCTATATTATCAAAATTTTATTTCAAAGTAGAGGTATAAGAATCTACACCATCATTTTCATATTTGGTTAGACAATCTCTTCTTAGATTTAATTTATGATCGTCCTAAGATCGTAAGTTGTAGAAACAATTATTCAACGAGGCATCAATCCTAAATTTTCCTAATTCGGATTTCAAATTAAAAATTTATTCACGACATGATTCAAAATCTTTTTTTTTTTGGAGAGAAACCTCAGCATATATAGACATGATTTATATGTAAAAACATATGAAATCGTTTTGAAATAAAAATTTTAAAATTACATGATTTATAAAAAAAATTGATTTATAAAAATTTATTCACGACATGATTTCAAATTCTTACATATGAAATAAAAAAACATTATGCAAATGTAACAAAAAAATATATGGATTTTCCTACAGTGATATATATATGTTCTCATTTTGGTTAATTAGGGGGGCCGGTGGTAGGTTTTTTATTTTTCACCGCTTGTATTTCCTTTCTTGTGCTTTATTATGCATAATGGAACACAATGAATTTATGAAATGGTGAAATAGAATGGAATGGAAGTGTAGTAGTAAAAGAGCTAGCACTGGGGAACATGGCACATGGTCATTTAATTTAGAACCATAACACTATATGAGTGAGGTAAGTGTAGGAATTAAATGTAGAATACGATCAAATACGGTTTGAGATACGCATGTCGCAGTGGGCATTAACGTACTTGTGGGTCACATAGCTCAATTGCCAGGAAGACATGTCTACTACTTCCTATTATCATTCATGATCAATCCGCCATGCAAACTTTTTATTTACATTTTCTAGGATCATTTTTATACTTCCCTCTTTACAAAAAAGAAATCGGCTTAAAACTTTTTAATGTGAGGAGAAAATATTTAGTAATTTTAACTATATATTTACAAGAGAATATATAATGCTACGGACTCCTTGGCTCGCAAAGCATCTCGAGATGGTTCTCCTTGTTGCATTGGAAGCAGTACGCCATTGAATGTTCTTACTGCGTTGTGTGCTCTTAGTCCGTTATATTTCCTTTCTAACAATCAAAACTAATTTTGATGTGATTTTCAAACGGTCACCGCCATCACACTACAATTACTACCGCCACCACCTACTAACGGCGTTGCCAAACACTACAACCACCATCCTATCCTTCACCATTTTTGTTGTAACCACCACAACCATGCATCACCATTACCGCCACCGCCACAACCAACACCACCCCTCATTATCGCATCCACCACCACCATCGCCACTACTACCACCGCAACCATTATCGTCGCAACTATCCTCCAACGCCGCCACTACAACCACTACCATCACCACTACTTTCCAGTACTACCACTTCCCTTCACCAAACATATAATTATAACAATTTGAAAGATATGGTATATTATATTGTGTATAGTTAAACGTAATATAGTATTAAGTTTTTATCAGGTCTTTTCATATTAGATCTAATATTATTAAGCTTAATACTATCATGTTTAATATTATACAACATAATGAGTTAATAGTACTCTTTCCCTTCATGTCTTATTTTGGTGAGTTCTTGTTTTTTATGCATTAAGAGCACCCCACTCACTAAATCTTCTATATATCTATATATATATGTAAAGCTCACTTGAGCTAAAAGTATTAAATGCAATAAAGAAAGAAAGTTAAAGAAATTTCTATTCAACTTCCAATATACATCCACTTATTAGTAATTATTAATTAGTAATTGTTAAACTTTTCAATTTCTCATATTTTAAATTAAATATTAATATTATTTTAATTATTAATTACTACATGAGGGAAATTTAACTGAAATTGACTAACTTTACATTAACAAAAATATTAAATTTTATTTCTGCTTCCTAAAAAAAATATTAGATAGTTAATAGTAATTTTTATACTTCTTTTTAATTTTAAGACTTTATAATTTGTTATATATTAAAATTAAAAATAATTTTATAATAATTATCCATCATAAGTTGAGGAATTTTAAAAAAATAACAAATAAAACTTATTATTATTTTTTACACTACCTACTAAAATGTAAAAGTTACTTTTAATTAACCTTTGTATTAACATTTTCCTTTGTAGTAAAAAAATCAAATTAAAATATAAAAAATGAATCAATTTTTCTAAGTCATTAGCTATTCAACTACCTACAAAAATGTATAACTCAATTGAAATTTTGTTATAAATACACCAAAAAACATAAAAAAAATTATTTGTATTATATACATTAAACTAAACTAAAAATTGATCAATAAATTTTTTAGATCAATTATTTATTCAACTACCAACTAAATTTACATGTTTGTTGTATAAGTTAGAATAGAACATGACAAAAGACTCCTGAAATATAACACTTTAGTTCTTCAAAAAAGAGCGGAAAAAAAAATGAAACAAGACACTCTAATATACAAAAACTACGCATTAATATAATCATTTAATAAAATATTTAATTAGATAAAAAAATATTTTTTAACAAATATATTAGCCATAGTAATTTATTTTTTAATTTAATTATCATTAAATTTTAATTAAATATATTAAGCTGTAAAATCTTCCTACTTTTGCATTAAAATAAAGGAAGCAATTTCTTTGTAATTAATATATTAAATAATAAAATAAAAAAGTGAAAAATTGTATTGTCAAAAGTAATTTAACAACCTAAATTGAATAATAATATTCATAAACATAAAAATTGACTTGAATTTTGCATCAGGGAAAAATAACGAAAATTAAACTTGATTATTGATAAAATAATGTTATCAATAAATAATTTAAATTAAATTGTTTAAATTGAAAAATGATACTATAATGTATTTACTATTAACTATAATATATGTGTGTTTTATTTGACGAACAAATCTCAATATAGTTTTATGATCTTATAATATATTAGTAAAAACAATTTTGAACAAGGTTAATAGATATATTACGACCAAAGTTAAATAAATATAAATTTACAACGTACATAATACTTAATCTATTTAATTTATATCTTATTATAGTTGAAAAATATGATATTACTTTATTTTTCTCAATTTTAATATGTGTAAATTTGTTTGGGAAATTGTGATTGCCCTTCCCAAAAAATGACTTTCTGAGTAAAAAGTACAAAAAATGGTAAAACAACGTTTTTGATGGCATTTAAAACTTATTGCTTATTTTTTTTCAAATGGACTGTATTATATTTCACATTATTAAATAAATAAATAAATATCTTATATTTTTAAAATGATCCAATGCTGATTATTAAATATTAATTTTTAAATTTGAGTAATATTAATTTATTTACAAAGAGAACTCTAATAATATTTATTGAAAAGTCTTTTTTTTTGAAATGATTGAAATGTTGAACTCTATTAATATTTATTGAAAAATATTTTAATATTTATGTAATAATTTAAACTATAATCATTATTATTTAATGTTAAGAATGTTGTAAAGAAACCCGTGCAACGCACGGGTATATATAACACACATTTATTGAAGGAACCAATTGAGCAGGCCTCATCTTCAAAGGCCCCTCAACACAAAGTCTCCGAGCCATCCTCTCTTGGGTCGTCAGATTTTGTCCAAACCACAGAATCAGATGATGATGACTTCTGCTAAGTTTGTCGTCTTGTAATCATTTTATTCTGTAATAATTCAATTTTTGTACTGTAGCAACAGTAAAATTGACTTTTTACTGTAGCAAATAGTGCCAGTCAAATAGTACCGTCTACCGGAACTATTCAACCGGAACTATTCAAACAGTGTCCAATCTTTTCTTTAAATAGGCTCATTCTGAACCTTGTTAAGGAGAGTTTTGGTAGAGCTTAGATAGAGAGTTTAGAGAGAGAAACACTGAGAGAATTCCTTCTGTAAGTTCTCCTTCAGTTTTCCTTTCTTTCAATCTTTTCTGTTTTTAAGTTTCAGCTTTTCAGTTTTTAAGTTTCAGTTTTGTAATCTATGTTTATGTAATATATATCTTGTTCAAGTTTTATTTTTCTGTTTATGGAAGGCTGAGCCTCCTGTTTTAATTCCTGTCTTTTAATTTCTGCAATTTAAATTTCTGCAAGAAGCCCCTCCGTGGTGGCGTCCTACTTCTCTTAATCCTCTTCTCATCCCCCTCCTTCTGCTTCCGACCCCCTCTTGGTATCAAAGCCTGATGGGGAAGTAGGAACATGCTAAATATGTTAGATATAAGTTATTTCTCTGTTCTGTTCTTATATAATTAAGCACTATGGTCGGGATCTGGACTGGTAGTACACTTTGAACTAAACTAAAATGAAAGCTCTTTTGAAAACCTTCTAGGATTATTACTATTCAGACTTATGATCATCTCTGCAGCGGAGGCGTTGAAGGCAGTAAGTCCCTGTGTGGCAGTAAGTCTATATTGGCCATACTACAGACATGTTATTAAGTTCTGAATATTTTTAATGTCCTTGTTTAGTTTCTTTTTGTGGTGGCTTAAGTCTGATCCAGATCTATACTGCTCAACTATTAAGAACAACGCAGAACCTAACTTATATTTCTAATTTATTTATCTGTTTCTATAGAACCAGGTGATGGTGATGATACTTACGGGTAAGGAAGATCTTTCTTTCATGATGCTTCGCTCTTTCTCTTCTAAGCTTTCTTTCAGATCTTCCCAACTCTCTTCTTCTTCTATCGATCATCCTCATCAATCCAATCAATTATCCAAATCTGTCTTCAAAGAAGAAATTCATTTTGAAGATATCAATCAATATCTTGACAACAGGGAAATTCCAAAAATCTCTCATGCTGAGATCTACAAACCAAACGGATCCTTTTTCAAACGATCAGATTTCATTATCAAAACCGTTGAGCAAACCTATAAGCTCAGATCTGATGATGAAGAAATCCATCTGCTTTCCGAGAAAAGCATCAAAGAACATATCAGCAAGAACTTCAACTATCTTCATATAGGTAGTGTTCAAGTTGGTCTTAAACCCCTAACCAGGAAATCTCTTGACATCGCTGTACTCCTTTGCCTTAGGGATGTTAGACATAATCAATTCCATGACTCCCTCTTAGGAACGGTTGAAACCAGCCTGAGTAATGGACCAATCTTTTTCAATTGCTTCCTAGATCTAACTGTTAGTCTGGAAGATAAAAACATCCTTGATGTCCTCTTCCTAAATATCAAGCTTCACGGCCTTGATATGAAAGAAGATTCCATTCCAATCTCTTTGATCTACAGGGTTCAATACAAGGTAATGAACTCTATCAAATCTTATTTCTTGCGAACCAATTGTGAGAAATCTGGAGAAACTACCCTCTTCCTCACAGATTATGATAAGGCCAATGTTATTGTGCCCAAAACCATCCAATGGAGTGATATCACCCTTCCAGAAAAATGGTCTTTGGAAAAAGCTACTCCAGCCCAACCTGTTGAAACTCCTGAGTTTCGTGAAATCATCCAACACCAATCTGGCCAAGTAGATCTCATCTTTGATAGGAGAAATTCCTTCTCTATCCCTAGATCTATCAGGACATCCTCAAATGATTTCCAATCCGCCATGTCTAGAAGATCTTTTTCTATGACTAGAAGGAACCAGCCTGAGTCTAGTGCTCGACCTTCCCTCTCTCATGACGGATCTACTATCCATTTAGCTGGATATGTCAATACTACTCCTGTCAAAACTACCTATGACAAGAGTAATGAAGATCATCAATCCACCTTATCTCCAACGTATTCTTCTCTAGAAACCCCTGGAGAGACTTCTGATTTCATTGGAGCAATTACTTCCGAATTTGTCATTGACAAAGAAGGTATCTGTGCTGATTTCTACTCTGACCGATGGACTCAGCAAAGAAAATGGTTCTTTGCAAAGTATCAGGGTGAAAAGAGAAAGAAGATCCAAGAAAAATTCTATGGGTTCCTTGAGAAAACCCAGCAAAACATCTTCTTTTTTGAATGGTTTCAAGATTATGCCAACAAGAATTGGAAATCTTACCCCTTCCAAATTGGCATGGTTAAATGGCAGCATAAGGATGGAAAAGAAACCCTTTCTAACCTGCCACCTAAAACTCCTTTCCTTCTTAAAGAAGCTCAATCTACATTTGTCCTAGCTTCTCCCTTCAAGACTAGGAAAGAAGAAGGTGATGTCACTGGTAAAGACATCAAAGACCTCATGGAACAATCCAATTATACCAATAAGTATCTTCAAATTCTTGGAGAATCCCAAGTGCAGGATTGCTCTTCCAGGAAAGGAAAAGAAAAGGTCAAGATTGAACCTTCCTCTTCTAATCTTGATATCCCTAAAGGATGCCAACTTGAAAAACCTCTTTTCAAACCTTTTCAAATCAGTAGTCGCTCCAGACACTCGGCTCAAACTCTTCGGGCTAAAAAGGAATCTGACAATGAGCTCCTCCAAAAGGTGGTTGAGCAACTTCAGCTTCTCAAACAAGTTGTCCCGGAAACGCCAACACCAACCCCGGAACCAACTTCTGAAACTATTTCCGATCCTACTGTTTCGGCTCCTGCTCCTCCTAAAGAGACTTTAATCCGCCGAACTTCTACTCGTAATACCTCTACTTCTTTAAACAATATTGAAGATGGTAAGGTTGAGTCTGATTCTGATATTCAATCTGATGATCAAACTGTCAAAAGTGTTCCTATCAACACTGTCATTCACAATTCTAAGAATCAGTGGAGAAAAGAAACCAAGCTCTATTATCCTAGAGCTACTGCTCCTGATCTTCTTTTAGAAGAATCTTCAAACTTCAAAAGCTTCAGTGCCAACAATGTCTATGAATGGAACATTGATGGTGAAAATGAGTATGGTATCACCAAGATCCTCCAAAATATGACTATGGTAGCCACTGCCTATGTTACCGCCAACAATTGTCCTGAATCTCTTATAGTTGAAGTTTTGGTTGCTGGTTTCTGTGGCCAGCTCAAAGGTTGGTGGGATAATTATCTCACTCAAGACGAAAAGGATCAGATCTTGACTGCTGTCAAGACCGATGAAGAAGGTAATCCTATCATGGAAGATGGCAAATTCATCTCTGATGCTGTCAACTCCTTAATCTTTACCATAGCCCAACATTTTGTTGGAGATCCTTCCCTCATCAAGGACAGATCTGGTGATCTTTTGTCCAATATGAAGTGCAAATCTTTGGGTGATTTCAGATGGTATAAGGATACCTTCCTGACCAGGGTTTACACCCGTGAAGACAGCCAACAAGCCTTCTGGAAAGAGAAATTCCTGGCCGGTCTTCCTAAATCTTTTGGCGACAAAGTTCGTGAGAAACTTAGAAGCCAAAATCCGGGGGGAGAAATCCCATATCACACCCTTAGTTATGGACAGCTCATAGCTATCATTCAAAGAGTTGCTCTCAAAATCTGTCAGGATGACAAAATCCAACAGCAACTCACTAAGGAGAAGTCTCAGAATCGCAGGGATTTGGGTACTTTCTGCGAACAATTCGGAATTCAAGGTTGTCCCAAGAAACCTAAACCCAGAAAGCAAGATCCTCCTCCCAAACAACAATGGAGAAAGAGATCTAGCAGGAATGATCATAGGAAACCCAAGCCTAGATCAAAACCCCAATCTTCGCAAATTCCAAAGAACCCTCCTGAGACTAGACCCTCTCAAGGAAAAGATGTTACCTGCTACAACTGCGGCAAGCCGGGCCATATTAGCAGGTATTGCAGACTCAAAAGGAGAATCTCTGAGCTTCATCTTGAACCTGAGATCGAGGACAAGATCAACAATCTCCTCATTCAAACTTCTGATGAAGAAGAATCTAATCCTTCGGATTCTGAGGTCTCTGAAGACCTAAATCAAATTCAGAATGATGATTCTCAATCATCATCTTCCGTCAATACCTTGTCCATCAACACTTTGACCGATGAACAAGACCTTCTCTTCAGGGCCATTAATTCTATCCCTGATCCTGAGGAAAAGAAAATCTATTTGGAACGCCTCAGATCTACTCTTGAAGATAGGCCTCCCAAAAGTCCTATAACCACCAATAAGTTCAATCTTAGAGATACTTTCAAGCGTCTTGAGAAATCTACGGTCAAACCCGTCACTATTCAAGACCTTCAATCTGAAGTCAATTCCCTCAAGACTGAGGTTAAAAGTCTCAAACAAATCCAAAATAGTCAGCAGCTTATCTTAGAAAAACTGACTAGAAATTATGAGGAAGATGATTCTTCTGTACCTGATTCCAATCCTGCTCCTAACAACAATTGCGAAGACTTTCTGGAGAATATTAACCAGGTCACCATTCAGAAATTCTTCATCCATGTCAAAATCCTCATAGGAGATTTTATTCTCGAAATCCCTGCCCTCTTTGACACAGGGGCAGATTCCAGTTGTATCTCGGAGGGACTCATTCCCACCAGATATTTTGAGAAAACTACTGAGAAGCTCAGCGCTGCTGAAGGATCTAGACTAAAGATCAAGTATAAAATCCCCTCAGCTATCATCAAAAATGGTAGTCTTGAAATCGAAACTCCATTTCTGTTAGTCAGAAATTTGAGTCAAAAAATCATTATAGGGACCCCTTTCATTAAGAAGCTCTTCCCCTATAATACTGACGAAAACGGCATCACTGTTCAGCATCTTGGACAGCCTATCTTGTTCAAATTCTCTGAACCTCCCATAGATAAGACTTTGAACGTCATATCCTACAAGGAGAAGCAGATCAACTTCCTCAGGGAAGAAATCTCTTACAGGACCATTGAGGATCAATTGCAACAACCTTCTGTTAAATCAAGGATTGAGAATATTTTGGAAAATATTCAATCCAGCATCTGTTCTGATCTACCCAACGCTTTTTGGGAAAGAAGGAGCCATATGGTGGAACTTCCTTATGAAAAAGATTTTTCAGACAAACAGATTCCAACCAAGGCTAGGCCTATTCAAATGAATGAAGAACTTCTTCATTTCTGCCAAAAGGAAATCAATGATCTCCTTGAAAAGAAACTTATTCGCAGGAGTAAGAGCCCTTGGTCCTGTGCAGCCTTCTATGTCAACAAACAAGCTGAGATAGAACGGGGAACCCCTAGGCTGGTTATTAACTACAAACCTCTCAATCAAGCCCTTTGTTGGATTAGATATCCTATCCCCAACAAGAAAGATCTCTTAGCCAGACTGCATGATGCTAAGGTCTTTTCAAAATTCGACATGAAATCTGGATTCTGGCAAATCCAATTGCAAGAGAAGGATAGGTATAAAACTGCTTTTACTGTTCCTTTTGGGCAGTATGAGTGGAACGTTATGCCTTTTGGGCTAAAGAACGCCCCATCTGAATTCCAAAGGATTATGAACGAAATCTTCAATCCTTATTCCAAATTCACTATTGTCTACATTGACGATGTTCTAATCTTTTCCCAAACTTTAGATCAACATTTCAAACATCTCAATACGTTCATCTCTGTAATCAAAAGGAATGGCTTGGCTGTATCCAAGACAAAGGTCAGTTTGTTCCAAACCAAAATCAGATTTCTTGGTCACAACATCCACCAAGGAACCATCATTCCTATCAATAGAGCCATCGAGTTCACGGATAAATTCCCTGATCAAATCATTGACAAAACTCAACTACAAAGATTCCTGGGTTGTCTCAATTATGTTGCGGACTTCTGTCCTCAACTCAGTACCATAATCAAACCCCTTCATGATAGACTCAAGAAGGATCCTCCACCTTGGTCCGATATTCATACCAATGTGGTCAAACAAATCAAACTTCGTGTCAAGAATCTCCCTTGTCTTTATCTCCCTAATCCTCAAGCTTTCAAAATTATTGAAACTGATGCCTCTGATATTGGCTTTGGTGGTATTTTGAAACAAAAGGTTTTTGACAAGGAACAAATTATTGCTTTTACTTCAAAACATTGGAATCCTGCTCAACAGAATTATTCTACTGTCAAAAAAGAAGTTTTAGCAATCGTTTTATCTATTTCAAAATTTCAATCTGATTTGATTAATCAAAAATTCTTAGTCCGTGTAGACTGCAAATCTGCGAAAGAAATCTTACAAAAAGATGTAAAAAACTTAGCTTCAAAACATATCTTTGCCAGATGGCAAGCTATTTTAAGCGTTTTTTACTTCGATATTGAATATATAAAAGGATCTAACAATTCTCTCCCTGATTTTCTTACTCGTGAATATTTGCAGGGAAGAACCTAACATGGCCTCCAGAGGCCCCTCCTCCTCCTCACGAGGAAGAGGCAAAAGCAGAGAAAGGAATAAAGGTATTGTAATCTCTGATCCTTTAATCTTATCTGAGCCCACTGCTCACCAATCTGGACCCACTGTCCAAAAAATTGAGCCCACTGCTCAGACCCAATCTTCCCAACCAAAACAAACTAAAGCAGATTATGCTTTATCCATCCCAACACTCCTTGCCTTCAAACAAGCAGGCTTAGATGAAATACCTCAAGGCCTCACCAAACTTCCAAATAAATCTTGGGCCAGCATCGCCGACAAAGATGATGACCAAGAAATTCAATCCCTCCAAGCTTTTATTGATAGAACCAGAAGCTTAGCAACTTATGATGGGAAAAAACCTGTTGTTGTTGCCCAACCTAGCCCAGTTGGCCGACCTAGCCCAAATTCAGGTTACTTGGCTAAAGCAGATATGAAATTCCAAACCTTCATCGAACCAGAATGGTGGGACAATTCTGGAGGAGTTAACCTGGCTAATAAAATTGGTACCAAGCTCTTCCCAAGTCATCTTGATCCCACTCACCCAATCAAAAACCAAAGATTCTATGAGTTCATTTTGGTTGACACAAACAGTGTGGAAATCAAACATTTTAGGGATAAAAATGATAATTCTCTAATTACCCATTCTACACTACAAATCCTCCGTGTCCTTCGTCCCAAGGACTTTGGACCAAATCCAAACAGTTACAAAAAGTTCTCCCAGAATTTCGACCCAGTTGGTTTTAATTATTGGGACTATATCAGGGCTTGGGATAATATAATCCTTGGTCTGCAAAACAAAAGTTTCAAACATTCTTGGCTCATTTATTTTAAATGGACCAACAAATATTCTTTTCCAAATTGGTTTCATTCATGGTGGAGCTTCTTTGGACCTACAGCTGAAATTTTCCCCTCTGAAGTTCTTGAGGGATACAATCACTTCATTAAACACTGGAACAAAGAGTTGAACAATTATCCAGATTGTTTAAACTTTTTTACAATCTTTTCCCTCTCTTGGGTGTTCTCTTGGCGTTATGGTCTTAAGACCAAAACCCAACCAATCCTTTACAAACAGGCTCTCATCAAATGGTGGAAAATCTTTGATGCGACAAAAGCCCACAAAGAAAATGTGAGCCAATGGTTCAAAACCAATCAGAAATATCTCAAGCATGCAAGTCCGCAAACCAGCCTCTTGCTAAATCAAAAGGCCTACATCACAGCGGCCCTAGCAGAAGCTTCAACAGAAGAAGACTTGCTAAGAAATCTTCAATCTGCTCTTCATTTATTGAAGGAACCAATTGAGCAGGCCTCATCTTCAAAGGCCCCTCAACACAAAGTCTCCGAGCCATCCTCTCTTGGGTCGTCAGATTTTGTCCAAACCACAGAATCAGATGATGATGACTTCTGCTAAGTTTGTCGTCTTGTAATCATTTTATTCTGTAATAATTCAATTTTTGTACTGTAGCAACAGTAAATTTGACTTTTTACTGTAGCAAATAGTGCCAGTCAAATAGTACCGTCTACCGGAACTATTCAACCGGAACTATTCAAACAGTGTCCAATCTTTTCTTTAAATAGGCTCATTCTGAACCTTGTTAAGGAGAGTTTTGGTAGAGCTTAGATAGAGAGTTTAGAGAGAGAAACACTGAGAGAATTCCTTCTGTAAGTTCTCCTTCAGTTTTCCTTTCTTTCAATCTTTTCTGTTTTTAAGTTTCAGCTTTTCAGTTTTTAAGTTTCAGTTTTGTAATCTATGTTTATGTAATATATATCTTGTTCAAGTTTTATTTTTCTGTTTATGGAAGGCTGAGCCTCCTGTTTTAATTCCTGTCTTTTAATTTCTGCAATTTAAATTTCTGCAAGAAGCCCCTCCGTGGTGGCGTCCTACTTCTCTTAATCCTCTTCTCATCCCCCTCCTTCTGCTTCCGACCCCCTCTTGGTATCAGAGCCTGATGGGGAAGTAGGAACATGCTAAATATGTTAGATATAAGTTATTTCTCTGTTCTGTTCTTATATAATTAAGCACTATGGTCGGGATCTGGACTGGTAGTACACTTTGAACTAAACTAAAATGAAAGCTCTTTTGAAAACCTTCTAGGATTAAAAATATTCAGAACTTAATAACATGTCTGTAGTATGGCCAATATAGACTTACTGTCACACAGGGACTTACTGCCTTCAACGCCTCCGCTGCAGAGATGATCATAAGTCTGAATAGTAATAATCCTAGAAGGTTTTCAAAAGAGCTTTCATTTTAGTTTAGTTCAAAGTGTACTACCAGTCCAGATCCCGACCATAGTGCTTACTTATATAAGAACAGAACAGAGAAATAACTTATATCTAAAACTTATATTGAGAGCAACTCTTTGAATGATAGCTATGAGCTGTCCATAACTAAGGGTGTGATATGGGATTTCTCCCCCCGGATTTTGGCTTCTAAGTTTCTCACGAACTTTGTCGCCAAAAGATTTAGGAAGACCGGCCAGGAATTTCTCTTTCCAGAAGGCTTGTTGGCTGTCTTCACGGGTGTAAACCCTGGTCAGGAAGGTATCCTTATACCATCTGAAATCACCCAAAGATTTGCACTTCAGATTGGACAAAAGATCACCAGATCTGTCCTTGATGAGGGAAGGATCTCCAACAAAATGTTGGGCTATGGTAAAGATTAAGGAGTTGACAGCATCAGAGATGAATTTGCCATCTTCCATGATAGGATTACCTTCTTCATCAGTCTTGACAGCAGTCAAGATCTGATCCTTTTCGTCTTGAGTGAGATAATTATCCCACCAACCTTTGAGCTGGCCACAGAAACCAGCAACCAAAACTTCAACTATAAGAGATTCAGGACAATTGTTGGCGGTAACATAGGCAGTGGCTACCATAGTCATATTTTGGAGGATCTTGGTGATACCATACTCATTTTCACCATCAATGTTCCATTCATAGACATTGTTGGCACTGAAGCTTTTGAAGTTTGAAGATTCTTCTAAAAGAAGATCAGGAGCAGTAGCTCTAGGATAATAGAGCTTGGTTGGGTGTGATATGGGATTTCTCCCCCCGGATTTTGGCTTCTAAGTTTCTCACGAACTTTGTCGCCAAAAGATTTAGGAAGACCGGCCAGGAATTTCTCTTTCCAGAAGGCTTGTTGGCTGTCTTCACGGGTGTAAACCCTGGTCAGGAAGGTATCCTTATACCATCTGAAATCACCCAAAGATTTGCACTTCAGATTGGACAAAAGATCACCAGATCTGTCCTTGATGAGGGAAGGATCTCCAACAAAATGTTGGGCTATGGTAAAGATTAAGGAGTTGACAGCATCAGAGATGAATTTGCCATCTTCCATGATAGGATTACCTTCTTCATCAGTCTTGACAGCAGTCAAGATCTGATCCTTTTCGTCTTGAGTGAGATAATCATCCCACCAACCTTTGAGCTGGCCACAGAAACCAGCAACCAAAACTTCAACTATAAGAGATTCAGGACAATTGTTGGCGGTAACATAGGCAGTGGCTACCATAGTCATATTTTGGAGGATCTTGGTGATACCATACTCATTTTCACCATCAATGTTCCATTCATAGACATTATTGGCACTGAAGCTTTTGAAGTTTGAAGATTCTTCTAAAAGAAGATCAGGAGCAGTAGCTCTAGGATAATAGAGCTTGGTTTCTTTTCTCCACTGATTCTTAGAATTGTGAATGACAGTGTTGATAGGAACACTTTTGACAGTTTGATCATCAGATTGAATATCAGAATCAGACTCAACCTTACCATCTTCAATATTGTTTAAAGAAGTAGAGGTATTACGAGTAGAAGTTCGGCGGATTAAAGTCTCTTTAGGAGGAGCAGGAGCCGAAACAGTAGGATCGGAAATAGTTTCAAAAGTTGGTTCCGGGGTTGGTGTTGGCGTTTCCGGGACAACTTGTTTGAGAAGCTGAAGTTGCTCAACCACCTTTTGGAGGAGCTCATTGTCAGATTCCTTTTTAGCCCGAAGAGTTTGAGCCGAGTGTCTGGAGCGACTACTGATTTGAAAAGGTTTGAAAAGAGGTTTTTCAAGTTGGCATCCTTTAGGGATATCAAGATTAGAAGAGGAAGAATCAATCTTGACCTTTTCTTTTCCTTTCCTGGAAGAGCAATCCTGCACTTGGGATTCTCCAAGAATTTGAAGATACTTATTGGTATAATTGGATTGTTCCATGAGGTCTTTGATGTCTTTACCAGTGACATCACCTTCTTCTTTCCTAGTCTTGAAGGGAGAAGCTAGGACAGGTGTAAATTGAGCTCCTTTAAGAAGGAAAGGAGTTTTAGGTGGCAGGTTAGAAAGGGTTTATTTTCCATCCTTATGCTGCCATTTAACCATGCCAATTTGGAAGGGGTAAGATTTCCAATTCTTGTTGGCATAATCTTGAAACCATTCAAAAAAGAAGATGTTTTGCTGGGTTTTCTCAAGGAACCCATATAATTTTTCTTGGATCTTCTTTCTCTTTTCACCCTGATACTTTGCAAAGAACCATTTTCTTTGCTGAGTCCATCGGTCAGAGTAGAAATCAGCACGGATACCTTCTTTGTCAATGACATATTCAGAAGTAATTGCTCCAATGAAATCAGAAGTCTCTCCAGGGGTTTCTAGAGAAGAATACGTTGGAGATAAGGTGGATTGATGATCTTCATTACTCTTGTCATAGGTAGTTTTGACAGGAGTAGTATTGACATATCCAGCTAAATGGATAGTAGATCCGTCATGAGAGAGGGAAGGTCGAGCACTAGACTCAGGCTGGCTCCTTCTAGTCATAGAAAAAGATCTTCTAGACATGGCGGATTGGAAATCATTTGAGGATGTCCTGATAGATCTAGGGATAGAGAAGGAATTTCTCCTATCAAATATGAGATCTACTTGGCCAGATTGGTGTTGGATGATTTCACGAAACTCAGGAGTTTCAACAGGTTGGGCTGGAGTAGCTTTTTCCAAAGACCATTTTTCTGGAAGGGTGATATCACTCCATTGGATGGTTTTGGGCACAATAACATTGGCCTTATCATAATCTGTGAGGAAGAGGGTAGTTTCTCCAGATTTCTCACAATTGGTTCGCAAGAAATAAGATTTGATAGAGTTCATTACCTTGTATTGAACCCTGTAGATCAAAGAGATTGGAATGGAATCTTCTTTCATATCAAGGCCGTGAAGCTTGATATTTAGGAAGAGGACATCAAGGATGTTTTTATCTTCCATACTAACAGTTAGATCTGGGAAGCAATTGAAAAAGATTGGTCCATTACTCAGGCTGGTTTCAACCGTTCCTAAGAGGGAGTCATGGAATTGATTATGTCTAACATCCCTAAGGCAAAGGAGTACAGCGATGTCAAGAGATTTCCTGGTTAGGGGTTTAAGACCAACTTGAACACTACCTATATGAAGATAGTTGAAGTTCTTGCTGATATGTTCTTTGATGCTTTTCTCGGAAAGCAGATGGATTTCTTCATCATCAGATCTGAGCTTATAGGTTTGCTCAACGGTTTTGATAATGAAATCTGATCGTTTGAAAAAGGATCCGTTTGGTTTGTAGATCTCAGCATGAGAGATTTTTGGAATTTCCCAGTTGTCAAGATCTTGATTGATATCTTCAAAATGAATTTCTTCTTTGAAGACAGATTTGGATAATTGATTGGATTGATGAGGATGATCGATAGAAGAAGAAGAGGGTTTGGAAGATCTGAAAGAAAGCTTAGAAGAGAAAGAGCGAAGCATCATGAAAGAAAGATCTTCCTTACCCGTAAGTATCATCACCATCACCTGGTTCTATAGAAACAGATAAATAAATTAGAAATATAAGTTAGGTTCTGCGTTGTTCTTAATAGTTGAGCAGTATAGATCTGGATCAGACTTAAGCCACCACAAAAAGAAACTAAACAAGGACATTAAAAATATTCAGAACTTAATAACATGTCTGTAGTATGGCCAATATAGACTTACTGCCACACAGGGACTTACTGCCTTCAACGCCTCCGCTGCAGAGATGATCATAAGTCTGAATAGTAATAATCCTAGAAGGTTTTCAAAAGTGCTTTCATTTTAGTTTAGTTCAAAGTGTACTACCAGTCCAGATCCCGACCATAGTGCTTAATTATATAAGAACAGAACAGAGAAATAACTTATATCTAACATATTTAGCATGTTCCTACTTCCCCATCAGGCTTTGATACCAAGAGGGGGTCGGAAGCAGAAGGAGGGGGATGAGAAGAGGATTAAGAGAAGTAGGACGCCACCACGGAGGGGCTTCTTGCAGAAATTTAAATTGCAGAAATTAAAAGACAGGAATTAAAACAGGAGGCTCAGCCTTCCATAAACAGAAAAATAAAACTTGAACAAGATATATATTACATAAACATAGATTACAAAACTGAAACTTAAAAACTGAAAAGCTGAAACTTAAAAACAGAAAAGATTGAAAGAAAGGAAAACTGAAGGAGAACTTACAGAAGGAATTCTCTCAGTGTTTCTCTCTCTAAACTCTCTATCTAAGCTCTACCAAAACTCTCCTTAACAAGGTTCAGAATGAGCCTATTTAAAGAAAAGATTGGACACTGTTTGAATAGTTCCGGTTGAATAGTTCCGGTAGACGGTACTATTTGACTGACACTATTTGCTACAGTAAAAAGTCAATTTTACTGTTGCTACAGTACAAAAATTGAATTATTACAGAATAAAATGATTACAAGACGACAAACTTAGCAGAAGTCATCATCATCTGATTCTGTGGTTTGGACAAAATCTGACGACCCAAGAGAGGATGGCTCGGAGACTTTGTGTTGAGGGGCCTTTGAAGATGAGGCCTGCTCAATTAGTTCCTTCAATAAATGAAGAGCAGATTGAAGATTTCTTAGCAAGTCTTCTTCTGTTGAAGCTCCTGCTAGGGCCGCTGTGATGTGGGCCTTTTGATTTAGCAAGAGGCTGGTTTGCGGACTTGCATGCTTGAGATATTTCTGATTGGTTTTGAACCATTGGCTCACATTTTCTTTGTGGGCTTTTGTCGCATCAAAGATTTTCCACCATTTGATGAGAGCCTGTTTGTAAAGGATTGGTTGGGTTTTGGTCTTAAGACCATAACGCCAAGAGAACACCCAAGAGAGGGAAAAGATTGTAAAAAAGTTTAAACAATCTGGATAATTGTTCAACTCTTTGTTCCAGTGTTTAATGAAGTGATTGTATCCCTCAAGAACTTCAGAGGGGAAAATTTCAGCTGTAGGTCCAAAGAAGCTCCACCATGAATGAAACCAATTTGGAAAAGAATATTTGTTGGTCCATTTAAAATAAATGAGCCAAGAATGTTTGAAACTTTTGTTTTGCAGACCAAGGATTATATTATCCCAAGCCCTGATATAGTCCCAATAATTAAAACCAACTGGATCGAAATTCTGGGAGAACTTTTTGTAACTGTTTGGATTTGGTCCAAAGTCCTTGGGACGAAGGACACGGAGGATTTGTAGTGTAGAATGGGTAATTAGGGAATTATCATTTTTATCCCTAAAATGTTTGATTTCCACACTGTTTGTGTCAACCAAAATGAACTCATAGAATCTTTGGTTTTTGATTGGGTGAGTGGGATCAAGATGACTTGGGAAGAGCTTGGTACCAATTTTATTAGCCAGGTTAACTCCTCCAGAATTGTCCCACCATTCTGGTTCGATGAAGGTTTGGAATTTCATATCTGCTTTAGCCAAGTAACCTGAATTTGGGCGATGCTGGCCCAAGATTTATTTGGAAGTTTGGTGAGGCCTTGAGGTATTTCATCTAAGCCTGCTTGTTTGAAGGCAAGGAGTGTTGGGATGGATAAAGCATAATCTGCTTTAGTTTGTTTTGGTTGGGAAGATTGGGTCTGAGCAGTGGGCTCAATTTTTTGGACAGTGGGTCCAGATTGGTGAGCAGTGGGCTCAGATAAGATTAAAGGATCAGAGATTACAATACCTTTATTCCTTTCTCTGCTTTTGCCTCTTCCTCGTGAGGAGGAGGAGGAGGGGCCTCTGGAGGCCATGTTAGGTTCTTCCCTGCAAATATTCACGAGTAAGAAAATCAGGGAGAGAATTGTTAGATCCTTTTATATATTCAATATCGAAGTCAAAAACGCTTAAAATAGCTTGCCATCTGGCAAAGATATGTTTTGAAGCTAAGTTTTTGACATCTTTTTGTAAGATTTCTTTCGCAGATTTGCAGTCTACACGGACTAAGAATTTTTGATTAATCAAATCAGATTGAAATTTTGAAATAGATAAAACGATTGCTAAAACTTCTTTTTTGACAGTAGAATAATTCTGTTGAGCAGGATTCCAATGTTTTGAAGTAAAAGCAATAATTTGTTCCTTGTCAAAAACCTTTTGTTTCAAAATACCACCAAAGCCAATATCAGAGGCATCAGTTTCAATAATTTTGTAAGCTTGAGGATTAGGGAGATAAAGACAAGGGAGATTCTTGACACGAAGTTTGATTTGTTTGACCACATTGGTATGAATATCGGACCAAGGTGGAGGATCCTTCTTGAGTTTATCATGAAGGGGTTTGATTATGGTACTGAGTTGAGGACAGAAGTCCGCAACATAATTGAGACAACCCAGGAATCTTTGTAGTTGGGTTTTGTCAATGATTTGATCAGGGAATTTATCCGTGAACTCGATGGCTCTATTGATAGGAATGATGGTTCCTTGGTGGATGTTGTGACCAAGAAATCTGATTTTGGTTTGGAACAAATTGACATTTGTCTTGGATACAGCCAAGCCATTCCTTTTGATTACAGAGATGATAAATTAATATATATATATATATATATATATATATATATATATATATTTGACTTGAGTTCTACATTAATGGCAAGATAAATTAATTTTTATTTTCAATTAATTATCAACCTAAGGTTGAAAAAAAGAAGATAAAATAGCACAAAGTAATATCTTTTAAATAAAATAAACATGTTAGATATTGAAATTAGTTAATGGTTGAATGCTTTTTGTAAATATATATATTTCGAAATTTACTTTTAAATATGAAATGATTTTGTATGTTGTTTAAATTAACTATAATGTAGTTGCGTGTTATTTTAAAAATAATTTTAAATTTATTTGTGATTTGTCTTAATAATGATAATAATAAATTATTGAAGAAAATTTTATGTTATTAACTTTATTAACTATTAATTGTCAACTTTTTAGTTTCTTATAAAAATAATAATTTATTAAGTAGTTTTTAACAATAGTTAGAATATTAACTATCAATCATAAATTGAGGGAAAAATTAATAAATATATTTATATGTAGAAAATATTAATAATTTAAATTAAATAATAGTCTAGATCAAAATTTATTAATGAACACTCTAGAAAAATATTTTAAAAATTAAATAAATGTGTCTATAAAATATTTGCTATTAAATGTATCGCATGCGTGTATTATTTGAAGAAAATACTTTCAAATGTGTTTTTTGACCTATTATATAGTAGTAAAAATATTTTCTCAAGTTTTCTTATGTTATTAATAATGTTTCCTTTTCAAATTTTTTTAGGGTTAATGGTGAAACTAATCCTTGAATTTGTAAGCGAGTTTGATTTTTGTTACTATGAGGATAAATGAAGTTTAGTGGCAGTAAAAAACTGTCAGTGATTGTAAAAATGACTGTCACTAAACATAATTTTTTTAGATGTACTAAAATTAAACTCGCTTACAAACTCAATGATTAATTTGATCACTAACCCAAAAATTTATTAAATTTCAGTAATATCATTTATTTACATAAAGAGAACTCTAATACAAGCAATTTAATGCATAGAAAAACTCTAATACTCTCTATTTAGATGTCTAAACACAATAATTTTTTCTATTATATTTATATTGAAGAAATATTTTAATATTTATTTTTAGATAATTACTCTATAGTAAATTTTATATAATATTAAAAAATATTATAAATAAACTCGTGCAACGCACGGGTATAATATCTAGTTTAAATCTATTGCAGGATTTTTCTACGAAAGTTCTTAAAATGGAGTAAATATTATATAAAAACTCATATTGCTTTATCATGTTCATCTTTCAATTATGGTCCTATTAAAATTTGTGAATGTCAAATTTTCATATGTCCTGTGAAAAATCAAGATGAGGTCTATCTATTTTCATCTTAAAAATGCTTTTAAAAAAAATATATTCTTTACTACATGTCATTCATGTTTAAGTCGATATCTTCCTAGAAAAGAAAAATTTACTGTATATCCAAACATGCATTTAAAAGCTAAAAGTGTAAAATTATAAAAAAGAGTTTTGCTAAGGAGTCGCCTTCATCATGTCACTAGCTAAGAAATTAAAAAAATGGAAGATATTTACTAAAAGTGTCACATTTAATGCATTAATAACTTTAAAAGTTCCACTTTTCAACTAATAGTTTTATTTTTTAATTTTTTATTTCGTTTTCTTATGAAACCCATTAGCATTTGTCTTACTTATAACAATTTAAATTGATTTAAAAAAAAACAAGTTAAATTAAAAAGTACTCTTTGTACTCATTGCATTATCAATTTTATTGGTTTATAAAAAAGTAAATATTTATTGCATGTTAATTCAATATATATTTACTTTATTTTTATTATTATTAATTTCATTTTAGGTTTTTTCTTATCAAGTTATTATACTTAAATTTAATGGTTAGAAGTCTTAAATTCATCATCCAAACCACTACTTTATAGATTAAAAATTAGTTGCAACTGTGGGTAGGACTGTTCATGGTTCGGTTCTTTGCTTGAACCGAACCGAACCGAACCTGAACCAAAATTTTAGTTCGATAGAACCGAACCGAACCGATATAGTATGGTTCGAATCGAACCGAACCGGTTTCAAATTTTGGTTAACCAGTTCGGTAAAATATGCATATTTATAGATGGTTTGAACCGAACCGAACTGATATACTATGGTTCGAACCGAACCGAACCTGAATTGGTAGTTGATATTTTGGTTCGGTTACCGAACCGGTTTTTCAATTTAGGTTCGAGTTCGGTTCGGTTCTTAAAGGTTCGGTTATTGAACGGTTCGATTTTCGGTTCGGTTCTCAGAGAACCATGAACAGTCCTAACTGTGGGCCTTTCGCCCTCCCAATAACCAAAAACAAATTAGTTGCAACTCTTTAATCTCAATTTCTTCTTTTCAATCGTTATTTTTTATAAATGCACACATACAAATAATTTAGTCATCACCATTTCTTGTCTGTTCCAAATGGCTTTTTTAAAGTACCCTTTACCGTCAGCTCATCACATTTTGCACTAAATTCAAAGCAAGAGCTTTTTTCTTTAATTTCTCTTTTTTATTTTCTTAAAAACTTTTCATCAAAAGATTTATTTTTCTTGTTACTAATTTCTTTTTTCCTGCTTTTGTTTGGCTTCCTTTTCTCGTGGTCAAGTCTTCAACTTGGCTCTAACATTATCGTGTGCTATATGTTTTCTCGTGGGCCCATTCCATGTATGGACAGACAAAGTATCATGATTTACATGGAGGATCTGTTACAAAGTACTCCGTTCTTTATTAACTGTCCATTTTGAAGAAATTTTTTTGTTCTTATATATTTGTCCACTTAGAGTTTCAAGATAACATTAAATGATGTTTTTTCAATAAATGTCCTTCCAAATACAATAAATGAAGAAAGATAATATACATTTTAAAGAGGGAAATAGGAAATCAAATATTACTTTTTTGAAAAATAACAAAATTAATTTCACTCCTTAATATGTGTGTTTCTTCACTTCCTTAATATGTGTGTTTCTTCACTTTCTAAACAGTTAAAAAAGAACGGAGGGAATATATATATTAGACGACCGTAATTTGAGATGTATGAATTACTCCAATGTAAGAAATTGACAAAAAGGGAAGACTAGAAGTCCAGCCCAGCAACTGGTTATCTTCTACGCAATGCAACTTATTCTCCCAGAATTTGAGCAAATTAAAGTAACATTTTTTACCACACGGTAGTGCAATAGATGAGCCCGGTGGAGCATAATGGCGATGTCTTTGTAAAAGATTTTCTAAAATGATAGGCATTTTTTTATTGAATGGATATTATAAAATTGGCAATAGTCTCATCTTATTTTGTTTTTAGAGTTTTGTTAGCTTTTTCTTCTAGGTTTTATATTGATTTTGATTTGATAGTTGTTCCGGTAATGAATATTCAAAAAGGGTATAAGCTCCAAACCCTAGCAGAGCAAGGAAATGGTAATAACCTATTCCTTTTATGATAGATGCAAAAGCCCCTTTACATTGATCTCAAAGCACCCTTTTATAGGGTAAATACAAAGAGTGCTAATTCATAAGCTAAATGGGCTAGTTCAGTCTTGCCTCGTTCGACCCAACTCCTCTACATAACGTGACCGTCCTATGGTGATTGACCTAAAACATATTGTGCTCGCCTCTGTCGTGTGTGCTTCAATACCTCTGACCATCCCAGGGCGAGCCACCCTAGGGGATGGGGGTCTCGCCCAATCCAATAGTGCTTCCATCATCATGTACTCATACCTCCACTCAACCTCACCCATATGGTTGGTGCGTCATCGTACATCAATTATCCACATCCCTGCCATTACCCACAAGATTCACACTACCATCAATAATCCCAAACACATCATTCTTCATATTCTTCTCTTATATTGAGACTCCTCAGGTTCGAACTTGATTCTATTTTTGGCTTTTGAGAAAATCTAACACAACATTAAAGTTGTCTATGCTTGATAGAGTGGTTGTGGTGATCGATCACCATAATTCCTCTACCACAATTCATATAGAAGGCCCAATACGATAGCAATGGATTCAACTATCACCATATAGAGGGCAAATGAATTTATGACTTGCTCACAAGGGTCATGAGATGCCTAAAACTTCAGGAGATCTCCATTGGACTATGAACAAATTACAACAAGTGATTGGACACTACACCTTTCACAAAAAAAACTTTTAAATTTTGAATGTACGTATGAATATATATATACAATGTTCAATACTTTCAATTTTCAACAAAAGTGTCAGTCACTTTTTTACTCACATTGACTATAATAATTACTCTTACAAGTTTGAGTCCAAATGTGAAAGTCTTTATATATACTTGTACAACTGTTGATTCTCACGCACCGTTCGACTATACCACGTACTCCCTCCGGCCTCAATTGTAAGCAAAAAACATAGAAAAAATTTGGCCTCAAATATAAGCAAAAGTCATAAAATTCAACTCTATTTAATATTTTCTTTCCACAAATACCCTTACACATGCATTTTGTCATTTAATTTGTACAACTTCCTATATTTGTATTACCGAGCCGCTATAACTCATTTCCACACACATTCCCAAGTTAATTTATGCTTCCAAGTTTCTTACTAGTACTATAAAAAAAAAAGACTTACTCCTACACTACTTAAAAATGGCAGCGTCACTTGTACTAAAAGAAAAATTGGCAGCACCACATAATTTGTTTAGCATGCCTTCATTTGACTTGGGCACTTGTGATGATGAGGATTTCTCACAATTAATTGTTGAAGATTCATTAGAAGTGGTTCATCTTTGTATGTTTTGATTTTTTACAAGGGAAACATCAAAAGGCATATTACTCTGCACGTTACTGCATTAAATATGTGAGACAATTAATAGTATCATAACGGAACCAAATGCACCCTGTTTAATTTCATTAAATTTTGGTGTTTAAAACTAGAAGGTTATTTTAGTACTTTTAACCCATAGTTTATACAAAATTAATACAAAAATTCAACTTCTTAATAAGTGTGCAAATGAGAATATTTGCTTACAATTGAGGCCAGAGGGAGTACATTATCAAGGAGGATCGACTTTTGATAGAGAACTTTCTAGATACAATTTACTCTGTAACAAAATAAATACAATATCCTCAGTATAATCAAACTCATTCAATAACAATAGTTCTGTTTTGAACAAGTGTCTATTAAATTTGAGTTTGACTATCATCTTCAATTGCATACATAGAACAAGTAGGTAAGAAGAAATTTAAGATTGTCCGAACAAGGAATATTCATATAATTAAACGAGGGAGACACTAATTAAATTATTCCCTCCGTTCCCTATTATAAGTCACATTTTTTGAAAAGAATTTGTAACAAAATATAAGTCAATTTTTAATATCTAGGAAGCATTAAATAATTTTTTCTAAGTTCACCCTCATATTTAATATGAAAGAGATGATAAACTTTAGAAGTATTAACTTGGAGAGAGAAAATAATATAAAAGTAAATAAGGGTAATCTAGGAAAGTAAATCATTTTTTTATAAATTTATTACTAGTAACTACTTTTCTTAATCTAAGAGAATTAGTTATTTGAGACTTATATATATGAACGGGGAGTATTTAATTTTGCAACTTCAGTGAATGTTTGTACATTTTGGTTCAAATTAAAGGTTGCCTAACATAACATGATCACGTCTTTAAATCAAAGGTGAGGTATAAAGTAATGTAAGATTCCAGTGAGGACAATGAACAAGGGCACATGGTATATCTAACCTTAATTTAAAGAGTGGGCACAGAAAACTATCAGATTTTTTTCCATATACCATGGCTTTGGGCGCCACTCATTATTGCACTCATTATATGGCTTACATTAACTTTAATCCGAAAGTGCGCTTTATGTATACTTTAATTAATTAATTAATTGAAACTCAACGCGGTGATTGAGTCATAGTAATACTTAATAGACCAGCCATGGCCCAATTTACTTACACCGTTATTCTCTAGAATAATGCCATCTACTGCTGTTTTTTTTTTAACGTTTCTCTCAGTCTATGTGAACTAGTATATTACGTCGCTTTAAACTGATAGTAGTATTTATAAAACACCGATGTTTATTTTAGAAGATTGTGGCGGTTATTGTAAGCAATATAATATAATATACATTTAAAACGACAGTTTTAGTAAACTGCCACAATTTGACCGACATAAAATTCCCAGTTTTTTGTAGTGCAGGATTCTACAATAGCAGCAGGTAAAAATGGAGTTGAGAAACCTTAAAAAAATAGACATATATATTAGAAGGCCTTAAAAAATTTCTCAAGACATTCTTAAACTTTTTTTTTTTGAAAGTCTTAAACTAATTATACATACTCAATTATTCACTGTGACTTTCATTAATTGTAAATTAAATTAATGGATGTGGGACTTCTCTTTTCAACAATGAAATATATATGCTGGATATGCCTCCCGATTAATTGAAGTCAAAGCAACAACTATATATATGTATGCTTTACCATGGTCGCAATCTAAAAACGTCCAAAGAACTTTAAGCTCTGCCATCTCTTTGCGATGCAGCTACACTGTGGAAGGATATTGTAACAAGTAGAAATGCTAAAAGTGAAAGAAAAAAAGATCGATGAAGAGGGGAGCTATAGTAAAAAGCAAATTGAAGAATCTCAAGGTAGTGCAGCAGTAAATGTCCAAAACGAGATAGGAGCCAGACTGAATTCCTTTCATGCCCAAGACATGTTTGTCTGTTAGTGCTCAACTGGTCCTCGATCTTATTTTCTAAAAGCATCCATTTCCCTTTCTATGGGTAGGGGAGGACTCTTATTTTTCTCAAGGACCCCCCTTATTATCACACTTTTTAAAGCGAGGGACTTTTGCGGCTTGTGACTTTTCCCTTCTTTTTTTAAAGTCATGTGAAATTTTTGATTGCATGCACAAATGACAAATTAGCTGTGGTGTCCACTCTATTACGTTTTGTACAAATGGTTTTGAAAGCTGAAACCTTTTAATCTTAACCTGACCAAACTTTATATTTATCACATGCTGCCTTGTGTCACTCGTTGGAGTGGCAATTTAAATAAAGATTTTTGGAAAATAAATATTTTTTTCCGAACAAACACTTTTATTAACTATTGAAAAAATTACAACCATATTCCACAATGCTCTCTCTAATTGGAATGACCATATTTAGCTAAAGCATCAATCGATAGAGGCATTTGCATCTCTAAAACTGTGATGAACATCCACGCATTTCACCTCTTTACGAGAATGTCAATACAATTCAACTTGTTTATAAATTTCTAGAGAGCTTTGGTGAAAATATTATTCACCAACCTACTACTAGTAAGGATTCACGTTCTATAGCTAAAGATTGCATTGGTATATATAAATATATATATATATATATATATATGTTGTTGTGGATATTGTATGAAAGAAAAGAAAAAGATTGTGTAAACAATACTAAATATGCAAAGTTCGATCGAGTTAGATCACCTTAAACTTAAGTGGATTTACTGATTTATGTGACACTCGTAATTGTAAAGTTTTACCAACCACCGCGAATCCGCCATTAAATTAACACTTTGCGGTGCTCTAAGTTGGCGTAAATTGCTAAAAAACACCGCAAAATGCTTTGTTTGAATGAGTCATGTACTCCGGTTTGATGTTAGATTTCACTGCCAATGTGTGAACAGTGTTTGTGGGCCGGTAATCTGTAAGTATTTCTGTAAGCGACCTATCAGAAATATGCCTTGACTTGTAGTAATGAGCGAAGCATAAAATACCTTAAACAATTATCATAAAAAAAATGATATACATTTTCATATATCAAATGTGCCACCTTAATTGCTAGCTAGCTATTATCTACTTACAAAATAGGGCATTAATATTCATGTCATCCATTCCCACACTTTCAATTTGTGAAATTATAATTCGCGTTTCACAGTTATATTTTTTTTTATGTATAATTAGTACATGCAAATATAAGTGCTGTAAATTTTGGTTGAGAAAATATATGAGGATGAGGATGGTACAAAAATTCATACCCAAATTTATGGAGGCTCGGAAATTGCGCATGCAGCTACCTCACGATCGATCACGAAGGTCTGGATTTACAAAAGGTGGTCCAAGATCTAAAACGTGCGTTGAAAGGAAAAACTAAAAGATGAATAAAAGCCAAAGCAGTAACTTGATTAATGAAACCAAGAAGGAACGTCTAGAAAGGTACTGAATATATAGGTGAACAGAACCCCTCACCAGGACTATATCCATCTGCATTATTATGCACCTGGCCAGAACCGCGATGGGAAATAATTCTGGATTTCAACCGCTTTTCGTACACAATTATACAGACATTTTTACTTGATCATCCTCCTTGAGCTTTTTTTTCATCAACAAAAATAAGGTATATTAATAAGGGAGCACTAGGTGTACCCCAAACCAACTTACAACAAAACACGACACACAAATATCTAAGAGGACAACAAGGCTATGCAAAGAAAACAGGGCTGTGCAATTCTGAGATACACCAGACAAGCCTTACAAAAACCTTGCAAGATAGCAATCTAATCGACAATAAATTAAAAGGCACAATTCATAGCAGTAGTCAAAACAGATCAAGTTAATTTACTATCCAATGCCCACTATCCGATTATCCTCCTTGAGCTTAGTTCTTACTCCCTCCGGTCTTATTTATAAGCATGAAAGAGAAGAAAAATCTTGGTCCTTTTTATAAGAACCAAATGAAAGTTTGAACTATATTAATTATTTTTTTCCAATGATGCCCTTATCAATTCTAACTTGTAGAACGTGTCTCATTAATTATTCTCTCTCTTTCCCACTTTCCAACATGAATAACAAAGGGTAATTTTGGAAGTTTATTTTGATTCAAGACAAATTTAATGCATTTTATCTAGTTTTACTACATTTCTTAAACTATGTGAATTTTTTTTTGTTGCTTATAAATAGGACCGGAGGGAGTACTAATTTATAGTCCGGTACCCAAAAGAGTTTTTCTTTCTTTATTGCGGTGATAACAATAGGAGAAATTTAAACATATAATTCCACAAGTCTCAAGTTCGCAAACTAATGACCTTCTTTAACATCTTATTGTTTTTACCATATCATAAAGTGAAAAGTAGCGAAAAAAATTAACTTTTTACTTTATTGTTGTAAGAAACCATCACAAAAGTCAAATGTCGAAATTCTTTCTAGTTAGGTGCCTCCTTCATATAACAAAGTAAAGGTTAACTTTGATGTTGTGTTTTGTGAGTCTGGTGACATGGGCTTGGGTATGGTAGTTCGAGTCTAGGAAGGTCTTCTCTTAGTTGGTGGTTATGACATTCAAGAGGCTAGATTCACAATAAATCCGTTCAATTCCTGTCAAATTCTTTGTAATTTTCCTCTTGCAAAATTCGTACAGACCATGCAAGTGAGTCAATTCAGCTCATCACTTGAGTTTGCTCAAAACAAACTGGAAGAAAGGTAAGCTGAAATAAATTATTTCACTTTTCTGGTGACCTTCTAAAATTGTAACCCAATTCAACCTATCACGAGCCGGTTTATTAGATAAGCCGAGTCACTTTTATTTTTTTAAAAAATAAAATTAACAAAAACTCATAAAAAATGTAAAAAGTACTAAAAGTCGGGAATTTGTGAGAATTTTTTTTCTTAATGTTTCACAGTATGTAAAAAAAATGTTTCAGTTAATAAAAAACAACTTCATGTAGCTATTATTACATTAAAACCCATTTTAAATTCTTTTTTATCGACAAAAATAAAAAAATTAAAGAAAAATGAAAACGATCTGGTTCACAAGTTAGCTCGGCCTACTTCAATTCCAACCTGTTTAACCTATTGAGTTAAGTGAGCTGATTAAAAAAAAACACTAAATATGAATTTATTTTTCCCAACATAAATCGTCCAAAATATGGGTTGAGTTGAATATTAATAAAGGCTAAGATCGCGTGAAGAATTGTTTTTTTTTCTTTTTTCAAAGTAGTTCAATTGATTTATTTTTTGGGCTATAGAGGCACTTAAGATGAAACAAGTTGTGGAATATTTCATGGAACCAGAAGAAGAATGAGGACCCAGGTAAGATGAAGCATCAATATGGGATGAGAAACTTTTTAAAGAGCTTTCAGTTGCTGTTGGTGTGTCATCGTTATTAAAACTTTTAGCAAGATCACTCACTCACTGCAACTCGATCTCTTGCAATGCTCTCATCACCATCACCTTCCAATAACGTGGTGTGGACCTTTCACTGCTGGAAATAGGATAGATAACCCAAAAGGGCAAGGTCTATTATTCAATATTCATCATCATTTCACAAACTAAATAAATAAATTTATTCAAAATTACAAGTGGAAAAAAACGGGAAATTGGTTCAACAATATGGACAAATGGACTGGGACCTGATCCGAATTGAAGTGGGTTGAGGGGCTCACAAGTGGGCCAAGAAGAAATTAAAAAAAAAAGGTTGAGTCTGTAAGCAGCTACTGACCCAAGAAAGTATCAATGTGGGCATCGGATTCTAAAATTTGTCGTGATAAGAGGATTGGGAAAACGACTTGTCGTCGTGGTGTGGAGGTGGCCGCATTTTAGCTAGGTGGTGGACCTGCCGTTTTTGGTTAACTCAACTCAGAGTTATTATATTATCTATCCATGAGAAGAAGCAGCAGCAGCTAATTAAAACTAACATTGTCGTGCAATAATGGCGACATTGAGAATTTTATCTCTGCGAATTTGTCTTCGTCCCAACAATTTGGCACTTTTCTGCCTTTCCTCACTTCCATGCACCACACTCTCCGTTATCTCTCTGCTCTGCTATTTCATCCGTTTCTCGTTATCATCTCTACGTTGTCGTATTTTATCATCAACAGCGAAGAAAGATGCAAACATAATAGTTCTCACTTATTGGGTTTTAGTGCTGTTTTAGGACCACTTCTATTACTCTAGTGATTTTATTTTTAAGTTTTCATTTGTGCAAACTTGGTTCCCCAGTTCTCTGTTTTTTCAACATATTATTACACTTTCTATCGGAAATAATTAAAGTCCAAGTCCAACACACAAACTTTAAATAGAGAGGTGTCTCTCCTAACAACTACACTCATTTTCTAATTTATCTCCAGCATCGACTCTCATTAAGTTGAGATGGGATTATAAAATTTGGATCATATACTCTCGTACTTGAACTTACATAAAAAATACAATTTCAATTGATAAAAGATTATGTCGAAAGTGTTTTTTTTATACTTTCCAAATTGTGATGATTAAAATAAATATAAAAGTGAGTGTTTAAATGCTGACATATGGTCAAAAGTTATGTGTAACGGCTTACAAACCGACTTTAATATACTCGTGTTTTTTTTTATGTTGGATTCGCTGTAAAATACTTTCTTTCTTCACTTTTTTCAAATTTAATGTAAAAATTTCATACGGGATTGTATTCTTAGAGTGAATTTTTTTTCTTTGAAGGTAGAGTGAATTATAAATTAGATATTAATGTACCAAAAATAGCTATATTTTAAAAACAAATATGGTATTATTAGGTGAGATAATATAAAGTGAAAAGAGGCAAACTTTCTCATTGTATTTATTGGTTTCTATGGGCCAGTCTCCAAAGGCTTTAGACACGATTGGGTTTATTGGGCCTAGATGGAAGATTGACGAGGCTCTCGGGCTAGGCCCTTTTTATTTTCTAAATTTAATAAATATAAATATAAATAATAATAATTACGAATTTACAAACATAGACATATCGTGGATAACAGAGGACTGGAGAATAGCAGAAGCGGAGAGTAGAGGAGCAACAATGGCGAGCGGCGCTTCACTTCAAAATTTAAGACTGAAAACTTCATTCATGGGAGATCGATTCCTACGCTGCTCAACGCTGCAACCCCTTCCTCATCTATTCCGTTACAATCCTGGTTCTTCCTTTTTCTTACAATCACTTTCACTTTTCAGCCTCTAGGTTTCTTTTACTTCTTTTTTTTTTTATATATATTTTTTTATAATTTTTGTGACAGGAAGCAAACATGTCTCGATGCAGTTATCTCGATCACTTTCTGGTTTAACCAATCTCTTATTTAATAGAAGGTATACATAAATGATTCAATTCTTAGTACTGTGTTGATTATTTGATTATTTCAAAATATTATTGAGTTTAATCTTAATGCTGGTCAATCAAGATTAAACTCTTGAATCTTGATTAACTTAGTTGCCTTTGTGCATCTCACAATCAATGCCTTTTGGTTAAAATTTTATTATGCTTTGGCTGTGCAGGAATGTAGATGAAGTGGCCAACAGCAAGCGAAAACGTCTCAGACCGGGGAAAGTTTCTCCGCAACTACAAGTGCCAAAGGACATACTACGGCCGCCATATGTAAAAACCAAGGTTCCGGCTGGACTTGTAAGTGGGCCTGAAGTGCATGATGAGAGGGGGATAGAATGCATGAGAGCTTCTGGAAAGCTTGCAGCACAGGTTCTTCAGTATGCCGGCACCTTAGTCAAGGTGAGTTCTTTTCATATTTCGGACTGTTATTATTAGCTAGTGCAGGACATGGAAAGAACCCTAATTCTTTTAAAGAGTAGGACTTATATAATTATTACACTGATAGGTATGTTTTTATTCGAAAAGAAAAAAATAAGATGTTTTTATGTTAGTTTTAACTTCTTTTGACAGCCAGGTATAACAACAGATGAAATTGACAAAGCAGTTCACCAAATGATAATTGATAATGGAGCATACCCATCTCCTCTCGGCTATGGTGGGTTTCCAAAGAGTGTCTGCACTTCTGTCAATGAATGCATTTGCCATGGAATACCAGATTCCCGTGTGCTTGAGGTCCTTCTATAAAAGTTCTTATTAAATTAGGCATCTTTTATGAAAAAAATGATTACTCATTCCTTTTTTTGCAGGATGGTGATATAATCAACATTGATGTTACTGTTTATCTAAATGTAAGTTTTTTTTCCCCTTTTCTTACTTTTTTTGGGGGAGGGGGCGGAGACACATTTTCTTTTTGTTAGGGATGAGAGTGGAATAGCCTTGGAATTTAATTTACTATGTACTTTTTCATACTACCTTCCCCCCATCTTTTTTGCTTAAGCCATCCTGATGACATTATCAGGATTAACTTTTTGTTGGCAATGTTTATGTTCTCTGCTATGCTGTTAGAGAGGAGGCAGGCTAGGAATTATTTATTGTGTACACAAAACTTGGTCCTGTATCAATTTTCGTTTGACTTGTTATTCATATGGTGTTTTTTTTTTCATCTTTTGTATTAGAGTGTGCTGGCTGCATAGAGAATTTAAGATTAGCTTTTCCACTTTCTTTTCAGTTTTGAAATTGTACCTTTTGAGATATCTAAAATTGTAGGGCTATCATGGTGACACATCAGCAACTTACTTTTGTGGCGACGTTGGTGATGAGGCCAGAAAACTAGTTCAGGTAACATATCCTCTTCCTGCCAGCAATGGCTGTGATTTGGTGCTTATTTTTCTTCCATACTTCCATGCACATGCACCCTTCATTAGTTCCGCTCTTTAATCTGTTTCTCGTTCTAATGTACTTTTTCAATAATTTCTCTCTATATTTTAGGGTTAGAATCTTTCTATTCTTACCTAAGAGTGAAACGGCACACAAACTGAACTATATTTAATATCAATGGCATGTGAAAAGATGGACAAAGCTCGCTTGCTTCAACTTTAAATGTGCAGGTCGGGTAGGAACCATAGATAAAAAACTGGAACTGATTGGCCAGATTGACCTGAAAATTGGTGTATTGATCAAATTTTTGATTTGTTCAACCCAGATAACTAATTGTGTTGTACAAACAAGTAAAAAGTTGATGATGAAGAACCAATTTGCACCGGTTCTTTCATTTGTTTTCTTTGTATTTTTGAACTTTTTTGCTTAACCAAAAACATTTTTTGGCCTAATAAATGCATATGCAAGATTCATGTATGAATTGTTATTATTTAACCTCTTATTAGTTAGACATGGCACATAATATGGTGTCTTTATCAGCTAATGTCTGGCCCAATTTTTACAATATTGGTAGGAATTTTTAATTTCAGATTACTTTGTTGGAATCCTTGTTGTTTTCTGCATTGGAGTCCATTCTGAAAAGAAAGGGCTGGTGTTGAAACAGTCTTAATTCATTAGGCATTGATAAGTGATGATTTTTTTTATCTAAGGACTAAGTTATTGTTTTTTAATTTTAGAAGTTGTGATAAAAAGGAAATATTAGTACATTCACTTTAGGAATGAAAATCTGAAAACCCCATGCTAGATGAAGCTTTAAATATCATTCTAAGTTTTTATATTCAGAACCTTGTAATATCAGGCAGTGAAAGAAAGCTAATTCACCTGATTAGATGCATTGAAAATATTTATGTTCATAGCAGACAGTAACTTAGGTATCAACATGTGATGCTATCCAGTAGAATATCCCTGGTGTTAAATTTTGCATGTTATTCAGGATGCATACTGAAGAATGTCAGATGATATTCATTTACGGCCTTTTATTATCTGGTAGCCTGGAGTTGTACCCCTTGTTCCTATAAGTGGTATATCCCATACAATTCATTATCTTACCTTATGTCAACTATAAGGAATTTTATTTATATTTTACTTATATCTCTTATTTCATTCAGTGATTTTTCGGTGATAGTCGAGGCATTGTCCTCATTATTTTATTTGTGCTTAATTGCTCATAGGAGTGGGTTCTTCTTCCACCTTATACTGAAACAGGTAACTAAAGAATGCCTAGATAAAGCAATATCTATATGTGCGCCGGGAGTGGAATTCAAGAAAATTGGCAAAACGATTCAGTATGATGTTTCTTTCATTTGCTCTTTTTTTCCTGCTTTCCTACATTGCAGTTGATAGTTGAATCTGATAAATTACTTCAATCTTGTATTAATGAGTTAGTAGTTGATGACAGTGATTTAAATTCATTTTGATTCTTGATTATATAGTGATTCATGGTTGATTTTTGCTTTTTTAGTGATCATGCGGATAAATATCGTTACGGTGTTGTCCGACAGTTTGTTGGGCATGGTGTTGGAAGTGTTTTTCATGCTGATCCAGTTATTCTTCACTATAGTAAGTAGCTTCAACTCTACTTCTGTCATTGTTTACTTCAGTTTATACTAGCAACAAACCCGTGTGTCTGCTAATTTTAAAATGATAGTCATTAAGTTATGTTCAACTTGGATTTATCAAATAATATTCTGTGTTTTGACTAATGAATTGAATAAATCTGAGGAATGTAAGTAATGTAATTTCTTTTACTAGTTACTACAGAAAATTTGCTAATATATGAAACTTAACTATGAAATCTTATATTTTATTATGTTCATGTTTCTTTCACCTCTGAAACAATACCAAAAAAGAAGAACAAAAAAAGTCCCTGTTAAGTTTTACACATCTTCCACCTCTATCCGGAAATACTACTTGAGTTAGCTGCTAAATTTCAAGTTACATGTTTGGTTATGGGTTAGCCACTCTTGTTTGACATGGAAAATTCCATATTCCTTGCATATATGGTCCCCAAACCCCAAATTATTTTATTGCCTGTAATATATTATTTCTTCTGTCAACGTGTCTAGTCACTATTATTGGTAACAATTACTATTATTGTTATCTTCAGGAAATAATGAAGGTGGACGGATGATGCTAAATCAAACCTTCACAATTGGTAATTTTTATTTGTATATTATAAATTGTTATGAACTCTATGCCTATGGTTTGTTGTTTGTGGAAGTGGAAACTACTTATGCCTTTGCTCTTGATCTATGTTGCACGGGTTCTAATATCATATCTGATACAATGCAATGTGTCAAATGTCAATACGACATTGCAACATTGTCCTTTTAATTTTAGATATGGGATGACAAGGTATATAAATATATTTTACAATATTTAAAATGTATAAAAATATTGTATGGTTTATACTCATTCCTAGTGTCAATTCAAAATCAACAATTATTGCCTTTCACCATTTCTCTCTCTTGGAAAATTCTCTCTTTCCCTTCCACTTCCAAAATTCCTCCTTGCACAACATGAAAAATAACTTTGCCTATGCTTGCGTGGCCGGTCCTAAGCCCGGATAAATGAGCAGGGTAGTGTTAGGCCTTTGGCAGCCAATAAAAAACTGATTGATATCTTTAATATGGGTCAGTGATCCATATAGCCGACCTAACCTAGTGGGATAAGACTTTTGTTGTTGTTGTTGTATACATGAGAAGGGTTTTCAAATAATGAAGGTTCACAATTTACTTTCAACTGTAAAATTTTGTTTTCGTTCAACCAGAGGACATGAGTAGCGTTCACTAAAATGGAAATAAATGTCACAATATGAGAATATGTATGCATTGTGTGACACATGAAATGGTTGTCATGAGGAAATCATAACTTTGACATGCAATTAGCATCTTCCTTTCCAGTTGCTTTCGTGTAAAAAACCCTCAAGAATTGATTTTGTTATATCGATGATAATATTTTTCTTTTTCTTCACCTGGTAAATACAGAACCGATGCTGACCATGGGCAGCTTCAATCCTGTGATGTGGAATGACAATTGGACAGTTGTAACGGAAGATGGAAGCCTTTCAGCTCAGTTTGAACACACCATTTTGATAACTCCTGATGGGGCTGAGATTATGACTCAATGCTGACAGATGCAACATTCAATATCTGCCCTGGGGAAACTAAACCTATTGAGATGCTATGATTTAATCACTTCCAGTTCCAGATCAAATATTTCTTGCTCGAAATTACCCAAGAAAACAGAAAGCATGTGCGGAAGGAGGTGCATTTTTTGGCTGATATTATCTCCTGTCTATTGTATTGTTTCTGTATTATATATAAGTTTATAGTTTATACTGTCTCCCGTGCTCCAATTAATACATATCGTTTCACTTCTCTTTGAAGTTAGTAATAAGCTGTACTGTAAGTGTCATTAGGTATAGACGTAGTTCATATTTCACGCTGTAATCGTTGCACTATACCAAACATAGATATGATTGAATTTAAAATGAAATTCGTTCTGTTCTTCTAGACATAGTCACTGCACATCAAATTAGTTGCAAGTGATTATCATAGGTACCACAATCAGGTGTAGCCCATATATTTCACATGGGGCTCAATGCACTGCCCCAATCATAGGTATTATCAATGCCAGAGGGGTTTCCTACTTCAGCCTCCCCCAGTGGAGTGCATTGCCTCCTCAAAAGGTTTTCTACCCATTTTAAGTGGATATTCTCCCTTCCTAGTGATGTTATTCTAATCTTTTAAGTAGGATTTTTTATTTCTATTTCTGTTCTTCTTCCTTGTGTGGCCAATATCTTCCACCTTCTCATTCTCCACAATTTTCTGTTCTTTTTGTTTTGTTCTCTTTCATACTTTCAGTTGCCACCTTTATTTCTCACCCCTCTTCCCCTACCCTCCCCATTCATAGTTTGACCTCAGTCTATTTCTGTATAGCTCCATATTGGTGTGACTTGTTCTAAGTTACCCCCCTCCCATATTGTAAAGTCAGTCATTTATTCTCTGGAGCAGTAATTCTTCTGCTAAAGGGGAGGGGGGCATCTTTTGTGCCTTACTCCATTTTGTTGAAATTTTCAGACTCATGTTAGCACACACGTGTGAGCTTTGCAAACTGTTATAAAAAGCCAATAGGAAAACTCCTATATATGGCAGGTTTATATGTTGGTAAATTTTCATACTCCAACTATCTCTCATTTTTCTGTATGGTTTTCTAATTTTGCAAGGTAAACCAAAAATTACTACATCTAGAGCTATGTTGGAAGATAAATAACCATATGTTAGCTATTTGTTACATGACTAATAAATTTGATTGCATGTACGTTTTATTTGGAAAATTACTTGCTCTTTCATATTTTTTTACTGTTTTTTTCTCTTTCTATCACTTATTTATTTTCCTATCATATTACTAATTAAATGATCTTTCATCTTTCATTCTTATATGAGGTGTGATTCATTCACATATCTACTTATTTCCACTTCGCTTCACTTTCTAACTATTTATTTCTTCTCTTTCAACCATATAACATCTGTTTCAAAAAAAAATCCATATCACCTCACATTTCTTATTTCTCACTCTTTTCTTCATTCTCTCCACTTTATTCACATTTATAAGAGAGTGCGAATGAAATTTAACTATTCTTCTATTTCTATCTTTTTCATTAGGTGTGGGTGGAAGTCAACGTAGTTTTTCCCCTTGACAATTGCTTACCCGTAAACTTGTGTGAGTAGTGAAAGCTACTTTACACGATTGTGAGAAACGAAATACCCAGTTGGTTGAAGGTGACAAGGGAGCTAATAAGTAATAAAACAAAGCCAGTTGCATTAAACTTCCTTATTGTGTTTATATAGATTTTAATATATATTGCGTCGAGTTTGAGTTGGAAAAGTCCAAACCCCCGATCTGACCTGCGAGCCTTACTCTTTGGATTAAGGTTTATTTAATTCAATTCAATTCAAGCTTTGTTGAATTAAATATAAACACGTGAATTCGTGAGTAATCTAAATAAGGTGTTGCTGACTACATAGCAATCCGAATTCCATAGGACACCAACCATGAGTTTGGAGCCTATATTATATGGCAATTGACAGCATTATAAATGTCCAACATGAAACTAAAATTTGAGTTTTATTTTAACTTCGAAAAACAACAACAAACATGTTCATCACAATTGACTAAGTAAAAAATATTACACACTTGCATCATAATCGTACGTACTGAAATTATTAAGCAAATCAATGAATTGAAGATGCTTCTACAATGGATTAACATTTGACAAGCAATCTGGTCATCATTTACTTTCTCTGTTTTCTCTCCTCCGAGAGTAATTTCGCAAACCTGCAAAGCATATATCAATTTTTTATTAGAGGAGTTTAAGCATCTTCTTTTTCTTGGTTCGAATTGTAACAAAGATATAGATTTATTAAACAAAATGAACCTTTTGAGTTCTTCCTCATTGCTGCCTTTATGTAGAAGTGGTTCACCTGCACCCGTATCTAGATTCACTCCTGTAACCTTGTTCTTCAATAACTTCTCTCCCTCTTTTACCAGATTATCCAAATTCTCTTTAGTAGCTCCATCCACAGAAGCTAATTCTTTCTCTAAATCCACCTGTTTGAATTAACCATTGTAAGATTGTTAAGATTTAGGTCTGGTTTGGAAAAACAACTTAATTAAGCGTTTATGGTCATATGACATAAACGCATATTCAAAAGCTATTTTAAAAATTTATGAAAATAATTTGAAAATAAGTTATAGATAAGCATAAGTCATTTTCAATAAGCTATCATGACTAGCTTATAGAAATAAGCTCAAAACAATTTATGGTAGGTCATAAACTATTAGCATAAGCTTTCTCAAACACTGGTACAAACACTTATGCTATCAGATAAACTTAAATAAGCTGTTACACTGAATTTTATGATTTTCACAGCATTCAAATAAATTTAAGATTGGTATATAGCTGATTGGATAAAGTGATAAAGACATTAATATTTAATCAAACGTTTTCACGTAAGCCCATTTATTTGGTCAAAAACTTTGAACAAAAAAAAAATTATAGTCAGCATTTTTCATATTCATATAATAAAAAAACTCATTAATATTTAGAAGATACCCACACGGTTGGGCCAGCATTAATCTTGACTTCACGCAAACTATATATTAATGATTTCTTTTTTTTTTTTACTACGGAAAACTATACTAAAGATTTCTTAATATTTACAAGTGATAAATAAAAATAATTAAAAAAACTCTCAAAATAGTAACAAAGATAATAAAATTAGGGGGCCAAAGATTTTGTTCGTGTCTTCATATCGAATTGGTTAGACTTTTTTTTTATCAAAGTTTGAGTTTGTTTGGCTCATGTTGGTGCACAAGTTAAAGACATACATTTAAAACTATAAGTCGTTTACAAATATATTTATAGATTGTTCACTAACACACAATCTCACAACAACTATGAGAATTGAATACACACTTTTCGGCATGAAATTTTAAAGAAAATGAATGAGCAGAATATGCTGAACTATAAAGCTTACTTGAATTCGGAGGTAGCTGTCTTGGGACTCAAGCACACTAAAAACAACCTGGTTGAAGTAGTCAACCAAATCATTGCTTGATTCATTGAAACAATCTATAATGGGAGTTGATCCAGAGTGAAACAACCAAGACAAAATCCCCCATTTCGACATCATCTTAGCATTGTATTTGTGCTCTTTCTTGTTTGATCCTGTCCCTATCGACAGAACAAGAAAACGATCAAAGCCTAATCCCCCGGTGTTCACATTTCTCCCACCTGGGTTCCCTATCAGTTGCTTCGTCTCTTCTCTAATTGCAATCAAAGTCTACAAATCAAGAACCAAAATCCTTAATTAATTAACTAATAATTATCCAAACCTTAGTGATTTCTCTTTTTTTTTAATCAATAATTAATCTTACAGGATTATTAGCAGCCACGCCACCATCGATGAGGTTGAACTCTTTGATCACTTTTCCTTGTTCATCTTGTTTTGTAAAATAGTGAGCTGGCAAATAAGTTGGAGCAGCTGAAGTTGCTATGCAAATGTCTGACAGTGGTACATCTAGAGTTGGATCAGTTGCAATCTGCATATGGTTAGTTTGATCAACTTATTTTTTTCTCACAATCAATTTTGACACTGAATTTTCCTAAGAAAAAATTTAATTTTAAAATCAATTGTAGAAGAGTTTCCAAACATTACTAGTTGAATCGATTGAATATTTCATGGTTTTAATAATCAATCAAAATTAACCATAGAGTTGGAAATATTAATAACCTGGTTCGAGGAAAAGATTGTAGGTTGAAACTTCGTGACATCAAAAGTTGGAATAACAACTTTTGTCAAGGTTTGGCTCAAGGTTGTGTCCCTTAATAACTCTTTTACAATCTTGTGCAGATACTTCCCATTATACTTAGATCCTGTCAAAGCTTTTATTAGGTTTATGAGCGGCGCAAATATTCCCCTGCACATGCACATAAAGATCATGTCTAGAATTTATTGTTAGTTCTACTCCTATAAATAATACACACACGTGCAGTACTAGTACATACCTTGTCTGTGGGAAAATGCTTGGACCGTGTTCAAGGTAAAATGGTACGATTTCTTTGGCAGCAAATAAGGGGCGATTTTTGGTTGTTGGATGAGGAGCTGCTAACATGGCAGAGATGAGACCGCCAGTACTTGTCCCAGCAATTACTTCAAAATAATCTGCAAGCCTTGCATCCTCACCGTCTAACTCCTGTAAAGTATATAAACATGTGCAAATTAAGCCTTAAAAAATATTAGAGGTTCTTTTTAAGAATTACTATGAGTATGAATGGTGGTGATCATGAGGGCAATTTAATTTGAATTTTAGTGATTTGAATTTGAACCTGAAGCTGAGACTCAAGGTAGGAAAGAATAACACCGGGAATGATTCCACGGATGCCTCCGCCATCAATGCTGAGAACCGTAATCAGATTCCCATTTGCTGAAGGTGGAATGTCCAGGGAAGAAGATGTGAGGTTTTCCATTGCTATAGATGTTAGAAAACTAAAATCAACTCAATGGCCAACAAGCTGCACCTTTGATAGATCGAGAACTTAATGTGTGTATATATAATAGAGAATTTATCCAACATCCTTTTAATTACAAGTATCATAAGTCAATCTCCAAGTCGACGGCTAGAACTATTATAAGATCTTAAATGAGAACAACAATATGATATTATTTTATTTATGCGTTTGATGATAAACATATCCAACATTTTCATAATATTAATATTATATTATAAATTTAAATAAATTATTTCAAACGTGTTTACAAATGTATAAATACATATGGGTTTTGAGACACAAGATTTTGAGTACCTGGTGCAAATCGCACCAGGTCTATCCCTTCTTGTATACATCCGCTACGTTTATTATTTTTTTTAGTAAGGTATTCTACTTTTTATTTTCAAAATTTAAGCTTTCTGAATTTTTTAACTGTCTCATAATTACTCTGCCAACTATGCAAAAACACCAACAATGTGTTGATTTAGTGACAAGTAAGTTAAATCTCATAAAAACTAGTGTCTACCATTATATTTGATATATTGATCAATATTTTGATGATAAAAAATTTAAGATACTAAGATTAAAAGAACAATATATCATAATAAAAATATTGATATTTATAAAGCATAAATACAAACACTCAATTCTAGTGCTTTGTACCATACACTGAATTAACCAATATAAAGGTTCCGAAAGACACATGAATTAATTGAGTAAAATCCGCAATTTTGCACATGTGAGGTATAATTGAATTTTATTCACTAAGATATATATACCCATGCGTTTCATGAAGGATATCGTTCTTGTGGTCTAGATATGTAACAATACATAGATATATAATCATTGTGTAAATAATTTTAAAAATGATTAAAAATACACTTAAACTATATCAAATTGAATTTTTTTAACCTAAACAAATTTTCATATAAAGTGTTTCTACCCGTGTTAGCATAAATAAATTTATAGTACATATATAAATATACACTCTTAAAATTATGAAAATTAATTATATTAAATTTATAATTAAATAAAAAGAGAGATTTTCTCACATCCTTGAAATGTGATTGGTTAACGATGTAAAAAAATTTTACACTGTCGGTGCATCATCCTTTTTCTCATGTCATATTTTGTCTATCAAATTAAACTCATATTATACGTATTAACTCTTAAAGTTATTCATAAAATTATGAAAAGTACTATGCAAAAGTACTAAAAACTATTTGGATTTAATTTTCTATTAGTTTTCAAATATAACTCCCATGTAAAATAATACCTCCCATGAAAACTATTTATCATGTGATTTAAACATTTAGAATATATGTATCTAAATAAATATTTTTTTCTTAAATTTATAGTTGTTTAGCAAAAAAATGAAAAAATATATTTTATTTTTTTTATTAATTGAGTTTTCATGTAAAATGATCCTTCCCGTAAGAGTTTTTTTATACTGAAAGTTGAACATAAATAAATGTAAGCAATAAATTCACTAACAAATGTGGGTGATACTCTAAAGAGCTTTAAAATAAGGTTCGTTCTTCTACAAACAACTATATTTTGTGATTAAAATTATATTATTTTTCTCTTGCAAAAAAAAAATTGCAACACTGCTTTATGTATGTTCAATAATTTGGGTTCAATCAAGTTAAGAGCTAAAAGTCATGGGTAGAGATAAGTGACATTATCACGAGCAACATGACTAATGAGAACATAATTAAGTAAATCTCCAAACCCTCTTATTCAACCTCTATAAATATCTTAAAAATCCTTAAACCTCTACTGTGTAGCTACTTTGATTACTAATACCTGCCGACATCATCTACCCAATCACTATGTTGTAATAGGCAGCATGGAGTGTCAAACACTATTTAAGTTACTTCTCAACCCTTACATCCATGTCCAAATACACTATTATTCTATTAAATTCTTAATTTTTCATCGCAAAATATTTATAGCACTAATGATGTACTTTCAAAAAAAAAAATGATGTCCAAATTATTTATTTCCCCATGCCATCTTGTGTCTAGAAAAATACCAGCTACAAAGAAAACTATCCAAAACTTAAAAAAACTGAGTATTTACCTTCAATTCAAAACAATCTTTAAGAAAATAAAATTCTTGACTTTTTTACATAATCTAATGTCATTTATGGAAGCTCTACATCTTTGGCAAAATCAAAATCTAAAGTCATTGTGGCTGATGCTCTTATATCTTTAGCATTGAGAGGCTTGCATCAGCAAAAGAATTCTTGATTTAGGTGAAATCAATGTCGAAACAACACAGGTCCTATATTTAGTTTGTGGAGAATAATTTCGATCGGCTAAGCTTTCAGGTCCTATATTTACTGCAAGAAAAGAATTAAAACTTAACTTAGTGGTGAAATAAATGTCAAAATAACACAGCTAAACCAAGTTCTAATTCAAACAATTCATATGAATGATTAAGCATTTTTGTAATCTTGATTCTTTAACAGACAACTGAAGACACTACCCTCTAAAAGATTATATTTCAATCAGATTTAATCTAATTTAAGCAATGAAAATGCGTGAGTATAATATGAATAACAATAGCTGACAGTATAAAAGTGCAGCAGAAAGTTGATATTCTAGCAAGAGTATAGAAAGACAGCTGATGTAACTTAAACTTTTTAAATCTTTGGACAAATCCCTGTTCTTGGAGCTGAGATGAGACAAAATGCAGAAGGGTACATACTTGATGCACATTGTCTTTTTTCATTTTTCGGTCAATGTTACCATGACAAAGTGTGATGATTTTAATTATGGTGACACCAACATGTTGAAACTGAAAAGAGTTTTCCATTGAAGATATTGAACGAATGCTCTAGTACAAATTAAGAAAGAAAGAAAAGCCATGTAAATTCAATAGCTTCAAATTCCTATAGGAGTTCAAAACATTTTACATATGATGATGATACAAAAACATTGAAACTGAAATGAGTTTGACATAGAAGATATATTTGATACATCCTTGTGAGGATAATTTGAAAATTGTTACCTTGATTGTCTCCACAAAATCCTTGGCTAGCATATCACGAAACTATCAAAAAGATGAAGTGATAGATTTTTCTCGAAGACCTTCCACTTCCAGCCATTAATTATGAAAGAAATTCCCAGAAATTCATAAGATCAATATCAATGATAACAAATGTGTTCTAATAAAGAAGTAAAAAAAATCTTATGCATGAATATAAAATCAAAAGCAGGCAATAAAACCTCCTTCATGATCAATATACACTCATGTCCAGCAACATAATTAAGCATGGACATCATTCTTCAAAGGTTCAAAAACCTGAAGAAACTTCTCCCGAATACTTATTATTCAAGTAAATTCACCAAGAGTATTTTTTTTAACCCCCTGTTGTTTTCATTAAAATTACAAAACTGATATATAAGAGCATATCCTCAAAAATCAAAGCATAAAAAGGATATTAGGTGAGAAACCACCGTTCAGGGTAAGCTTTAGAACAATCTATAGAGTAAAGCATAGATGGTAAAAAATAATTGCACATACACAACCAATTTAAAGTAAAGCACTTCATTTTTTCTGATCAGCAACTTCTAAAAATAATACTTGAGCAATGTTAAAACATTTCAATAATCTATTTTAAACCCAAAATACTACATCCATGAATTACTAATACTACTCAGGATTGCTTCATAAATAAGAGACATGTTGACCTTGCAACTTGAGCAATAAATCAACACCCAAGTAGCATGGTTATTTGGCTTAAAATTGGTCCTTGTAACATCAACAACGCCTAAAAAAACCAGAAGCAACTTAATTACTAATTCATCACCCAAGCAGCTTGACACAACTACTTTAAAGAGATCCATGCACCTGCACCGACTCCTGCAGAACGCCAGACAACACAACATAAACACTAAAACCTTGTCAAACACTAAAGCTAGAGATTGAGTTTGTCATTCATGCAGTATGTAGCGAAAGTAAAAATAAATAAATCTTTAGGTTTCCAACCTTCAAAAACAGGACATGCCTCCTCAGCCACATGCTCCAAGCCTACGCAAATATAACAAAAAACCCCAAAACAAAACAGATTTAGTAAACTTGAAAGAGTCTACAGATATGATATTAGTACATACTTATCCCCCTTCCAATACAAAACCAAGATTAAATATCAGGTCTATCCTCAATGCATTTCAAAAGTGGTTCTGATCATTGTTGTGGTCGTCCACAATTACCCAGAATCAAATAATAACACAACTTGATATCTTAATAATATCATGATAATCAATATTCACTTGATCATTGTTGTGGTCTTGCTCAAACAAACTCAATCAGGCCACATATCCTCATTTATGGAAACCATATCTATGATTCAACATTTCAACATAAGCAAATAAGGCACCATAAAATATACTTCTAATTCGAAACACACGAAAGCAGAAGAATACCTTGATCTATTGAATTTTTTGCCATACCTTTTGGAAGCAGATGATTACTGCTATAGGTGTATAATCGTTGGGGTGCAAAATTGGTGTGGAAGAGAACTCTGAAATCTTCCCACAATGTTTCTGATAGCTTCTTTTCTTTTGTTGTGAGTCTTTTATTTTGTTTTTGATTTATTATTTTCTACTATATATTGATATTGATAAGATAAATTCAGAAAAAAATCAAGAAATATACAACCTAAATCATAATCAAATCTAAAATTTAAAAATGTACTAATTAAAGATAGATAAAAACTACCAAAATCTAGCTAATCACAATAAAATACATAAAATACCATAAAAATTTATTAATAATCTAAAAATAAATAATAAGAAAAATTAAGAAAAAATCAAGAAATAAACAACCTAAATCCTAATCAAATCTAAAATTTAAAAAGGTACTAAATAAATATAGATAAAAACTACTAAAATCTAGCAAATCACAATAAAAACTCATAAAATCCTGAATTTAATATAAAATACGAAAATTCAATAAAGATACCATAAAAATTAATTAATACTCTAAAAATAAATTAAGATAAAATCAAGAAATAAACAATCTAAATTCTAATCAAATCTAAAATTTAAAAATGTATTTTTTATGAGAATTAACCTGAGAATGACACGTGAAATTTTTTTTATGAGAATTAACGTGAGAATGTCACGTCACTAAGAATTAACGTGAGAATGACACGTCACTAAATCAGCCTGATGAAAGTTCTTCTTTTTTAATATATATTGATATTGATGCGAATATAATTTATGTGTATTTTTTTTCTATTTCAGAAAAAACATAAATTTCGCAATTAGCTTACTAAATTTTCTTATGGTGAAATGATTTAATTTTTTTAGGATCTAAGGTTAATTAAGTAATTTGAAGCAGAATAAACAAACATATCTTCCTCGACCATTTTGTGAATTTTGATTATATTCATGCTTTTTGGAAAGAGGAATAAAATAAATGGTTTTGGATTTCATATTCACGAAAACTAAAAATCTAATAAGTAAAAAATATTTTTATTGAACCAATATACTCCAGATCAACTTTAAAAGCATTTTTTTATAAATAAAAAGGAAAAGCGAAAAGAAACTAGTTGTCGTTACTTGGTAATTAAGTGTAAAGGCAGAGACAATAATTTGATTGACAAGTGAGTAGATGATGATGAGAAGGAAAAAAAAAAAAGTAGTATAATTGATCTTATTTTTAATAGTTGAAAAGTGAAGATATTCAAATGAAGAAATAGCGTAATTTCTCTTATATATATAGTTATATGCTACTAATAATTAGGGTAAAAGTATATACAAAGTATAGGTACGTACGTCCCCGTACGGGTCTAGCTCACATACTCTATAGTCTATATCTAACCGTAATTAAATCTGAAGATAGAAATTCAATACTTAAAATAACAACTATTTTCTTTCTCAAAATCTTATCTTTTATATGGTCAAATTATTATCTTATTCTTCATCGCATAACTTTTAAATTAATTAAAAATAAATCTCAACCATTTTTTTTTGTTACAAGGAGGGGGAAAGCCCCGGGCAAAACAAACGAAAACTACGAAACAAACGACTCTATAAGAGGGCTAGGAGGAGGCATGAGGTCTCTCTACAGCAGGAAATGGCACTCACTAAACGGCGATTCAAAAGTATGGGTCCCAAACGGTAATGAGAATCCCTCCTTGGCTATTAGCTTCTCTAGGGATATGCTTAATGACAATAGCACCATGAAATCTCAACGATATTTTGATTTATATAAAATATTTGATTGAATTTTATTTTATCTTATTGGGATAATATTAATCCATCAATTCATAAAATTTAAAATACAAGATAAGTTTTATCAATCGTATATTTGTATTTTAATTGATTTGATATTTTTTAAGACAACAAAGTTGTAATAATTGAAGGGTTGAATTACAAATATACAAAAATATTTGGGTGGTGCAAAATAAGATCGAGTTATAATAGAAAATTAGCAAAATCTTATGAATGTTAATTTTTTTTTAGTACATCGGAAAGATAAATTACACCCTTAAGTGATTGATCTCTGGACCTTCCTCACTCAACCCATATGTCCTCTTAAATCTTACAACTTGAGTTATCATTTGGTAATAAAAATGTTAGATTAAGAATAAATTAAAGAATTATATATATATATATATAAATATATCGCACTATGAGTTTTTCCTTGAGAGGTTTTAACGAGCCACAAGCGCTAGTTGGATTTTTGGTTTCTTTGGTTGGTGGTGTGTTCAAATGACTTTTCCATGAGATGGTTGTTCTCATGTTTCATTTGCTATTAATAATATTCATCTTTTGTTGTCAAAAAAATATATATATAAATATATATATATAGTTAGTAAAGAAATTAAAATTCTTTAAGGGTGTGTGACCTTTATACTAGTCCCCCTTAGATACTCCCTACAACTAGGATAATTATTTATTTAACTTGTCACCTCAAACTTGTATAAATATATAAGGATACCCCCTTATATATATATTTTGGTTCATTTTCTTGTTATTCATTGTCCTTCATAACTCTTTCGTGCGAAATTACTTGAAGAAACTCTGACAATTAACTAATAAAAATTAAGGTAGACGACCAGAGTTATAATGCCCAGACCAGACGTGCTCTAAAAACATATGTTATTATCTTATTGTTCTTCAATTCATCATTGGCAATATACCTGTTTAATTACCAACAAGTATTATACAACATACTGATAGATATATAGTTGAACTTGTTAAGTCCATGTGTCACTAGTCTCATAATTGTTGTATATCAAGATACTTTAAAAAGAAAAATAGCTACTAATTAAATTAATATTTTTTTTGGTCCTTTTAAATCATTTTAATTTTTTGGATCCTTCTATTAAGTTAAAACTAAGTGGACGGTGACACCTAAACTATTTAAAATAATAATAATAATAGAAAGATGAAAAATGTAGTAACATCTAGGATCTAGCGCTATTGGTAAACGCTAAATTCTAATTTATTACAACAAACATACAAATATGCAATTTTCTCCTAATTTTTAGGTTTTTAAATTTTGTTATATGCATCTTGGATGTTGAATTGATACATAAAAAATAAAAAAGTCACCATTGCCATGCTCACGATTAACTTATTTCATTAAAAAAAACCTCAACTAGGCTTTTTTTAATAATTTACGTCAACTAGGCTTTTATTAAACATGTCTGTTTTATTCAACATATAATGCATATCTAAAGTTTAGAATAGAATATATTTTTTATTTTATTCTCTGAACTTCTAGATTTATTTATTTTATCAACAACAAAAAATACAATATAAAGGACAAAGGTGAACCAACACGGCATGCAGAATTCAGAATTGTATGTGTTTGGGGGTTGTTAGGCTATGGACTAGACTTAAGAGTTTTTTTTTTGAAACGAACTTAGAGTTGAAACTTCTAGAAACTTTATAGTGGGTCAGAAATCATAATGGACCTTAGATATTTTGTAACCCAATAACATTGAGATAAATATTGATAACTTAGTAGTTATAAAAAAAAAAAACTTGGTAGTTGAATTGGACCAAAATAGTAGTAATAATAATAATTTGGTCCTTGAAAAATATAATTATATTGCTAGCTACAGTTTATTTGTTGGACATAGATACTAGAAGTTCAGAGTTTATTATTTGAATTTCTAAAAAGTGATGAGTGTTTGTTTTCTATTGTTAAATGTTTAAATTGATTAGGGTGAACGAGCTTTTATTAGGTTGACTATTTGAGATGCTTAGTTATAGTTAGAGTTTATCATGCTTTAATTTGTAAGTAAATCTTTGACATAGATAACTTTTTTTTTTTGAAACTATAGATAACCTATTTGATAGAAATGAAAAGAATATTAAGTGTGCAACAGGCACAACATCTCATTTGCTAAGATTATATATAGGATTTCCACAATAGTGTATGGGCGGAGCTCTGTGGTGGGTGAGGTACCCATGCCCACCTCCCCCAATTTTATTTTATTATTCAAAATAAGTATTCACCCGTCTCTAACTATAAGAACATTTAGAGATATACACTTGATATAAGATCTTTAACTGTATTTTAGAAATATTTAATGTATACATATTCTTTTATTTATTATATTTTTGTAATTTCAAAATTTATGATCACTATGCATTTGCACACTACTCAAAATAAATTTTCACACTATAATGAAAGGAAAATAAATCTCATCAACAGACCATGATGTTATGTGAGGCTCAATATATAACATAAATGCATCAAACTTTAAAAGATAGTAACAAACAAACATAGATTGGCAAAAGTTAATTTTATTGAACCAGTATTGAAAAAAAATATGATTAAGACAATTTCATGACTTAATTAGTGCGATCATTAAGCGCGATGCGTATGAAGAATAATATAATTTGACGAACAAGTTAATGAAAGATGAGGAGTAAAGCCAAATTTGATTATATGTTTTTTTTGTAAAGCCAAGTTAATGACGAACAAGATAATTTGACTATATTTTTTTTTAAAGCCAAATTTATTAAAGAAATAGCATTGGGTGCGCTAAACATGAAGGAGAAAAAAACAAAAAGAGACTGCCTCCATACAACGAATTGAAATAGCAGGGGCAGGGGAAAGAAGAAACAGAGGAAAATTACAGCAAGTTCAGGCATGTACACAACCACAACATAAAACAGAGCAAGAGCAACAACCAAGAGGAACATAGTGAGCAAGAGACTAAAAAATATTGCTAATGTAATATGTTGCTAGGTGCAGCATCCTATATATATATATATATATATATATATACTGGATTTTGTGAAGGAGTAAGTTAACCACCAACACCTTTTCAATTAGACAAAAAAATCAAGCTTTCTCTTTTTAAAAACCAACTTTAAGTGAAGGCTATTTATGTAATTTACTTTTAAAATTTTAAATTAAAAAACTTCATTTCTCTCTCATCATTTAATTTCGTCCATCTTCTTCCCCAAACCTGTGTTTTTCAAGCTTCTATTTCTTCTTCTCCTTACCATAGTCATTGGAATGGGTTGTTCTAAATAACCCGAGAGATGGAGAGCAACCTTTTATTCATGGGAAATAATGAATCATTCCCATTTTCTTTCTTCTTTCCATTAAAGTAGGATTTTTCTCACAAACAGTTTTTTGTTGCTTTACTTTTTTTTTCTTTCGTGTTTCCATTATTTGGTCTTGGGGGTTGATTTCCTACATGATTGGTGGGTTAAAATATTCATGGAACCAAATTGGTGGCACGTTGTTTATTAGATTTTGTTGCAGAGAAAGACAAAGCAATTTGCAGAGAAGCAAAAGAATAGAAGTTGAAGAAAGAGAAAAATAAAGAAAGTGATAAATGTGGAGAGAGAAAATTTTAAATTTTAAAATTGAATGAAGTTTTGGGTATTGAAAATTACCAGAAACCCACATTTAAAATATTTTTAAACAAAAAAAGTGAGGGTATTTTTAGTCCAAAAGAAAAGGTGTTGGTTGTTAACTTACTCCTTCACAAAATTCAGTGGGAGCAAGTTAACAAATCCCTATATATATATATATATAATATTAGGTCAACCATGAATACAACAACATAGTACAAAGTACAAAGTACATACAAAAAATTATACTTTAGACCCGATCAAATCTAATATGATGTGTAATATTTAAATAACAATACTTTTCTTTTTCAAATTATTTATCTTTTAAGTGATCAAACTTTTCTATTTAATTATAATATTTTTTAGTGTGTTAAATTGCTCTCACACGCAATTCGATCCACATTCTTCCCGATTGGGTGTGTTTGGATGCACGTTGGATCAGGCCTGATCCACGTTTAAAGACCTCAAACGTGATTTTTCCATTTCCATTGATGTTTGGATGTTAAATGTTGATCCAATTCTGGCCCCAGAATTGGATCCATCCTAACACAACAATTTGTTGCTTTAGCATCAATGTTGATCCAATTGTCTCCTTCCCCTTTTACAGATCCAATTCAAGTCTATCAGATCCAATTCCTGATAAATGTATCTAAACATAAATCACGTCACTCAAACTCACGTTTACCAGATCCAATTCATATCAGATCCAATTCTGGCCAGATCCAATTCTACTAACGCCGAGCCAAACACACACATCCTGAAGAATGTGGCCCTAAGGATAATTCTAAATTTAAGAGACACATACATGTAACATGTAAGCATTGCACTTGAAAACTATTATAAAAGCCAATAAGAATACTCCTATATATATGGTATATATATATATATATGGCAGATACATATGTTGGTAGATTTGTTACTCCAGCTATCTCTATAATTTTTCTGTATGTTTTTCTAATTTTGTATTTCAAGGCTATTTATTCACACTTACTTAACTCTTTCATTCTATTTCTATTTTTTCCCTTGATAATTGCTGATCTGTAAACTTGTGTGAGAGAGGAATAGATGTCAACGTTGTTTTTTCCCTTGATAATTGCCTATCTGTAAACTTGTGTGAGTAGTGACAGCTCCATTACACGATTGTGAAGTATCTATCAGGATGAGAAACCAAATACCCAGTTGGTTGAAGGTGACAAGGGAGCTAACAAGTAATAAAACAAAGCCAGTTAGTGGCATTAAACTTCCTTATTGTGTTTATATAGATTTTTAATATACATTGCGTCGAGTTTTTGAGTTGGAAAAGTCAAAACCCCAACCAGTTAGTTGCATTAAACTTCCTTACTCTATGGATTAATGTTTATTCAATTCAATTCAATTCAAGCTTTGTTGGAATTAAATATAAACACGTGAATTCGTGAGTAATCTAAATAAGCCAGATTCAAATTCCATAGGACCCAACCAAGAATTTAGAGCCTATATTATATGGCAATTGACATCATTATAAATGTCCAACATGAAACTAAAATTTGAGTTTTATTTTAACTTCGAAAAACAGAACAAACATGTTCATCACAGTTGACTAAGTAAAAAATATGACACACTTGCATCATAATCGTACTGAAATTATTAAGCAAATCAGTGAAGAGCTTCAACAATGGATTAACAATTTGACAAGCAATCTGGTCATCATTTACTTTCTCTGTTTTCTCTCCTCCGAGAGTAATATCGCAAACCTGCAAAGCATGTATCAATTTTGATTAGAGGAGTTTAAGCTTCGTCTTTTTCTTGGTTCGAATTGTAACAAAGATATAGATTTATTAAACAAAATGAACCTTTTGAGTTCTTCCTCATTGCTGCCTTTATGTAGAAGTGGTTCACCTAGACCCGTATCTAGATTCACTCCTGTAACTGTTTTCTTGAGTAACTGCTCTCCCTCTTTTACCAGATTATCCAAATTCTCTTTAGTAGCTCCATCCACAGAAGCTAATACACCCTCTAATGTATCCACCTGTTTGAATCAACCATTTTAAGGTTGTTAGGATTTACAATATATTTTGACAGCATTCAACTAAATTTAAGATTGGTGTGTAGCTGATTGGATAAAGTGATAAAGACATTATATTTATCCACCTGTTTCCATATAAAAAACTCATTAATCAATTTAGAAGACACCCACAAGGTTGGGCAAGCATTAATTTTGACTTCACACAAACTAATATATTAATGATTTCTTAAAATTTACAAGTGATAAATAAAAATAATTAAAACATTCTCAAAATAGTAATAAATATTAAAAAATCAGGACTCCAAAGATTTTGTTAGCGTCTTCTTATTAAATTCGATAGAATAATTTTTAGTTATTAAAGTTCGAGTAGGTTTAGCTCATGTTAGCACACAAGTTAAAGCATGCCCCTAGAATCATAGGCAACAACTATGAAAATTGAATACACAATCTTCTTAGGCATTTAAACAACATAAATGAGCACAATATGCAAAACTATAAGGCTTACTTGAATTCGGAGGTAGTTGTCTTGGGGCTCAAGCACACTAAAAACAACCTGGTTGAAGTAGTCAACCAAATCATTTCCTGCTTCATTGAAACAATCTATAATTGGAGTTGATCCAGAGTTGAACAACCAAGTCAAAGTCCCCCATTTCGACACCATCTTAGCATTGTATTTTTGCTCGCTCTTGTTTGATCCTGTCCCTATTGACAGAACAAGAAAACGATCAAAGCCTTATCCCCCAGAGTTCACATTTCTCCCACCTCGGTTCCCCATCAGTTGCTTCATCTCTTCTCTAATTGCAACCATAGTCTGCAAATCAAGAACCAAAATCCTTAATTAACTAACTAATTATCCAAACCTTAGTGTTCTGGGAAGCCCCGGACGGACGGAGACGTACCGACCTCTACCCCAATATGGTTAGGACGACCACCTACCGGGCTAGCACCCGGCCAAGGTTACCCGGGGAAAGCCCCGAGGGGACGACCGGGGTGGGGCGTCCAGCCCCCGTACCACAAGCGGGGCGACATCCTCCCCTGATCTAGGTACCTGGACCCCACCACCTAGAGGTTGACCTAGGCCCACCACCCTACGGAACTAGGGTGGTTGGGGGGTGAGTCTCTAAGAATTCTAGGCCGTTAGATCACTGTTAACAACAGGAGGAGCAGAAGGATCCAACGGCCCTTAGTCCACCAGTAAGGACCATGCATGACATTGCATGGCTCCAACCCTAATACCCCAACGTATATGTAAAGGAGGCGACACATCCATTCTAAGGTACATGATTCTCTTCACTTCACTACTCACTTACCCGATTCCTCTACTCACTTTAGCATTAGAGTCCCTTGCAGAAGCCCCTCCCGGGATCACCCAGCTCGTCAGCACCCCAGTTCTTCTTCCCTCTCTGCTGCCCATGCGCTCCGGGTAGCTTGGTCACCCCGATCACCTTGCATCCTCACCGTCTAGCTCCTGTGAAGTGTAAACACATGCACATATATGTGTAAAAAGTTTGAAAAAAACATATATTAAAGGGTCTATTTAAGAATTACAATGTGTATGCATGGTGTTCATGAGGGAAATTTGAATTTGAACCTGAAGTTGAGACTCAAGGTAGGAAAGAATAACACCGGGAATGATTCCACGGATGCCTCCGCCATCAATGCTGAGAACCGTAATCAGATTCTCATTTGTTGAAGGCGGAATTGTTAGGAAATCGCCATAGAGAAATAGAAACAATGACACAATCACAACACAATGATTTAACGTGGAAACTCAAAAATCGGAGAAAAAACCACGGCCGTTGTCAAAACCAACAACCAGAGAATAAACACTATGTGAAAATTGTTACAACACACAGATATTTCTCTCAACTACCCCACAACCCCAGTACATCCACACTCTCCAAAGCTATTATCTGATCAAACCTCACAACACTCTAAAACAAGAGTATAAGAAAAGGAGCAAATAAAAGCTTAAGTGTTTGTACTATGAGATACTTCAGTTTGTTGGGATGCATTTCTCCTACGGGTTGCTATGGTATTTATAGGAGCTGATGCCAAGCCAATGCATATGCATTATGTGTGTATGCATACCATCATTTTCAACAAGTGCTGCACCGTCCTTTTTTACCCATGCCAATGTATTTAATTTCCTTGACTTACCAATCCTGCAATGTTAATGGGTGGCATAGTGTAGCATAGAGATTTTGACTTACAATCTCCCACTTGAAGATTGACTTCAGTCGGTCTTCACACCTCAATCATGCAACATTCATGTTTGACAATCTCTCACTTCACATTGTGCTCCCACTCAACATGCATCTTCCGCTTCCATTGTCTTCATCGACAATCATTGTCTATACCGACAATCATAACTTCCATTGTCTACCCCGACAATCATAGTTCAAAAGAACTATCATACTCCACCATAAAGAGTATACCTCACTTGGAACTAAACCATTCCAAGAATTTCTTCATGTCGAAACCATGCTGAAAAGTTATGGTGCAACTTCCATGTTGACTTTCTCCGGAAGTTCATCAGCAACCAACATAGCCGCACCACACACCTTGCATCAATGTCAACCAATGCCCGTGTGCATTTCTGAATCCGCTAGCAATAGCTTATCCTTTTCCATGGCAATGCGGTAATGCCAAGAGGATACACTTGTCATTTTAGAGAGCATCATCTTCTCCCAAAATGAGGGAGATATTGCTAACATTTTCCTCAGAGCCCCTTTCTGATGTTGCTGCACCTGGACAATTTTTCTTTACATGCCCAGACCTTCCACATTTCCAGCATGTAATATTCCTTCCCTGGTTCTTCTTACCATAAGGCCCACCTCTGGCTATTAGCGCCGAGCTTGATGAAGTGTTGTCCTCACTTTTCATTCTTCTTTCCTCAGAAATAATTTTGTTGACAACATCTTCAAAGCTCAAAGTTTCCTTCCCATATATCAAAACAGGTTTGATATGCTCATAGGAAGATGGAAGAGACCATATGAGTCTCAGTGCTTTATCTTCATCATCAATATCGACTCCAATAGCTTCTAATTCGGAGACAATTTCATTGAGAGCACTAAGATAATCAGAGACTTTCATATTATTCTCCATGCGTAAATTGTGGAACTGTTCTTTCAGCAGCAATCGGTTTGAAGTGTCTTTTGCCTGATATAATCCTTCGAGTTTCTCCCAAAGTTCTTTGGCTGAGGAAATACTCTGCACATTTGCAAGAATATTCTTAGCCAAACATAGGCGGATTGCACTTGCGGCTCTCAGATCTAGTTCCTCCCACTTCTCATTCTCCATGTTGGAAGTGTTTCCTTTCAACGCCTTGTGAAATCCTGCTTGTATCAACACATCATTGACTTGTATTTTCCACAAGCCAAAATTGATTCTTCCATCAAACTTCTCTATGTCACTCTTCACAGCATTTGAATAACTTGACATTGTGGCTGCGTGCGAACTGTAAATTTTCACAGTATCACACAACACTGTACCCACAAAGCATACTAAGAATAGTCCCACCGAACCAATGGCTCTGATACCAGTTGTTAGGAAATCGCCATAGAGAAATAGAAACAATGACACAATCACAACACAAGGATTTAACGTGGAAACTCCAAAATCGGAGAAAAAACCACGGCCGTTGTCAAAACCAACAACCAGAGAATAAACACTATGTGAAAATTGTTACAACACACAGATATTTCTCTCAACTACCCCACAACCCCAGTACACCCACACTCTCCAAAGCTATTATCTGATCAAACCTCACAACACTCTAAAACAAGAGTATAAGAAAAGGAGCAAATAAAAGCTTAAGTGTTTGTACTATGAGATACTTCAGTTTGTTGGGATGCATTTCTCCTACGGGTTGCTATGGTATTTATAGGAGCTAATGCCAAGCCAATGCATATGCATTATGTGTGTATGCATACCATCATTTTCAACAAGTGCTGCACCGTCCTTTTTTACCCATGCCAATGTATTTAATTTCCTTGACTTACCAATCCTGCAATGTTAATGGGTGGCATAGTGTAGCATAGTGATTTTGACTTACAGGAATGTCAAGGGAAGAAGATGTGGGGTTTTCCATTGCTATTGATGTTAGAAAACTAAAATCAACTCAATGACCAACAAGCTGCACCTCAATATGCATAGAGAACTTAATGTGTGTATATATAATAGAGAATTCATCCAACATCTTTTTAACTACAAGTATCATAAGTCAACCCTTATCAGAGTCGACGAGTAGAACTATTATAGTATCTTCAAATATGCATTTGAAAATAAACTTATCTAACATTTTCATAATATTTATATTATACATTAAATCCAAATAAATTCTCTCAAATGTAATCTTGATGTTTATACGCGCAATAAAACAAAAGTATGTACTATCTCTTATCTTTGTTCTTATTTACTCCCTCCGTTCCTGATCTTTTGTTGTTTTAAGTTTTGGTCTAAATTCCAAAACATTTGTTGTTTTACAAACCCAATGCATTTTTTCTCAATTTATTCCATGTATACCCTCATTTAATACTCTATCTCTCACCTACCACCTTTTATTTTCACCAATCAAAATCATAACAAGTTTTTTAACCAATAATTACTATTCTCTCTCTTCACTCTAACTCAACATTAAATAAGGGTGTTTATGTCAACAAATATTTCAATGATTGCACTCTTAAACAATGTGCATAACCTTAAACAGCAAAAGATCAGAAACGGATGGAGTAATTGTTTGGAGAGGAAGAGGCACACATATTAAAAAGTGTAATTAATTTTGTTGATTTTCAGAAAATTATTCTTTAATTTGTTTTTTATTTTACCCTCTAGAATGTGATTTATTTTTCTTCATTTATTACTCATATAAAGATAACTATTAGGAAAAACATCAATTAATGTTTTCTTGAAATGATAAGTAGATAGATATAAAAGAATAATAAGTTAAAGTAGTGAATGTAAGTTATTACTCCCTCCGTCCCTAATTATAAGCTAACATTGAGACTTTTTTTGTGTCACTAAATATAAGCTAACCTTGCAAAAGTTAATATTTCTTTCCATATTCACCCTTGCATTTATTGGTAGTGGAGCACCACCATTAGTAGTACAATGATGAAAAAGTGTTATCATAAATAGGGGTAAACATAGAAAGTTGTACATTTTTTTTGAAAACCAATGCATCAATTAAGGCTTTCTTAATAAGTGTGATTTTTACAACTTTAGCTTATAATTAGGGACGGAGGGAGTAATAAAGAACGGAGACAGTAAGTTATTAATTTATGTTTCAATGATTAGCAAACGTATGAATACGGATGGGTTTTGAGGCACAGGATTTTGACTCGTAATGCTACTTATACTTATTTTAATACTGTATTTAATTGGTTAAAATATATATATGTGTGTGTGAAATCCACTAAATCAGGAGTCTCACTTTCAATTAGTTGAATCTACCTTGGGGTGTTAAAGCGGGTGCGGCCCGCGAACTCAACCTGCAAGCCCGCAAAAAAGGGGCGGGGCGGGCCATGAAAAAAGAGCCCGCGAATCATGCAACCTGCTTGTTTGCGGGCCAACCCGTAGCGGGGCGGGTCAACCCGCGTTTTTTTCCCCATATTAATATGTGAGCTGCTATTTCCATTTTTTTTCTCTCGATTTTTTCATGTTTTATATGTCAGCACTTCTCACTTTGGTATGTGTTATATGTTGTGTTTTGTCACAATAAAATGCTCAAAGCAAAAAATAAATGTTTGATCCGGATGAATATTATTCCATATTTTCAACATATATTTTCCTAAAGCTAAGTAACACTACCACATATATGGTTAAAATATATGTTTTTTTTCCTAAAATACGAGGTTTATTTATTAATTGATCTTGATCTGATTTCTTTCCCAGCCTCAAATACAACGCAATCAAATTTTCCCTTTCAAGTCAAGTTACTGTTAGTCTGTTATGACATGAAGCCATTAGCATGGAGTTGTGGTAAAATATAAGAATCAAGTTAAAACAATTGATGATTTGTTTTTGGTGAATTGGTGGAATTAATTGGGAGAGATTAACATACTGTGTGACAAGTTTTTGTGTTTATAATTCATTCATATTAATTATTATTAAGAAGTGGAGTTTGACTCTTAATATTAGGCCAATATCATCATTTTATCGACTAAAATCAGTTATTTTAAGGGAAAAATTATCATTTTATAGGTTAAAAACTTGATTTTCTTTTTTGTGCGGGCTAACCCGCGAGCCTGCAAACCCGCCATTATGCGGGGCGGGCTAGACTTTTCCAACCCGCGTCTCATGCGGGCTAGCCCGCCCCACCCTGCTTTTATGCGGGTTGAGTGCAGGGCGGGGCGGTGTGTGTTGCCTGCTTTGACACCCCTAAATCTACCTAATTACATACTTAAGTTTCAACTAATAATAAAATGTTAAAGTAGTGAATGTAATTAGGAGGCCTCAAGAATATATTATTCAATGTACATTGACCTTATAAAAATTAAAACCCCTGTCAAGTGGGGTAATGCTATGATGCTTGAGGTTAAACTAATTATACTAGCAATTCAATTGGGTTTTTCTTTATGTCTACTTTTTTTTATAATTCTAATTTTTCAGTTTGGATTTCTATTGGGTCCATATATTATTCTTACTTGAGATATAAGTGGAATATGTCTAGCACGTATTTATGTGAAACAAGAATACAGCAACATCATTTTATATAAAAATATTTGATTGACTATAATTTTATCATATTGGGATAATATCTATCCATCAATTAATAGAATTTAAAATAGAAGATAAATTTAATCAATCATATATTTAAATTAAATTTTAATATTTTTTTAAATAATAAACTTGTGATAATTGAGGGGTTAAATTAGAATTTACAAAAATATTTAGGTGGTGCAAAATAAGAGTTATAATAGGAAATAAGCAAAATCTTAAGGACGTTAGATTAAGAATAAATTAAAGAATTAGATATAAATACATATATTAAAATTGGCAAATAATTTCAAATTCTATAAGATAAAAAATTGAGCATATAAAATATAAGATTTTGAGAAAGTCGGTGACTATTTAACTTGTCAACTATTTTAAACTTGTATAAATATATATATTTCATTATTTTGGCTCGTCCTCTGAAAAAAAAAAAGGCTAACGAGTTTGTTTTACTTCTAAATCCTAATTTGCATTGCTCTCTCTCTCTCTTTGCATCTTGTCACTGAGTAGCTTCTCGTTCTCTCACCGGAAGATGGCTGAATATGATCTGACACCGCGGATGGCGTCGAGTCTAGACAGGCACTTGGTGTTCCCACTGTTGGAGTTCCTTCAGGAGAGACAACTATACAACGACAACCACATCCTCAAGCAAGGCCAAGATCAAGTTTCTCAACAATACCAACATGGTCAACTACGCTGTGGTAACTCACAAGAGTCTCTACCACACCGTAGGCGTGCTCTAAAAACATATGTTGTTATCTTTTTTTTTTTTTTGAAAAGAACATATGTTGTTATCTTAATATAACATGTTCTAAACAACTGATAGATATATAACTTAATTTGTTAAGATTTAGTTCATGTGTCGTTATTTAAGTATGCGTGCTATGAAGAAAAGACCCGTTAGAAGAGACCAACTCTCTAAAAATGTGATCTACAAGCCTCGATGAGATTAGTTTTATGATTATTGGATATCAAGATATATAGCTATTGGATTAACACTAAGTGATGGTGACCCCTAAACTACTTAAAATAATTAATAATAATCAAAAGATGAAAAATATAACATATAGCGCTATATATTGGTAAACCCTAAATTCTAATTTTTTTACAACAAGAATACAAATATACGATTTTTTTCCTAATTTGTAGGTTTTTAACTTATGTTATATTAGTTTTTTTTTGTTATATTAGTAGCATCTTAGAATGTTGAATTGTTACATAAAAAATAAAAAGTCATCATTGCCAACCTCATGATTAACCTCAACTAGGCTTTATTAAACATGTCTATTTTATTCAGCATATATAATACAAATCTAAAGGTTTTTTTTAAAGTAACATACAGTACAATTCTAAAGTTTTTTTTTGTTACAAGAGGAAATGTAAAAGAAAACTAGGCAACAACGTCCTTGTAGAGCGCTCATATCACAACAGATGGTGGAAGAGCCAAATGCGACGTGGTGAACTCCTGGAAGCTTGTCTGGCGAGACAATCCACTTGGCACATGTACAATTTGCACTGAAGTTTAGAATAGAATGGTTTTATTTTATTTTATTAATTAATTAACAATACAAAGGACAAAGGTGAATCAACACCCAGTGCAGAATTTAGAATTGTGTGTGTTTGGGTCGTTGTTGCCTATGGACTATGTACTACGGACAAATTTTTTTTTTTTGAAACCGACTTGGAGTTGAAATTTCTAGAAAGTCTATAGTGGGATAGAAATCAGAATGGCTCTTGGACAGTGGTTGGACTTATGTTTCGGGTGAAGACTACAGTGTCATCATTTTTTGGGGTTCCACTGGTGCCCTCATCAAAAAAACTTTTATAAAAAGGGGGACATACAATACCTCTTTAATTACCACCATTGATATAATATTAAAAAAATTGAATGGTTCATATTGAGTTAATAAAGTTACCAAAATACCCATTTCAAACCCTAATTCTTCTTCACTTAAAAAAAAAAAAATCTTCCTTCCAACCTCCACAGCCACCTTCTTCCACCTCCACCCAAGCCTGGTCCTTTTCCACCCACCTCCGACGACCATCCACCCCCGCGACCCCACCCCGCACCCCTTTGATCGAGTTCGAAAATCTCACCAAATCCCCACACACATCAAGTACCTCATTCACCGCTGCTGCACCGTGTGAGGCTCCAGTCGAACACTACTCGCCATCGATCGAAGATCCTCGGCGGCCGTTGCGGTTTCCCTCAAGGATTCCTCACCGAATGCTACATTCCTCGCTTGGACGGTGGATCCATATTTGGTGATGTTTTCCCAGTTGATGGTTTCCCTGACATGGCCCTTCTCAAGGTCGAGGATCTAGAGGCCGGAGAAGTCGTCGGCACCGGCGGCGGCGAGGGAAGGGGAGATGGCAAGGAGGAAATCCACGACAGTGGTTTTTGGTTGTTGGGTGCCTCAATTGTGTGTCTCGTTGGGAAGGAAGGAGGGAATTATTGAGTTGGTGTTTTCTGGTTTGGAGGGCTGGTGCTTCAAGTTCAGGTGCTGGTGAGAAAGAGATTGCAAGCAGAAGAATTATCTGGGTCACTTCAAGATAAGAATTTACGGTCCCATTTTTACATCTGCAACCTCTTTGAGTTTGCAAAAAATTGTAACTTGACCATTGATATTTAATGTATTGAGCATATGTTTTCACACCTGTTGTTTTGAGGGTAGATCTGGCAGGTTAGCAATGTTCAGATCTAGATCTACTGGTTTTTATTTTTATCAGACTTGATTTTCTGTCGGTGCTTTTGCTTCCAAGAACCTTCATGGGTCGGTGTCAGATCTTGATGGAGGAAGGTTCTTCTTTTTCTCTGTTTACAAATTTTATGATTTGTCCAAATGGTTCGAAGGTCTGGAAATGTTATTACTGAGGGTGTGGATCTGGGTAAAAATACAAACTTTAATGTTGGTGAAAGGAGATGGAAGCCAAACACAGAAATTTCGAATTTTGATTTGCAGAGGAGAAGTTGGTTTCCTGGGTATGAAGAGAAGAAGTGATGAAGAAGAAGAAGAAGAAACGGATTTGATTTTTTTTTTGTACAGAGGGTATATTTGTAATCTTATATAAAACAATTTAGGGGACACCGTGTCCCCATTTTTATGGGAGTTACCATAGGCTCAACCTATGTTTCGTAGCCCGATAACATTGAGATAAATTGATAACTTGGAAGTTAAAATAAAAAGACTTATTGACCAAAAAAAAGAAAAAAACTTGGTAGTTTTTGTTTTTGAATTCAAACTTGGTGGACTTAGGTCCGTCTTCTTGAATCTAAGTTCATTCGAACAAAAAAATAACTTGGTAGTTGAATTGGACCAAAATAGTAATAATAATAATAATAATTTGGTCCTTTAATAATATAATTATATTGCTAGTTACAGTTTATTTGTTGGTCATAGATACTAGAAGTTCAAATCAAATATAAAGACTCGGATATCTAATTTTGTTATTTGAATTTCTAGAAAGTGACGAGTGTTTGTTTTCTATTGTTAAATGTTTAAATTGATTAGGGTGAACGAGCTTTTATTAGTCTCATAGCTGTCGGCTATGGAGACACATTGGGAAATAAAAAAAAAAGAGTTTATTATGCTTTAATTTAAAGAGAACCTATTTTTTAAAAATGAAAAAAATAGCGTATGAGGCGATCGGGCGGAGCTTTGTGATGACTGGGGTAGCATGCCCGCCTCCTCAATTTATTTTTCAAAACAAGTATTATTTTGTCTCAAATTATAAGAACATTTAGATATATATATATATAAAGAAAATCATTATCCAAAAACATTGTACACATGACATTACAAGAATAAAAGTTATCACACCCCCTCTCTGGCTGACAAGTGTCACGACCAGAGAGACTCACACACATTAAAAACAGTTAACTGATTTCCCTATAATTTTGTATCTTTGTCTCATATTAAATGATAGTTATGAATGCAATTAAAATAATTTAATGTTTACATGATACGAAAATAACATGATACGAAAATCACATTAATATGTATTATTGACAATTTCAAACATTTAATAATTTTACATGTTTAAAAAAATCATAATACAACATTTAATACTAATTACTATTAAAAAGAGAAAAAAAAACTAATTTCATTATTTAACATAAATTTAATTGAAAAGAAAATAATGGTTCTGAATGCAATTAAAATAATTTAGAATATTACATGATACAAAAATACATTAAATGTCTTTTACATTAAATGGAAAATCCGGTTTTTTAGTTTAAACTCTCATTCCTTACAATTTTTTTCTGTATATCATGAGATGTAATTAGGATTCTCTATTGTAGCAAGTGGAGAACAAGAGTTCGAGAAAGATGGTACTAAACAGAAAATGATAACTATTGAACTTGCCCAAGATGGGTACACCTCATGTTCTTTGTTTATTCAATGGATCGATCCTAATTTTATGTATATGAAAATTAATTTTAATTCCTTTAATTATCATTACAAAAAATTAGGAAAAGTCATGTTTTTTAAAATTTGTAAAAAAAATTGTAATTTGAGTTTGAAATTTAAAATTAGTACTAAATAATAGTAATTGGGGTCAAATATTCCGTCAGATTTTAAAACATTTTTCTTAAATGAGTACTATATACTTATATTTAGTATACTGAAAAATATAATTATATTTAGATCACATGGTAAAAATCTTCCACGGGGAAAATATTTTACATAAAAAATAATTTATGTAAAAACTAATAATTTTTGCTAACTCTCCATTCCCCTTCAACCCTTATGTCTCATAGCTTCGCAACTCTCGGTAACAATTTTTCATCTCATTTAAGTATGTTTTTCACAATTTTAAAAATGTTTTTCACAAACTATTTAGGATTAAATATATATGAAATTTTTGACAAATTTTGCAAGTTGCGCGATACTCATTGTGATTTTGCTTGGTTGAATACTCATTTTTGCGAGATCATCGATTCACCATGCAACGCACGGGGGTAAAAACACGTGTATATTTTATATATTTATCACTTGATATAATATCTCTTACTATACTTTCAAAAAAAAATCTCTTACTATATTATATAAATATTTATTGTTGTTTTTCATGTATACGTATCCTTGTATTTATTACTCCCTCCGTCCCAATTTATAAGCGTTTTTATCTAATTCTCTAGAATTAAGAAAAGAAGTTGTTAGCATTAAATTTGTAATTTTTTGAGTAAAATACACTCCCCTCCCTTGAGGTTTACCAAAATGACACTCAACCCCATTCTTAACCAAAATCTACACTCCACCCCACTCAATCTAACAAGTTAACTACATGTTAAAAGATGCTAACAGAATATTCTCTTTAATTCCAAACTAATAAATTTAAATATTTAAATAATAATAAAATTAAAAAATTCCGTTTATTACTTTTTATTTCAAGAAGTTTAAGATATTTACAATTAAATATTTTCACAATGTTGTATAGGAATATCAATAACATTTAAGTTTACAAATATAAATTTAGACTAAACAAATACTTCTATTTTTCTTTTAACTTATTTTCATGATTAATTGTACTAACAAAATTTCATGATTAATTAGATGATATTTATTCCAATGAAAAGCCCAAAAATAAATTTATGATTGTTCTAGTCACCTTCTCAATTAGTATATTATTAGCTTCATAGATTGGTTGCACTTGCAACATGCAATATTATCTTAGCAAATAAAATGCGAAATGCAACAAATAACAGATGATTATTACGTGAGGCACTTGGTCTACTAGAATAACTGAATGAGGTATAGTTTCATATCTCAAAAAAATGGATTTAAATTCTTAGTAATCTCAATCACATAATATTGTATGTCCTCCAATGATAGCTCAAGTGGTAAGAGCTTGGGGATATATGAGTTGGGTATGGGCAGTTACAATTTATCTTTTCAATGTACCAATATAAAATTAAAATATAATTCATATATCTTGAAATTATATAATCCAAGATGAATTTTATGAAGAAAAAAGTCATATAATATCATAAATTATATTGTGAGAATATTTGTAGCTTTCGTCAACATATAATACAGTAAATAGTTTAAAATAGATTGTTATAAAAATATTAATCGTAAATTTCTTAAACTTTTTTAAATAAAAATAATAATAAAAGATTTTTTTATTATTTAAAAATTTAAATCTATTAGTTTGGAATTAAAGAGAATATTCCGTGAGCATCTTTTAAGATGTAGTTAACTTGGTAGAGTAGGTGGGGTGGAGTGTAGATTTTAATTAAGAATGGGGCTGAGTGTCATATTGGCAAACCTCAAGGGAGGGGAGTGTATTTTACCCTAATTTTGTTTATTGAGTTTCCTAGATTACCCATCAACTTCTCTCTCCAATTTAATTTCTTTTCAAAATTACATTATTTCTTTCATATTAAATATGAGGGTAAGTTTGGAAAAAAATATTAAATGTTTCATTGGTATATACTCCTTTCGTTCCTATTTATCTGTTCAGGAATAGAAGGTTCACACGAATTAAGGAAAGCAATTAATTGTGTTGTTCTTCATAAAAATGTTATTTGTTTTCCTATATCACCATTTAGATTGTATTTTATCTTTCTTCATTTATTGTTTCTGGAAAGGTATTTCTTGGAAAAACATCAATTAATGCTTTCTTGAAACTTTAAGTGGACAAATATATAGGAACACAATTTTTTCTTTAAAGTTGACAGTTAATAAGGAACGGATGGAGTATTATAAAGTGACTTACATTTTTGGACTAAAAAGACTCCAAAAATGGGGGCGGATAGAGTATATTTTTATGATTTCAAAATTTGATTATCACAATACATTTTCACACTTCTCAATAAATTTCCTACATGGGGCTATGCCCATAGCCCCACCATGTAAAAAAAAAAGTCTAAAAAATAATATTCAATTTTTTCTTAAAAAATCAAATTATGGTCAAAGAGTGTTTTCTACTAATCGGGCACAAATTTTACTCAATCGTTTTTTTCTCACATTATCGCACTAATCCTATGTGTGTATTTTTCTAATCTAATGCTACTTTAATTTTTTTATTTCTCATCCACCTCTTCCTCATTTATCTTCTTCCTTCTTTCTCTCCCACCCACTATGCGCCACCACCCACCATATATGCTAAAGATTTAGAACATATTTTCTAATTAACAAGTTCCATGATAGTTTCAATGAAATCTTCCATTTAACTTCGTCAGGTTCAAATCAATGTAGAATAAATCATATTTATTCTATAATGAGAGGACAAGAAATCTTATTGAAATACAGTGATGTATGTGAGGCTCAATATAACATGGATGCATCAAACTTTAAAAGATAACAAACAAACATATATGGGAAAAATGATTAAGTCAATTTCATGACTTAAAACTAGTTCGACGCGGTGCGAATGGAAAATGATACAATTATATTTGACAGAACAAGTTAATAGAAGATAAGAAACACTACACCAGAAAAGGGCTTTTACAGCGCCCCTATTACAGCGGTTCACCTAGCAGCCGCTGTAAAAACAAAAACACGGAGCAGATAATAGGATTTTATAGCGCTTAAAGAGTAAACCGCTGTAAAATCGTTACCTATTAACAGCGGTTAATTATGCAACCGCTGTAAACACAAAAACGCGGAGCGGATAATAGGCTTTTATAGCGGTTAAGTTTCAAACCGCTGTAAATAATTGGGTTCCACTATTTACAGCGTGTATCTACTAACCGCTGTTAATAATAGATCGTGAATATTAAAAAGTGTTTCATATGGGATTCGAACCCGGGTACCTCAAAAAATTGTATGACTTCTTATCCTCTTTTACTCCCTGAACCTCGACCTAACCATTACCCTTCTTCAACCTTTCTCTCATTTCTCAATTGTAACCTTTCTCTTAGAAACCCTAATCAGAAGCCCATCGATATCGCTCCAGTCCTCGCCTTCGATGTTACTCTTGTCCTCGCCGCCGATGTTGCTCTCGTCCTCGCCGCCGGCGTTGCTCTTGTCCTCGCCGCCTGGACTCCAGCGATCTTCGCCACCTCCGCCATTGAATCAACTCAAGCAACCTCCAACTCAAGGTGTTTGTCCTCTTCTCGATCTCTCTCTTGCTTAAATACTCTCCAAACATTAAACTCACTGCGCTTCTCCTCGTCTTCGAAGTTTCAGGTGTTTTGGTTCGTAATTCAGTGGTGGTCTCTGGTTGATTGGTAAAACTCTCCCATAACCACTTCATTTTTTAATTTTTCCTGAGTTTGAATCCGTTCTGTTGCCATCATTTTTTCCAGGAACTATAAGCAGTGTTGTGGCTCAAGATTCCTAGTTTGGTATGTTTTCCAGTTCAATAACTTCATTTTCCAATCCTTTTTAATTGCGTACTTTCTTATAGAAGATAATTAAATGTTTCATGTGAAAAGAAAAATGTTATAGAATATAAATTTGTTGACATTCAACTCTTAGAATTTGTCTATATAGGTTGTATTTGACTATAAGATACTTATGACACTAAGGAATTGAAGTAAATCCTGAAAATAGCAAGCTTGATAAGAACCAGATGGATGATTTAAGGTTTTGGTTTCCTTTCTAATTGATTTAGTTTTAAAAAAGATGTCTACACAGAAGGATAGGTAGTTTTATAAAAGTCATTCAAATACAATTTTGTGTTAATGGAAATTGTAATCTCGCTTAAGAATTTATGTAAGGTTGGGTTGTATGATATGAAATGAACAGGCTTCAGGACTTGAGGATTAACATGTGGAAGTTTGTGGGCTTTGGTGACCCATCTCTATAGTGAAATGGATGTGGGCTAACCACTTATCCAATGAAGTATGACTCTCTCTACATTGCGAGTATTTCTTAGTTCCTTCTTGGATTTCAATGTGGAGAGAAGTTACGTTAGTCCAACTATCAAGAATTCAGATAAAATTAAAGCTTTAGATGGGGTAGTTCAGTCACTGATGTGTGAAAAGGTTCTTTGTTACTTCACTTAATTTTAGTCATGTTGTGTATCCTCTTATACGGTAATAATTTGGTTTAATTTTGTCTCAATTTAGTATATTACTAGTTGCATTTGGTTAGAGTTGAATTTTGAGGCATAAAGTATACACTTAGTGAAACAAGATTTACTTTGAAAAATCAATCCATGCATATGTGTTAGGAATTTTAGTTGCAGGTGCAGATTCTAACTCATAAACTAGACACAATGACTGGGTCTTCACATACTTGGCATAGCATCTCCAATCTGTCATGTTTAATCTATAGCAATTTTAGACATGTCACTTGTAAACAGAATTAGATTTTTTTGTTGCAGATGCAGATTCTAACTGTTTTATTCCTCTGTTCTTTAGCACTTGGACTAACAGTGGCTCTTGGTTTAGCAATTGCATATCCTATACTATTTTCCTAGCCCTTATCCTTACTATCTATGCTCTAATTTTTTGATCTTTTCTGACTTGTTTGCAGATATGGTCAGGCATTTAGGTGAGTTGGGCATATGCCAAGAGCAGTAGGGAGGATACCTCAGGTTACTTTTTTGCATGCCATTTATTGTTGATTTTGATTATTTTTCTTCTTGGGGGCATCTCTTTTGCATGTTGATTATGTGGTGTAATATAATAGTTTATGCCTTAAGTTTATCATTCTCTGTTTTCTTTATCATTCTCTGTTAAATTCAGGTTGTTAGTCATGCTATAGGGAAAAAAAAAAGCATAGGACTCTATCTTTTGAGCTACTTTATGTAAGTTTTGCTATCTGGTTTTGTTTAATAAAGTAGGATTAATTTTCTGCAATCTGTTTATTGATTCATGATATTTGTTTGTAGTAGAGATTCTTATTCATTGCATGCTGAATCACTGATGCAATAGTTCTTGAAAATTCTTATCCGATCTAAGTTCCCTATACTATATCTTTAAGTTGAGTCCTCATACACAGACTAGAATATAAGCTGTCATTATTGTAATTCTTACTGCCCACTTAGGTACCTTGAGTTATTTCCGAAGCCTCTCAAAAGCATTACTTTGGTATCTCAATAATTATGGTATTAAATACACTTTCTAGGGGGTAAAAATACAACTTCTAGGTGATAAAAATATATTGTGCTTCCTAGTGCCATTTATGAATTTCTTCCTACGTCTTTTCTCTCTCTTTCTGTTTGCTACATAAAACTAAGCTTAACCACTTCTGCAGTGGTTGTTGTGTGTTGGTTGTTGTGTGTGGAGCAATTTACTTGGTCTGTCTTCTGGTTGGATATGATTCCTTCACTGAGATATGGTTCTTGCCTTCTGCTGTTGTGTCACGGTTTCAAGGTATATCCTTTTTCTTTCCAACTTTATTACTATTGTTCAGTCAATGTAGATAATTGTTTGGGAAAGGGCATTGCAGGAGCAAAACAACAAGCTAGCAAAGGTATAAGTTTCATTCCTCATTAACATTTCAATCTAAGTCTTCTAACCAATAAATGATTCAAAATTTATATTTTATTGCATTTAGACTAGACTAAGGAGAAAGCGAAGAAACTAACAGAACATCCACCTACCCAGCTCCCCAGAAAACACTTGCAAATGTTCTTCCACCTCCAACTTATATTCTTCAAAGCTAATGACACCAAAAAGACAATTTCCTTCTCTAACTCACAGGTACTTATTTTGTTTCTCTCTTCTAAGTAAGTATTGTAGACAAGGGACGTCTCAGTGTCACTTTTCTTTTCTTAGGGGTTCACTCTTTGTTTATATATGTTTGGGCATGGTTGCTTAGAATACAATGTCTTGCCAACTTTATATGTGGATCCTAATACAAGGACTATGGGGGTGAAGATTTAGTGCTTTGTAATTAAGTTACTATTGAGCTGTTTTTTTTCCTTTCTCATCTCTTCAATTGCCAATGGAGATTGATTTTTGCAACTAACAATTACCTTCTAAGTTTGAGGTCACCATTTTCTATTGTCATGACTGGTGACATTTACTTATGTTTGTTTCCAAACTGTGCTTTTGTAGGAATGCAGGTTTTTGAGAACTTGTCATGCATAATCTGAATGCTATTGGAAGGTATAACCTGTTCTTCAATGGTAACCTATTAATTATATTTTTATCATTTGCTTAATTTCTTAATGGCATAGTTATGCTAAATTATACTTGGTAGAGAAGTCTAGAAAGATACATAATCAAATATGTTGTTTCAGGTTGCCATTCATTTTTGGATTAGTGGAGTTATTATGCTCTAGCATACATTAGAATTTAAATTATGTTAGTGCTTATTGTATTTTTAAGCTTTTGATGATATCTTATTTTAGAAAAATGACGTACATTAGATACCTAGACAAAAACTCTCATGTTTAGGTTAATTATTGATATGTTGAAGTTTAGGAAATGTTGATTCTATAATGGGGGTAATTCAGGGGCTGAAAAAACTGTAATGGACATCACTCAATTATAGCGGTTAAACATAAAAACCGCTGTAAAAAGTAAGACAAGTACAGCAGTTAAGCTACATAACCGCTGTTGTAGGTGCGTATTTACAGCGGTTATTCTGAATAAACCGCTGTAATAAGGAACATTTTACAGCGGTTCGAACCGCTGTAGAGTCTTTTACAGCGGCGAGATCTACAGCGGTTCGGAACCGCTGTAAAAGACTATTTCTGGTGTAGTGAGAAGAATTAAAAAATTATAATATTACCTATATGATTAGAGTTTGATCGCAAAAACAAATGGTTGAAACATTGAAGGAATATAAATAAAGAAAGACCTTGTCATCGCCTCTAACAAAGTCTCTTGTTGCTCCTCTAGCTTATTCATAGTATCTGAAACTAGACAAGACATCTTCCGCAATATCTCTAAATCCTCATTTAAACGAGTAATCGTACTTTGAATTTTAGAAACCTCATCATTAACTGATCGAGCCAACTTCTTCTGTTTAAGGATTTTCTCCTCCAATTGCTTCTCGACACCAGCAATGACATGTTTGACACGCTGCAACTCTTTTCTTAAATCTTCAAAATGCTTTCTAATAGCACGTTCACGTTTAAAAAGTTTTACCATATTATATATCTCAAAAAAACAGCAGTAGCGACGAGGTTCAGACACATAGCTAACATAGCCATAGTTGGAATAGTGAGCAAGAGACTAAAAAATATTGTTAATGTAATATGCTGCTAGGTACAACCACTCGTATATATAATATTAGGTTAACTATAAATACGATGATATAGTATAATGCTCAAGCACATACGGGCTTGGCCCAAAAATTCTCCCTCTAACCCTAGTTAGTCAAATCTAATATGGCATGCAATATTTAAATAACAACATTTTTCCTTCTCAAATTCGTATTTTTTATATGATCAAATTTTGATCTTCTTAAATAATATTTTGTGTGTGTTAAATATGTTTCACAATTGGATCTAGGTGTAGTAGAAGCCAAAAATATCTTTAAAAATGTGTTTCCTAGGATAATTTTAAATTAAAGATATTTACTCAACAATATTTTGATTTATATAAAAACATTTGATTTAGTTTTAAAAACCTAGAATAGTTTAAAGTGAATCTATCTATATCTATCTATATATTATAGAAAAGAAGATCATTGTGAGACCCACTTAAATGACATGACATTCCATGGTTCACTCTCACCAAACCTTCCTCATTAGCTGACAAGTGTCAATCTCTCTTTCATTCTGACCAATTTATTGCAAGCCCATTTTTCTTGGAGTTTGTTATTGAGGCCCATCATTGACAAGTCATTGAATGACCAATATAAATCTCATTAATAACTAACTTTATTTTTATTTCAATGCTTATTTGATATTTAATTACAATATATATTACTCCATTAAATAAAAAATATTAAAAACGTACTTTGGATAACATGTTAATAAAACATTTTGGAATAATGAACTTTGTCTACGTAAATAACTTTTACCATGTTTATTTTTTTGAAAAAAGAATAATTAAGGTTGTTTCAATAGTTAAAAAGGAAAATTTCTTACAGATTTGAATTTTTTATTATGGGATTAAAACTGTTTTTGGTGGCCAAGATTTAAATTCAATTTTTGTTTACAACCTTTCAATTCATGGTCAAGATTTAAATTCAAATTTTTTTAATTCTTTCATTCTGACCAATTTATTGAGAAAAAAATAATTAAGGTTGTTATAAAAGTTAAACTTGGAAATTTTATGAAGATTTGACTTTTTTATTATGTGATTAAAAACGTTTTTGGTGGCCAAGATTCAAATTCAAAATTTTTTATTGAGAAAAGAATAATTAAGGCTGTTACAAAAATAAAAAACGAAAATTTCATCAAGATTTGACTTTTTTATTATGTGATTAATATCTTTTTGGTGGCCACCATTCAAATTCAAATGGTTTTAGCTTTGACAACTTTTCATTTCAAATTTAAAAATATTCTTTCTGGAGCATTATTCTCCTTCCTTATTTCACCTTCATACATCATTAACTCTAATTCTTACTCATCTATATATATACTATCTTATGTTATTCTTCACCTTCATCATTCCATTCTTTTTCCAGCATCTAATAGCTTAGACATAACATTTGTTCTGATGACTGTCAAAATCGACGATATCATCAATATCAATGCCTCCAAGGAGACTGTACTATTGTTGCAGAAGTGATATTCTATACATTTTTAAATGAATTAATGAGCATTAATTATTTATTATGAGTAGCATCATTCTCTCCATTATCAAATATTTTTCAAACTTATAGATCAATGAAAGCATTAAATAAATTTTAAAATAAATTAGTGCTAGAAGATTCATACCTCTATTTAAATTATTTATAATGGACGTAACTACAATTATGGACGGAAAATTAGAAAATACATTCTAATCATTAATATATTATTACAAAATTTATCACTGCATTAACTCATTACTTACAAAGGTATAAATGCTTTTTAATAAACATAACTAAGGCACTACATAATCCTTCCTAATATTTTTTGTTTACCAACCTAATGTATACTAATACATTGTGCTATCATTCAGATCTTCATATAAAGGATGACGAATTACATAACTTATGTATGATTGAGATTGAAAAAATATTGCAAGGCAATGGAAGGTCACTCAAGAAATTTCCATGTTTACCATACCCTAAATTTTTAGAAATTTATAATTTTGAAAATAGATTCGTTGCATATGAGTTGAATTATAATAGGGATGAAATAGTAAAGATTCATGATGAATTGGTAAGTTCTCTTACTTCAGAGCAAGAGATTGTTTATAAGAATGTTTTGGATGTTGTTTTGTCTGATAACGGTGGATTCTTTTTTCTATATGGTTTTGGAGGAACTGGAAAAACATTTGTTTGAAATACATTATCTGCTGCTTTGCGTTCAAGGGGCCTTATCGTCTTAAATGTCGCATCTAGCGGAATTGCATCGCTATTGTTACCTTGAGGTAGAACTGTTCATTCAAGGTTTTATATTCCTATTTCAATAAATGAGATATCAACCTGTAATCTTCGTCAAGGTTCCCCAAAAGCTGAATTATTGAAAAAAGCAAGCCTAATTATTTGGGATGAGGCACCTATGTTAAACAAACATTTCTTTGAAGCTTTGGACAGATCTCTAAATGACAATATGAAGACTCAGTCTACCCATGGTTATGACATTTCATTCGGAGGTAAAGTTGTGGTACTAGGAGGCGACTTTAGATAAATACTTCCAGTTATTTCCAAAGGAAGCCGGTCTGAAATTGTCGGTTCAGTTACCAATTCTTCATATCTATGGAAGCATTGCAAAGTAATGAAGTTGCCTGTTAATATGAGATTGTAAAATGCTACATCGACTTCTTCAGCAGCAGAAATAAAAGAGTTTGCAGATTGGTTGCTTCAAGTGGGAGATGGTACCGTTAAAACGATTGATGAGGAAGAAACACTTATTGAGATTACTCCAGATCTTCTTATTGAACAGTGTATGGAACCGTTGCTTGAATTAGTTAATTTTCCATATTCGAAAATTGCGCATAATTTGCAAAAAAATCCATTCTTTCAAGAAAGAGCGATTTGCACCAACACTTGAAAGTGTAGAGAAAATCAACAACTTTATGTTAGCAATGATTCCTGGTGATGAAACAGAATATTTGAGTTGTGGTACTTCGTGCAAGTCAGACGAAGATTCGGGTGTCAATGCGGAATGGCTTACATCTGAATTCTTTAATGATTTCAAATGATATGGAATTCCAAACCATGCAATTAAACTGGAAGTTGGTGTCCTTATCATGCTCATTCGAAACATAGACCAAGCTGCAGGGTTGTGTAATGGCACTTGAATGATAGTCAACGCTTTGACTAAATATATAATTGTTTCTACTGTTTTAAATGGAAACAAGATGGGTGAAACAACATTTATTCAAATGATGAGTTTAACTCCATCTAATTCTAACATTCCAATCAAATTTCAGCGCAGACAATTCCCTGTTACTTTATGCTTTGCAATGACTATAAATAAAAGTCAGGAGCAATATTTATCTCATGTTGGACTATATTTGCCAAGACCTGTCTTTACTCACGGACAACTATATGTTGCATTTTCTAGAGTTAAATCTAGAAAAGGGTTGAAGATGCTCATCATAGATGACGAAGGAGTTGTATCTAACACTACAAGCAACGTGGTGTATCAAGAAGTCTTCGATAATATATGACATGTAAGTGCTTATTTATCTTACAATTAATTTCAATTTAAATTTTAATAATAGGAAAACTGATATGGTTTTTCTTTTTATTGTTGATAGCATAAAAAAATATCAAGCATTTTATTGATCATTTAATTTGAAGGTTTATTGACGTTTCTATAAAGTTAGTTTAACATTTCCAAATTATACACAATTTATTTTTGTATTGGTTACTGACTATTACACTTATATTTTTTTTTCTGTGTAGGTTCTATAACTCAAATATGTTTGATTGACAACAAGTTCGGTTATGAAGTTTTAATTTAATCATGGACTACAACTTCTAATAAGGGTTTATGTTGTTGTCATTGTTATGTTTATTTTATTTCAATTTCTATGTAATGCATTACTTAAAAACTTGGTTTTTATTACTATTCAAGTGTTGACATTGTGAGGTATCTACAACCTCATCAAATTAATATATTTACTGTGGTCCATTCATCTACATGTTTGTAACATAAGTTCGGTTTCATATCTGTTATCCTTACTGAAAAGAGTCTAAACTAAGTTAAAGCATATTACTACTTATTCATCTTTACAATAAATTTAATCGCCGTGCAACGCATGGGTAAAGAACACTAGTTTGGTTAAGAAATCATTGTGACGATCCAACGAAGAAGCTATTTTCTCTTTCCATCCGGGGTCGTATCACGCGCCTCACACCTTGCCTAATAACTTTTTGCTTCGTGGGACCCCACTAACACAGTGCATTTTGATTACGGCACCACCGTTTCTAACCACGCGGCAAATTAGCAACTTAATCATAATTAATTCGTACCAATATGATCTTGCTTTCGAAAATTAATCAATAAATGTAATTTGAAAAAAGAAAATTAAGAAAGCGAGAAACCCAACGAACATAGGGAAAGGGTATCTTCTTCTTCTTCTTCTTCTTCTTCTTCGTCAGTCTTTGACTGTTCTTGTGTGGTTCGCCTGGTTTTGTTGTCTGTGTTGGGTTCTACGACCTTGAATGCCATTTAGGGTTTCTCCCTCTCTTGCAATCAAGCTCCAAAGCTGAACCCAGATTCTCCTTCTTACATTCCTCGCTCTCTCTCTCTCTCTCTCTCTCTCTCCCTCCATGTGTTTTAGCTAGAATAGCAATGGTGGGAGAAATGTGTTTCATCTACAAGGTACTACTACTACTACTTCATACTCCATCCCTTTCTTGCTCCTTCTTCTTCTCCTGCTTCCCTGATTTGGAAACTATTCTAAGTTTCCTAGTTTGGTTTTTCACTGTTAATTTATCCTCCTACTGTGTTGCTTTGACTCAGTCAACTAGGGGAAGAACTAGTCAAAGGAATTCTAAGAAGAATGCCTCCTTCAGTTCTGGAAAGAATCATTCATAATGATTGACTGACGAACCCTTTGAGCTTATTTTCAATATCTGTTCTATTGTATGCTAATGGGAGCTCATTGTTCTTCATTCTATATGTTTATTGCCAAATGTGTGTATATTTTCTGCATGGTACAGCTCCTGCTTTTGTGCTACATCTACATGCCTTATTGGAACTAATCCTCCTAAGTTTTCCACTTTTATTGTTTTCATTTATGTTCTTTGAAACCCTAGTATCCTAAGAAACCAACATAAATATGTCTTTTTCCCCCTTGGAAAGAAAAATCCAGGTCTAGATTCAACAACTATTTGACTATATCCTATGTTTATTTTACCATTCATATTGTTCATGGGACTGACTACATTAGTTTACCGAATTGACACCCTTCTTAGCAATGAAACTTTTCCCATTGTATTCGTTCTAGTAACTTTTTCCTCATATGTGGGTTGCAGGATATTCTTGTCATAAAGCCTCCAAAGAAATCGCCAATGTTATTAAGGACATCAGTCATGGTATTTTCGATGGTGTGCTGTATTTTTATCTTCTCTGTATGTCTAAAGCAGATAAACACCCAAGCAAGGACTAAATTTGTGGACTTCAAAGTCATTGACAACATTTCTCAGAGTAGAGTGAAGGAAAAATATGTTCCTCACCTAGTACATTATCCCAAGCCGGTGTCCTTTAACAGGTATTGGTAGATTTCGGTTAATCATGATCAGTTGGATTTTGTTAGGAACTTATAGATTGTCTTGTTCTTTGTCAGGAATGAATGTGCTCATAATCCTGTCATGTTCTTTGCCATATTGTCAAATCAGAGATCAGGCAGCGGGTGGTTCGAGACCCTTCTCAATAGCCACATTAATGTAAGCTCAAATGGAGAGATATTTTCCGTTAAAGAGAGAAGGGAAAATGCTTCTTCAATTTTACAGACTTTAGATAGGGTTTACAATTTGGACTGGTTCAGTAGTGCTTCCAAGAATGACTGCTCTGCTGCAACTGGCTTAAAGTGGATGCTTAATCAGGTATATATACTTCCTGTCAAGTCTTCTGAGAAGTGTTATCAACAAATCCCCACATGTCTTGATATTAATGTTAGTCCACACGCTTGGGCAATTTGTGGCATTTTTGCTAAAGAGCCTGTTATGAAACTTTGGTTAATTATCTGTCAAGGTATTGCGTATGGTTTTTGCTTGTGTTTATGATGAGTTTCTCTAGTTTTACATACATTGGCCTGAAGGCTGACAGATTGTCTGGATTTTCCATTAAATTGTTCATAAGTAATTCCTTAAAGGGGTACAGCCTTGGCACAATGGTTGTAGTTATTATCATATGATTGCCATGACAAAAGCTTTATAGTACCAGGATTCACTTTCGTTTAAAAGTCATTCCCCGGTCACCTCAAATCTTTTGTAGAATATCACTTACCAATCATAACATGTTATAGTTCGCTAACTCATTGGTTGTAAATTAAATCCTAAAGTCTGTATTCCAAGTTCTTGTGAGTTTTTCTTTTGGTTATGGTTGTTTCAAGAAGAAGAAAAAGCACAGGTTTTGTTGTTTCTATTTGAGGCATAATTTCCCTGTATATTATACTTAGACTGCAGTCAAATTTTATTCCCCATAAATCTCACTTAGATTTCTGCTGTGGAAAGGGTTTAAGTTAAAGTTAACCCCTGGCTCTTTAAATTTAAGAACATGTTTTCTCCCTCAGTATCTTTTTCTTTTGGTCTTTGGTGGGTGTAAACCCATTCAGGAAATTGTGGCAGTCCTTCCCAACATATGACTTTCTCAGGGTTTGAACTTGTGTGACCACCCTTATGGGAATCTAGTTTCCCTACCACTAGACCAACTCCTTGTTGGTTTTCTCACTCAGTATCTGGAATTTATATATCTGCTGTGAAGAGGATTTAACTTAAACTTAAACCCAGGGTCTTTAACTTCAAGAACACGTTTTTGTCACTCAGTATCTGTAATCAACTGTTTTTCTCATTTGCTGACTACCAGTTGCAAGCATTGATATTATAGAACTACATAGCTGCACATGAATATATTATGAAACGCAAAATTTGCAGTGCAAGTATTGTATCTGATAGAAGCTGTGACTAATTTTACCAAAAGGAGATGATATGTAGTGCATAATCCTAATGAGTAATTGTTATGTAAATAGAGTCAACTATGGGTGTATAGACCTTATCAACTTTGTGAAAATTTTAATAGAACTGCTAACAGAAAGATTAGGGATCATAACATCTTGTGCTCAATATTTCCTGAGTACTGACATCTAATGTCAAAATGATTTTAAAACACACAAACAGTCCCAATAAACTATACTTTTAAAATCTTGATATTTACGCACATGATTTGTTTAAGGAGTGGTGACTTGTTCACTTATGTTTTATAAATGAGAGGATGGCACTTATTAAGTATCACTGCTACTTATTACTGTCGAAGCTTTGCTCTACTGTATGATGTTTCACATGACATTGTGCCTTCTTCCAGTTCCCTAAGTCTTACTTTTTTTTTCTCCATCCTCCTCTTTGTGGGTATCAATAGTGCTAAAATTCAAGGATGCTGATCGGACAAATTTGTTTTGCTTATGTCTTTGACCTGCAGTAACCATGTGTTTAGAACACACTTCTGCATTTACTTCAGGAAACATAACAATGAAAACCTTCAGTAATATGCTTCTGGGTGGGAATTTTCTTATGGCTATAAGAATCGGTGGGATGTTGTCATATATGCTGTGTACCTGACACATTTACCTGCTCTTTCTTCCCTCTCTTTCACTCTGTTTACTTCCACCAAGTTTTTTGTTGATGTTTGATCTAATGTGGTATTATTAGTAAGTAATTGAAGAATCAATACATATATTTGTCCATGCAGGGATTAATGCAGCACCATAAGGAAATAGCAGAATACTTCAACCGTAGAAATGTTTCTGTCATATTTCTTTTCAGGAGAAACTTACTTCGCAGGATGGTATCAATGCATGCCAATTCCTATGATCGTTATGCTAAGCTATTGAATGGAACACACAAGTCTCATGTACACTCTGCAGAAGAGGTATCTCCATATATTTTCCCTTGTAATTTTTCTTATATTCATGAAATGAAGCTCATATTTGGTCTTTCAGGCTGATATTCTTTCAAAGTACAAGCCATTCATAAATTCTACATCGTTGCTGGATGACTTGAAGGATATGGAGATGAAAGCTGCAAAGGCTTTAGAATACTTCAATAGCACCCGACACATGATCCTTTACTACGAGGATCTTGTGAGAGATAACACAGTAAGTACCTCATCATAAATTCCTAAATCTTTTACCATTAAGCTGCAAAAAAGTTCATTCCAGAATGTGATAAGTCACCATTTAGGCATTCACAGTAATAACTTTTATATGATTCAAAGGGTACTGAAATTGATTTTAACTGTCCCAAGATATGATAATACAGGAATAGGAAGAAATTTCAATTATATTGAAACATATACGTTAACCGATCCCCAACAGTCTTCCTGCACTCCCTTTTAAGGGTAAAGTTGGAATAGCTGTTTTATTTGGGCACGTTTGGGTAAACAACTTAATTAAGCGCTTATGGTAAAGTATTAATCACATTAGCTCTTGTTCGTAAGCTAATTTTTTAAGTTTATTAAAATAAGCTCAAAATTGCTTGTAGGTTAGTATAAGATCTTATTTACAAGCTAATCATAGCAATTTGCAAAAACTAGCTTCAAACAGCTTATAGATTTGTCATAAGCCGTTTTCGTAAGCTTACCAAAAAACTTGCTTAAGCGCTTGTATATACTATATAGGATAAGCTCAAATAAGCTTTTCCAAACGTGGCCAAATTTTGACTTCTGATTTCATTATGGGATTCACTGTTTGTGTTTCTTGCAGAAGCTGAGAGATGTGCAAGAGTTTTTAGGATTGCCAGAGATGGAGTTAACAAGCCGTCAGGTTAAGATACATAGAGGACCATTATCAGACCACATTAAGAACTGGGATGAGGTTAACAAGACACTCACAGGAACCATTTATGAGAGTTTCCTTGAAGCTGATTATTAGTCGTAGTCTCTTCTCTAACTGTTGGAAAAGGTGTAGATACCAACCTCACTGATCTTTTGCCAGAGTTTGAAAGTTTTTGGTTTTGGTTCTAGAACACTGCCTCGGTGTTCTTATGCCTTCTTTCATCACCGTCTGTTGATAACATGAATGCTTGTTATTCCTTTGTAATCCTTTTTTTTCCTGAGTCTCAACATGTATATGTGCTATTGCCAACTAATTATTTTAGTAGAGCATTTGTTTTACTCAAAATCAAACAGCTTTTGTGTAATTTGTTTATTTAATTATATTTATATTAACCCTTTTTGCCATCGATAAATTTTGTCTGATTGAAAACAAATTAATTGGATTCATGGAAAATTTGTTTCATGATTAAAAGTAAGTGAAAAGTTGTTGTTAGCATATCTTTCTTAAGTAAATATAATTTGGCAATCAAGTACTAATAGTTTAGTTTCTAATGGTCATTACTAATGACTCGTTAGCATCAAGAATAAACAAGTGAGAAGACAGTCCAATATGGATCCGCTCGTTAAGGTGGAAAAACAAACACCAAACGGGCTTCCCGCTTCATACAAAAGAAGAGAATAACTAAAGAGAAAGAATTATGTAGACACCCTCCTCTCTCGTTTGATTGGAGATAGAATATTATTTTTGTGTAAAATGAAAGTTTACTATAAATATTTATAAATAGAGTTTAATGGATATGCATAGTCACCGTAAAACAATGTTATACTGACAACTAATTACATGTTACATTAAACGAATTTTGTTTTAGATTTTAATTGACCATACCTATATTTTTTATGTGGCGGAATTCAATTGGATGACTATGTAATGCATACACCTTTAATCCTTACAAATATTTATGATAATGATAAGATAAAATCAACATAAAAAATAGAGATAAAATGAGAAGTGAGTATAAAATGTTCAATTATTGTTGATACTCTTCGCAAAAATGAGAAATTGGAGGGTGCTCCCTCCTTTAGGATGGCTTCTCCTTCTCCATGTATACTAGTGGTTTAGAGCATGCTAACTTGAGCTATAATGGTCGTTTGACTTTTCCTCATTTTTCTTTATATCTCACATTCTTCATAACATCATATTATTTTTTCTTTTTTTTCCTTTTTCTCTTTAGGTATTAAGTATTAACATCTAAGAGAGGTATATGAATCATTTTCCTTAGAAAGATAACTGGATCCTGTATAGCCTACGGTGTAAGCTAGATTCCTTATAGATTGGTTTAAATATTGTTTTGACAGCTTAGTTTACTGCGTAGCTTTAAAAAAGAGCAATTTCAAACGACAAAAGGAATCGAAAGAACAACATTTACAGGAGATCACAAGAGTCAAAGCTAGCTCCCACCATGTGCATTACTGGTCCATGGTAGTCTGTCTTAATTAGCATAGTTGCGGTTCAGACGCAATATTGCAAGTTGCATCACAAACCTTCCTTTGCGCTTGTTTTTTAACTGCGCAGATTCTAAGACCCGTGCTGTCCATATTGTTATGTTTTGAAAAACTAAAAATTCATAGTTTGATTTCTAAAGCATTTAATATAGGGTTCGATGCGTATGGAGGATAATTTATTCGGAGAAACCTACTCACTTGATGTGATTTTTAAATTTTAAAATAATTAGTCTCATGACTGTCGGCTGTGAAGAAATGTACTTAGAAAAAAATACTAAAAATTCCACACAAAAAAAGTTCTTTAATTTTTGTTCTAATGTTTTAACTATATGAGGATAATTTGTATGTATCTATTGACTTGTTTTTTTCTGATCCGTCTATAGTGTTTTATGCATCATAGTGCACTGATACCACACAAATGCCAAACTCGCTGGAATTTCACCGAGGTCTATCGGTCCAAATTGCATAATAGTTTGAGCAAAAAATCGCTGCAGAACCAAATCTAGTTGATATATAGTTAACTGGCTCTAGATACATTATATGTTTAATTTCTGATCTTGAAATCTATCAACCACAAGGAAATTAATCACTTACAGTACGTAAAGCTAAGGCTAACTTAAAAGAATGGTGCAAATTGATTATTCTTCACACATATCTTGCCGAGTAATGAAACGTATTACTCGATCTTCACACATTCTTGAAGTATAAGGACAACTAATGGTTGTAGGTATAATGCTTATTTGGTGAAATTGGCTACATCCCATTACATATTCTTAACCATCTAATGACAAAAAAATCCCTCCCCACCTCACGCATGCCACAAATAAAAAGTAGGCAAATGAAGTATTGGTTTTTTTTGAACATGAAGTATTGATTGAACAAAAATGTTTTTTTCTTAATTACTATATATGTTTTAAGTTTCTCAAAAGAATTAAGAGCAATAAAAGTAAATAAGAAATAAACATGGTAAAATTTAAAATATATCACCTCCCTTCCGCTTCCCTCTGTTCCCCTCAACTAAAATCTATGCTCTACCCATAAGTAAGTCAATGCAAATGTCAATTCATGCAAACCTCACACTTCATATGTCTAATATTCTTGGATCCATTCATTAGGCTACTCATTAATGGGTCATTCACGGTCGACAAATGTTCAATCCTGCAAATTTCACGTTTGAGATGTGGATGGAGTGCTGTTTCTAATTTCTCCCTAGCTAAGTAGCTATATGTCCATGGAATATTTACTTTTTGCTCTTAATTTTAGCTTAAACTTAAAATTGGCAATAAAGCTGGTGTCCCAACTCACTCGGTTCAAATAACCCCCAAGGAGGTTCACTTTTTGGTGTTGTTTTTCATCACTTTTCCCATATACTATTAATTTACAGTTCTTCACGTGCGAATATGTTATATTCTAACGGAATCTCCTTGATGCTTGGCTCTTCACTTGTTTCTTCTGTCACTTTTTTATTCTTTGAACTCTTCCCTCAGTGTTTGGAGCACATGCATCTGCTTTTCGTGGCCTATAAATATGAAATACTAATGAGGTATAGTAGCATGCAATTCATACATCAATCACTCTTTTCCTTCCCCGCTGCCTTTTCATTCTTCATTTTCTTATTTCATCTTTGAGCATGGCACATTTCGCACGCACTTGCTTGCTCTTTGTTCTGTTATTTGTGTCATGTGAACTACTCTGCATAGAAGGAAGGACTTTGAGTAAAAATGTCCTTGATCATTCCCTGAAATCTTCCAGCGTCAAGGCAATGAGCATTGCAACTGTCAAAACAGAAAATGGTGTTGTTGCAAGCCCAAGCCAGTTGAGGCGAAGCATGGAAGGATATGTTGAAGCTTTTCGACCCACAACTCCAGGGCATAGCCCTGGTGTTGGTCACTCTGTTCACAACTAATCAATTAGTAATGATATGCAAATGTAACAGTTGCATATGTGTTGTTGTTATCCTTGTAATGCAAAACCATTTCACGGTTAGTGTTTTTAATTAGAAGAACAATTAATCTGTTTCTTTTCTAAGTTTAGGTTTCTTATGATGCATGCATAAATGAAGTATTAGTGCAGTTTGTACTATAATAAACAACATAAGTTTCTTTTCTAGCTAAATGCTAGCTCCCCCCGGTTCATTCAAATGTAACAGTTTCTCTTCTTTCTCGGGCCTTGTGTAAATAAACTTCATCTCATGAGTAAACTATATATGATCAATGTTTCTCTTTAGAACTGCTCACAGTTGTTCATTTGCTGCTGATGATTTTATGGAGTTCTGTCTAAATAATTGGGCAGAATGAAAATATATAGCTACGAGGAGCTAAATATGATGTTTAATGATCTTCAACCATTTCAATCCATTTTAACATATCAATCTTAAACATGTCAGTAGTCTACTATCCCTCATTTTACTCTCTTTTCTTCATACCCCTCCCAAGTGGAGGTGGAACTGATATGTGAACCAAATATTATATATAGATGATTTTCCTATGAGAAAAGGCAATGCAAATTCAACACACAATACACTCACATGTGCATGTGCTTTGCATGGCAAGGTTGGATCTCTAATCGGTCCTGCAATTCACCCGGTTGACATTCAAACGAGATCTGAGTTTGTGTAGGTTTTAGGCCGCGCCGCAAGTTATTAGAAAATATAGAGAACACATTTCTCGTGATCTCACCACCAAGCATGTGTTTTTCCTTTTCTTTATAACTCTGTCATTTATTATTGTTGAAAACTGCTGCAGATTGTACGTGTTCAAAGTATGTGAACACAATTTTGTGGTTCAATAGTTACTTCGATTTCTAATTGTCATATTTCTTAAAAGCTTCTAATAACTTATTAATTAACATTTTACATCTTGTCAAACTCATCAATTTAAAAAAATGAAATACAAAATACAAACATTTAAAATGTACAAAAATGACTACTAAAAATTATTTTTAAAAAATAACAAAATGTTAAAAAGTACTAAAAACATTTTAAAAGAAAAGAAACTAGCCACTAAAAACAAAGTTTTTAAAATCACAAATAAAAATTATTTTTGAAACTAAATAATAATATAATAACAAGTCAATCCACCTTAACTATAACCTACCGGGATCATTGCGAGCCACATTTTATCAACCTAATTACTGGTGAGTCAGGTTGTGTTGACTCACATGTTGCAACCTATATTAACACCTCTAATTTGAAATAACTATTACAATGGCTCAAGAAAACGGCCTAGAAAAACAGCCCAACCGGTTTTCTTCATACTGTGGTTTATGACCAGTTTTCTTCCCTGTTTTGAGCTTTTGTGCAGCATGTGGTGCTCTGTTTTTTGTTTTTTCTCTTCCCTTTCAATTCTTTGAGTTTGGAGTACCCTAGCACTCCTTATCTTAACATATTTTTAGCGTACCAAAAAAAAAAAACTACTATTGCGGCGGCTTAAAACGACTGCAACGTAGTTGGAAAAATATTTCATGGAGGTAGTGGAAAGCAACGAGGAGCTAATTATTTAGTAAGTTAAATGTTTGTGCATGGCGGCTGCAATCTCAGCAAGAAAGTTGCAACTAACAAAATGTTCACACATTTTTGTCTAGCCTCAGCACTCACAAATTAAATTAAGGAACGATGTTTCAAAAGTACCATTTACGTTATTAGTTTAATATTGTAGAGTAGTCTTATATTTTAATCATATATATTCTACATTATAATTTTCTGTCTTCTTTCGGATTCCTACTTTACATACTAAATGAACTGGAGGGTAATCTGATTTTCTATGTATTCCTAAAGCACTTCAATTTAATAATTCGTGCGAGTGCAGAAACGAAGATCCCCCAAATTGAGGTAAACCACTATATATTATTAATTTTTGTACTTATTCATTTAGTTATATTACTCCATAGAAGGAGAGGAATCTTTGATTCTTCTTTCTTTCTCATTTTTCTCTTGCTTTCTTGTTTATTCTTTTTGGGTGTACTGCATTTGGAGCCTCTCTCATTTCAAGGTAAGAATTGCCAGCGGGGTGAGGGGTGAGAGGTGAGAGGTGCGAGAGGACAGGGAATAGTCTTGTGGTAAAACCAAAATAAAAGGGTAGGTCACACAAGCAATTTGTAATACTAATTAGTTTATGAATGTGTGAATGCATTGAAAAAATAGCATTTAATATTTGTATGTCATTATTTTGTACTGATATGCTGTATTTATATCCTCCATATTGATATACCCAAATATTCTCAAAGCACACGACAATAAAACAAAAACTTAGAAGTGACCTTTGGTTTGTATGATGGGATAAAGTCACTACCATAACCAAAAAAAAAATTACAAGCAATACGTTAGAGGATCCTTAAAAACTTTTTGTGGCGGTTTTTGGTTGAACCGCAGCAGTAAGAAGATTAAACTGAAAATCATTCATGCAAGCTTTATTCATTCTAAATTTCAATCATTCTTTATTCTTTGTAAAGCATCTTTTAGTACTTATAAGTTGTATGCTTAGAAAAACATAGTGCTGTTCACATATTGTCCTCATCAACTCTTAAGTAGTAATTATTTCATCTTGTGAAGTAGTGAAGAGCCTGAAGAGGTTTCAAAAGCAAATACTAATATATCAATGAGAAGTCCTAAAGTTCGAAAAGGACTTATTTAGTGAATAATCTTGGTGGTAGTTAAGGGCCGAACATAATTCACGATTTAAAGTGAGGAAGAATATAAATTTTCTTGTGCATTTTCTCTATTCTTATATTACTTATTTACTTGTATATTATCTGCTTACTAACAATGGGTTTAATTGAAAGTTTGGGAAAAGAGTTTTATTTAAAATCTAAATAACATTATAATTACTTTGTCAATTGTACCTTATTTGTCTTTTTTACTTTAACAATTGTACCTTATTTATCTAAGGTTCTTTATCTAATTAATGAAAGAGATAAATTATAATAAAGATAACGAATTAAAGTGATAATTAAAAGGTACATAAATAATTAAGGCAAACTTTTGCATGTTGTTTGGTGAGGGAGGATTACAATGTTGTTTCTCCCATAGCCATTAAATGAATGCCAAGTGAATGCTTATGTCATGTCATTTAAACTTATAATAAATTATAATAAAGATAATGAATTAAAGTGATAATTAAAAGGTACATAAATAATTAAGACAAACTTTTGCATGTTGTTTGGTGAGGGAGGGTTACAATGTTGTTTCTCCCATAGCCATTAAATGAATGTCAAGTGGATGCTTATGCTATGTCATTTAAACTTATAAAATTCTTAAATTGGTCTCCAACTATTTGTATTATAAATTTTACAATATAATAAAAGTACATTTAATTTTTTAGAAAATGTTTATTTTCTGGTTTATAAATTGATTTTTTTTTGAAAATTATAAATTAATTTTACCTTTATTAAAATTAATTTAAACATTTCAAGTTTGTTATGGGAAAATCTCTTTAACCTACTCCTTCCTCCACTCCTCTCCTCCGCCATGTTTCATCTTTCCACCGTGTTTCATATAAAATTCAACATTATAGATAAAGTGACCATTACGTGAGTGTTCTGGTTTTTCTTTTTTTGAAACAGAGTGTTCTGGTTAAAAGAATCAATCATGATTAAAATTATTAACCTGATAGTGTTTTTCCATATGCCAAGCGTGAACCTTTTCACATTGATTAATATTAGGAGATTAAATACCATGTTCTTTCAAGTCTGATGCAAAGGGAATTCATAACACCCGTACAAAAACATGATAACGAGATTCAAAAACATTACTATAACATGTACAAATTCTCATCTTTATGATTACGGGATTCATAAACTTGATTACGAGATCATACAGGTCAATAAAAAGAATTGAATCAATAGAAGTAATCTCCAAAAACAGAACCAGGAAAGGTTTTAGGTTAATGAATGTGTTGTCAAATTTTATTTTAGGTTTAATTTGATTTTTATAAGTTCAAAAATAATTAAAAAAATATAAATAGTTGGAGGATAAAATGTAAAACTTAAGAAGTTTAGGGACCCAAATTAAAAATATTAAAATTACTAGTCGAATGGATGACATGACAGTCTAGTACCCTAGACATCTTACTATTGGCCAATAAGTGGGGGCATGGCTGCTGGTTTTTTTTTTTTGCTGTTGTTTGTCTAAATGACCCATGGTGAAATTTGGGTTAAATAACCCATAGTTTAGGTGGACCAATCACATTAAAGATAAATTGATTGAATTTTTTAAATTTTATTTAGGTTAAATATGTTTTTGTCCCTAACTTATACAAATAAATCTAAAATGGTACCTGAAAAAAAATACAAAAAATTTAGTCATTGAAATTTTTTATTTAATCTACAATGGTCCTTATGTCATAAAGCGTAGGTAACAATTTTGGTCCTCCAAAATTTCTTCCATCAAATTTAGTCTTTTTTCCTTCATAATAACCATTCCAAAACCTAAAAATTCAGATGAAACTCATAAAATCATCCCAATAAAGGAAAAGAAAATATAAGAAACACAACAACTGTGATTTTATATCCTACCCAAGTCGTCCTTGTGATTTCATATGGATTACACCAAGCAATACGTCCTTGTGACTTGCTCTTGAGACTAGAGATATGTTTTCGGTGCCCACGACCTCGTCTGTGTTGTTCCCATTAATAATTTGCAAGTAAATGAATCAACAAAACATTAAAACCATTTGCCAAATTCATTATTCTATATTTCAATTTTTAGAATACAACAACATATATAAAACCAAGTGAGCTGAGAATCCCATGGCTAAGTTCTTTGAGTTTTGGGATGAGATATAAATTTTTAGGTTTTGATATAATTATGAAGGGGAAGACTACATTTAATGAAAGAAATTTTGGAGGGACCGAAATAAATCTGAAAAATAATTTAAAAGACTAAAACCTTTGTGTTTTTTTTCAGGTACCATTTTAGATTTATTTGTACAAGTTAGAGACCAAAAACATATTTAATCCTAAATAAACTAATAAATAAAATATAAAAAATTCAATCAATTTATCATAAATGTGATTGGTCCACCTAGATAATAGGTTATTTAACCCAAATTTCACCATGAGTCATTTAGACAACCCCTTAAAACACAAACAACATTTTTAAGTTTGCCTTGCCAATAATTAAATGTTAATCATGATGTAATTTTAGTTTCATTTAATAATTTTATTCTGATATCAATAATCATTACCTTAAGAGTATTGAATAAGACTTTAATTCATTCACACTTTATTTTTACTATCTTAATTTCACTCATTTTTTATTTATATTTTTCTCACCGTACGTATCATCTATCTCATATCATACTTTCTTACTCTTTATTTTTTCTTTTCTTTGTATCTTACCCCATTCCACTTATTTTTTTCCACTCTTAAATGAGTGTGAACCAAACATTAGCCAAATATAAAAAAGCCATTGTTACCATATCTATGATAAACAGGCAGGGAGACAAGAAGAACAAAACAGTGAGACAAAGGAAAGAAGATGCCACAGCCCTCGAGAGGTTGGGCTTAAACAGTTAATGCCCGCCATCCACTATACGTCTATACTTCATACCATGTCTTCACGGAATTTTTTCCCAACGATCAGGAGTGAAAGACATCACATGCTCTGCTCCAAACAATCACTTCCTCGTCAAATTACATTCACTTTTTTCTCCTTTCCCTTTTTCACTCATATAAATATCAACCTTGATGTAAGACCATTCATCAGTACAGACCTACCTAAGTATCTTAATTCCCTAAAGCTAGTTCTTCCACTATACAATATTGTTCATGGCAAAAACTAACCTCAAATTTGTTTGTGTCGTCTTTCTGTTGCTGATTTTGCATCACCAACATGTCTGTGTCCAGGGGAGGCATTTGAGGTCTTGTTTGTGCAGAGGATGTCCCAAAACTTGTGTAAAAATCAAGAGTGGTGTAGCTCATGGTGTTGGTGATCGTGGAAACAGAGCCACTACTCATGATTATGATACACACCAAGGAAGAAAAAGGCTAGTAGAATATGAAGTGGAAGCTTTTAGGCCCACATCACCTGGTCACAGTCCAGGGGTTGGTCACTCCATCAATAACTAACTTTGCAATAGGAACATGCACTGAATCAATGTGAAGTATTTCCAGCATTAATTTTATTCGAGTGAAAAGAAGAGTTAGTTAGATTAATTAGCTTGAGAATTCTAGTTTTTTCTTCTTCTCCATTGTTGCTAGTTATATATGTAAGGTCTAGTTGGTATATTGACCTTACGCTTGGCTTCATCATTTCACTGTATATACCATTTCAAACAATTACTGGTTAGTACAGAGTGGTATGTACACGGTGTGGATTATTAAATTTCTCTATTAAAACAGGATCATAAACTAGTTCTCAAAATCGATCAACAACTCTTTCCATCAGTCTTAATTATTGGTTGGTATCAAAATTAAAATAGGCGCCGCAATTCCATCAGAATCAGGTATCACATCGACCCCTCCTCAATCCATGAGGGTCCCAATGTTATTTGTAGACCAACAGCTGAGATTGGAATATTTTTTGAGATTAATCTCGCGCTAGACAAACAAAACACTGCACGATAAAGAGTTAATCAATGAATTTTTTTCATTAACAAGTGTTGAGATTTCAATCTTTAACCATTTATTTAAATGACAGAGTGTTGAACCACTTGTTTGGTTAATAAGAAAGAAAATGCAGAAAGGATGTGTGTTTTTGGATTTTTTTTTTTCAATCTAAAAGTGATTCTACTTTTTCCGCTCACAGTTCCCTAACCTGTGTAATTTTTTTTATTAGAAGTCTGTTTTATTTTTTATAAGTTTACTCAATAAAGGAAAAAAAAATCAATCTATTTTGAAAATGATTTTTCAAATAAGTCTAGACACTGAACTCGTCAAACCATTGGGTTAAGGACTTAAGGTTCATTATTTCATATTTTTTTTTGAAGCACGTGATTTCATATGTTAAAATGGTAACATTGAATATTTTTTTATAAATAATATTCAATAAAAATATAAATAAATTCTCATATTACAAAAAAAAAGTGACGAATTATTATCATTATCTTTAGAAGTATTTATCAACCAGTTCTTAATTCATTTTTATTTTACAGTTTTTATTGAAAGTAAACGGGTTCCATATTTTATCTAGGAGGAGCCATTGTAAAGCCTATTATTTTGACTTTGGGCTATATGATGTAAGCTAGGCCCACTCCCACTACCCTGACCCACAAACAGAGCCTACTATTTCAACAGCCAACACACATGTCTCTCTTTTCATCTTAGAATTTAACATTGCGTAAAAGTTTCAAGATTTTCCTTGATTTTTTATAAATATCTTATTGATATATTAGGGTGGGATTAAATCAATCTTAGAAGTGATTGAAACAACCACTCCTATTACATTATCTCATTCACACTAATTCATTTATAAACTTTTCACCAACTAGTTAACAGTAGGATGTTACCATATATACACCACCCATATAAATGATACATCTTATGATTCTATTTAATGTAGTTTAATTCAATCAAATTGAATCATATAAAATTCATTTTAGGTCTATGTGGTGTTTTTATAGCAGACAGTCATGAGACTAATATACGGGATGAAAAATTATTTTGCTATGTTTCTCTTAACGTCATTATATAAAAAAAAAAAATTTAATTAACACTCCCTCAATCTAATGTAGGTTTGGTTGAAGGGAAAAATAATGAGGTCCGATGAACATGGGAGGCAAATGCGAATGATGGATCCACTTGAAGTTGAGGATGAGACATGAGAGGCCATAGCATGAGGAAGTGGATACCTTTCCTCCTTGTGCATATGGAGTATATAAGAGACATAAAGGTGTTATGGTAGTTTAAGCTTAAGCTATACACCTGTTAGAATATTATCCGACCCCACAACAGTGACACTCTTTATTAACAACTAACAAAACTAATTCAAATGGAAAGAAGGATGTCCAAATTAAAGTTCTAAAATCTAGTTGTTTTGTAGGTTTCCAAAAGCAGAACAATTCAATTATTTATTTTTACGGTTTGGTTGTCCATGGAGAATGAGAATTAAAAATTAATTTTTTGATGATGTGTCTTTTCTTTCTGTGATGTAATGAGAGAATTAAGCAAATGGTTGACGTAGTGGTTCAGCACTTCATCTTCTAAATAAGTGGTTGGAATTCAATTTTCAACTTTTGTAAATAGAAAAACTCATTGATCATCCTCTATCATTTAGTGTGTTACCTATCGTTGTGAGTTGTGAGGATACCTTAATTAATAAAATTGTAATGAAACAATTATACTCATCTAGAAAGAATAAAACTTAGGTATAGTTGTAAATGTGTTGTTTTTTTTCCCGGTATTTAGCTATAACATATTAACATGACACGTAAGTTAACAATGAGAAATTGAGAGAAATTATCTTATTAGTAAATATTAAAAAAAACGAGTGAACGAGTTTTTATTAGACAACAACACTTATATATCTAGTACACGTACCACGCGATTCTAATAGAATGCCTAATTCTAATGAGTTTTGGAAGGTTGGGCCACAACATTTCTTTTTATTATTGGAAGCTTTATTAATTTTAGTTATTATATTGAGTTTTTAGAAGTCTAACATATTCTATCTTTCATGATATGGTCATCCTAATTACTCTAGAGAGTAGATATTTAGTATAATAAATAGCACTGTTTCTATTATTATGAATGACAATAAGAAAATTCACCAAATGTCTCTTTTTTTAAGTTAGTTTCTTAGAGTAGATACTAGGGTTCTTCTTTCCTTGATAGAGAATTTCACTCAATCAGGTTTTCTTTTCTCAGTTTTGTCCATAAGGAAAAAGAATTGGTAATATAAACGAAAACCTTTCCAATGATAATCCTAGCTTCACCACCCCTTAATTAAGACTAGAATTAATCCAAATGTCATAATGGATTTCTTGATGGTACAACTAGAGATCCAATCTATCCCTTTTGGTATTTCTTGAGTTTGCTGATCAAATTCATGAGCTAGCTGCAAGAAATGTTCTATTTGGCGATTTTTTTTTTAAGTTCAGATCTACAAAAAGGTTTATATTTTCGATCAATGCAACATTACAAATGTTTTCACCTTTTTATTCAAGAGATGAAAACGGAATCCAATTAAATTGATATTGTGTAAGAATGTTTATAAGCCGAACAAAAGGTCTAATACTGAATTAAAAAAAATGCAAATTGTACTATAAATCTAAATACATACTGACAAATATTTGATCTTTTTTTTTCATCATTCTTCTTTGAGTTAAATAAATTTTTATTTCCTAAAATAGTAAATAACAAATTGTGATCCCTTATAAGTTGTTTTTTTGTTGATTTTAAACCACTACGAAATCATTTTGTGGTAATTTCTATGCATTAGTAACGATTTTTAGACCGTCACAAAATATGCCAGTGACGATTTAAATTGTCACAAAAATAGATAAAAAGATCAAAATCCATAATTCACTATTTTTCAGAAGATTAAAATTAATAAAAAAAAATTAAAGGAGACCTAAATCAACGAATCATTATTTTAGGGGAATCCAAAACATGTTTGACCTTTTTTTTTAATTAACGCAGTAACCAAAAATAACATTCATTAAATAAAAATAGAAGGTCCATAAGACTGGATTAAAAATGCTCAATATCCAATTCATAGTCCTCACTCCTGAATTCAGATATGAACCCTACTCTAGCACAAAACCCCAATTTCGCTAACCCTCTACTACGACGACACTAATCTACAGTATTGAGCTAGCTTCATGTGGGACCTTTTGATTTAATCCAACGGTGGTAAACGAGGGAAGGAAATGAAGCTGATTGAACAACGCCCTGAACCTATGGAATGGAACATGGGGAGTGTAGTAGGATTGTGACAGCGCCGCCAAGTGTTACTTCATCATTCTCTTCTCTTCTCTGTTTACAGAAAGAAATCACTTCTCCATTCCATTTTTCTTCAACTCTACCTACGCTCCAATAGTATAATTTGTTAACTGGGTTGTATTTTATAGAAAAAATAGAGATAGAGATATGACGTGGGGTAAGATAAAAAATATTTTGTTTGCATATATGTTTTTTTTATACATTTTATACATATTTGAAAATTTAATCATCATATCATTTATTATGTAATGATTTAAGCTTATCAATTTATTTAGAAATATATAGAGGCTCGTTTGGTGCATCATATTATGCACATAAGTATAAGATTAGCCCCTGCCATCACAACTATCACCACCACACGCCACCATCGCAAAACTACCACCCTCCATTGCCGCCATCTCTACCACCACCCACCACCATTCTCCACCAAACATATGATTGTATCAATTTAAATTATATAATGAGTTATACAATATATGAACAAACTCTATATATTATATTAATTTGTTATTAGGTCTTATCATATCGAGTCTAATACTGTAAGGGATAATACTATCAGTATCAGACTTTATATAATACAACATATCAAACGATATCATACAAAAACAACTCCAAATATAAATAATTGGTTGTGGGTTAACCTCCTAAAATATGGTGGGTTGACGAATTGACCCACACAAAATAATGGGTTAACCCACTTAAATTTGCTCAAAATTTTCAAAAATTAGCTATAAAATAATTAAAATTTTAAAAATAAGAATTGAGCCTAATAGGTTCACCCATTCACTCTACCTCTAACTCCTTCTTTAGATGGTTATGGGGGCGGGGTTAAAATGGTTGGTGAGTTTTGGACTTCACCCTGTACTTTTGCCTTTGGTGAATTGAGCAAGTTGACCCGATGGGTCAAACTCACTTTACCATCTATAGTAAAAATGAACTAAAATATAAAATATATTTTTAAATGTTTTTAGAAAAATTAAATGAATATAACTTTGTAATTTTTTTTTTGTATTAGAAGGAGGAAGCTTCGAGATTTGATGAGGTACATCATCCCAAGAAGATTGTTAAGGTAACACATCGACTACATAAAATTAATGATTTAATAAACGCATATAGTCAAATTAAAGTTTATTTACATTTACATTTAATAGTTTGTTTTGGACTCCATCCTGCCGTTTCGCCTTTGGTGGATTAGCCAAGTTGACCCGATGGGGTAAACTCGCTTTACCATTCATAGTAAAAATGAACTAAAACATAAAATATATGTTTAAATGCTTTCATAAAAAAATAAGTGAATATAGTTTTGTAAAAATATTTTTTCTTTGTACTAGAAAGAGGAAGCTTTGAGATGTGACGAGGTGCATTCTCTCAAGAAGATTGATAAGGTAACACATCTGCAACATAAAATTAATGATTTAATAAGCGTAAATTGTCAAATTAAAATTTATATTTAATAGTTTTTTTAGACTCCATCCTGTATTTCCGCCTTTGGTGGAGACCCAATTGGTCAAACTCACTTTATCATCTATAGTAAAATGAACTAAATCATAAAATATAGGTTTAAACATTTTTGTAAAAATTAAATGAATATAATTTTGTAAAAATAGTTTTTCTTTGTAATAGAAGGACGAAGCTTCGAGATGTGATGAGGTGCATCCTCCTGATAAGATTGATAAAGTAACACATCCACTGCATAAAATTAAGAATTCAATAAGCGTGAATTGTCAAATTAAAGTTTATTTACATTTACATTTAATAGTTTTTTTTTTACTCCATCTTGTACTTCCGCCTTTGGTGGAGACCCAATGGGTCAAACTCGCTTTATCAGCCATAGTAAAATGAACTAAAACATAAAATATATGTTTAAATGTTTTCGTAAAATTTAAATGAATATAATTTTGTAAAAATAATTTTTCTTTGTACTAGAAGGAGGAAGCTTCGAGATGTGACGAGGTGCGTCCTCCTGATAAGATTGATAAAGTAACGCACCCGCTGCATAAAATTAAGAATTTAATAAGCATGAATTGTCAAATTAAAGTTTATTTACATTTACATTTAATAGTTTGTTTTCATATTAATTTCTTAATTAAAATAAAAAATAACGTCATTAGTTATTAAGTGCTACCATCAAACGCGTAGATCAAGTGATACAAATTGTCCTAACTTAAGTAGATCTGTAGACAGTGGCGGATCCAGGACCCCCCGGCCAGGGGGGTCAAATTTTTCACATGAACACATCGATAAAAATATAATTAAAAACAACTGTAATATGTTTATACATCAGAAATTATACAAATCATAGTTGTCCTCTACGCGATTTCATATTCTGAAATCGTTGAACAATAAGCTTGATCCACATTGCTCACTTGATGACCTTGCTCTCTTGATTAAAAATTTATCCATGACCTTCACAAGATAGAGTAGACTTAAATTAGATTCATACATGAAGTTATATACAAATCATTCATGACAAACTTGAGCAATTTGAAACATTTTCATTCAAATTCCAATCTCAAACCAATTACTAAATCAAACCATTTAAATCAAACCAATTACTCTCATGTAAAATTGAAAATAACTGGAATGTTTTGTAAAATTAAAATCAAACCAATTACCCTCATGTAAATCAAACCAATTACTCTCAATTCTCAAACCAATTACTCCCATTTTAAGCAAACTAGTGTATCAGTGTATGTAAATTGTTTTTTTTTTTTTGGATAAGCAAATTAGTATTAGAATAGAGTACTAGGGTACTCTAACCCAAAAAAGTACAAGAGATATTTACAAAAGATAGACAAGGAAAACCAACACTAGTAGACAAAAACCAGTGTTGGTATAGCACTCCAAACCCAGTGTCATTTACAGAACAAAGCAACACTGAAGGAAGTTCCCTGATACCTATTCCACCTTAACTCAAATGAGAAACTCATTGTCATTTAACTCATAGACTAACAGCAAGAGACTTAGCTTTCTTCTAGCTGTTTGCTGTCAAAATGCAGCAATAAAGATCCCAAAACACAACCTGCAATCTCACGCTTTCTCCAATCAGACCAAGCACCATGGGCCATGAATCACAAGGCAAATAAATTGTAAAATACAATATCATCTAAATATCTAATCATCCCATGACCGAAAGCTCCTGGTAGTGCTCCTTTTGCACAATGACTAATTGTCTAATTCAACAACTGACAAATTGATTTAAGCAAATTCAACAATTGACAACATACTCTACTTTCAAACTCAGCAAAAGGGAAAGCAAATCAAAATAATAGCAGTTAGGGTTTTCAATTTGGGGTTTAGGTTTTCAATTTGGGGTTTTTCAATTTGGGGGTTTTCAATTCCAACCAACCTTCAAGCTTCAACAGAGAGAGAGAGTGGGTGGTGGCGTTGTGCAGTGTGCGCCGGCAGCCGGTGGTGGTGGCTGGTGGCGTGGTGTCACTGGTGTGTGTTGTGCTTGAGATTTGAGAAGTAGAACCAAAGACCAGAGAGTGACAGCGTGAGAGAGAGAAGGTAGTGAGCAGAGAAGGATTGTGGTGGGTTGGTGGCCGGTGGCGTGGTGCGTCGGCTGGTGGTGGTGGACTGGATCGGTGGTGGTCAAGAGAAGGAGAAGAGGTGTGACCGTGTGAATCGACAGGAGGAGAAGATTCGTGAGTGTGGTGAGAGAGAGACCGAGAGTGAGAAGGAGTGCGTGCGTGAGAGAAGGAGTGAGGCTGGGACTTGGGTGCAATTTTTTAATTTCAAGGGGTTCAAAAAAAAATTACTATAGGGGGTAGGTAGGAATTTTTTTTTTCAGGGGGTTCAGTTGAACCCGCTGAACTGCACGTGGGTCTGCCCCTGTCTGTAGATGTCTCTTTGACGCAATTGCGTCAAATACCTAGTACAAATAATTTTGTTGTCCATAATGATAATATTTGGCTCGATATTTTGAAAAAAGATATATTTTTAATCGTCTTATATTTTAGTGATTCTTAAGAAAACCATCATTAATCATAATAGACTTTCGTGATAATAGTTTTTTCAAATATTTTGATTTTTTTTAAAAGTGGAAACAAACACCTTAATTTAAAAGTGTTTTTATTAAAGAAAAAACTGAAAAATAAACGCATTCTTAATTGATAAGAAATTTTATTAATATTGACCAACATATTTCCGGAAAAGTCGGTAACCGTGAGATTAATCACTAATTTTACAAGCAACACATTAAACAATATTAACTGTAATACGCAATTTTCTTGATATTTCCCAACATATGTCCAGAAAATCGGTAATTATGAGATTAATTACTCATCTTACAATCAACGCATTAAACAGTATTATCTGTCATAAGAAATTTGTAACCTACTAGCTTTACAAATTTACATAGGTTGCATGAAAAATATGCTAAAAAATTAAATGCATGTCACATGGAGCACACCAATTTCATTTTTCCATTTCACAAACTAGCAGTTTTTTTTCAATGGTGAGAATATTATTGATATATATTTAACCTTACCTCTACCTGGGTTGTTCTACTCTTGCTTTTACTTAACCATACACACACCACCACTGTGTCAGCAAAGCATTTCCTATACAGTTTCCCTGGAGACTGCAGCCATTCATCTAATCGGCCACTATCACCCTCAAATATTCCCTCTCCGTCGTTGTATGGGCTTTTCACTTCCACCACCATGAACCTTCAAACCCTAATCACCTCCATCACTAGCCGCCGGTATCTTATCTCCCTTTTCTTCCTTCATCTTCCATGCTTGCTTGCTTGCTTTCCCCCTTTTTTCAATTTCAACATTCCCCCCTTCCTTCAACTTGATCACTGTTTTCTTTTTTGGTGTTTTTTTTGGGTTTATCTATTTATTTAACTTTCTTTGTTCTGGGTTTCCATTTTCCAGTACTTCACTGTTACTAATTTTTTCCATGGTGCCCAGTTGTTGTTTTGAATAAAGTTGTTTACTTTCTTCGTTTTGAGTGGGAGTACTGTGATTTTTTTTCCAGTTTGCTTTGTGGGTTATTGCTCATTTGCTTGTTTTCTATTTGTGTTAATGTTTCATTCAGGTAGTTAGAATGTTCTATTCAAGTGTTTATGGTAATTTTTATTTAGTTAATTTTTAGTTCAAGCTTGGTGTGATAGTTATTTTAATTTTTAACTTCATTCACATAACGATGGTGTGGATAAGTATGAACTATGAAGTATCCTTATCTTTTTCCTTTTTAGCATGCAAAGCTGAATTTTAATTACTGTTTTTCCTTATGTGCTGTTTATTTATTAATTTTTGGCTTTATGTGCTGCTTTATATAATCCAACTCATCATTCCTTGCTTGCTCTATATAATCCAACTCATAACAGCAGTTAGTTATTCTGTAATCAATGCTGTGAGTTGTAATGTAACTGCATTTGGTAAAGTTTTGGTCACATAGTACTTTATCCATTTCAAACATGCTCTTAGTCTTTGGTCAAGCCTTCTGTTATTTATATATAATGTAGGTTTTTGTTAAATGGTATTAATATCAAATTGTCCTTTCATTGTTTTTTTTTTCTATATCTGTATAAGTCATTGTAATTTTTATTCCCTGCTGAACTGAAATGAAAAGGAAGTGATGACTTGAAATTTTTTTTGGCTGACATTTTGCAACTTTTTCTTTTCCTTTTCTGGGAGTATAAATATCCTGTGCTTTAGTTGTTTTGCAAATCAATTTATATATGAGGTGAAAGAAAAAAATCTTTAAAACATCTATTTTTTGTTCAACTAGGGGATTGTTGCACTTGGCCAGATCATTCACTTGTTATGCGGTTCTGCTCTGTATCTTTTCATGCCTTGCTGCATATGGATTAGGCTCTTTGAATGGGATACAAAATCAACCAGATTATGATGCTTGTGCATCTCCTGGGAAAAGTTACTCTTTTGGCTCCTCAGACACAATTGTCAGCAACTCTGGTTCAGGCCATGGGTTTCCAACTACCCATAACAGTGTTGAAAATGTGTGTCCAAACAGTCATTTGTTATGCTTTCCTTCAATGTTGTCTGAATTTTCTCATAAAGAGAAAAATATGAAGGCAGCTTCTGTAGGAGAACCTGGCAGTCATTACAAAAGTCCATTTTGTGTACAGTTAGCTCAAGATAGCAGGCAAGCAAGTAACAAAAGCTGGTCATCTGATCATGGTGTGTTTAGGTTACATAATGGAAGGGCTGTGTCTTGTTCCCTAAAATCCAGAGAAGCAGTGAATGAGGTACCATTTCTGCAAACTAAGGTTGGTCATAAAGATGATACTTTACCCTGTGGAGGCTCTTTACTTAAGCAGAAGACAGCACATTTTGGGTCCAAGAACTCTGAGGTGTCCAAATCAAATTCCTATGATGGTTCTGTCTTGCCCAATGTAAGGATTAGCCCTACTGTGCTGGACTGGGGAGAAAAATATCTGTATTCTTCTTCAGCAGCTTTGTTAACTGTAGAAAATACATGCAATGAGAGCACATTACACCTCTATGAACCATTCAGCACAGACTTACAGTTCTACCCTTGTAACTTCAGCGAGATTTCTCTTAGACCTGGTGAATCAGCTTTAATTTGTTTTGTTTTCTTCCCTAAATACCTGGGCTTGTCCTCAGCTAGCCTGATCTTGCAGACAAATTCTGGTGGATTCATAGTAGAGGCTAAAGGATATGCTACTGAGTCTCCTTTTGGAATTCAGTCCTTATCAGGTGTGGAGATTTCTCCAGGTGGAAGGTTGAGCAAGAATTTTTCGTTATTTAATCCATTCGACGAACCCCTTTATGTGGAGGAAATAACTGCTTGGATATCAATTTCTTCAGGGGATACTTCAGTTGAAACTGAAGCAGTTTGTCGGATGAATGATTTTGAGGCTTCTGATACTCATCTATTTCCAACCATTAAGGACCGATTGGTTGTGAAAAGTAGCCAAATTGGTTCACCGGTAGTAGCAATCAGGCCTCACAGGAACTGGGATATTGGTCCACATAGCTCTGAAAGTCTCATCATGGAGATGGATGTTACAGTTGGATTTGAGGGGAAAATATTTGGTGCATTTTGTTTGCATTTACTGAGGTCCTCACAAGACATGTCTGATACTGTTATGATTCCTATTGAAGCTGAAGTCGATAATCGTTCTGCCTATGACACTGGTGGTTTATTTATTTCAGCAACTCTTGAGGGTCTAGCCACATGTGATAGTGGTGAAAGTGCTATCACTATAACTGTAAGAAATGGTGCCCCTTATGTTTTAAGTTTTGTTAAAGTCCTACAAGTTGCTGATGTGGAGCTTTTCCATATCAAGTACAAGGAAGGCTTACTACTTTTCCCTGGTACTGCAACTCAAGTTGGCATTATTTACTGTAGTCAGATGCACTTAGATTTGAGTGACATCCCACCTGAAGTCTCCAAGTTGCGAGAGAACTGCAAATTGCTGATTCTTACAAATGACTCAACTAATCCCCTGATTGAGATTTCATGTGAGGACATATTACATATTTGTTTTGAACATCAAAGGCTTTCATCTGTTGGAGCAGAAGGCAAGTCTAAACATATCCAATCTGGCAGGGCAGGGTATGTGGACAGAGGCATGCAGTTACCACCGAAGTTGAACATAAAGGTCAGTCGATTCCCTGTACTTTATTTTCAAGAAAAAGATTGATGATTTGTCATTTGTTTTTTAACCTGTTACTTGGAATATAGACTACTAAGTGTTATGAATACTGTTTTTTTATCTATTAATTCTTGAGAATGGGGTATTTCAAATTAATCTAGTAGCATATTTTGTAAGTTCCTTGTATGATAAATTTATAGGTGTTCCTCTAGGATATTATTGCATAAAATGCTGATCTTGACAATTATTGCCAGCTATTGCGTACTATTTATTTATTTTTGCACTTGAATCTTGTGGCAGTGGCATTTTAATGATAATCATCTGCTTGCATCCACAATATTACTCTACAAGTCTAATTTTGTTTCTTCTTTTCGAGACATTTGAATCCAATCCTGGAGTGTGCTTAGAGTTTGACAAGACAGACAAGTGAGAGAATAAACAAGCTTATTTCTGCTTATTTATATTGCCCTGACCACACAAATAAACCGCAGCATGTACTTTCATTGTTGGCTCTAATCTGGAAGCCTGGAGTCTCATCAATTTGTATAGTGTGCAGCTATTGTTCTATAAATTGTGGAGGGATCTAGTCCCATACCGCCATACATAATGCCTTCTCGTTGTCTCAATTTTCTCAGACCCACTCTGCCCCATACCCTTTTTTCTTCATGGCTCTTTCACGTTTATTTATTCTTTGGCTACTTCAACTGCCTTGTCTCTGAAGTGAAAACATATTATATTTAGAGGGAATGAATCCTGATTTTGCAGAATTTTTAAACGGAAGGGAACTTTCATGATAATTTATTTTTCCTTCATTTGAAATATGTCTTTCTGCAGATTGTTGTGTATGTTTATAATGCTCAGTAGGGGAACTCACTCAATTTACTATTGGAAACAAATTTTATTTATTTTTCTTGAAGTTATTATTATACATATTTCAAATAATCATTAAAACTAAGTCTTTCTGCTACTTTCTCTATGAAGGTTTCAGAGACAGCAGGTGTAGATGAACTTGTTCTTGCAAACTGGAAGTCTCTAGGAACCACTGATGATATGTCTGTGCTTGAAGACCGTGAGGTGCTGCTATTTCCGAAGATTCAGGTTGGAAGTTATGTCTCTCGGGGGATCACTGTAAAGAATCCTAGCCAACATCCAGTTATGATGCAGCTTATGTTGAACTCAGGAGAAATAATTAACGAGTGTAGAGGTTTAGAAGATTTATTGCACCCTTCTTCATCTGGTAATTTGGTTCTGGATGAAGATGCTACTCCAACTAAGTATGGATTCTCAGTACCAAAGAGTGCACTGACAGAGGCTTATGTGCACCCTAATGATAGTGTAACTTTAGGGCCGATTATTTTTTATCCATCCAATCCTTGTGGGTGGAGTGGTTCAGCATTGATTAGAAACAATCTTTCAGGTGTTGAGTGGATACCTTTAAGGGGATTTGGAGGGTTGCTTTCTCTAGTTTTCCTTGAAGGGTCTGAGCAAGTGCAGAGTGTAGATTTTGACCTCAAAATGCACAAGCCACTCAATTTTTCTCTTCCGTATGCCTTACTTCACATGAAGGAGATGACATCTGCCTGCTCACAACCTTTAGTGAAAGAGTTATATGCCAAGAACACAGGAGATTTGCCCTTGGAGGTTAAAAGTATCAGAGTTTCTGGGAGAGAATGTGGGTTGGATGGTTTTAAGATTCTTAATTGTTGGGGTTTCGCTCTTGAACCTGGGGAGTCAACTAAACTTCTGATATCATACCAGACTGATTTTTCTGCTGCTGTTGTGCATCGAGATCTTGAACTCTCCTTGCAGACTGGTATTTTTCTGTTACCCATGAAGGCGAGTTTCCCACATGATATGCTGTGTAACTGCAAGAAATCTATGTTCTGGATGCGAGTTAAGAAATACCTGCTTGGATTCCTTTTCGTTGCATCCTTTGTGTTTCTGATGTTTTGGTTCATATTTCCTCAAACCCCTGCGTTGGGATCCTTGGATTTCACATGCAAGACTGATGATAAATTGGTCCAGACCACAATAAAAAGTGCTGAGAAATCCTCTTTGCTACAAAAGGGACCGCATAGGCTATCAATGTGTAATAAGATAAATCATCTAATGGAGGCCTCTTGTGGCAGATATTCCTTGTCTCAGGATTTGAGGCAGAGTTCTGAAAATCAGAAACAACAGACTGGTAATTTATTGGATGCTCAAAGTGAAAGAGTATTGTCTTCTTCCACAACAGTTCAAAGCTCTGATTCAATGAAACCATCCCAGTTGGGCAGTCTCGTTGTTAAAAATGGTAGAGAAAAGGGAAGAAGAAAGAAGAAGAGGAGTCTCGGTGCGAAATTGGCAGCCTTATCTGAAGTTTCTAGTAGTCAGAGCGGGAACTCCACACCCTCATCTCCATCATCGCCAATGGCTTCTGCTACACCTAAATGTAGCTGGCCTTTGTCTTCCAATGTGGAGCCACCCCTTGAGACTATGGTGACTGCTCAGCGTTCTGTCATCAAACAAGCTTTTAAGACTGATGCTGAAGCAAATGTGCTGAAGTCAGCTTCAAAATGTCCAGCTACTAGCATACCTGTTCAGATACCTTGTGCTGCTACTCCTCCCATTCTTCCCTTTTCCATGGTTTCAAACTGTCCCAGTACCGCCTCGCATGCTCGCGCTCCGGGATCCAAACTCCACAACCAAAAAGCTGCTGAAGCTCAAGAGACAGGACTTGCTGATGAGTATACATATGATATTTGGGGTGATCATTTCTCTTTGCTTCACATTTTAGTTCCCAAAAATGCTACTCCCATGAAGTATAGTTCTGTGGAAAATGACTTCGACAGCTTTTTTGTAAAGGGTCCACAAACCCTTGTGACAAAATCTCAAGAAGGCTAATAAAAAAGTAATAAGTTGAAAAACTATTTCACGTTTTCTTGCCTCCGCTTTAGGTCTGTGTTCATAACTTCAAAACAAAGTTCTTAGCTGCACACTCACTATCATCTAGTTTTGCAGAAGGAACTAAAATTCAACAAAATTCGCCCATGAAAATTAGATGTTATGACTATTTTTGGATATCCGTTTACACCAATATAAATAGATATTATGATAAAAGTGAAGTTATTGAAACTTTTTTAGGTGAAAATTCGTTCATATAACTCGCTATTCAAACATGAACATATTTTTGTACATTTTATTTTGATGCAAACAACAGGAAGAAAGTAGAAAGAAAAAGAAAAGAAACTAGAAGCAATGAAAAATTTGGGAAAAAAATTGTAACGAAAATGAATGAGTTTTAGATATTATCATGTGTAACATCACTGTGTTGCATGTGTTTATTTACATATTTTTTAAATAACATTAATAGTTAATGTTTTAATACAATTGAAAAGTTTTACTATTAGTATTTAATAAAATGAATGATATAAAAGGTTATTAATATCTAATTAATAATTTTTTATTAATGAACTCAATTTTTATTTTATTTATTATTATCATTATTATTTTTAATTTTTTCTTAAGTTGTGATTAATAATTACAATTTAAATAATTATTTTTATAATATTTAAATATGAGGAAACTAAAAAGTTTTACAATTATTAATTAATATAGAGAATAATATATTTTTTTATTAATAACTAAATAATAATATGATTAATATATAGTCCAAGTCAATTTTATTTATATATATATATATCTGATAAGAATTGAAATGACTTGTCTTCCTACGGTCATCTGTCTTGTTATGTTTTATTTATCCAATAATCCAGTAATTTTTAGCATATTTGAACACAAGACTCTAGCCTCTACGCCAAGGATTCCTATAGCTTGGTAGTTTTTTTTTTTTTGAACGGCATAGCTTGGTAGTTTTACATTGAGGTATGATATATACACACACCTCTCCACTTTTTTTTCACCTCCATTTTATTTATTTCTCTCTTCTTTATCAATCAAATCACATATCACATTTTTACTTTCTCTTTCTTTTCTTCCTATCTCTCTCTTCTTCCACTTCTCCACACCTCAAAAGTGAGGTGTGAAGATATAATTATCCGTTTTACATTGGTAAAGGTCGTAGGTAACGAAGGGTTTGGTTTGGTTGATGTCATCATTTTTGGATGTTAACTTCTTTTTGGTTTGCGCTTACTAGTGACTAGGATAGGACTATCAACCAGTCTTGGGTTCAGTTTCAGTCATGTTATTGGCCAAGCACCGTGTGACTCGTTACCTACCTAACCTAGCTTCCATTTGCATGCTGGAGAATGGAGACCTTTTTTTCCAGCACACAAAAATTATGTTTCTAACTATGGTCTTATTTTTCAGTCTAACGACTAATTAAGAGGTCTGTCTTGGCACTAGCTAGAAGCTAATAGGAAAAGAAAAGACAATAAAATAAATATTTTGTGTGTGCATGCTTGAATTTTTATTAAATTCACGTTGAAATTAACTTGATAAAATTGCACTTCTTCTTTTATGCTTGAATGTGTGTTTTTTCATTTGCATTAAGCGAAATAGAAAATCAAACACACATTTATTTTTTGCAAATATATGATTTTTCTGTACGTGTTCTAAAAATCGGGACGGATTGATCGATTTGACTGGTTGGTTTAGTTGAAAAAACTAGAAAGTTCAAAATCGGTAAAGAAAACCGGATTGAATAAATAGTTTTGATATTACTCTATTTTTCTTTTTTCATTTAATTTTTTTAATACTTTATCTATAATCTATCTATCTATCTATCTATCTATCTATAATATATATATAAAAGTAGAGTTTCTGCAACTTTGGGGGCAAAAAAGTCCTTCAACAATTTATTCCAAAAATTATGAAAGTTGGGCATGGATATTTTTGTAAAAAAAACATTTATTTCACTCAGATTTGATCTCAGCCGTTGATTCACAATTGTATCAGTTTCACTCCTTCTTTTTATTCATTCAATGTGAAAGGCTTTTCAGTTTCGACAAAATAGAAACTCCTTCCCCTTTCACCTTCTCTCAGGCGTTTCTCTAGGTTTCAAAATCGTTTAAAACCTTCTACAGAGAAGCCGTTTCCATCTGCATCCACATGCCCCTCGACGCCCTCCTCCTCTACGCCCACATGAGAACCGCCACTTCCCCCACCCACTTCGATTCCTACAGAGAACCCCCAACATATGCCTCGCGGATTTGAGTTCACCATGACGTTTTCTTCCCTGTGTCGATCGCAGACTTAGGAATCAACCCCCACTTCCTCCCCTCGAAGAGACATTGGCTGTGGTATCTTCTTTTGTGATCGATGGGTTTCTTTGGAGCTCCTTCAAGCCATGTTTTCTGCATATCAGGCACATGATCTTGCGCCGTTTAGGTACGTATTTGATCTCTGGTGGTGTTTTGCTATTAATTTAGAAAGAAATTATCTGATTTCGTTTGTGATATGCTAGGATTCATAACTGATATCGATGTTCCAGCGTTTCCAGTATTTGATAAACGTTTTCTTTGACATTCGTTCGACCTCAAGGCTACCTCCACCACCATGGAAGAGATTCAACGGAATCCAGCGTCGACATTCAACATGACGGTGTTCTGTCGTCGACTTGCAACCAATTGCAGAGACGACCAACAAGCGATAAAGCAGGTTCTCCTTCAATTTCGTGCCCCTTCCTTGAAAAAGTGTCTATGATAGAAAAATTAGAAATTGGTTTTTGGGTCTCTTTATTTGTCACCTTTTATTTATCTTTTCATGATAATTTTGCTTCTTTTGTTTACAGAACTTTACGAGATGGTCTACAGATCCTGATACAACTAATGTGAACATACCCCCATACATGATGTAATTTAAACATGCACATACATGCTGCCATGTTCCCACTAGATGCACATTCAAGGCTTGAAAAATGCAGATGATTTACTTTATATGGTGAGTTTAATTTCAGCTTTATGTAATTTGATGGCTCTTTGACATATTTTGTGGACTTACTATAGTTTCTATTTAATCCAATGAGCTAACCCATGGTCACAACATCCTTACTTTTTTCTGTTCTATTCTTTTTCTTTTTGCAGTGCCTATGCAGCTATACTCACCACTTCAACCTCCTGTTTTCATAGCAGAATTATTTCTTTGGCTGATGACAGTTCTTACCATATTCTGTGCGTCATATTGGTCAGTGTGAAGGCTCCAAACTGTTTTAATTCCTTTTGTTTCTTCCTTCCTCTTTTGTGCATAAATGGGATTTCTTGCAGCATCAAATTTTCTTTCATCTTATGTCTAATTTTTTTTTGTTACATTCATCTTATGTCTATGTTCCCATTGATCTTTTCAAAAAAAAAATATGTTCCCATTGATAGTGATCAGGATATAGAATATTAAATTGAGACCACCATTTATAGCTTTCTCCTTTATCTTCTTATAAAAAATGACTGATGATGGTTGTATGCAGTTCTGGAACCACAGAGGGAAGACCAAAAATTGTGCCCTTAACAAGCCGTGTAGCTCTGCCGCTGCTGTGCGTCTCGGCTGGGTTCATCATGGTCTAAGGTTTCTTTCTCTGCAATTGTTCTTCTGAGATTATCTTCTTCCTACTGAATTTGCATTGAACTCAGTCACTCACCAATTACATTGGCTGAGGCCTATAAATACATTGTTCTTGATTGTGGTATTGAAATCTGGCTGATAGTAGAATTAGGACTATCAATTATTGTTAATATTGAATTTTCTCCATACATTTCGCTTTTTTTTGTGAACGAAAGTTTGTTGATCGAAAGATAATAGCATGTTTTATGTGCTTCTCCATTTAGGATCCATGAGTACTTGATGCATGTAAATGTTATCTCTGATTTTTTGTTTTGTTCTCATATATGTTTTAATGGGTTGCTTTAGCCTGATTTCTATCTTGGGTTACATTATGCTACAGGTGGAAGAACCCAATCATGCTCATGCGTCTCATCGGATAAGTGCCAACCAAAGTTCGGCATCACTAGCCCCTCATTTTCTTGAGTGTTTTTGATATAGGTTTGTTTCTAAATTCATTCTTGAAATAATTCACTTTTTATGGTGCATGTCATTTGGCACAAAAGTGTGCAGTTAGAGGACACATTAACCAAATGTCTATCCTCACAACCTTTCATGATTCAAGTGGGTTTCTTAGATCACATGCCTCAGCCAAAACATTTTCCAGTTGCTCAATTTTGGTTTTGGGCTGAATTGAGAGAGTATGTTGGTCATGGCTTCTCACATTTTTGTCTACCACCCATGTTTTTCTTATAACAACTTGATTTCTGTTTTTATGAGTTTCTTAAAAATTTTGTGTATAGGAAAAATATGCTTTATGTATGACAATAAAGCATGGATTTAGATTACATTCAACTTATGGATATGAAATAGCAAAATTACCATCCGTATATGGTTCAATTGTTGGTAGTGACTGATATGAGAACACGTGTTAGGATATTAGGTTTAGATCAAGTTCCAGTGGTTGGTGTGGGCCTGGAGATAGAGAGCGTATTTGCTATAATGGAGCAGCATTGGAAGGACCTGAACCAGGTAATCATAATGGATATATTGCTTACAATTTATTATGGATATGAAATAACCAAATTAATATTCTGACTTCTGGGTCAAATTCTTATTTTTTTATTTATCAAAAAAATGATTTTGAAGGGACCATAGTGATGATAGACCTGAGATCTACCTAAAAAGTGAATGTGAAGAAAAGCAAATAAGACGGATTTTAGTGTCAGAAGCCTGCTATCATGCTTAATCTTTATGCCTATTTTGTGAACTGGATCATTTTAACTTTTTCGTTTAGCCATTTGCAACTGTAATTTGGTTTCTCTTTTCCTGCTATTGTAACATTTTTATTCATATCTCAAGGCTAAGCTTCTATATTGTGATATCACAGATACTTCTCTTGAAGCATAAAGGTGAGAAAATATGTGGGGCCTTTAGGCTGGCAGTGTTCTCATATGATCAATTACTTGGAGGTCAGCATCAGTATCTCTAATTACTGAATTAGTACTAAATACTATCTGTATTATCAATAAGTTTTTACATCAAAGTAAGATGTGCATGGTCTAGGGAATTAATGGAGTGCCAAAAATTAATAATGGTTATAATCCTGCCCCTTGGACGTTGGAGGTTACTTTACAAGCACAAGAAGCAGCTCTTGGAGTTAATTTCGATGAAATATACAAGAATATCATCTCCATGTCATTGGAAAACTTGATTCAGATGTTTGGAAGCAAACACTGCTCTTTAACACATAATTTTTTTATGTATGAGGGTTTGTCATGACTCATGATACAGGAGTTGGGTGCTCAAAAGGGAACATGTAGATCTTGGAATGGGAGGAAGTGGATATGAGGGGAATGCTATGTCATGTGTAAAAATGATTAAGAATGGAAATAAAGAATAATGGATGGAGATAAAATCTTTATATGATTCCAGATAAACATTTTGTTCCTTCTTTGGTTTATTTTTTGCATTCTAATTTCTTTAAAGCATTCTTTTAATCTTTTTATGCAAAGCTTTCTGCATTTTGTTGAGTATGTGTGACTCTAATGTTGTTCTCTTCCTTTCGTTCTTTGCTTTAGTTTTTGGTGCTACACTTTCTTTACTGTTGTAGTTCATTTGTTTCTTTCAGAGTCCTTTCTCTTTTGTTGATTTCTCTTTAGCCTCTTTTTGTCTTTCAATTTTTCTTTTAATTATTCTATCCTATTTTCAGGTAATTAGTGGGTACTATGTTTAATTGCTTTGAGGACGGTGACAGTTTTGAAAGGTAAACCCTGCAATGCAATTATATACCTCATCCTTATTCATAGTTATTTGATTCTTAGTTGCCTATTTGTGCATTGTATGTGTGTTGTGGTGTGACTTTCACTATGCACTATGCAGTACTTTCAGAAGTCTAAACCGGGCAAAATCAGTGAAAAAAAGTTATAACTTTTTTTTAAGCTTTATAAATTATCTCTCTTTGTTAGTAACTGTTAATTAGACTATTTTTTACCAAGTAGCTAGGCTACCTCAGTATGTGATCTAATTCTTGGGTTATGTAGGGGTTATAAAAAAGGAGACAGAATATAAGTGATGTAAATTAGGTGATTTATTATTTGGGACATTAAGAGTCCAACCAAGTGCCTCTCAATTTGACGTTAAGGATGCTTTTAGACACCTTACTCTGCAGGTTTTATGCATATTCGTTGACTGAGGGTTCTTTTAATATTTACTATTGTTCCCATGCCCACCTGGATTGCTTTTCCATTTTCCATTTACTTGACTGAGGTTAAGTATGATTTTGTGAAATTCTCTCCTTTCTTTTCTCTAATGCAGCTGCTTACTTTGTCTCTTTGAAATTTGAGTGCTTGATGTTATTTGATCATTGGATTAATCTGATGAGAGGGGATGCTATTTTTTAGAAGACAAAAACATTGATTTTGGTGTTTTATTGTGTTTCAGTACCAAGGGAGCAAATCTGAGGTGCAGTTTCAGCAAATCTACAAATCTTATGATATGATATCCCCCTTCCCCATTTCTGGCCTGCTCCTCCTTTTTGCATCCCTATGACTATACACTCAACATGGCTCTTGACTAAATGCAAGGAAGTTACCTTCATACTGAAAAGAAGGCAGTTTCAGTTACACCTTGGCCAGCCACATAAACTAAAAAGCAGAAAAATTATGTAGGCTTTGGATGTCATGCTGACTTAGCATCTGGAGTATCTTCAGATGATGGGCATCTGAAGCAAATCAAGTAACCAAATAACCAATTTGCATGTAAATCATCATTGTATCCTATCCTACCCCTTTTCACTATTTGTTTTTTATATTCTAGAACTTTTTAATCTGCCAAATAACTTGCTACTAAAAGACATGATAATTGTTATTTAAAGTTTGTGTACAATATTTAGTGCAGAATATCCAACAATGGGACCCATTCTTATGATTTTATTTTATTTTTATCTTTTATTCGTGATTAAATCAAGGAGTAACAACTCTTCCATTAAAATGTGAGTCTCTAATTGTAAGTTAAATGTCATCTTCATCAGTGTTATTCCTTTAAAGTCTGTTAAACTCCTATAGAGTGGATATGACCTATCTCCCTTTTTTCACAGTGAAGAAAGCTTTTGGTGATCGAAGAGATTTGAAAGCAATTTTCAATTTCTTGAGGTTATATCTGTAACTATGGGCTCTATACATTAAAAGGTCACTAATGTGTGCACTCAGTAAAATAAAATTCAAATTTATGATTTAAAATAAATTTAGTTATATTAATCTATAAAATAACTTTAAAAACACAAAATTAAAAAAGAATCATACTAAAAACAAAAATGAATGTCCCCGTGCGATGCACGAGTAAAAGGACTAGTTTTATCATAATAGATAAGATAGACAACTTAATTATATAATTTGAAATTTAATTAATTTACATTTCTTAATATTTTGTGTAATTTTTTTTTTGACAACATAAATTCATATTATTGAAAGCCTTAAAACAGGCAAAGAAACATGACCAACAACTGGCAAACCTGCGCAGCTAGAGTGAACAAACCCCACCCAATGACCACAAAGAAACTTTGAGATAGGGCCTCATTAAAACCTTCCTAGGAAAAACCCAGTGGGAAAAATCCTAGGTAAGGAAAAAGAGTACCCAAATCTCAAAGAGGTCATCCCTTACAAATGAAACCAAATTAAAATATCCCTCCTAAGACTGAACATAACCTCATCAGACCACACCTAATCATATATTTGGATAGCAAGTACCATAAACCAGACTACATGCAAATACTTCTGGCCCAATGACTTGAATGAAACACCATGTGATCAGTGGCGGAGCTTGACCGAAAAATGTGGGGGAGCCATGCTTATAAACCATAAGTACTAAAACCAGCTAGCAAGACATACACCGAACTCATTACACCACAAAGTTTCCTTGTTTCTTGATAGTTACAGTTAAAAAAACCCAAAAGAACTCTAAATGTTCAAACTACCCTTTGGATTACAACATCAAGAAATGAAAAAAAATATATAACTTCTTTTGATATCATCCTTTGTTGAGAGATTAGAACAAATATAGCAATACATAATATCAAAATAGAAAGTTCATATTAAATTAAAGAACACCCACAACCAGATGTATCGCCAAAAAATTTAACCACCTAAAAAAATGGTGTGCACTAGATACATGCTTCACCATTTCCATGTAGATATTATATTAATTGGAACCAATACCAATAGATGTGAACCAAATATAAATCCACGACGTGACCACATACCTATGGAAACCTAAATTCTTTTCACTCATGTTAATTTATGAGATTACTTGACACTTGTCAATATTTCCCAGCACAGTTGAAGATAAGCGCAAAAATATTGGCCCATAACAAGTAACAACCATAAAAAATTCATTTCACTTCACAAATCAATCCTTCTACCATATAACAAGATTTTTTTAGAAACATTTGGGGGAGCCAAGGCTCCCCCCTGCCATGCAAAAGCTCCGCCACTGCATGTGATCCCATATTTTGTGTAATTATGATACATATTATAGTAAGAAATATAAAAATTATTATTTTATTACTATCGGTTAATCATAATTTGACTATCAAATTTTGAATCGGTCTCTCCAACAGTTTAATGATCGGTCTGATTTTTATGGTTTTACCCGTAGACTGGTTGTGTTATGAGTTATGATTACAATAAGTGTTTTTTGTTCATTTGTAGTTACAATAAATTGCAATAATACTCTTGTACGCACAGGTTTAACTTTCGAGTTAAAAAAATTCAGTAACTTCTATTTGACATGCAAACTTGTATTTTCCGATGTATCAAAAAAAGACATGCAAACTTGTATAGGGTTGAGAGTTATTTGAACATTTTAGACATTTTATCCAGACATGTTGAAAGGTACCACTCAGTCCGTATTTTATCATTTGGTCCCGACAGCAATAGTTTTCACCTAGCAAAGTGGTGGTCCAAAATTCCAAATTCTATTTTAGGGCCATTTTTCATGGCAACAAAGATTAAATACTGCCGTTACTGTCACTATGCATAAAAAGTAGTCGATTCAGATTATGTGCACAAGAAGTCAAGAACAATCCATTTCAGAGTTGTGTATGCAAGTGCATTACTCAGAGAATTTTTCTCTAAGTAATTGACAGTGATTCTACCCGATTCAGATTATCTCCAATAAAATATACATATAGTATGGGCAAGAAAACCATTTTTCTGGCACCTACACCTTTAAACTCCATTGGTATGTTTTCGAATTTGGATTCTCCAACAGTTATTCTCTGGTAAGATTTTTTTTTGTACATCAGAAAGATAAATTGCACCCGCCAGGAATCGAACCCTAAACCTTTCCCTACCCAACCTATATATCCTCTAGGTCCTACCACTTGAGCTATCTTATTGAGACTCTGCCAAGATCTCTAAGCTAATAATTTTTGTATCTAGTGACTAAGTTCACTTATGACAAAATGATTGCTTAAATGATTCAATAATTTGTTAATTTTAATAAATAATCGCACTGTAGAGGTTGTATGAGCAGATGAACCAAATTTGTATATTCTATTTAGTTCATATGACCTTTTTTTTCATAAAAGAAAAGGTCATATGGCCATTTCTATTCAAAAAATATGACCTTTTTTTTCTTTTGAAACATTGAAGATATTCAAGTATTGTATAAAAATATATATATGGAAAAACCAAGTGGGTTGGTGTAGTGGTTCAGCACTTCATCCTTTAAGCAAGTGGTTGGGGGTTCGAATCCCAACTCTTGCGAATAGAAAAAACTCCTTGGTCAGCCCCCTACCGCTTAGTGCGCTAACCGTGGGGCGAGGGATTAGTCTCATAGCTATCGGCTGTGAGGATACCTTGGTCAAGACAAAAAAATATATATATGGAAAAATATTTTTATAATTTATTTACTTAAATACTTTTATACATTAATTAATTGAACCTATGTTGTATTTTGGGCTGAGTTCAACATCCAGAAAAGTAAAAGCTGACTTTGGAGGAAAAAAAGAGTTATTGGGCCGTATCGATGCCCCACAAAAGCTGTTTTCTTTTTGTGCAGCAAGAGTGGTTGTAGGCTTTGAGTGTCATTATTGTGTTCCAATACATCTTGATGGTGGGTTCTACGGTGTCACCCATTATTGTGGGTTCACCGGTGCCCCCCACTGACGACCTATTACATCCTGTTTGGTTTACCGACACTGTTTGGGTCTAATTCAAAATAAGCAATTTTTCGAAGCCTATTTGTGATATAGGGAAGAATAGGGGTTTAGAAAATGTAATATGGAGGGTCAAAAAAGGAATTGGAAAAAATTGGTTAAATAGGGTTTGGAAATGGGGGCGGGGAAAGTTGTTCTTCCACTGTTGCGCCGTAGTTGGATCGATTGGCGTATGGTATTTGTTTGCTGGCCGCGGTTGATTCATTACAACAGGTCCGGTGCGGCTCCTTAGTTGTTATCGTTTTAGTTTGTGGTCCTTTTGGTGGCGCAGTTTTCGTGAAGGTTGTGTCCGATCCGTCTGGAAAAGGTTAGGTAACATTAACACTTTGCCTGCAAAGAAAATTAGTTTTATTTCAGGGAATTATGCCTTATGTTTGTGGATCTTCTTTGCCCTGGACTATGAATATTAATCTTGTTTGTGTATTTGTTAAAATTTTGGTTATTATAGTGGATGTGCTGGCATGGAAAATGAAAGTGGAGAAGGATGGTCAATGGGTCTGGGAAATGAGATTCTTGAGGTAGAAATTTGTTGTCATTTTGGGTGTAAATTTTTACATAACGTTGCTCATTAGGATTGAGTTAGATGATTAGGCTTTCTGTAATTGAAGTAAAATCTGATTGTTTTCAGAGCGTTGAACATGTGCAAAACGAAATAGGGGCAGAAGACACAACACTGACACCGGAGGACGATAATATTGAGGTATTAAAATTTGTTTTACATGATGTGCATGGCATGTAGATGGAATTGTTATATCTGATTGAAAAATGTTTGATCCTTCTATGGTTTTAGGACTTGCATGACATTTTGGGTTCCGATGAAGATGGCATTTATACAGACGAGGCAAGAGACATGGATGATTCAGATGAGTCAGATTGTGGAAATTCCGAATACAGTTTGGAGGGCAATAATCGTGTAGAAAAAACTGTGTCAGAGTCAGATGAAAATAATGTTGATGGTGAGGATGAGCAAAGCCAAGAAGGTTCAGAGGAACTTGTACCAATTGACTGCAAGGAAGATTACATGCAGTTAGATTTGGGTTCTGCAGGCCCTGCTGAAGTTATGAATTTTCATTTTGCAAATGTGGAGGTTGCTTATGACTTCTACCACTGGTACGGAAGAATTAATGGGTTTTCAGCGCGTAGAGGAACAATACGCAGGAACACAAAAGGTGAACATGTTCAACAAACCTTTTTGTGCCACAGACAGGGTTTTCGAGAAGACAGAGGGATCCCTGATGAGATGCGAATGAGACAGCGTAAAACTGATTCTAGATGTGGGTGCCAAGCAAAATTTCGGGTTCACATTGATACTATCTCACAGCGATGGTATGTCACTTGTTTTGATGATGCACATAACCATGATTTGGTTCCTAAACAGCAGGGTGGCATATTAGCTGGCCATAGGAAAATGACTGAAGCAGATATTATGTCGATGAACTCGTTCATGAAGTGCGGTATTAGTGCTCCTGAAATATTCAATTCTTTTGCTAGTCATGCTGGCGGTTATGAGAAAGTAGGTTTTGGACCGAAAAATATGTTAAATCAGCTTGCGAAGCAAAGGCGGTCTTGTTACTCAGATGGTAAGAATGCAATTGAGTATCTAAGATGGTTGGGATTGAATGATTCGCTTATGTTTCAGCGGCACACGGAGGATGCTGAACATGGACTTGAGAATTTATTTTGGTGTGATGGAATCAGTAGGATGAATTACAAAGTGTTTGGGGATGTAGTAGCATTTGATGCAACGTACAAAAAGAACAAATATCGTCGTCATGTGGTGATCTTTTCTGGTGTTGACCATCATAACAGAACAATTATATTTGCTAGTGCTATAGTGTCGAATGAAACCGAGCAAACCTATGCATGGTTATTAGAGCAGTTTGTTGAAGCTATGAGTGGGAAGCTACCAGGTGCTGTCATAACTGACGGAGCATTGGCAATGCGAAATGCTATTAGAAGAGTCTTTCCGAATGCCCACCATCGACTGTGTGCATGGCACTTGTTGAAAATTGCTAACAAAAAGCTTGGCAATCCAGATTTTTTGAAAATGTTTAAGAGCTGTATGTTAAGTGATTACGGTATCGGTGAATTCAAGCGAAGGTGGGCAGCAATGGTCACAGACTTGGAGTTGGAGGATCACCCTTGGGTTAGCGAAATGTATGACAAACGAGAAATGTGGGCTGCAACTTACTTTCGGGGAAAGTTTTTTGCTGGTTTTCGGACGACATCGCGGTGTGAGGGCTTTCATTCTCAACTGTTGAAATTTGTCCGTTCAAGGTACAATTTATCAGACTTTGTTCAACACTCCCATCGATGTCTCTGCTACATGCGCTTCAAGGAATTAGAAGCTGATTTTGCTTCTGGTTATGGAGATATTGTTTTACAGACTAATTTTAGGAGTCTAGAAAGGTCAGCATCAACATTACTTACGAAGGAGGTTTTCAACTTGTTTGTACCTGTTATTAGCCTTGCATCAGAGATGATTGTGACAGAATTTAGACGGCCAACAGGGGATTCAAGATACAAAGTGATACAGTATACCAAGGAATCTAAGGCCTGGAATGTGTACTATGAGCCAACCACATGTGACTTTAGATGCTCTTGTGAGAAGTTAGAAACATATGGTCTTCCTTGCGAGCACATATTGGGTGTATTTGTATTCCTTCACATCACTGAATTGCCCAATAGTGTAGTCTCAAAAAGATGGACTAAAGGTGCAAAGGATGGTTTTAACTTTACAGCAGGGGATGGTGCTATGTTATGGGATTCTGAATTGATTGCTAGGTACGTGTGTTTGGTAGAATCATGCAGGGAACTTTGTACATTGGCTTCTAAGACTGCTGAAGATTTCAACAATGTGAACGGGAAAATTGCGTCTGAAAAACAGATGTTGAAAGACAAGGGTGTAACCGAACAAGAAGGCGATATTGGTAGCACCTCAAATGGTCTAGGTGGTTTGAACAATGGTGGACCTGTAAGGAGAGCCCGGGTTCGTACCACATCATCAGCTTCCGGTTTAACAACGAAACGTACAATAAGATGCACTGCTTGTAGGGTGGCGGGGCACAACAGATTGACTTGCCCATTGTTAAGGGACATTGACATTGGAAATGACAGCGAGGATATGAATGAAGACATGGATGAAGACGATGTCAATTTGTCTGCTGAACCTGAATATTTCAATTATGAGGGTGTTGACCAGGGTATGTTTGTCAGTTTTCCAATGTTAGTATTTTATTTGTTCTGCAATTTTCCATGTTAGTTATTTTAGCTTAATTGAATGATACTGTTAGGGACCCTGAGTAAAATTTGTAAATCTTAAGCCCAAATGAGAGACTGGTCTGTTGGTCAAGGTTTGGACAGTATATTCTTATAGCTAGGGTTAGAAGGGAATTCATAAGTAAATGAATAACAGAATGATTTTTAGACTTGGTCATTGAAATAACTTCACCATACCATAGCAGGTTGTCTATTTTTCACTTATTTCCTTTGTTGTGTGATTCTCACAAATTTGACTTCCTAATAGATACTAACTGAACTTATGGAAAAATTGGTATTTGCAGATTCGGATTGATGATCCAGGACTGTTATGCTGCCCTTGGCTGCCATAATCATGAACTTGCAAAGGCTGTTTGAGCGTGAATGTGAATGCAGCTGTAGAAGGAAAGCAAAAAATCTTTTAATTGATTCCTTGCATTTTGTTATGGGATTGTAAAGGAGGTCCATTAACACTTTTATGGCACCCACTTTGATGTGTGTAAAACCTTGGATTCGCTATAGTGTAGTTCAAGGATTCGCTATAGTTCATATTATCTTTTGTTGAAGTATTGCCTTTTTCCCTGCATGTTGTTTATATTTATATTTAGTATGAATAGACCCTAGTGCGTTGGTGCTATCAAGAGCTTGGCACCGAATAGCCTCGTTTGTAAGCAGGAAAGCATTTGGCCCATAAATGCATGTGAGATAGAGTTAAAATATGAGTCAGAGTTTACACCGTCTAATGGAAGCAACACTACCTTTTCGTGACAACTTTGTGTGGCATCAAAGTGTACTTTACTAAATGAAACAAGTGAATGATTAAGGTAATGTTTGTGTGTGCTTTGTCTAATCTGTTTAATACTTTAGTACCATCGAACGATAGATTATATATTACAAGCAACAAGGTCCATCATATGTGTCACATGAAACAAAACAAGTTTATAGGTGTTAAACTGATTCAGTTCTATTACATTCATCCTCTGACTTGTGTTAACGCTTGATCAGACATGTTGGTGAAAGGAAAATAAAACATATCAGGAGCTGCCAACAATGTACCTATCTACCTAACAGTCAACCAGAATTTGTCGATGTTTTTTTCGAGTGTGGGCCACAACTCATTGTGCCCACCTGTTAGTAGTTCAATGGCCACCCTCATTCTCACAACCCGCTCATTCTCCTGAAATGAAGAGATGCTATAATAAAAAATTATGTTTTTAAAATAATTGTACATCAGATATTGTATAAGGGAATGCACTCACAATTCCTGAAACATTAGGCTTGAACATGTGTTCCATATCCATCCAGTCCATAACGCACACAGCTGAATCTTTGCTGTACCATATTTTATCCCGTGATAATGGATTAAAAACATTAGATACACAGATAGATGAATCATCATAATGTATATTGTGAAACATTGGGGGTTTTATAGATAAATATGGGAGGAACTTTAGAAGACCCATGTCTCACCTATGTCCACGATTTGCAATCCCTCTAGCCTCTGATAACTCCCAATTGTCTTGCTTGAATATGCCACCCAAATAATCATCCGGGTACTCAGGTGTTGTCAACATTTGCGCAATAACTTCACACTAGACAAATATTAAAGTTCAAATCATTTTAAAAATACAGGCATAAATGTGTATCAATGGTGTCACTACCCTACTTAATGAAACAAGGATGGTTGAAATATGTACCACATTTTGCATTGTTTCAGTCCTAGAGTCCGTCATTTCAAATTCAAGGTGTGAATCAAAGTGGTATATAATCTTTTCCTCAGTACAGACAACCATTAGATACCAATGTCCTGACGTTTCGTGTATTGGAACATAAATCTACAAAGAAATTTGCTTTTTTAGTGGAGGTTCTGAAATACTAACTACCCAAGACCTACAAGAATTTAAAGCAAAATTAACAACTAACATACGTGTGACAGATTTTGGAAGGGCCACATCCATTCATTGACATATTTGTCCTTCATTTCCTCAGTAGTCAATGATTTTTTGACATCATCTTGCAATGTTTCATACAACGTACATGTCAACTACGCCAAGAAGCAAGCAATGAAAATTGTTTTTGGAATTGCACTTTAGACATATATGCTCACTGCAAAACTTGGTGGCAACGACCACATTGTCTGTTCAGTCGCATGTTGTTGCGCCCAAGTTCCTCTAATGGCCATCCATGTAATTATCTGTTGGGACCCACATTTGCACTATAATTTTAACCAACAAATCCCTATACACATAAATAAGTACTCTACAATTAAAATTGATTGTAGCTATTTCTACGTTTACCTCATCTGTAATCCTCTGAGGAAGACAAAAACAATCAAATGATTGTCTTGTGGCTTCGTTGTCACCGCTCTTAATTAAAACCTCGCTAGCACTATAATGTAAGACAATTGCAATTATTATACTCATTTCACCTTCAAGCAATAACCAATTGACTTTCTAATAAGAGAATGAATAATACCTTTCTTCGTTCCCCACATGCCAGACATATGCACACAACTGTATTTTTTGAGCACTCAACTCCATCTGCACTGTTGGTCTGAACTTGCACTTTATATACTGGGGGGCAAAGGAAAATAATTTAATACACTCATTCAAAATATAATGTCCAATTTTACCAGGTTATTACGACAATGATGGGAAAAGTTATGAAAACCTACTGCTGGCGTCAGTCACCACAAATCTGGTGGCAAGATGACTATTACTCCCAAGCAAGAGTTTATATGGAATAAATTAGGTACTCTACAGACAGACAAAATAATCCAAAATATGCATAATCACATTTTTTTCCCAATTACGTAATTTATCATCTCGTCTAACATGAAAATAGATACACATTTAACCCGAAATCAACAAGTTTCCATTCCACATAGGCACAAACATAACTATAGTGCAAATGCATCAACCATTTCATTACAATCCAGTTGGACTCTTGCAAGCAAGTGACCAAAATACCAACCAAAAGACTTTCAAAAACTACAAGCCCCTACATAAAACTATTACAACTTGGAATCAAAATGATAGTATAACAACAACGCATGCCCTATTACAGTACCAAAATATATGCCCCTTGTGAAATATATTTGAAGGTTATGACCCAATATCTTACAGTAACCGGTGGTCATGATGTGTGAAGCTAAATCACACATGCACCAAATACAAGGGCATTTAGGATATAGGATTAGCCCCCCCCCATTACCTAACTATTTACATGCACCAAATCACTATTGAAATCAAATGGTGCTCATGAGAATCAACTTCCTCCAGTTAGCTTCTGCCATAGTGTCTACATCCTTCCTTGTTTCGTTGTGCTCCCCCATTATAAGCCCTAATGCCAATTTCATCCTCAGCAACCGGTCCTTAAGCTGGAAAAATTCTGTATTAGAGATGCATCCGTGGCAGCTATAAAAGTTAATGTAGACCTAATTTTAATGGTAGACAATTATGGTGTTTAGGCTAGGATTATATTTACCACTCCAATGACATTTGGTGTGAAGTAAAATTCCATCTCTAGCCAAGAAAGAACCCATAGAGCCGAATCATCGCTGTCAAACACCAGATCAATTGAATGTAATCAGAATTCAGTAACCTTTCAACGCAACAAGATGGTGTATAATATGGAGATTTCGACAAAATGAGTTAACCAACCTGCCTCCAACGTTTGGGATTCCCCTAGCTTCCATTATAGGCCACTGGCCAAAGTTGGTAGCCCCAATCCGATAGTTCAAAGGGTACATCTCGTGATGCACCATATTGGCAAGTGTCTTAGCCTGTTGATTGTTAGCACCCGTGAGAATGCATATCATCTACAGCTCTTAAAGGAAATTTCTGAAGCATTAAAAATATGTAAACACACAAACCACTATACGAATGGTTTCATCTCTTCCTCTAATCAAATAAAGACTAGCATTTGAGTCAAATTTGTAAATTCTTTGATCCTTAACAGCAACCACCATCAAATACCAATGGCTTCCAATCTCCTCAATCGGGACATATACCTACATATTCAATAAGAATAGCGATGAGTCATGGATCATATGGATAGTCAAATGATTATTTTTTCAACATCATTCATAGTGTACAACATATTACATGGGATAGTTCATTGAATGGGGGCATCCATTGGTTAGCATATTTCAAAAGGAGCTGTTGTGTGTCACATCCTAAAGCCACCACATCCTCCTGAATCAATTCACAAATATTAATGTATTGACTTTTGTAAACATCATCCTGCAACATGCATTTATACCGGTGGAATGAAAGTTTACCGCAAATGTAGGTGGGAAGCACCAGATATGATTGACATTCTTGTTTATCTGTTTCCAGGTTATTGCCAAGGACTTCATGTTGATGATCTACATAGTATATATACAAAATTAGCGTGGTATTTTGTCATGGTTGTGACAGAAAGAATCATTACAGTTAACTGCTCACCTCTTCCCCCACATTTTTTTCCAGGACACAAGCAATCAAAGGCCCCTCTTCCGTAGGTAGTGTTTCCAATTTTGAACATAACCTCACTTTCATACAATGCAACACATTAATGTACAATAGTATGCACTACAGTATGACACTTGTATGTAATAAAGTATAACATAACAGAGTTCAGTCACAAACGATTAAGTGCTAGATTACTTTTGTAAAGGACTTTTCAGGGTGTTTGTCATATTGTACCTTGATGACTTATCACGACTAAATATGTATGCACTGTTTTGCAACTCAGAGAAAGAGAGCTTCATTTCAATAGTAGGTCTGAACTTTGACTTCATGAACTGTGAAAAAATGATGCAAAATTTCAGCAAAATCTCTCAATATGCCTTGAGGTAATATGCTTAAAGGAAAGCATGTTGATTTTCTAGGTTCAAACTTACTTTGGGAAGGGTATTGATCCAGACCTTAGCTGGGCGGGATACATCATCACTGACCAACCCTTTACCCTTATTTACGAAACGAGTTGGTGTTGTGTAGACCATAGATGAGGTCCTGAAGGCTAGGGGTGGTGTGAAAGCAAGTTTCTTTGGCAGCATAGCTTGACTAGATCCCTCTCCATGATGTGAACCAGCCTATAGTGGACAGCATACATAAACAAAAATTTCTTTCAATACCTTATCCATTAAAATGGCCTGTATAAGATCAGCAATAACAACTTTTTCATAATATGTTACCTGTCTTTGAATGCCCCTCCGATATTCACTGCCTGGTGCTTGTGGGCTTTGACTCGGAACAACAGTTGAGAGCACAGGCCTTGGTTCCACGTCGTTGGGAGCACCTGTTGCACCAATATGTGGTGCTACAACGTCACATGGGATTGCAGTGGCAACACAATTTTTTTCCATGTAGCGTGGCATGCTAGGACCATGTTCTGAACGTGCCTCCGTGTCATGACCCAAATCACCAGGCTTTTTTGTATTGTTGAGAGTTTCTGAGGTTATATCTTCCAGCTTATCCAATCTAGAGTGTATCTTCTGCACATAGAGAGGACAAAATTTAGGGAATATTCCATTAACTGCTAGAGGCATGTGATTGTGTTAATTTTAAATGTCAGGGACCACTTGGATTTACTACCAGTTACCTGCAGAAGTTCAAACAAAACATTCAGGGAAACTCTGGTGCCGTTTTCACCAACATGCGTCTCCCCAGCAACTTCTGCAGGTTCCTTCGACTGTACGAAAAAAGGGTAAAAAGTTAGTATCTGCACACCACAAATAAAGTAATGAAAAGGCATCAAAAATGGAACGTTGGATCGCACGTTTGACTGTTCCATTTCCGGTGGTGCAACGGGGACATTCTGGTCGCTTCGTTGAACACCTGTTTTAGTCTCATCGTTTGGTTCATTCTCTGATGGAAATAGCCTGGAAATATACAAGTTTGAAGATGGCATGTTAGATAAACATCGAAGATTATAACCTTTAACGGTTGAAATATTTAACATATATTAAATATGCATACTCCCATGGATCTTCAACGCCATAGACCCTGTGGCGGCCCATTTCTACCTCAAAGCTTCCCGGATCCAAGCTTGAGTCAGAGTCTGTGATGTGGATCATCTCAAAGATCAGAGAAGGGGCTAACTCTTATTAATATTAGACCGTCAATTATAAGGATGATGAGGGGGGTGATATTTGAGTGTGATTATCAGTTTGTTAGTTGGGAAAGCAAGTATGCGAAAGGTTATGTAGATGCACATGAACTGACGTTAGGATTTAAAATAATAATATTTCCCACTTCGTATCCTAGATATCTGTATTCAACATTAATTGCGATGTCAATTTGATGGATGGTAGGCAGATTGCCTCTCGCGCCAACTTGGTGCCCGCGGGACATTTTGGAGCTATAATTAGAATTTGGTTTGGACTTATAAACGTGGTTTATTAAGGGCAACAACTTCGTTATAACTGACCCTTTCATTTTTAAATTTCAAATTCTTATCTATTTCAAAATCCTTTATAATTAACTTTACAGAATTAGCGTGGAGAACTTCAATCTGATTGGCCTAAAGTTAAATAAGTTAGGATACGCTATAGTTTAATAATGCATATCACGTGTGATAAGTGTCAATTTTACCTAGTTTACCATTGTTATTAAGACACTTATCTATGTGATTTATGGAAAATTTATATCAAAGTACTCTCCTTTACTAAGAATTTATAGATTAATGAATTCTAACTAGAAAGTGTTTAAAATTTAATTCCAATCTCAACTTTTGTTGTAGGAATGATGATTTAAGGAACAAATGCAAGAGACCAAGGATTTTGAAGATTTTGTGTCAAAAGAGCTGAGCTGATTTTGAAGGTGTTCAGCTGATTTTTAGTGGAATGCTTCTGTCCTAAAAGAGTTGAGCTGATTTTGAAGGTGCTCAGCTGATTTTTAGTGGAATGGTTCTGTCCTAAAAGAGCTGAGCTGATTTTGAAGGAGCTCAGCTGGTTTGAGGCGGTTTGGAGACAAAACCCATCAGTAAAGGTAAAACAAACTCAGCTCAGCGCACGGGAAAAAGAGCTGAGCGCCCTGTGTCACAAATTTCATATAAAAAAGCCAAAAATCCCATCAGAAAAAAAGAATGGAGGGAGCCAGAACTTGAAAAAGGAGAAAACCCACAAAGGAAGGAAGAAAGAAAAGGGAGATTGAGAACTTTCGCACCCTCCGTCGAGCTGGGGACACGCCAACGACGGCACGGATCATCTCCATATTCTCTATTCTCTTGTAAGCTTTAAGCATCCATGAAAATGGATAGCTAAACCTCTTTGTGTTGGGATTGGATGTAGTCTTTTATCTTGAATGTATCCAACTTGATTCTCATCTATAAATTTCTATTCCTATGTGTTGATTTCAATGATCTTGTCTTGTTCTTCATGCTAGTTTTAGACTGATCAACTAAAGCTTGATTTTGGATTTGATTGAATGGTGGAAACTATTCCTTTGATTCTGAAATAGATAAGATCATCTAGTGAGCTTCAGTTTTAGGAATGAAATTGAAATCCATTAGTCAAGAAGCGTCTAAGCTTAAAGCAACTTGTGTTCTAATTTACTCAAGGAATTGATTATTGGAAAGTGGGGTGATAATCCTTTTTATGAGGGAACTGTGAAAAGGATAAGAAATCATGTGATGGAATCCAACATAGGAAGTGACTTATATGTGAAATCATAAGGATGCTGAAAAGTTAATCGGCGAAATCCAATTCCAACTATTTTCTCAACTTGTTCACGACTCATTTTATTACAGCTTTCTTTTAGTTTTGCAACTTAGTTTAAAACAACCAACCAAAACACTCCTTGAATTCATTGCTTAAGTATTTTCACTAAAGAACGGCGTTGTATTTCCAACTCTCTGAGGACGATAAAAAGCCTTTACTATACTACGATTGAATCTTGAAAGGGATTTGAAAGTTAGGATAATCTGGTTTAATTATGTATATCGCGTACCTTTCGGACCCATTACTACTCAACATATCTATCATGAGATAAGTTACAATAATGTATATCACGTACCTTTACCCATGATCGCCTCAAGAATGTAAAGGAACCTAATATGCTTCAAGTAAAGGATCAGGATGATGTATATCTAGTTTAATTTTTTATAGCAACCGGCAAAAAGTTTATCACCATGCATGATATAATTGTATGCAATAAGCTAGTGCTTGTTGTCTTATGTACATATCCACATAAAATCTTATGTTTCTTTATAATGAGGAACTCGCCAAACCGAAAACTATTTGCCTCTTTTAATCTCCTTAAACGATTTATGTTGAGAATCTCATTAACCGAATCACCTCAAGAATCACCCTAAATTAATCACCTTGAGATTTAGGATTAACGCACTAAGGTGTTGTTTATTACATAGTATAAAAACAAGCAAAATATTTATAGAGTTGTCGTCAATATACCTTATAAGAGTAATTCATTTTTTTGTGACCATTTTACCCTCCGTGATATATGCTCCATTATATCTTCAAAAAAGAACTAAATATAGTAAAAACCAATGACGGGTGTTGTTTGTAAATGCATTGTGTGACTAATCTACCCACGAATCACCTATTTGATGGGGGCTTGCATGATTTTTTGACAAATCTACCCTCAGTCGTGGGTGCTATGTTAGACAGTATACGAAAGAGAGGAAATTTAGAAAGTAATAGAGTTCAATGTCAAAAGGGCCTGGAACATAAATCTTCATAGGCAGGATAATCACGGTAGTGCACAATACTGTACATTACAATCACCATTGGTAGTCTTCAACATCTCAACATTAAAATAATAAAACACACAATCAAACACATCCATGCACATGCCCTGGGCATGACGACAAGTTGACCAAATAAGCGGGATAGTAGGATCATGTAACGAGAATATAACTATTGAATATTGGTTTTCACAAACAAACCATAAACTGTCCTTCCTGATGACTACTCCAGAAACCCGATCACTCCCTCACTCCCTTCAAGGTCATGATTTCGTGTTCTAGGAGAGCGATTTCAGCAGCCATGGTTGCAATTTGATCATCCTTAACGCTCATCTGGGCAACTAATTCCTCCACAACATGGTAGTTATAGTCTTTAATAGGTTTTCCAACCTTCCCAACCAGGTCATGCAACATTATCCAGGACGCACTATCTCGAGCTTCGTTGTGATCAACGTTAAAGTCTCCAACCTTCAACACTGGACTGTCAATTGTGACGCATGCAACGTACCTGTGATGAATAGCACCATTGAAAGTTTTTGATTCTAACAGGGACAAAGTCGCTGGAGGCACTCGTATGGCTTCACAGACGTCACGCAGTAGAGATTCGTTGCTATATTGAATCAAGAACTCGTTTGCCTTCGGATCATTGCCAAGCCCATCATTGCCAAGCCCATCGTTGCCAACCACCTCATCTGCTACGCAGAGGTTACATACCGATTCATGAAGTGAAAACATTAATGATTAAACTAAGATACCAGATTAAAGCAACATACGAGATGAAACTAATGCATGGAAGACAAATTACCTTCCAACGACAGACCCTCAAGAGAAACTTCTGTGTTGGTGCTAGGGCCAGGGGTCCATATGTCATCTCAACAGTATATGGGTTTACAAAACAAACAGACATATGGACTGGTTAATGCTTTTAACCCCTAAATTCATAATGGGTTTATGGGTTTACAAAACAAGCATTTAGTACTGGTTAATGCTTTTAACCCCTAAATTCATAATTACAAGTGGTTGAACATGTCAAGTCACCACTGTCAATGACGTGACAACACATCTCAGTAAAGAGCTGTACCGCTTTTACCTTTTTCGCGCTCACCCGAGGGATGGTGGGAAATCAAATTACTTCTTTTCAAAATATTTATTTGCTGTGGGTTCCAATTAAAGAATGAGTTCCAATCAAATTACTTTTACTCACTCACTACAATAATTTTTTTTAATCAAATTCAACACCGGAGCCCTCCAAAATTATATTTCAATATGTCTATTATTTAATGTTTTTATTATTTTTATTACTCATTCCGTTTCTATTTATAAGAACTAAATGAAGGGTTTAGTTTGATTCTTTTTATAAGAATTAATTCAAATTTCATGATGCATTCATTCTTTTTGGCAACAATACCCTCATTCAATAGAGGTTTCTCTTTCTTTCCACTATGCAACTTATTAATGATAAATAATAATTAATAAAAAAAAAAGTTCGGCTAGTTCTGAAAAGTTTAGATAAATTTTGGAATAATTTAATACTACCAACCACTTTCTGAAAGAGTAAGAAATGTTATTTTGGTTATTATAAATAGGAACGGAGGGAGTATATATTAATAACAATTATGGATTCAAATTTTTCTCTCATTAATCAACAGTTTAATGTTTATTTTGAATATAATTTAATAAATTTTACACATTTAATATATTTTAATTAAAATTCTTAATTACAATTTTATGAATTCAAGTAATAAAAACTTATCTATTTTAGTAGATCGGCTTCCAATTCATGATGTACATTTGAATAAAATTATCCACATAAAACACGACATCGTTAAAAAATGCTGGTACCACCTTCGTTGAAGATGACTCAAGTGTCCCTGAAAGTTAGGATAATCTGTAAAAGGTAGGGACATAACGGTTGTGGAGAGGAAGGTCCTCGGTTCGAACCCTGTGAGGGAAATTTTGCTGTCTGAATTGAAAACTTACTAACAACTAACCACTAACATTTCTCTATAAATCTTCCAGCTTATAAAAAACCCACTTGGCTCAGATTCATCGTAACCTGTTCAATGTTGACCATAGGTCTATGGATTGTTCATATATGACCGGAGGGAGTATAAACAAGTATCTCTTTACACAGCGCCAGAGGCCAAAGGTCCTTCAAACTATTTGAAGTTGTATAAGCACTTATGATAATCTTAAGTACAACCCTAACAGCGCTCCGAGGGAATTCCCCTTCTTTCACCAAATTGCTTGCTCTACACTTCAACGTCAACATATGAGGTCATTCAAATTTATCCATCTTTAGCAAATATCAATTTCGATTTAAAACAATGTTTTGTTAAGTTCAAACGCTTTATAACGTTGTCAATCTTATTTTGATCCTAACAATTATTATAGATACAATTCTTTATGAAAATTGATCTCAAATCCCAATGACATTTACAGGAGAAACATACTTTAAGTTCCTATACTTCAACGGTTATTTCTTATTAAAAAGGAAAAAGAAGAATACTCAAGCTGTTGTCGCATCGTTCAAGAATCAAAGGAAAAGATTGTCTCTGACCGTTCTGCGCCACGTCATATGTCAGAATCTCTGAAGAAGCCTTTGAGCGGGAAAGTCTTAGTGCAACGACTACAACCCTAAGCCTTAGAGTATATATAGAAGCTGAAGTTGGAAGAAAGAGACTAAGAAACTTTGTGCAAAGCTTAGCTATATTCTACCGATTCTCTTAGCAATCTTTCTTCATCTATTCTTATTGTGTTTACCTCTGCTTTCTGAGAAGCATTTCTTTGTAAACCAAATCTCTTAAACAGTTTGTTTGATTTTCCTTAAGGGACCAAGGTTGGTCAGATCCTTCAGAAGACTAAGAGAGTGAATCTAAGTGTTTGCTAGTTCACTGTATTGTTAGTCACTGAGCAGGTTGCTAGTGCAGTTGTAACAAACATTGAATAGTGGATTGCCTTCATTCTAAGAAGGAAGAAATCACCTTAATGGGTGGACTGGATTAGCTTGAGGGATTTATCAAGTGAACCAGGATAATTTACTTGTGTGCTCTTCTCTATCCTTTATCTTTGCACCTTGTGATTAGTTCGAAAAGATTTGTGAAAATCCTGAGTAGGAAAAGTTCTTTTATGAAAACGCTATTTGAACCCCCCCTTTCTATCGTTTTTCATACCTTCACTTGTTTATTACGTTTGACCTTCTAAAGTTATATTTTTGGTGCACCTAAGCAATTGGATTCCAAGATTTTTTGCTGAATGGATCATGGGGTTGCAATTTAGCTATTCCTGAATTGGGGGTTTTTAGGTTTTCAAAGTACTTTTCAAGGAATTATACTCACTTTGGTGGGTGTTGTTTGTATTATCGATTTTTTCATCCAATAAAGTTTTTAGCTTTCTTAAACAAATATTACTAAACATTACAAACTTTTAATTATGACTTTTATTTTATTTTCCTTTACAGTTCTTATACATTTAAATTCCACAAAAACATTCTATTTTTCAAATTATGTCGTTCTTGGAGTCTTCAACAATTGAAATAAATTCTTTTCATCCCCCAACGCTTAATACACTAACACAAACTTTTATCGTTTAACTAACATTTCTTTCTGCTCTTGTAACCGAGTTCAGACACAAGCTAAGCAATTATGATGGGTTATAAATAAATAGAGCATAATCTCGTTTCCTAAAAATAAAAACAAGACTGTCAATTCTCAACAGATATAGGTTCAATTCATTATAGTCTGACAAATATGGTGGTTAGGGTTTTAAATGCGCTTTTAAATGTAGACACCTAACCCATTTTACCGGTCATGCTTGGGTGCTTTATTTAGTAGCCAATTGTTGGTTACATTGCATTGACTATTTTCACTCTGCTTTGATCTTCGTATGAAAGCAATCTACCTGAAAATGAATCGAGTTGCCAACGGCGGAGCGTCAAGGACGACAAACCCCACAAAGACCTATGTGGTCTTCAAGGGAAGAACCCCAAGGGTTTACTAAACCTGGGCTGAATGTCACCAGCAGGTCCAAGGATTTAGACCTTGTATGTTTCGTTCTTTCCCTACAAGAGAGGAAGCAAGTGCAGCATGGTTAGAATACTCCAACGGCGTGCATGTTGGATGAATATCGTTTTCATTTTCAGCTTTGCATGCATTCTAATGGACAGGAATCTAGTAATGTGTTTCCCGTGGTGTGTGCATGGCACTTATTACCAGCCTTTGAGTTCCATGTCTAAATCTTTATGTAACAAATCAAAGATTTCGTTGTAATCCATATTTTCCCTTTGTTTTCCCTTTCTGTTGTGCATGTTGCTTCACCCTTCTGTTTCTTTATATCTGGGATCCTGTTATTCTCACTGCCATTAATATATATTAATATTTTCTGACTAAGGGTCATCTGTAAGGTTCAAAATTTTCTTTTTTAATTATATAAATCAAAGTCAGTCAGTCATGTGGTGGTTTTAGGGTTCTACGGGTGGTTTTTAATAGGCAACAACCACCAACCCTTCATATTAAACTCACTATGCCTTAACACTAGCGATTAGTTTAGGGAAATGAACTTGTACATTAATATTTATGTCTCTGGTTTTTAATCCTTACTTCCTTACAAAGTACATATACACATGTGCTAAGCAACTTAATGGCTGCTTTTTCATGATTAAACACACCCACAAGTGCTCTGCAACATAATGCCTGCTTTTTTATGAGTAAACAAACCCATTAAAGGCCGCCATTAAATAGTTCACCAACTGCAAACCAAACCCATTGGAACCAAGGTACCACCACATGTAAACGCTAAACACCAAACAAATACAACAACATATTTCACCTACTCAAGCTGGTGAAAATATGGGTTTTCAAATTTCACCTATGCAGCCTGGTTTTTTTATACAGCAACATATACCTAACTTATTTTCATTGCATGAACACATCTCCACTAAGATTTACATTATATGCATGCAGATTGGGTCTGCTCCGGTTTAGCATGCAAATTTGGTTACATTTACTCAAAAGTGTTCAACAACCACAATCTAATCACCATGCGCCATACTACACCGGAACTTGAGGTTCAAAACTGTTACTTCATAATCGAAAACAACACCCTAAAACAACAGATTGCAAACATGAAGAACCAACAACATCCATAAGGGTACAATAAGATTGAAGTTGCCTACGTAATTGTTTATTTTGAGTCAAAACTGGACAATGTTCGTAATTAGTGGAAGGTCTATGTACCCATGATTTTATTTATATTAGGGTCAGGGTCAGAATATATCAAACTTTATGTATGTGCTTTGGCTCCAAACCACGTCTTATAAAAACATTTTTAATATTTGTAGGGTCCTTTAATATATAACTATATGAAGTCATCATAATATTTACATATTTCAAAATTATCTATCATATACTTTCTTAATCTATATTATACTTCGTAAATAGCTTATTTTTAACTAAAACATTATTAACTATACACGATACACTTCAGTCTAATCATTTTCCATTTACATCTCTATTTTATGCTACTAACATTGATTATGTACGTTACTACGATTAAGACTCGTGCGATGCACCTAAACCACACGTAAGATAGTATGCCGTACCACCTATAATGACTTATCGAAATATTATACCACCATAAATTCCGCATATGTTGATAAATACGGGTACTCTCACAATTATCTTATATCAAGTTAATCAACTTTGTGTGTTTTGTAAAGTCTATTTTCAAGAAGGTATTAGGAGGGGTAGTTTCGACATCAGTAGGTTTTTTGCTTGAAGTTTTTTAGTTTTTCTTTCTCCTTTCCTTTCTATTTGTATTGGGTTGAAGTACCCCTTGTATTTCTATTCAATATATTCTGTTTGCCTATCAAAAAAAAAACTTCGTGTCTGTTTGATTTTAAATCGCATGAATGACGAAATCACATTCACTCAACCTAACAAGTGCATTTCCTTGACTGAACGTGCATTCAAAATACTTATCACTTGTTTATCATGTAAGCCCTAAACCCTAAACCCTCAAAATCATAGAAGAAAATATATACTTAAATATCTCATTCTCAAGGCTAGTGGTCGCAACCTATGTTGCCAACCAAGATTCATTACAGTTTTCATATATTTGCATTCAATAATGATATATACACACCTCATTTCTTAAACATTCTATTTCCACCTCTTTTTATTTTTACCTCTCTCCTCTTATCATCTATCACATCTCATACTCTCTCTCCCATACTTTTTCTTTTCTTCCTATCTCTCTCCTCATTCCACCTCTCTCCACCTCTCTTAGAGGTGTGAATAGAACATTATCCTATTTGCAATTTTTATTACAATCTGACTTATCATCTAACATCGTACCCGGAAAATGTTTTCTTCACACCTCATTTTGAGGTGGAAGGAGGTGGAAGAGGAGAGAGATAGGAAGAAAAGAAAAAGTAAGAGAGAGAAAGTATGAGATGTGATAGATGATAAGATGAGAGATGTAGAAACAAAAATAAGTGTAAATGAAGTGTTTAAAAGATGAGGTGTATATATATCATTACGAGTAATTATTTCTTCACACCTCATTTTTTAGGTGTGGAGAGGTGGAGGAAGAGAGATATAGGAAGAAAGAAGAGAAAAAGTAAAAATGTGATATGTGATTTGATCGATAGAGAAAAGAGAAATAAAGGAGAGAGGAGGTGGAAAAAGAGTGAAGAGGTGTGTATATATCATAACCCATATCATTACTCCATCGTACCCCGAGCCCGAACATAGGATTGATAACTCTTATCCCCTCTCTTTTAGGATCTCAATATTGACAACAATGATCACGCGATACCAATACTGTTATCATATATTTGCACTCTTATTACAATCTTACTTATAATCTACGATCGGATGCCAACTCAAACATGACATTAATAAACTATTATCGCATCAATCAACTTTTATCCCGTCTCTTTTAGGATCTCGCTATTGACAACAATGATCACGGACCCCCATTATCATACTAAATGTTCGGTACCGATAATTACACATCTCACTTTCTCTTTCATCTTTTTTCCACTAAAATATCTTTCTATCTTTATTTCTTGTCACATCACATATCATATACCTTATATTTCTCATTTCTTTTTATATTTTAAAGTGGTGGAGGTGGAAATGGATGTGGGACCAAACAGTATTCCTAAATGTTACTCCCTCCGTCCCTAATTATAAGCTAAAGAGAGTATTGAGATGCTTTTATTACAATGCATAAATAATAAGAGAGTATTGAGATATCCTTATAATTAGGTACGGAGGAAGTATATCAATAATCAACATTTCTGCATTTTAATAAAAATATTTCACCCAATCAAAGGTCAAATCAAATGAACTAGTCGATGTGAATTGTTTTCAAATATTACATTCAATGAAGGACCAAACCGCATTTTCTTTAAGTTAAGAACGCAACCTTCTCTACCGGTTCCGATCAATGAATCCCAACCACATCCTTTTTAAACTAATATATCCTATGGTCATAAAATTGTATACACCGATATCCCCCCTTTTATATAACTTTTTGCGAGGGGGGCAGCAGTGGGCACAGAATAATGGGTTATACCTTAGATTTCTCCCATCTTGATCGTGATCACATGCAAAGTGCGAGTTCCCAAACTTTTTTCAATGAATAAAAATTTGGGTGAGTCTAGCTCTGGTTACTACCATTGTTTAAGACTTTAAGTATTTACAAATCGGCTACCAACAAAATCCTTAAATCGATAACGGGAATAAAAACACTGAGGAAAAGTGATATCCTCTTACTACCAACTGAGTCAATCAACATATGTTGCAACAACTTCACAATTACTCTCGACAAAGATCTAGCTCAACAGAAGCAATCAAGCAAAGACAACAAGGCATGGAACCAACAATTAATTCGACATATTATGCGAATAAGATCCGGAAATTCAGTGTCTCCTAGTTAGCCAAGTTTTGTACATTGAAATAGGATATTTCCCACTGATTGAAACATGGACAAAAGTAGCATCACATCTTAAATGTGATTCCATCGATTAAAAGAGTGGAGGCAGGTTATTGGAAGAACTAACCAGTTTTTTCTTCTTATTTTTTTCATATATGCAAGTAGTTGTGTCATTTTCCTTTTCATATTAAAATTTGCATTTCCAAAAAATTTCCTTAAAAGTGAGAATTATTCTACAATTTATAAATACGTATTTAACTATATCTTTAGTTAAGGTGAGATATTTAAATTGAAAAAACAAATAACCTCTACTTGCATTGGACCAGCGTATGGACCTCACTATATTGGTTACAACTATGAGCTCAGAATTTTATGGTAGGGCAATTTGCAGCCACATTTTTTTATTGACAAAAAAAGATTTTATTTAAAAAATAAAATAAACAGAACTTTTAGCTTAATGTGAAAAGCTATTTTGTGTAAAAAAGGGGAAATAAAGTCTAAACATGAGTGATTTTGATTTTGAATCTTTAGCTGCATGATGAGTCAGCTGCAGTAGTTGTTTATCTAATAAGTGAAGTCCACATATCTTTATTCTAAACCCTAAAAAGCATAGATCACAAACGGATTGAAAGTCTACTTTATAAACAGGTGAAGTTTTGAATGAGTGAAACAGAGAAAGATTATATTCGTAATTTGTTATAAAGAATTCAGTTTTATATCTAAAGATCTAGTTAATTACACGAGCACACACTATACACTTAGTTCAAAGCGTCGGACAAAGATTCAATTCAAAATCCAATCCCAAAATATTTTAGCTAAATTAGAATCTAGATACTTTGCCTATGGTGAAAAGGGAAAAAAGTGACTAATGACCCGAATTTTGTCACCTCCGATAAAAACAAAGACATAATTGTTTTTTTTAATTCTGGTTCTCTTACTTTCTGCTCATAACATTCTGGTTCTTGATTTCAAAAAACATTCTGGTTCTTTAAGGTCACTTTCTTTATTCTATGGAGGAGGAGTGGTAGCAATAACTTAAAAACACTCTCTTGTGAGTCTCTTAGGTCTCCCTGAGACAGTGAGATCCATACTTTTACTCCCTTCGTTCCTAATTATAAGATCTAGTTTTAAATTTTTCATGTTCTTAAATATAAGACCTTTAACAATAATCTAGCAAAAAGTATTCTACTCTTCCATATATACCCTTCACATTAATTGTGTGTTTTCAATTCCAAAATTTTAATTACCACATATCATTAATTAATGAGAGAAAATGACAAAGGGTAAATATGGAGGTATGTGTGCATTTTTAAAAAATCAATACACTAATTAGACACATTTAATGTTTTCTTAATAAGCGCAATTTTTTGTATTAGGTCTTATAATTAGAAACGGAGGGGGTAATAGAGCTTACGTTGATTTTAACTAATTAATATATAGAATTAAAAAGATATATAGTGTTAAAAAATAGTGTTACTACATTTTTTTTTTCTAGGAAACAACTAATGAAAATGACTCCCTCTGTGTTAAAAGTTAAAAATCAAGTAGGTCTATGGCTTGCTTTGTCCTATAATCCTCATCATAGCAAGTCACAATTCACTTTGCAAATTTAATGAAGCAAAGACCTTCTTCTTATTCCTTTTGATCTTTGATTCGATCCATATTTGTTTTAGCTATGTCATCTACAATTAATGGTGGGTAGACTACTAGCTCCTGGTCCCGGAACTAATGGCTAACCCCTTCATTGATATTTGAGATGTACCCGAGAGCCCTATGTTATGGTTTCTTTGGACAAGAAAATGAGAAGATAAAATGATTTTATATATGCATTATTTATATAGAAAATAAAAACAAGACATGTGAAATTTCACCCTTTTATCCGCATGAAAATAACTAGAGGTGTTTGTAGACGGGTTGAGATAGGTTTGACTTAACTTTCACCCGATCTTAAATATTAATTGGTCTAATTTTTAAACCCGTACCCGTCCCTAAACTTGATGATGAAGTACGAGTTTAACATAGAACAAACAAACCACAAAAAGACAAGGCGGATTGACTCGAAGGCCACTTGAATGTCGATTTCAAATCTCACTACTACTAAACTCTATAAATAACTACATAGAACTTACATAGAACAGTAGTTTGATGAAAAACATTAGTTCTATGTAAGTTCTATGCAGTTATTTATAGAGTTTAGAGGTAGTGAGATTTGAAATCGACACTCAAGTGATCTTTTGGGCCAATCCGCCTTATCATTTTGTGGTCTCTTTTAATGAATTATGAAAGAACTTACATAAAACTAATGTTTTTCATAACAAACTACTAAATTAAAGAAAAAAATATAAATTGTATTCACTTGAAACCTGATTGTTAATAAAAATATACAAAATCATGTTTAGAAGGGAGTTGGAACAAATTGAATTTGACTTCATTCGACCCCAAATATTGACCGGGTCAAGTTTTTAAACACGAACCCGTCCCTAAACACATGAGTTAATGGATAAAGTTAGATCATGTACACCCGTAAATATAACAAGTGCCAAAAATCTTGATACAATTTTGGCCCATGCAGGTCTCGAACCTGCGACCTTCGCGTTATTAGCACGACGCTCTAACCAACTGAGCTAATAGGCCAATTATGCAATCATCTTTCTTTCTAATACTCTAAACAACTCGATGAAAATAAATAAAAAAACAGAGAAATAAAGTGCTTTTCTCTTGCCCTCAGTCGTCGCCAAAATCTTAATAAGCTTATTTAGGAGAAAACATCATAAATTCAAACTCGTACCATATTGAATTGAAGACTCAATTGTTCCTTGCTATTCAAATAGATCCTACAGTTTATTTTTCTAATGAGCATCAAAAGAGTTATTGAAATTGATTGTAATGCTCCCAAGATGAACAGTGTAACACAAATGAGACGTCAACCAATTGCAAAACATAATCTCATACCTTACGCAAATATTTCTCATCTTGTCAACCACAAAAATTATAAAATGTATTAATATCTCCAATTTGGTCCATGCATGTCTCAAACATACGTCTTTCGTGTTATTAACACGACGCTCTAACCAACTGAGCTAATAAGCCAATTTTTTTCTTATTTATAGAAATAATATATCAAAATTTGCATTTTCTATCTTTCTTCTCCTTTGCTTTCTTTCTTAACCTTATAAATCAAATAAAGCATTACGGTTCTTGCTTAATTCTTCTTTCTACCCGGAACGAACGGGTAAATCCGTTAAAGACAAACACAAAAAATTCTGCCGTTTATTTAGTGCCCCCACCCTTGCTTAGTTTCCCCCCTCTATTTTTGGTTATTTATAATTATATCCCTATAACTTAACAAGTGTCGGTCGTAATGATTATAAGTGACTGTTTGGACCCCTGAGATTGAAAGTTCAATTTTTAGGAGATGAATTTTTAGAAAGATTTTTAACTTTCACCGCGCCCGAGTCAAATATGATTGCCTCAATAGATTATACGTATGGTTAGAATTGGGGCTTCACCACTACATTCAAATAAAAAGAAATTATACCCTTATCCAGTTAAATTTCTAATTGTGCCAAGGATAAATTAACAAAAAGTACAAGCAAGTTTCAGGCAGATCGTGCGAAGTCCAACAATGATATGTACACACCTCATTTTTTAAACACTTCATTTGCACACATTTTTATTTTTATTTCTCTCCTCTTATCATATGTCATACTTTATCTCTTTTACTTTTTCTTTTCTTCCTATTTCTCTCTTCATTCCACCTCTTTCTACCTTAAAATGATGTGTGAAAGCAACATTATTATGTAAAGTTCATTCATGATATCATATTAATTGAGATTCTTATAATTAATTAAGAAATAAATTAAAATGTCGTAGTAATTATGAGGCACTGAGCAGATTACTGAGCACGTTGCTTGCTTCTTAATCTTGTCTGCATCATTATCAATGATGTCTACCTCCAGTAATTATTGCATTTACACATTACATCAAAATATATCAAGAATCGCATATGGACATATAAGAATTCATTTTTGTATAAACAATCCGTTTGATATATAAAATAAACACCTAAATATTACATATGTAAAGGCTGATCGAGTACCATCTCCAATATTAAAAGTATGTTCCTGTATCCATCCGGGGAATCAAGGAATCAACAATACAAACATGATTTTATATAGTCACGCAGAGATGCTAGCTAAAGCTGTTTAAATTCAGAAATTTTCAATTAAAAATTTATAACATTATCAATAAATTAAATATTGTAATTTATTATGAAGTTTTCTTACTGTTAATTGATTAATCAGTACTTTTAAAATACTCTTTAGGAAAACTTATACATTTAATAAAGGGAAAAAACGAACCTAAGGGATAATCAGGAGCTTGTGTCATAATATTCCAGCCTTTTGAATGTCCTTTAAAAATAAAATGAAGATCTTTATAATTATTTTAAAATAAAAATTATTTTATTTTCAGCATTCCCCAAAAGCAAATTACTATTGAGTATACTTCATATGGGGAAAGTGTTTTTTTTTAAAGACCATGTGGGGAAAGTTGGACATTGGTCTGGGCGTCTGGCTATAACTCATAATTATTAAATACAAGGCCGTTGCCTCTTTTATTAAAGTTGGAAATTACTGCAATAGGCATTTTATTGATGCATGTTCTTTGAAATTTGAATAGTAAGTTAACTTTAAGGAAACTGAAAAGCATATATTAACTTTATTAATGGTCGGGCTTAATTATGATTAATAAAGCGGTATTTTTTCTGAATAAATAATAAATTAGATCCTGTAGAATTTGATGAGTTACTTTTCAGTTGTAGTCACATGTCCTCACAAAGTCTATTCGATTCCTTTAATAATTATAATTGAATTAAAATAAAAAATTTCTGGTTAATTATAATCTTATAATTTAACGATGAGAAAGTGATTGGCAGTTATTTTGTTTTTTGAAATGATTATTACTCCCTCCGTTCCCTATTATAAGTCACATTTTTTGAAAAAAATTTGTTACAAAATATAAGTCACTTTCTAATATCTAGGAAGCATTAAATAATTTTTTCCATGTTCACCCTCATATTTAATATGAAAGAGATGATAAACTTTAGAAGTATTAACTTAGAGAGAGAAAATTATAGGAAAGTAAGGAAAGTAAATCATTTTTTTTACAAATTTATTACTAGTAACTACTTTTCTTAATCTAAGAGAATTAGTTATTTGTGACTTATATATAGGAACGGAGGGAGTATTATTATTAAGAACAATACTCGCTAGCTAATACGTCAGATTTGTGATACATACACATGTAGTTATTTATATATAAATATTTTTTTTGAAATAAATAAAAAATGGTGTCTAAAATAAGTATCGATACCTACATACTCTGTTACTTATTAATTATCAACTTAGAGATAAAAATACATTTTAAAGTACACTTTAAAAAGTAAAATATGAAAATAAATAATGTTTTTAAAAGTTTACTATATTAATTGTTGGTACTTGCATCAACTGCTGCTGTAGGTTTTACTTGCTTTGTTTTCACACTGTTGAAGTTTTTATTTTATCATGCAAAACAAAAACAAATTTTTCCATTTTTTTTATGTAGAAGCTGGCATTTGTTTTCCTGTGTCTCTTCTGCTTATGAGCTTCCTGCTTTGTGAATTGTATGAAATCTTTTTCGTTGTTTCTATCATTCTATGTCTCTGACTCTGTCTGTCTCCAAAGTTGGGTTACTTGATGCTTTTTTTTTCTATTATTGCACACTGTTTTGCAGAGCTACTTTATCAATGTTAATATAACTTCTATGTTATTACCTTTTCCTTTTGCAGTACTATTTAGCTTGCATTGTTTTCTTTCTTGTTTTCCGGGAAAGTGCTAGCATAGCAGATGTATACCAGAGCACATACCTCTCTTCAGGTAATGAAAAGTTCCTTCATACATAGGCAAAGTGATTTCCTCCTCTTATATATATTTTTTTTCTTCTGTAAAAACAAAAGCTTAGTTGATTTTCTTTCTTTCTTTCATTTTCTGTTTGGTTGCAAGATCTTAAGAAACAAATGGTCGTTTAAGGTTGTCAGAGAAAATGAGAATCTGTAATCAAAACGCTTCTAAAAATTAGGATGCAATCTGAAACTAGTTTTTCTGAATACTTGAAAAGAAAAACTAATAGCATATTTTGATCAGTTTCTTTTTCATTATAATCAATTTTGAAATTCAAAGTTACTCACATGAGCTTTTTCCAATAATTAATTCAGAATCAATTGTAGGAGAGTTTACGGGCATAAAATAAGACAGTATGAAAGGTTGTTTCAAAGCATTAACTAAGAACTACTTTAAGTCTTTAACTGTAAGCATGTGATTTTTAATTCCTCTTTGGAAATTAGTTTAATGGATCATATCCTTCTTGTTTTCTTTCTTTTGCATGCCGAAATCATAATTTCCATTAAAAAATTGTTTGTTACTTACTGAATGTTTACAAAGCAGGACAGGATGGAAGAAGCTCGAAGGAACAGGGCAATGGCTTCCCAGAGGAATCGGTGTCTATCTAATCGAGAAAGGAAAATGGCTTTGATACAAGAAGTGTGTGAATGTTATGTTCCTTTCCTACTTTTATTCCCAAGTGTTAATTCTGCATATCATTTGTCAGTGTAGTTAATGTTCTCAAACTTTGATATTTGCAGATTGATAAGTTGAAGAGGAAGCTGAGACATGAAGAGAATGTGCACAGAGTGTTAGAAAGAGCACTTACAAGACCTTTGGGAGCACTTCCTCGTCTTCCACCTTATCTCCCTCCGTATGTTAGTATCTTTCTTCATCTTTCCCTTCTATGCATAGGTGGAATACAAATAGATTCAAGTGTTTTATCTTTCAAGCAATAAATTTAGGAAAATCCAGTTGAAATCAGTGACCAAATGACTCATTGTATTTCAATTATAATAAAAAGCTGTTATTTGTATGCATGGAACCAGAAAGTAACAAAAACTGTGTATATGTATTTTAGACATTAGAGCTTGTGGCTGAAGTAGCAGTATTGGAGGAGGAAGTGGTTCGATTAGAAGAGCAGGTGGTGAATTTCAGACAAGGTCTGTGTCAGAAAGCTTTCTACATTTCCTCAAAGAGTAATGCAGAGGATCCAATGGATCAGAACTCCATCAGGAGCACCAAACATCAAAGGTCAAAATCTTTGTCCCAAAGTGAGTTTAATTCAACCATCATTGCCAGAAGTTCTTCTAGTAGGAAGCTGATGTCCTCTGACATTTTAACTGGTAAGCTAGTTAAAGAGAAACAGATGCATACAAAACAGGATTCATTATCATCAATCCCTGAAGGAAGATGGGGAAAAGAGAATCCATTATTTTGTAACTCTCTGAAGGATAAGCAATCTCCAGAAAAGGAAAGGGCAAAGGTTATTTCTTCTATAAAGAAATCTCCAACAAAACAAGAACCAGCTGACAAGTGTGTAGATCACTTGAAGTTACAGGTAACAAGCAGTTTTGAGTAATCAATATTTGATCTGTGAAATGATTGAGCTCTAATCTCAAGTTTTTAACTATGACTTGTTTTGCTTGATCAGCTGGAGTGGAAGATTAGTAGACCAGGAAAGAGCACAGGTTTCCTCAAGTTCATCTGATGATAAGGCATCAGAAGTTGATAGCATTCTCAACAGAGTTTCAGAGGATATTGTCAAGTGCATTACATACCTGATACCTGAGAGTCCTGAAATGGTTGTAGCACTAATGCACAAGGTACAGTGATCTCTCTAACATTCACTGCATTTGGTTTCTTATGTACAAAGTATTCAAAGAAGTAGAAACATGGTCGGTTCATCTCAACTGATCCTTGCTACCATCCCCATATTGACATAAGTGGGTTTCCCATTACTGCAAGGAAATACTCACAAAAACATACAAAAAAATTAAAAATCCCCATCGTAATTCTATGCATTTTATGGCAAATTGGACTGAAGTAATTGGTTGGCCGAAGTATTGAAGCTCGATTTCTTTAACTGCTAATCTATTAAACAGAGAAAGAAGCTTTAATTCTAGTTTCCACTTTTCTATTTTTCACTGGTGGGATTAATGATAATGTTAGTATTATTAATGTCACAAGCTAGATTTCATTTTTGATGTGGATGAATTCATCATATGTATTTCTTCGGTTGACTGAATTGATGGAACAAATATACTTTTATTTTGTGAAGGTAAGGGTGTAAACAGCATCACAAGTTGATTATGAGTAAGAAGCAGCATAGAGAGAATATTTACAAGCAACAGTTGGCATTACAAAAGCAAACAAAATAATAATTCCAAAGTTACTTGACTTTGCAAAGGACTTGGAATCTTTGTTGGATTGGGTCTGCTTCCAACTACCAGTTGAACTGAGACAGGAAGCAGTTGAATGCCTTGGAAGAAGGAGAAGACAGCCTATTTCACAGCTGGTACAAATGATGCCATATGACTTCAATTTCAGGTTGCTTTTCCACCAATAACCCAATGACAGATGGTAGCGTGGTGCTGTTTATTACTCAACCCTTCAGATAGCATAGGTTTCTGTACTTTGATGTGGTATATTTTTCATATTGGATATTTCACAGACACATATAGTGTGTGTATAACATGTGATTGTGATGTTTTCATTTGGAAAAGGGTTTCGGCGCTCTCATGTGGCCTAATCCCAGTAATAATGTCCTTAGCAATGCTTTTATCAGAATATACATAGATAGCATTTTGGATTCAATTTGAATCCTTTTAAAATCACGTCCCCATTTACAAAAGTTACTAACCTTCTCACAGATTTACTTTTTCCCCCTAAACGTGGAAAGTTACAAGATTTTCAAACATTCACAAAGTTAGAGGCTTCTCACAAAGCAGACTGTTTTTACACCTGTCTTAATACAAGCAGGGATTGCTAGGTTTATCAAAATAACCTATTTTTGCAATCAAATGTTTATTTAAGAATACAATATAATGAATCATTTGAGTTAACATTCATTAACAATCCAGATTAATTGTAAACCAATAAATGATGTATCATGTATTGTAATGCCGAATGACCGAATGATTCTATTAATACTTTGTGTTTGTATCTTCACAAAGGGTCAATATATGATACAAAATTATTGGAAAACAACATTCTGTAATTACACAGAAAGTGTTGTCGTCTAAAGAATAAAATAATTTAAAGGAAAGCCGAAGCCATCACAAAGAATCACAACAAACTCGAAAGTTGTGTATATAAAAATTAGAGTCCGTTTGTTTACCGTTAGAACGTACGGAAACAGAAAAATAACACATCCTTGATGCACTTTTTGTTGAAGTAGGAAGCCTCGAGATGTGTTATTTTACCGTTTTCATAATTTCTAACGTTAAACCAAACAGGCTAAATTATTTCCTAGAATCAGCGCGAGAAATTTCCCCCCCTTGGCCTTCAATTTTTATCCTCCATATAACTAGGTCATACCTCTCTGCATAGCAACTTCACAAGGGAAAAGAAGCAAGAATTATATTAGCAACTCAACCAAATGGAGAAGGAGCTGGACCTGTGAGTGCATCTGATCTTTTGATGCTTCCCATTCCACAGATGACGCATCCAGGAGCATTCACGGCTGAAAATTTGGCTCCACATAGATCACAGACATCATATCCAATGGTCGATAGCCTGCTTAATGTGGCAGCGCAGAAATGAGAAGGATCTTCTAGTGGATCAATGGACTTGTTAGTCAAACCCCTCTGAACACACAAATCGATCAGGCACCTAAATTCATCCTGCTTGCTTGCAGGTGCTTTAGACAATAGTAGTTCTAGCATTTGCTTGGAATATGCATAATTTTGCACCTCCATGTTTCGTTTTATGGCAGTTCGAATGCAATTTATTCTGTGCTTTGCTAGAAGAGGCAATGAACCTAGATGGCGTGAAAGTCTTGCCATCTCATCTTTTGCACTGATTGCACTTGGACCATGGACTCTTTGCAAACGTTCTATTTCCTGCAGTCACGAGGACAGCTTTGAAGTAATGAAGGAATAAAGTCATCCAATGTAAATGCGAAATATATTTGGAGGTTCATTTCTAACCAGGTAAAGGCCCAATTTTGATTAGTTTCTAGTTCACGAGAGCTTTTCAACTGAGATAAGTATTTTGTTCCTATCATTTGAGCTTATGGAGAGATTTATCAAGTCTGATTGACTATCAAGGCATCCGCACAAAACATTATAATAGGCTCAAATGACTACAAGTGTAGATTATGGTTTATTTTCTTTCTTGTAGTTTAGACTGTAAAATGACATTATATATCTTAGCCTAGGATTCCGTATGGAAAAACTAATACATTTTCTTCATATATAATTTCATATCAACAAAGATAGTAGCAGGTATTGTAGTAATTACTTTTATTGTCTCTGATGCTTACTATCTTAGGAGTCACCTGTCATTGCTAACTATAACTGCACAACAAAGATTGCAACCATGGAAAACCTTTAACTACTGTTTCATGATAATGCTTACTTATGGGCTTAGAGAAACAGAAGCCCAATGATTTCAATTATTTTAAGGTTAGATTCCATTCTATCCATGTCACTAAAAACAGAAGCATGGTAATAGTACCCGAAGAAGAGTGACTGTTATCTTGTATTGAGCACAGATTGTTGTCTGGGCTTTTATATCACTTCCACAAGATTGATCCTTAGCTAATGCAAGAAAAGATTCATCAAAGCAAGACAATGCATCTGAAAGATGATTTAGCTCAAGGTGAGCAAGTCCAGTCTTGAAACATACAGAAGCAGCAGCCCCTCGTGGAACCTGTCATTTGAGCCGAGTGAGATGAGAACAAATAAAGAAACCATACATGCTCAGCAATAGAAAATTGTAGAACAAGGTTTTACAGAAGAAAACTCTGAGTTCAGCTTTTGATATAGTACCAGAGAAGGATTTGTACAAAATACCAAAGATAAAGACCAGCAGAAAAGGGAGAATGATTGAAACCATTACAGACTTTTCAAGGGGTTCGCTTCCTCCCTTTCCAATATTCACGCAAACCTTTCTTCCCTCACCCCCTTCTCTATTTTCATTAACAGGATCAGGTCCCATCTCCACCTGCCACATGTGCGGGTTGTTACATTACACTCCCCCCAACTGACCCCTCTCATATTTCTCCATTCTCCTCACATGCCAATAGTTCCCTGCTGCCCTTATATTTCTTAAATAATCCACCTTAGGCATAGGTGGGAGGCCAAAATTACCAGGTTCAGAAAAGCTGATTTCTCTGCTGAGATTATCATAAGTAACCAGAGTTTATACGCACTATCTCAATAAGACCATTTATCTTAGAAAACCTTCCTAATTCCTTCTCTATCCCTAGCATCCACAGAATAATTAAAGGAAGAAAAAAGAATATTCCTCTCTGTTGATGCTGCATGCCACTTCAATCCAAAATATGCAATTCTTGCATGCCTTTCCATATTCTTTCCAGGCACACAAAATATACCATAAAACCTCAAAAAAAAAAATAGCACATAATTTATTTATCTAGATGCCTACGCATGTATTTACTTATACCTGTCCAAGTCGTAGAGAAGATGGTGGAGAACCAGTTTGTGGAGGCTTTCCTGAATCAGCAGAATTTGGTACTCCAAGGACACTAAGATCAAGAGGCTGGCTAGAAATTGGTGCCTGCAGCTGTGATGTGGGCATGACTGCAGCCTGAGCTGAGGATTGTGGTGGGACACCACCATCAGGTAGTCCCATGGGCTCAATGGGAACCCCAGGTTGTTGAACAGATTTAGGAGGAACATCACCTTCAGAAGCACTGTCCTGGTTTTGAGTTGCCTTGCCGATTTCAACCCCTTGAGCATATTTTGAGAGATATGTCCCAGCAGGACGCAGTGAAGCAGCAACCTGAAGGGATGGAACTGTGTTCTGAAAGAAATCCTCCGGAATAGGTCCAGCTTTAACTCCCCCCCTACTTACTACTCCAGTAGTTTGCTGTGAAGTTGATTGTGGTTGAGCAAAGGCATCTGTACCAAACAGGTCGCCAGGAGTTGAAGCAGTAGGAGTAGCCACTCCAGTAGTTGCAGGTGGCAGGGACAAAATCTGACCAAGATCATGGGATCCACTTGTTGCTGACCTGCTCCTTGATGAAGTTAACCCTGCACCAAGTTTAAATTTACTAGCGGCTTCTTTAATCTTGTTCACATCCACAGTAGAAGAGTCAATCGGCTTGTCTCGTATTCTAACATGTATTTTTTTGGTTTTTGACACTCCTTCCTCATCACTACTGCTGCCATCAGCAGCAGCAGCTGCATACATGGATTTCTTAAATTCTTCAGCCGCTTTAGCCTGTTCATCAGCAGAGGGACTGACAAATTGTTTCTTAAGACCTCCCAGACCCATAAATGAATCACCTTGGGAATTATCAACCCCCTTCGATTGGTTAGATATGGATTGAACAGAAGGTGCTTCAACACCATTTGCTTTAACATCATTACCAGCCGGGATGAAGGCTTTAACCAAGCTATCTTCCCTTACCTCTACAGTATTGCCTCTTCCTTTAATTGAGCCTAAATATACACCAATATGATCTAGAATAATAGATGGAATTGCAGCATCATCAGTCCTCATGTATGGCGTCACCTCTGCAGCAAGCTCCCACTTAGGTATATCCTTTGCAGTAGCAGGGGTTTTGATTTCCCAGTTTCCACCACCCCATTCAGGTCCTTTAGGAACCATACTTTCCGCAGCGAAGTTGGCAAATATGCCTTGTGTCCATCCAGTAGATCGAATTCGTAAAATCCTTTCACAATATCGCCTCAATTCTGATTCAAGACCTTCTTCTTCCAACTTCTGAGCAAGACGCCTCATGGCACTAGGATTAAGGTGGCATATAAACAGATCAAGCATGCTTTCATAATCAGCAGTTACTTCAAAGGTTTCTTTGGCTCTATCAAACTGTCCAAACCTGCAATTAATCTTAAATTACAGAAGAGAACAAACTTTTCTATCATGCTATTCAAAGAACTACAGTATCACTCACACACCAGCTCATGAATAGTTTGATCTTGTCTAGAAATGCTAGTACTTGACACACTCTCACTTTCTCACTTTACACATAGATTCAATTTAGAGGAGCTTTTTCCAAGGTTAGGGTATTGGATCATAAGTAATAGTTCTGAATCATTACTATCTATCAATTACTGAGTATAATATTCACAGTTGTCGCTCTTTCTTTTCCGTCTTCCCCACTATAACTCTTTCCTCTCCCATTTAACAGACACATGCATGACATAGTTGATGTGAATGGCTATAAACCAACAATACGTAAAATAATATTGATCATTAATAGACTAGAAATATTCAAATATAAATAAGCAGAAGCCAAAGCATTTTATTGATCATGACATAATCAATCAAGAAAAGGAAAAGCAAATTAAGCTAGACATGTAAGCAAATAAAAATTGTACGATAACAACCACCAAAGCATTTTCCCATTAGATCAAATACACCATTGTGATTACTGATTTATCAAGTCCATTTAGACTATGTCCTTTTATAGTGATTTCACCTACCTTTGCCCCTAACTATAAGGTTATCCTCCATCTGTTCCATTCTTTTATTAAGGCTTCTATTAGTCTTCTTCTCATGTGACCAATCACTTTAAACAGGATTCTTCTAATCCATTTAGACTATGTCCTTTTATTACTGCTTTCTCTGTATTGCATTTACTCTTGATACAAACAAAAGAACACTTATTGGAGCTTATATAGTGCATTTTCTAGTAGATAAGGTCCAATATGAATATATGATTAGTAACTGTAATTCATTTTTACTCCACAAAAGAATAGGCTAGAATCATGAAACTACAATTATTGTTGAGTTGTAACTAAATAAATAATTAAAAGAAAACTCCTCCAGTTTCATATATAATACAGAATTTTAGATGCATAATGGCGTAGGCGCGTAGCTAATGGCTGGATTAGAAAGTAAACCTTAATATTAACTAGTAATAACTCAAGACAATTAATAGTCATGGAAAACACAAAGCGTAATATTTCAGCATTTCCTTTAGGTACAATGGCAGCATCATACTATGAATTTTCCTAGTCTACCACTCAGCGTACCTGATACAGGCATAACCCAACTGTCTGAAGCTGTGAAATAAATGAGATGTAGGAGGACATCGTGGATAATCTCTTGAACGCTGAAATTCATCTTTCAAAACAGATAAAGCAGTGGGAAATTGAAGAGCTTTCACAGCGTAGGCACCCCTCATCACCTAAGGACAACACACAATCTGTAAAAGAACAGATACACCAAAATTAAAAGCCAAATCAATTAATTTTATTACTCACCTGGGTGAACTGTGGACCTGATTGAGATAATGACACAGCTAAATCTCCACAAACAGGAGAACCTCTAGCAAGGATGTCCAGAGACCTTGGTGTTATGCGCAAGCTGTCAAACCTTCATCCAGATAAGAATTTACTGTGATAGTTGTTTCCAAATTTAACATAGATAAAGTATCGTGAAAACTGAAAAGGGACCTTGAAGTCTAACACTTTCAACCCGCTAGAAAGTTATATTTTTATGAAAGGAGGTTATTTGGTTGCAAAGAAGGAAACCTTGATGTTATTTGGTATAGTATTTCTGAGAGGTCAAGCTTCTGCTCAAAACTTTGCTGCATTGTGGCAAATCCAATGAGAAGAGGCTCAAGAAGACCAACAAGACAGGTTTTGACCTCAACCTCCTTCTTCCGTTTGGGAATTATTTCCGTAGGGCTAGCAAGCAACAATCGATCATTCAAAGCACCAACCAGGACTGCATAAGAATTTTTTTTAAATAGATCGACAAAGGATAATACGCGGGAAAAAAAGCAGTACATTAGTTTATAAAATAGAACATACAAAATAGATGGCTGAGATATGGTGACATCCCAGCATGCAGAAAGATAATTACCTGAATAAGGCATACTAATTGAGAGGATAGTTCTCGCTTTTCCATCCCAGCCAAGCATACTGATTGCAGTGGCAGTAGAAAAAAGAAGGGCAGGCCCAACCCATAAGAGTGATTTAAAGTAGGGTCAGTTAAGGTTTTAAAAATGAGAATATATCCATGTAACACACATAAATTTATGGTCTGCTTGGCTGAGCAGGTGGACAGTGGGAAGGTAGAAATAGGTGAACATGATTTTAAACCAGAGTTATGGTTTCAAGTGTAGTGCAGTTTATTTCACTCCTAATATTTACTTCCAAAATTCCCAGCTAATCAATAAAGTTGTCTTTAATATGAATAAATGGTCCCTTGATTTAATTAATAGCAATTGAAGGATATTGAAGGAAGTCCCTTATCAAAATTTGTAGAAGTGCTTGCAAGTATATCAAGTGCTGCTGAGACAATAAGAACTCTATGCGTTGTTAAAACCCCTGCAACATGTCCCCTAAGAGTCTCTTGCCAGTACACCTACCAAATTTGAACATATATGTGATACCAAGCAGAACCATACAAAAAAGCCATTTGATAATTGATATTATATCAACAAACAAGGAATCCTAGAACTCATAAGTAACGAGTAATGACCTTTACCATAGGGAAACGAGGCTCTAAAGAGGCCTTCAGTTTTCTTTCTAGGTGATAAATAAAGGTATTTGGATATAACAACCCATAAGACAAACAAGCTCTGAACAGAGGCAAAAAATTGCCTAATAATTTTATATGCAAACAACTTTACGCAGTCAAAATGCTAAACAACCCATAAAACTATTCCTCAACACAACTTTTGGGAGACTTCCAAGTGAGATATGGGTAAGGGTAGAGTCTGGAGTTGAAATTCGACCTATGTTAATGGTAATGTTAATGTGGAATAATAGGTTTTGACATCCTCAGTGTCCACCCATAATCTGCTTCAGAACATAACAGTGATCCATAGCAATTCACATTGAGCGAGCTTGACAGTGACAATACGTGATACAAAGTTTTATCCACTTTGTTGCTCAAAATTACCAAATCTTAAGCTGGCATCAAGTGTGATCAGTTTTTTTGAAAATATATAATTTTGTTTGAAAACAAATGAATTTTCAGATAACCGAACTTCCATTTTGTCTCTCCACTTTCTATTTTTTTCTTCACTCTTATCTCTGTTTTTCTTCTAATTAATTGCAAAGAGCGGGTGTATACAACTAATTCTGGTCATAATTAAGCTACAACGATACCTGAAGTACAATCTCATTTCTTTTCAACTTGATTGACTTTTTTCCACTGCTCTTGGTTGATATATAATGGCCATCAGAAGTGGAAGTTGAAAGGCGATACCCTTGTATGAGCTGTACTAATCCAATCTGATTCCCATGAGAAGCAAACATCAAAGTTGAATCTACAACCAGGCAAAAAAAATCAATACTTTATAATACTACTAAACTAATACTAACCATGCAAAAATGCATGTGCGCAGGTGGTATGGAGTAAACTTAATATACTTATCCTCAATGATTTCTATTAGAAAAATAGTTTGACCAATCCAACAGTTTATATGTGAGTAAATATTATGTAAATATGGCAAGCTAAATTTCAGGAAATTTAAACATGAAAGGTTTAAGAAAAAAATGGCAGATATTTCCATTTATTTGAGAAGTATACTATACATTAATCTAAAAGACTTTTGATGAGAAGAAAAGGTCTCTAATATGAAATTTTATGTGTCTGATGTATAAAATAAGGACTGGATTTGGCAGAGTTTCACCCGGTACAAGGTAATTCATTTGTGTAAGACTGACTTAGATTTACACCAGTATCAATGGATCCCACGTGCGCGCAATATATATGTAATGTGTATGTATAGTTACACACACACACACATATATATATATATGACTATATAAGTATGTATGAATATATGTATGAGTTCAAGCACCTAAAGGAGTAGAAAATATGCGATCAACTTCAGTTTCAAACATAAACGGCGTTGGGCCTTGAATTGAATCAACATTAGTTTCTTCAGGTTGGTAATTTTCTTCAAAAACTTTTTCAATTTCCTTAGCTTCTTGTGGCCCTCCTGGTAGTATATATACCGCCAATCCTGTCTTGTCATCATCAAGAATAGCAAACTGGTTTTCATTGGGACCAATAAATGCTGCATCTCGACCTGTAGAAAATTTCCTAAATTATTATTGCACATAATGCGTGACCAAACTCCAGAAGAAAAGAAAATAAGTGCATTTCTAAGCCATGAATACCTTTAACTGTGCTGCTTTTACTGTTTGCTATGTCTACTTCAGTATTTTCCCGATAAAGCACAACTTCATTTGAAATACCAATAAATTCATAAACTACAAGAAACAGGTGTTGCTTTTTACTGTAAATCAAGTATTTTGCTTGATACTCTACACTCGCCGGAATCTATACAAAGTTGCTGAACATTAGAAGGTTGAATATGAACAGGATTATCACTTGTAAAATATAAATAGTAATAGCATATCAAAATTATGCAAATGATATAGTGTTGTAAATAAGGAATTAATATAAGAATTATTATTAGAAGATTATATTCAGTATTAGGAGATTTATTCTCTTATTAGGAGATTGTGTACATAATTAGTTATTTCCTTATTTAGGATTAGTCTTCTTCTATATATAATGTAATTACCCTTTGTATTCTGATTAAGAAGTAATAATACAATTTCTCCTACTTTCAAGTTGGTATCAGAGCTCCCGATCTTGGGAGTTCTGCTTCTGCGAAAAAAACCCTAGCCGTCTTATTACGGCCCTTTTATCTGGTAACGTTTCCTGTTTTGCCACTGTTGGCTTATACCGTTTGGAGGCCTGTGCTCTTCATCACCGGCCTGCCATCCTCTGTTCGTTACTCCGATTGCACAGAGAGGGTTCCCCGTGCCTTTTGGTCTTGTTCTGAGGGTCGTTTCCTCACTTTGTTGGTGTTTTTTCTTGAGAAGCCTTTGGTTCTTCCATTCAAGGAGAGTGCAATCTTCTCTGTTTCTGTTATTTTTCCACTTGTTTCCCTTCTACAGTAACATCTCTCAGTATGTCTGGAGACGAGATTCCCATACCTAAGGAGAAACTCACTTCTGGAGTGAAAGTCTCTCTTCCACCTTTGACCCACAAAGATCTTCCGGTATTACAAGGTTCCTTTCGCTTGGATGGGCGCAACTACCTCCAATGGTCTGAGCTCATCCGTCACACTCTCATAAGTCGTAAGAAAATCAGTTATATTGAAGAAAAAGCCCCTGCTAAAACTGATCCACAATATGACACATGGCGTGAAGAGAATTCTCTTATTATGACCTGGTTTTGGTACTCCATGATTCCGGAAATTAGCCGGAATTATATGTTTTTCCCTACTGCTAAGGAGATTTGGAATAATCTGGCACAGGCATATTCTAAGAAACAAGATCTCTCAGCTTGTTATGAATTGGAAAATAAAGTTTTCAATTCTAAGCAAGGAACTCTCTCCGTGACAGATTACTATGGGACCTTGAATGGTCTATGGATTGAATTAGATCAGTATCAAAATCTGAAGATGAAGTGTGATGCTGACTCCACAACATTGAATAAATTTATTGAAAAAGCGCGAATCTTTAAGTTTCTCTCTGGGCTTAACTCTGAATTTGATCCGATTCGGGTCCAAGTTTTGGGTAAAGAGCAACTCCCTTCTCTCTCAGAGGTGTTCTTTATAGTTCGTGGTGAAGAAACTAGGAGGACAGTGATGGTGGAAGACAAATCAGTTGATGGTTCAGCCTTAGCCTCTGGAAAGGGTCCCATAAAAGGATCCACCTCTTCCGGACACCCTAACCGTGATGATCGCCCCAACCGTGATGATCGCTTCAACCGTGATGATCTCTTCAACCGTGATGATCGTTGCACTTACTGTAAGAGGTCTGGTCACACCAAAGAGTACTGTTTCAAACTTTATGGAAGGGAAAACGTCCTTAGACGTATGAGGGGGTCCAAAGGTGCTCCGTAGAGGCGCGCAAATCACACAACTTCTGACATGGAAAATGATGGTGAAGTCCCACCTGTACCACCAGCAGAAGATGTCCCTAGCCTTAGCAAAGCAGAATTGGAGCGTCTGAGAGCTTTTATGGACTCATTGAGTAAGCCCTCTGGTTCTTGTTCTCTCACAATGACTGGTAAGAGTTCTACCTTCTTATCTCTTAATGCTTTGAGTACTGAAAATGACTGGATTATTGACTTTGGTGCTACAGATCATATGACACCTCACTCCTCACATTTATCTTCTTATTCCACTTACCCTGAAAAACACTATATCACTGTTGCTAATGGATCCCAAAACCAGATTACGGGATGTGGTAATATTCACCTTAGTCCATCTCTTCCCTTAAAGCATGTGCTTCATGTCCCAAAGCTTTCTAACAATCTTTTGTCCATCCATAAACTCACTCGAGACTTGAACTGTGTTGTAACCTTTTTCCACTCACATGGTGTTTTTCAGGATCTTGCCACGGGACAGATAATTGGGATTGCTAAGGAACAGGACGGGTTATACTGTCTGCGGCACGAGGAAAGCAAGTGTCATCAGACGAGTTCAGAGTCCTGGAATACTTCTCAAATATGGTTGCGGCACAAGCGTCTTGGGCATCCTCCTTTTAGTATTCTTAGGACCATGTTTCCCCATTTATTTTCAAAAGTGTCAGTCGAATCTTTTCATTGTGATGTTTGTCAGTTTTCTAAGCATCATCGTTCAACTTTTCTTCCTAGTAATAATAAATGTGCTCAACCTTTTGATCTTGTTCACTCTGATGTGTGGGGACCTTCGTCTATTTCTAATGTTTTTGGTGCAAAATGGTTTGTTACTTTTATTGATGATTCTACTCGGATTACATGGGTTTTTCTTATGAAAGATAAGTCTGAGGTGTTTCAATTATTTGTTAACTTTTTCCACATGATTAGAACACAGTTTGGGAAACCTATTAAGAGGTTTAGGTCAGACAATGGGAAAGAGTATGTTAACAAGAATTTTTCTGAATTTCTTACAAAAAATGGTGTGGTTCATGAGTTGACTTGTGTTGACACCCCACAACAAAATGGGGTTGCTGAAAGGAAAAATCGTCATCTTCTTGAAATCACTCGAGCTTTACTCTTTCAAATGAATGTTCCTAAGTTTTATTGGGGGGAAACTGTCTTGACTGCTGCTTATTTAATTAATAGGTTACCTTCTAGGGTTTTATCTAGTGTTAGTCCTGTGCAGGTTATGACTAGCTTCTTTCCGTCTGTGCCCATTAAGTCAGGTCTTCAAAGTCGTGTATTTGGTTGTTCCGCCTTTGTCCATGTTCACGGTCATCATCGGGGTAAGTTAGATCCTCGGGCTATTAAGTGCATCTTTATAGGATATGCCTCAGATAAAAAGGGCTACAAGTGTTATCATCCTCCTAGTCGTCGTGTCTATATATCCATGGATGTTACTTTTCAAGAATCAGAGTCTTTTTATCCCAATCCTCAGCTTCAGGGGGGGAATACTCAGGAAGTTGAGTCTCCAGAATTTTCTGTTATTCCTCTTTTACAGGATCCCTTGATGCCTTCCTCTATTCCTATCATTGAGGACAGTGATGATGATGACAATGGTCCTGAACTAGTACCAAATCAGAATGATGACAATGGTCCTGAACTAGTACCAGATGAGAATGATGACAATGGTTATGAAGTAGTACCAGATCAGAATAATGTTGACAGGTTCAGGATAAAGTACCAGCGGAAAGTAAAACCCGTCCTGATCCAACAACAAGTCCAATCGTCTGATCCTGAGGTAAGTGTTGCGAACCCTGAGCCTAGTAATTCCTATGAGCATAACCTTGATGACTTACCTATTGCCTTACGAAAAGGAAAACGTTCATGTGCCAAGTACCCTATATCCCAGTTTGTGTCTACTCAAAATCTTTCTGTGCAGCATCAGAGTTTTATTTCAGCTATTGACTCTATTAGAGTCCCTACATCAGTACAAGAAGCATTAAAAGATAAGAACTGGATTCAAGCCATGAATGAAGAGATGCATGCACTGGACAAAAATGGAACTTGGGAGATTGTTGAGAAGCCAAATGACAAGAGGACAGTAGGTTGCAGGTGGATTTATACCGTGAAGTACCGATCTGATGGCACACTTGACAGGTATAAGGCGAGGCTAGTTGCAAAGGGATACACCCATACCTATGGAATTGATTATGAAGAGACATTTGCTCCGGTAGCAAAAATGAACACTGTAAGGATCATTCTTTCCTTAACAGCTCATTTTGATTGGGAGTTGCAACAGTTTGATGTTAAAAATGCTTTCTTGCATGGAGATTTGGAGGAAGAGGTGTATATGGAGATTCCACCGGGGTATGACCCTACTTCAGGAAGAAATAAGGTGTGCAAACTGAAGAAGGCCCTATATGGGCTCAAACAGTCACCCCGAGCTTGGTTTGGGAGATTCACTAATGCTATGGTGTCTCTGGGTTATAAACAAAGCCAAGGTGATCATACCCTCTTTATCAAACATACTCAAAATGGTAAACTCACTCTTCTGTTAGTCTATGTAGACGATATGATCATTGCAGGTAATGATGAACTTGAGAAGCAGAATCTGAGGAAACAGTTGGCAGCCCAATTTGAAATGAAGGATCTTGGAAAACTGAAATATTTCCTAGGTATGGAGGTGGCATACTCGAAGCAAGGGATTTTCATATCTCAAAGAAAGTATGTCCTTGATCTTCTCAAAGAGACTGGTAAATTGGGTTGTAAGCCCATTGGAGTGCCTATAGAGCAAAACCACAAGATTGGAAGTAGTGAGGAGGACCTTAGGGTTGATAAGGCTCAATATCAGAGACTTGTGGGGAAGCTCATTTATCTATCTCACACTAGGCCTGACATAGCTTATCCTGTTAGTGTTGTCAGTCAATTCATGCATGACCCACAGGAGAGACACTTACAGGCTGTGGATAGAATCTTGCAGTATCTGAAGGCAAGTCCAGGGAGAGGTCTGCTGTTCAAGAAGAGTGAGCAGTTGTCTATGGAGGTTTATACTGATGCAGATTATGCAGGGTCAATTGTTGACAGGAGATCCACTACAGGATATTGTATGTTCTTGGGTGGAAATTTAGTTACATGGAGGAGCAAGAAGCAGAATGTAGTTGCTAGATCAAGCGCAGAGGCAGAGTTTAGAGCCATGGCTCAAGGAGTTTGTGAACTGTTGTGGATGAAGATCATACTGGATGATTTGAAAATAAAGTATGAAGCTCCCATGAGACTCTTCTGTGATAATAAATCTGCCATTAGTATTGCTCATAATCCAGTCCAACACGACAGAACAAAGCACATAGAGATAGACCGACACTTCATCAAAGAGAAATTGGATAGTGGTCTAATATCTACACAGTATGTCCCCTCAGGACTTCAGTTGGCTGATGTGCTCACCAAAGGACTTCCCTTGGAGCGGTTTCGAGAGCTTACTTGCAAGCTGGGAATGATAGATATTCATTCACCAGCTTGAGGGGGGGTGTTGTAAATAAGGAATTAATATAAGAATTATTATTAGAAGATTATATTCAGTATTAGGAGATTTATTCTCTTATTAGGAGATTGTGTACATAATTAGTTATTTCCTTATTTAGGATTAGTCTTCTTCTATATAATGTAATTACCCTTTGTATTCTGATTAAGAAGTAATAATACAATTTCTCCTACTTTCAAGTTATAGTATCAATAGAAATTGGAGGGAGAACATGATACTTTCTAAACATAACTTACTACTCTATCTATATTACCGAATTATAAAGCTTCTTGTAGATACTCTCAGATTCAGAGGAGAGATTATATGCCATAAGGTTTGGTCCATCCACATAGAAAGCTCTGACAGGATAATGAAGAACTCGGTTCTCTTTGTTGAAGAAATTTAGCTCCAAATGAAATGGCTGGCAGGGCATGAATGATATCAGTTGATTGAACAAAAATTATTTAAGGATAATAAATCAGTCTTATAATCAAATTGTCACAGGGACCTTACCTGGACAACTGGAATGTCTTTCAGATGATGCTTGGTATCTAGAAGAGTGATGAGGGGTAAGCGAGATATAGGAGCACTTTTTGTATGGCCTTCCATAAAATGCTACAGGAATAATGTAAAAGTATGAAATTTGAGTCAGAGAACAAGGAGATGAAATGCAGGACCGTAAGGAAACTTGATCTACCAAATTGAGTGGTAAAATAGGCATTGTGTCTGTATCTGGCTTTGAGGCTAACAAAGAGATAAAATAGGAAAGTAACATACACTGTAAAGAAAAGCCTTCCTTGCAATGTCTGATATTGTAGGATGACTTTGGCTGCTTAGTCAACAATGACATAAGATAATTACGAAATGTCACAAATCACATATATTAGGTAACAAAACTATTTGAACAGTTTCAAATCTCAAGCTGCTAAGAGCCCATTTGTTTCATATTGTTTCCTAGTTAGGCACTCTTTCCCAGATAACTCATGTCTCTTGCTCAGTAAAGTGAATACTATCCAGTATCCATATAAAAGTGAATACTATCCAGTATCCAATCAGGATTCAAGAATAAATATCAGAGCGAGAATGGTGGGAGATTTAAAGTTAGAACAGCAAAATATAGTTAACACAATGGACACTAACCACCAGTTTTTCTATAAAATACTAGTTATTACATACTTTCATTTACTCAGTTGCAGAATTCAACTCACCTTTTCAGATGATGTTCTTGTAATTGAGCTTGAAGCTGATGGTCTGCTAACACTCCAGATGAACCCAAGACTGCCAATTTTTCTTTTAAAACAGATGCTGTATAGCGACGGTAACATTAGCATTTTTTTGGATTAAAGAGCTAGATAGAAACAGCCAATATTATGGAAAATGAAGAAGCAATAAGGTGAAAGACATAAACATGCAATGGTAACCACAAAATATAAGTATCAAAATATGTACAAAACAAATTATGTATGGTAAGAATAAGAATTTGGGATATGCCTAACTCTACCCTAAAGCTAACTTAGAGGGGAGAGTTGCTCTATCATTTATAAATACTTAGTTGGCCATATCTCCAGTCAAGCAACACATCCCCTCACGCTTAGTGTTGGACAATGGACATCTGAAGCGTAAAATTTGCAGGAATGAAAATCTGCAGGTGACTCATATATGAGTGATCTCCAAAAAACGGATCTAGGATAGACTCTGATAAAGCTAGCTTAGAGGTGATGGTTGCTCTATCCTTTATAAACACTCATTTGGCCATATCTCTAGTAAATGCGCGACTTCTCAATAGTGAGAACTGAGAAGAATATAAAAGACAGAAATGTAATTGAATACTTTTTTTGTTCAAAACTCCCAATGAAAGACATGGCATGGAATTTTACCCAAAATAAAATTGCATGGGACATGATATCCACAAAAAGAGGAGACAAAGAAATCTAAAGAAATATTTGCAGCATAGGACAGTGGGGTTAAGTAAATAAGATGTCACTTGAAAAGTAAACTTGAAAACTTAGAAGAATTTATCACCATACTGATCAATGGAATATAGCAGCAAAAGCAAAATTACGAACAGAAACTCTCCAAATTTGTGTCTACTCAAATAGAAAATATCTTTCAAACTGAAAATTGTCTTGTTTATAGAAGTATATCCTATCCTGGAATCTTTTATATTCAAATAGAAAATACAAAAAGGAAAAAGCATAACCTTTTTTCAGCTAAATACAAAATATTCACCTGACGATCCCCGTGCACTTTGTAAAACTGCAAAAAGTTGCTTTCTCCTTTCTCGATTAAGAGTGGTCTTATTTTTTGAAGTATCTTCACTTGCTATGTTCTATTAAAATAAAATTGAAATTTATATATCCAATAATAAATGGCTAAGAAGATATAAATAATGAAAGGTGGCACGTAACTGCAAACACAAGTGCTGCTAAATTAGATTTTGGATGAAATTCTAAAGCTTTAATTCGCGGTAAGGGGTACACTGCTTCTCCACCTTGTTGAGAAAGGATACGAGGGATATCAAGTGATTCAATTGCTGCATAAGAATGTAATATGGTTTAGACTTTTAGCCAACCAAGTTTAATAAAACAAACAGTAAGAAAGTGATGTAAGATGACTGTTGGTAGGTATGTTTCTTTTCCCTATCTTTCTCTATGCTATTAAATCATTCAGGGGGGGGCATGTAGCAGCAGAAACCAACAGGAAATTGAAAGTAGAGACAGACACAGTGAAGAAAGCTAACCAGAAGGCTCAAAAAAATTTGCCTGCACTGGAGGTCTATTAGGATTAAATACAACCCGTGTTTTCCAAACTTGCAGATTTCCATCCCTTGATAGGGTTACAAGTAATCGTGAAATGGGTAACCAAGCAACTGATGTTATGGGTTGTGAGCCAACTTGAATTCTGAAATTGCAATAATATAAGCATCAGATCACAATACAAGAGTCCACTTAACATTTCCAACAATTGGCTTGAAGTAAATAACAAAATTCAAAATAGATAAATATGAATACATGATACCGGGTCTCTCCATTACAAAAATGAGGAAACCTCTATCATGGGTGAACTACAGTCACTCACATTCCAATCATACTAGGCGTCGGAGTTGATACATCCCACGCCAGTAAGGTACCACGTCGATCACCAACAAAAATCCATTCTAGAGTTGGATGAAATGCAAATGCACCAGCGCCATTAAGCTTTATAGTATTGTCAACTGAATAGGAAACAAAATATGAATAACACTTAAGATATGACTTAAATGAAAATACAATCATATCAGCAAGAATAGAATATATAAAGATCAAGAATCATCTCACGTTGTAATGTGTAGTGAACAGCATAGGTTTGAATGTTATATGCTCGAATCAAACCGTCAGCATAAGCTACATACTAGGACATAAAAGCAACTAGGTCAAGAAGGACAGGTTGAGGTATCAATAGTCAGCAAAGCCATAGTAGATCTTTCTTGATACAGAAATACTAACATGAACTGACAATAAATAGAATTATGAGAGGAAGTATATTGAAATAATACCATAACAGGGAGGCGAGGATGACAAGCAAGATTCACAATAGGCTTCTTCAAGTCCGTCTTGATTTTTGTGGGTGCTCTCCCGCCTTCAACAGTTCCAACAACTTCATTTATGCAAAAAAAAACATGCATAGTGATTAAACCAGTGACAATAACACATCTATCTACACAAAAGAGAAACAAGACATCAAACCTGTAACACTCATCCGTTTACGAAATCCAAAAAAAGCAACAGGTTGTAGTGGGGTCAATGCCAGATGAACTTCAGTATCAGAAGAAATTTGGTCTGATTTCTTCTCCGGTGAATGCAATACACATGTTTGCTCTAAGTCAAAATCACAAGATCGTATCGTACAATCCTACAAGCGAAAAAGCAAGTGCTCTAATAAGGACATAAGAACTTCACCGTCCACAACTCGCAACATATAAACTAATAGATAACAGGAATGACCAACAGTACATTCAGAAACACAAAGACTAAATAGTTCCATCTCCCAATCAACAAGAAATGAAAAATTAACAACAAATTGATTTACTCCACAAATAACTTTGACACACGCAAACGAGAATTTCAGGCAGGAACAACCTGGAGGATCGCAATCACAGTATGCCCAGCTGTAGGACTATACGACATACGCACAACAGGTGCACCTATGTCAAGAGAAGAAATCTTACTTCCTGTCAATGCATCAAATTCTGCATGCATTGGAACAAATCAATCAGTAACAAAATTTTACCAGAGTAACACTACTCCTCAAATGAAACTAATGATTCAGACGTAACGGATCAACACAGAGGATTGCGTTTACGAATTATGAGTATAAGCCTTCAGAAATGAAAGCCTCAATAGTCAATATCAAAGTCCTAATTTATTAACCAGGAAACGTGGCATTCAAGGAAGAACAAATAAATTGCAGTGAGAACAAATTAACGATTAATTTTCCACCATACACACATTCGTGACCTCGTTCGTAATTAGAATCGCGCGCATTTCAAAACAGTAACGATAAGAATCACATTCTCAGCATTTGAGGGTTTCCGAATTGCTTAACGACAGTGCATTAGGTTCCTCAAGAAGAAGAGAGTGAGTGATAGTGGATTGAGTTACTGACCGACAATGTAGGTTCCGATGGCGACAGCGACGAGTGCCTGATGAGGGTGGAAGGAAGCAGCGTGAGGCTGCAGAGGTTTGTCTCCACGGCCTACATGGCGGAGATCAAGGTGCTGCAATGTGGTCCACTCCATGAGATTCAGAATCTGGTTCGGTGTTGAGATGGTATAGAAGAAGAAGAAGATGAAAGCATGGAATGGAATCGCAGTAACGAATTGTAACGATAAAATGGAAATGGAACAGAAATAATATGCGAGATCGCGCTAACTGAATCAACAGCTTTCACGTAATACAAACTCAGACTGAGAATAGCTTCTGCAAAAAAATGAGAATAGGCAAAGATTAACCAACATCTATCAGTAGGCCCATGGGCTTATGCAGGCCTGATATACAACTTCAATCTCGGCCCAATTCGTCTAACTTTCTCTTCTTTTATAAAAATGGTAGAAAAAAAACATAGAACCGCTCTTACACTTTGTTTGGTTAAGAAGATAAAAGATAGAAGTTGAGTAGAGATAAATATGTGAGAAATATAGTAGATTTAGATGTTGTTTTGGTATGATAAAAATATAAAAGAGATAAAGAGGAGAGAATGTTATTTTTTTGTGTTTAAAAATAATTATTTCTAATATAAAATAATTTCTGGCTGTTTGAAGGTAATTATTGTTTGTCCCAAATTGTCAGTACAATTTGGGCTTCAAAATAATGATATGTAATATTTTATAGTTTTTGTTGGTCTTATGTCGTTTACTGGCGGTCCCAGGCTGCCAATAAATGACGAAAAATCAGAAGAAAAAAAATTAAAAAACATGGACCTGCCTATCTCTCTCTAATTTGGAGAGATAAAAAAATGTGGTGAGTTCCACCGCTTTTTCTTTCCTCTATCTCCCTCCTCCCACTCACCAAACACACAAACTTTCCATTTTCTCCCCCTGACTTTCTTTTCTCCATCTCTCTCTAACAAAACCTCCATCTACCAAACAAAGCCTTATATAGGAGTGTTGGGATCTTCTCGAGGACAAGAAAAGTTGTCCACCAATTAAATTTTTACTGGACGCATGTGATTTAAACTCTTAACCTATAAAAATGTAAGAATTAAACCTGAAATCTATGGTTGTTCGTGTAAACCCAAATTGGTGTTTTCTCCCCTTTATAGTGTTGAATTCTCACTAATTTTCTAGTAAATTAACCTATCTTTACAATTTTCATTGCTTAACTAGGCATATTTACAATTGACAAAAACAAAATGAATTATAATAATTAGAATTCATGACCAAATATAAAATTCATATTGGCCGCCCAAATGTTTTTTAAATAGTTCAATGTCAATTTCACACATTATTCTATTATAAGATATGGACCTTATCATGTGCTTATTGTTTACTTTTTGGAAATAAATGCAAAGAACCTGTGTGTGTTAGCTATACACGCGTCAATCATTTGTACCTCTCAGTTATACCAAGTTTCAATCTGGTGCAACAATGATTCAAGATCAAGATTGAGTTACTGTTTAATCGATTTTTCAATCATTCATAGTTTCATAAGGATCATTATAATGCCCTCAAATTTATTTTTTCAATCTGTATTTGAAGTTTGCGGCTTCTCATTAGTGCTTAGTTATGACTTATGAGCCATTTAAAAGGACAACTAGTAAAATATTACTATTAAATATAAGGTCTGCATATGTGTGATCAGGCAAATGCTAATTGCTAACCATCTCTTTTCAACCTCCAAGCTAGACGCAATGCAACCACAAATTTTTTTTGGGCCATAGACATTGTCCCCTGCAATTAAAGCACAGCTTGTCATCTTCTTATACAATTATTGGATTTTCTAGAAATTAATCATGGGAAATGTTATACTAAAAGAACGTGACGTGTTTAACTATTAAATTTTTTGAATAGACATATATATATATAGGGGATGTATCTTATGAGAAAGGTAATCTTATGTGAGAAAATGAGAATAAATCACGACCGTTAGATCTAACAATCAACGGTTAAGATTAAAAGAATTTAATGGTCATGTGATTGCCACATGATCACTTAAAAAAGTCACATGACTTAATGTTTTAATCTTGACCATTGATGGTTAGATCTAACAGTCGTGATTTATTCTCATTTTCTCATATAAAATGGTTTAGACCAAATGCATCCTTCTCGCTTAACCACCTTCATGATAGTTGATCTCTATTTCAATTAGTATCAACATTTTGACTTCTTAACTCTTCGGTGATAAGTAAAGCATTGTTTTGGAGGATATAGCAACTATATCAAATGAGGAGGAACCCACTCACTTTTTAAGAGTAACGCAACAAAAGTTAATTTGTGTAATAATTTTTTATAAAAGATGGAAATCTAACCATTGAATTACATTATATTATTATGATTATGTATATCAAATTTCACTTAAATTAAATTTGAAATTCGTAGATACATGATCTTACATCGATCTTTAGTTATAATTCAAAATGTATATTATCCATTAAATTGAAATTGTTTGATGAAGAATCAAATTGTTTTGAAATTTTATAAAATTTTGTACATTTAATCTACTCATTTGAAACTATTGATTCAATGGTTTGAAGTGTCAACTTTATATTCTATAGCAAAATTATTTAGTGAAGTAAAACAAAAATATTTCATTTTATCATGAAAAGCTTCGATCCCTAAAAAAATGGATAAGAAGGGGAGGCAACCCAAATAAAAAGAGGGGCTCAAAACCTTTACAGAGCAAAAATAAAAGCTCACCAATGTAAAATCCAACACATGCCCCAACCCAAAAATTACCTATAGAGAACTGCAAAAAAAGAATGCTCCTAAAGCCAAGAAAATAAACAAGCAAACAACCCCACTCAGACCTTAAGGCTTGAAACAGTATATTATGAATGCATCATTTTATTATATTTTCTACAATCAGATCCCCACTTTTTGATACCAACGTCCTTGGATTTACTTGGAGCTAGTCAGCTAGGTATCAGCTCCAACTCTCCAAGTAAAATGTGACAAAGTATTTTTGTCAGAAATAGCAGCAACAGATACAGCCCCCCTTGAAAGTCTGAAACCTTCAGAAAAAGAAAAAAAACGAAAAGGAGTATACACAATAACACAACGCTTTTCCAGCATCATGTTCACAACTGGATGCGTACACACTGTTAATCTTTAATGATACCCTGTCATCATCTAGCTCCCAAAGACGAACAAGCGTTGAAGCCCCGAGCCCTGATTATTTAAATCATTCACGAACAGCATAAACGTGTCACGCATGCACACAGGAAGAGTTCAAATTCTGCACTCCACCATATCAGGGGACGAATATTCTCGTGTTCCTTTCATGCTGTTTTCTTTTATTTTTCTTTAGGTAATTGATATGTTTACTGTTATAGGGAGAAAAAAAACACTAGGTTTAGAGCTCCTTTTAAAGATCAGGTCAAACATTTATATTGCATAGATAAACATAGAAAAATGTAAAAAAGAAAAGAGATAAGCTTAAAAATATAGAAGGTATCTCTCTATTACAAAAGAAAAGAAAGTGCAAATTATATGAAGGTCAAATTCAATGCTTACTGGTCCCTATATTGAAAGGATCTAGTAATTAAATAGATATCTTGAACATGTGAATATGAGTAATTTCAAAGTCCGTTGAAAAGGATTCTTGTCCCGAGCTCAAAATCATATACCTAGCTAAAAGTTATAATTTCTTACCTAAAAGGGATGGGGATGAAGACTCTATCCTCTGTTTGAGTAGAGAGAAATAGGTGAGAAATAGAGTAGATTTTGAGGTTGTTTGCTATGATAGAGATAAAGGAGAGAGAGAGATGAAAAATAATGAGGTGAAAGAAAGAGAAAAATTGACTTTTGATTAAAAAAACATTTTTTTATTATAAAGGTGTCAGAATACATTTATTGGCGGTTCAAAACCGCCACTAACTGCACCGAAATAAAAAAAAAAAAAAGCACCCCACGTGAATCTCTTCGCAAAACGCGAAGAGATAAAAAAGTGGGTTTTTCCCACCCTCAATCTCTCTCTCACCAAACAAGGTTCCTCCCTCTATCTCTCTTCCTCTCATCTTTCTCTACCCTAACTCTCTTCTACCAAACAATGTCACCCACGTAAAAAAAAAAAATCACATCACCGACGTAAAAAAAGAAAAGAGGATCATATTCATAGCTGAAAAAAATGAAAATGGCCCTTGAGTTGTCGAGAGGAGAAGGAAGGAGAAAAATGAGGAGTGCCTCTTGTAAGGGAGACAATGATTCAGACAGCCCCAAAGACACCTCAACCTCTCTCTCCACCACTTCCATATTTCTTTCTCCCTCACTAGATCTCCACCATAACCATTAGTACTGTTCCACCACCACTATCCACCGCTACCTACTATATATACAGTAGTATACACCAACCTTCTTCATTAATCTATCTGCTCCTCTTCCCTTTCATTAATTCTAAGTTGTTTCTCAGTTTCATCGCCGACAACAGTGATTAATCTACTCGCTGCACTGTTAATACTAACTTGGTTAGATTGGCATCATGATAAGAAGCACGGCAAGCTCTGGCTCCTCACAACAACAAGGCATTGCTGCCATAGTTGGTGTGGGACCTAAGCTAGGCCGCTCCATCGCCGGCAAGTTTGCTCACGAAGGCTACACCGTCGCCATTCTCGCTCGCGACCTGGGAAGGTTGTCGAGATTGGCGGAGGAGATAGCAAGTGAAGAGAAAGCACAGGTGTTTGCAATTCGCATCGACTGCTCCGATTCCAAAAGCGTCAGGGATGCATTTGAAACCGTTCTCTCCCTCGGATTCGTGGAGGTTCTCGTTTACAATGCCAACTACCAGCCTCCTAATCCCACCTCCTTCCAAAGCCTCCCCCTAGAAACCTTCCAGAATTCGCTGGCGGTTTCCACTGTCGGTGCCTTCCACTGCGCTCAACAGGTTCAGAATTCATTCACTCTAGCTAGCTGTTTCATAACTAACATGGATCATATTATTGTTTGCTAATCAATTTGCTGGAATGATTCAAGGTGATTCCTAGCATGGTGGAAAGAGGAAAGGGAACGATTCTCTTCACGGGATGCTCTGCTTCTCTAAATGGCATTGCCGGATACTCCCAATTATGTAACTAATTCATATATATGTTTCACTTTCTATATTAAGTTAGTTTCATGATTTATTTCCACCAAATCAAGTTGTATGAAATGAGTACGTACTGCAGGTTGTGGGAAATTCGCGTTGAGAGGACTAGCGCAGTGTTTGGCCAGGGAATTTCAACCTCAGGGAGTGCACATTGCACATGTCATCATTGATGGTGTTGTTGGCCTTCCCAGGTTCCTTCATTTTCTTAGTTGCTTTAATCTCCGAACCAGATTCATGCATATGTGTTGTTTGTTTAGATTCATGCATATCCACGGCCTCTTCCTTTAGATTCCGATTCAAGTCTCAATCCGCATGCATATGTGCTGTTAAATTGGTTAAAAATACATTCACTCCAACGACACACATAAACTAGCTAAAGGCACATTCATACTACATTGAAATGTGTGTTGGCAAAAATACAGTATGATCGGAGTTAAAGTTAATCAATGAGGTTTAATCAATTTGCAGGCGAAAAAGTTTAATTGTTGCTGAGAGGAGTGGAGGAGGAGAAGATGGCACATTGGATCCCGACGCTTTGGCTCAAACGTACTGGCAGCTGCACGTTCAGGACAAGAACGCTTGGACCCAGGAGATGGACCTTCGAAATTCTTCATCAACTTTTAGATTCTTCTAGCTGGCTGGCAACTTATTAATTATTTCTTTCAACTAAATCCATTTCCAATTATTGATATAGTTAATTATAGATTCTCTAGCACCCACTTTATTGTCTTTTGCATCTGTTATTAGTTTGTATGTGACAGTACAGGTCAATGATATGTGATTATTTGGAGTTCTGTTTTTCATGTTTGTCCTGCTGTTAGGCAAGGCATGTGGGAGTGTCCTTGTGAACTAAATATGATGTATCATGTTGATGGTGTAATATTGCTAAAATGAATGAAATGAAATGTTTACGTGTATTTATGTGAAGAGTTTATTTGTCTCCTCCAACCAATTACTACTATATAGGTTGAGAAAATCATGATTAAGGACTTAATTTGTGTTAGTGATGGTGCTTTTGGAAGGGAGTGGGGGTCCAAACATGGGAGGGGCCTAGCATTGGAAAAGTAAAAAGGAGCCAAGGAATGTGACGGGAACAAGTTGCATGGATAAAACTACGACTTCGTGTTCTATTCTAGGACACATATACTCTGTATTCGCTCTAATCTCATAAACACTTTCTACCATCCATGTCACAATGATTGTCAGAGAATTTGATTTGCAATTTTTTTTAAAATGTTACGTGAATCTAGCGGTGAAGATACCTAAAGCGAGATAAAGAGAAAAGAGAAAGTGCGTGTAGTTTTAACTTAAGTAGCCATTCATTTACATTTCAGTTTTCATTTATTTTATTTTAACTCACTTTTTTTTCTAGCTATGATATTATATTTTATTTAAACCCATATATGCGCTATGTACCAAAAAAAAACCCATATATCCGCTGCTTGCAACTAAAGGGGTCCCATGTCACAATGATTGTCAGAGAATTTGATTTGCAATTTTTTTAAAATGGCACGTGAATCCAGCGTTGAGATACCTAGAGCGAGATAAAGAGAAAAGAGAAAGTGCGTGTAATTTTGACTTAAGTAGCCATTCATTTACATTTCAGTTTTCATTTATTTTATTTTAACTCACTTTTTTTTCAAGCTATGATATTATATTTTATTTAAACCCATATATCCGCTATGTACCAAAAAAAAACCCCATATATCCGCTGCTTGCAACTAAAGGGGTCCCATGTCACAATGATTGTCAGAGAATTTGATTTGCAATTTTTTTAAAATGGTACGTGAATCCAGCGGTGGAGATACCTAGAGCGAGATAAAGAGAAAAGAGAAAGTGCGTGTAGTTTTGACTTAAGTAGCCATTCATTTACATTTCAGTTTTCATTTATTTTATTTTAACTCACTTTTTTTTCTAGCTATGATATTATATTTTATTTAAACCCATATATCCGCTATGTACCAAAAAAAAAATACCCATATATCCGCTGCTTGCAACTAAAGGGGTCCCGTGAGATTGAACATCATTTACATAACTTCACACGACGTTTTCTTATTCAGTTTCTCCCTTTGATTATTTCAATTCCGGTATTAGCTTCATTCATAACACCTGGTAGAGTTTGCAACGTAGTTCTAGCAGACTAGTGATCCCTTTGACGAAATTATTTCCTTCCCATTTCGACTAGATTTCCAAATTCAAACATAAACATGGTGCAATAGCAATGTTGGAAGTATCTGTAACCAAAACCAGATTCGAAAAAGGGATACTTACAATCCCCTCCATTGTTCATCCAAGATCCAACTATACACCAGGTACACTAGGCCACTAGCCCAAACTGGAAAGCGCAACTGGGGGAACCAAGAACATTCCACTGTTAAAAAAAGAGGGTAAAAACCAAACAGCCTGTAATGCAAGTCTTCCTAATGAAAAACACACATCACCTACCAGAATTTCTCCATCCATACCTGGCTCTTGGAGAAAATTGTAATGGTCTGTGCATATGTTCTCCATTCAAATGCATATCGAAGTTGTATAGGTGTGGATGGCCATGATGATGACCATAACTGGACCCGAGATGCGGTGTTCTAGATGTGAATTCACGTACACGAGGCCTCAAAGGTTCCATCTCATAATAAAAGAATTCGCTTGGTTCATTCCTTCTCTGAGAATTTACTTGAAATTGATATGGGATGTGATGATTACTAGCATATAATGGATAATCTGGAACTTGAAAATGGTCAAATTGAGCAAACTCATGGCTTCCCCTGGTAGATCTGAAGGCTCTTGAAGATGTACTTTCATTCCATGTTGATGAAGTGGCCTCTTGAGGTCGATAGTCATTTGCTCTTCTGTAGCCATCAAGGTTCCTAACCTTATCTAGTTCAACGGATCTTCCTATTTTTGATCGTTTTGTATTCTGGATTTCACGCTGCCTTTTTGAACCTAACAGTTATAAGATATGAACAAGTTACTAACAATATGGAAAACTGTACGATAATGAAATATTGAAACCCAAACTCATCCACCAAAGGCAAGCCCTACCCTTAGATCCTTTATGTCTTTGCTTCAGCGCTCTCACAGACCTCGCTGCTGCCCCTCGTCTGTGCTTCTCAGAAAGCACTTTAACTCTATCAGCCTCATCGTTCCATCGCTAAAGCATGAAGAACAACAGAAACAATAAACACAAACATCATGAGGATGAAAGGAAAAAAAAAGATAACTGCTCAAGAAGACTGATTAATACCTGTCTGTCAGTTTTCAGTTTATAGAGATTACGGCCCTTTACAAGCAAAGGGAAAAGTGGAGCCAATTTCTTAACACCACTACTCCACAGCACCTCAACCTGCAATATGTAGAAGAATTTAACTTAGCAATGAATCATCATGATTGATAAAGAAGGAGTCACTAAAGTGTAAAGAGTTCCTTGTTCGGCAATAAACTGCAGGATATTAATCAGTAAAATCAGGCAAAGATATTTCTTTCACATGACATGCAACTATGAAACCAAGTATGGTTAACTTTGTTTTCTACTTCTGTTTGACTAGGGGAAAGCATTCTTTTAGCACAAAACATTGGTCTCTGTCTTATGTCCAATTTGGATTAGCTTCTAACTGACTAGAGCTTCTTAACTTGGATAAGTATTTGGTTCTAATTTACACAGGAAAAGGCCTTATAAGTGTTTATAAGTAGTTAAATGAGGTAGCTTTTGAGAAATTTAAGAAGCAAAAGCTAATTTCAACTTATACTGGAATTAATTATTTCAAAAACTCATACGTTGCAAAACCATTTTAACTTTTTATTTCCTATGAGAGTTTGTCGATGAGTATATCTAAACTGGTTTTAATAAAACAATTACTCCAACAACAACAAAATATCAAACAGTATAGGGAGTGAAATTCACAAGACAAAGTTGAGAGAGAAAGCAGAGGCTATATCAGCCAAAAAAGTAATTGCACTGCAAGGCTTATAATAAGAGCAAATATCACCAATAATTCATGTCCAAATAAAAGACTATAGGCGTAACACAGGACATGCCGAGCAAATATCACCTTTTTTGTGTATCGAACTCATTGCAAAGTAAACTTTAGGCTTACAGTGAAGGTATGTTGTTGTTTAGCTGCACCATAGCTCTCCTTCACAACCCTCCCGGCAACAGTTCTGCTTCCTGTTACTCGTCCATGCCGAGTGACTTTATCAAACCTGGTGAAATATATACTTGTAAAAAGAATATTTTGGGAGCGGAAGAAAAATTGTTTATTAAAAATGATGGGAGAAACAACTTACTTTTCATAAACCTTCTGTCTGAACAGAACCACATCACCCATGCAGACATCACCTGAGGAAAGTTAGAAAACTATAATTTATTTGAACAATGATAAGAGTAAGGCAGATGAAAGAAAAAGATAAAAACAATTTACCAGTACAATTAATGTTGAAAGATGATCTAGGATACAGGGTGTACCCACTTCCATGTCTTAACCTGAGATATCAATATAGTCACTTCGCATTGCACAGTAACTCAAAAGCAAAAGTAACAAGTCCTATCTTAGTTTCTAATTATTTTGCTTTTAGCTTTATGGTGTGCTTGGGACTTTTTGAGGGAGGGAAGGGGAAGGCTTTGAGAGGAAGGTAAGGGGAAGAGAATTCCACCAAAACCTTCAATTTAGACGAACTCCACAAAATAACTAGAGGAGGGTCTTGGAGGGGTTTAGGAGGGTTTCTTAAAAAACCTTCAAACTCTTACCGCCTTCTTAAAAAACTCTCAAACAAGGGGAGGGCTTCTCATAAGCCTCCCCTTTCCCTTCCCTCCATTCCAAATTTCAACTTACAAATACACCCTAAGCCTTAGAGGGGAAGTTTATGGATGACACATTTTTTCTTTTGTAGTAAAATAGTAATAAACTCAAGTAAAAAAAAAAAAAAAACTTCTATAGAAGAATGAAAATGAAGACATTAGACATCCACAAATGATCATAAGCCTTTCCATTTCATACAATCTCTCCCGCGTCCTGATGCTCATTTCTTAGTTCTCAACACAACATTTCTTACATATCCTCAGAGCTCAGTCAAAATTTTCCCACAGGTTCCAACTAGAGCTAAACATCACCACCACAAGCATGATTCTACTACACCAAGCATAATACTTAGATCCTCTATTAAGTTAGATACTTCTGGTTCCAGTTCAAGAAAAAAAAACTAGGAAAAATGCACCACGATTATATGAGCAGAAATGCACATCAGCATATGTAAATTTAGACATCAAACCAAGACTCAAATATACAACATTAGGGTTTATCAAATTGTAGAGAGTTACCTCCAATGTTCCCTAATCCTCGCAATGCAAACCGCTCGATTTCCTGCAATCCTGAGGCCGTGTTTCCGCAAATACGCTTTGCATTCGTTTAATTTCAAGGAATCTATATCCTTTCCTTCTGTAAAAAAAAAAACAAACTAACACTGAATTCAATTATCTTGATCAACACACCGATTGTTAACTCCATTTGTACAAGAATCAAATTACAGAACCTTGAAGGAGTGCGATAACTTTATCGGAGCGGGATTCATCATCGATATCACTGTCATCTGATTTGGACTCATCATCAACATCACGATCATCCGATTCAGAAGCTTCATCGGCATCGCAATCGATGAATTCATCATCATCTTCTTCTTCGAGAGCAGTGTCGTCGTCTTCGTCTTCATCAGAGGAGATTAGAATCGCTACGCTCTTTCCTCTTCTCTTCTTCTCATCATCCATTTCTGTTAACTGTCAAAGCATTCCCAATTCGGCAAATTCCAACACGCGCCCGGGTATTTATTCATTTGAACTTTTTTTGGGGTTCAACATTTAAAATTTTGTTTTTGGTCAAAACAAAATTGAAAATTGAAAGCAATGTGGTGGGCTTGGGCTGTACTTGGAATCAGTCCAAGTCCATTATTATTTATTATAGACTTCACTAAAATATATTAGGGATTATGATAGTCTATATATAATTATCAAATTAATATGATTAACTTTTTAAGGAGTTGTCTAAATTATCCATGAGACCTATAATCCAATATGATTCTTTGATAAAAACTTATGAAAAAAAGTTATGAAATTCTTTAACCACTTATTTTAAATTCTATCAGTCTATCCAAGATTGAGTAAAACCACACTCATATGTGATCAAAGACAACCTCATTTTTTAATTACACGGGATGGTAAAGCAATTTTCACGGCTTAGGTCTCTACCATTTTAATTTATACTCCTATTGTCTAAAAGAGAAAGATTTTATTAGGACAAGTTTTAGGATACTAAAATATTATAACATATTTGTATTTTTATTTACACAAATATTAGAGACATATTATTTTGGTCCACATGCCACCACAACTAGAGTATTATCACACATTTGTACTTTTATTTACAAAAATATTACACTGAGATATTGTTTTATTTGACATCCAACTAACATTCGTATTAGAGATGATTTTTAACTGCCGACAATGATGTTTGTAACGGTTAAAACCAGAGCTAATAAGTTGTTAGTTAGATTTCGAGTTGGAACAGTATGTCTAACTATTAGGACTATTTTATTTTAGGCATGGTTTCATACAAGTCTACAAAGGAAGAACATACATATCTAGTTCACAGCCCTACAATTTTTTCTAATCTGCCCCTGTTGTCCTGTGAGTACACCTATACGGCCCATTTTCTCTATAGACACAGCAAAGTCTCTGAAGAACAGAACAGGCCACTTGCTATAGTTAGCGACCAATGAAGCAGTTGTGTTGTCACCCAAAAGAGCTTGGTCTGACTGAAGTAGCCCTGAATTGTTCACAAGATTTCTGTAATACATGTTATCAAATGTGCTGGTTGTGACAGAATCCAGAGGCACCAAATTGGTGTCAGAAGCTTCTTGATTTGGACATAGCTTCTGCAAATTTTGAAGAAGTGAAGAACCAAGTGCTGGATCAGGTTTACCAGAGCCACCAAAGTCGAATAGCCTTGGCTTGAATGTAAAGCACTGAGCGAACCCAAAAGTGTGGGCACCTGCATGAATTAAACAACGTAAAAAAGGTTAATTGCTAACCAAGTAACCGCTACATGCCTACAACCATATTCTCCGCAGCTCGGCTCTCTGCTATAAATTCTTGGCCCTTGAATTTTATGTTAAATGGTTCAAATTGATTAGTAAAAAATTGAACCAATGAAAAGTTTTAAGCACATATCATTTTGCAGAACCACTAGAGAATCCAAGAACAGTTGATGTGAAGGGAGCAAATTAAACCTGAGAGTACTGCTACATCCTTCTTTTCAAGACCCTTGGAAATGAACTTGGCAGTAATGTTTTCCAGAGGTTCAAAGGGTGATGGCAAGTTATTTGCCTCGCTCTCGCTTGCTGTTGTGCCATCTCTACGACCAAGAGGTACAGACCAAAAAGGGCCTCTACTCTGAAAAATGAAAAAAAGAAGCAGTTTTAATATGTGGATTGAAATCTGGTGTGTCAAACTATGTTTCAATTTAATGTCCCACCAATAAGATTTTGATATGTTAGTTAAAAATCACCATGTAAGTTCATAATTGCTCCAATCATATATTTTTAAATTGACATGACAAGATTTTATTGGTGGGCTAGGAAATTGAAACACCGTTTGAAGACAGAAAATCTTGATCAGTTGGATGTACTCATGCAATAAGATTTCAATGCTCATGCATGCATGATTGAAATAGTTTGTTCTTGATCCACAAAAAATTGTCAGCCAAACACCTTTGTCTTGAACAATATGATATAAGTTCTTTGCATGCAAAATTAGCTAGTCCAAATAATTAGTCTCTTACAAGATAAACAGCTTCTCTTGCTGCTAGAGTAAGTATATCAGCACATGACACTGTGGATGGACAAGCTTTCTCTAATGCAGATTTGATTGTGTCAATGACCTCAAATCCTCTGATTGAATTTTTATTAGGCAGTGCATTTTTTTCACCCTTTTGAGTGCTGGTATCATCCAGAAGTACAGACCCATCACATCCCTATATATGTAATAGAGAAAATAAGAGAATAAGCACAAGTAAAATTAGCCAATTAGCCTTGACAATCTATTTAATCTAAAATTACTACTTTAATTTAAAGGAATAGCTAAAATTCAAACAGCTGATTTACATTGACAAAACAATCATGGAAATGAAGGCGCAAGAGAGAAGCAGCAATCCTTGTGTCATTGGACATAGCTGACAAGAGATTGTATCTAACAATTCTGGTCAGATTTGGACACGTTGTGTCATAGAAATTATAATAAAGTTGAGAGGACACGAGAGGACTAAGGAGCACAAGCCATAACATGAAAACAAAAGGATGTTTGTAAGAGATACACTCCATAAGTTGAAACTAGAGTGAATGCAACAGGGGAGGTTCTGTTTTACTCAATTTTAGAACTGTGTGTGACAACAAGCTGTGAAGTAAAACAATTTATAGAAGAAAAAGAAGCGCGCACTTGGAAGCTTAATTTTTTTTAGAGAGCGGCAGAGCCACTATCCACATGTCCCAATCACTTGAGTTTGGTACAAGTCCAGATTTTGAGCTCATTTTATTTTGGCAGACAAGTCTCAAGTCTGCATTTGGTTAATGGAATTAAATAGTCCCACTTCATGAAGTTAAAAGTTAAAACTGTGCTCTAAGTGGCAAAGTGACGTTTGCAGTATGACTATATTATATTATATCACTTAAAAAATCAGCATCAAGACAACTGCATATTGTATCGTTTATGTATCTTGTTTTTTTTTCTCCTACTTGTTCATAGCACTGCCATGATAGTAAGAAACCTGCACTTAAGTCCTATGCATTGTGGCCTTTGTGGGAGTAGGAAAAGAAATTTCAAAGCATGCAGAAATTATAGATAATATACCGAAAGTGCGTGCGTGAGTGAATCAGTCATCATGTACATGCATGTGGTGGAATGTGTGTGTACAGTCATGATAAAAGCTAGCAAAATAAGAGATAATAACCTAGCATTTTTGGGAAATGACATGGTTTATAGTCCAAGTAACCGCTCTACTAATTAGATATCCTTAAGTTTATATAAACGAGTCAACCATAATCCATAATTCTTTGATAAAAAATAGGTGGATGTTGATTGAAGAGGAACGACTAACTTCCGGTGAGTATGGGCGGCTGATTTAGTGGGTCTCCGTGTTTTGGGGTAGCTTCTCTATTATCTGGGTGCGCCGGGGGTGGTACTTGCAAGAACATTCCAACGCTTAAGTCAAAACGTGGGTGAAAAGCGGTAGTAAAGATATGGAGAAATGTGTTTACCTCATGCTCCTTCAAACCTTGCTTTTTATAGAGGTTGGACTCGCGGGGTTTGAGGTTGTCATGAGTGTTCGGTATGTTCTTGAGCTTTGCGCCATTATCATGGGTTGTAGTAACTTTGATGTGATGTGACGAAGGGAAAACCTTGGATCTTGATATTTGGATAAGGATTAGGACATTGGAAATTCGTCGGTTCTTTGGTTGGGTCGTCGTCAGTTCTTTACGCGCATTGTTGGGGGGAGGATCTAGTCGGGTTGCTACTGGGATGATCAGAACCTCGAGGAATTCGGGTTGCAGTGAGACCAATTATCCGACTATTGAAACAATCACCTCCTAGCTCCGAGTATGTATGAGAATGGATGCCTAAAGATATGAACGTGACCGAATTCGACTACCGGAACAGTAACCCCGCTCTAGGCATGCATGAGAATGGATGCCTAAAAATATGAAAGAGGTTGAATTGAATCGACCATCAAAACAAAAGGGATAAGTATCAATGAGTGCTGATCATTTCCAATATGAATCAATTTTAACATATGCGCTTTTAAAGAATGTAAAATATTATTGAGAACCATGAGTTGAGCCAATTGACTTAAAATTAAAATAAGTAAATCTATGAACGCACGCAAAATGCTGGAGTATGATGTCTTCGATCGAACTGGAAGAAGATAAATTGAATTAGACAAATTGTTTGTTATGTATCTTTTAATGTTTGATTTCCGACTTGGACTCCAATGAAGAATAGTGGGGTTTATATAGAATTATCGTCCCTTAGAACTTAGAAGTAAATCTCAATATTCTACATTCCTTTGGATCAGGAATTCTCACTAACGTGAAATTTAAAACCTAATTCATCAGAGACCATAATCTATTCCACTACAAGCAACTATTATTTGATTTAAATATTCCACATTATGCACATAGAGTTTTAGTCCTCAATAGTCTGCGTTCCATTCTTTATTAGTGATGATATTGTTATTTTATTTTCAGCACTATTCGAAATAGTAGCATTTTTTTTTAATTCACAATTCTCTCTCCAAAATATTTTGTGCATGCTGACAAGCGTATGGATTAGCTAAGCGAACCGGCCAAATTAAACTTTACTTGTGGTCTCAAGTTGAAGCCAACACTAAAGAGTACATTTTTTTTTACATGTAAGAGTAGTGAACAAACAGGTCCAATTAAATCACCAAAATAAAGGTGTTGCGTGGAGGGAGATGGTGGGTGAGATGGTGGTCTAAGCGATGCGGTGGTAGTGGTTGCATATGGTGCTCTTTCTCATCCGAGCAGAGGATCTACAAAAAAATACTCTTATACCCAAGTAAGTGTGTGAATGACAAGCAAGAGTTGAAATGGGTTAGAGCAACTCCAACCCTAAAATTCTTATTTGGTTTCTTAACACACTATTCAGCACTATTCATGTGGGCTCGTACTGCCACATCAGACTTAAGAAACTCTTAAGAAACTGAAGCAGATTTTGCTCCAACCCATGATTTCTTAAATTACTATTTGAAGGGTCCCACCCGTGTCCCACCATACAACATAAATTAATAATATTTATTTTCACCCAACTTAAATTACTTTTTTCTCCTTGTGGTCAAACCGGTCAAACCGGTCAATTTAAAAAAATTCAAAAAGAAAAGCCCAAACGGGCAGAAAACCGGCTCCAGCCGGTCTGGACCGGTCCATAACGGTGGGATGACCGACTCAGCCGGTCACCCACTATAAAACCTATTTTTCCTCACTCACTCTCCATTCCTCACTCAACCCTAGCCGCTCCTCTCCTTCTTCCTCTCTTCTCTCACGCTCATCTTCTTCCTCAAGCTCTCTCACTCACCTTCCTCTTTTCCCCTTCCTCTCTCCCTGACCTGCAGCACCTCCTCTCTGCCTCACTTCTCCTTTTCTCCTTCCTCTCGATGCCTCCCCTTCTCCTTCCTCTCTCCCTCACTTCTTCTCCCTCGATCTCTCTGGTCCACGCCTCCAAAGCCCCAGCCGATCACCAAACAGCAACCGCCTCCACCAAACAACCACATGCAGTCACCATCGGCCACCAAACAACCACCACCGCCACCATACAGCCTCAATCCGACCCCCACAACCCCTGTTTCATAGCTTCAAAGCCTTGAAGCTTGCAAAAATCCTTCCTTTTCACACATGCAAGGGGAAATACTTTCAGATCAGAGCTTCCAGAACTTCACCAGAGAAGATTTTTTATTTATTTATGTAAATATCAATTTTTGGGTTTTAAGTTTCAATTTCTTCATGTAAAGTTTCAATTCATTCAATAAAATTTCAATTTTCATCCTCTGATTATGTCTCTGTTGAACTTGAATTGTTCAATTTCATCCTTTCTGTTATGTTTGCCTCTGAAAGCTGTTGGGGGAGAGAGAGAAAATATATTATTTTAGTTAAGAAACTGAAAAAGCAAAGTTGCTTGCAGAAGCAACCATGCACTGTAGTTAAGAAATTGAAACTGTCAACTAAGCAAGCTCCAATGGGTTGAAAAGCTAAGAAACGATTCTTAGCATCTCCAACTGGTTTAAGAAACCAGCGTTGGAGATGCTCTTAGATTTATATAGGTGAGGGCTTTATGGCATCTGCAATAGCGGGGTACAAGTTTTAGGGTCCTGCTAAAGGGGGTGGGGTCCCATGGGACATAGATTGCGGAGGGCTTTTGGATTTCTCTAATCGCTGATTCATCTTGCAGAGACTCGTTTGCGTGTGAGCTTGACTTCCTCGAGTGTGGCATTGAGTTTGACTTTCTCAATTAACTATTAAAAAATGTTTGGAGAGCAAGTTCTCTTCACTTCATCGATGGATGAAGTTAAATTACACGAATCTCATCTCATGATTGTTTTATCGTTTACTATATTCTCTTCTTTTGGGTCGTACCATTAATTTTTCCGTTTTTTCTATTCATGAAAGATATGAACAATGAATATATGTTTTTTTCTAGAATGATTTTAACTCAACGGTATTTTTCACAGTGCATCTAAACATACACAAAATTAAATTGTCAATAATTTCATTAGACATGTGAAAATGACAAAAGGAATTTTGCAGCCCCACCCTACTTTATGGTAACAGCATCCTCCGCAAAGAAAAAGTTCTCTGAAATTCCCAACACAGATTGGATGGAATAAAATCAAACACTGCTTGTGAAAAGGCACCCCAGAACACAAGACAAGGAAATCAAAGGAAGAATGTTCTACATATCTCAATAACTAATTAAAAAGCGCAACTTTTTCCTTAACTAATTTATGATCATACATCAATTCTCTGATAAATAAGGATCTACAAACATGTCCCCATGACTTCAACAGAAGTTACAGCACAAGAAATCAAAGATACCCTGTGTACAGTCATAACAGCAAGAACAACTGCATCTCCAGAAAATAGAAGTCATCAGACAAAACAAAAAGGATGATATATATATATCTCACACAGTCCCATCATGTTTTCAGAAATTCAATTGAGAAAAGAAAAGTAGATTACCATTCATTGATGACCACGTCTTGTGGATCATTCGTGCTTGAGATTTCAATGGATTGTGCTTGAGGGGGCTCCATGGCTCTTCCTTTCCTTCACTTTCTCTCTTTCAAAGTCTCAGTCTATTGGAAATTTGACAAGTGATGAAGTGAGTCACTGAAAGCGAAAAAAGCAAGAAAATAAATGCACGTGAACGCACCGGGTCATGGCTGTTACAAAAGGCAACAAAAATGAAAAATCAAATGTCATTCTTAATTACTGATGATGCTGAAATCAAATATTTCCATTTCCCCATTTTTTTTTTCTCATTACATCTTCATTTTCCATTTTTACTTACTGAGGTGTTAACATCAACCCTTATAAAAAAATATTAATTTCACTTCTAAATTTTTTTATCTAATAAACTTTTTTAGTTTTAATATATATATATATATATATTTTTGTATTTTCATAATATTCGTTTTAATACTAATTTAGTCATCAATTTTTTGGTTACAAATTTAGTCAACAATTTATTACTATTATTGGATTCCGGATTTACTGCAAAAGAATTTAAATTAATTTGACAAATAATTTATTGTACACGCCGACCAGAAAATCCAACTTAATGCAATTGGCCGGAAAACACGATAAGGTACGTGTTATTCTTGAATATATACTTGTCTTGTCTTCCATGGCCAACAGAGTCAGGACACGTTACGTTATCATATCTGCACCAATCTGAAATTGCAAATTGACCATATGATCAAAGATGAACAAGATTTCTTCTGCTTTCATATTTTCTTTTGCTGATATGTAAGATGGGTAATTTTGGACCCATATACTTGTTTAGTAACTTTAGTTCCTTTAAAATTGTTATAATTGATTTTCCCTGTAGGCTGCCACTTCTCTTTTACCGAACATTCTTAAATTTTAACTTTTTAAGTGAAATCTTCAAAGATTGTTATATGAGAGAAGCAAAGAGGTTAATCTCTTTCCAATTTACAACATCTCGGCAATACAATTGATTTTATTTTTTTTACATTGGCAATACAATTGATTTGATTGAATTATTAAAAACTTTTTTCGCTTATAATTCATTAAACAAAATATTAAATCTCACCTAAAGTTATAAATGTGGTCTTCAATAATAGACCTAGCCTTTTGAATATTAGGGAATTCACACATGAGGGATCCAAATCCGTGTTCTTCTAATAGAGAAGTAAATTCTATGTTCTGTTCATCTTTTACTTCTGTTTGATCCAGTTCATATCATAATATTAGTATCTCTCTTTTTTTCTCTCCAAGAAGAAAGAAGGGTCCAGAGAATGAGAGAAAGATGCCATATCCAATTTATATCAGCATGGATACCGACACTGCTAACTTTGCGATTTGATCAGACTTGAATTCCAACATAGCCGAGAGGCCAAGTGAGACGCATCACATCTCATAGTCAATTTTTGACTTCATCCTAATATAGATGGACCTAAAACTGTTCACTTCTGTCTATTTTTTCTTCATTTTTTCTTACAGAATTTTTTTGATCAAAGTACAAAATAAAAGTGTGTCAGTTGATAGGTGTAATGATCCTATCTATGAACAAAAAATCTTTTGTTGTTATTTTTGTTAATCTTTTTACAGAACTTGTGTCACTGCTGGAACACTCTACTAGTAGTATTATACAAAATCTGCATCTAGATTCACATGCAGTAAACTCCATATTGAACATGCTCATTACTTTCAGAGACATCATCAATGATTCGGTAATGATGTTGGGAAGAACCTACAACAAAGTCCATTTGAACTTTAGTCAATTAGCATGATGATTGAGAACTTCCCTGCGCAGTCGTTTGAAAACATCTTTTTTTATCCTGCCCCGTTTGACTCAGCTACAAGAGCTGGGAAGAGTAGAGAGAATAGGGAACTGCGATGCTGCTGTTATGTAGAAGTTATATTGTTAGATATTTGCCTAATTTCAACAGAGATAGAGGAAAATGTATATATTAAGATTAAGCTAAACATCCTGCAAGGCTAAAAGAAAAAAGGACATGCTGTGAACAATACTGAACATGATGGATCATGGATTCATTGGTTCAAATATGCAGGAACATATCTCTGGAAGCAATATAAGACTCACCTCTCAGCGGTTGATTTCCCTTTCCCAATCTGTGTGTTGGGATTTTCTGATAACCCTCTGGGGCTGTGGGAATCCTGCCAACATTAAGATATATTTAATATTAAATGCAAGGCTTGTGAAATACTAAAGATACACCCTATAAAGCAAATAAACTTGTTCATGTCTTCTTGATCATAATTGACACATAAAAATGTCATATCATTACTGACAATAAGATTTTGAAATTAACATTTTAGTGATGAACCAGAAGAGTGCAACATGCCCATCTAAATTAGAGAACGTGGGCGAGCTACCCTTATTTATATTACCATTGAGGATATTCCGTTATGCAGCTGGGAGGAAGATGAAATATCTGGCTGTTGTAAGTTTCTCAGAAATCTATGCTCTAGCAACATGGAAGCAGTTGGTCTCTCTGCTGGATTTCTTTTGAAGCAGAGCCTCAGGAAATCTTTACCCTCAGGTGATAATGTTTCAGGTATGTGAGGGGTATCCTTCATAACCTTAAACATAGCTGCGGCCTGCATTGTTACATAAGAAGTTTATACGTTATTTTTCGATAAGCAAACCTCAGCATCTCACACAAGGACATATAAAAACACTGTCTCAATATGAAGTTGTAGTTGTAATTGAACAGATTTTGGTATCACCTGTCCATGAGAGTTATAATCATGCTACATGGTACTAAAGTAGTAAAGTGCTCTGAATAACAAACAGATAAAAGAAAAGGGGAAATTTGTAGCTCGTGCTTACTCCTTCGTACTCACTCCAAGGAGGCTTCCCCGTGAACATTTCAATAATTGTACAACCCAAACTCCAAATATCAATAGCAAAAGCTAGTTCAGAGCTGTTATCTTTTTGCATAACTACTTGCATAAGCTGTATGGGAAACAAGTGTGAGTAAAAAATGCATGAGACAGACATCACGGAGTAATGTAGAGTAAGAATATACCTCTGGGGCCATCCAGTATGGACTTCCCTTCAAAGAAAGATCAGCAGAATGTCCAGTTAGCTGTGGATATAGAGATCCCAAGAGTATTATAATGTGCACAAAATTACTGCTGGCAGCAATGGTGGTGGTGAAACCAACAAGTAAATTTCAAAAGAAACAATAATTAAATTCAAACTATAGAACAGATAAAACTTAGAGAATCCCTTCTTTTCAACAGTTCACAAATCTAAAGGTAAGCATACAAAATACTAGTTGAAGCAATGGAACTTAACAGATTTACAGGATTTTCTGCAAGAAGACTCTTTAGACAACTACAACTGAATATGCTGTAATGGTTGACAGAACTGTTTATTTCCAACCAAAGGAAATGAAACTTCAAAACAATAAATTTGTACTTTTTAACAAAATGCCTGAATTTGTGATGCAAATTCCTTCTTGGGGAATCTTTTAACCGCTTAGAAATCTAAAGTATTTCTAGAACAATCAGAGAACCATTCTCTCGATGGATAAGGACAGGACCAGAAATATATCATAGAGGGAATTTTACAACTCACATGCTTGGCCATCCCAAAGTCAGCAAGCTTAACAACACCAGCAGAATCAACAAGCAAGTTAGCCCCTTTGATGTCCCTAATTGCATACAAGAAAAGGAAAATAGAATGTCATCAAATGGTCCAAATACAAACTAAAATAGTAAGTCTAAAAAAAGAAAAAAGAAAAATCACTCTCCACTAAAAATATTTGCACAAATATCTGGTAGAGATTTCATTTACTAGGTAAGTACCTGTGAATTGTTTTTTTACTATGCAAGTAAGCCAATCCTGAAAGAATATGGCGCGTGAAATTCCGAACAACAGATTCTGTTATCGCACCACAATGTTCGCGAACGTATTTATTTATTGAACCGGGATGGACATATTCCAAATAAATATAAAACTTGTCTTCTACCTGAGAACACATAACCCAAAGATATTGTAAGGTTTGTGGAAGTTCTATAAATAATGATTAATCATGGACATGGAACACCTAATCACGAACAAGAGTGCTTACTATTTCACTACCAAAATACTGCACAATGTTCGGATGTTTCAGATGGCTAAGAACGTTAATTTCCTGAGAAAAACAACGGTAAAAATTAGTTTAAAAAACAAGGGAGAGCATTTTTCACACTTCATGTATCCTATACCTGCTCTAACTGCTTTATACACTCGGCAGATTTTGGATCATCAGAAAATATTTCTGCCTCTTTCATTGCACACAATGCTCCAGTTTCTCTGCAAGGAACCAAAACCTGTTTTAGAACTTCCATGAGAGAATTATAGAAGACTTAAATTGGCTAGCATGTTTGGATCATTTATTTTTCCTCAGATTCAATTCCCGCACTCAAGTTATTCACGGAAGCTTCTCATCAAAATTGATTTTGACTTTATAATCAATTGTAGAAGAATTTCCAAACATGCATAAAATTTCCATACACGTACCTATTGGTGGCAACATAAACACTTCCAAAGGTACCTCTCCCAATAAGTTTCCCCTTTTGCCATTGGCTTGTCATAGACAAGGATTCTGTCCTGGCCATGGCCACAGGTTGTGAAAAGGTTGCAGAGGGTGAAGGCAAGGATGTCCCAGCCCAAGGAGGCAAGGGTAAAGGGTGAACAGTGAGGGGAGCAATACTTTCACGGCGTGCTGTTGCGGTGTCATGGGATAACCTGGGTAGCGGCGAAGTGATGTGTTGTTGCCGGGGACTTCTTTGATGGGGAGAAGTAGCATTATTATCAGTACCTAGTGCTGATAAATCAAAGAAAGCTGGAGGTGGGTGAGCTTCAGATGTGGGCATCTCTGGTGCAGACCAGAACTGACTTCCTTTGGGTGATACATAATAATATGGTATAAAATCATCATGGCTGGTATTCTTTGGGCTGATTGTGGGGCTAGCAAAGGGACTGCTATGAGCACTCCTCGAGGGGACACTAATGGAGAAGTTGTTATTTCCTCGAGTGCTTGCAGTTGTAGAAGCACAACCACCAGTCCCGGGGGACCTCATCTCCATGTGCTCCGAATTCTTTCTTGTCTCTTGGCTTGCAAAAACACTGTGCAGACAAATCCAGACGTCAGGAAAATATGCAGCTACAAAACACCTCTTAAACGAGTTATGATTCAAAACTAGGCAGATTCAGTACTCATGGAAAAGAGGGAACAAAAGAAGGATACCACTAACATGAATAGGAAAATATATACTTGCCAAATGCAAGAAGTGAAACTGAACAACACATATTTTGCTGATAATTTTTTCATGGCTTGAAATTAAGGTGAAATCAACTAACTTAGAATAAAACTCATGTAATTTAGCAGATTCCACAAAAATTCTAAATGTATTGGAAACATGTCATGCTAATCTTTGCTTCTTATACTTCCAAAAACAACTTTTTCATAAATTTCATCCCATATACACTTCAATTCTTAAATTCATATAACATTTCTATCCAAAACTATCTACAACACTGTTTTTTTTTTTTTTTTCTATCCACCTTTCATTGTTATGTCAACCATCTTATCTCATACTTCTCTCATCTCTTTTTTTTTTTATGTAAAAAGCATTGTTAACATGCATTGTAAATATATACCTAATGTTTACAATAAAATTGCTGATAATGATTAAAAAGAAGAAGGAGAAGAATTACCTGCGCATCCGAAAGCCAGTGGTGACAATGCTGACTGGCTCGATAGGGGCTTCATGTTCTTGGCTTCTGCAGGAGGGGGCGGAGGTGGTGTCTCTGGGAGAGGGCAACCGGCAGTCGGAAGCGTCTTTCTGACGAAGCTGGGAGGGAGATGGAAGCTCCGGCAAGGGCAATGGCTGAGGCGCGACGGAGGAGCTGGTGTTGGAGCGAAGGTAGCTACGGGCGCTGGGAGAACGAGAGAAAGGCGCCACAGCGACGGCCTCGTAGACGGAGGTATCATCTTCTGTAACGACGTGGCGGAGCTTCCTGGCGCGTGTGGACTTTTTGCCACTCCCGAAAAGCCAGGTGCCGCGGGTGTTCTTGGAGACGGAGGTGGAAGGGGAGGATTTTAGAGTCGTCGGAGAAGAGGAAGAGGAAGAAGATGATGAAGAAGTGGCGGTGGAGGAGGAGGAAGCGAAGGTGGACAACCAGCGCATGGCGTCATTGTGTGTGGAAGAGCACACCGGCGGCCATTGTTGAAATCGATCTGCAGACAGAGACAATTTGATTAATTAATTTAATTAATTAAGATTTGAGATCGATCTTTCTTCAATTAATTGAATTGAATTGAACAAACAACGTTCTTGTTCTTGTTCTTGTTCTGGTTTGTTTGTGTGTTTCGTGTGTTTCTGCAAACAAACAAACGAGAACGCGTTTTCGCAACGCCAAATGCGCTGCTTCCTCTCTCCCGCCAATTGTGCCCAACGTTAATTCCTAACTTTTTCTGTTCTCAGCGTAATCATATTAACGATATTGCTGAGTGGTGATGACGAGATTATGGATAATAATACCCTGCCTCCCAAGTCCCAACACAATTGCCCCTGCTTTCAATTTACAAAACCCTTTCTCATTATTATCATATGTCCAATGTATAAATGTTATTTTTCACTTCTATGTCATTTGTATCCAATTAATTAATGTCACATGAACATCTTAAAACACTTGGGGGACACATCTTATGTATACAATCAATGAAACTATAATCATGAATCATTGATCTTTTCATATGTGTTGGGGTCTAAGAGTGTTTGTTATTGTAAGTGCTCTAAAAGCATGAAATGTGAATGAATCAATATTATTTGTATAGGGTGAAACAAAACCATTTTAGTCCACCTTTGGACCACTAACTGTGCAATGTTTGATATAAGATTTTAAGAGTAGGGTTAAATATGTTATATACGGGTGAATTGAATATGGTACCTTTAAAAAAATTCATAGCTTTTAGTCCTCAAACATTATTGAAATAAATCAAGTTAGTATTTATTGTACTTTTTGTGAATGTTTTTGTGTATTAGCATTGATTTTTAACCTCTAAGAATTATTTATTCATAGTTTTAGTGCCGGTTTAAACCGCTACAAAAATGAATCAATTTCAAGATTAAATAAACCATTTAAAATATTTTATTAATATATTTAATGGTGGAGACCTCTTTTAAGGAATTTTTTTATCTAATCTGCCAATTAACAACAAAAAATTTGTAGTGGTATCTGGTCCATATTAGCCAATGCACTCTAAAAATGAAAATCTTCCAGATTTTTAAAGACCCTTGCACATTTATTATATTTTTTACATCTTGAAAAAAAAAACTTGCCCTTTTATTTAAAAACTATACTTTAGTTTTTTAATTAATTCAACTTGCGAAAACTAGACCAAACACACGGTAAATAGAGAGGGCTGAGGAGGAGAGGAGTGTGCACACATAACTATTATTTATTTATTTACCTTTTTTTGTCAAAATTCTTTCACTAACGAGACAAAGCCCATAGAAAGCAGCCAGAGGCCCAAAGCAACACATACAAAAAACAAACTTGACATAAACCCTTATCCTTAGACCAGAAAGAGAAGAAAAAAAATCTTATATGAAACCCTAATGCTAATCCTTTTTTTTTTATAAGCCAAATGATATATATAGGAAGCACAATGGGTGCTTTTTTAAGTCATTTTATAAAACAGTTTATGCACAATTTACCACATCCTTGTCATTAGGTGAATAAATCAAGAGATTCAACATATATTGAATCCAAACAGAGAGATCGTCAAAATTTCACTTAGATGCAAAAACTTCTTGTTGTACTCAATCAACTTTTTTGAAACTGTAATTTTTTATTTTTGTGAATTACACCGAGGATCTTAAACTTTTGGAAGTAAAAAAGTTCTATAATATACTTCACGAACTTGAACTTCCGAGAGAGAAAAAAAATGGATAAACTACCATTAAAAGTTAGGAAAATGATTATTAAACTTCAAAATAGTGTCAACATTATTTAGGCATCTACAAGCAATATACACTTCCAGTGGTTTAGAACTGCTAGCGTGTAACTGTTAGAAATTCATTTCCATCTCTCTATTTTAATTATCAATGTCAAAATCAGATGTCAATTGTATGTCGAATCTTATACGGTACTATAAAATTTATTATCAATTCAAAACAATGTCATTAACCTCAGCTCACATTATCATTTGTCTAACGAGCAATGCACATTTGGGGAAAATTGATTGGGGATCAAACAACAGGGTAAAGGTCAAAATGAATTGGTTGTCTGAAACAAGGTAAAATCTCAGTTACCAACAAAAAGATGGTAAACGTTCCCTTTGTGGGTAGATAGAAAAGAGTTGAATGGAAAGAGCAATTGAGTGGGGTATTGGTTGGGTAGGATGGACAAAAAGGTAGTAGTAGTAATATCGGACAACACACACACACAGCAACAACAGATGAGAGTAGCAGGGGAAGTTATTGATGGCACCAGATCAGAATATTCATGTCATCCATTTAATAGTAATAATGACAATAAAGTCTCCTTGGTATTCATTCCATTATTTTGTCAAATCCATGCACGTGATCGACGCACTCCCTCCCTAGTTCTCCTCAACGCCCTTCCTTCTCCCATTTTCTTAGTCAACAGCGACAAAAAGCATTATTAGTAGCAGCAAAAAGAAGAAAGAATTCAAGTTTGAAAAATACTTAATTAATTGCATGTGAATGAGACAAAACAATACACAGTTGCTGTTGCAGCAGGGGGTCACCTGGTCAATTTCTTGCAACAAAGTCATCACCACCTCATTAATCACCAAAAAAATAATGACTGAATGGATTTAATCACAACATAACAACCATGCTTAGCTTGGCATGACATGCAAGTGACATGATTGTTTACCAAAGTTGAAAACCGCTGTTAAATATGTAGTGTTAAAAAACACTTTTGATATGTTTCAGACGATGTATAACTGCCATAAAATTTGTGTATGTTTCCATATGAATTTTTTGTGGGGATTTATATCACAAAAAAACATATATTTTGTGTTTTTTTTAACATTTCACATTTAGCGGTAGTAGAAAACTCGACTAAACACGTATGTCGCTTAAATGTCGTATCAAAAACGAAAATGTTCAATGTAACATTGAATTGTACAAACCATTGTTTGACACCTTACTTTGTGCCGATTTTTGCCCCATAAAATAAAAAATAAACAATTTTTCATTTTGTGACGGTTATAACTTACAAACTTCTACAACCATTTTTTTCATGTTTCAGCAATTGTCTTAAATCAAGTGTGACGGTAGATTTCGGTCCTACTTTATGTACAAATAGACATGATTTCCAATTTTCTCATAATGGAAAGCCTAACAGCTTCTCCAAACATTTTTGTTTGGTAAGCAGCTTCTGCAAACATTATCTCCCGACATAAATAACAAGTAAATGAAGGATGAAAGTGAAACAACTTTTCAAAATTAGCACTTAAAATAGAATAAGTTTACGAAATCGTGAAGCTATGATCCTATTGTATTAGAAGGTAAATCACTTAGACCACTTTTATCTTTCTGGTTTAATTCCTCTATTGCTATTCCTATTATATATACTCCCTCCGTCCCCATATATAAGTCACTTTTTGAGAGATTTTTTAGTCCCAAAATATAAGTCACTTTATAATACCAATGCAGCACTTAATATTTTTTTCCAAACTTACCCTCATATTTAATATGAAAGAGATAATGTAATTTTGAAACAAAATTAATTTGGAGAGAGAAGTTGATGGGTAATCTAGGAAACCCAATAAAACTTTTTACAAATTTAATGCTAGCAACTTCTTTTCTTAATCCTAGAAAATTAGGTAAAAATGACTTATAAATGGGGACGGAGGGAGTATCATTTGAATCAACACATGATCATGTTCAAAAGCTAAGAATCATGAATCCCATAAGGAAAAAAAAAGTGTGTTTGACCCGCCAAACCAACTCGCCAAGCGCAGCGCGATAGGTTAATTAATACAGCTCGTTAACTCATCACATAACTCATAAATTCATGCAAACCAACTTACAAGCCAACTTATATATTTTTTTGAAAAAATATATATTTGTAAATGTTTTGAAAGTCCAACTCAAGGCCAATTTTTTAAAATTAATTTTCAATTTACTGACTTCTACCCCTTTATGGACCTCGCGTAGAGTAGGAACTTTTACATTATATCATTAGGTTTTCCTTTTTTATTTTATAGCCCGCAAACTCGTCATCAAATTGTGCGGATCTTTTCCAACTCGTACTCTTTAGTCAACCAACTCAATTCAATCGGTTTTAAGCATGTTGAAAGTGAGGCGAGGTAGGGCATGGCAAGGTGAGTTGACCCTGGAACTATAAATTAAGGGATTTGGCTGTAATAACTAAAAAGTTAAGGGGTTAATCTGCTAAAAAAGTCTTTGAGGCACTGAAATCACATTGATCGAATACCATATGAACCTCTTTCATGACCCTCCTTTTGATTTAATAACATATTACGCACAATAATTAAGTCATATAGAAAATTATTCTACACTTCATTATTTTGAAAGCTATAATTAATTTTAGACTGAAACTTATAGTCTTATACTACTAGTTTTTGGGTACCAAAATTAGTTCTAAATAAAAACATGATTCAAATATGCTATTATTAAAATATCTAATCCTTTTAGCTCTTCTCCTATAAGTTTTTCAGTGCCGTGACTATTCACTTGAACTCCTAAAGAGAAACTTAAAAATAAGCATGAGTTTGAAGAAAAACTTCAATGTATCTGGATGTAATTAAAAAGAAAAAAAAGGGCTGATAAATTACCAAATTACTTATAGTTATAATAAGTATGTGTCATAAAAAAAATAAGTATGTTAAACTAAGATTATACTAACAGTTGTTGTTAACACCAGGTTCCAAAAGTTAAGTTAGAGGCATGGTTAGTCTGACATGTTCATTGAGGTTCCCTGTTTATGGGGAGGATAAAACATCATTAATAGGTATTGAAACAGAGAAAAACAGGGGAGGAGAAGAGACAAAGGACGAAAGGAAAAGATGAAAAGACAATGATCCCTCTCCTCAACTGATCAGTATGAAGCAAACACAAAATTGTACCTCATCAGAGGCAGAGAGGTGGAATACATTAATGATAGGAGTGATTCTGTACGCAATTGCTCACCAACACACTGAGTCACTGCACCCTCTCTGTTGCTGTTTCTGCTGCCTGCCTCTGCCTCTGCAATCACTGTCACTCACCACCATCATTCTCCCTCCCACCCTTTTGCCCCCCTGGGATCCTCCTGCGCTCTTTCTTTTCACCATACCCTTTAATTATCCTTCCTTCACAATTTTATGCTAGCTACTCATTGATTTTCAGTACAATTAAATTTGTCAATCTTAATTTGTTAATAATCATGTAGAGACTCAAACTCACAAACTTTGCTTAAATTAAAACAAATCCGTATCAATTTATTTACGCGTTTCTACTGCATAATTAATTTGGGTGTTGACATTGAGAACATTTTCGGGAATTTATGGAGTAGTAGATGAATTGTATGCAGTTTCAAATCCCAATTAGAAAGGCTTATGTTTTGCATTTTACGAGGGCATAGCTAAAGAAGGCAATGCTTATTTTCAAATATGGCCGGGGATGACTTCGTAATTTCCACGCGTGAATTTCAATGTGTAATCATAAAGTGTGTTACTATAGCTTTTGCACCCTTTCAGTTTTTTTCTTCTATGTATTTTTCAGCTGAAAACTATGTGATTAATTCTTTTAAAATGAATAAGATGCTAAGTGAATCATTCTCTACATACCCCATTTAGAGATCAAATCGTAAACTAAATACAATTAAGATTTAGTTATTTATCAGTTATGTTAGACTTTATCAATACCCCTTAAGTATTTCTTTTTTTGAAAATACCTCTTAAGTATTTCTAATCATTGAATTTTTGTTTATACTATTTTTTACCAAAAATTAAATGAAACTAGCACGTGGCATGATATCAGCATTATATGGGATCGCCCAGGTCCTGACGTATAACCGGAAGTTTGAAACTTCAAGGCTGGGTAAGCTATAAGAAAATCAAAGCTCCTTTATCACTAAGATACTCCCTTCGTTCCTAAATATAAGATCTATTCCAAAAAATTGCGCTTATTAAGAAAGCACTTAATGTGACTAATTAATGTATTGGTTTTTTTAAAATGCATACATTCTTCCCTATTTACCCTTTATCATTTTCTCTCACTAATAATCATTGCATTCATAGTTAGTTGAAATAGTAGTAATTAATGGTAGGTGGTAACTTTGGAATTGAAAACATACAATTAATGTGAGGGGTGAATATAGAAGAGTACAAAACATTTTCTTAGATTTTTGTAAGAGGTCTTATATTTAGGAACATGAAAATTTTAAAACTAGGTCTTATAATTAGAAACGGAGAAACGGAGGGAGGGAGTAGTAATTTGTCATAGTACCATTAAATTACTATACACTTGAAAAAAAAATTCCTAACCGTACTATAAAACTAGCTAATTCAAAGAACAGAAACTTAATGCTTAAAGAGTTTAGTAGTAACTACACTAAATCAACAAATGTATTTTTCATACATGCATCACTCAGAAATCAAATTCCAACAAAATACTTAAGGAGTTAAGGAGATTAGCTATCTATACTCTTCAATTTTACTATTGTGCTACCAACAATATGATTTAAAAAGTATAATAAATGTCCGTGCAAAAGCCATGTGGGTACGAGGGGGCAATTGGCCGGTTCATATGGTATGTACTTTTTTAAATTTATTTTAATGTCAATTTAACTTGGTGCTTGCTTAGTTATATTAAGAAATGCAATGCAGTGGTTTCGTGTAAAAGAGGATCTGGAATAAGCAGTGACGGCGATCGATGGTGATGGAGTCGTCGAACGGAACAGTTAAATGCGGGGGAAAGCTTAAGGTTTAGTCACTTCAGGAAAGTGAATGAATGAATCATCAGTAGTGAAAATATATACCAAAAAGCTGGTAAATTACAACATGTCAATCAAAATGCCGATTGTGCTACCTAGCTACTACCTGCATGTGCGCAATAGCTAGCGGAGGAGCGCGGTGTTTGACCGGTAATAACAGGTCACGCTCAAAACCGCCTTGATGCTCGTGCTGGTTTAGCGGTTTTTAGGTGAGATTACGAGAATATCCCTGAGTGATGGAGAATAGGGAGGGTTGACGCGCACGGTACACGGACGTTTGCTGCAGTCTGTAGCTGTGCAGTGCAATACAATCATCATTACGTTTCTCAGCAAAAGCCTGATCTTCAACTTAACTAGCAAAAAACTAGTTAAGTTGAAGATCAGGCTTTTGCTGAGAAACGTAATGATGATTGTATTGCACTGCACAGCTATTCACTCTTCTTCCCTGCTTAACATTCAATAAAAATATATTTCATTTTATCAATAGTAATTAATAGTAAAACTTTTTAATTTGAAAGACTCATCATTAGCATTGGCTTTTCATTTTGTTTTGCATTACCGGATATGAGAGTTGATGACAAGATCCAGTTAGTTTACAAGTTTCAAAGTCTCTTTAATGGCAGGAGATGATATTACTCCATCTCTCTTAATTGTCATCACCAATTTTTATTTATTGCACATGTCCATATCAAGTTTTCACTATTTTAAACTTCGCTTTTTAATAATTACTATTTGAATGACAAGTCAATTTCATTTTACAATTTCAAAGTTTGGTTAGTAGTATAAAGAAAATAAGTCAATCAAGATCACAATAGCTAAATATAAAATGCCTAGTTGATTTTGTATTTATTTCAAACAAATGTAAGTTTTAGCATTTTTGTATTTGAATTAATAGTCTCATTGACATCAACTATATGGATTTTACCAATAAGGTGTAGCACAACTAGTAGATAGTTGTACTCATTAAACATTTAGTTTAATGTTTAATTCCTATGTGGTGTATGAAGAACATTTATTGGGAGAGACCTACCTACTTAATGTGATCTTAGAAATTCGAAAGATTACTTTCATGGCTGCCGAATGTGGGCATAATTTGGGAAAAAAATTATGTTAAATTAAAAAAAAAACTCAACTTAGAGGAAACATTTGAATTAAGTATTACTATTATAGTATTATGATTACTTTTTGGAAAATAGAAAGATTTTATTGGAAAAGATAGTATTAATAAAATAATTAAATTTTTATTCTTAAAGATAGTTGTAAAAGAGTGTTTAATGTAGCAACTTCATATTTTAAAGATGTTAAATTTATTTATTATTTGATGTATACTTTTTCTCTAAAAAGTAGAAGACTTGTGAGAGAATGTTGCGTAGCATTAGGGATTTCATAAAAATTATGAGACACCAATATGCATATTAATTCTCCCACATTCAAAGAAACCATGATCTTTTCAGAAAAAATAAAAAAAAGGGGGGCAATTTTATGTTAATAAGATGAGCACCACAAATCATGAGCTCAAAGTCGCAGAAGAATCGGAACTAACTAACAACATATCAAACCGATTGACTGAAATTGATGGAAGCCGCGATGAATATTTTATATACGTTTTTGTTAATTACAAGTTGCCACCTCTTAATTAATCACGAGACTAACCCATTTATTAACTAATATCATATATAGAAAGTCTAAATTCAGTAACCAAATATATAATGTGCAAGATATAAAATATTACTAAAATAAACAAGACAGTTCAGAAAATGACTAAAAATAACAGTGATAGGTGAAGCATAACATAGGGCAAAATGGGAAAAGAGGGATAGATTTATGAAGAAGGGAAGAGCACTAGCTGTGTCTGTGTGTGTTGCTTGCGCTTGTGGGCTGTGGCACTGCTACTCAATAAACTTGAAAACACCAAACCAAACCCTCTCTCCTCTCTATAAATCGTTTCCTCTTCTTCTTCTCTTTCATTTCCTCTCATTTCTCAACACCGTGAAATTCTTGATTCTTCTACCTTCCACACTTCACTGTAAGTTCTCTCCCTCTCTGTAGAATCACGCGTTTTTTGATTTTGTCACTGATGGATCTCGGTCACCACTTTCTTTCTCCGCCGAAACCCTTCGATTTGTCTTTTCTGCATTCAAACTTCACCAGCACGCAAACAACGCCATTTCCAGATCTACTACTACTACTACCAGTGCAACTTTCTTTAATTTTTCTCTAATTTCAACGTTTTGACATACTGCTAATTTGTTTGTTTGTTTTCGTTTTCCCCTTTTTCATTTGATTCTGTTCTGCTGCTGCAGTGTGATTTGAAATTGAAAATTACAACCAATCATCGTTGATTGACTCGTTTTCATGTCGGTTAACACAGGATTAGACGCTTTTAATGACCTAGATTAGTTTAATAATTTCTCATGTCTGATTGTAAATCCCGATCACGAATCGGTACATACATGAAGCTTCTTCCGTGATTCATTTACCTCAATTTCCATGCCTTTTGTCTCTCTATTTACAGCTAGCTTTCACAATTTCTTTATTATTTTATGCATTTGACTCTTTCTCTCTCATTCTCTCTTGTTTGTTTCTGTAGAAAATTGAAATCCTGGTACTGCTATTGCAGTGTTCTGAAAGCTAGATACTAATTTAATCAAATCAAATCGCTCTGATAGAGAAAGGACTCTTAATTTAATCTAATTATATTAATTAGGGATTTTATTTAATTTAATTTAATTAATTAACCGCAGAACTTGCTTGTTACAGTGACTGAGGAAGAAGAAGAAGAGAGAAGGGTAACAGAGGGAGGAAGATCGGAGAAGATGTCGTCGTCGTCGTCATCATCGAATTCGCCGTGCGCGGCGTGCAAGTTTCTGCGGCGGAAGTGCACGCAAGAGTGCGTGTTCGCGCCGTACTTTCCGCCGGACAACCCGCAGAGGTTTGCTTATGTGCACAAGGTTTTCGGTGCCAGCAACGTGGCGAAGCTGCTGAACGAGCTCAACGCGGCGCAGCGAGACGACGCGGTGAAGTCCCTGGCGTATGAAGCGGAGGCGCGGCTGAGGGACCCTGTGTACGGTTGCGTTGGACTCATCTCCGTTCTTCAGCACAAGCTCAGGCAGATCCAGGTGGAGCTCAACACTGCCAAGAAGGAGCTCGCTACGTATATTGGACCTCAGGCACTGCAGGGCTTGCCGGCGCCGATTCTCCAGCAGCAGCACACCAGCCACCCGTTTTCGTCTTCACTTTACCCTTACAGCGGTAACATCACGGCGGCGACGGCGCAGATGGTGATTCGCGATCCTCAGCCGCCGCCGCCGCAGCAGCATCAGATCTTGGAAGCTCAGCAGTTGGCAGCGGCGGTGGCTGCGAGAGAGCAGCAGGAGATGTTTCGGAGTTACGAGCAGCAGCATCAGCAGCAAGAGTTTCTGAGGTTCAGTGGCGGGTTTGATGTGGGTTCCGGTGGTTCTCCCGGCGGTTTCAGCCAGGTCTCACCAACTCCGGCTGTTGATCAGTTGTCTCCTTCGTTGGCTTTGGGTTCCTTCGACAACACTTTCACTCTACAGCAGCAACCACAGCAAGGAGAACCTCATTCACACCCTCACCATCTCTCACTTCAGGCACAGCTTTTACTCCCTCCGCAGCAGAAGCAGGTGCAGCCGCAAACCCAGCAGTCACAACTGACCCACCATCACCACCACCAGCAACAACCGGAAAGCGAGGAATGTAGGAGTGTGGGTCCATCCTGTTGACTTCCAATTTTGCAGCTCTTACACCTTCCTGCTTTTTCATCTAACAATTTTTAGCCTAGGTATGTTCTTAATCTTACTACTCCCTTTTCCATCAATTGTTAATTTTCCTTATTTTTTTCAATTTCAATTAATTTATGATATAGCTTTAGATATAGGCCTGTTCACGTGGTTTTCATAATACATGGTGATTTGCGCTTAAGAATTTATGATATCTATGCTTTTGAGTATGGCATTGTAATTATTAGCTAGCTAGCTAGCTTTTTCATAACTGGGGAAATCTAGTTTGGTAGCAGAGGAGAAAGCTGGTATGAGCGTGTGTTTGAAACCCCACCGGTTTCCATCCATCCATGATAGAGTGAACCGTTAGGGGAATGGTCTAATCACAATGAGAGGCGTGTAGTCTAGTTCATGAGCAGCACATAGAACAATAAATTGCCATATTAGACTTGCCAGCACAGAACAGCATATTCTACCGATTTGTCTGTAAAATGAAAATGTCATCATCCGATCCTCAGTAGTAACAACAAAAAGGAAAAGTGTTAAAAAGTTGTATCGGATATTATGCTCTGAAGTCAAGTAATGTAGTACCTGTAGGTGTCAATTGCATTTGGCAATCTATCAATTCAAGACATTGGCCTTTGCAATCATCTAGCATTTTGTGTAAATATATAATACTCCACATTACCTAGCTTCAATGTGATAGCTCGTGTTCACCTACTAATGAAAGGGAGGGATTATAAGCTTTGTATCGTCTGAAAGGGAATTTGTCGATACCGACGTGCCAGCCAAAAAACGTTGGTATATAATACAAGATATATCTAATTGTAGACAACAGGTTTGGTCTGCTTATGTGGGATCCGGTCGTAAATAGTTATCACACACAATCTCTATTAGGCCAATCACATTTCATATCACAACTTAAATTTTTTTTTTCAACAAAATATGATTTATTTAATAAGCCGTTATATGTATTCACATTATTTTTTTTTATTTCATCTCCATTTTTTTCTGTTCATATTTCTCTTCTCTTACCTACAATATTACTCACTATATTTGTTATTTGTTTCTCATCTTTTTTTTTATCTCTATTGGGTGGAGGTTAAATGGTTGTATCCCTTTCACATTGTGCTTACATTTCTCTCTTTTTGAGCTAAATTATATGCACTAATAAGTAAAGAATTTTACAACATATTTTATTTATATATTATAATGTTTCATTTGGTATTTTCTTATCTTAACTTATTTATTTATGATGTGGCAATAAGTGAATCATAAATCAATTTTAATATGTTCCTACTTACTTTCTTTTTCATACTATTTTCACCAACTTTCACCCCCATATTTTTCTCTTCTTTTAGAGTTAGTGTAAAATTTAAGGGCATGAGATTATAAACTCCTATTCATACCTTCAAATAGTAAGATGGGAAAACCCTTTTATCTTTGATCTGCCATGATTATTAATTGTTGAAAAAATAAGTTCATGTTGTCTCTTTGGAACAGAACAAATGACGACTTCAGCTAGTGGGAAAGATGGTAGTCCCTTATTACTTTCAAGTATATGAAAGATTTCCTTTGTTGTCATGCATTGATTCATTGTTACATCACTATTTGGCTGCACACACAGTATCCTGTGGCTACTCAAATCGTTTGTCTATATTTTGCAGGTCTCGTCGATGACATTTTATGCATCAAACATATGTCATGATGCATTTGTTTGACCCAGTTCTTACCTGCCGGATACAAATGCATACAAAGGGAGAGAGAGAGAGAGAGAGAGAGAGAGAGAGAGAGAGAGAGAGAGAGAGAGAGAGAGAGAGAGAGAGAGAGAGAGAGAGAGGTAAAGCATATATATGCGGGATTAATTGGACCGCATTATTTTGCATGGCTTTGGACTTGGAGACTACCAAGAAAGATTCGAGAAAGTAAGACTTTCACCGATTTTGGAGATTTTTTCTGATGAACTTAAAGCAGTAGCTACGTTTTGCTTCCTTTCTTTTTGTCCAAAACTAATATTGTAAATCAGTCTTCTGACAGCTTTTAAAGGCGTTTAATTACTATCTCCATCTTATTTTTCAAAGCATGCCTATCATCAGAGCTTCATAGTCATTTATAGGAGTTTAATTACTATCAAATATACTACTCCATATATAAGAATAATTTTTTTGATCAATTTGCGATCGAGATCGATAGGTGCTGCCAGTATTATGTGTATAGGAGAATGATATTTGGCACAACACAACAATTGTGCATAGCAATTTGCATTCTTTGATTGCTTATTAAATTTGAAAATCATTAAGGTGTATTTGTTTTAAGTTTTAACATTGGATAAATGTGAAGGTATTATAGCACACTTTTCAACGTAGAAAAAACACATTTTCTTAAAAGGAATAAAATAGTTGGATAAAAAAATGACTTTTACATTCAACTTAGGATATGTTTAGTTTAATTCTAAAACAATTAACTGTGGATTAATCCAATTATTTATTATTTTTGCTAGATGTAGATCTCGCATAAATGTGAATCCCTTTAAATTTTTCAAACAAACACTCTTAACTATAATACGAATGAGCTCCAATACAGAAAAGCATAGTTTTTTCAATGCACAAAATGTACTTTTACTAAATGGAACTTGGCCCTTGCATTAATTCAATGTGCTTTTACTTTATTTTTTATTTTTTTTTGAAAGATATCTGGAAGCTTTTACTTTCACTTCAATTGTAAAGTAAACATACTTTACAATAACCCACAAAAATTTGAATAATAAAAGTTTATTAAGTGAACTGAATACCTAATTGCTAACACACATAAATTTTAACTGATTAATGAATGTGTTAATATTTGGAAAAAAAATTAAAATGAGTGTTGTTAACATTTTTTATGTATGCTTTAAATACTTAACAAATCATGAGAGAATAAATATCCAAAAACAGTAACATCTATTTATTTATTTATTTATTTATTTATTTTTTATCTTTCATGAGGCTAAACTTGATAGATGCTCATTCTGATACAATCCATTTTGATAGATGCCCAGGATTCAAACTTGTTCATCTAGTTTATAAACCAGCATTTTTTTTTATTTGGATATTGCTATAGTGCAAGACACTAACCTCCCTATTTTATTAGAAATATTCTACTAACCTCCCTAAACTTTATTATTATTGCACTGACCTTCCGTAAGATTTATCACACCTCTCGATAAAAATTGCTGATAACTAGTCCTTTTATTTCGGGTTATGTGTTTTTATATATAAAAAAGATTTATTGATGAGAAGTATAAGAGTTTAAGGTTTACAAGATCATATGGGTCTATAGCTCTTTGACTTGCGAAATTAGAATCATGCATAATAGTAGATTAGTATAAATTTGATATCTTACCATCCATTAGTTTCGAAACTCTCTAATCTCTATATATTGTTATAAAAATAATAAAGTAAAAAATTCACATAAACACATCAAAGAAATACAGATTCATGGTATGTGCAATATTTAACGAGTAATTTGTAAGCAACCGATAATATTTTGTAATAAAGTTTTCGTGTAAGTTGACCAACTAAAATAAAATTGTGATAGTTCTTTTTTCTTCTTCAAAGATTGCACACGGGTAAGTGTTTTGGAATCCGGTATTACTCAACCGTGGGCTGATACGCTTTCCTTAATTGACTTTTCTTGGGTGCTATTTGTTATTTTCATGGTGCAATTTTAATAATTGACTTCTATTTGTGTTATGTGAGTTTGATGTCGCATGTGTTGCATTTTCAATTGGAAAAAAGACAATTGGACGCAAATAAAAATTTGGGATATGATATAAAGGGTTGTTTAAATAACTCATGAAAATTTTTTGGTTAAATAATTCATTATCCAATCATATTGAACATAAGTGAGTTGAAAATTCTATATTTTATCTATTAATCTATTTATAAAAAATCATATTGGTCCATTGAGTTTTGGGTTGTTAACCCACATTGATCATTTAGACAGCCCCTGATACAAAATGATATGTGATTTGACGATTCTGGTCAAATCACGACAATAATGTTAACACTTAACATGAGCGGAATGAAGAGCTTCTCAATGATCCTGGATGAAGTATTGGAGCTATGTCTCCAACAACGCCTAGGAGAGGTTTATGCGACACTCCAATACCTAAGTTAGAGATTAGGGGAAAAAGAAGGTGATGGAGCTATGAGTTGGGGGGAGATGTATATGCGTGGTGGTCTTTTTTGAATCTGACATTTATATGTATGCATCCGATGGAGACATCAGAGAGGTAATGAGTGCTTGGTACAACTTCCAAAGCCGATTGTTGGATCTTCTCTAGCGAAAGGCCGGATGTGCGTGTACATGTCGTTCGCATTCTCGAGTTTTGCGGCTATACAAGCACAACGATTTCTTTTTCTGAATAATGTAAAAAAAATATTTATTTAGCAAAAAGGATGGGAAAAAAATTATTTAGCAAAGTGGGTAGTTTTTTGAGAAAAGGCCACGGGCGCGGGGCCCCCGTCAAGAAACCGTGGCCAAAAGTCGGAAACTACCCCAGTTTGTTAAATAATTTTTTTCCCACCCCTTTTTTCTAAATAAATATTTTTTTACATTATTTAGAAAAAAAATCTAATTCAACATACTCTTTATCATTGTGTGATAATTATATATCCCATTAAATGATTAAATTATGTAATGTTTCACACTCACCCTATATTTAATGTGACACTGAATAGTGAAATCAACATGAATTTTCAAACCATAGTAATTAAAAAGTACATTGCTTCTCTTAGGCGGAAATGCAATTCTTTATCATTGGTATTATAGGGATCTTCAACTTTGGGAGATGGGTTGGACTGATATGCACTGCACTGGTTACGCATTTACACACGAGGTGGAGGTTATAACCAACAACAAAAAACATATTATTCTCATCCTTGAATTATACATAAATCTAAAGGCAATATACCGTCAAAAAAAATCTAAAGGCAATATAACTAACAAAAAGGAAATGAACCATTGAACATGGGTTACTTTTTCTGTCCTTTGTCACAAAGAACATTAACCAACAAAACACCTGAAAGTCAAACAAGGTAAAAAGGCATGAACAACCAGCACAACATATATCAAAATTTGTTACAATTAGTAAGTTTTAGAATTGTTCCCCCACTTCTTGCTTTTTGGAATCAAGAACAATGTATGCAGTCTAATCTGAATCGGAAGAGAACTGAGGAGGACTCAAAGCCGCAACCATTTTAGACAACATCTCTCCCATTTCCTCCAATTCTTCCTTTCCAAAGCCCCAGCTTCTAAGTAACTCTGCCCCAGATGCTCCTCGTGCAGTTCCGAACCGATTCAGATTTCGCAATTTACTCTCGAGCAGTGGTAAGACAGCACTGCTGGAACGCAATCGGGCAGCCATGGGAATGGAATGGATGTCAAGGGATCCTTTTGATGAAGTACTAGACATTTGACCGCCTATCAATTCGCCATGCCGGCCAACTTGGTTTGCAAAGATTGATGGGAAAGGCAGGGGAATAGGCAAGGGACAGGGAGCTACTGCTAGATGGCAGAACATTGGCCTTGTATTGGCACGTTGAAAAGCAGCATCTACTGTATCCTTTACCTTGCAGACTGAAGCACGGTGACCTTCTAATGAACCAAAAACAGTAAAGAGTTTAGACAAAAATGATCATGAAGAGAACAGAACTTGTGGGGAAGCAAGAGGAGATAAAAACAAACTAAATTTAAATTGTCTTGGATACCACCAGTGGATTAAAAAAAAAACACCAAGGACCAAATACCACCTAATTATGCTATATTACAAAAGAAAAAAATTAAGTAATTCATCCCTTAGTTCATCCAAACTGAAAAGATAGATAGGGAACATTGGTATTATTAGCCATTTTATGATAGATTTTGGTAGTTTGTCTTCAATTCAGACCTCTATTAACATATTCGCCACCTTTCCAATTCCACGAAACATGTTTTATCTATCTTTTTCTTAATTTAATTTTTGCTTTTAGCCAAAGACATGTCTCGTGACCTCCGATGAACTGATAACATATGCTTATCCAGAAATCTGTTGTTTTTATAGTGAGACTCACTTTGAATGGTAAAGTTGAGATCTAGAGAACCTACTGTTTTCTAAGTAATTATACGAAATGAGCCACAAACATTGCAGAGGTGAACACTGTTCATGTAATTTCAGAAAACTGTGGCACATAGGGGAAAAATCATTTTTTCTCTAATACCTGATGCAAAAGCTCCATGGACTGCTATGTGCTCAATTGCCTGCATGTCCTCAACATCCTCTGCTATCTGTGGGGTCAATGGATGCAAGTTCCCTATCAAAGACAATTCATTCTGTCCCCCTGCATTCCAAAAATAAGACCAATAAATACAGTTATTATCAAGAGCAACTAAAAAATTATCCACTTATACCCGTTAAAGCAAGTAGGGGCATGGCAACATCAAGAACTGACACCATATTCTGCCTTCCTTGCCCTGATAACATTTGTATGACTTCATGAAAATTTACAGCCCCATAAACCGAGCATGCATCTGTAGCAGGCCCAACTGGTGCCATTCGGAAAGGAAGACTAATAGAGTGTAGGGCAGCAGCATAAACTGCACTTGAATGGTAATGCTTCTCATCTTCAATGTGGAGGAACTTAGAAGCTTTACCTATTGAATTAAGGAAAAGAAAGAAAGAAACTTTAGACCATAATCAAGACAGCAAAAGTAGGATCAGTATAATTGAATCACGAGTATTGGAATCTATAAATTAGGCATCGCCAAGCCAACACCAATACATTTGACATCAGTGTGAGAAATTGTCTGATATTAGAATTAGAATAAAGTACAAAACAATTCAAGGTCATCAATGACTTCTGGCCATTTAGATTAGTACAGTATCAGTATGTTAAACATCATATTTTCTGCCTATTACCAAGGATGGATATTGACTATTGACTCCTCAAACATAAAAGTTCTACACCAGAAGATTATTTACTTTTGCTTAATGTGGGCAGACCAACAGGTACAATAAGTTTACAGAAGGATGATAGTCTTGAAAACGATACAGCATCATGAAGCTCAGCTGAGATTGTATGCTTCCTGCTCAAACTTTTATGTGAACTAGAGCCTTGGACTGCATACAACAAGACAGGAGTATTTGGGTATTCATCTGCAATATTCTCTAAAAATTCAGCAGCCACAGCAGAGAAACCACCAGAGTCGTCAACAACAAATTGAAATCCCTGCCAAAATTTTAAAATTGTTAAACCAATTTGAATTTTTTTTCAGAACCTGATGGACTAAGGCCACGGAGAAAGGCCATATGTTTACTTATCATACCAATGATACCAAGATCTGAAAATCTCACAAAAAATTGTAAGCTGGGCAAGAAAAGAAGGTTATCCGTTAATGCTTTGGATATCTAGTTAAAAAGTGAGTCCGTGAATTGAGAGACCATAATGTTAGGTCAGGATAGGTTTTACATACTCATGAATGTTGTGCTTGTTCTGTTCCTGGTTATGACACATTGAGTTCATCATGAAGGAATATTTTTTGAAATGCGTAATTTGTGTCATTATATTTAAGCAATGTATTCTTACACAAAAATGGGACCTTGCAGCCAAAAGGTGAAAACAAAGAATACAGACACAGTTGACATTAAAAGTGAAAGCTTATAGAAAATCCAGATGCCGCAAGATATAGCAGTCATATATTGTTTCACTACATGGGTCAAAGTCAAAGGTACATGTGTTAGGATTGTAGAACCCTAACAGCCAACAACAACATAAAGGAAGAGGAAATAGGAATATTTTTTGTCCTAATGGATTCACAAGAAGAACCTTCTTTCCACGGGTGAAACCCTTCCAAGGGAAAATCCCTTTACAACCTCCATTACTATATTCATGCTCTAACCTAAGGAGAGTACTCTTATTTATACTAAACTAATTAACTAACAATAGTAACCAAATAACAATACTAACCCTACTAAGTAAATAACACTGGTCAAACATAGGTCCAACTCAAATAGTAAAAGCTAACTTAACGCCAAACCAAATAACAAAAGCAAACAGATAAAACTAAACTCAGGTCCAAACACCTCAGGACCCCTGACTCTAATTTAGAACCCTAACAATATGAGTATTATTCCCCAGACCCAGCCACACGATTAATAAAGTGAAAAGTAGTTACCTGAATATTGTCACACTCTTCAACAAAAAAACGAAGCCTGTCACTAATTTCTTCCCCTTGTGAAGCCCAAGCAAAGGACTCCCTTCCAATTCCATAATTGTCAAATTCCTCAGCATCCGTCCAAATTCCATTTAATTCATGTAAACTTTGGGGGTGATAATGTACTTTTGAGTAGTCAGTCCAAAACTTAACACCATTTTCTAGACATTCAACTATATCATTATCCTGATACTCACTCTGAGAACCATTGTCTGTACCACTAATCTCATTTGCCAAACTCATATTTTCCTCTTCTTCATTAAGTCTTTGTAGAAATAAATTTCTTTTGTGAGTCTGAGAGGATTCGGTGGAAACTCTACCTGTCCTGCACATAGTTCTATGGGCATCAAGTGCATTTTAACATAATTTTAAACCAAGGGAAATTGATAGATATAACAGCTAATGTAGGGTTATGTCCAATAAAAAAAGATGGTTAAAACAATGTCAACTTTTCAATAACTGAGAAGGCTTAAAGTCGAAGCTTGACAAACAAAAAAGATACAGAAATACAGATCATCAGAATATTTTCAAGTATAAATTTACCACTGTTAATTTTCATTCACACTTATAAATATGGAATTTATTTTGCAGTTCTGTGGTAAACATCTGCCTCATCTATTACAGTTTTCCGGTATTTTGTATATCAGTGTTATTCAAGACTGGCCTTATAAGATGCCTCAATATTACTAATATTTGCAAAAGAAGCAAAATGGATCCACTGTCATTTTGCTAAAAGCTAATATTAAGATTTGACACAACAAAAATCAACATCCCTAACAATGTCCATGTCACATGCCTTCTTCAATCCTCTACCATTTTTGTTCTCTTCAGTACTATTCATCATTCAAACCTGTGAACCATCATTGTAAAAGCAGAGTAAAAACACTTACCAGGTCACACATGTTGTGGGAGAAACCTCCTTATACAACGTACCACGTGAGCTCATAGATCCAAGGGATCCTGGAAAGGTTAACAAATCCTAAAAATAGTTACAAGGGGAATGGGAGAGAAGGATGTTTACACCAGGAACGAAAATGGATAATAAATTATACAACTAATCTAACGCTAAAATAAGTTCTCACTGACACAAGCATTCCTGAGATCAACAGGATGTTGACTGAGATAAAACTGATATCCAAGAAGTAAACACTATACAGGCATGATATTGTGCTTTCTTCAGCTCCTTAGGGGCAAGAAATGCTAGCAATGTTGCATAAAATGTTTAAATATGTGGGATCACATCAAAAGAATTTTCCCCAGTGAAAATTTAAAAATGTAAAAAATTATTTAATATTTACTACCAACATACATACAATAGGCAATTTGTATTCTTTATTAAAAAAATTCAAGGTTTTCCTTATTAAATAAGCATGGTAAATAATTGTTCGCAACAAAATTAAGTTTCCTTCTGCTTTTGGCATTGTATCAGGCTTCACAAGTTTTATGATGAATATCTTGCTCTTCCTCAGATTCCATGTACAAAGTAAGTGAGTCATCTTGTCTGCTATTGTTTACAATTTTCCTTATCAATTTAACATGCTCATCTGATTTCTATATCCTAAAAAAAAGAAGAAGAAAAAACTCAGTTGCTTGGAGTCACAATATCTAAACCATTACCAACGAACCTTCCAATTAAGTAGGCCCTACATATGTTGGTGCATTTTTTTAAAGTCAGTATTCCAATTCAGTTGAATGTAAGACTAACCATGAATCCTTCACAACCACATAGTGGGATCTACGTAATAAACAGCAATACCGACAAATAGACCCAATGAACAGTGCAAGAACAGCATTGATATGTTTCTTCAATAATTTAAAAATACATATATTGAAATTGAATACCTCTCAAGTTTATTGAAACTAGGCGAGGAGTATATGTATTGATGCCCTGCACATATTCGAGGAAAACGTAAGTAGAACAGCAAATGCTTCTAATCTACAGGTTCAGATTATCTATCCCCATTTTCCCCAGCCACTCACAAAATTTACCAATAGACATAAATGTATTAGTTAATAGTTAACAGAACAAAACCAGCTCATATTTTCTAGTGACATACAAGATGATTTTAAAAAATTGCATTATAATCCTAGAATGCTAATTCAACTAGAGATAATTGCAGCACCTGTGTCTCACCACTACGATAAAGCACATCCATGTTAAGATCCGGACTCTTGAAGACTGAATCAGCATTAGGGTCCCCAGCCAATCCAAGCAACTCATCCTTACAATTGAACACAGATGGAATATTAAAGAAGGAAAATGTTCAAAAGTTATTTCAGTTAAAGCTAATCAGAAAGACAAAAACTTTGAGGATAAAAATATTGAAACCTGAAAGTTCCAGAAGTGAGAGCCAATGAAATTGGCAAAATCACCAATTTGGAGAGTTACTATTTCTTTCATATTCGCTTCGTATCAGCTGCAGAATCGCATCAATTGCTTTAGAGAAATAAAGAAAACGAGTTATTGCTTCAGAAACATAACATCTAGGATTATATATATGGGTACGGTACTTGTACTGGTACTGGCACTGGGAACGGATACGAGATTTTTATAAAATCCTAGGTACGGGTAGGTTAGTATATGTTGTTGGAGATAAAACCATTCATACATGTATAAACTTTCTGCTAAATTATATAAAAGATAGGCAAAGAACACACATTTAAATAGCATTCAAGAAACATAATATTGTTCAACATCCCAACAAAAAAACTAAAGGATAGATTGGGAAGACATCTTTGATAAATCAACCTAACCATCAAAATTAGCAAAACATCAAACATATGCAGACTTTTTTCTATTTGGTATTAAATATGTGGTTATAATTTACTACCATGGGTCATTCATAAGCCAATCAAGGTAAGAAGCAAGCTGAAACCATATAAATAATTGGGTATGGACTATGGACAACACAAAGACTAGGCCAGTTTTTTTAACATAGAAACTATATTTGATAAGCAAGGGAGTGGACAGCACAAGCACTCAAACAGCAAGCCTCTAAGTTGCAAAAGCTCTGAACAAGCACAGAAACATAGGTTCTATGTAGATAGCATGTGACTAAAGAATGAATAAGCAAAGAAAATTACCGAAAGAACAACACAGGGCACAAGCACTCGAAGTCTCGAACAGCACAAGCACTTGATTCAGAGGAAGAAGCAAACTCGTATGCAAGCTGCCAATTCAATACACATGTGAGAAACAAAAACACTGAAATAGCAAATAGGGGCCTCAAGAACAGAGCAAGAGAGTAAGAAATTGGGGCCTCATACCAGTGAGGGGGTGGCTACTGACGGCGGTATGATGAGCGGCGGTCACCGTCGAGAGAGGGAAGAAGCAGAGGAGGCGTTCTGACTTCTCAGGTTAGAGGCGAAATATGTACCATGTTTCTTTCTGGTTCACTTTTAGGCTGCGTTTGTTTTAGTGTATTTTGTGAGGAAGGAAATTGGGAGAATAGATTATCAGTGGAAAATAACTTTTTTGTGTTTGTATGAGAGTGGAACTTTTAAGAAGATCATAAAGTTGACTTGTGTTTGGTTACACTAATTAAAATTATTTTTTTATTTCTCTCTCATCTACCAACATCTTTTTTTTATAAGTTATCTAAAGTAGTCTTTTCGAATAATTAGTTTTTAATTTTGTTAAATATTTTTTTCCAAAACTGAAATAAACACATTGTTAAATTGATTGAATTTTATAAATAATTTTTCCTTCTCCGACATCCATTTCCTTTCTGGATCGGGCAACATGGAAATATATTCGGTTCAACTCTACATGTCAGGATTCGGTTAAGAGAAATCGAACTCATTTACTTGTCACCTTCAACTAGCATTTATCACATCACAATACTTTTTCCATAGTGAAAACGATGTAGAGACCAAATCTCGAATCCCCTATGAAATTACGGTTTTTAACCAAACCACTTTTTTTAGTATTCAAGTGAACATGTCTATTACTCCTTTATATGGGCTCCTAACCCTAACCCTAATCCATCGTCCCCTCTTCCTCCTTTATATGGGCTCCTAACCCTAACCCTAACCCTAATCCATCGTCCCCTCTTCCACGTGTCTAATACAAAGTGTGCTTTATCAATTTTTCAATAGAAATTCATGTTTTATAACAAGTTATTGTGATATTTCAAATTAAGATATGTGCAAAAGAAACTGATAATCTAAACCTTAGATAAGCTCCCTTTTTTTTTGGTTTGTCAAGGTATTCCCACAGCCGACAGCCATGAGACTAATCATTCGAGACTTTGAGATCACGTTAAGTGGGTAGGCCTCTCTCAACAAATGCTTCTCCATACGCACCGTCCAGAAATCGAACCCTGGACTAGATGGTTAAGGAGTCCAACTATCTACCAGGTGTAGCAGATGGTTAAGGAGTCCAACTATCTACCAGTTGTGCTACACCTGGTTGATGATAAGCTCCCTTTCCACTAATAGATAATATATCATGATTACTTAGAGTAGTAGGTTAGATACCGTTAGTTATTGAAAATCAAAATTGGATTTAAATATGGCGAAGTGACAATGTCCCATAACAAGATCGTAAGTTCGTAACATAAACATTACATTAAAGGAAAACAATCACCAGAGCAGAAGGCATCCGTTCCTGACTTACAATATGAGTCCTGAGTGGGCTACTCTACTTCAATATGAATCATCCTAGACTAGGGCAAACAGGAGAAAATGATTCTACAAATGTCATGAAATTCATTAGATTTCTTGATATAAAATTTAAAGGCAGCAGGATATATAATACATTGCCCATTAGTGTTAGAAGAAAATTCGGTACATATCCAACCCAACAGTACAAATCTAATTAAAGTGATTAACTAGGTTTCATGGGATAAGATTTTAAAACTGCAGATACAATGCATAACCCATAAAAGAAAACTTGGTTAAACAAAAGAGCCATACTTTTCAAATTTCCCCTCTGTAACCTCCAGATCCAAAATAATCATGTCTATTGTTTGCAATTGCCATGCTCTTCTGATGTTCTAATTTGGGACAATCACGGATGCGATGACCAAGCCCACCACAATATGCACATCCCTTGACCCCACTTATGTCTGTGATTGCTTCATTGTCTTCCATTGGATCACTCAGCTCGGCCAAAACTGGGGGAATCCTTTGCTTTGCTTCTTGCAAGAGGTGCTTTAAATCAAGTAATGTTGTGGGAGATTGATTCTTGTTGATGAATGTTGTTGCTATCCCAGTTTTGCCACATCTTCCAGTCCTTCCAATCCTATGGACATAATTTTCAATTTCAGCAGGCATGTCATAGTTGATGACATGCTGAATATCAGGAAAATCCAAACCTTTGGATGCAACATCGGTTGCAACCAACACATCTTTCTTTCCAGCCTTAAAAGATGAAATGGCATACTCTCTCTCTTCCTGATCCTTGCCTCCATGAATAGCCACTGCTTCCACTCCTTTCAACAGAAGATATTCATGAATGTCATCGACATCAGCCTTGTTCTCACAGAATATTAGAACAGGAGGTGGGGTTTTTTGTAGGCACTCAAGTAGGTAAACTATCTTTGCCTCTTGTTTAACATACTCTACCTCCTGAATTACATCCAGATTGGCTGCCCCTGCACGTCCCACATTGACCATGATAGGTTTTACCAAAGCGCTTCTAGCAAAGTTCTGGATTTTGGTTGGCATAGTGGCAGAAAATAGAAGAGTCTGCCTTTGAGCTTTAAAATGGTCAAAAACTTCTCTTATATCATCTTCAAATCCCAAATCCACCAATCGATCAGCCTCATCTAATGTTAAATACCTGCAGTTATCAAGATTCATTTTCTTCTTGGCCAACATATCCTTCAACCTCCCAGGAGTGGCAACAACAATGTGAACACCTTTCTTCACGATCTCAAGCTGTGATCTCATATCCACTCCACCAATACAAAGCAAGGGTCTGATCTCTGGATATCCAGCTTCCTTCATAGGTATCAAGAACTCTTCAACCACATCAAAAGTTTGCCTAGCCAGTTCTCTTGATGGGCAAATAATTAAACCAAATGGACCTTCTCCGGGAACAATAGGCATCATAATTTCCTCCTGCATTGCCACCATGATCATTGGCAGCACAAAGACCAGAGTTTTTCCAGAACCCGTGAAAGCAATCCCAATCATATCCCGCCCTGATAAGATAACAGGAAGACCTTGCACCTGAATAGGTGTTGGTTGCACAATCCCCTTAGTTTTCAACATCTTCAAAATTGGCTCTGGAAATCTCATATCCTTAAAATTCTTAATTGGAGGCGGGATATCTCCACCATCAACTATTATATGCCACTGTTTTCGAATCAAATCACATTCCTTCTTTGACATCCTTCTTATATGCAAAGGCGGCTTCCACCCTGTGAGCAAAGGTTCTGTATAAGTGATCCCCTTAGCTAATTCACGAACAGACATAAGGGTTTTTCTGTCCGACAAGTTTTCAATCATCTCCTTCTCCTGTTGAACAATCTGCTCTGTCGCACTGATCTCGGGTTGATCTTTTTTCAACTGTGATGCCTTAACCAGAAGACTCGGCTTAGCTTCAGCTGCTACTCTTAATTTCTCCAACTCCTCGTCAATGACAGCAGAGGCCTTCCCTTTGCGTTGGAGAATCTTCTGAGCTTCCATGAGCCGACGCTTGGCCACAGGAATATATTCCTCATAATCATCTTCTTCTTCTTCCATTTTTGCTACCTCCGAGCTCATAATAACAGCTTTTTTATCCTATATGCATTTCAAAGAAAATTTAAATCCCAAGTAAGGAATGCAACAAAGGTGTAAAATATATATATCCCAAAAATGCATTCTTTCAATTTGAGTCACTAGCAGTGGATTTTACACACTATATTCCAACAAGTTTCCAAATGCAACATCAGTGTACTCTTAACATATAACAAATACTAAAAAATCAGGCAAAACAGTAACTTCACTCAGGCATGCCTATTTCTCCATGGTGTGATATTTATATTGCATATTCAGTCATAGAAGAGTATAAGGAAGGACGAGGAGGGTGGAATGAACCCTAACATATCAGTCAATAAATTGCAGAATGTGCTACTCAGGCTTGTTAATAGCGCTATAGCGTAGCGCCCTGGGGTTTCACCGCTACTCCACTATTCACCACTATTTGCCGCTATAGCGCTCGAAATAGCGTTTTTTGGGCTTGCCGCTACACTACGCTATCCACCATTAACAACCCTGCTACTACTCAATGAATATGAAAATAAAATTTCTTGTGGCATCCAAAATTTAATAAATTATTGTTGTTAAGCATAATCACAATATCAACAAATTATCAGGTTGAGAAAAAACTAGTACCAAAACCAATTAAAAGATGACAAGTTCATAATAAGTTGCACTTGCTTAAGGTATATGCAATCTGAATCTCAAACTTAGCTTCAAGCTCACAATCATACAGTTCAGAACAGATCTCAAAATCAACATCAAGCTCACGATGTGGAAAAAAATCAACAGAGAATTGCACAACGGTGTGAAACTAAAAATCACGATTGAAGTGAGAGAGAAGATGAGAGATAAGAACCAAGAATACCTAGTCGGTGTGAATGAAGTGCAGTGACGAGCCTCCAACGAAAGGCGGTGACGGCGAACGACGATGAGTGGTTTGACAGAGAGCGCGACGCGACGCAGGGGTATTGGGGACTTAGGTTTTGTCCCTCTTTGATTTGATGAATCGGGGATGAGGATTGAGGGGTTTACAAAATGAACAAACACCAGTTTACCAATGGTTAAATTAATCAAGTTGAAATGTTGAATCGCATTTCCAGTAAATTAAAAAAACCTTCTATAAGAGTCCTCGTAGTTCACAAAATTATAACAAGACCCCTTGAAACTAAAGGCATGTTTGATTACTGTTTAATAAAATAGTATTAAATTTTCAAAAAACAGGAAAACTAACTTTGTAAAACATATTGTTGAAAAATGTTTTTTCTTTTCTTTTCTTCTTCCCAAAAAAAAAGTGGTTTTAAAATATCATATATATTATACTTAGATTTTCTTATCTTATTTGGTCATGTTTCAAAAGTACATAATTTGAGATATTTTTATAAATATTGTGCATATTAGAAGGGAAATTAATTTTTTATTGTTAAACAACACAAGGATCTGGTTGGTTAGTTGTTGTTAAACAAAAGGAAAGAGTCTAGAAAAGAGACAATAGAGTATAGACAATTTGATACAAGTTAGTGGGTAGTAGTGAAGTGTTGTCACTTGTCATACCATAAATTAAAATGCTTCTCTCTAGAAATATACTCCCATCATTATAAGGAAAGCTAACACCCTACTAATATGCTTTGCTTTGTTTGGATGCAAAATTTAAAATGAGAAAAAAAAATATGAAAGAAAAAAATATATGAGAAAAGAATATAAAAGAAAAATAAGGTGATTTTAAATTAAGTTATTGATAGAAAATAAAGAAAGAATAAAAGGAAAAGTGAGATTAATATTTACATAATTACTAATGTACCCTTGTTATTATTATCATATATGTTAGAATTGTAAAAGTTCATCATGTAAAGTATAGTTTTAAAACTCGACTCGGACCGGTCGACCCAACTGGTTGGATTAGGACTCGGACATCTTATCGATCCAAGCCTCACATTGAATCGGTTATGCATGCAACTCGGTGGAAACCGGTTTGATTCGGCTAGTTCAATGGTTGACTCGCTCGACTTTTGGTTGAACTGACGAGTCGCCCATTTCAATTCTTTTTAACTTCGTTGAGAATGGATCATGTATGTTATTATTGAATGGGCCTATCAATTGTTGAATTAATATATTGGGCCTGCTTTCCAGACTAGAGCTAGAGCCTTTGAGACACTTCAACTAAAATCATGAATTTTTTCGGAAAAAAAAAATCAATGGTGTCGGGATGACTCGAGCACAATACTTGGGGAAAAGGAAGAGAAGGTTTACCACTACACCACTAATTATTTAGTGATAAGTCACGTCTTTTATTAGTTATATGTTTAGCTCATATTTCATTTGAGTTTTTATAATTTTGTAGTACACACCAAGTCAAGCGTTTAAACCAATGACTCACTGGTCCGATCAGTGACCCATTAACTCAGCACCCCACCAAGTCGATGACCTATCCGAATTTTAAACACTAATGCAAGTGCTTTTTCACATAAACATTTTCATTGCCCTCGTCTGTTTTCACCTCAAGATTACGAGGAAGGTCAGATTGAGATTGGTGTGGGTATCACTTAGTTTTCTATCCCCACCCATGTTCCACTATTATCCAAAACATGAAAAAATGATTTTCCACTTATAATCTACCCTAAGGAATCCCTTCCTCATAAAATACACTCAAACAAATAGTGTAAGTATTCACCCTTACTTTTCCTTTCCACCTCCATTTTCATGCCTTTGCCAAACAGCTCAAGATTTCATTTTCACTCATTATCCATCTTACCTACTTCCATCCTCACAAAGTAGCCCCAAACAAATAGTGTTAAGGTTAGGCAAAGATTCATTTTCCTTGCAGTAAAAACGTATACTATATTTATTGTGTCGTAACTCAGCCGCTGCTGCAAACTTATTATAAGTGTGGTGGTTACGAATTTGCCATGTAGACGTAAGCAAATTTATTAGTCAATTTGCAGAAAAAACCATTTTCCCTCCCACCTATGTCCCACTCCCACCAAAAAACTGAAAATAAATACACTGACCAAGAAAATTTAGAACAACATGGATTCAGTTCACGCCAAGAAGAACACCTGACAAATTAATCCTAAACAGAGCATGTGTTTGGATTTGCATTAAACTTAACCAGAAAAGTAATAGATTTCCGTTGATATTCTAAGATACATGAAATCAGCTCTAAATCCAAAACATACACATGCACACGATATTTCCTAGTCACAATATTACAAGCAGAAAGAAATCAAAACAAATAGCAAATTCAACAACAAAATGATCATAATAATACTCCATTGATACAGGCTTGCTTCAACTCTATAGTATTTTTATGAACGCACATCTTTCTGGACTTGTTTGATGAAAGAGGAAAATTGATTCACGAGAGCCACAGATTTTTCAAGGGTGGGGTCAAACAGATGAAAACAGTGTCCCTCTCCTTGCGTCTCCACCATTTCCACCGTTCCACTCCACCCACTCTTCTTCAATGCCTCATGATAGCTCCGCCCTCTCTCCCGGAGAAAATCATTCTCCGCCGTTATCACCAGCACCTTCCCGCACCCGAGACCTGAAATCTTCGGGTCTCGCGGCGCGTGGATCCTCGGGTCATCGATCCCTCCGTACGTCGGGAACAGAAACTCCGCCAGCTTGTCCCTCTCATCGTTTCCGAAGAAAGGGTGAATCAGCACCATCCCCTGAAGTTTCAACGCTCCGGGAGCATTTCCTCGCATCGCCATGCTGTGCGCGATGTTAGCGCCGGCGCTGTCTCCGGCGTAGAAAACAAGATCGGGATCGGCGTGGTCCTTGAGCCACGGGTCGTGGAGGCCGGCAGCCCACTGGATGGCTTCCCAGGTGTCGTCGTAGGCGATGGGGAGGGGGTGCTCCGGGGCGAGGCGGTAGTGGACGGAGACGACGACGGCGTTTGCCTTCGCGGCGACGTTGTTGAGGTGGCGGTGGTAGGCGTTGTTGTAAGGGGTGCAGATGCAGAAGGCGCCGCCGTGGATGTAGATGAGGAGGGGGAGGTTGTTGGCGGCGTTAGGGGGGAGGTAGAGGCGGGCGGCGACGCCGGTGTCGGGGTTGATGTTGACGTCTTTGGATTGGACGGCGGTTAGATGGTCGGTGCCGGGAGGGGTGGTGTCTGTGCCCATTAAGCGTTCGACGCGGCCATCTTTGTAGAGTCGGAAGAGGTGAGGGAACTCGCGAACGACGTCGTTGGGGTTTGGATCCATGATAGAAGTAGAAGATATGAATGTGAGATCGAATGGGAGTGGAGTTGGAATGTTGGATGTATCGGATTTATGAATGAAAGAGAAACGAGAGGTAGAGCTTGGGAAACGGTTCTTTATTACCAAAGACAAGTTATAAGAGAAAAACACAAGAAGTCAAAAGACTATTACGTACACAACAACGATTTTAAATTAAAAAATTTATATATTATATATTAGATGAAATTTTCGATGATAGACACTCATTTTCTACCAAATGGCCGAATGCGTGTTGATCATTGTATTAAAATTCAAAAGATGGTTATATAACCTTCTAGATTGTGAGGGTTTTTTTTATAAGCAATGAAATATATTGAAATGAAGTATAAGAGATACTTCAATCCAATACAAGAGGTAAAAAGTAAGAAAGAAAACTAAGTGTAGCAACTTATACAATATCAACAATAGATTGTGAGGGTGATTTTTAATTGTGAGATTTGGTTTTTACCACAATCGTTAATGAATTGTGAGAGTAATTGTTCACGAATGAACTTTCAGTCAGTAGACCAATGAAAATGACTAAGTGTGTTTGTATTGCACGAGTGAAAAATAAGATGCCTTTGATACATACAGAAGACCTCATATAGTAGGTGAGTCTCCAACCCTAACTCTCATTCCTATTACACGGTCAATTGACTAAAACGGTCGGATCCACTGATCAGGGTGGACTTCTTGATTTTGCTGTCGGTCATGACGTGATTGCGAGTCATCCGTGCTGTGATTGCGAGTCGTCCGTATTGTGATTGTGGGTGTCATGATTGTAGCGTTGACTCAACCGTGATTCGCGGCTGGACGAGTCTTTAATTTGGTCAATGTATCATGCCTGTGTTGGCTATAGAGTATTTTCAGACGGATGGGCCTCTTAGAATAATATATCTGGCTCGGTGTCAATGCTATGTCCGTGCGGCCTAGTCCGACATGGCCTGAATGTGTCCCCTGAACGGTCTGTTAAGCCCAATAATGGTGTCTCATCCGTTCCAAATCGCGGAGCGGTCCAGTAATTTAACAAAAAGAAACACTCATTTTCTATATTAATAAGGTTATATCCAATCGAGTTTATCACAACGGGTAGATAGTTAAACTTCTTAAACATTTATTAGAAAATGGACCGCTCCGCGATTTGGACCGAACAAGTTACCATCACTGGGCTGGTCAAACTACTCCAATGAACACATCCGGACTGTTTTACGGCTTGGGCCGCGTGGACATGGCACAGCCATAAAGACGGTAGGGTTGCTCCAAAGATCCAGCCATAAAGACAGTCGGGTTGCTCCAGAGACCCAACCATCCGCAGTCACCATAGAGGCCCATCCTTCCACAATCACTCCGGAGTCAACTCAGTAGTGAAGGATCAAACCGTAATCACGGGAGAGTCAATGTAACAATCGGATAGGCTGCAATTTCGGCAAGATCAAGGGAAAAGTCAAGACGTCCAGCTTGATCCGCACGGTCTGCTCCCTCTAGTCAGCTGACTATGTAATAGACGGAAGTGTTAGAGTTAGAGGATCCGCCCACTATAAAAGGGGGCATCCACATGTATAGAGATCCATATTTTTCATACTTGAGAAATATACCAGTCTTTTTATCTCTGTCCGACTAACTCAAAGTTCTTTGTGAACAGAAAATAATAGTATAAAATATTCATGGACCATTTTCTAGTTGTTTAAGCTTTTGAGATAATTAGTTGTTTGATACGGTATGATATTAAAGAGTCTGTGACAATTGGTCCACAATTCAATCATTATCGCTCTCAAAAAATCAAATAAAAAGTTAAATTTCAACACATAGTATGTGGACATATGTATTGTCCACATTTCAAGCCCGTACAAGCTACTCTATGAGGGGTCATGTAAGAATAATAATATAAATCATACATGTGGCCCTTATGCAAAAGCTGAATGTTTTGAGATAATTTATTGTTTGATAGCATTTTATCCAAGGTCTGGTCTCTAGGTGGTGTGTTCGGAGAAAAATTTATAGGGAGAGATCTACGCACTTAATATAATTTATAAGTGTCAAAGGATATCACTAACTTGATTATTTTCTTTTTACTTGTAAATAACATTGTTGAAAGGATATCCCTAACTTGATTATCACTTTTGACTAGATGTAAAAATATGTTAGAGTATTTGTAGAGGCTTGTGATGGCCAAATCAATATAACAGGTAATTGGTCTGACTTAGGCCTCTAACTAACAATGATATGTACACACCTCATTTTATAAACACTCAATTTTCACTCATTTTTATTTCTATCTCTCTCCTCCAACATATTCTCACCCCTACTATACCTCCAAAAACCTTGGATTATTACTGCATAAAAAGCTATTATTCACAATGAAAACTGTAGTACTGCTTGAAAAATCAGAAACTTCAATCCAACCTTAAATAAGATCCAGCCAAAATGCAGAAAATCACGTCTGCATAAATTAGGCAGAGTAGCTGTCAATATTCTCATGCGACCATAAGGATACGCGAGACAACACCAATATATTGTCCACTCAACAATTTCATGTGACAATTGACATCAACTATTGTTGGTGTACTTTGAGGAATAACAACTAATAAGCATCATGGATCCTCTTATGGAAGTGCTAACCGCAACACCCAAAATGGATATATGGTGGATAATGCCATACTGTGTAGCACTTGCATAAAATTCAACACCCAATAGCCAAGCAACTAAAGCACAATTCAGAAACGGAGATTATGTTTGAAATTTGTCATGTAAAATTGCAGCTACATACAACCATATTGGTTATTAGCTATAAGTTGTCACAAAAAAGCCTCTTGCAATAACACAGGGAAAAAAAGCCTGAAAAAATCTGCAACATCTCAGGGCCCTCTCCAGAACAGTTTAAAAAAAAAACTATAGCATAAACTTGATCCCTTCTATAATTCTCTGAGTTAGATCTATTATTTTCATATTGTCAAATTTTGGGTTTACTTTATTATAATTTATCTGCAAAATTTTAGAGGCTCTGATTATCAGCACCTTTCCAATTCCAGCAATCTGATTGCTCATCTTCAGCATCTGCACTGTTTCGTCCAGGGCTTGAAAGGCCTTTAACAGAACCTCCCAGGAGAAGAGGTGTAAGAGGACCTTGTGGAGAACCAGATTGTGATAAGCTTCCCTTTGATTTATCTCCAGATTGATCTTGGACCATCCATAAGCCATTATTAGCTTGGCCATTAGAAGAAATTGGGAATCTTCTAACGTGAAGCCTGTACTTCTGCATAAACCAAACCACACAAATCTAGTTAATTTGTTGAAGGCAAAAGATGACAAACATGAAGAAAATAATGATAGCAGCCATTGGTAGTCTAATCTAGTGGATGCTTGTAAATCTTTCTGCATTGATTGATTCTGAAATCAAAATCAATTTCAGGGATGAGTTTTTGTGCGTAGCTTCTGTGTTTTAGAATTTATTCAGATTAAGAAATTTATCCAAACATGCTACTAATGTGATTAAATACAAACACTCACTTGCAAATGGCTTTTGACTTCATCATTTGTGAGGCCCTCCACCTGCATCAGATCTCTAATCTGTTTAGGAGTGGCCTCTGCAAAACAAAACAAACCAATTAGGTACACACACCACACAGAACAAGACCAACAATTTCAATTCCTAGACAAAGAAATCCTCTACAGTAAACAAAACCCCTCAATTAGAATTCGGGTTAAGTCTAACTCCATCGCGAAAGCTAGCCGAAGGGTTAGAGTTGCTCACTTGCTCTACCATATAGAAAGTCTTATGTGGTCATATATCTATTTAACGTGACACTTCTCAAACCCCTCAAACAAAAACTTTGCAAGAGGAAAAACAATTAGGCCTTGTTGAATACTACTATAATCTAGTACCTTGAGCTCCTCCAAGTTGTTGAAGCGCGTCAACAAAACGCCGATGAAGCTCCGGGGACCAGCATCTCCTTTGCTTCCTGGGATTTTGATTTTGCCGCAGCAAATGATGCGGTGGTTGCGGTTGCGGTTGACTCAGTTCAGAGCTACTACCTCCACCGCAACCACTCTTGGAATTGCTATGACTCAGTTGAGCCGCCGGAGTGATTTTGAAGCTTGGAACATGTGAAACCTCCTTAGGAACACGCGAATCCGCAATGAATGTCATAAACCCTCCCCCAACACTAGTCTTATTTGGATTCATTAGTTGAATTGGTTTCTCAGGCACAGACCTATCACCTTCTACATTCTTCTACAATTCCAAAAAAAATTGTCTTAATTTCACAAAAAAATTACCAAATAATTAGGCTTTCAATACGAAACCAGAATGAAAAATTAAGCATTACCGTACCGATTTGGTTTGTGCGCACCATAGCTGAACTGTGCTCATCCAATTGTTCTTGTCCTTTTCCATGGTAATCCCTGGTCCTTTCCCATTAGCTCCACAATTGGGCGTGGATTCTTCAGCAGCAGCAGCAGCAGCAGCAGGTGGATCTTGCTTTCCCAAACACTGGAGTTTTTCCTCCTTCAACCTTGCTATGGCTGCATAACCAGCAAGATCATCAAATCAAACAACAAAATTAAATTAAAAAACAATTGGTTTGACAAAATCAGAAGATAAGACAAGAAAAAGAAGAAGAAGAAGAACAGTACCTTCTTTGACCAGGAGCATGCAAAGAGGGAGCTCGCGTTTGAAGGCTTCAACCTTGTTCATTTCATCCTCCAATCTCTGAACATAGTTCTCAAGCATGGCGAGTTTCTCAGACATGTCTCTGCTCCTGCGAGAAACATCACCGAGAAACAGGGAAGGGGAAGAGGCTAAACTCAAATCCAAACACAGGTCCATGATGATGTTAAACTAGCATAACCTGATTGAGGTGAAAATAAAACTAAGGGGATAGAGAGAGATTCATGGATGGATTTTATAGTATAGATTATAGATTATAGAAGAAAGGAAAAATTCAGATTCAGGACAAAAAGATTCCGTGTGCGCTTTCGAGTCGTCGCGTCTTCCTTTGTCCTGCTCCGTAAATTAACTCTCCAACAAATCCCCATCCAATTCTCTAATTTTTTTATTTTGACGACGTTCGTTAGGTTTCTCATTATTATATTATTGACGTCTTTTCTAAAATGTATTAATAATTTCACATCTAAGTATATCAATTTTTTTTTTTTTTACATTGATAAGATAAATTGCATCATGCTGACATTTTCTAAAATTTACAATTATCACACTCACTCCATAATTTTGTAAAATGTAATGATCCCCCTTATATCATTTAGAAAAGTAAAGGTATGTTGAGCTTTATAATAATACATTTTAGGAGAGGTTGGTGTAATAGTGATAATTTTCAAAAAAGATCAGTGCAATGTTCTTAAAAAATATGAATTATTAGTATTTTGCTAAATAATAGATAAGAGATTAGTGTAAGAAACTTAACGAGAGATTAGTGTACTAATTTTTTATTATGAACATTGTACTAATGTTTTTTAGGAAAAATTATGCTCATTTTTCCTAAGTTTTTGCAATTATTATACTTATGACTCCTCTATTTTAAAAAATGCATCGACTTACAATCTTACGTATATCATTTTGCAACAGTGGGGTGTTGAGCGTTATAATGATAAATTTTAAGAAATATTAGCATAATAATAATAATATATTTTAACGGAGAATTAGTGCAATATTTTCAATAAAATATATGAGTGATTAGAGTCTTGCTAAATAATAAAACAGAGTTTATTTTTTGTTGCTAAGGAAAGAAAAAAATAGAGTTTAGTGGAATTTTTCATTTTTATCAAAAAAGTAAAGTAGAATAAAAGTGAAAAAAATGGGTAGAGTAAAAGGCGCATTTGTGTTTGGCCTTAGAGAAAGAAAGGTAGAAGAATATGAGGGGAAAGAAAAGGTGAAGATAAGAAAGAAAAGAAGGGAGAAAAAAACAAAGGAAAGGTGTTGAGGCATGGTATGGGCATGTGGGAATCTTTGGATTCCGTACTTAACGCGGCGAAATGTGAGTAATTAATTAATTGTGTGAGTGTGAGGTGGTGTTTGCTTTTTTTCCTTAGATTCTCTGTTTGGTTAGATTCTCTGTTTGGTTGGCTGAGCAAGCGCAGTGTGAAAAGCAAGGTAATATGGTTGACCTCACATATGCTGTTTTTATTAATTTAATGCAGGGGTGTTATGGTCATTCCGTGAATATAGCAAGCACCTCATCCATGACTGTCACGCTTCTCTTGTGTTTGCCTTGCTTGTTTAATTGCCATCATTCTGTTTTGAATTTTCCATGAATTACAATAGTCAACATTTTGTGATGATATTTTCACATCAAAACCTGGTTACTTTAGCAGTGGTAGTACATTAGAAGCTGTTTTATTACACCCACGGTTTGAATTTTTTTGTAATGTATTTAAATTTTAAAGTTGGATTTTTGCGAGCCTAAAGGTATTTACTGTTGATAATAGTCAATAATTTATCCGCCGCAAGTATTTATACTAAGTGGTAAATGACTGATTACAATATACGCTTCATTTTCATAGATAAGAATCAAGCCCCTGATCTCATAGTTAAGAGATGAAATGAGCCTTATGATTCACGTACATCAAAGTTAATAGTATACATTTTTCATTTAAAAATTTAATTTCTTCCTCTTTGTTACAAGAGAAAAAAATTTAATTTCTTTTTGAAATGGGTTATTAGAAAATAGTTTATATAATTAATTAATTTAACATATATAAAAAATTACTTATCTTCATTTTACTATTTTTGAATATTTCCTGAAATAATAATTGATAATTGTAAATTTGACTAAATTTAGTTAATATTTTACTAATATATACATTAGAAATTGGGAAGTTTTAATTTATTTTATTTTGAAATGGGAATTTTAAAAATTAATAGTTACAAATTTAATAGTATATATATATATCAATAAAAATACTAATTAACTATTATTTGTTTTTTCGTATTTTGAAATTCTGAAAAAAAATTGTGTCATAATTATTTTAAATTTTGAAATATTATTTTGTCTCATGCAAATTATCTCTTAAATTAGCATGATCAAAATCAATCTAACATAATTGTGTTACCTACCTATAAATTATCTAAAATAGTACAATACATATTTTTCATATCAATAAATTGTAATTGATTATTAATAATTTTATAACTAAATTAAATATCAAAATTTAATAATCATAAATATTTGATTAAAAACTGGGTTTATAATTAATTTAGACTAAATAATGAAAGACTTATTTTTTGTAAATAAATTTTGGTTATTATTAATTTTTTAATAATTAATTTAGTTCGTAAAAATTTAATAATAATTTTTAAATTACGGAATTCCTTTTAATTAATTCATAACTATATCATTAACAATGACAAATGTAGTTTATAAAAATATTTTTACTAGGATTTGATTGAAACTTGAATGTTTTTATGATGTGTGTATTCAATTTATATTTACTTTATAAATTTGTGCAAACTTCGTATTCCTGTTGTGCATAATACGTGTTCAATACTAGTAGTAGCTAAATAATAATATTTAACTCGAATATATTTTTCTGAAAAATATGCATTTTTTATGAAGCTTCTTATACTTTTAACATTTTTGTCGTCTATTTTTATAGATTATTAGAATTATATATATATATATATAGAGAGAGAGAATTTTTATTTATTTATTTTAGAATGAGAAGAGCAATTTTTACTTTAAATTAAAATTAGCAGCTGGGATTAAAAATTGGTTAAAAATGTTCATGTGATTCCTTCCTCTATATTCCAATGTTTTCACAGATCTATGTTCTCCTCTCATGTGCTTTCACACACACGTCACACACACGTTTTCCACCAACGTTGATGGCAACCATGCACCTCCATTGGTGCTAGCAACATTGTTCACAACATCCCCTTCATTTGTCCCTCCTTATGAATAAGACTTGGGTTCCTCGCGTTTTCACTTAATCCATTGAGTATATGATGTTTTATTTGATATTTTTAATTATCCATGTTCCTCAAACTCAATCGCTATTATTTTTACGTAAAAAGTTTTAATAAAAGAAATATTTTTTTAGGTAAAAAAACATCACTTTAAAATTTACTTTAGGCCTCATTTAGTACCGAGTCGGCCCTGTGGGGGCATCTGTGAGAGAGCTAAGCTCTCGCTTGCCCCTCCTCTCCATATAGCCATATTTATGTATATATGTCCACCTTAGTCGCTAGCATGCAAGAGGCTTCAATCTATAGCGAGTTTCCTTGTGTTTTTCTGGCGTTGATCTAATTGTATGTTCTTTCAAAATCTGAGCTATGTGCGCTCTTGATTTCCTGCGGTGGTGCACAATTATGAATAGATCTTCAAGCACGACGATGCAATAATGTCGATTCGGCAAGGGAAGGTACCTACCTGCAAAGACACTCCAATGGTCAAGTCAGTATATATGATGACATTTAGGGAGAATTTCAAAGTCATAACTAGCTAGAAGACCAATATGAGATAGAAAATGAGCAATGCTCATGTAAATGAACGGTCAAACATGTATGTATAAGCATAAGATTCAAACCTGAGGCGTTATGTCTTAGTGAAGTCATTTTACAAGCCTTCTGAGATAATAGTCGTGGGAAACTTGCAATGATGTTATAAATATGCCAGCTTAAATATTAATCCATTGGACTATAAGTTGGATGAGATGGAACTTTTTTTTGATTGTCTTAGTTGGCCAACTTGCAGTGCACTTAACCGCGGATTCTTTGAGCCATCTCGAACGACATTAAGCTTGATACCTTTTTGACCCAACAAAAAAAAAGTATATAAGATTTCAACTCACACAACTCCAAAGTCAGTTCTTTCAAAGTCATAAGATCTTTTTCTTGTTTGAGAATTTCCCCATTTTCACTTCATCATAAAGCCTCTCGCCCCTCTTCACAAATATAAATAGAACATGGTAATGCATTTTTTTTTTAAATAAATTTCAGTGGGTACATGTAACCATCCTAGTTTCCATTGCTTTTAAAGATTAAAACTTGTGCCCTTTACTTTCATGGGGATTGTAAGCGATTTTTATATTATGCTAAGTAGTGATGATGATAATTCATAAGTGATCTTTGATAAAGAGTATATATTGCAATTTGCAAGGTAGAAGGAAAGTTTAAGAGATATAAGAAGAATGTGTGTGCTTAGTGTGGTTGGGGGTTTGGGCTTTAATTGCTATATATAACAGATAATGCATGTAAAACAATGTTTTAACTTTTAAGAAGGAAATTTTGTCGATTTTCCTTGAAAGGAAAAACACAGTGGTATGTCTTTCACGTGCAATGAAAAATATCATTTTTGAATTTTCATGTTTATCATCAACATGATGATCGATCCATGTGGCCAATTGCACCTAAAGTGGTCCTTGTGGATGGTTAGTGTATCTTCCAAAATATGAGAATCCCACATATTACCAAAAACGGTTGTCACCTCCAACGAGATAGTGACACGTGGCTAGGGACAACTTTTGACGGACGGTGTCCGATATTCTTCTACGGTTCTGTGATCTTTGGTTCTTGTCCGCTACAAGCTAATCATAATCGTGGCTTCCAGTATCTGAGTCTGAATTCGATCGACCAAGGAAACATCACATGGCACACTTGGGATTCCATTCCTAGATTGGATTTCATGATTTTTTTTTTGAGCGAAACAATGGGAAGAGGGAACTTCACGGTCCCGAAGGTTAGAGCGATAAGTGTAACCATCTTTGTAAAAAATATTTTTCGCAAGAAAATGAGTTAGAGACCTCGTTGTAGAATATTTTTATACACACTCTCAAGCCTTACGGATATAAATATGCATATGCTTCCACTTTGGGTTTGGATTTCATGATTCAGCTAGCGTTTGGGGAGCATCCCTTAATTTACCACATGCAATATTATAGTAATGATGTGGGTCCTAGCTTAATCGCTGTGTGATGTTAGAGATAAGGATTCGTTTTGGCTGGTTTAGTTTTACGTTGTGCAAGGACAAATGGCAGAGAAGATACTATGCCTCCTTTCCTTTTTCAGTTTTTTCCATTCCATTCATGTATTCGTAGCATAATACAGCACGGTTACTTGCAGCCGTCCGTTCTGCATTCATTTTCGTCATTAAGTTTATACGTACTCCAATTAAAAAATATCCATTCCTTCATGCATAAATTATTACCAAATTATTTACATTTTTAAGTACATATAAATTAAATTCTTATATTATATGTAAACCTGGAATGTATATGTAAAGTCATGGCATGATGTAGATGATCAAAACCCTAGCTCTCTAAGAAGAGGAAGATCTAGTACAAAAGCGTTACTTCACAAGTGAAAAAGACATTCTGTCACCCTAATAGAAAGAGATAGTACAATACCTTCGAGTCTATATTTTAAAATATTTATGATTAGATTGTAAATTATAAAAATTATTTTAAAAAATAAATATGACATATTAAGGCGAAAAGATACTGAACTCTCAACAGGTACAGAGAAATCACCATTATTACTACTATTTTCAAATAACAAATATGTATATCGACTCTATTTTAAACTTTGGTTCTTTTGTTAAAATTGAGGAATTTCCTCCATAAGTATCATCTTTAATCTAACTTGAGGTATAGTACCAACTTCTAAACCAACTATTTCTTCTTAATGCACGAGATCAGTTTTTTATTTATTTATAAAAAAACTAATTAAGTGCTTACCTTAAAAAAGCAAAGTATTTTTTATGTCCAAAGCTCATCGATCTACAGTGTCTTATAATTTTTATTTTTTCATTCTTTTCTTTTCTTCCCATGGTGAAAGGACAGATTCTTCGTATGTGAAATAGATCCGAATAGATATGATGCTGGAAATCATATTTTAGGTGAGAGAAGCAAAGTACATTCTTTTAGCATCTAATCCATATCTTATTTTAGGTGAGAGAAGCAAAGTACATTCTTTTAGCATCTAATCCATATTCTCCGTTATAAGTAAAAGAAAATTTGTATACTATATATTATAATAATAATGAAATTATATATATAATTACATTTTTTGGTACATACATATATAATTACATTTAAACTAATTTAAAATTTCAGTTTAAATAAAAGAATATATAATTTCTTATTTTGTGCGAACTTTTAGTCTAACAAATTAAAATGGTTAAATTGAACATTCATATAAAAATGGTCAAACAAAGCTTTTGAAGTTAGAAAAAAAGGGTTATATGATTTTTTTTTGCATGCTTCATCGAAGCTAAAATGTTATCTCAATGCACTATGATTCTATGAACTTCACATGAAACGGTTCATAATAATGAAAATTCGTGAGTCGCTCAATTGTTGTTAAAAACTAAAAAGGATCCCATAAAAAATTATATCAAACAAAATCGCCGTCTGTGGGAATCGAACCCACGACCACGTGGTTAAAAGCCACGCGCTCTACCAGCTGAGCTAAGGCGGCTAGACATTAGTTTGGGTTAGGTTTATACTTTAATACTTTATTTCTTAATCAATTCATATCAGCTGCCATAATATTTGATGTTAAATTGCACGTTGATTCGGGGAAAGGTAAACTAAAGATAAACATCAATAAAGAATCAATTCGGTGTGGAATTCTTCCAAAACGAAAAATACTAAAATAGTATGGCTAAACTACAATACTTTGATAATTGATATGGCATGCTTTGTTATACAACACTCACACATAAGTACATAACAAATTCCATTGGCAGTGTTTTTATTTTACACAAACTACTCAGATTAGTCAAGGATCAAAATCATATCATTTACCCCAACCCCCCACCCTTAACTTTTCTCATTGTTTATGTTTTTTTTAATTTGAAAGGCTCAATAATGTGTATGAAGTTAATATTTTCGTGTTTCTTAAACGGGGGGATAAGTCCAAATGGCCCGCGCCTGCGGGCCGGCCCGCTTAACCCGCAGCCCGCGCAGGCTGTGGCCCGGTGTTTGGTTGCCCGTTTAAAAGTGGGCCTACGCGGTCTGGCCCGCTCAACCCGCGAGTTCAGGCGGGTTGAACCGCGGTTTTACGGACTGGACCGCATTACAAAAGAAAAAAAAAGTCTTGAATTGAAGAACTCAGAACTGGCCCAACAGAAGAGAAAAAAAAAAAGTTTAAGACAAGACAAAAGTCCAACCCATTCCTCTCTCTAAAATCTGATTTCATTCCTAAAACTAACAAATCCTAAATTACTTTGGTTCCTCAATCCTCTCTCTCTCAAAAACACGACACTCCCCTCTCTTGAAGTCCCAGCGCCAGCCCAGCAGCCACTCGCCCACCACGCCACGCCACCGCGCCGCCGCGCCACCGCACCTCCCGCCGCGCCACCGCACCTCCCGACCAGGTTTGCTCCTCCTCTCTTATCTCTTTCCCCTTGTCTACCTAAAGTCCTAAACCCATTTTCAACGTTATGTATTGTTTCATTTGTTTGGTACTTTAATAAAATTAGCCTTACTTTCTGCACAATGGGAACAAAATAGCTTCATAACTAACACAGACAAAGACAATGGAATTTGAAATTTCCCTTTCCATGCACAAATATGACAACAAACCGCCATCCTTCCTCTAATTGCCATTTTCACATTGTAGAGCTTGCTGCAATTTTGAACAAAAACAATTAAGTTTCATCTTCTAATGTTGTCTAAAATATATGCTAAAAAATCCATTTATTTTTTAATTTAGTCATTTATAAGGTTTTTAATGAAAAAAATATTTTTAATTTAGTTTTAAATTGTATTTTTATTATTTTTTTAATTTGGCCTGTGGCCCGCGGGCCAGCCCGCTTATCCGCGGGGCGGGGGCGGACCAGCGTAATAGAGGCCCGTTTAAATGCGGGCCTACGCGGGGCGGTCTAACCGCATACCCAGCTCTATACTGGACACATGTTTAAAATATAAAATTATAAAATCATGAGCTTAACTGATATTTTTTGTTTTTGGTAGAAAAAAAATTGGGCGGGTTCAGCTCCTCCAATCATCACCACAGGCTAAGGCATGCCTCCGGTATTATATGTCACTTACAGATAAATACAGATCATTCACCAACACAATCCTTACATCATTAACGAGAAACGAAACACAAGTTTTTTAGGGGAAGTGGTTTATCCTTACCAACTGAAATTACTAATTAGGAGCAAAAGTCATAGTAAGACGAGACATGTTTGTTAAGAGAAAAATCTTTACCTATACATATATTGCAAAATCTAGATTTTAGGTTAATTGAATTGCTCAGCAGAATAAGATGATTGCATTTCAATACTGCAAATTTATTCATGTATTATGGATATGTGTAGTGCCTCATATGAGCAAATTGCAGAGTAGAGTAAGAAGTCAGCATTATCCTTGCAGCTTCAGGAACTGAAAATATACAAAAATTTCAACTGCCAAGTGACAAAACGTGATATTAAAAAAAACAAAGTAATGGTCACGTAACATTAAATTCTTGGAGAAAAATTTACTGAAAATCTGTCATGTTCCTAATTCCTATTCCTCGTGTTGGCAGACAATGCCAAAAGGCCACAAAAGAAGGACCTTCCAAACCTAATTGGACAACATTACCGATTTCCACAAGCAACTCACTGCTCTGCCTTTATAAAATGAGGAGTCAACAGTTTTGTAACGGTGAAGCCGTTAAAGGAGTCCACATCAAAGAGTTCTTTCAGCTTGTCGTCGCATAATATTTTCCTCTTGTCAGAAGGATCCTTCACAAAGCAATCAAAAATTTAACTAGTGTTTTAGCCAGCATGTACAACAACAAAAAGCCATACAAAGTTCAGATTTGCAGATTAAATAATCACACATCAAAGCCTAAAGGACCCAAGAATGAGGAGGCATATTAAAAATAAAAAGAAATCATTCAGGAGCCTTTATCTAATAGGAGAGTTGATGATTGAAAAATTCATTAGTCAGAAAAGAGTATAACTTCATGATTAGGAAAAAAATTTGTAACAAATTTTTGATAGGCTAATCATAACGATAAGCTCCTACTATTTAAGCTAATTGCCAGCACCCTTACAATAACAACCTAACTATGTAACTACTTGGTAACTAATTCTACAACATTCAAGGATCTATCATTCATTGGCTTTAAAACATGGAAGGGAAAGCAAAGAGACCAAGCGGATAAGAATAACACAAAACAGAGGACCATGCACGTCTGTCGCAAAGTCAAAGGCTGGAATGGCAAAGTTGAGGGCTCCTAGAAAGTCCAATGGACTTGATTGCGGGAAGTAAGGGGCTTTATGATTGAGTTTACAGCAAACTTTGTATAGAATTGCACATCTTGAGATGATTTTTCACAACACCAGATACAACAGAAAGGTACCCATGTTCTGAATAGTGCATTGCTGAAGGCGTAGCATCTACATTGCTATGATAAATGTTTTGTGTAGGCTGTTGCTAATATTACTTTATTCAGCCAAGATGTATGATATTTTAAATGAGTTTTCACATGGCCACTGGCCCACTACCACTAATGCACGGAGACCATTAGAGCTATATATTTAAGCATTATATAAGACCAGAGGACAAACTAGAGCAATGACAAACCTGAAGGTCGTTTCCTTTTATGTATTCCCACATTCTTTTTATGACATCAGATCTTGATAATTCACTTTCTCCAGTACCAAGGAAGTTTACAAGGGCATCAGATAGCTGGAGAGGAGCAAGAAAACCTGATGGAGATTTTCCTTTCTCTCCCTTTTGCCGTTTTTCCTTTGTTTTTGGCTCATCTGAATCTGTCATAGAGTAGGTTATAGATGAAAACATGCTGTAAAAGAATTGACTATATTTGTTCATCAACATGTACTAACAGGTGCAGAAAAACTATAACAAACATTATAAATTCCTATGAAAAAAGATAATCCAGTAACTGTGCGTTGAATGATTTCTAATATATATAAATATGCAATTTATATTTTTCCACCAATAATAGCGAAGGAATACTTCAAACAATCAAATCATAATATAAATAAAAATGTGTCAACTTGGATAAAAATCTGCAGGACCAAGAATTGATAGTTGGAATGGACTGTAATCAGGTAGAGACAAAAAATAAAAAGCATTCATCAAACTCATTAATCATGTAGCCAATCCCAACTAATGGGAAAAGATTTAGATGATGATAATGGATCAAATTCATAAACCATACATACCATCTTCTCTCTCTTGTTTCTTCTGCTTTTGCTTTGGTGCCGGCTTTACCTGGACAACTATATCAAGAGATGCAGTTTAGTCGATAGTTTTCAAATTGTCTACAAAATATTGACTACAGGAAAAAAACTGGGTAGTCCAAGTCTGCAGCGTCATAAAACAATAAGGAGAATGATAAGATAATTAAGTAGTTCTTTCATAATGTAATAACATGTAGTGGGGTCTGATGCTTAAGCAGTGGTATAATTCCATCATGCTTAATAAGAGGACTCACCCCCCCCCCCCACACACACACACACACAAAAACTTCAGCAAGAATATATCCAGAAGGCCACTTGACGAATTTTAAAAAGGATTAGGTGTCCTGTTAACAATCTAAAAGAATATTTAATATCTTGTTTGGAAATAGTATTAAAATTAGTAATAAGGAAGGGTAACGTTGCAGGAGCATACCGTCATCTGAATCCAATGGCCAGATATGCTTTGACAATGCTTTGTTCATTTGGAACATGTTTATGGAATTGACACCAAAAAGGGCACGCAATGATTCATCACAAAGGATATTTCGCCTATTGCTTGGGTCTTGCAAATCTTTCTCCTTAATGTAGACCCATAATTGCTTAACAACCTGATGCCAACATTACAAAAAGATGCTATAAAGCCAGAAACAGAATCACATCAAATACTCACTTTCAAAGAAATTCTATTTATTCTTAACAGGTAGTACTGGTGTAAGCAAACTATTACCATTTTTTTCAAAATAAATTGTTTTGGCGCCTTGGCGGTGGGGGGGGGGGGATAAAGATAGTGTACCTCAGTCCTGGCCATTTCTGGTACTCCAGTGAATTCTTGAAGTTGTGGAGACAGGCTACATAATTTACAAAAACCACCACCTTTTTTCTTCACTACCTCATTATCTGACTTGTTAGATCTGAAACACAACATGAAACAGAAGCTGTTAAAACAAGGGCACCTCCAATGGAAAATATTTACATCTACATAATTGTACATATTATAATCCATTGTTTAGACGTAAAGATGCGTAACATGACAGTTAATTCTCACAAATTGTTCGTTGTGTAGTTTTTATTTGTTTCCATACAAGAAGAAAACTCCTATGATGTCTAACAGGTTCATGCAGACTGGCTAGCTGTAAAGTGGATGTTGTTGGTAATATGACATCTGCCAGAATGCAATCTTTCAGTAAAATGGTTTTCCCCTATACTTCGATACTTTTTTATTAAAACGGGTAAACAAAGAGACATAGAAACATTTTTTCCCTGAATGTATAAAGGTCATGGTGTATTCGAGGAAGTCTTAAAGAACAGTCAACAGAATCTATTTTCAAGCAAATAAAGTTTAGTTGATTGTCTATGCAGTTGGAATGAAAGATTCTTTGCAACTCCAAGATGAAGTGAATCATTTTTGTGGTTTTTTGTTAATATTTACAAGTTAATTAAGACATCTAAGTGAAACAAAATTGATATGAAGTAAACCACCATAAACTTCCTAGAGAAAGTTTTGGTTTAAAATAATTATTTAGTATGTTTATCTCAGGGCTGCAATATATGCATCATATATTTATCAAATTTTATCTCTCTTTGGTTTCTTTGGTTGTTGTTGGATGGTTGGTGAACTAATGAAGAATCTGTTTGGTCTTCTCTCTAAGGGTGTTTTGCTTTTAAATTTCAGTTTCATGAAAAGTACATGCTGCATCTTTTATCAAATCTCTTTGAGCCAGAAATAATAAGATGTGGTCCTAATTAGAATCAGAATCTTTAACACTTGCAGCAGCGAAATTTTTTGAGCGCTTGGGAAACTTGTGAAGAATGGTACTCGTGACTCGAGAACTACTAATAGATGTTTACCACTAAAACCTATGATTTTAGTCAATATTTTTTACTTTTGGACTAAAGACAACTAAGGCCAATGGCCTGGACATAGTTGCATATTATGTTTGCTTCACAAAATCCTGTGAGATCGGCAATATATAAACATAATGATAAGTATAAGAAAATGTTTTACATGATTTTTTGTTTATTTATTCTTTGTGACAGGGAAAGAATTTAACTTGAAGTTCTGGAACTCAAAAAGGCCACCTGTGGATCATGCAAATATACAAGTATCAGCATTTCAATTCAGGGATCCAACCATATTGATGATTAGTGCAAATCACTAACTATAATCTAATTAAGAAAGGATTGGAATATCCTATCGTTGATCAGAAGATTTCTACAGAATTTCTTGGAAACATAATTTACAAAAAAAAAAGACTAGTTTGGCTAAAGCAACCAATGAGGTTCACCAAATTGCCAACATCTGTGGAAACAAGTCAAATGGTAGGTAAGCTAAATTGCTAATTTGATTGCATCAGTGTGATTAATAGATTTTGATTTTTTGCTGAGAAAGCATGCATAACATAACAAGATTAGAATCTTAATCCTAAGATGAAAACGCATTAAAAAACTGATCACTTTGGTTCATGTAAACCTGCAATGCAAGAAAGCATACATAACAAAAATAGATTGTATGGTGAAGCAAAGAATGAGATGAATATGCGTGCATAGAAAAAGCAAATGCTGTATACACTTTTTGTTCATGTAAACCTGCAAGGCAAGTAAAGTAACATCGTCACTATCTTCAAAAGCACACAATTTATGCAGAAACTCTGAGTGGACCCCAATTGCAACTCTAAGCCATGTGCATGTGTTAACTTATCATAGAACAATAGCTAAAAAGAACGTTCATAAAATTTAAAAAAAAAAATCCCAAAAATTAAAAATTGAGTGATGATGCAATTGATTGATTGCAAAATGGCAGGAAATGAAAATCTACACTAAAGGAGAAACCAGTATCTGTCAATCAAATTTGGATGTGTCTTCACATGCAGAATTAACTAAATTCAAAGGAAAAATGCAATCGGAAGGAATCAATGTGAAAAAAACTGACTAACCGTTCTTTATTCTTCTTCTTCTTCGCAGCCTTGGCGCGCTTAGGTTTGTTGTTTTCATTATCACCGTCTTCGTCTTCTTCTTCTTCGGTTTCTTCCTTGGAATCAGAGTGTTGGCTTTCTTCTACGTCGTCGTTTTGAGGTTCTTCCTGGTCATCGTGTTGTTCTTCTTCTTGTGGTTGGTGCTCGGTTTGAAGGAAGAGGTCGACCTGTTCCCTGATGAATGCCTTTCTATCGGACAAATCGATTCCGAAATCGGACTCTAATTGGCGGCGGACGGTGGCGGTGGTGGTGGTGTTGAGGTCGGAGCTCCGGAGGAACTCGCGGAGGCGGCCGATTAGCTCCGATTCGGATACCATTTGCGGCGAGTGTCGAATGCACGGGGACACAAGTGGAATTAAATTACTACAAGGTTTCTGTGTCTCCGTTTCTCGTTACTCGTTAAGGAGGAGGCAGTTTGAGAGTCCCACACGTGCGGGATTGGCTTCGTGTGATTTATTTGACTATTATGCCCCTCGAGTGGCGTTACCCTTTTTCCTTCGGTTCTGAGTTTTGAGCCTAGAGTTATTTATTGCTTTTGGTTACACCAGAAAGGAAATGAAACTGAACCTCCAAGTTTGGATAAGTCAGGATTTTGATGTTTTTTTCTGTGCCACTCACATGTGTAAAGTTGGGTTTTCATGCCCAGTCACGTTTGGAAAGTGATATGTGATTTGACGTTAATGGGCTCTACTATAATGGGCTTGGGCTACTAACCTTTTCTATCACCCAAAAGAAAGAGTCCAGTCAGTCTCAGCCTATTGGAAGCCTTTCTTTTGATATTTATCAAGGGTCACTTTTACTCTTTATTTCTCTTTATGGCTCATCACATCGCTTTCGTGAGGGAAAGACTCGAAGATATATATGAATAGAAAATGAGAAGAATGTAAAATTTGTTCGTGAGAGAATTATTCAAGTTGGTGGGTAATTGTTCCGTACTAGGGAGTTCTGACGTCGGAAACTGACAGAAAGTAAACCCTAGCAGAGTGCTAAAAATATCACAAAAGGAATATTCTCATTAAATGTTTGAAAGGTACTTTTTACAAGGGGTTGACCTCTCCTTTTATAGAGGGAATGATCATAACATGGACTGTCACTGTACTTGGGCCTGACAACCGGGGCCCAAGCCTCTATACATATAAGACAAAACTAAAGGAATCTTCCAGCTGGCGCGTGGACCCATCCAGAAGACGGGCGGGCTTCGACGTTGTTCCATAACCCCGCCATGGCTGCTTTCGTTCATCTAAATGCTCGATTTGGGCAGGAATAAGAGATACTTATATCCCGCCCAGTCCACATGCCCCCAAGACATGAGGCTTAAGTAAGTTGAGTCGAAATGTCTTTATACGTTGCTTCGTCGCCTACCTTTATCATTTACTTCGTTCTTCTGATAATTGTGTCGCCGTTCTTTCATTTGTGTAGGTGTCCCGCCCAGTCCACATGCCCCCAAGACATGAGACTTAGGTTCCTTGAGTCGAGACGTCTTTGTAAGATCAAGTTTTGATCTAGTAGTACAACTCTATGTTTTGATGATTACAAGTTAACCTTTTGATATGAACAATTGTGGTACTCTAACGTGTTTTTCTGAGTGTGCTATTTACAGGCTCTGACCTCAACTCAATCTCACACAAATCAGAAGCACTGTGTATAAAGAGTGACCCAAGCAACGCTTTCGCATTCACCATGTTCAGTATGAACAGTGGAAAAGCTTCAGAAGTTCTGAAGCTATACAAACTCTGATGTGGACTCAGTCGCTAGAAGCTCTGAAGATCCAGAAGTTCTGATAACCAAGAAACACTGAAGGTTCAGATGTTCTGATGGTGTAGAAGACTCTGAAGATCCAGAAGCTGAATAGTGGAAACTCTGAAGTCCAGAAGCAAGAAACTCTGAAGGCCATGTTCTTCCCTCTGAGTTCAGAATCAGAAGATACAATGGTCAGAGGATCTGTGCTTTCCCTCTGACTCTGATCAACCGGCTTCACAAGTTCCAATATGAAGTATTCCTCTGATCAGAAGTCTCCTAGGTTAAAAGGTCAAGTCGCTATCCAAGTACAAAAGCAAGTGTACCTTCCTGACGACCTACCTAACGTTCTCAGCCACAGCAGAAGCTGGATTTTCCAGAACTGCCCTCCAACGGTAGCATTTCCCATGCAACGCTCAACCCTAATCCTTGGAGTATATATAAAGGCTGAAGATTGAAAGAAGCGGCTAGAAGAAAACTAAGAAGAAGCAATACACACGCGCAAGACATATTCAAAATATTCTAAGCTTTCTTTCATCTGAAATTCATAGTGTTTACTATAAGCTTTTTAGAAGCAATTTCTTTGTAAACAAGAACTTCATATACAGTTGTATAGTTTGCCTTTAGGAGATCAAGGTTGATCGGATCCTAGAGAAGACTAAGAGAGTGAATCTTAGTGTGAGCTAAGTCAGTGTAATTGTTAGTCACTTGTAGGTTTCAAGTGCAGTTGTAACTCTTACCTGATTAGTGGATTGCCTTCATTCTAAGAAGGAAGAAATCACCTTAACGGGTGGACTGGAGTAGCTTGAGTGATTTATCAAGTGAACCAGGATAAAATCCTTGTGTGCTTTTCTATCTCTTATCTTTTGCACTTAAGTTCTCGAAAGATTTGCCAAAATCTTTAAGGTGGAAGTCTTGTACTGAAAACGTTATTCAAACCCCCCTTTCTACCGTTTTTCATACCTTCAATTGGTATCAGAGCGCAAGTTCTGATTACCACACCTAACAATGTTCAGTGATCCGGGCCGGTGTGAAAAACAATGGCTGCCACCACCAGTGAAACTCAAAGAGATGGTTACAACGCAAAGCCTCCTATGTTCGATGGTCAAAGGTTCGAATATTGGAAAGATAGACTGGAAAGTTTCTTTCTGGGTTTCGATGCAGATCTCTGGGATATTATTGTGGATGGCTATGAGCGTCCAGTTGATGCAGATGGCAAGAAGATCCCAAGGTCAGAGATGACTGCAGAACAAAAGAAGTTGTACTCACAACATCACAAAGCAAGAGCAATTCTTCTAAGTGCTATTTCATATGAGGAGTACCAGAAGATTACCGATCGTGAGTTTGCTAAAGGCATTTTTGATTCTCTGAAGATGTCTCATGAAGGAAACAAGAAAGTCAAAGAATCAAAGGCATTGTCTTTGATCCAAAAGTATGAATCCTTCATCATGGAGCCAAATGAGTCCATTGAAGAAATGTTCTCCAGATTTCAATTGCTTGTAGCTGGCATACGACCTCTCAACAAGAGCTACACAACAAAAGATCATGTCATAAGGGTCATCAGGTGTCTTCCTGAAAGTTGGATGCCTTTGGTGACTTCAATAGAGCTCACAAGAGACGTTGAGAATATGAGTTTAGAAGAACTCATCAGCATTTTGAAATGCCATGAGCTGAAACGCTCAGAGATGCAAGATCTGAGGAAAAAGTCCATAGCTTTGAAATCCAAATCTGAAAAGGCTAAGGTTGAGAAGTCAAAGGCTCTTCAAGCTGAAGAAGAAGAATCTGAAGAAGCATCAGAAGATTCTGATGAAGATGAGCTGACTCTGATCTCCAAGAGACTCAACCGCATCTGGAAGCACAGGCAGAGCAAGTTCAAAGGCTCTGGAAAGGCAAAAGGCAAGTATGAGTCCTCAGGCCAGAAGAAGTCTTCAATCAAGGAAGTCACATGTTTTGAGTGCAAAGAATCTGGGCACTACAAAAGTGATTGTCCAAAGTTGAAGAAAGACAAGAAGCCAAAGAAGCACTTCAAGACCAAGAAGAGTCTGATGGTGACATTCGATGAATCAGAGTCAGAGGATGTTGACTCTGATGGTGAAGTCCAAGGACTCATGGCCATTGTCAAAGACAAAGGAGCAGAGTCAAAGGAAGCTGTTGACTCTGACTCAGAATCAGAAGGAGATCCAGACTCTGACGATGAAAATGAGGTATTCGCTTCTTTCTCAACCTCTGAACTGAAACATGCTTTGTCTGATATCATGGATAAGTATAACTCTTTGTTGTCTAAGCATAAGAAGTTGAAAAAGAACTTATCTGCTGTTTCTAAAACTCCTTCTGAACATGAGAAAATCATATCTGATTTGAAAAATGATAACCATGCTTTAGTTAATTCTAACTCTGTGCTTAAGAATCAAATTGCTAAGTTAGAAGAAGTTATTGCCTGCGATGCCTCTGATAGTAAGCATGAATCTAAGTATGAAAAATCTTTTCAAAGATTCCTGGCTAAAAGCGTAGATAGAAGCTTAATGGCTTCAATGATCTATGGCGTAAGCAGAAATGGAATGCATGGCATTGGCTATTCTAAACCAATTAGAAATGAGCCTTCTGTGTCTAAAGCTAAATCCTTGTATGAATGCTTTGTTCCCTCTGGTACCATATTGCCTGATCCTGTACCTGCTAAAGTTGCTAAACATCCTCTTAAAAAGGGATCTTTCTCTATGACTAAATATCATGCAAGTATTCCTTTAAAATATTATGTTGAGACACCCAAGGTGATCAGAACCTCTGGGGTAACTAACAAAAGTGGACCCAGAAAGTGGGTACCCAAGGACAAGATTATCTATGTTGCAGATATCCTTGATAGCTCCACTGAAACACCAATCATGGCATCTGGACAGTGGATGCTCGCGTCACATGACGGGAGAAAAGCGTATGTTCCAAGAGCTGAAACTTAAGCCTGGAGGCGAAGTTGGCTTCGGAGGAAATGAAAAGGGTAAAATTGTTGGTACTGGTACTATTTGTGGAGATAGTAGTCCATGCATTGATAAAGTCTTCTAAGTGTCTATTACTTGGTTATTCTGATAGATCTAAAGGTTTTAGATTTTATAATACTGATGCTAAGACTATTGAAGAATCTATTCATGTTAGATTTGATGATAAGCTTGACTCTGACCAGTCAAAGCTAGTTGAAAAGTTTGCAGATTTAAGCATTAATGTTTCTGACAAAGGCAAAGCTCCAGAGGAAGTTGAGCCAGAGGAAGATGAACCAGAGGAAGAAGCTGGTCCCTCTAACTCACAAACTCTGAAGAAGAGCAGAATCACTGCAGCTCACCCTAAGGAATTGATTCTGGGCAACAAAGACGAACCAGTCAGAACCAGATCTGCCTTCAGACCCTCTGAAGAGACCTTGCTGAGTCTGAAAGGATTGGTGTCCTTAATTGAACCCAAGTCCATAGATGAAGCTCTTCAGGACAAGGATTGGATTCTGGCCATGGAAGAAGAACTGAATCAATTTTCCAAGAACGATGTTTGGAGCTTAGTGAAGAAGCCTGAGAGTGTCCATGTTATTGGAACGAAATGGGTATTCAGAAACAAGCTAAATGAGAAAGGAGAAGTAGTCAGAAACAAGGCAAGGCTAGTTGCTCAAGGCTACAGCCAGCAGGAAGGAATAGACTACACTGAAACATTTGCTCCGGTAGCAAGACTGGAGGCAATTAGACTGTTGATCTCATTCTCAGTAAATCACAACATAGTTCTACATCAGATGGACGTAAAGAGTGCCTTCCTAAATGGTTATATCTCAGAGGAAGTCTATGTTCATCAACCCCCAGGTTTTGAAGATGAAAAGAAACCAGACCATGTGTTCAAATTGAAGAAATCACTCTACGGTCTGAAGCAAGCTCCCAGAGCATGGTATGAGAGACTTAGCTCATTCCTTCTGGAGAATGAGTTTGTAAGGGGTAAAGTAGATACAACTCTTTTTTGCAAGACTTATAAAGATGATATCTTAATTGTGCAAATTTATGTTGATGATATTATATTTGGTTCTGCTAATCAATCTCTATGCAAAGAATTTTCTAAGATGATGCAGGCTGAATTTGAGATGAGTATGATGGGAGAATTAAAGTACTTTCTGGGAATACAAGTTGATCAAACACCAGAAGGAACATATATCCATCAGAGCAAGTACACTAAAGAACTTCTGAAGAAGTTCAATATGCTGGAATCTACAGTGGCCAAGACTCCAATGCATCCTACATGCATTTTGGAGAAAGAAGATAAAAGTGGAAAAGTATGTCAGAAGCTCTATCGTGGAATGATAGGTTCACTTCTATACTTAACTGCATCTAGGCCAGACATATTATTTAGTGTTCACTTATGTGCTCGTTTCCAATCAGATCCAAGGGAAACCCACTTAACTGCTGTTAAGAGGATCCTAAGGTATCTGAAAGGCACCACTAACCTTGGCTTGATGTATAAGAAAACATCAGAGTATAAGCTTTCAGGTTATTGTGATGCTGATTATGCTGGAGATAGAACAGAGAGAAAAAGTACTTCTGGAAATTGTCAATTTCTGGGAAGCAATCTAGTCTCATGGGCAAGCAAGAGGCAATCAACCATTGCACTATCAACTGCAGAGGCAGAATATATCTCAGCAGCAATATGCAGCACTCAGATGCTCTGGATGAAACATCAGCTGGAGGATTATCAGATCCTTGAGAGCAATATCCCAATTTATTGTGATAACACTGCTGCAATCTCGTTGAGCAAGAATCCTATCTTGCATTCAAGGGCAAAGCACATTGAGGTAAAGTATCACTTCATTAGAGATTATGTGCAGAAGGGCGTACTTCTTCTGAAGTTTGTTGATACTGACCATCAATGGGCAGATATCTTTACAAAGCCCTTAGCAGAGGATAGATTTAATTTTATTCTGAAAAATCTAAACATGGACTTTTGTCCAGAGTGAAGATGGATCAGAACCTCTGACTATGATACTTCTTGATCAGAAGATGTCTAGTCCAGAAGGTAACTCAATCAGAGTGTGTGTGCCCACTGGTACTGACTCTGAAGCTGAGACAACAACACGTGTGTCAGAATTTCTGATGCATAGTTCCCTGTGCCCGTGTGACAGTCTGTTATGATTGTGTGTAGATATGCTTATCTCCTGTGTGTGATTGTGTATTTTACTGTTACTATCTATCTTTAATTTTCAACCGTTGATCTTAAAGTGCTTTTTGAATCAACAACGGTTATTTGATAAAACCCACTATACACACACGTTCTCGTTCACTTCCGGTTTTCACTCTCGCACTCTCTGCTTTTCAAAACCGCCTCTTTCTTGATTTCTCTCTCGATCTCTCTTCATCCTTCAAACTTCATCTTCTACCTCAAACCTTCAACCTCTTCAAAATGGTGAGACAAACCAGAAGATCTACTGCAGATGCACCTCAGTTCCCTCACATGGAAGTTGGTTTGGCAACGGGTCAAAGGGGCTCTGAGAACCCAGCACAAGAACAAGTTCAAGCTCAAGAGCAGATTGTTCCTATTGCAGAACGGGGCTGTGCCGTTCACTGCGTATTTGCTCCTGAGGATCTCCAAGTCCTGGCAGAATGGAGATTCAACCTCGATAACTTGGCTGCAAATGGGTTTGATCTTCGTCCTGAAGTCCAAGCTCAAGGTTGGGGAAACTATTTCAATCGACTTCGAGGACCGGTGTATGAGAAATTGGTAAAGGAATTCTGGAAGCACGCAGACTGCGATGACACTCAGGTGGTCTCTCACATTCTTGGCAGGAAGATCATCATCACGGAGAAGTCATTCGTGAATCTGCTAGGTGCAGATACTGCTTATGGGTATCGTTTCCAACTGACGGAATCGAAGCTGAAACCCAGCACCAAGGATATAGTCAACAAGGCCCTGTACACCACCTTCAAACCGGGCAAGACGAGTTACAAGGTGATGGATCTTCACCCCAAACTCAGAATCTGGCACAAGATCCTGCTCAACTGCATCAATCAGAGACCGAAGGGCAGTTCTCCAGACTACATCAACTTCAACCAGAAGGCGATGCTGTTCTTCATTCAAGACAAGGAGAAGATCTGCCTTCCCTACTTCCTGTTCTCCTACTTAAAGGAATGCATCCGGAAGTCTCGCACCACCGCCTCCATCAAGTCTGCAATCAAATATATCCCTTTTGGGAGGCTGCTCTTAGACTTTCTCATTGAAAGCAACTTGGTGCAAGATTTGATCGATGCTGGTTGCACAGAGGATTTGAGCACAATTGTCAGTGATGTCTTCACTGCAAACTCCTTGAAGAAGATGGGCTTAATCCAGAAGAAGATTGCTCCTGCTTATGAAGACTCATCTTCTGAGATCAGAGGAAGAAGAATGCCTCTGAATGACTACCCTCTGTGGACTCAAGCAGACCATCCTGAAGCCATCAGATGCTATGTTGAAGACCTCAGGACTCAAGGTTTCGAAATTGACCTTGATGATTTCATCAGCAGACTACCGCCAGCTCCAGAGTATTCTTCTCCTCCAAAGAAGAAAGCTCAGAGGAAGATGGTTCTGGAAGAATCCTCTGACGACTCTGATGTCCCTCTGTTCAAGAAGACGAAGAGAAAGCCTGATGATGGTGATGATGATGATAGTGAGGATGGTCCTCCAAAGAAGAAGCAGAAGAAAGTCAGAATCGTGGTGAAGCCTACTCGGGTGGAACCAGCTGCTACAGTGGTCAGAAGGACTGAACCTCCTGCCAGAGTGACTCGATCATCAGCACATACAAGTAAGCCTGCACTTGCTTCTGATGATGATTTGAATTTATTTGATGCACTCCCTATTTCTGCCTTGCTTCAACACTCCTCAAATCCCCTCACTCCTATTCCTGAATCCCAGCCAGCCGAACAAACCACCTCTCCACCACATTCCCCAAGATCCTCCTTCTTTCAACCTTCTCCTACCGAAGCACCACTCTGGAATTTGCTTCAGAACCCAACCTCTAGGTCAGAAGATCCAACCTCTCTCCTTACCATTCCATACGACCCATTATCTTCTGAACCAATCGTCCAAGACCAACCCGAGCCCAACCAAACAGAACCACAACCCAGAACGTCTGATCACTCTGCTCCCAGAGCATCAGCACGTCCTGCTGCCAGAACCACGGATACAGACTCTTCAACAGCCTTCACACCTGTATCCTTCCCAACCAATGTTATTGACTCTCCTCCCTCCAATACCTCTAAATCAATTAGAAAATTCATGGAGGTTAGAAAAGAAAAGGTATCTGCCTTGGAAGAGTATTACCTTACCTGTCCAAGCCCTAGGAGATATCCTGGCCCTAGACCTGAACGTCTAGTTGACCCAGATGAACCTATCTTGGCCAATCCTATCCAAGAGGCAGACCCCTTAGTTCAACAAGCTCACCCTGTCCCTAACCAACAAGAGCCCATTCAACCAGACCCTGAACCTGAACAATCAGTGTCTAACCAATCCTCGGTTAGATCACCTCACCCTCTGGTTGAAACTTCAGACCCACACCTTGGAACCTCTGAACCCAATGCTCCCATGATTAACATTGGTTCTCCACAAGGTGCCTCTGAAGCTCATAGCAGCAATCACCCAGCCTCTCCTGAACCCAACCTCTCCATAATTCCCTATACTCACCTTCAACCCACATCTCTCTCTGAGTGCATCAATATCTTCTATCATGAAGCCTCTTTGAGGCTCCGCAATGTGCACGGTCAGACTGATCTCAGTGAGAATGCTGAAAATGTGGCTGATGAGTGGAACAATCTGAGCACTTGGCTAGTGGCTCAAGTTCCAATTATGATGCAGCTCCTGCATGCAGAGGGCAGTCAGAGCATTGAGGCTGCAAAGCAAAGGCTTGCTAGGAGGGTGGCTCTTCATGAACTCGAACAAAGAAATAAGCTTCTTGAAGCTATTGAAGAAGCCAAGAGAAAGAAAGAACAAGCAGAAGAAGCTGCACGTCAAGCAGCAGCTCAGGCTGAACAAGCCAGACTTGAGGCAGAGCGTCTTGAAGCTGAGGCTGAGGCAGAGCGACTTGCACCAGTTGTGTTTACTCCTGCTGCTTCTGCTTCCATTCCAGAACCTCAAGCTGCTCAGACTGTTCCTTCCAGCTCTACTCAGACAAGCTCATCCAGACTCGACATCATGGAACAACGTCTTGACACTCATGAATCCATGCTGATTGAGATGAAGCAAATGATGATGGAACTTCTGAGACGCACTGACAAACCTTAGTTTTTAGGATCTCTTTTTTTTCTTCTTTTTCGTTAACTTTGTTTTCCTTTTGTTAAACTCTGTTTCTTGTTATTTATTTATTCTCTTTTGTTCGTTTGTGATTATATATGCATACATAACTATATACTTATGACAAATATGTTTGCTAAACTCGTTTTATTCATAATTGTTCTATGTTTACATCATATTTCTTTACATCATATAATCTAGAATGGAGGATCCCTCCTCATTCTTCTGCACTCCTGGCGCTGCTCTGACCTATCCTTTTCCAGACGATCCAGTACATGCTGGATGTTGTTGAGTCTGACCTCTAGCTCATCTTTCTCCAGAATCTCTTCTGAAGTCCTGAGCTTCTCTTCCCAGATTTCCTTTTCTTCCAGCAGCTTGAGTTCAAGCCGGCTGAGTTCTTGCACCTCCTCCACGAAGGCAAGAAATTCCTTCAGGTCTCTCTCCAACTCTGGACGCAGGTCCTCTTCCAGCAGTGTCCTTGTCAGCTCCGCGATGGTCGTTGCACCCTCTGGATGCCTGATGTTCAGGAACAAGTCCTCTTCAAAGGCCTTCTTCCTCAGCTCTTCTAGTGCTACGTTGTATGATGCCATTTTTTTCTTACTGAAAATTATTCGAGGTGTGAAGCTTACCTTTCTCTCCAACGCTTTTTATAGGCTTCACTTTCTCTCTGAAAGTTAATGCTCTTACAGTTTCTCGAGGTTAAGTTCTTGGTAACTGACCATTCTATTTACTCACTTGACCGGTGGTAAACGTTCATCCCTTGCATTAACTCTTCTATTTATTTTCGCCTAACTCTGATTCTTACATCGTTTTCTTTAAACTTAGACCTTCTCTAAGGGGGAGTACCTTGTACTTCAAGCTAAGTTTTTCACACCCCAAGCTTTTTGCTTATGACAAAAAGGGGGAGTAAACCCAGTTTTTGATGTGTAAGATGTGTTAGTGTGATTTATTTTTCTTTTGGAGAATTTAAGAGTTCCACCTTCATGACCATAGATGTGTCACTGGGCAAATACAAGGAATACATTTCACTTCTTCTGAAGTGATTATAAGTTGACTCTGATACCCAAGACTCTGATACCTTGTCCATGACTCTGATCACTTATGCGCTCTGATTATTCGTTTTTCATCTATGTCATAAGTTTTTCACTCTGAACTCTTACATCATTTAGCTCAGAATCTAGACTTTACTAACGTTTTCATCAAGTATTAGATTCAGGGGGAGCTAAGCTCAGAATCAAGCAGTGACTTGAACTCAGAATGAGCAAAATAATACTTATCCTGATCTGCCTTCCCTACGTATTATTCTATATCTCTAAACTCTGAGTGAATTCAGTTTAATGTTTAAGAATTGTTCATCAAAAATCTTAGTTTTGTCATCATCAAAAAGGGGGAGATTGTAAGATCAAGTTTTGATCTAGTAGTACAACTCTATGTTTTGATGATTATAAGTTAACCTTTTGATATGAACAATTGTGGTACTCTAACGTGTTTTTCTGAGTGTGCTATTTACAGGCTCTGACCTCAACTCAATCTCACACAAATCAGAAGCACTGTGTATAAAGAGTGACCCAAGCAACGCTTTCGCATTCACCATGTTCAGTATGAACAGTGGAAAAGCTTCAGAAGTTCTGAAGCTATACAAACTCTGATGTGGACTCAGTCGCTAGAAGCTCTGAAGATCCAGAAGTTCTGATAACCAAGAAACACTGAAGGTTCAGATGTTCTGATGGTGTAGAAGACTCTGAAGATCCAGAAGCTGAATAGTGGAAACTCTGAAGTCCAGAAGCAAGAAACTCTGAAGGCCATGTTCTTCCCTCTGAGTTCAGAATCAGAAGATACAATGGTCAGAGGATCTGTGCTTTCCCTCTGACTCTGATCAACCGGCTTCACAAGTTCCAATATGAAGTATTCCTCTGATCAGAAGTCTCCTAGGTTAAAAGGTCAAGTCGCTATCCAAGTACAAAAGCAAGTGTACCTTCCTGACGACCTACCTAACGTTCTCAGCCACAGCAGAAGCTGGATTTTCCAGAACTGCCCTCCAACGGTAGCATTTCCCATGCAACGCTCAACCCTAATCCTTGGAGTATATATAAAGGCTGAAGATTGAAAGAAGCGGCTAGAAGAAAACTAAGAAGAAGCAATACACACGCGCAAGACATATTCAAAATATTCTAAGCTTTCTTTCATCTGAAATTCATAGTGTTTACTATAAGCTTTTTAGAAGCAATTTCTTTGTAAACAAGAACTTCATATACAGTTGTATAGTTTGCCTTTAGGAGATCAAGGTTGATCGGATCCTAGAGAAGACTAAGAGAGTGAATCTTAGTGTGAGCTAAGTCAGTGTAATTGTTAGTCACTTGTAGGTTTCAAGTGCAGTTGTAACTCTTACCTGATTAGTGGATTGCCTTCATTCTAAGAAGGAAGAAATCACCTTAACGGGTGGACTGGAGTAGCTTGAGTGATTTATCAAGTGAACCAGGATAAAATCCTTGTGTGCTTTTCTATCTCTTATCTTTTGCACTTAAGTTCTCGAAAGATTTGCCAAAATCTTTAAGGTGGAAGTCTTGTACTGAAAACGTTATTCAAACCCCCCCCTTTCTACCGTTTTTCATACCTTCAGTCTTTACAGTATATCGCCATTCTTTGTAGTCATGGGCCTGTCGTCACATTCTTGCTTATGAATTCTCGCCATTTTCATGCTCCTTTATATGTCGCCATTTTTTTTATCTTTGTCGATATCTCTCCGTTATCACACCTGTCAAACACGTCTTTTCAACTGACGCACGTATCCTTCTTTTCCGGGATTTTGCTATCATTTGCCATAAATGCAGTTGTGCGTCTCGAGGAGTTATGTCTTTTCGTTTCATACCTTTTCAAATTTCAAATCTCACGATCCCACGATCCTTCGCAGTCTTTCCCACTCATTCTCTCTCTTCCTTTTTCTTCTATAAATACCCTTTTTACCTTTCACTTTTCACTTTTCTGAAAACCTTTGCTCTGAAAACTTTTTCATCGCAGCTTTCCCTCTCTTCTTTGTTCTCCGGTGAACCTTGCTCACTCCGGTCGTCGTCATTGCGCGGTGCTCCCCCATCGCCGACGTTCTCTTTACTCAATCCTCCGCTTCTTCCTCCGGTGAGTCCTTCCCCCTTCTCTTTTCTTGACACTGTGTCTTCTTCTTTCTTTGTGTTTGGACCTGTTCATCTTCTTTTTTATTTTTATGAAATTACCCAGCATGTCGACACAAAATTTTAGCATTTCCTCCTTAGAGCTCACTTCCCCTTCTACGGAGGGGGAAGTTTTTGCCCCCACCGTTATCGAAATACAATCCTCGCCCTCCACTCACGAGGATTCCGGTCCCGCCGGCTCCGTTGATTCTATTCTCTCCTCTAATGGAGATTTGTCTTCGCCCGAATGGCGTTCCAATGCGCATTTAGTTGAAGATAAGTGTCTTTGGCGCTCCATCTGGGGTAGCCTTGGGAGCATCAGTTCGCTTCGAATATCTTCTCAAGGGTTTACAAAGATAAATCCCGCCACCTCAAATAACGAAGATCACCTGTTAAATGTTCTTCCATGTGGCGAGGACGATTGCATTCTTTTTCGCAAGGAACCCACTGATGAATCACCCGATTTCTTTTTTGTTTATGGTTATTTTTTCTTGGATTTGAATATCAAACTCCCTTTCTCGCCCTTCATATGTCACGTTCTTACCTTTTTGAACGTGGCGCCTTGTCAACTCCAGCCCAACGCCTGGGGTTTCATACGCTGCTTTGAAATTCTCTGTGAACATTTGAGTTGCACTCCCACCTATCCCTTGTTTTTCCTTTTTTATAAAACAGTCACCACAAAACCTACATCTGTCAAGTGGGTTCCCCTTTTGGCTCGCAAGAACATGAGCCGATTCACCGCCCTTAAAAGCCATTACAAAGTGTGGTAGAAAAAATATTCCAAAGTCATGGAGTCGCCTGAAATGAATAACTTGTTTCGAGATTCCAATAACCACCCTCTCTTCCCCTTTTACTGGACAAAAAACCCTCGCCGAAAAATATCCATTTCATACGACGCCTTGGATGAATCCGAGCAAGCCATCGCCGATTACCTCCGTACATTACCAGTAATCTCTGGTCATGACTTGTAAGACCCGGATTTTCGGAACAAGTTAATTTCCGACTCGCGTGGAATCAGTGTAAGTGTGACAGGAGTTTGATATTTGAGAAAGATTAATGAAGAAGAAAGTTCAGGAATTGCTCGAGGAATGTGGCGTTGTTTCTTTCAGAGCTAGTGCGAGTCGTCTGCACACCTGCCTTATGGCGAGCGTGTCCAGAATAGGCTATTTCGCTCTTAAAGCAACGTTTTGAGTGAGATTTCGAACTCTCGGAAAATTTAAAGATTCTCTTTATTTTTCCATCGACCAGCGTTTCATTTCGGAACTCTGGACTGTACGCACGATAGGTTTCACTTTTCGGATGTCCGCCGACGCTAATTTCTTTGCTTCGAAACCCTATTTTCGAGCAATGGATGAAGACTTTTTCTATTCGGGACTTCTAACGAAGATTCCGTTCGGGTTGCCAGATTTGTTTCGACGTTTCCAATCTTTCTTCAGAAGGAAGTTTTGTCGTCCGGCGATCACAGCAAAAAGTAGTTTTTCGGGTACAGTATATACCTTCGGGTACAGTATATCTATATACCTTCGGGTACAGTATATACCTTCGGGTACAGTATATCTATATACCTTCGGGTACAGTATATACCTTCGGGTACAGCATGCCTTCGGGTAACTCGGGCATTCGTTGGAGGGAAAAGTCGACCCGCAGGGTTAGGACTGATCCGACTATGTCAAGGTTGTAAGTGACACCCGAGGGTTATGGTCGGCACAATGCTAGTGCTAGGACCGACTCGATCGTGCCCAACCTATTTCTTCCGGAACCTTCTTAATTGACGTTGCATTGACATATCATGCACTCTAACTATATCTGTTGAGATATTGATGATTTGATGTTGATAAACATCGTTATGTGTTTTGATGATTGAATTGTATTAGGGAGTTGATACAATACATAACTTATATGTATATATACAACATATATATATACCCCATTTATCGCATGTTTATTGTATATCTATTGTATTCTGTAAGTTGACCCTAGCACCTTGGTTTTGTTTGTATGTTTGTGTTTGGGCGGTCGGCCTGCTGCCAGGCGTCTGTCAGCCGGTTCGTGATGATTCGTTGTGCGGGAAAGACCCGGAGCGAAATGTCTATTACTGAAGCTTTCGACGAGGACCCGGACTTCATGGCTGATCGAGGGAGAGTCGATAATAGTAGTGTGGGATATGGGTGGTTAGAGTCTTTTGAGTTGGTTGTCACTGTCATAGCTCTGATTCGTCTTACTTTTGGGACCGGGTAGGTTCCCGATATATGGCTTTTTGTGTGGTTCTCTTGCTGAGGATCACAGAGAGTCTGTCGGACTATAGGGGTCTTGGGTTGAGGCCATTTTGAGGCCGACTTTCTCTTGGATAGTGGTATATTTGATGCTTTTGCGTACAGTTCTGGTTTGTATATATTCGCCTACGGGCACGCTACCTTGGAGTCACTGCGTGTGCGCGTGACGGGATAGTGCAGCAGAGGCTGTACCTTTGTATATGTTGTTTATCGGTTAGTTTAGTTGTTGGGCTTTGTCTTTATTTCTTTATTGCTTTTATTAAAAGGAAACAATCAAAAAAAAAAAAATTACCTGTTTTCCGCGTAAAGTTTATTTTTTGTTATTAAAGTGACACCTGGAAATCGGGGTGTTACATGACTTGATTGAAGCGTCGAAATCCGGAACTTTAAATCAATTTTTTAGTAAGTTTATAATTTTTGCACAACTTGTTTTTCTTTTTGTTTATGTACCTCGCCTAATTGATGTTTTCCATGCAGCCACGATGGGAAAAAGCAAGGTTGATGCCAACCCCATCAAGATGAAGGAATACCTCGCCCAGTCTGCTGCGGCGGCGAAGAAAAGGGCCGCCGAGACTGAGCAAAAGAAAAAGAATGAAGGTACTTCGGGCTCTGATGACGTCAGGGACCCAAAGCGCCAAAAAAATTCGAGCGTTGCTGGTGTTAAACCTCTTCACCAATCAACTCTTGATCCAAAAGGTCGTCCGACTGAGAAAAAGAAAGGGCATGACAATGTCCCGCCACATCAACCGGATTCAGGCGCACTGATCAACCGCCCTTCAACTCCATTCATCCAAGCTGGCCCTAGCTCAGCTATTGGTGGCGAGGCTCTTCCCCCTTTGCTGAACCTATCTAATCCTCGCTTCAACGGATTGGATTTTATGAATCGTACCTTTGACAACCGGATTCACAAGGATGTTTCCGGTCAAGGCCCTCCCAACATTGCTTCTGTGGCGATCCATCATGCGCTCTCTGCCGCCAGTACTGTGGCGGGAATGGCTCAGTGCGTGAAGGAGTTGATAGCAACCAAGAACCGTTATGAAAAGAAGGCGGCTGACTATAAGACTGCCTATGAGCAAGCAAAAGCCGATGCTGAGACCGCCAACAAAAACCTGAAGGCTGCTGAGGAGAGGTGTGCTAAGTTAACTGATGACTTGGCGGCTTCTGACTTGCTTCTTCAAAAGACCAAATCTCTGAAAGAAACTATCAACGACAAACACACTGCTGTTCAGGCCAAGTGCCAAAAACTGGAAAAGAAGTACGAACGCCTAAATGCTTCCATCTTGGGGCGTGCTTCTCTCCAGTTTGCTCAAGGCTTTCTGGCGGCCAAAGAGCAGATTAGTGTGGTTGAGCCGAGCTTTGATCTTTCCCGTATTGGGTGGCTGAAGGAGATCAAGGATGGTCAAGTAGTTGGTGATGATGACATTAGCCTCGACCTCCTTCCCCAATTCGATGATGAAAGTGAGCCTGAAGAAGATGGCGAGGATGAGAATGAGCAGCACAAGAATGAGGATCACGAGAAGGAAGACCCTCAAGCTGGGACAAGCCAGGGCAACAACGCCAACAATGAGAACCTGGCTTGAATTTCTTCTTTTATTTCATGAAGTTAAAATTTTGCTTTGGGCATTGCCCTGTCTTTTATCATCATTCCAAATCATGTACGGGCGTCACCCCCTTTGCCTTACTTTTAATGGATACCATTTGAAGTTCATTCGTTGTTACCTTGAGTTGTTACTAACTTTTGTTGTTACTTTGGTTTGCATACCTTAGCCGATTTTTCGACGAGGCTTGGTTTCTAGTGGCCACTAGAATTGCCAAGGCTTTTAACATTTGATGGCGACACTTTCTTATTCCGAAAGGTTTACTCGCAGTATTGCATACTTTGATACGATTTGCATTGCATGAACTCGTAATATAAATTATATTGAATTAAAAAATACAGGCGATTTTGTTGAAATAACCTTTTCATTAATTTTCTTTCACATGAGAACAATTGTCCCATTCTTTTTACATGCCGCCTCATTAAAAACCTCTCCAAAGAAAGGAAAAAAGAGAGTGACTTCATTCACCTTTGGTTGTTTCTATTAACTAAAATACTGCTTTAGATGAGAGGCGTTCCATGTTCGTGGAACCTTTTGACCATTTAGTTGTTCCAACTTATAAGCTCCTCCTCCAACATCGCCTATAATCCTGTAAGGCCCGCCCCAGTTGGGTGAAAGTTTGTTGTGTTTATCGGGTATTGTATTTTTTCAGAGCACTAAGTCTCCTACCCTCATTTTTCTAGGCACTACTTTCGTTGAGAATTTTCTTGCAACCTTCACTTTTCCCGCCTCATTCCTTATGTGAGCCTCACGTTGTTCCTCGGGCAGCATGATTAGATTTGCTATTAAATTTTCCCCGTTGTCATTCTCATTAAACCGAACCACTCGCCAATTTTGGTTTTCAATTTCAACTGGGTGCATGGCGTCAGTCCCATAAGTTAAACGATACGGGGTTTCCTTTGTGCTTGACTGTTCAGTGGTGTTGTATGCCCAAAGAACGCCTGGTAGTTCCTCCGCCCAAAGCCCTTTTACTTCATCTAGTTTCTTCTTTAAACCTTTCAGGATAACCTTGTTAGCCGATTCAGCCTGCCCATTGGTTTGTGGATGTTCTACAGAGGCAAATCGCATCTCGATTCCCATTTCTGTACAAAATTCCCGGGTAACATTACTTGTGAATTGTGTTCCATTATCCATTACTAACGCCCTAGGGACCCCAAATCTACAAACAATCCTTCGCCACAAGAAGCTCCTGACCTTGGCAGCCGTGATAGTTGCCACCGCCTCGGCTTCTATCCATTTAGTGAAGTAATCAACCGCCACGATGATATACTTCATTTGTGCCTTCGCTACTGGGAATGGTCCCAAAATGTCAACCCCCCACATAGCAAATGGCCAAGGCGCCATCATGGTTGTTAACTCTTCTGGCGGAGCCTTGTGCAAGTCAGAGAAGACTTGGCATTTTTCACATTTCTTAACATACTCAAGACAGTCCTTCTTCATTGTCGGCCAATAAAATCCAGCTCTCACAATTTTCACCGCCAAGGATTTCCCGCCTATATGGCTTGAACAAACACCTTCATGGACTTCCGCCATTATTCCATGGGCGTTCTTGGTGTCAACGCATTTGAGCATAGGGGACATAATTCCCCGCCGATACAACTCACCATCCACCACTGTGTAAAAACTGGCTTCCCTTCGTTTCGCTCTTGTGTTCACATCGTCATCCTTTGGAGGGTTTTCTAGGAAGATCTTGATTGACTCCATCCAAGAAGGCTCGCCTTCAATTACTGACTTGACTGCTTTCAACTTTATTTCTACCAAATCAATGCTCGGGCGAGGCAGGGTTTCCTGAATGACTGTTTGGTAATTGCCCAATCTCCCTGTGCTCGCCAATTTTGCTAACACATCTGCCCTCTCATTTTGGCCCCTCGGGACATGTTCTATCTTAATTTCTTTGACCTCCATCATCAATCTGTGTACCACTTCCAAGTATTTGGAAAGTTGCGGATCCTTTACTTGGTACTCGCCTTTCACCTGTTTAACCACTAACTGCGAATCTCCCTTGATAAATAACTTTTGGGCCCCCAGCTCAATGGCTAGCCTTAAGCCGGCGATCAAAGCCTCATACTCAGATTGATTGTTGCTCGCCTTGAACTCGAACTTTAGAGATTGTTCAATGATCATTTTGTCTGGACTTTCAATTGTTATCCCAGCCCCACTTCCAGTCTTATTAGAGGATCCATCCACAGATAGGACCCATTCTCCTCGAGTCTTCTCGCCTTCCGTGGGTGTTAATTTCGCCACGAAGTCGATCAAACTTTGAACTGTGACTTGGCCCCTTGGCTCATATTGTATATCATATTCTGACAATTCCACTGACCAGCTAACCAATCGCCCTGACAAATCGGGCTTCTGAAGTACTTGTCTTAAGGGGACATCAGTTTTAACTTTAACTTGGAAACTTTGGAAATAAGGCCTAAGGCGCCTCGCAGTTTTCAAAATCGCCAATGCAGCCTTTTCAATTTTTTGGTACCGCAACTCTGCCCCCTGTAAAGTATGGCTCACGAAATATATAACTTTCTGCTTTTTTCCCTCTTCCTGGAGCAACACTGTACTCACCGCCTTGTCAGTAACTGCTAGATAGAGCACTAATGGAAAGCCTGGTGTTGGCTTGGAAAGTACTGGCAATGTGGCCAATGATTCCTTTAATTTGGTAAAAGCTTGTTCGCATTCCTCTGTCCACTGAAACTTTGAATTCTTTTTTAAGCATGTGAAGAATGGGGCCGCTTTGTCACCCGCCATTGGCAAGAAACGTGACAAGGCGGCCATTCGTCCTGTCAAACGCTGAACTTCTTTGACACTTGTTGGGCTTTTCATCTCAAAGATCGCCCTTCCCTTATCAGGATTCACTTCTATTCCTCTCGATGTCAACATGAATCCCAAGAACTTTCCTCCCTGGATCCCAAAAGAACACTTCTCAGGGTTCAACTTCATTTGATATGTTCTTAATTGAGTAAACGCTTCCTTAAGATCGCCGCCATGATCACTAGCCCTGGCGGACTTTACGATCATGTCGTCCACATATACCTCCATATTCCTGCCCACTTGTTTTGAAAAGATTTTATCCATGAGCCGTTGGTACGTAGCTCCTGCATTCTTCAATCCAAAAGGCATTGTCTTGTAACAGTAATTCGCCTGATTGGTCATAAATGTTGTACTTTCTTCATCCGATGGATGCATCATGATTTGATTGTAGCCCGAGTAAGCATCCATGAGACTTAAAAGTTCATTCCCCGACGCTCCACCCACAAGCTTATCAACATTGGGAAGTGGATATGAATCTTTAGGACACACTTTGTTCAAGCTTGTGTAGTCCGTGCACATTCGCCACTTCCCATTGGATTTTTTGACAATCACAACATTGGCGAGCCATGTCGGGTACTGCACCTCACGGATGAAGCGAGCCTTGATTAGTTTCTCAGTCTCTAATTGTACTGCCTTATTCTTTTCATCACTCATTCTCCGCCTTGGCTGGATGACTGGGGTCGCCCCTGGTCGAATAGCCAATTTGTGAGTGATCACATTGGGGTCAATCCCTGGTACATCATTGATGGTCCATGGAAAGAGATCCAAATTATCACCCAGCAGCGTGATCAACCTTTCCTCTTGTTCCTTTGTCAAACTGCTGCCAATCTTTAAAATTTTATCCTTAATTTGCACTTGCTTGGTTTCTTCCAGAGGTTGTGGGCGGAAATCATCAGCATCGTCTCTTGGATCCAAACTGAATCCCTCTTGCGGAAAGATTTATGTGATTCTGTGACTTTCTTTGGCGGCCTTACGCCCATAAAGCGCCACACTTCTTAGATAACATTCTCTTGCTGCATTTTGGTCCACATGTAATACCCCAACCTTTCCATTGCAGGCTGGATATTTAACAGTCAAATGAGCTGTTGAAATGACCGCACATAGCTTGTTGAGGGTGTCTCGTCCCAAGAGTGCATTGTAGTTGGCTCTGCACGCCAGGACTAAGTACTTCACTTGAAATTTCTTTACAAACTCTCCTTCGCCAAAAGCAGTTGGTATTTCCACATATCCTCGAACAGTGACACGGTCCCCTGTAAACCCTACCAAGGTTCCTTTATACGGCCTCAAGTCTGACTCTTTTAGCCCCAGGCGATCAAAGGCATCTCCATAAATGATATCCGTCGAAGACCCCTTGTCTAAAAATACTTTCTTCGTGACATAATTGTTAACCCTGATTGTTACCACAATTGGGTCGTTGTCATGGGGAATCACGTGCGCAAAATCCTGAGGAATGAATATGATAGGGGAGTGATTCACCCAACACTCGCTTTCGCTTGCCTCATGTACTGAGTGTACTGCCGCCACATAGCGCTTTCTAGCCTTACTTGAAATTGCACCCCCGCCAAATCCTCCTGCAATAGATGAACATTCCCCAACAGTATCGCCCAACTCTTCCACTATCTCCTTGCCTTTTCCTTTGTCTCCTTGGGTGATCCTAGCGACTTCTGGCGTTGCTGTGTCTTTAACGAAGTTTGCCAGATGACCAGCCTTAATCAATCGATCAATTTCCCGCCTCAAATTCCAACAATTATCCGTCGTATGCCCCAACGCTTTGTGGTACTCGCACCACCTATTGGTATCTACATTAGCTGGCGGTCGCCGCGGGGGTGGCGGGTACTGCACAACATTCGTTTGCCCAACGACCCTTAAAATGGTGCTCAAGGGCGTATTTAACTTTGTAAGTGGAACTGGATCTGGCGTAGTACCATGCTGACCAGTTGTGGCTGCAGCGGGACCTTGAGAATTACGGTGCCATGTATTTTGAAATCCTGGTTTGGAGTTTTGATATGGTCCCGGTCTTGGTACACGGGGGGTTTGTGCTACCCTGGTTTCCTTACCTGCCTTAGGTTTATCCTGCGAAACCCCGCCGGAATGGGCTTGCTTGCGTCCTTCCTCTCTTTCTTGTTTTTTCTGATCATCCTGCTCAATTAATATGAATTCCTGAACACGAGCACGAAGGTCCATCATGTCTTTTGCTGGTCGCCTCGTCAAGTCCCGATTCAAGTCACCCGCCCGAAGGCCATTTTTGAAAGACGCAAGGCAAACATCCGGATTGCCCTCCTCCAGTTGAACCGCCATTTTACTAAATCGCGCCATGTAGTTCTTGAGCTTCTCCCCTGGCTGTTGATGTATGCTGATAAGATCAAACATGGTTGCCTTGGTAGTTTTATTGGCGGAGAATTGAGTTAAGAACTTTGTGGACAAATCAGTAAAATTGTCAATGGAGAAGGGCGGTTGACGGATGAACCATTGCATCGCCATCCCCTTGAATGTTGATGGTAACAACCTACACTTCACCTCATCTGTTGCTCCTCCAATAACCACTTTCGTGTTAAAATAACGCAAGTGTTCCATGGGGTCTGAGTCGCCTGAAAAGGCGTCCAACGCCATCGTTTGCAGATGCTTTGGTATGCCCACCCGTGTGATGGCGGGAACAAAAGGCTGGAATTCAACAACGTCTTCGGCCTCGAGCCGTTGTTCTTGCTTATAGTCTTGTCGCTGAGTTAAGTACTGCACCTGGGCTTGCAACTGCTCGTTCTGGCTTTGTACTTTTTGCAAAGTGTCCAACATTTGTTGCAAGGCCGCCGGAGTGATTCCCGTCACCACCTCTGGCGCTTTTCTCGGAACGCTGGTTTTGAGGTCATCTAGATTTACATACTCAGGCGGCGCTGATCGTCGCCTGACTCCTGGATCTGATCTAGCTATCAGATCTGAAGGTCTTCCTGGAGCTGCATTCACCAACGAGACCGGTGACTGCGCCACCGAGTGAACCCCCGCCGAAGAAGCCTCCTGCTCCGGCTCTTGAGGTACTTCGCGGTTGTTGTACCGTCCACCGCCGCGGCCGCCGTGACGACCACCCCTCCGGCGATGATCGCGGCGGCCCACACCACACGAACGAGTTCCCATGGATCTTAAAACGCACCTTCTATGTCAAGTAGTAGATCGAAGTAAGACCCACAGACGACGCCAATGTTCCGTACTAGGGAGTTCTGACGTCGGAAACTGACAGAAAGTAAACCCTAGCAGAGTGCTAAAAATATCACAAAAGAAATATTCTCATTAAATGTTTGAAAGGTACTTTTTACAAGGGGTTGACTTCTCCTTTTATAGAGGGAATGATCATAACATGGACTGTCTTGGGGGCATGTGGACTGGGCGGGACACCTACACAAATGAAAGAACGGCGACACAATTATCAGAAGAACGAAGTAAATGATAAAGGTAGGCGACGAAGCAACGTATAAAGACATTTCGACTCAACTTACTTACCACCCTATAGTTTGGAGTTTGATTGTGAAACCATGAGCCACAACCCGTTTAAACAAACTTATATTCTATCTAGTCCTAATCTACGCGGCTCAACGCGTGAACTGGACCCATATAACTAGCTCTTCTCTTCTCTAATTAATAAATAAAGAGAAAGCAACAAAACACATGAGGGATGAAAATGAGAAAAACTCTTATTTTATCTTTGAATATTATTGATGTTAATGCTATCAAACATTAGCATTCATTTTGAGCAAAAGAGTCGAAAAAACTTTTAATAAAAATGTATTTTCAAGTTAACTCAACTAATATATATATATATATATATATTTTTTTTTTTTTTGTCTATTCAACTAATATTGAAACACACATGATCTTCTATTAGAATGGAGTGAATGAGGCTGGGGACCGCCCTCCGCTGCATGTGTGGTACAGTGGAAGGCAGGCAAAGTGGCTGCTGCGGCTGAGTGACAACCGAACCAGCTCAATTTATCAACCAAGCTACAATCAAAGCAAAGCAACCAACAAATCAATCAAATTTTACTTGTAAAAGATAAATAAAATAAGAAATAAAAAAATAAAAAGGCCACTTGCATGGATAATTTAATTCAGTGAGACAGTGACAGAGTGAGAGAGAAAGAATAGTGAATAATAGAAATCAATGTTGGTTACCATTCTAGGCGGCGCCATCTTGGACGCTCGATAACGACGTCGTTTACTCGCCGGTCGCCGATTCTCTCTCCGCATCCACCACCACCGATGGATCGGGCGTCGGCGACGGCTACCATGGATATGCCGATCATGCACGACAGCGACCGGTACGATTTCGTCCGCGATATCGGGTCAGGGAACTTCGGCGTCGCCAGGCTCATGAGGGATAAGCACACCAAAGAGCTCGTTGCTGTCAAGTACATCGAACGCGGAGATAAGGTTAGTACAGTATAGTCAATCAATCACCATATTCATATTGTCCCAAAAAAACGAGGTTTGCAGATTTTTTGGGATAAAGGAACTGGAAAAGTGGAAATGAATCACATGTTCATTTTTGTTGTCTGATATTTATTGACGCTGACGTGTGATGCTTCTTTGGAGGACCATGTTTTGGGTTTCCATTTTTGTTTTGGTGCTAATGGAAGTTTTATTTTTGTTTCTTTCAATAATAGCTTTTTTTTTCTCTCTTGCTGTTTTGTTAGTTAGTTTCGGTGATGTCAGATTGTTGAATATGGAAAATTTTCCAAGCTCAACTCGCATCTGAAGTCAATAATCAGTTAATAATGCATTTTGTAGCATGAATGAGCTGTTTCCTGTTATGGAAATGAGAGAAAACAGTGACGAATTCAAAGCTTGCACTCTTTTGGTTTTCTTGTTGGAGCACTAGATTAAGAATTTTGGGCGTCATATAGAAAACCATTGGTATGCTTTTACCAAATAGTTTAAGTTCATGTTATTGTGTATGGCAGATTTATGAAAATGTTAAGAGAGAAATCATTAATCACAGGTCTCTCAGGCATCCTAACATTGTCAGGTTTAAGGAGGTTGGTATATTTTTATATATCTTTTTTTTTCAGACGAAGGAATGAAGGATATTATATTTACGGAGAATGTTCTATGAAATTTTGCTCAGGTCATTTTAACACCTACTCATCTGGCCATTGTAATGGAATATGCTTCTGGAGGAGAGCTATTTGAGAAAATCCACAGTGCAGGGCGTTTTACTGAGGATGAGGTTTTTATACAATTTATTTACTTTTCTGACACCATTCATAGAGAAAAAAAGTTACTTGTATTCTGTTTCCTGTTTTACTAGTTAACCCGTTGTTAATTTGCAGGCTCGTTTCTTCTTTCAACAACTCATATCTGGGGTCAGCTATTGTCATTCAATGGTAATTGAACTTCTCTCCCTCCCCCAACATCTGATCTTATAGGTCTAAGTATGTATAAGTAATGTATCGATCTTCTGAGTATTGTCTAATGTATATTATATCTCCTCATGAAGCAAATTTGTCACCGGGATCTGAAGTTGGAAAACACTTTGTTGGATGGAAGTCCAGCACTTCATTTGAAGATATGCGATTTTGGATACTCCAAGGTAAGGATTTCTTTGTCTCACTAGCCTTTTGCATTCATGGTGTGAGTTCTGTATATATTTTACTAGGATGTGTGCGCTGTAGTTGACTAACTTTTCCTTTAATTGGTGATTTTGTCAAAAAAAATACTTATTGCACATTTGTGGCTGCTATTTAGGCTCCTTCGAAAACTAGCATGCCTCCAAGTTACTTCCTGTATCTGGTTGCTCTTTAACTTTTCTTGTGAATCTCTTTTCAAAAGATTTTTTCAGTAATTTCTGTAATTGGTAAGGGACAATTGTTAATGACTATTTATTATGACAGGAAACTAGCGGCATCTCATGATTTCTCTGTTTCACTTGCACATCTTTGTGGTGTTGTTAAGACAATTGAACCTGTATTTGTGTCATATTTTATGGTGCATAGTAAATGTGCAGTTAAAATGGAACTTCCCATGTCCATGCAATGATGCCTAAAGTCCTTAATTTTTCTTTTACCAATTCAATTTTCATCTGGCTTGTAAGCAGTGACGGATCCAGAAATTTATTGTTGTGAGGGCAATATATACATATAAATTCGTATAAAAAAATTTAATTTAATTATATTACTAGAAGTGAGTGCATTTTTTACCAAATAAGGGACACAAGTAAATACATTTTTTACCAAAGAAGTCTTAAAAAACCACATACTTTTACCACTCAAGTGAGGACATTTACCAATGTGGAATACAAGTGAGGGCATTTAGCAATGTAGAACACAAGTGAGAGCATTTTTTATCAAAAGAGTCACAAAAAACCACATACTTTTACTGTACAATTTTTTTCTAATGATTTTTTTAAAAATTTAAGTGAGGGCACATGCCCTCATGCTGTTCTACCTAAATCCGTCACTGCTTGTAAGCACCTAAATATTCATTTTACAAGCTAATTTGGAACTTCTCAAGTATAAATCACCATTGGAAATCTAATAGATTTTTATCTGGCTTGTAAGCAGTCTTCTGTGCTTCATTCTCAACCAAAGTCAACTGTGGGAACTCCAGCATATATTGCTCCAGAAGTACTGCTGAAGCAAGAGTATGATGGCAAGGTAGAGTACTTGGTTTCTTGGTCTTGTTCTTTTACTGTATTATTACAGTCATAATTTGATAGTAATTATTTACGGGTTAGTGAGTCCTGGTATAAGAAGCTAAAGCAGTGATATTCTGGTAGTCTGTCTGTTCTGACCTACTCCAGTGGTAATATTTTTCTGGACTATGAACTAGGAATGGTTTTCTCTTCTGGTTGTCATGCTGATGCAATTCATGTTTTCTTGGCACTAGTTAATCTTCTCTCCTTTCATGAACTTAAATCTCTACTTTTATTAACGAAAAGAGGGTGAGAGTTAATTTGTATCTTGCACCTTTTTATTCCTTAAGTTCATAAGGTCCATATTTTGTTGCAATTAGATAATGATTGACCATTCCCCTCCACTCTTCCTTTTTTGCATGCCCACTCTTCCTCCCTTAGTCCTTTTTTTTTCATACTTAGATTTTAGAACGTATTCACATGTGACAGCGTACACACTTGTAGTTGTAAGAATGCTTTGTAATTTTTTAATCTGCAATATCACTAGTTAAGCACCTACAAATAAGCTTGTATTCTTGAGCCCTGCCCATTTGGGTTGGTGGTGTGATGAGTTCGGATTGTGCTCTGGGCAAATATTTCTGTTTTTAATGTTGCCAATATGTATATCGAGTATCTTATTGTGTTTCCACTATGCTACCATGCATTTAATCAGATTGCAGATGTCTGGTCATGTGGTGTAACCTTATATGTAATGCTAGTGGGAACATATCCTTTTGAAGATCCAGATGATCCAAAGGATTTCCGGAAGACAATTCAGGTTGTTCACCTATATTAAGCTTTTTGCATCTTTTTCTTCATGATGAGCATCTGATTGCATTACCTTAAGTGTTTTGCTTGGTTCCTTGCAGAGGGTTCTCACTGTCCAGTATTCCATTCCAGACTTTGTTCAAGTGTCTCCTGAGTGCCGCCACCTTATCTCTAGGATCTTTGTTTTTGATCCTGCAGAGGTATTTCTGTTTTCCAATAGCTCCCCTACTGAACCTAATTTCTATTATTTGACACATGCTATACAATTCTTGAGGAGTTTTGTCAATAGATGCATTTTATATAGTATATACTACTACTCTACCTTGGCTTAGAATCCACTAATAAATAAACTGAGTACTTTTTGATACTGTCTTGATAAACCTAGAGTTTTACTCTAAGACGAAGTTCTCCTTTGACACGAGTTTCAAATACTCTCTGAATTTGTAAAAATCGCAATATTACTATTAACTATTCAAAAACCTAATTTACATAAGACATCTAAAGGGTAGTAGCCTGAACTTGGGAATTTGCCTTCTCAGTGGAAGTGATATTTTAATATTTTCCTTTTACATTGTCCGGGTCCAGAGCTGCTTTGATTGTGTATTAGCATTGTTAATAATATTTTGTAGGCACAGCTGCATCAGTCACTATAAATTAAGAAATTGTAATATTAGACAACAGCAAAAAATGTTCATTGCATATTATGAACTATGAAGATTGAGCTCTTCTTAGCCGTTTTCGTTGCCAAAACCTGCACGTCAGACACTTCTTAGACGTTTGCTTAAACACTCAAATATGATTTTGGGAGACATGACACTTATAAAATTATTTTATTTTAGTGTATTTTAAATTATTCAAAAGTAATTTAAAATATGTCTAAAAAGTTAAAAGTAAAACCTGAAAACATTTGAGGAACTTCATTTGGTCCACACAACGATGATCATTTTGTTGTCCACGGCTCCACGCATGTATACATACATAATAAGGGGCATATCATGATATCAAGTGAACATAATAAGTGACCAGCTAATTTTGACCACATAACCATACATGAATGATCTATATTAGCTCCTCTCAAACTAATTTGTCCATTCACATGTTGCATGTGATGTGCACACACACTGTATCTCACAATCACACGCACTCCACACATGTTTTTGTTTGTGCTTCATATATTATGAGTCCAACCTTTTGCTTATACAAGGTTTAAACTTTACTCACTATGCCTAATTAATTCGTTCATTTTGAACCTTATGCCTTTGGACGTCAATGTGGCAGAGAATCACCATTCCTGAAATACTGAAAAATGAATGGTTTCTGAAGAATCTTCCTGCTGATCAAAAGATAATGAGTAACCAATTCGAAGAGCCAGACCAGCCCATGCAGAGCATTGATACGATCATGCAGATAATTTCAGAAGCTACTATACCAGCAGCTGGGTCTTATTCTTTAGATCAGTTTATGGCTGATAACCTTGATATGGATGATGGCATGGATGACTTAGACTCCGACTTTGAACTTGATTGTGATAGTAGTGGGGAGATAGTGTATGCCATATAATTTTATCATCATCTATAGTTGGAAGACATCATGCTGAAAGAAGAGCATCTTAATGTTCAGCTTCAAGAACTTCTCAGCATCGAGGAAAGAGAAATGTGGGGAGACCTGATCCCACAAAATTTATCATATTAATTTATATGTTGTACATGCTTGTTGGAAATGCCAATGTTCTATCAGCATCACTTTTGTGAGTGAAGAAGGAACATTATTTTTACACTATAGAAGGGTTGGTAGTTGGGGGGGAGAAATGATAGCTACCTTCCCTCTATACCTGTTTAGCCTTTTTGAAGATTATACAACAGGGATGGGGCTTTCTCTGGAGAACCTCAATGTGAATGCCTCATCCTTGTTGTATAATCTTTTTTTTTTGAAGGTTTGTTGTATAATCTTCAATACTTGGTTTATGTTATATATATACATTAGCCTTTTTGGTTCCCCCAGTTCAGTTGGTGTGTGGGGAATCTTATTTGCATTCCCTGCTTATGTACAGACACTCTTCATGACTTTTCGCAAGAAGTTTGTGTTTATCATGTGACCTGGCACATCTCATTCCTGTCCACCATTTCAGTTTTTTTGCTATTTCCGTTGGAGCATTGTTGAATACCCTGCTACAGTACAAGCTAATGCGACTAAGATAGTATTGATAAGTACACAAAATAGGCTTATATTATATATCTCTATCCATTTCACTCCTTAACTTGCCTTCTTGCTAATGGTACATTCTTATGTGTGCAGTAAAATGTCTCATTCTTCTTCAAGCGTGGAATGCATATTTTCATTCTTCAGTTTGTGTTTGACAATGGAAGGGAAAACATAAATCAATGGTTATGTGATGAAACTTGATAGTTGTTATGGTCAATTTTTTTTAACAGTTTGAGATGATCCATTCCCTCTGCTTTGATTATCAGGTTTATGTGAAGTTTAATCAGAGAACTTCAATGATGATTTATTTGAAACTAATTTTTTTTATTAATTGAGTTACAAATGGAGGTTAACGCTCATTTTAAAATAAAAAAGTGAACGAAACTCTTGTTGCGCAAACTGAGATAAAAGCCGTTCATGTTGTGCTCAATTGATGTCTAAAAGCACTAAATGATGACTAAGAAAACCAAGTATGCGGTAAACCCATTTCTCAACCCGGAGAAAAATAACCCCAAACCAAATTAAAAGTGGAGCTTGGCCAAAAGTGGACCAAACACTCAATAACTCAAACACATCTTTCTACTGCGGTAATTCTTCTGGTCTGCTACCTTAAGAGTTCAGATCGGTACCTTTTCAAAATAAAATGAGAATAAGCTAGCTGAGCACACTAAAATAAAAATGTTATTTCAAGCATCAATAATTAATGTATTACATATATAATATGGTCCAACATAAACTCCTACTTTTTTTTACTACAGTTACATGGAATAGGTTAAGGTGAAGAGTTAAACAAATGCGCAGCAACATTGTTTACAAACTTGAACACGATTCCAAGTCACTTCATCAAATTCATGAAGCAAGTCTCACGAACGAACTCCATGGAGCCAGTTCAAGTTGACATCTACTGCAGGCATCTCTATCTTCAAATTGGGAATGCTAGGGATATTTTCCCATAAGGCAGCCCTTTCTTCGTCGCATATCACATTTAATTGCTGAAAATTGGAGACAGAAGATGGCAATCTACTCAAGTTTGAGCAACTCTTCATGTAAAGCTTCTCAAGCTTTTGCAGGTCACCAATGTCATCTGGTAACTTGGGAAGATTAATACAATCTGAGATGTCGAGACATCGTAACTTCTTAAGACCTCCAACAGAGTCCGGCATCTCTACTAAATCAGAGCAGGAACAAAGCCTTAGCACTTCCAAATTCTCCAGCTTTGCAATTTCTTGTGGCAGTGCACTTAGCTTGTGGCAGTTAGTGATACTGAGCTTCTTCAATGGGGTAATATTACAGAGATCATCAGGCAATTTCACCAAATCACTGCAATAGTCAATGCTCAACTCCACTAGATTTGGCATAGCATCAGAAATTTGGATAGAACAACTTTCAAAAGCCTGTTTTGTATTACACATGTAAAGGGACATTTTTCTCAGGTTCTTCAATATGCACAGGCGAGGGATAGAGACCTTTTCCAATCTGATTCTTTTCAGGTTGGACAAAACACCAAGTAGCTCAATCTTGTTTAATTCAGATCGGTGAAAACCATAGTTTGTAACTATCAGAGCTTTCAATTTGCTCATTTTCTCTGTAAACTCCGGTAGTGAGTACTGGCTCGAGCAAAGATTTAAAATCAGAACCTCAGTTTCATCAGGTCGCAAGTCACACCAATCCGAAGTAAAATTTTCATCTGCAAAAGCATATAGGACGTCAGGGATGGAGTGATGTTATGACATTGAACCAGATTATTTCTTATTATTCACTTCATTTCACAATAGTTGTCACTTTGAAAGTTTAGTTTCTATCAAATAATTTGTTAACTTAGAATACTACGGCATCAATTACCTTTTTCAAAAAAATTCCTTAGTTTTTGAATTTTGATGCCTAAATTAATTATTAAGTGAAATGCAATATGCAAGGTCTTTAATGAAATGAATAGATTCAGTCAAATGAACTTACATTCTCTTGAAATATAGAATTTATAATGTGTCATACAACCAGGTTAAGCACATGATGGAGTCACATCTTTCATTTATATGTGCGCAAGTAATTAAGTCAAAGAAACATACCAGTTGATATAGACAATATGCGGGCGGCAACACTAAGCTGTTTCTGTTTCACCAACATTCTTGGCAAGAATGAAAACAAACGGCCAATGAATCCTTGTTGATTCTGTCCTACCCACCATTCAGGACGATTATCTCCATTTAAGTCGATAATCAGTCTTTTTCTCTGTTCAAATGGCTCCCCTTTACTTTGGTGGATTGCCAGCTCCCTGAGGAGATCATGCAGCATGACAAAGTGGTTATTGTAGCACACGCCTGCGTCACTTGCAACTTTCCTGAAAGAGCAGATAAGTTAGTCTCGGAAGAACCAAACACTAACAAGATGAATTATTTAATCCATTTGATAGTATTGCTTTACTTCTTTTCTTCATCATGACACACAGAAAGTTACAGGTATCCCATTCATCCTTTAATTCTTGATTTGTTGATAGTTTAAATCACATGCCATGAAGGTATGCATTTCAAACTACATCCTTCCTAAAGTGATTTTAAACCTCAGTTCAAGAACAGATATAAACTCCTACACAGATATTTTTACTATAACTTACCTAATTATTTAACGAAAAACATGCTCATAAATTTAAATAAACAGATTAGAAGTTAGGGGTGTTAAAGATAACTAATCATGAGCAATTTGAGCTTAACTCCGACATATGATTGATCAAACTTATTATATTAACTAAATAAAAAAATTGAGCTCACCTTAAGCTCAATTATTTCTATGTTCATTGTAAAATACGCTGCACTTTTTTCAGAATAAAGTTTTTTTTTTTGGTAAAGGCAGAGGTAATTTTTTTTTATGTAAGAAGAGATATAATAAAGGGGGAAAATAATCAAATCATAAATGAACTAAACAAGCCAAGCTTAACCTTTATATTAATCTCATCTAGTTAAAATAAGAGCACCTAGTATAGTCTTTTTTGTTTATTTCACAAGCCAAGTTTATATACCCCTATTTGAAGCCATATAAGGAAATGTTTTGACTGTATGTAATTATATCAATTATCAAGCATTAAATGGCCAAAAAAGCAACAAGGTGAAGATGGAAAAATGCCATGTACCTTGTAACTATGAAATTAATCAAATTCCTGGAGGTTAAATCATGTACAATGGTCATTGCATTCCTACCATCTTCATCTAGGTTATAGAGTTCTGCCCACATATCAATAAGGGCAGTAACAGGGATCCTTTGGTCTTCAGGAAATAGCCCTAGATCCATGAAGCACTCCTTCTCGTTGATATTGAACTTCTCCTCCAATATATCTAAACTTTGTTGAAGGCGACGAAGTAAGTCAGTATCACCAGACTCAAGAATGGATTGACTTTGTAAACGGTCCTTCATATTATGCCAAACCTCAAAAGGTTGCCGGCAGAGTGACCCAGCAATAACCTGAAGTGCCAACGGTGAACCCTTACAACCTTTCACTATCTGTATTTCAGTGCAAGGAAGAAATATCAGTGCATAAGATAAAAGACTTGAATAAATTGGTTGCATGCAAGTATACTAGTAGTCTAGTACTTATCTGAGAGCTTAGAAAAAAGGGTTAACATGATAAAGAAACATAAATTTCTCTCTAATCACATGTAATCATGTCTCATTGGTGTGACCTATTTTGTTGGATAGAAGAGAACGCACCTCATGGACAAGATTTTCATCAGGTATGTATGAGTTGTTGTCATTCAGTTGAGCAAAGTGATGAAAAAGGGATATTGCGTGATCATGGCAAAGTGGATCCAACTGGCATGGGGTGCCAAATCTTCGAAAGGCAACCCTTGAAGTCACCAAAATCTTGTAATCTGACATATGGAACTTAAACTTCTCAACAAGGCCTTCTGAGCTAGGCCAAACATCATCCAAGACTAAAAGTGTTGGATTTCTCCCAACCAGCCTCAGCAGAAGCCCCAATCGGTTAATTGCATCTTCATCATTCTGGAACTCAGGCACCCGACATCCACAATGTTCAAATAGCGTCTGTACAATGGTCTTCAGGTTGGGCATTCTAGAGACTGTGATAAAGAAGATATTCCCCCCAAACTTGCCTGGTCAAAACAAAATAGCTTTCTCAACCAAGGGGAATCTGAGGCCATGTTTGAATATTGCAATGAAATGAAATGGAATAGGACCAATGAATTAAGATTAGTATTCCATTATTTGGACAGTTTTATCATAAAATGTAAAAAAGAAGCTTGTTCCATCAAAAAGTCTCAAATTAGAGGAGTACAAAAGAATTGTACAAAATGGAATTGAATGAAATGAATTACTTAGTTTTCCATTCAACTACGTTGTATATAAATAATGAAATTTACTATCTATATTTTCATTTTGATTAACTTCATTTCCATCAGGTTTGGTGTTATTCCATAGGTACAATAAAAATGGGGCAGTCTCCCTAGAGGAGTAAAAAAGTATTCAAATGTTATACTATTTGTCTCCTGAAATTCCTATACAACCTGCTACAATTAATTATGAGATGCTTAAATCAGCTTATTTTTCCTCATAATCAATTCTGACACCTAGAAGCTACTCATAGAAGCTTCTCTGACTTTAGAGTCAATTATAGAAGGTTTTCCAAACATGCACTTAATCATAGTTTGCTTCAATGTGTTAAATCCCCTTACCAAAATTCATGCAACACAAGGAAGCTAGTGATTTCACTAGACTAGGAGAATGATATTATAGTGAAAAAAGAGGGGCAGAACAGAAGCTAGTTACCTTTGATTTGAGGATCCCAACAGAGCTTCTTAGCTAGAGTGGTTTTGCCTGAACCACCCAAAGCAGTCAATACAAGAACAGAGACACCATCCTTGAGCAGCTCCATCTTCAACTTGTTCAAAGGCTCATCCATCCCCAAACACTTGGGTTCCACAGGAGCCCCACTCAAACCCCTAATCTGACACTTCCCACCCAAACCCTCCTTCCTCTCCAGAATCTCAAGAATTTCTTTAACCTTCAACAAGATCTCCATCAAATCCCTCTTACTCTCCACTTGCGTGTTAACAGACAAGTGCCTCTTCAGCTTCTCGTCACTGCGCTGAAGCTTGCTCTGGTAACTGGAGAGCGAGAAAAACCGCCATAGACTAAGCTTCTTGCTGTGGCGCACGAGCTCTTCACCTTCGCGAATGTGACTCAGAAGAGGCTCGATTTCTTCTCTGGGACGATCTAGCTCCTCGTTGTACCTCATCATCTCTTCCACCAACGGAGCCAGAGCGGTTAGGGTTTGTGTGTTGGTTTCAAGAGTGGGTCCGAATTTTCGACCGTTTTCTATGGTTTGGAGAGCGCGTTTCACCATTTCTCCCATCACCGCTCCGGCTAAGGCTCCGGTGAAGAGATCCGCCATGACTCCAGAGCTCCAGTAGGTGAGATCGAAGCTCCGCCGTAACAGTGAACAGATGCAGCTCGAAACGCAGTGAACTTTGGTTGTCTCAGAAAACAAAGGAACTGACGATAAAGGAGAAACAGAAGGAGAAGATGATGCTACACAGTCACGAACATATAAAAACAAAGAAATCCGTTGACCATGAATGTTAAGGTCTTTGTTTCGTGACTTCCCTTCAGCTCAGTGGAAATTTCTCATGCACTTTATAACATACACCTAACTTTTACGTTAACGTTAAGTTAGTTGTTCCTAATTTTAATTTTTTCTAAAAATATATATATATATATATATATAAATGGTTGTCTAAATGACTCATGATAAAGTTTGGCTTAAATAACCCATCATTCAATCACATTAGAGATAAGTGAGTTGGAATTTCTATATTTTATTTATTAATTTATTTCCAACTCATTTATCTCCAATGTGATTGGATGATGGGTTATTTAACCCAAATTTTATCATGGGTCATTTAGACAACCTCATATATAAATTAATTGTGAAGATGAAGATCTAGATCAATTTGGAAGAGGAATGTAAATGTTTTTTTAATGTATTAAAAAGTCTATCGAGACTCAATCTCATGTCTATGAGTCAGTCATCCTCTTGTAAGGCGCTTTTACCGCCTCAATATCAAGTTTAAGTTAAATTGTGAATTTTTTGTTTCAAAAAAAAATTTGTGAACTTTTGGACTACTCAAATTTTAGGATAATCCCCTGCAAATTTCCAAGAGAAAGGGTTTCTAGAAAGAAGAATCTATTGCGCAATGTAATTGTTTCAAATCGAATTCATTTGAGCTATGAAAGGACAATTTAAAGGAGTGTTGATATAGTATCTGTTTGGTTTTCAGTTAGGAAGTCAGTTTAAAGCATTGGAATTCGTGATCTCGAATTCCAATGCACATTCAACCTACAAAATACAGTTGTTGGGTTGAGTGGATGTGCTTTAACATTCATAAAATTGAAAACCAAACAGGTTCATAAGTAGTTTCGGCCATGGCCCAAAAAAATTAATTAGAAACGTAATAGTCCAAAATATTTCTTGTACAATTTGCAAGAGAATCTTCAACAAGAGTCTTGAGCCCGGGAAGATCCACAACTATTCCAAATAAGCAAATAGTAATGTTATTATATTATTATTATTTAATATTACATAACCATGCATAAAATTTGTATACCGACTATTCATTATTCAATATTTACACCAACCATGCATATAATTTGTCTCACGTTTCATGACCCTCTGATATGATCAGGATAGCTTGGCTAAGATTAAAAAAATAAAAAACTACTCTGTTTTCTTCCCCTTGTCATTCACTAGTTTGCTTTTGATCTCATTAATGGCTTTCCGATCAATGATCTCATAGGATCTCTTGTATTTCTCCTTCAACCACTCCATGAGTCTCTTGATCCTGTCTTCATTCTTGGTATAAGCGATTGGAAGTGTCATGCCCACCAATATACCTATTCACCAAAATAAAAATATACAAAATTAAAGGAGCAATCTAGAGTGAAACAGTAGGTAATTAAAAGATAAAAAAATCATATACCTATGTAAATGAATGTTAGGAGGTCCATGCTGCTTCCTACATAAGAGAGTGACCACAACCCAGCAACAACTCTCACAAATGCAGGCCAATCTTCCTCTGTGCTCACCCGGATCAACCACCTTATTGCTTCTTCAATCCATGCTCGAACTGTGTTTCCCATTCCCATAGCAGTTTCTTCCCTCAATTCCAATCTGGACAAGCTCGGTGCTCCCCTGAAATTCACTCCAACATAAGAAAAAGAACAAGCAAATTAAATTAATGAAACTAGTTACTATATCTACGTAATTAAATTGATTAGAAGAAGTGGTAGCAGAAGGTGCTCACTTGCCCAAAAGTCTACACACATTGGCATAGAGAAAAATTGAGGCAACAAGAAATATGGCTGCCCAAGATATGACAGTGAGGAAGTTGAATTGAAATACTTGCATCAACGCCCATGTTGCTGTTGCCGCTACAAGAACAAGTGCACTTAGTTTCTTTCTTCTCCACAGGACAACGTCCTTCACTATGCCATGGCCACCATCTATATATGCAACAAAATCAAAGTGCCACAGAATAGAATTTCAATTTTCACCTCTAAATGTTAATGCAACATATATAAAGAACATGAGGCAAAATCATGATCAAATAAATGAAATAATTACGTACCCGAGGAATTGGTTGTGAAAGGTTGTGTATCTGATGCGGCTGCTTCTGAGGACATGATAAGAGATTGTGAATTCAATTGAATATTGAAGTTCAAGTATATAGGAAGTAGCTAGGAGAATAATAATGTTGGAGGAGCAGGAACTACTTAATTGGTTTGGTTTCCGCTTCAAAAGGTTTTCTTTCGGTGGAGGTGATTGACAATACAGGGGAATTCTGTTTGACTTACACGTGTAGAACTGTGAGAAGACGTGGAGTGCTTGCAGCCCTCGTGGCATTTCCAAATCCTCTTTGCATTCTTTTTGTTCACGGTGCCTTTTTAATAGAAAATGTTTCATCCACATTCCTTATTAAGTGAAAATGGGTGGAGAGAGAAAAAAGATAAAAATAAAATAGAGAAAAAATAATAATGATGATATGATTGAAAAATAAGAAAATATAAATAGAAAAGTATAAATGAAATGAAAAATGAATAAAAGTGTGAATAAATCATAATTTTTAATTGACAAGATCAAGCCTCGCTTCATTTATTATTATAATAATAATAATAATAATAATATTAATAATAATAATAATAATAATAATAATAATAATAATAGCACTGACAAGATCAAGCCTTGCTTCATAATTCTAGCCTTGAAAGTTGAAACTACTAACGGGCAATATCCTTTTGTCTCGAGATCCTCAAGGCAGTGTGAAAGTTAATTTTATTAAATAATTTTAATTAAAATACACAACTAAATCATGATGTGAAAATTTAATTTGCATATTACATCAATATTGAATGATATCATAGTTTGTGCCTTTTTAATAATAATCGATGGGTAATTCTAATGTGGATTATATTAAAAATTGGTCCCTCCATAAACTATAGTTTCACTACTACCACCAAATATATGTTAGTATATTTAAAATATATTTGTTGTGTGCTACTATCAATTTGCAGATATGTGATTATTTTATAGGGCCCGAGAGAATTATTGGATCCCGAGTAGTTTAATTTCGACATTAATAGTTAACTTGTTATGTCTTATTTCATTTTAGGCTTAATTGCACATTTGTTCCCCACATATACATTTTTCACGATTCTTGTCCCCAACAAAAATCAATTGCATTACACGTCCCCGACGAATACCTCGATTTGCAAAATTGGTTTTCCATCCAGATTTCATCCAAAAACTAACGGAAAGCTGACATGACATTTTTTTAATAATATATAAATTAAAAATAATAATTTTTTAATTGAAATTAGATTTCAATCATTGCAATTTTAGTCCCTCTCTCTCAACCACCACCGCTCCTTCCTTTCAAATCTCCTTCAGGTTCTAGACATCTGGGAATTAGATTTCCCACCCCCTGTTTTAGAATTGCCACCCTAACCTTTTTAAAAAAATGTCGGGACTACCCTCCGGGACTTAAACCTCCATACCAGTCCAGAGGTTGATGTTCTGGACTAGTCCGAGAGTTAAAAGTTCGGATTCTTTAGTTACAGTTAAAATAACATGATCGGTGTCGTGGCCGTCTTGGAGGACTTGCCTAACGAATTGTTGGGTTGAAATGTTTGGTTTGTAATTGTGGTGGTGGTTGAGATTGTAATTGATGAATATGCCTTTTGGTTTGGTCTTAACTTACTGCATTCTGCTGCTTGGTAAGAGTTATCCAGGACTTTAAGTTTCGAATCTATCCAGGACTTTAAGTTTCGGATCAATCCAGGACTATAAGTTTCGGACTGCTTCATAATTAAATTTACCACCCCCCCCCCCTTTTTTAGACGTCCGAGAGTTGAAAAACCGGATTAATATGAAACTTCAAGATTCGGATCTTTCAAATCAGATACTGTCACAAAGACAGAAACGTGAAAATGCAGTGACAATAATATGGGACAAACAGACCTCGTTACAATACTGAAGGAAAATATTCTTGCTAATAATATGGTTACAGACATGGTTACAACATTACAAACATGAATCATATTATCAATCTTCTGTTATGTCTGTTAAATCAAAGTTGGTAATAACACGAGGACCAATCCAAACAGTGTGTTCAGCCATAAATGGGGGGTGGTTGGGTGGTTGAGGAGTTTATGCATGTCATAATGGTGGTGAGGTAGGTGAAGCTATGGAGTAATGGTGCTGAAAAAGGTGGTAGAATCTGTCAGAGGTGTCCGGAAGTTGAAGTTTCATACTAATCCGAAGGATGAAGTTTCGTACTGATCCGAAGGTTGAAGTTTCGGACTAAAACACGGAGGGACAATATTGGTTTTTCCCCACTTTCAGATGGGGTAGAAAATCTAAAACAGAGGGTGGGAAATCTAATTCCCTAGACATCTCCTTCCCCAACCTTCTTCTTCCCCCTAAAAAATACTAGCTAGCCACCCAAAACTCCAGAACTCCAACCTTCACCTACCCATCTTCTTCCCCAAAGAAAACCCTAGTTCTCTCTAACTAATAAATGAGAAAGAAAACAAGGAGACACTTGAGGGCATAACCAATTCAGCATGTGTAGATGACAGCTCAGAGTCCACCTCAGCATACAGCTAGCAAGTTGTTAGACAGTTACAACAATCTAACTGATTGAGGAGTAGAGTATACCCTGTAGTTTAGATACACAGTAGTTATAGTGCTCCTACAGCAAGTAGTATAAATAGCAAAGAATAAACACACAGTGTATTGTATTGAATCATTTTGTTCATTCAATAGAATTTTCTCAGTTTTCTTCTTCTATCTGGTTTCTGTTATGGTATCAGAGCTCTCTTGTAGAGCTCTGCTGCGTTTACTCTGATTCAATGGCAAGGAAGAACAACAATGGACAACCAGAAGCTTCTGGATCCAACAATGGCGTACTCGATCCTTCTCTTGATCCTCTCAGTCCCTATTTCATTCATCCAGGTGATGGACCTTCCACAGTTACCGTTTCGCCGAAGCTGACAAGTGCGAATTTCCAGACATGGACGCGTTCGATGCGAAGAGCTCTGAGCGCGAAGAACAAATTCCGATTCGTTGATGGAAGCATTCCAGTTCCAGAATCAGATCATCCACTCTATTTCGCATGGGAAAGGTGCAATAATCTCATTCATACTTGGATCATGAACTCTGTTTCTGCTTCAATTGCACAAAACCTAGTTTACATTGAAAATGTTCTTGACATTTGGAATGAATTGAGGGAGCGATTTTCACAAGTAGATTTAATTCGAATTTCTGAATTGCAAAGTGAGATCTCAAATTTGAAGCAAGGATCATCTTCTGTGACTGATTTTTTTACTGAATTGAAAACTCTATGGGAGGAGATTGATGGTTTTAGGCCACTACCTATATGCATTTGTAATGCTAGATGTCCATGCCAGGGTAATGCTAAGATCTATAAGGATCAAGACTATATAATTCGTTTCTTGACTGGACTCAATGAGGAGTTTGCTACTGTTAGATCACAAATCTTGCTTATGAAGCCTTTACCATCACTGAATGAAGTGTTTTCTATGGTGATTCAACAAGAAAGACAATCTAGTTCAATTTCTAGTAATTCTGGTCAGAATTTAGGTGATACAAGGTCTATGTTGAATGCAGTTGATAATAGGCAAGGATTTGGTAGAGGTAGAGGTTATCCTCAAGGAAATCAGTATAATGGTGGAAGAAATTCCACATCAAGCAGCAATGGAAGAGGATTCTACTCAGGATCTGGTAGAGGAAATAGAATTTGCACACATTGTGGAAAAATAGGGCACACGATTGATACATGTTACAAGATCTATGGTTTGCCACCTTCTTTTAGGTCTAACAACACAGGAACTGTGAACAATCTACAGTCAGAAGATAGTTATATCAGTGATAATTCTTATAATGAAGAAGGACAGAATCTGGATGTTCCACAATCTTCTCATGCTTTGAATGGTTCCAGCATTAATTCTACAGCTTCATTGCCAGTTTCAGTTCCAAGTTTCACAGTAGAACAATATCAGAAGTTGCTTACATTGATACAAGGAAATTCAGAAGCACAAGCTGCTAGTGCATCTCATATCAATCAATTAAGGATCCATGAAGGATCACATCAAGTCAATCAGATACATACTCAGCAACACAAGTCTCTTGATGGTAATAATTCCAAAGGAAAAGGTACAGCTATTGTATTGTCTTATTATCCTCCTTCATCCAAAGCTAGTAGTTCTTGGATATTGGATTCAGGAGCTACTGTCCATGTGTGTTCTAGTCTTAATCTTTTTCATTCCTTTTCTAAAATAAAACCTATGAGTGTTCAGTTGCCAAATGGTAACACAGTGAGAGCTCAATTGGCTGGTACTGTGATTTTCACATCCTCACTTTCTTTGAAAGATGTTTTATATGTCCCTGAATTTAGTTTCAACATCATTTCCACTTCCAAGCTTTGTGAACATTTGTTCTGTGTAGTACATTCCTATTCCTCACATTCTTTGATACAGGACATCATTACTCAGAAGATGATTGGTTTGGCTAAACAAGAGGAAGGACTCTATTACTTGGTGGTTGATGGTCTAGTGGAGCAATCAGCAATGGAAACAGCACAAGCAGGAGCAAAGATTAGCACAGTGAGCACAACTGGTTCTCTAGTCATACCTAGTTCTGTAATTTGGCATTTTAGATTAGGACATTTGTCTAAAGACAAATTACTAGCCATGTCTAAGGAATACCCTTATATTCATGTAAATAAGGCTCTTGTTAGTGATTTGGTTTGTGATGTATGCCATATGGCTAGACAAAAACGATTGTCCTATTCTTTAAGTTCTAATAAAGCTGTGCAACCTTTTGAATTGCTACATTTTGACATCTGGGGTCCTTTCTCAACTGCAACAGTCCATGGTCATAAATATTTTTTGACTGTAGTAGATGATAATACTAGATACTTGTGGATTGTCATGTTAAAACAGAAGTCAGAAGTCCCAAGTAAGGTCCAAAATTTTATAGCTTATGCTAAAACACAGTTTGGAGCTATAGTAAAAACTGTTAGAACTGATAATGGACCAGAATTTACCCTTCAAGCTTTTTATGCAACTCATGGCATTGTGCATGAAACTTCTTGTGTTGAGTGTCCTCAGCAAAATGGAAGGGTAGAGAGGAAACATCAGGACATTTTGAATATAGGAAGAGCATTGTTGTTTCAGTCCAAATTGCCAAGACAGTATTGGAATTATGCTGTTCAACATGCAGTGTACTTGATCAATCGAGTTCCAACTATAGCTTTACAGAACAAATCACCTTATGAACTCTTGCATCATAAACCTCCAGATTTGACAGACCTGAAAGTTTTTGGTTCTCTATGCTATGTGTCCACATTGCAGAATAATAGACACAAGTTAGACCCTAGAGCTAAGAAGTGTGTGTTCATGGGTTATCCAAATGGGACTAAGGGATACATAGTTTTGGATATGACAAGCAGGTCTTTGAGTGTTTCTAGGAATGTGGTCTTCTATGATCATGTTTTGCCCTATCAACACACAGGGGCTCTACCTTGGGAGGTTCTGACATCTGGTGCTCCTAATCTTGACAATGCCACTACACATGAAGAAGGTGTGTTTTCTCCACAAGATGTTCTGACTTCTCAGCTTGAAGAGAGTTTGCTTCCTGCACAAGCTATCTCTCCAGGTGTCTTGTCATCACAGCCTATGACAGATTCTCCTGCAGCACCAGCACAGCCCAGAAGCTCCAAGAGAACTAGACATCAACCATCACATTTCAAGGACTACATTTGTCCTTCTTCCTCTTGTGTAGTCACTTCCACATCTTCAGGTAGTAAATATCCTATATCTAGTTATATGTCTTTTTCCCATTTATCTCCTCCTCATCATAAATATGTGCTGTCTTTATCTCTTGACTCTGAGCCTACATGCTACACTGAAGCTGCCCAACATAAATGCTGGATTGATGCTATGAATTTAGAAATTGCAGCCTTAGAAGCTAATGGAACTTGGAGTTTGGTTCATTTACCTCCTAACACTGTTCCTATTGGAAATAAATGGGTGTATAAAATCAAGAGGAAGGCTGATGGAACAGTAGAAAGGTATAAAGCACGATTGGTAGCCAAGGGATACAATCAAATTGAAGGCTTGGATTATTTTGATACTTTTTCTCCGGTGGCTAAATTAACCACAGTGAGAATGGTATTGGCTCTTGCTTCTATACATGGTTGGCATTTACATCAGTTAGATGTAAACAATGCTTTTCTCCATGGAGATTTGTTTGAAGATGTGTATATGCAAGTGCCAGAAGGGGTAATTTGTACAGATTCTAGCAAAGTTTGCAAATTACACAAGTCCTTGTATGGTCTTAAACAAGCCAGTCGACAATGGTATGCCAAGCTGACTAGTTTGCTAGTGTCTTGTGGTTATCAACAAGCACATTCAGACCATTCCCTCTTTACTAAATATCAAGGAGACAAGTTCACAGTCCTTCTCATTTATGTAGATGATATCATATTGGCTGGAAATTCACTCCTAGAGTTTGACGAGATAAAGAGAGTCTTAGATAATGCCTTCAAAATCAAAGATCTGGGAATTCTCAAGTTTTTCCTAGGCCTTGAGGTTGCTCATTCTGCACAAGGGATTTCTTTATGTCAAAGAAAGTACTGCCTAGATTTGCTTACTGATTCAGGAGTTTTAGGCAGTAAACCAGTTAGTACTCCTCTTGATCCATCTGTTCGATTGTCACAAGATGAGGGGGAGTTATATGATGATGTGTTTTCATATAGAAGGCTTGTGGGGAGATTGTTATATTTAACTACAACAAGGCCTGACATCACATATGCAGTTCAGCAACTCAGTCAATATTTGTCCAAGCCAACAATGGCACACTATACAGCAGCACAAAGGGTCCTTAAATATCTTAAAAGAAATCCTGGTAAAGGGTTATTTTTCCCTAGAGATTCTGTAATTCAGTTGCTTGGTTTTAGTGATGCAGATTGGGGAGGATGCATAGACACAAGAAGATCAGTGACAGGATATTGTTTCTTTGTTGGAAAATCTCTTGTTAGTTGGAAATCAAAGAAACAACAAACTGTGTCTAAATCTTCTTCTGAAGCAGAGTATAGAGCTTTAGCCTCAGCTACTTGTGAACTGCAATGGCTTTCTTACTTGCTAAAGGATCTAAGGATAGAGCCAGCTAAACCTTCAGTTATCTACTGTGATAATCAGAGTGCTCTCCACATTGCAGCTAATCCAGTATTTCATGAGAGGACTAAGCACTTGGAGATTGACTGCCATATAGTAAGAGAAAAGTCAGAGGCTGGTCTTATGAAATTACTACCTATCTCTTCAAAGCTTCAAGTGGCAGACTTCTTCACCAAAGCACTGTCAGTTGGTCCTTTCTCTTTCTTATTAAGCAAGCTGAACATGTTAGATATTTACCATGGTCCAGCTTGTGGGAGGCTAATAAATGAGAAAGAAAACAAGGAGACACTTGAGGGCATAACCAATTCAGCATGTGTAGATGACAGCTCAGAGTCCACCTCAGCATACAGCTAGCAAGTTGTTAGACAGTTACAACAATCTAACTGATTGAGGAGTAGAGTATACCCTGTAGTTTAGATACACAGTAGTTATAGTGCTCCTACAGCAAGTAGTATAAATAGCAAAGAATAAACACACAGTGTATTGTATTGAATCATTTTGTTCATTCAATAGAATTTTCTCAGTTTTCTTCTTCTATCTGGTTTCTGTTAACCATAAAAAAATCCCCTTCATCCAGCGCCATCAAACCACCTGCAATCCCAAATCGCCACTGCACAACCAATCCCATGGGGGATGGTGGCCTGTGGCTATGGCGTGAAGAAGAAACGATCGAGAGCTTGCAGAACTCGACCCAACCACTAATTTTTGATCTGTTCCCCTCATAAAGATGTGAACTTTACCGTTTGCTGCTTGCAAATCTGGGTGCTCTGTCTTTGATGGTGATGTGGGTGCTGCTTGCAGATCTGGTAGTTATTTGAATAGATCAGCAACTCACAAGAACATGATTTCCTTCTTATGTGTCCAAGCAGCAGCAAAGCCCCTGCTGGTGTAGAGTTTCCAAAAGTACAGCCGAAATTTAAAGCTCCATTTCTTGGGTTCACAAAGACACCAGAAGTATGGAACTCTAGAGCTTGCATGATTGGAACCATGGGAGTTTTCATTCGAGAGTATATATATACAGTATACTTCACCGTGATTGAAGCTGATATTTGGAAAGGCCTCAATCTTCCTCTTTGGGCATTCACTCGTAACTATTGTGAGAGTCAATTCTAAGTGTTTTATTTATTTATGATTTTAAGAAAAAAGATTCTGTTTCTAGTCATTTGACAAAATCTAGTGTATTCGAAGATCTTGTTGACATGAATTGTGAGATGTTCCTGGGTTGGATTAAGCTGTCAATTCTATGGTATCGTGAAATGCACAATTTTGCTTGGTTTTTCAAAAAAAATCAGAGTTGAAAGTTGGAGTTTTTGTTCTGGAAATTTCTTTTAAGGAGAATGATTCTGGAAATTAGTGGTTGTGGGTGAAGAAGGAGGAAGAAGAGTGGTGGTTGAGGGGAGGAGAGTGGTGGGTGAGGGAGAGGACCAAAATTGCAACGTGAGAAACCTATTTCAATTAAAAAATTAATTTTTTTTCATTAAAAAATTATGAAAAAGATGCCACGTCAGCTTTCCGTTAATTTTTGGATGGAATCTGGACGGAAAATCAATTTTGCAAACGGAGGTATTCGTGGGGGATACGTAATGCAATTAATTTTTGTTGGGAACCAGAATCGTGAGAAATGTATATGTGTGGAACCAAATGTGCAATTAAGCCTTCATTTTAAAGTATTCTAAGAAATGGGCTCAGTCCACTTTAGGTATATGATTGTTAGTACAAATTTGTAATTCTTTTCTTGACATATTGCTATCAATATGTCACTTTTTTTTTTAAGATAATCAATATGTCACTTTAACTTGTAGATAATATTTTTCTTAATAGATAAAGTCAAAATCAATAGTAAAATAATTTTTTATTTTCCTCTTGTAAAAAAAATAATGTTTTTAGACGAAGACTTTAAGAACTTATTAAATAGTTTAAAAATAAAACTTTAACTATTTCTGAAATTTAGAATGGAGAGGAAACATCGTCAAGACTATCAATGAAAAAAGTTGTCCAACAATTAAAATGTTACTAGATGCAAGAATATTTTAACTCTCAACTAATGGAGATATAAGAGTTAAATCTGAAACCTGTGTGTGTTATTTTCACAAGCAAGTTGACAATGTATAATTTTAACTTTTGTATACACTTTTTGTAATACAACTAGTATATAGGCCCGTGCTATGCACGGTGTTTCATATCTGGTAATTTTTATTTTGTTTTTTGTCTCCTGAATTAAATCTTTGATAACATCATGTTAACAAATGCACATGCCTAAGTCAATTATATGCAGGCATAAGTCAATTATATGCAGGCATACGTTGGTTACCAGGAAGTTTGCAATAAAAAAAAATAATCCTAATGGATTATACATCAGATGGAAGCTTGTTACCATACATATATATGGATACATCATACATAAGTGGCAACGAAATAAAGGCAAATGCTGTTACACTTGATATGGGTGGATAATAACATCCACCAGTTTGATATCTTCGGTTGAAAAAAGAAGAGATACCACTTGTCCAGTATGTATAGAATGCAGTTCACAGAAGAGTTTCCAACCTCTACCGATCTTAGCGTAGTTGAATCGTTCTGGTGCAAGTATGCTACATAACACTTGAATGCCAGATGGCCCTCTTAGAATCCAGTGGAAAACATCAGAGTTACGAAGGTAGTAAGCAATGTGCTTAGGAACATTCTGCATATGAAACCAAGGATAGATATTAGATATTCAAAATAATTATATGACTTTAAGAATGGAACCTACAATTTAAAACATTACCAACTGGCTTCCTTTTGACTGGCTTTCCGTAAGTTGCACTGTGAAATAACATGGATAAAATCTCCATTCTGGCACATTTGTTACAATGGGCTCTAACATAGGGGGATACTCTAAGTGTTTGGATCGAGGCCCTCTGTGGTAGTCTATCTCTTGTGAATTTCTACCGTAAACAAATAGATCGAACATAGACCCTCCTTTATATCTCAAAATACACCATCTCACCCCCTCCAATCCATAAAAATGACGGATTTCAAACCACCCAGTTGAAATTTGTGGCTTAACAGGACACTTAATAAATTGGACAGAATGCCTATTACCAACAGGGTCAAATAACAACCACCTGTTACTAAGTTCAACATCAAACCTTGTTGCGAAAAATTCTGCCACAGAAGCAGTCATCTGCAACTTAAAATATTTTTGAATATTTAATAAGTTGGTGATATATATGATATGGATATGAACATTAGATGATCAAACAAACCTCGTAAGGACGACTGACAACAGCAAATGCAGACTCATACGCTTCAAAATTCGCCGACAGAATGTGGTCCATTGTTTAGGAAATGGGAGGGCAATCCAGCCAAAGTGTGGGATGTAGGGGGTATGGAGGGTATATATAGACTCACAACTGTGGACTTTTACAGCATAGTCCTATTATTGAGTTGATATTTAGTAAGAATGTAAGTAATGAATGTCTAACCAGTAGGTTGCATTTAAAGACCTTTTCTAAACTAATTCATATTACATGTCTAAACTGTCCTCTTTTAGCTTTATTTTCTCATTCTCCATTCTATCATTCTTATGATTCCCATTACACAATACTGTATCCATTAGATGGGCATAAAAATATATCAATTAACCAAATTCCACTATTTCCCTATTTAGCCGTTCAAACCACAATTAAATTAAAAAAAAATAGCTACTTGGATTTACGTGTTACATTAGATCCGTCCAAAAAAAAAATTAGACTAATGGGATACGAAAATAAAATTAGTGTTTATATTGACTTAAAACTTAAACAACACCATATAGACAAAAAGGAGAACTTTTGCTCAAAAGACATGTACAATTATTTTGCTAGAAAAAGAAAAAAGGGAGCAAGAGTGTCAGATGCAGCATGCGTGATTCATGCATGCAGTGAAGAATTAATGGTATGAATAAAATCATAACTACTTTTGTAGGATATTAGTTCAAAACAAAGTCAACCATGTGGGAGATTTCAAATTAAATAATTGAAAGATACGTCCAATGGACTACAATACTATCCTGCTCATATATTATCAAAAACCTCAGTGTACACAACATTCTTAGTGAAGTTGGAAGTCGTTTGGTCTAACCTTAATGGAAATAATCCATATCAAAGGAATGGACGATATTACAATCTATCACATTGGGATAACGTGGACAACGTGGCGGTTGCAGACCTCACAGAAATACATCTTTTCATCTGGATAAACTTTTTTATTGCATTTACATGCAGTGTACAACCAGTCCATACCCTCTTCTACATAGCTGATAGTGGCATATACAATGCACACCGAATTCTGCAGGGTAAATGTAAAGATTCAACGATATGATTTTCGAACAATAATCCCTCACAAATTAAAGAATGATACCTCCTTCATGTCATGGACTTGCGCAATGGTCTTTCGAGGGGTTAAGATTAAGAAGTCCTCTTCATCTACAACCTTGCTTGAATCTTGAAGCTGACTTAGAGATTGCGATCCTGTATCATTACTTGCTGAAAACCTAATAACACAATGAAAAAAAATTATGTCACAATATTGTTACCCATAGTAAAAAAATCCGGATTTAATGAGTATACCTTTCCATGACAGCCACAGCTATGTCGACTGCGGGGTTAAACAACATTTTTGTAGCCCCATGCACATTTTGCAAACACAAATTCCCTTGCCATGTCTTGACTTTGACAAATTGGAGAAGAATAACTACGTTCACCATTTCACCACCATTAAGGAACAGATTGAGATCTTCGACATAGGGTCCAAATAAGGCACACTCCATCTTGACCCTACATATATGGTAAGTGGTTTTACTTTTTAAATTATAATTAGTGTGTTAAATAGATATTTAAAGTATGTGTGATTAAGCCAAAAATACCCATAAGAGTCAATTTCAATGACATTCATCTTTGTTTTCTTTCCATGACTTTCAATCACCCTCTCAGTTCCAACAACAGTGAGGATTCCAATGACGTCTAAGATAATGAAACAAAGCACTTATTAATATAAATTATTTAACCCGATATGTCCTAAAATTTTTGGGAAATTAATTGTATTACTCTTACCAATTAAAAAATTTGTATCATAAGTGATAGACATCACGTCAGCAAGAGGGACGAACGAATAAGGATCAACAGAAATGGGATTTTGGTTCATTGGGCGGACTTCAGTGTTAAACTGGAAATTAACTTTGTAGGGGTGTTTAGTTGGTTTGAACAACCCAGTATTGTCAGCAACCTCAAAATAGGACATGCTATAGACGTTTCCGTCAATAAGAGTCGTCTCAAATTTATACATGATTGTCTTCCTAATGATGACATGTATTTTATCCCCCTGCCAAATAGATTCAGTAATTATGGTTAAACACAAAAGATATTATTATGGTGCTTCAGTTCATGTTGCTTTTTTCAATTTTGTATATGGGCAACCAATATATAGTTGCAAATTCTTTTTTGCCTTGTGTCAAGTAACGGTGCAATAATCTCTGTACTGCCAAACATTACAGATGGACTTGGACACATGTGTGGAGGGTATCTTCTTTACATAGAAATGAAACGAATTACTTTTCTTTCAAAAAAAAATGTCAAAGCCAAAAAAAATATGTCAAAGCTAAATTACCTTGGCATCCATTACAACCATTTCCAGAGATAATGGTAATTTGGAATTAGTATAGCCCTGGCTATACCAGATGCGTATGATCTTGACCAGCATCCTCCATGTCTCCTTCCCAGGTCGAAGATTAATCACATCATCGAATTGAGAAGCCATGATAGCAACTAAGTTGTTAATTGGAAAACAGATGGTTGGTGGAGAACTGATATGTGGAAGCAAGTGTATTTATAGAGAGGTATGTGGAACATGGATGATGGGAATAAGGAATTTTTTAAGCAGAATAATTAAAGGTGAGTTATTAGGGGACAAACTTAGCACCTGTACCATGCCTCATGTATCTCAGTGAGTCAGACATAATATTGATGATTGAGTTGAAATTCCAATTTCAATTTGAGCGGGATACTTGTAAATCAAAGCAAGTGGGAATGGTATATAAAGGACCAATATAAAGGACCAAAAATAGTGAATCTCCGTAGCACTGACACGTGGACAAAGGGACTTGAGAAGGGGCGCGGTGCAGACACGTATGCAATGGGTTCTTTTGAAGGGCTCCTGCATTGTATAGTAGGGGGATGCATTTGCATTAAATACTACATATGTAACCAACCCTTCAAAACACTGGAAAAGTTTACAAATGCATTTGAAGCCTTATTCACCTCTTCGCTCGCTCAATCCATTGTTGGAGTGTTGGTAAACTTTTACGAGCAGAGCATCTATTTATTTTTGTTCACATATGTTATGGATTCAAATTTTTTTAATGCATTATCTGTGGTCTTTATGTACCTCACATGGGCATAGTTGAAAACACTTTTAAATATTATGGATATAGTCATAGATGCAGCTTCCTAAATCCTAATCCCTTCGAAACATTAAAAAAACAATGGCATTGTCGGTGCTCTTTTGACAATTATATTAGGTTGTCTCCCTCTTCATTGTCATAAAGTTTAATTAGGTTTATACCCTTTTGTTCTCATTGACAAAAATTATAGATGCTTGATAAGTAGATGTTCCAATGACAGAGTTTACTTAAAGTGCGTTTCCTTATACACATATTGATATGGTAGTACTAGTATATGCTCTGTTCCGCTACTAAAGTAAGAGTTATGTTGGTGGGTCAGCGATTTATGGCCTCGAAAACATGTCATGATCAATAGTCGTAACTGAAGACAAACTCACACCAATTTTTATGTACCACAAAAAATGTACAACTTAAGAAGGCACCAAAATCATAACAGCTTCCAAGTTCAACCCTTAATGGTGAAGAAAATGCAAACTACACATAAACACAACTTCAAGTGACACTTTAATAATCTTAAATGGTATAATTGGACATAATTTGGTAGGGCAGTGTCTTTTTAGCTGGAAGCAACTAACGCGCAAACGCGTTACCGCGCCGAAAATGAATGATCAATTTGCAACTTTGACAACAAACAAAATCCTCAAATCATTATTAAAATAATCCAAATTTAGCTAATCCAATCATGGTTGGTTCCTATGCACAGTTCATTTTTCTAGTATATTAATGCTCCAAACCTTGTCAGTGTTGAAGGCTGTCACACTTTCAGCTCAACCCAGATCTGGTAGCTTCCTATTATAGAAAGTTTCTTTCTCTTCTTTTCTAAGCATGAACTAATGTCACTGTGTTTTACTTGCCATTTTCATTTTCAGTAGACAGACTCAATGGAAAGGACTAGTTTGATTTTGCTACATGTGTTCTGTGTTGTTCTTGCTTTGGTAAATGTGTCTCTAGTGAAAGCAGAAGATCCATACAAGTTCTACACATGGACAGTGACTTATGGAACTCTTTCTCCTCTGGGCAGTCCTCAACAAGTGAGTAGCCAATAAGCTTTTCTTGAATCTCTTGATGATTTTGAAGCTGACTTTTTTATGCTTCCTGTTTTGAAGGTTATTCTGATCAATGGTCAGTTTCCTGGTCCAAGACTTGACTTGGTAACTAATGACAACGTGATTCTCAACCTCATCAACAAGCTGGATGAGCCATTCTTGCTCACATGGTATTTGCTTTAAAGCCTCAACATATTTGAATCTTTCTTGTGTCATTGTTCATGTTATATGGTTGAGTTTTTCTTCCAGAATATGGTTTAATTAAGATTGTTGTCATGAAACAGGAATGGCATTAAGCAGAGGAAAAATTCTTGGCAAGATGGGGTTTTAGGAACTAACTGTCCCATTCCTCCAAACTCAAATTACACTTACAAGTTTCAGGCCAAGGATCAGATTGGCACTTATACATACTTTCCATCAACTAAGATGCATAAAGCTTCTGGAGGGTTTGGAGCTCTCAATGTTCTTCATAGATCTGTCATCCCAATCCCTTATCCAAACCCTGATGGAGATTTTACATTACTCATTGGTGATTGGTACAAAACTAGCCACAAGGTAACTAACATTAAGAATTTCTTTTTCCTTCCACATACAAATAGTAAAGTAACATTAAGATTGGTACAAAACCAGCTAAAACGAGTAACAATATTGTTCTTGCTTTAAAATATCATTCATACTATTGGTGATTGGTAGGAATGCATGCCTTATGTGATACCTTTCCATGTATTATGCTGGGAAAATACTCCACCATAAACCTAAGATTAGACTGAAAATTAAAATTCTCATTGTTTCCTGTCATTTCAATTTCATTCATTGAATGTCTTGTTGTTTGCAGACATTAAGCCAAACATTGGATTCTGGGAAATCTCTTGCCTTTCCTGATGGCCTCCTTATCAATGGCCAGGCTCATTCTACCTTCACTGTTAACCAGGGTAATTTTGTGTGCTTAGAGAATGTAGTTTAACAATGCACAATTTCTCAGTGATACATTCCACTTTGTCAAAATTGCTTTTACCAACATTTTTTTCACTTTACTTTCAGGAAAAACCTATATGTTCAGGATCTCAAATGTTGGTCTGTCAACCTCAATTAACTTCAGAATTCAGGGACATACCCTAAAACTAGTTGAGGTTGAAGGATCACACACTATCCAGAACGAATACGACTCGCTTGATGTGCATGTTGGCCAATCAGTTTCTGTGTTAGTAACCTTAAATCAACCTCCAAAGGACTATTACATCGTTGCCTCAACAAGATTTACCAAGACTGTTCTCACTACAACCTCAGTGCTACACTAAAATTCTCAGTCAGCCGCATCAGGATCCTTGCCTGCTCCCCCTGCTGACAATTATGACTGGTCTATGAAGCAAGCTAGAACCTACAGGTTATTCCGAAAACCTGATAAAAGAAAAAGCCTTTTTGAGTTTACTTCAAAGTTTGATCCATTTATAGATTTTAATTTTGTTTAAAACCAATTATTCATGCAGATGGAATCTGACAGCAAATGCTGCCAGGCCTAACCCACAAGGGTCATTCCATTATGGGAAGATAACTCCTAATAAATTATTCAAATTGGCTAATTCAGCACCTTTGATTAATGGAAAGCTCCGTTATGCTGTTAACAAGGTTTCCTATGCTAACCCTGATACCCCTCTCAAACTTGCTGATTACTTCAACATTGCCGGAATCTTCAGCTCACTTCCAAGCGCCCCTTCTAATAGTCCCGAATACATAGCTACTTCAGTGTTGCCAACTTCTCTGCACGATTTTATTGAGGTTGTTTACCAGAACAATGAAAATACCATGCAATCTTGGCATCTTGATGGTTATGATTTCTGGGTTATTGGGTATGTCAGCTTCCTTGATTGCTTAGATTGATCTTTATTTTAGCTGCTTGAAGCAATTTAGAATTAGGCTTAAGGGAGTTTTGATGATGGTCATTGCTCTAATTGCAGCTATGGTTTCGGCCAGTGGACAGATGCCAGTAGAAGTACCTATAATCTAGTGGATGCTCTGACTAGACACACTGCTCAGGTAACAAAACAAGAACCGGTCTTATTCCTTCTGATAACGTCTCTTTTCTTTAGTAGAAACTGGAAAGTACTTAGACCACTAAGTGCATGTTTGGAAACACTTCTAGAATTGAGTCTGAACAATTCTGGGAAGAAGATTCTGCGAATTGCTTCTGTATTCGGGGATTTAATTCGGATAAAAGAGAAGTTGATCCAAACATGCTATGTATATATAGAATGTGCCTATTATTGTTTGTTTCTTTTTGTGATGTGCTTCAAATGAATGTAGGTGTATCCAAACTCTTGGACTGCTATATTGGTGTCCTTGGATAACCAAGGTATGTGGAATTTGAGGTCTGCAATATGGGAAAGACAATATCTTGGGCAACAAGTGTATCTCAGAGTATGGAATGCACAGCAAAGCCTTGCCAATGAATATGGAATTCCCAATAATGCTCTGCTTTGCGGCAAAGCCATTGGACATCACGCTTAATATCACCTAGTACCAACCATTTGTTGGTGTTTTTTCTAGTCATGAGAGTTTGACTACAATTAGTTTGTCCTCTTTAAAGAAGTAGAAGTTAGTTTCTCAAATTTCTGAAAGGCTTCCATATATTTGAGAAAAGTCTTGTATTGAATTTTCACTTACATTGATTCTATATTTAATTATTCATAGTTATAATTTATGAAGGTATATTTCATTTATTCAAATTTGGTGCACTACCAAGCTGAGTTAAAAACAAAGTTGAATAGGTAAAACACTAAAACACTACTGCCTTTATTAAACACAATGAAAAATACAAAAATTGGTCAGTTCAATTTTTATGATCCACCAGTAACACTTCCGTTGAAGATTTCAATGGTGTCGCCCTGCTTAACATGGTGCCAGCGAAAAGACCTATCATCATTCATAACATTTTGTTCATAAATAAAAAAGTAACCTTCTTGTGGAAGATGAAACTGAAGCCTCTGCTGTAACTTATTCAGCTCCTTCCTTAACTCCGCCACATTATCAGAAGCATTCACTTCTACAGGTATCTTCTTTGTCCCACTTTTGGCCCAAACCTTCAACTTCTTTGACCCTCCTGGACCAGTGTTAGCAACAGTTGCTGCTGAAGTTGTAGCTGATGGTCGAATACTCACATCATTGTCACAGTTATCTGACTCATGATCATGAATTTTGGTGGGGGGTGATGAAGAAAACTCCTCATTCTTGACCATGAGTGCCGGCTTGTCTGAGTCTGGAGTGACAACTAGCTGAATGCGTGAGTTTTGAAGGATTTCATACTTCCAAACATCACCATCATCTTGGAGAACTTGACCTTTGAGGATCAGAGTTTGCTTTGAGATGGGAATGCCCTGATACTTTTGCACCTTCTCTTTAATCTCTAGGACAGTGTCAAAGAAGCCTACTTCAATGGAAAATGGCCTCCCTCTTGGCAGCTCAAAGAATACATCCATGATCTTAATCGTGAATGCTACTATGAATGCAAAATGACAATTTATTTAAGTAATCAACTACAAATGGTCAGTAACAGAATCCCTATTTTCTCTAACTCCCGCCCTATATGGCTGATTCAGTTTCAATAAAATTCACAGCTGTTTTTCAGAAAATCCTATCAACAAGGAATTTTTTTTTATCAATTCAACAAGAAATGTTTATGGTAGAGGGTTGCATCGTTAGTGGGCTTCTATAGCTGCATTTTTTAGGGGCCTAAAGTTACCAGGCCAATTAAAGTTAGTTATTACTATTTTTAAGTTTATTTTTAGTTTGTTATTTAGATCCATATTCTAAAATATCATGTGGCATGATAATGAAAAAGGGCTTTTGAATTTCAATTAATATAATAAATTGTAAAAGCATTACCAAAAGATTAGTCCAGCCTAGTGGTAAGGTTATTCCCCTTCCTTGAGGGGAGGAGTTCAAATCCAACCTAGGGCCCTTTCTCTTTTTTTTTTTGATAAATAGATGCAAACAAAAAAAAAACTAGCAACTCACTGGTTCGGTCAGGGGTTCGGTTCTCGGTTATACGGTCAAGCCGGCTGATCAAGTCCGAGTTTAATAACACTGCTTGTACTCTTTTCATGGACTTTGGTCACATAGCACTACACTTCTTGAATGGATCTTTATTATTGCTTGGGTAGTTTATTTTCCCATCCTTGAGGACAAGGTTGTTCTACTTGAAATATCTCATTAGGTACTTTTTGATTCTATTATATTTTTTATAATTTTATTGTTACATTCTATATTTTTTTATTTTTGTGTTGTGTTTGTGTGTGACTGAGAAATTAGCTACAAAATAATAAGTAGCAGAATTATGATATTCTCTTAGCTCTAACCCCAATAGACTTATTCTTTTTTATTTTGAAACAGCCAACAGACTTATTCATTTCCACTAAAATTTGGAGTTGATTTTCTAGTAATCACTATTAACTAAGGAATGTGTATTTATTTTATTGTATAGAATATTTGTAGTTATTCTTCTCTAGCCAATATTTTTATTTTTATTTATTATTAAAAGTTATCCTGTGCATTCCCAACATGTAAAAGTGAGTTAGTCCGGCTCTCATTACAAATTAATAAAAAAAAAAGAGTTAGACTGCTAACTCATCTTTTGATGAACTTCTAAAATTATAATTCGACTCAAACCCAACACGAACTATTGGAGTAACTCAGCTTACTCACCTTTTTGAAACTAAATTGACAAAAATGTATCCAATCAGCACACATAAATACATCAAATTATAAGATAATACAAGTTTTATTTATTTATAAGTAAATATATGTTAAATTACGTTCAAATTGCGAAATCAAACATGTTATAATTGGCTAGCTGGTCATAGGTGTTGGCGATCTCTTGAAGGTAGGAGACAAGCTCTTTGGGCTGACAAGAAACATTGGTATGTGATCAGAAGCAGCAATCACTTTGACATCGTTATTAGGCGGGTTTTTTTGAATCATTGACAATTGAAGACCCTACTTTATCACCTTGTCTTGTTCGCATACTATGTACACTTTCGCAACGCTTTCGTACTTGTCTCTGGTGACTCTTGTTTCCTCTCGTAATAGTTCTTGATCACCATACCTGTGACTCGGTCTCATCAACGATTTTGCAAGGATCAAGTTCTGGTTCAATTCTCACAGCTGTTTTTCAGATATCCAAGGAATGTTGGATCATGTATATATATATATATATATATATATATATATATATATAGATACAAAACTAGATCAATAGAAGATTCACACCATATATCAGATTCAAAACAAAAAAAAGGAATGTTTATCTACCTGTTTTTCATTTCACAAAATAAAAAAACTACCTGTTTTTATTATAAATGAATTTTATTACAGTTTTTCAGTTTTCTACTTGAAATATCTGTGTTTGTGTGTGTAAGTGAGAAATAGCTACAAATTATGAGTAACAGAATTATGATATTCTCTTAACTAAGCTGATTCACTTTAAAAAAATAAAATTGACAAAAATTTATCAAAATTGAAAATTTTGTAAACTCGAATCGACACACAGAATTACATCGAATTATAAGATAGTACAAGTTTTATTTATAAGTAAACTTATGTTAAATTATGTTTGAATCGCGAAATCAAACATGTCATGAACGGCTAATCATAGGTGTTGGCAATCTCTTGAAGGTAGGAGAAGAGCTCTTTGGGTTTAGAGAACATTGACATGTGATCAGAAGCGGCAATCACTTTAACATCGTCTGGAGGGTTTCGTTGAATCATTGATAATTGAAGACCCGGCTTTATCACTTTGTCTTGTTCGCTCATTATGTACACTTTCGCTACGCTTCCGTAGCTGTCTCTAGAGACTCTTGTTTCCTCTCTTAACCGTTCTTCATCACCAAACCTGCGATTGGGTCTAATCAACGACGTTGCGAGGATCAAGTCCTGGTTCGTATGTATAGTTAGCAAACTATTTGTGATCAAATTGATTAAAACACATACATGTTGACCAAAAAAACACATCCGTACATACCTCAGGTGGAGATAGTTGGTAAAAGTTTGATGCTAAGAATTGCGGCCCGAATATCACTGATCCATTTGGTTTACTATTGGAGTTCTCATCAAACACCATCTTTGAGTCCAAGTTAGAATCCAATCTTCGAGCATGTAGCCACTGCTACAAAATAAAATAAAAAAATTAGCAAGTGATGAAAGGATAAAAATAAGAGACAGAGAGAAGAATAACAACTTGTATCCACCATAAACTATAGCAACTTCTTTCAAGAAACCATTGAATATATGTTAGTTAATTACTTTACCTCTTGGATGAGAGTGACATAGCTCAAATCAGGACCAGGCATGAAAGCGGCAACAAACGCAGCAACAGCAACCTTGTTGGGGAACATTTCCATGGCCATAGAGATGCCAGCACCGCCCATGCTATGACCCACCAGGATTACTCGCTCCTCTTGTGGCAAAGAACCAAGAAAATCCATCAACGGCTCAAAATACTCTGTAATTGAATTCAGCTCGTGAACCTGCTTTGGATGGATGCCGGAAGCCGCCATGTCTAGAGCTGTGACTCGGTGTCCATCGGATTTCAGCAAAGCAGCCACCTTATACCAACACCACGCGCCATGGCCCGCTCCGTGAACCAACACGAAGTGCCTCTTCTCCATTTCCTTTGTTGTCTGATTTTTCAGCCAAAATTCAATATAGTCCACTCTGCCGCCCTACCTACAAGGCTATACAACCCTTCTAGATTTGTCCTTGATTATGACTATTTTGTTATAGAAAATCATATAATACATCAATCCATTTTGAAAAAGTCATAAAAATAACTCAAATGGTAAGATCATTAACATATAAGTTAGGAAGGAAAAATGAATAATTATATTGAAGGTGTGGAGAGGTGGAGGAAGAAAGAAGAGAGAAAGTAAAAATGTGATAGGTGATTTGATTGATAGAAAAAAGAAAAATAATAGAAAATAAAGGTGGAAAAATAGTGCAGAGATGTGTATATATCATAACTCAAGAAAAATCCATAATCACATAATATGATCAAATAGTATTGAGTTTATGATCTAGAGATTTAACTTTTAATCACTGAGAGTCATTGGATATATTATTAATTGTTTAAATAAATTAAAGTATTAACTAAAAATAATAATATGTATTAATGAAATAAATACTTAAAAGATAAAATGGATGCGAAAATCTTCCTTAAGCGCATTTCTTGCCTTCAGAGTAGGGGTGGCAAAATGGGCTAGGCCCGCTGGGCCAGCCCGTTTGGCCCACCTTTTTTAACGGGTTGGGTTGGGATTTTGAACCCAAATTTAAAAGTGGGTCAACCCAACCCAACCCGTATTTTGGCGGGTTAATGACGGGTTGGGTTGGGTTAGCCCGCCAACCCATTTTTCACTTTTTTTTTTGAATTTTTTTTTTCTATTTTTATTTTTTCAGCGGATTATTGTAACGTGCGCATATAATATGACAAACCTAAACTAAAAAAAAAAACTATTTTGAAAACTAGTCAATGACTTTCTATGGATTCACCGTACCTATATAAGTTGCAGCTCTTATTCGTAGGTTATATTTTGTCTAAAACTTCCATGCCTACTCGACATTATATTTTATAATTGTTGGTCGACTATTATTGGCTAAAGTAAACTCTTGTTGATGATTGTAAAACACATTTAGTGATGTTAAGTAATATTAAATGAGTGTGTATCAAAGAAAAATGACATTTATCAATGATTTGATGAAGGTTATTTAAACTTACACTTGATAGTTGCTAGTGAGGTTATAGTTTTACAACTTTTAATAACCACACATGATAAATATTTTTTTGGTATTGCTATTGGTGAGACTTTCTAGTTGAACTTATAACATTTAAAGATAAAGAACAAGTATAATTCTACTTTTTTTCATGTGTCAACATATAAAATGTGAAAGATTGCTTAAAATTTCTCATTGCACATCTTTTTTTATTTCACCAAATTTTCTAAGTGGGCTAGCCCGCCAACCCGTTTTCCCGCCAAAATAGGGGTTGGGTTGAGACTTTGAACCCAAATACCAAAAGTGGGCTAGCCCAACCCAACCCGCATTTCGGCGGGTTAGTGGCGGGTTGGGCCCAGCCCGGCCCGCCAACCCATATTGCCACCCCTACTTCAGAGTACCTTTTCAGAGTGGGGAATTGCTTCGAGAGACCTGAACTAGCATAATAGTGTCATTGGCAAGGTACTTGTGGTGAAGAACTTGCATCTAAAGAGAGTTAGCTCACCATGATGTGGATGTTTTTAGCTCAAACATGATTGCCTTCGAAGGATGACACATGTCTGATACAAAAAAAAAATCTTCTCAAAAATACTTAAAAAATAATTAATTTAATGAGATTAATTTCTATGCAGTAAATAAGTTTTATACAATCATTCAATCACATCCCTCCATTTTGCTAGCTTGTAATTAATTTTAAATTTAATAACATTTAAAATAAGAAATGAAATGATGAGATTGAATGAAAGTGTAAAACTTTTACACAGTATAGAAACTAATCTCTAATTTAATTTTGATTTAACATAAAAACTCACTATTTTTTTTTGTCAATAACACTATATCATCATATTAGAAAGAAATATTATTTAAAAAGATGATTGATGTGGTACCTTAAGTCAGATTAAGGTGTGATACCAAAAATGAGTTGATTCAATGATAAATACTTATGTACCCGTTAAAATTTTGATTTTGTTCTGTCATAGTAATGCAGCATTCCATTTTTAAGAACGTGAGATCTGCGAGTTGGATTTTCTGAGCTTTGTTCATCCATCAACCATGGTCATTTTATACACATCTCGATCACCATCATTCATTTCACCTACTCGTTCATTTTTCATTAAAAAATGAATTTTATAAGATAAAGTTAATTAACAAGTAAAATAAAATCTAAAAATGTAATATTTACCTTGAATAAGATATAATAATTCATTGAATTACTTAACGCGGGTATCACAGAAGAAAAAAAAAATTCGAAGGTACCATAAAATTTAATTATTTAAAATCACTGTTGAAAGAAGCAGGACATAATATCCGTTCATCTCCAAAAACAAACGGCGTGGTTTGCTGCTACATGAGCAAGGTATGTTACCGTGTAGCAGAGGCCCTTCAGCTGCAAAAATGCAGCACCACCACCTCACTACGAGAGGCGCGTCAACTCCACGCCCTCATATTAACTACTGCTGCCACCACCTTCCGCTCGCCATCTCCGTTTGTGTACAACAACATCATCTCCATGTATGCACGCTGCGGTTCACTCAGGGACTCACACCTCCTGTTCGACAAAATGCCTCAAAGAACTCTTGTTTCTTACAATGCTCTTATTGCAGCCTTTTCTCGAGTATCAGACCATGCCATTTCCGCCTTCAAATTGTATACCCATATGGAAACTAATGGTCTTAGGCCTTCCAGCTTGACTTTTACTAGCTTGCTTCAAGCATCTGCCTTGCATCAAGATTGGTTGATTGGATCATTGCTTCATGCCAAGGGCTTTAAGTTTGGATTTTTGAATGATGTTCGTGTCCAAACTTCGTTGCTTAATATGTACTCAAATTGCCGGGATTTGAGTTCAGCTGAATTGGTTTTCTGGGATATGGTGGATAGAGATAGTGTTGCTTGGAATTCTTTGATTATAGGATATCTGAAGAATGATAAGATCAAGGAAGGTGTTCATCTCTTTATTTCAATGGTGCAGGCTGGTTTCACCCCAACCCAGTTCACTTATTCGATGGTCTTGAATGCCTGTAGTCGTCTGAAAGATTATCATTCTGGGAGATTGGTCCATTCCCATGTAATTGTTAGGAATGTGTCTCCCGATTTATATCTGCAAAATGCTCTGATTGATATGTACTGCAATGCTGGCAATGCAGAAGCAGCGAATAGGATTTTTTGTAGAATGGAAAACCCGGATTTAGTTTCTTGGAATTCAATGATTGCTGGGTATTCTAACATTGAGGATGGAGAGAAGGCCATGAATCTGTTTGTCCAGTTGCTGGAATTGTGCTTTCCTAAACCAGATGACTATACATATGCTGGCATTATATCTGCAACTGGTGCATTACCATCTTCCATTTATGGAAAACCTCTTCATGCTCAGGTTACTAAAGCAGGATATGAGAGATGTGTATTTGTAGGAAGTACTCTAGTGTCTATGTATTTCAAAAATCTTGAAACTGAAGCTGCTCAGGGGGTATTTTGTTCAATCTCTGAGAAGGATGTTGTTCTCTGGACTGAAATGATCACTGGTTATTCTAAAATGGCTGATGGAATGAGTGCAATTAGATGCTTTTCTGAAATGTTTCATGAAGCCCATGAGGTCGATGACTATATTCTGAGTGGAGTTTTGAGTGTATGTGCTGATCATGCAATTTTAAGACAAGGTGAAATAATCCATTGCTATGCAGTTAAACGGGGTTGTGATGTTGAAATGTATGTTTCTGGGAGTCTTATTGATATGTACGCCAAAAGCGGTAGCCTCGATGCAGCATATCTGGTATTTTCTCAAGTCCCTGACCCTGATTTGAAGTGTTGGAACTCGATGCTGGGAGGATATAGCCACCATGGAAGGGTAGAGGCGGCATTGACCCTTTTTGAGGAGATTCTTGAACAAGGTCTGATCCCGGATCAAGTGACATTCTTGTCTCTATTGTCTGCTTGCAGCAACAGAAGGTTGGTTGAGCAAGGGAAGTTCTTCTGGAATTATATGAACAGCATGGGTTTGGTTCCTGGGCCTAAGCACTACTCTTGCATGGTAACTTTGTTGAGCCGTGCAGCATTACTAGAAGAGGCGGCAGACATTATCAAAGAGTCACCTTATATTGAAGATAATCTGGAACTGTGGAGAACTTTGCTAAGTGCCTGTGTTATAAATAAGAATTTGAAAGTGGGAGTTCATGCAGCTGAGGAAGTTTTGAGAGTGGATGCACAAGATGGACCGACGCTTGTTTTGCTTTCTAATCTTTATGCTTCTGCAGGGAGATGGGTTGAAGTTGCAGAAATAAGAAGAAATATGAAGGGATTGAGACTAGAGAAAGATCCAGGGTTAAGTTGGATTGAGGCCAAGAATGACATTCATGTGTTCACTTCCGGAGATCAATCCCACCCTAGGGTTGATGAGGTGCAGGATGAACTGAATAGCCTAAAAAGAAATATGATTAAGATAGATGCTGATGACAGTGAGCCACAAAAGACATGCTACGTAGATTGCAGAGGCTAAGTTTATGCCATAGATGTTGAATTTAATTCAAAATCGAATGATGTATATACACGGGACTAAAAAATTGATAAAACTTAGGTCAAGTTCCTTAACCTCCATTTCATCAAGTTTATGTGTAATTTTTCTAATTTTGACAATAAATTCTTTATAAATGACATTTATTTTTAGAAATAGTTGTACATGTGTCATCACATAATTGGTAAACTTGATAAAATGGATTTAAGAAACTTGATCTAAGTTTCTCCCCTGAAAAAAAAAAAGAGGAGACTCAACCTCGAACCACGTTGAGTTCAATGCTACAAAATAATGCCTATCCATTTGTGCATTGAGATCTATAAAAACACATTTCCGTTGGTTAAAAATAGATATTAGTTTGCTCTTTTCTAGGTCTAAATATTACAAAAAAGATTGCATGGTTACTATTTCACAATCTCATAATGGTCTACAACGAGGAGGACCAAAAGAAATTGGTCTAAAACGAACTTTTCATTCGATCTTTCTCATTTGTCTTTTATAAAACGATAATAGAAGATTCTCACTAAACGAGTGACCAACATAGGAGAAGAAAGTCACAATTTTTCAAATACTTAAGGCTCCAATCAAACCAGTCTAAGGTTGATGTTGTCCCTGTCGGGGCTTAACTGCACTCCAGGATAGCCCTCATGTTTGGAAATTTTACAGAGGATAAAATAAAATAATTCATCATAGAAGGAAATTAAAGACAAAGGAAATGAAACGCTGAAATAGAATTAGCATTTCTGTTTGAAATTGTAATTATGAACTTAGTATCTTAAAAGAAAAGTTACAGGGAAATCACTTCAAAATTATCAGTAAAATGCACCAAACAACTACCTAGGAACTGTTCACTTTTACAACAGCAAACGATGGATCAAGCTCAAACTGGAAAAAAGAAGAAGAAGCCAGCTACAGTACATGACGAAATAAGCTAGACAGGCTAGCTACAATTCCCGAAAATTTTGCAATTGAAATCATTTGACTTATAGATCAATCTACGATGTTGAAGAAAATGGGTTTGATATTGAAAATGTCAAATAGAAGAAATCAATGGACTGAATCGAAGCAGAATCCAGACGTCAGTATGTACCAGTACCCGCAATGTAGCTTAGCTACATTTCAAGTCTTGTCAGATTCAGAGCAAAAACCATTTTGCCCTTCTAACAAGGACTTCAAGTGGAGCATTGCATATTTGTTTGGTAGCAGCAAAAGATCCCATCAACTTTTACTAGCGCCGAGTACTAACTCTCCCTTTTGGCCGTGGATTTTTCTGCAACATCATAGAAAAGGCTTAGAAAGATGCAATGATACAAGCCTTAACAGATCACACAGAATTAGCAGATCAAAGTGCTTGATTGTCAGTCTAGGTTGATATGACACTGGGATTGTTTTAACTGATTAATAACAGAAATAGTCTATGAATTAAACCAGAAACACTTCAGTTTTCTTACCTGTCCCCCAAAGCTTGCCCCCGATCCTGTTGCAGCACCTGAGAAAGAAAATGGTTAGTGTCATTCAAAATCCTTCATGCTGGCAGTACTTTCCATACAACACAAGATTAAATATCCAAAATAACTATAATATGGTTTCGATTTGGTATTTGCATGAACAGTGAGTAAGTTCCTTGTAATTCACAAATAACAGTAAACTAGTGCTTAATTTTCTATCAGGAACCTAAAATTCTGGTATTTAGCTGCTTTCATGAGTGCGCTTTCAAAAGTTCCTATTTCACCTGGGACTTCAATCATGCTTACAGGAAGCTCATTATTAAAATTAGGCCTTAAGTTGTGGACTACTAGTATACAAGTGATGCAAACTACTATAAAAATGCCAAAAAAACAACAAATAGATTATTTAAATGCCTAAGGTAATTGCTTCTCAGACAATTCTAATTTTCCCTTACAAGTTCTGAGATCCCATTTGCTTAGCAAGAAGCATTAAACATTCACCTTATCATGTCCCTAAGAATTCAGTTTGAATATTCATAACCTTCCACAGAATTCTTACTGGTTAACCCTTATTCTTTTTGCATACAAACTAACCCTGCCCCCAAATATCCTGTTCAAACCTTCAATGCCCTCAATTTCCTCCCTTAATTATCCCAAGAAAATCCTAATTTTGATATTTTAAGACCTATGTTTTCTGTTGTGCTGCACCAGTATTCAGCCCTGATTTCCAAATAAATTTTCTATCAAAAACAACTACATAGTTTGTTAACACTTGAACATAAAACAGCTGCAAAAAACTAGAGCCCGAGAAAGTACCTGAAGGAAATGGATTTGAGAAGAAGGAACTTGTAGCTGGCGGTGTATTAAGCAAAGGTGCAGTATTACCGAAGAGAGAGGGGGTTGATGCCGAACCCAGAAAGGATGAGGATGCAGAACCAAAAAGTGAGGATTGAGGAGTAGTACTTGAGGATGCAAACCAAGAGGACCCAGGAGCAGGAGTACTTGGTGTTGCAAACAAAGAAGATGGCATAGAAGACGATGGAGCTGAAGATGTTGTGTTAAAAAGAGAGAAACCACTTCCTGATGATGAAGATGAAGGTGCTGCAGATGTCTGTGGGGCATTCAATAACCCTTGCATTCCTGAACTAGAAAACAACCCAGCAACTTGAGTAGAGGGTTGTGAATTTGCAGGCAAATGCAACGTTGGATGGACTCTTTTCGAGGCAGCTTCTTGTCTTGCAGTTTCTCGACGATCAGCTTCAAGAAATGGATCATTGACCTCTCCCCGGCGGCGCTGATCAGCAAGGTATGCTGATTTCATAGATTCAATGTACTGGTGAATGCCCTCGACCTGCATAAGCAGTATTTAGAAACCTGTTATTATTACTGGAAAATATGCTGATTTCCCAGTTCCAGGTCAACCTGCTATTATGCATGAAAACTTATTTTTGAACAAAAGGACAATCATATGCGTATCATCATCTCTATTACACGAATATGTTCTTGTTCATTATAATAAGCAGGAAACGAAGCATGATGTTAAGTATAGCATAGTGATAGGAATTGACTTATTACTGATTAAAACATTGGAGACTAGCTCCTTACATGAACAGGAAAAAAAGAGGACAGGAAATATCACATAAGCAAGAATGCTTTCACTGCCATACGGCTTCAGTCACCCCCTGGTTACACAAATGATCTGATAAACCCATCTCACTCTTCTCCCCAAATGATATCCCCTCACCCCTCCCATTGTTTCCTACACCCTCTTTACCAATGCCCTTCTGCCACCTATCCATTTTGACAGGCTCCTCCCTGAGGCTCTTAAATAGACAATGATTCTAAATTTAAAACTTTAAAGGACCATGGACACATTAACAAGGGAGAGGTGGATTAAAGCACAATAGATTCAATTAAAGCAAAAAGAGCTCCTAGTTGACACAAACTAACACCAGAAAAATTAAGTTAAATTAAATATGATAAAATAAAAGAGATAAGTGGAAAAAGTATTAAGAGTTCTACAATCATATACTTTCCATGTCATATTCTAAACAATACCTATGAACGGGAAGTTACCTTTGAAGCCACATGAACAAAAAAGTCATGCACATTTGTCATGACTTTGGGAAGAGACTGCAATAATGAGGATCCATTACTGGACGTGTTTCTCTCAGAATCTAAGAGCAGCAATTGCTCCAACTCTTCAACCCACTGATGGCATTCCCCAAGATACTTCTCAAATCTTAAAACTGTCTGCTGCAAAAAGGGAGATGGTTTCTTTGGAAGACCACTGTAGAAATCAAAAACAGGCACCATAGATGTACTTGTTGGTTGGCTGCTTGAACTAGGTGTTGTAGTTACTCCAGGAGCCTGTGATGGGGCAGTGGCACTTGATGAACCCCCACTGGGATGAAACCTTGGACGTAGCATCATAAAGGAACGAACAGCAACCTCTGTGTTGCGTAACATATCCTTAACAACTGACATCAGTTCCTGCAGCAAAGCTTTCTGCCGTTCCATAGCAGTGCTAATTCCACCAAGTTCCTATCAAACATCAGAAGAAATTAGCTATTTTTTCACAGATAGATCACATTAAACGCAATATTGACAGAGACAGGAGCGATTAACCATGTCATCATTGGTGATTATTCATTGGGGAAAAAAATCTGCTTAACAATACAAAGTACACAGCAATAGAACAATGGATCCCAAAGTTACCAAAATATATAAAAAAAAGTCTGAGATTTCACATCTCTCAAAAGCAAAAAAAAAAAAAATTAGGCTTGTAGGTTTCCACAATAAATTCAGCAAGAGTTGGATTATCTGTTGAATCTTGAATAACCCATTTATGGTTTATGAAGGCAAATAACGACATGTGCCCTGCTTAAATGTACTGATTAACTTTGGCATTCTTCCTTCATAGAGGAATAGAGCAGACCAGATAAGTCAAGTGTAAGCTATCATTTAATTATACTACAAATTCAACCCACTTTATGTTATAAACAAGAAATAGTAAGAGATATAATTTTCTTACAGAAGTCAGCTAAGAATAGTAATATATATCCTCTAATGACACAGCAGTAACAAAAATGTTCTGCATTAGGCTCTAGTTTACAACTGGGAAAGCTATAATGTGAGCCATCCTCTGCAGCATGCAAACTTTAGTAACAACAGTGACTCGGCTCGCTGTCAGCAGAATACCTCTAGCTTATAAATTAAAACAAAATCGTTAACAAGAAATTTAATATGCATCAACTAGGAAACATTATCCATGTTTTTTTCACTTTTTAGCTAAGCATGAGACTCTACTTTCTACCACAAATTCTAGTGCCGAATAATAACAAGTGTCAATAACAATAACTTGAAAAATAAAATTTCTGATTCATAAAGTACCTGAACAATGTGGCATGCATCAACTTCAAATCCATCATTGGAAACTGAAGAATCGTAAAGACGACTACACTGATCTAGTCTCTGGCTTTCATCCCTATACTCCAATATCCGCTCCCTAAGTAACAGATAGCAGTTAATCAACTAAAACCTGAAGAAATACAAGACATTCTCTAAAGAAGCGGGGAAATTAGAACATACTCGATCTGAAGAAGAATCTTCTGAGAATCGGGATGTAGATCCGACCAATTGGTGCCGTAACTGGCCGGAGTTCTATCGTTCGTGAACAAGAATAACTGATGTTGCTGCTGCTGCTGCTGTTGTTGCTGTTGAAATTGCTGTTGCTGTGAATTGAATAGACTGTTCTGCTGGAATGGAGATTGCTGTTGTGGTTGAAACAACTGCTGCTGCTGCTGCGGTTGTTGTTGCTGCTGAGGAGTGGAGAACAACGAAAACGACATCGTGGAGTGGAATCTGCAATCAGATTGAAGAAAACCCTTAATAAACCCTAGACTCAGAGGGAGAGAAAATGAGAGAGAGGGAGAGAGAGATTGAGGTTCGAATTTTGGGGGGAAATTTGGTACCTGAATTATTCTTATCAAACTTCGAATTTCATGTTCACCTCTCGAGTTGGAGTTACAATTGAGGTTTTGGAAGAGAGGAGGATCATCAACCAAATTCTCAAACCCCGCGTCCGAACGCAGCTTCTTTTTTTTTTTGGGACAACAGCGCAACTTCAAAATGGATGATCCAGGCCCATGTGAACTAGTGCAGATGGCCCAGGCCCATGTGAACTACGTGTTTTTTTGTTCTCCATGGGGTGTTCACAAATTACTTTTTAGTGGATACCAGAGCAATGCCTTTAGATTAATTCGATTTTTGATAGAAATAAAATTCACGCATTTAAAATGTGATTGAATGAGTCTGATTAGTTCATCTTATCGGGTTGGTGTGTTATCGTAGGTGATAGAATCCACACATATACAATGAAAGAATTTTGAATTTCATGTCATCATAGGTAAAAAAAAGTTTTAGACTCTTTAATAATTTTATTCAATAGTTGTTCTTCCAAAATTTAAAGATAACAAAGAGGCGAGTTAATGTGAGTTTTGCTTTCGTTATCCTATCCTATTAAAGAGGGTTGCATATCCTAGCTAAGAGCTCGTCCCAAAGGTTGTACTCATAACACTTTAAGTAAATGACATGTCAAACAATAGCGCAAGCGTTTCAAACATAAACACAGGAGGTCACCTATCGGTAGTACTCTTGAGGTCATAGCAGGTTAGAGTTCAGGTTTAAGTTCAATTACTTTCCAAAACTCGGTTAAAACAACTTTTCTTAGGATCGAGTTGAGGTATCCACGAGTTAAAGTTAAATGTGCATAGAAAAATTATATTCAGAACTAATTTTCCATATAGTGATTGGGCTAAGTGTCATTTTTAACCTAATTTTATTAAATGTAATATTAATTAATATTTTATTATCTTGTTGAGCGAAGGCCTAAAGATAAGGCTTAATAGCGCTTTTGGTCCCCCACAAATGCAAAATGTGCAAATGCGGTCCCTAAACTTTAAAAATAGCATTCTGCCTCTCCGACGTTACCTTCCGTCAACAGTTTTGGTCCCTCGTCCATATTCCGTTAAAAAACTAACGGTTTTAATTTAAAAAAATTAATTAAAAAATAAAAACCCAGAAAAACATGATCTTCATCTTCTTCCTCTATCATCTTCATCATTTACAAACTTAAAAACCCATAAAAAAAATTCAAAAACAATAAACCTGGATTTCTTTCTTATTCTCCTTGCAGTAAACCCAAGAAGATTCATCGACTTCATCTAAATCATCCTTATCTTATCAAACATGACAAACAAAAATCTGATTCACAATCACATAAGAACGCAACTCAATTTCCAAACCCCACAATGCAACATAAACCTTAATTCCCAAACACAAAAACAACATCAAAGAAGTCTGATTATTTGGGAGTGAAAGAGGGTGGGTTTCTCATTTTGTCGTTCTTCCTTTATGAACCGTCACAGGCTATGGTGCGCCGGCCCTAATCCCTAAAGCAAGCACACTCCTCATTCTTCCTCAACCCTCACCAACCGCCGGCCACCACTGCTCTCTTTCCAGATCTGCGCCGTCATCACTTCTTTCTCTCTCCGATATGAAATTCTAGCCCCTCAAGGAGACCTTGCGTCACCACCACCTCCTCTTTCCGATTTGAAGCAGTGCGCCGCCTCCACTAATTCTGATTGTTGCGTCGACGTGCCGTCGCCCCTACTTCGATTTCTTCTTCCCCATTTTGGGTATCAGTTTTGGGTTTCTCCAATTTTGGGTTTTCATGGTGAAGAGGATGTTAGAAAGTTAGGAATTTGGTGTTTGTGCATTTGCTGGAAAGAAAGGGGAGAAAACTCAAAGTAGAGAGAAAGGGAGGGGGGAGGAAGAACGTAATCGAAATCAGGGGCGAAGATTAGCGGCGGTGTTGTAGATGGAGATCAGCGGCGACGGTAATTGAGACGAATATGATGAGGAATAAGTATTTTCTGGGGTTTGGGTTAAAAAATGATGAAAGAAGAAGTGTTTTCTGGGTTTATTTTTATTTTTTAATTAATGTTTTTGGTGTGATTGCACTTTTGGTCCCAAAAACGTTAATTTTTTAACGGAATATGGATGAGGGACCAAAACTATTGACGGAGGGTAACGTTGGGGAGGCATAATGCTATTTTTAAAGTTTAGGGATTTCATTTGCACATTTCGCATTTGTGGGGGACCAAAAGTGCTATTAAGCCTAAAGATAAATAAAGAGAATCTGTGGGTAGAGCATTACTATTTTGCACTTTGAGATTCCCATTTCCCTCCCATCCCTTTCCCATCACTCTCCCCCTTTCAAAAAGTTGACCGTTGAGCTTCCATATATCTTCAAATTCAAATCATCCACCACAGCAACAACAATGGCCGCTACCAGAAAGCGAAACCGAACAACCACCGATCCACCTCTCCCTCCGAGTTCCAACCATGATCACCACACCATTTCTCAGTACGAACTCTGCAGAGAACAAAGAATCCGCGAGAATCGTGAGAGAATGGGAAAACTCGGCATTTTCGACCTTTCCCTCAAGCTCAAAACCCACAACCCTCCATCTTCACGCCGCACAACTCCATCCTCCGCCAACAAAACCCCGCCGTCACTCCACCCCTCCGGTCCCACTCGCCGCTCTTCCAGGTAAAATGGGGTTTCACGTTTTACCCATTTTCTCCCCCAACCTTTAAACCTAACCCTTGTTGTTTTTACAGATTGCAGAACGTGGCTCCTGTTAGTTACTCTGAAGCGCCACCCAAGAAGTCTGAGATTGTGGGAAGTAGAAGGATTGTGATTGAAGAAGGTTCCAAGCCTGAGGTTTACACTGAAGAGCATGAGAAGCTGTTGGGGAACACGGAGAGGACCTGGACGCTGTTTGTTGATGGTTATGGCAAAGATGGGAAACGAATTTATGACTCCTTTCAAGGGAAAACTTGCCATCAGTGCAGGTCTGCTCCTCCAACTTTCTCTGATCAAACATCTTACAAATAGGATACTAATTTCATGATCTTGTATATAGTGTTTGTTAAATCTGTTTTTGTGGCTTTGTGAATACATGTTTGATTGCAGCACTTTGAACTATAACTGTATTTTATTGTATTATGTTGGTGGGTATTAGTTGGGGTTTGCACTTGAGGTCAACAACTTGCAGTAGAGCTTTGTTGGCTCATTTGTCTTTATCCTGGGAAGAATCTTCCAGGGTGTTTTGAGTAGTACTGTTGTCTTCTTCATGTGGAGTACTAGAGGGATAACTAATAGGTCTGTTGTTATCTGAGGGTTAATGTATCATGTCCACTGGCTCAGGTTATAGTTATTCCTAAATAGAAAGGGTTGTGGCCCTGTGGGTGGTCATTTGTGTCAAAATTATGTTGAAACTTTAACCTGGTTAGTTTATTTAATTTGAATAAATGTTACAGCTCAACATCTAGGGCATGAACCTGAGTGAACTTGATTCCTGAAATGAAATCGGATTTGAGTAGTATGGCTCGGCGAAGAAGAAAAATGAAGTTTGTTATGCTTTTTGATTAACTTTGCCTTTGCAATTAACCATTTTTAACACGATTTCATTTATGCAGTAAATTACTTCTGCTCTATCTTTCTACCTGATTTTCTCAATTCATTTTTTGTTAATGAACCTGCTCACTAGATACAAAACAATGTTTTGTAGGCAAAAAACTCTTGGTTATCGTACATGCTGTTGCAAATGCAACATGGTACAAGGTCAGTTTTGTGGAGATTGCTTGTACATGAGGTATGCTTTCTACAACTTGTTTCGTACCTGACATTTATATGGCAAGAGATATTGCAGTTGCCTTGTTGTATTGATTCGGTAGGATATTTTTATAGACAAATCAGGAAAATGCTGATGTTCTACTCTCTAAGTGGATAATTCACTTTCTCTTTTATTTACTTGAATAATTAAGCAAGCTGTAGATCATTCGGCAGACACACATGGGATCTCATTTCAATAATGTACATGTTCATAGGATATATCTGTGAATAATTTATGTAGTTGTGTGCTGTCTTTGCAAGTATGCCATTTGAACTATATAACATGTCTTTGGGTTCTCCATTATCCATTGGATGTTAGTTTTACTTAAATATAGCAAATCATTAAGTTGCTTTAGATTACAACTATATCAACTTACTTGACTCAAATGAAAAAGAAATACTGCTCACTGCTCAGTCTTCAGGATAGTTCAAAATTTTAAATGTTTATAGTTGGTCATCTTGTTAATTAAGATATTCTATTGCACAACTTTGTCAAATCATTCACCAGGTTGATCTAATTAAAAACGTAGTTAGAGTTGCAATAGCTGTTAATGTGATATTATCAAGTGCTAATCGACACACGTGCAAACACATCTAAAACTTTTTTCAGGATTTGTGGGGCATGGTTATTTATGCCAGAGCCCTGAAACATTTGCAAGAAATTTCAGATTATGCTTTGAATATCTTGTCTGGAATCTTTTGGCAATCTATATGAAATTCCTTTCTTTATCATTCTCAACGTCAGTTTCTTTATCATGTAGGTTCAGTTTACATTCCCGGCAATCCATTAGAATTGCTTGTTTTAATTTGAACTAAACCATCTCAGCAATTTATGATTTCCTATAAGTGTTCATGTAATATGATCTGGTGCATCATTTTCTTATCCTGCTCTTGTAGATATGGAGAGCATGTACTTGAAGCTTTGGAGAATCCAGATTGGATATGCCCGCCTTGTCGTGGAATCTGCAATTGTAGCTTATGCCGTCAGGCAAAAGGATGGGCTCCTACTGGCATGCTATATAAAAAGGTTACTCCTAATTCTTGACCAAAATTTGGTCCACCCTTGAATTCTTTCTTCAAAGACTTAGTTGAAACTAAGCTCAAATATCTCCATATTGTAGATATCAAACTTGGGTTACAAGTCAGTTGCGCACTACCTCGTTCAAACCCGGCGCGCAGAAATTATAGAAGTTGACAAAGATGCAGATGCTTCCAACCCAGTATCAGCAAAGAGGTCTCTACCTTTCTCTGATGTGACCAAGTCTCATGAGGTCAACGATCTTGACTTACCACTGAAAAAAAAAAAAAAACCACTGAAGGCTCAAGCTGAAACTTCAAATAATGGTGATGAAGTTTTGGCAAAGAGATCGTTGCTTTTCTCTGATGAAAAAGGGCAGCTTGCAAAAGTTGAGGGTTCAGATACAGTGAAGCCACTTCAGCTTGAAAACGTTGAGTGTTCTGATACCATGAAGCCCCTTGCTTCTTCCACCAAACCTTGCACAGACGGCATTGCTGGAAGGCTTAGGTCTAGGACCAAAAAACTGTGATAAGGATGGGTTCTTTCTGCTCAACCTGGGTATATTTTGGGGTGTTATATACAATGCTTAATTCCCGAGAAAACATTTCGTTTTTTGAGAAAATTGAAATTGGTAATTTGGAAAACCTATTTAAACTAAAGGTTTATGATCAAGATTTATGATCATAATTTGAATTTCTGAAGTCGCACGAGAACAAACTTTGGAAGATTATCCTTCTTGACGCCATGAAATTGTTGATACCCTTCATCAGCTATTTAGGTTGTAAACGTGAAAGTTTCTTTTTCTTTCGGGCTTGAGATATTGGTGCCTTCTTTTTTTATTTGTTCTTCTAGGGGTGTGGGTTGCATTGGGAGAGAGGGAAAGGGTGGTATTTTTTCCAGGTTTTGAAACTTGCAATTGATGTTTCGGTCTCCCAAACTCGAAGAACTATGTTAGAGATCCTTTGAAGAAAATCAAGATAGAGAAATTGAAGTTTATTTTCACGTTGAAGAAAAATTGAAGCTAATAAAAAGACTAGGTTAATAAGGTGAATTAAAACTTTTAAAAAGTCTGATTAGAAGCGCTTAGAAGTTGTCCTAGCTACCATTCGAAACTAGATTTTCAATTACATGTTTGAATTTTGATGGAGCTGCGCAGTATTGAGAATTTGTGATCGTAAATTGGACAGCTGGTGCGATTTGTAGTACTATGTCAATGGTAATTCTGCACTTGTATTTCGCATTCACTGATTTTTCTTTATGCCATTGTCAATTCTGTGTTTAATCCCTCAAAGAAAATGAATGAATTGCCTTTATTTGCATTATATTGCCTGAGAGCCTAACTAATACATGTCTGAAAATCTTTCTATTATTGATTATGAAGTCAAAATTACCTATTGGAAATTTTTTTATTAGTTCCTAAATGTAAGAATTGATTCTAACTAAAGAAACAACCCGGCCCAAGCTATTAATCCGACCGATGTGGATATCATGTAATGCACACAGAAGCAGGTTTGCAACTAACAGTAATATACAAATTCAAACATCAAGATATCACCTTATCATGTAAAAAAAAATTGAATTTGAACATTACATCTTCATCTGTGTGACATGTGCTGACTGACTCAACATATGCTGACTAAAGGCTTGAAATCGTATCTACGTGTCGAGTGTATTTTACAAGTTGATAGCTTGTAGAAGGCACATTCCCTGTTAATCCTAGTTAGCAACATATGTACACAGACAGAATTCAAGTCATACACGAGTATAGACTTGCAACTCTTGCCTGAATTGGCAATCAAGGAGAGAATGAACTTGCCTCAGTGCTATACATTGAGTTCTCACTTAAGCTGAAGTTTGGTCTCTCTTCGTTCCACTTCAAAATTTCCTTGGCGTATCTAAGTGCTCCATCAACACTATCAGGCACCAAACCCTTCACCGGGGACACGTACAACTTTCGTCCGGTAAGAGATGAATAAAGCCTTTTAAACTTAACTGCTATGTAATGGGAAGCTAGTTGGCCAAGAGAGGGATTACTATTAATGCTGTTGCTATGGCTGTTGGTGCGATTGCGGCTAATTATTGGATGAAAATCAGAGAACCAGTCACAAGTAGTCAGAGGAACTTGTTCAATTTTCTCCTCAAACTGATCAAATTTGTTTAATATCAACAGGAAATCCATTTGCTCAAAAGTTGGATGAGTGACAATGGTTTCAAAAAACTTCCTGCTCAATATCATCTTGTTAGTGAGACAACCATTTCCATCAACAGAAAACTGATCATAGTCGCTCAAGGAAACACAGAAGATGACCATTTCAACATCCTCAAACATCTCTAGCCATTTGCAATTTTCTCCGAGCCCCCTAGCATGCACTCTTATCAGTTGATACCTGTTAACCAATTAAAAAGTATAAATAATCAGAAACATTGAACAGCAGTTGTATCTATGACTTCCCTCCCCCTACAAACAATTATTAAAACCAAAAAGTTACACAGACATATGTAGAGTAAGTCACACATAAATTTCCTTACTATTCAAATTTACATAAATGAATCCGCAACATTTTCAGATAACTCCGACATAATTTAGATATGCTTTTGAATCTTGTGAATTCTAGTATTCCGAGCATTTGAAACAAATATGCAAATTTGAATGCATCTTTCTAATTTACACACTAAACCTGATTATAGAAAAACTCGAATAGCCATTCCAGTATGGTATTAGCACTTCTGTCTAAAGAATATAAAAATCCATAAAAAATGCCAAATCAGAAATATTACATATGGCGTACTTCACATATATATGTTTATGTGAGTGTGTGTGTGTGTGTGTGTGTGCACGCGCTTGTGCATGCAGATGGGAGATTGTGCATGCAGATGGGAGAAAGTTCCATTGTGTTTCTTAAACATCATACAAGTGAGTACACAGACAACCAGGGCTTTAACAAAAGAATTTTAATAGCATCTGATTGACAAACATTTTTCATCAGCTTCATATGCGCACCACAATTCTACAATATTATAACAGCAACAGGGTTAATCAGGGCCACAACCCATTACTGAGATATAACAAAAAGCACAATGTTATATCACCCACCTAAACAATGAACCTTGTTGATCAGCAGTGTCAACAGTTTCCTCATGAGCTGATTGGGGAAATGAAAACTCCATACTAGCCAGCCCATTGGACGAAGTAACTCCCTCAGCATAGAGAATATCTAAATCTGAGGGTTCATAATCAGTCCTTAATATCTTAACAGCCTAAACAGAAAATGGTCACGTTAGAAATGTTGTCCATTAACAGCCCAAGATTGTCAAAGACACCCAACAACAATTACAATCAAATTGACAAGTGCGCACATATAAAATAATAAAAATCAAAGAATGATCTTACCCGCTCCAAGAAATAACTACCAATACTAGGCAGCATTTCTAATTCACCTCTTCTTCCATATGTGGCCTTAATGGCTGCATCGTTCCACAACTCCTCAATCAGTGGTGCATATTCACGAGTAGCAGCTGGAAAGATAGCATCAAGTTTGCCTGATACCATAGTTTTCAGCAACCAATCAGAGAATGCTTTGAGCCTTGCACCAATGGAATATACTGTCTTGTCATCAAGTTTTGCACTGGTTCCTGTAGAAAACCATAATTGTAACAGAAAATTTTAGATCAGTGTATTTGTTTAAGAATTTTTCTTGGAGTATTAGAGTATAGTCTTGGTTGTTAGTATTAGTAGTTGTTAGCTTCTTGGAGATCCAACTTCAAAACCAACTATAATGATTCAAACATAAACATAACAGAATATGCAATCCAAATTAATGTACAAGTTAGACAGACTAATTTGAATGGCATCTAATATTTTCAACACACCAACACTTCTAAAATGGAACAAAACTACTATGGCCATCACATGGTCCACAATGATAAAGAAAAATAGTAGTATTCCGAATCATTAGAAATTTAGGAGAAGACATTCACAGATCAGCATTATTTTGTAAGAAGATTTCAATGAGAAGTTCTCCTTAACAAGTTTACTCTTAACACTCGGTCCACAGTTGACACTTGGCAGGCATAAGATAAGATGCAGCTATTTTATTATCAAAGCACTCTGAACTGGTAGGTTGTATGGCACTACTTACTAAGGTAAGGAGGTCAAAAAAGAACTATGATACAGCAATTGATACCTTAAACAAACATGTTAGCATGCTGCAAACCATTTGGACTGACATGACATGAATGATGCTTTAAAAGGAACTAAAGAGTCAAACTTTAATTAAATAAAAAAATCAGAGGAAGAAGTGCGAAAGAGGGAGAAAATGCACCCTACCAGTGGTATCAAGCTCAGAGGATTTCCTTTTCTTCAAATCTGCCAAGCTTTCATCTTCAAAATGCTCACGTCCCTCAAGGAGTATGCCAAGGTAGGCATAAACATTGCTCTGGATGGTTAACTTAATATTTTCACGCTCCTCCTCTGAGAAGGGGATGCTTTTGTAAAGAATTTTGGCCTGCCATAAATATTTGCAATTCCATAAATAAATTGATTACCAGCAACTATGCAACGGGTTTGGTTTCTGTTTTGAGGATGCAAGCTGTCAACATTTTATTTCAAGATTGATCAAGTAGGCATGTATTATCAGGTTCTATGTCCAACTACGAATTCAGCTGTCATTTACCATCGAAATCAGCCTTTCTATATTAGTAAATACCTAATGAGACAAAAGAGAGTGTCTTACTTGCGTATCAAATTAACATAAGAAGCAAACTTTGCAGGATTGACATTGTTAACAATATATTATGACTGACGATAGAGTTCGAAAACTCTCAGAAGTTTCTTTCGGTTTTCTAAGTGAATTAAAAAACAGCAAATCCCGTAACACATGCTTAGATACCATATTTTGTCCAATAACTAAAAGAAAGTAGGGTATTAAGTTTGACTTGATTCCCAGACTCAATTCCAAAGAAAAATCACCTGCTTAAAAATAGTGCTCGTTCCAGATCCACTGCAACCAACCAAGAGAAGCTTCTGAACTATTCCATGCTCGAGGTAGTTAGGAATTGTTCTGCTAGCCAGGTTGGAGTATTGTTCTCCAACAGCATTTGAAGATTTAGAAGGAACTGGGAGGGACAAGAAAGCACATACAAGCTTCGTTCCAGCCTAACAAGTGAAATAAAAAGAGTGTGTAAGAGATACAAGCTACGTTCCAGCCTAACATTATGCATTCCAGAAGAAATAAGATATAATTATGCCCCAAAAGAAATAAATAGGTTACCTTGCCCCATAAATACCCTCTTGTATTCTTCTGTCCCTCTTCTTGGTAGGAACCATCCTCATGAACCCAAAAATGTGGGTTGCCAGCACATTGAACTCCTGCCAACTGTGCAACCAAAACACAATCTGTTAACAATTTTGTTTTACAATGAACAAGATATGGTTATTAACAAGGAGCCTTTCAAAATTGTTTGAACATATATCGAATTCTCAACCTGCAACATCCGAAGCTCTACTTTTGTTATCTCCCGGCCATTAATGAAAACCTGAGTGTTTCCATCACTAGCATCCGGTAGAATGGGCCCTCCAACATTCAAATGGGGACTAATAATACTGGAAGGCTTCTCTCCTTCCTGTGAAATCACAAACCAACCAGAATCCATATAGATACTTAGAACTTAGAAATCAAGCAGCACAGAAATCACAAATGCATAGTGTAAAAACAAACAGATAGATAAATAAATACCTTCCCCCAGAAACCAGACACCTTATCATACCAATAGTTTCCTGGCTTAAGCTTCTTTGGAGGGTTTGGACAGTTCTGCAAGGTAACCAGTTCCTCATAAGAAAGCGGATTCCCATTCACACAAATGTATTCAGGTGGAAGCTGATTTGCTTCACAAAACCTCTCCGCCTTCATTATCTGCCGAACCTCCAAGTCATTAAGCAAACGCTTGAGCATCCGGGAGCTTTTCCCCAAATTCCCTCGCTTTGACTCGTCTATTGGAAACCCTATGCAAGTAACACATTTGCGACCCTCCGGCATCGACCCCATAGCTCTAAGCACACAATTACTGCAATACTTGGCATCACAAACCAGACAAACCTCCTTATCAGTGAACCTGTTCCCCTTGAAGCATCTATAGCATGACCCTTTCTTTCCCTTGGTCAGAGGCTCCCTTCTAACCGGTCTAGTTACATTTTCCTCCACATCAAACTCCTCCTCAGAAGCATCATCAGAATCATCCACATTGAAAGTAACAGCAACGGTGCGTCGAGCATCAAATTCCTCACCCTTCAAAGAAGAAACCCGAGTCGACGGATACTCCAAACTCAGCACAGACTCATTAGACGCCCAATCTTGCCGATTCGACTCATTGAAATCCAAACTCTCGTTTCCATCCTCTTTCAAAACCCTAGAATCACTAAACTCCGCAGTTCTAGAGCTTCCAGTTCCACCTCCCACCGACTCCTCCGGAACCCTAGAACTACCTCCCAAATCGGAAAACTCACCGTCATTCCCGTTCGAAAACTCAAACGCGCCGGAGCTGCTCAATTCACCGGAAAGCTCACAAACATTGCTCTGCGAAGTCCGGTGCTCGAAGGCGATAACGGAAGTCGGCGAAACCGTAATCTCAGAAGCTAATTGGAGCTCCTTGGAAACCCTAGGTTCGGAGTCGAGTGTTCTAACCTCCTTCACATTCACAGGATGGTGATGACGATGGAGATTGTGATTGTGATGTTGTTGTTGTGGTGGTAGGAGTGGCTGCACAACCGGTAAAGAGAGAGTGTCGGAGGAAGAAACCTGAGAAACCACGGAAGCTACCGGAATGTTGTCGACGCTTATGGGGACTGCACGGGGGAGATTGTAGCCTAACGGTGGACCGTCGTACTCGACGGCGAATGAATATTCCGGCGTCGGAGACATGGTTGAAACGAGAAACTCGCCCTAATGTGAAGGTTGAATAGGAATAATAGAAAAAACAATGAAAACAGTTTGGTGGAAAGAATAATAGGTTGGAGTTGGAGGGAGTGAAGGGAGGGAAGGAATGAAAGGAGTGTGAGTGAGAATGAAGAAAGGAAGGGAAAAAGAAAACGTAATTTAGTCTGTGTTATTTTAGGTGGTGGTGGTGGTGGTGGTGGGGAAGAAGAGAGGAAAAGGGTGAAAAAGCAAAGGATTATGGAATCTTTTATGGTGCTTTTAGTGCCATGTGGTGGGGTCGAAGATGGTTGGTGTGAGTGTGAGGGTGGAGGAGGTAGGGATGGAATTGGATGAATAACATCCACGAGCTAACGTGATGGGATAAAGCCACTAGCCCACTACTAGTACTACTGTGTGGTACTACGACCAATCATCAGTAGCATGCTGCAGTGTGGAATTTGATTCCACCGGATCGGGCTTTGTCACCAGTTTTTTTTCTTCTTTCTGTTTTCAACAACTTCCTTCCATTCTTTTTTATGTAATGGACCATTTTTTTTTAGAGTTAATGACAAGGCTACTATTTTTTACCTCAATAAACAAAAAACAAGAGGTACTATTTTTTAGTTTTTTGTACATCTAACTATGTCGATCGAGTTTAGCCTATTGCTATGAAGGATGAAGTTGTATTTGTATTTTAATTTCTAAAACTTTTGAAATTTAACCAGTTGGATGATGTTTGAGGAGAGTAAGTTGATGCGCTTTAAAAAGATATACTTCACCTTAAGGCTAAAGGTTTGGTGTGTTGAGGGTTTGTGAATTAAAATGAGAGATCTCATCATTAGACGACTCAACCTCATTCTTCAGGGCGACCTATCATTTAAAGTACTCGAGAGTTTTAGTTCTGATGTACATATAGGCTAGGCGAAGGGAAGTTAAGCGGGAAGGAGGTTAGAATTAAAAATGGTGAGTTTATAATTCTCTATTCAATGTTCTAAACTTGGTCATTATGGTTCACTTCATAAATATTGATGTACATTGTCTATAGAGATCGATAAAATATTCCCTACTCCACAACTAATAACCCATGAAAGCGTGGGAGAAAAGTTAATTGCTCAACCACCAAGAAAGAATGATCTTATGATCTCAGTACACCGTCCTTGTTGTTGGAGTCCATTTGTGATGTCATTTGCTTCAGATAAAAGTGTTCGTTTTCTCACAAACTGCTGACAAAAAACCAAAACTACAAACAACAGTTAACATTGGGGAAGGTAAATGCTAATGAATTTTGTGGAAGACCAAAATCGCATAATTGAACAAAGAGAGGGACCAAAAGTGCAGTTAAAATTTTCCTTTTAAAAGTAACATAAACATACTTAATAAAAAATGAAATGAATGATCAAATTATAAGAGTTTTGATGAGAATTAGGCTCATAACTGCTGGTAGTTGAATCGTCTTACCTTGCCCCTTGAACGAGTGTAATTCAAAACCTTCAAGGTATAGCCTTAAAGAATGAGGAGTTGAGCATTTCTCATGGTAGAATATAATTACATTCACACCTTATTTTAAGTGGAAAATAGGTGAAGGGAGGAGAAAGATAAGAAGAAAAGTGAGAGAAAATATGAGATGCAATTTATAATAATATGATTGAGAAAAAAGAGAGAAATAGATGAAAAGTGAAGTGAAAATGAAGTGGAGATGTGAATGAATCATAGCTCATCAATGTATTGTCCTTGTATCACTCTTCTTCACCCTCTCAGTAATTGCTTCATCAATTGACTGCTTCACAAAATTACAAAGCACGATCTGATGAGTTGAGGATTTCATCATATTGAACAGAAAAATTCAGTGCAAGATCCAGGCATCCAGCCTTATCCCGAGCTGATCTATAAACTAACAAAATACTCGTGTTATAGCTTCTCCAATTCTCTCTACCCCAGTCTTGAACTCAGCAAGGTGGAACTCAGCTTCTTCCATTTTAACTTTTTAAGGTAAAACACTTAAGAGTTTAGACTCAGTGGATGCAGCTGATTGTCTAAGACTGGAATCAAGGAGATTCAAAAGTGAGATTATTGTTATTTATACGAGTTCTACAAATTAGATTCATTAAATTTATAATGAAATCCATATAATTCAATTAATGTTACATAATTTCAACCAATAAAAAAATTAAATTAAAAATAAAACGTTAAAAAGACTGTGCCAGATTCCCTATGAGCAATACGAAAAAACTACCGATATGTCCCAGCTCAAATATGACATGTTTCCCTTTACCATCACCTCACCAGTTACTAATTTCCAGATTATACTTCCAGAAAGAAAAACCGAGAAAAAGGACGAGTTTCTTTTCTTCCTTTTTTAGCTGGAGAAAGAAAAAGCAGTCCCAAATATAGTGAATTGACCAAATCAAATGAGGTTTTACGGTTCAAACCATTCCGCTCAACCATTCAACATCTAAAATTGCATGATTACTTGGTTTAGCATCATCAAACAGGGGACGTGGCATAACACGATTGGACACACCACGCCACGTAGAATGGTTAGTGCATGCCAAAATCAAAAGACCCTGTCATTCCAAACCAAACAAACCTTTCTCTAGCTAGCTCCCTCCAAGTCCAACAATGTTTGGCAGTTTGGCATGACAAGACATTCAGATTCTGTCATTTGCCAATCCTCCCTAAACATTGAAATTGCATCCTCAACCTTATTATCTTCCCTCACTCCATCTTAAAACAAACATTAAAAACCTTTACCTTTTCATCTCCATTCAATTACAAGTAACAACCTTTCGGCTTCTCAAATTCCCTCTTTTCCCCTTCTTTCTCCCTTTTATCAATCATACACATACATACATACATTCTTTTGTTGATGAGTGCAAGAAAGGAATATTATTAATATTGACACAATTAATTAATTACAAACAATGTCATCTAGAAAAGGACGCATATTTTTAGACGAAGGTAGCGTCCACGGAAGAAGGTTCGGCAAGTTAAAAAAGGACGGCGGCCCGGCCGACGAATTCGACGGTTACAACTCCGACAACCACCCAAGAAAAAACAGCCCCGTCAGAATCGACGCACCGCATTTGGATCCTCAAATGGTTGCAGACAATTCCCCTTACGATACAGCCCTCTCCCCATTATCCAAATCTCCATGGTCCTCTCACATGAACGAGGAAAGCTCCACCTCCAACAACAACGAAGCCCTGGTGGGGTCCCTCATCCGTGAAGAAGGCCATGTATACTCCCTCGCCGCCACGAAGGACCTTCTTTACACCGGCTCCGACAGCAAGAACATTCGTGTCTGGAAGAATCAGAAGGAGTTCGCGGGGTTTAAATCCAACAGTGGCTTGGTGAAAGCCATTGTCATTGCAGGAGAGAAGATTTTGACAGGACACCAAGATGGAAGAATCCGAGTCTGGAAAGTCTCTGGAAAAAACGAGCAGAATCACAAGCGTGTTGCCACATTGCCAACGCTGAGAAACTTCATCAAATGCTCAATGAAACCAAGCAATTACGTTGAGGTGAGAAGGCATCGCAATGTGCTTTGGATCAAGCACTACGATGCGATTTCATGTCTTAGTTTAACAGAGGATCATTCTCTGATTTACTCTGCTTCGTGGGATAAGACATTCAAGGTGTGGCGAGCTTCGAATTTCAAGTGTTTGGAATCTGTAACTGCTCATGATGATGCGGTTAACGCGTTGGTGGTGGCGTCCGACGGGCTGGTTTTCACCGGGTCGGCGGACGGCTCGGTGAAGATATGGCGGCGGGAGGTGCAGGGGAAGGGGACAAAGCATTTCTTCTCACAGACGCTGTTGAAGCAAGAGTGCGCGGTGACAGCGTTGGCTATAAACAGCGACGGGGACGTTTTGTATTGTGGATCCTCCGACGGGCTGTTGAATTTCTGGGTGAAGGAGACGAGTTACGAGCACGGCGGGGTGTTGAGGGGGCACAAGCTGGCGGTTTTGTGTCTTGCGACGGCGGGGAGTTTGGTGTTCAGCGGTTCTGCTGACATGGCTATCTGCGTGTGGAAGAGGTCGGCGTTGAGCAACGAGCATGCGTGTATCACGGTGCTGTCGGGGCATAGTGGGCCGGTGAAGTGTCTGGCGGCGGAGAAGGATCCGGAGGCGATGTGTAATGAGCGACGGTGGATATTGTATAGTGGGAGTTTGGACAAGTCGGTGAAGGTGTGGAAGGTGTCGGAGAGTTTGCCACCTGGGCAGCAACCGCCGCAGCACAACTACCAGCCACGGCTGAGTGCTGAGTTCCCAAGAGTTTCTTCGTTGAAGAAAATGGGGTCGAGAAGATTGTAACACTTAACACACAGGGGTTGGTGCTTTTGATTGCTTCGTTTTGCTTCCAATTGTACATACTGCAGGGGACAACAAGACAAGACAATATAAACTGCTGTGCTGCTTCCTGAAATTAATGTTCGAATTGCTGCAAGTGTGCCTAACATGTTGATTGAATATTGGTTAAATTTTGTGCATGTGGTGCAGAGGAACGTCCTGAATGATATCTAACTATTTGTATATGTTTTGGATTTGGACCGGGATTGTGAATTATGACATTATTCTCTCAGTTTCACTTGTTTCTGTTTACTTTATGATATGGTGATGATCTAATGAAAGGTTGAAGGGTTTGCGTGTGAGGAAAGGTGTGATTTTGTGTAAAGAAACTTGGGCAAGAATCTATATCTCAATTCAATATAATCATTCAATTTGATACACACCTATTTTCATAATTTCTCTCTGTTAATTTCTTTCATTTCTAACTTGTAATTTGTTTTTAAGAAGATTGATGTGTACCAAATGAGTGTAGATCGCTTCAAAGATAACAAGAGAAGAAAGTTAAATGGCAAATGAAATATGTTATATGATATATAATTAGAAGAATGCCGCGTTAACACTTTAAAAGTCGTGAATGTCAAACGTGGCATAAACTTCTCACAAACTTCTCTAGACCCAAAAATTTAAGACTCAGCCGCCCGGCCCAAATCCATAATGGTCCACCCCTAACTCTGGCTATCAAATATTCAAATGTTGATGGGCTCGCATGATGTTATTGTTCATACCAAATTAAAATACAAATGAAATAGATACCCCCCATTCATACAAACCCTGTTATTATAGTAATAATTTTGCAACTATTTCGTTTGCAGATTTTATATACACATGTTTAGGCATAAATTCTTTCATGTGAAAATTTTCACATGATTAGGACATGAAAGAATTGTTTCTTTTTTTTGAAAATAACTTTTTTAATAAAACTTCACTTGTCGAATATTAAAAATGAAAGCGATGATGACAAAATTTACACGTGAGTTTACTGAGCAAAACAAGTGAAAACTCCCGTGAAATGAGACCAAACAATTGAAAATTCAAAAAATTATTCAAGCATCTTATCACACGGTTTATTACCGTAATTTGAAAAGTGTCAAGTGAGAAGGACATCGAGAGATCTAAGGAGGCCCCTGTTTACTTGAAAAACGAAAACAACTTCCACAGCCCATTGTTTCTGCAAATTTGTCTCCATCCACGAGTCATAGTTTATCACGCATATCTTCAAATTTAGATTGAGTGGTGCAATCTACTTCCTTCTCTCTCTTCTTTTTGCCCCTGATTATAGTGACACTGTTAGCATTTCAATAGGGTAGGAGTAGCAGAGTAAAATTCACGTGCTTATCATCTTTTTTATGTGTGTTGAAATATCTTTTTGATTGTTTGAGGTTTTTGTCACAATTATTTTTATATATGATTAAATAAAAAAGTAGCATTATTGTAGAAAGCGGCAAAATCAATTGTTTGACGTCAGGCTAGACAGCCAACTGAATCACTTTGGTGGTTTCATTTCATGCCTTCATGGTAGATGCACTGAATCACAAACCCGCACACAACCTTTTTGTCTGTTCCACGTTATTTATAAAAGTAGCCCTTGTTTGAGAAAAACAACAGGTTTATAGAAATAAATAAGGGTACCCTGAAAGTGAAAACCAGTTGCTATCCTACTATTATAGATAAAACAGGTGAGCTCACGTATTTTGAACAAACCAGAGAGGATAGTGATGTAGCTATATAAATATTAGAACTCCCCACTACCGTTTTCAACACTAGCGTTTAGACTCAAACAGAAACAGAGAAAAATGGCTTTCATGACCGAGAAAACCACAAGCCTTGATCACCTGAAGGATAAGGACTCTACAAGAGTTGATGCAATCTCTAGCCAACTACAGTTGAAGTCATCCCTGTCACCCAAAGCTTCATCTCAAACTTTGGACAAACAAGTTGTGCTCCAACGCATACGCCACCACAAGTCTATTTACAGAATCAAAAGCGCTTTTGAAGCTCTCCGGCACAGCTCAGAAGACAATACAGATTCAGCCTATGAGCAGAAGTGGCTCCAACAAGATGATGTTTTTACTTCACCTTAAATGTAGGCAATCAAACTAGTGTATTCCAACGCGAGCCGTATGGCCATATTGACTATTGATTTGTTGCTGAATCACTTTAATGTTATTTTCCATTAGCATAATGAATATGAAATTACAAAACTTGGAATGCAATTCCATTTATCCAAAAAATAATTCAAAGTATGGAGAGGGAGTTCTATAAGGCAAAAACACAAGTGGATACATTCAGAATATCTTTAAGTTACAATTCAGTCCAGTAGAGACCAACAGTAGCATCTGACAAGTTGAAATAAGTATTGCAACACTAACGAACACCTCACTTTCTTGGCAAATAATATCTATATAAATAATGAAAATCTTTACTTCTGGCGTAACACTCCTGAACTAGAGAGTAGACGCAATGCTCGGTTGGAATTGTTCAAAACAGAAGACGATCTGTGAACTGAAAGTTTTCTCTGTTTCAAGAATTCCAAGGCACTGTGTAAGCATTGAGGAGGACCAATTTCGCTCAAAATAACAGGTTCCAAGCTGCAAATCACAATAGGAGTATAGATGATTACAGGATGAAAAGCAACACAAATGCATCATTATAGAATTAGAAGGGATGAAATTCCTAACCCTGATTTCTTTGATTTCTTCTTCTTTGAATTGGTAGGCTTTACGCCATCTTTCTCCTCATCAGAGTCAGATAAGAAAACTTGTCTGCGAATGAATCATGGCCACTTAGAAACTTGTCAAAACAATCACATGCATAATTGGATAAGAGAAAATGAGAGGTCACATACTTCTCTTGTGCAGCAAGCATTTGGACAATGTTGTCAGGAAGAAATCCCGCAGCAGTATTTGGTTCTTGCTGAGGCTTAGTGCCTGATATATCTTGAGGTTTTTCACGAGTATTGGATGGTCGAGGTGTTATATTTTGAGCCCATTTCCTCCGACGCTTTTTTTCTTCACGAACGACCCTGCCAGGCAAAATCTATTAGGCCCCAGTGAAATAGTTTGTTCTGCATGAGTCAATAAATAAATCCTACAAATGACTTCAACAAAGCCTGAAGAGCATGACCATATGTTAACCTAGCTTATAAAAAAGTGACATGAAGAATGATATTTCTGGAACTATTGAACAAATGACAAATGTTAGCACTTAGCATATTATTGATATTGACCCTTGCGATTCTGCAGTTGGTCCATAATTTTAGAAATTTACGACAATGTTATATGAAAACTCTCATCTAACAAATGGTGAGCTGAAAAGAGCTTAGCAAGTATGAGCTGAAAAGGCTTATGTAACTTTGTCTTTGAGAAGATGAATGACACAAGTTTTTTCTCGAACTTTCTCTCATCAGTTTCATTGATGGTATTAGAGCCCTCCACCAGAGCTCTGCCATCACAATTACGTTTTTAGTCATCGTAAGAAACAACAATGGAAGAGGGAGCACCAATGTATCAGATTGACCATCTACATAGCTTGTATTCAACCAAAGGAGTAATACATAAGACTAGCTGCAGTAAAACTCTCCAACAAAATGGGAAACTTGAACTTGAACGCAAACATCAGTACCTCTTATGTGTAGCTCAGGCATATTGTTGTTCCAGTTAGTATTCCCAAGTATCTTTGGTCTTATGCAATGTTACATGCTGCATACTTGATTAATACTTAATAGGACTACTTCTCGGATACTGGGCAACAAATGGCCTTGCGAGCCTCTTTGGGAATAAACTAGACACCTCCCAGTTGAAAGTATCTGGAGCATTACGCTATGCATCAATCCTAGCATCTCACAGTCACAGGATATAATTTGATTCAGAGCAAGGAAGTGTGCATTACTTGGTTATAAAGGTGTCAAGGGATATCTTTTACTAATGCACACACACTCAAGAGGTGTTTATCTTCTAAAAGAAAAGGCCTTTCATGAACGGGGCTTCCTTTTTCACTCAGCCGATCAACCCTAATGGACCTGCCTTGAAGTCACACCTATGAAGTACAATCGCACTTCATATGTGATCCCTGCAATCCCAGTCGAACCTCCTCATTACCAACCTATAGAAATCCCCGATCCATCAGCAAGACTATCAGTGTGACACCACATTTAAACCATCCATACATTCCACTGCACTCACCATGGCAACTTACTTGTCCTATAATCACTGAAAATCTTACCATCAAGCTTTTTGTTTAGGTTATCTGCTAGTACGAGCCAATGAATTAAACACGAGCAAGCCAACAGTTTTTCTTTAGGTTGCTCAAGGAACTTAGTGAAATCAGCTAGGAGCTATAGTTAGTTAAAAACGGTCGCAACAGTTTTGTTCGAACGGTTTAGTTAGTTATTCTGAACACTCTTCTTTTATAGTCATGTGTATATAACTATAAATATGCTCATGCAACTTCATCTTTCAGAAGTTGAATCAACTAAACTTTTTGTCTCAGTTTCTTTCAATACACCAGTTACTTATAAAACACTATTTTTACTACCAATAACTATCGTTAATAATCTAAATGTCAAAACAGAGTAAACACAGGTCTTCACATAGAGAAAGTTGAAGCAATACCTGGCCTTGTTTTCTTTTTGAATCTTTTGAATCTCTTCGTCTTGTTGTATCCCCTGCAATCGCACTCTAGTATTAATTTTGATTACAAAATAAATAATAGGTTGTGAATTTGATTTTATTCATGGAAACAGGAATAAGAAAAAAGCAAGAGACCTGCTCAGCTGTGAATTCTTCGGGGGCGTCGGAATCGTAGTCTTCTTTACCAGACATTGATGCGATTTCAGAGTTTTCTCTTTCTTTCTCCTCTGAAATCCAAACAGTGAAGAGAGAGCTTCAAACTCTAGGGTTTATGCAGCGTGCCACAGGTTTAATATTTTCTACCATAGCTAAGCCAAGCGAAACTGAGAGCGGAACTGGAACAATTTCATTGGGCTTACTCGACGAAAAAAGCCCATTGGGCCTTTCTACGAAAATTATCTAATTAAGAAAAAAATATGATTTCCATATTTATTCGGGTGAGGGAATAATCTTGGGAATGCATTCCAGCAGTAATCACTTTTTTAAGCTTTAATTAAAATATTATTACAACAACATTCAAAGTGGGGGGCTGAAATTTTCCTCTTTGTAACAAAAATAGTAGGGGGCTGAAAATAGAACATTCCCTTGCCAATTTTCTTTGTTAGAAAGTTGTCATCTGCATTTTTTAAATGTATCAACTTGAATTACGACCAAAAACCGCAATCATGTTGCTACTTTAGGCTTTATTAGGACCAGTGAAAACTTTGTTCAAATCAACAGGTTTTTTTAAGAAAAAAATGGTAGATGAATATAAAGAAATCATTACCGAGCCGGGTGTCAATCACATACTGGCGTGGGTGGAGCTCTGAAGGTCTTTATCTAGTGACAAGCCAGAGCTGACGTGACATTATTAAAATCATTTTTAACCACTACTTTTTTAGGGCGTTACTCTAGTATTCATTCAAAATGAGAGGCTTTGACGGTTATTGTGCATTGGTGAGAATTTTTAAACTACAACAAAACACAATAAAAGTTGACGGAGGACCAAAATAAATAAATAATTATTTTAGAGGAACTAAAATAAATAAATAAAACTAAAAGATGAAAAAAATTCAACAATTCACTATTTTAGAGGAAACATATGTATTTAACCCTTCTAGTCTTCTAGATATATCCCTAAGACCCTAACTATAGCTATCAAATATTCAAATGTTGATGGGCTCGCATGATGTTATTGTTCATCCAAATTAATTAAGTGCCTCCAATTCCATATATACGTCATCCACAAAAAAAGAAAATTTGATATTGAGAGGAGCCATTGACCCGTTACATTGAGAAATATTGCATGCTTAACGGTCACTGGTGGCTTCTTTATTCTTATGAATATAATTGGGGATTAGGATGATATAAAATTACATTTTTAGAAGAGTGTAAAATAGATTTATGTTGACATTTAATCACCGGAAAACAACCTTTATGTTATAAAACGAAAAATAAATGAATTGATGTGATTGGTTAAATTTTATATAAAAAAAAAAGTGGGATCTTAACTTTGTATTTGTTCAAGCAACAAATCATAGAAAGAGACAAGTGAGCATTCTTGCATTTCATCTAAAAATATTCCTTGCACTTCTTATCATATTATGACATGTAAGAGAAACAAAGATATTCATATTTGATTTAATTAAAATAAAATACATACTCCAATTTGATGAAAATCAATTAAATGTCCATGTAAATAAAATTTTCACTAATAATGCACAATCATGTAATGTTAATTTACTTTGAACTCCCTTTCAAAAAAGAAAATTACCTTGAACTCATTGCTATAAAATTTAATTTCACTATTTATTATTTGTGATTTGTGAAATTAAATACAAAAGTTAATAAAGCTGCATTTATATGATCGTCCAAACCATAACAAAAAAAAAAGATTTTTATATATTGAGAGTCATTTAATTTGTTTAATTTTTTTCATCCACTTTCTTTTTTAATTTTCATCTTACTTTCTTACCGCATTGCTTATTATATCTTTTATTTTTTACACTTTACCCTTCCTATCTTTGGTGAAGTGTGAGTGAATTGGAGATGTAAAATGTTTTCAAAACAATAAATTCATAAAAAAAACACTTCCAATGGAGGCTTAATTAATTATGTTTCACAAAAATAAAAATAAAAACTTTTAAATTAGTGAAATATAAATTTATGCCCACACGTGCAGTTTTGGATAAGCCGAAAAACGAAAATAGTCAAAATTCTCTTCCGTGACCAATTGCGAGTCTTTGAATAATTCCTTTAGCTTCTCAAAATAATTGTGTGAAATGGAGTTAATTTTAATTTTATTTTTGTTACAAAAGAGGCATTGAGAAGAATCGATTAATCCTTAAAAATATACTTATACTTATATTTATTTTAAAAGTAATTATAAATTAATACTTAAGTAAAATTAACTATTCAAGGAAATAATTTAAAAAAAAAACTATTCAAGGAAATATTTTTAAAATATAATTTCTATCTCTCATATTAATTTTGGGACATAAATTTCAATTTTATAAAGAATAAAGAATATTATGAAAGCAATGCGAGTCAAAGTTAAAGACCTGCACATGGCTAATCTGGATGATGGATCTACTTGTCTTCTTACCTGTACACACGTATTGAACAACAGCTTTATGTGACAATCTCTTTTTAGTTTTTTCTCTTCAAGCTATTACACTTGTTAAAAATAAAATAATAAAGCTTCTGTTTTTGACTTGGGTTGCTTTGCTCTGACTTTTAGTTGGGGTTTAAGATATTTATGCTATGCTATTAGTCTTAAATAATATTTAATTTTCACCTGATTCCTGCCACGGTTTATGTTTTAAAGGCAAAGACTATGATGCGCTTTTATTATTTTGGTCCATTAGTGAATCATGAATTAAACACAAATGTTTGCTGTGGTACCTTAAGCCAGACTAAGGTGTGGTACGCAAGATGAGTCGATTTTAATAATAAAGACTCATGTACCGGTTAAAATTTTGATTTTGTTCCATCGTAGTAATGCAACGTTCCATTCTTAGGGACGTGAGATTTGAAAGTTGTGTTTTCTGAGCTTTGTGCATCCACCAACCATGGTCATTTTACGCGCATCATCATCACTATTATTCGTTTCCACCACTAGTACATTTTTCATCAAAAAATGAATTTTATGAGATAAAATTAATTGACAAGTAAAGTAAAATCTAATGATCTAATATTTACCTTTAATAACATGATAATAATCTATAGAATTACTTAATGGGGTACCATACCCAAAAAAAAGTGAGGGTACCACAGAATTTACCAAGATTCTATGTACTCTAAATGAATGATTGGTAAATTCATTGTTGTCAATGCACTTTCCTCACTCACCCCTAATTACTCCACCTCAAACTTTGACATGACTTCGCCCACAACCACCCCACGTTTTGAGCGCCTCATCATCGTTTTCAGCAACGTCAGTGAGGTGGTGCTGATACGGTTTGAAGCCCCTTGGAGAAGCTTCATGCACTAATGAGTATTTTTATTGCAGAGTGACGATGAAAAATCGGTGTGGTTCTCACACTCATTGCACCACTGTTATGCGATGATAAATTGCCGTGGTTCTCTATTGCTTCTTTTGACAAAGAATCTCCATGTCGGATGTGTCATATGTTTGCCCAAAAAATAACTAAAGCTTCGAACTTGACCATAGTGTACCGTCTAAGTGGTCTATTCAATAACCAAAAACTTTCCTACAGCTGCAAAATGTAGGGGAACTGTGAAGTTGGTCAGCTTTCCATTTTCTCGATAAACATTTTCCGCCATAAAGGATTGAACATTTTCACTGTCTGTTTGCAAATAAGATACCTTGTTAGGGAGACATTGAGAGCTCACGTGCCAAAGAAACAATATCCAAAAAAACAATATAAAAACACATTTACACAAGTTGTGAAAAAAAAAGTAAAAGAAACTTAGATATTTTTTTAGCTTGAAAGTTATTTTAGACAAAACGACTAATCAAACACAGTGTCTGGATAGTGTGAAGGTGGACCATTAGAAAAAAGCTTCACATTGTGTAGGCCTGAAAAAACAGATCAGTCAAAATTGTATCATTTGCCTTGTTCTGACTAAACCCTCACATGCAAAGTATAGGTAATTAGCTTCTATTAACAGGGGCATTTTGGCCAGAAGAAAATTCAAACAGGGGCATATTCGGTATTCAACAAACAACAAAACAAAAACAAAAAAACGCTGTCGACTAACACGTATTTAGGTTCTGGTTCCAGGACAAAAACCCACGGAACCAATGTGAACGAGACGAAACTTCTCCATTTCCACTCTATACTTATGCTCCTTCTTCCTCCTTCTATTCATTTCACAATTTTTCATCTACTTGTTCTGTATAATATTACTTCTCAATTTCAAAGGGTGTGGTGGTGAATTTCAATTACTTCTCCAACTGCAACGGCCATTAATTTCAACCTCTGCATAACCTTCAAGGTATGCATATTATTAATGTCTCACCTCATATTTTCAATCTTTCCCATTAATATCACTGGTTCTGTTCAACGAGGCAGCATTAATTCATTTGGGTGGCTACCCAACTGCATCGCTCACCAGCTTTAACTTCTCATTTAATCCAAATCCATCAGATATAGTAACTGTTGTTTTCCAAAGATCAAAACATTAGCAAATTCAATATCAACTTTGAACTCTATTCTCAACAACTCTGTTTTTTTTTTCTCTTGCAGAACGGTGACTCATGATAACATTGATCAGCTCAATCACCATCCAGAAATGTTTCATTTTGCTGATAATCTTTGTGGCGGCGTGTACAGCAAGAGTGCAAAACGTCACAAGAAACTACCAGAATCGTTGTGGAGGGGAAATTCTTCAGTACCCTTTTGGATTCTCTGAAGGGAGTGGAATCAAACTGAACTGTACTGAGAACAGAGTCCAAGTTGGTGGTTTTCAGGTTCAGAATGTTACCAGTGACAGCATATTCATCTATCTCCCTGCAAAATGCAACCGTAGTATGCTATCAATTTATCCACTTTTTGGTGGCAATTTTGCTCCTACACGGAACAATAGCTTTCTGGTGCAGGATTGTGAGGCGGCGATTGGTGGATGCGTTATCCCTGCTTCAAGTTTTCTGGGGAATCAGATTGAGGTGGAGAGCTGCGATAAAACAAGTGGGAATATCAGTTGCTTTATGAAGCAGAAGAAGCAAGAGAATGAAGGGGTGGTGGATTCTGATTTTTTGACATTTGATGAATTGAATGGAACTGGGTGTAGGTACTTGTTCTCAGCGGTGGCTTTTGGTCAGAGCAAGGAGATTACTGTGCAGTTTCAGGAGGTTGAGTTGGGGTGGTGGCTTCAAGGGCCTTGTCATTGCTCTGCTAACGCTACCTGCACAACCGTGAATCTCCAAAACGGGAGCTCCGGGTTCCGGTGCCGGTGTAACGATGGCTTCCAGGGAGATGGCTTTGCCAATGGCGCCGGTTGCTGGAAAGGTTAGTTAAGATTAAAAATTTATTCATCATGATTGAAGTGCATGTTTGATTACACAGCCACAAGCCAAAATTATTGTGGACAAAAGCAATTTCCCTTGTCCGTGATTTTGACTTTCACCATTTGTGAATTTTTTAATTCTTATACTTTGGCTCTTGTTCTTGGGATAGTTATTGAGGGGGCAATTGGAAATGTATCACCTGGATGAGGTTTTATGTGCTGGCCAATGATGTAGCCATATCTCAATTCTGTTCTTGTTCAAGTTGCTAGAAGCCTAGTAAAGATCACAGAACAAAATTCCCATGAGTGTGTACATGGACTTTTGGCATAGTGCATGCTTGAATACACAATGAAAAAAACCACACAGTCCAAAAGCTAAGAGAAGTTGTCTCACCGTGTATTCTAACATGCACACAATCGAATATCTGTACATTAGGCTTGTGAATTTTGTTTTGTGAAGAATTTGTTATTTAAAATCTGACATAAGATATTCAAATTTAAAACTGGGTTTTGTTTTCTTTGGGAATGGTCTAAAGGTTAATTTGTGCTTGATGGACCCTACTATCTGGAAGATTTGTTTTGCCAAACCAACTTTCCCTTTGTGAGAAGCAACTTGCTCATTATTATGATGTTTTGTAGTCTTTTGGACTATGAGGGCCCTCATAGGCTCCTTAATTTTGATTTTTACAGTAATATGGAAGTAAAGCAACTACTCATAGGTTCATTGTTTCTGCTTAAATTTCATAGATACTACGAACTCTGATGTTCCTTCTGACTAATCCATTATCTTGGGAAATGGTTATGTGTTCATGTTTTGAATTTGTCGTTTTTGGTGTGCGTTCTAGTTTTTGAATGTTAACAAAGAATCCTTCAAATCAAAAGTCAACATGTTCTGCTTGCACATGCGTGGTTCGATGGTGGAGTGGGCTTGAACTTTAATTTGTGTATATAATATATATTTAGTATATAATATCTTAGTAGTGGTCAAATGGGAGAGCTTGGTGAGAATACATTCACAATTAGAGGAATTAAGATTTAGGAGATGACCTTATATTAATGTAATTGCTTGTAACTTTAAGCATCTGGACATTGCCGACAATTTGCTTAGCATGCCATGCTTCGTTGACAAAGGCAATTGAGTGTGATGCAGATTACAATTTAAGCAGATGTGTAGCAAAAATAATAAACAAACCTCTAGTATTTGTTGTATCTAGTTCAGTGAATCCTTTTACAAAATATCTTAAACAAACTAAAAGAACAATTTGAAATAACAATCCTGTCTTCAAAAGCTAATAAGTAATAAGTGAGTTTTTTTTTGGTATTCAATCAACAAAGATTTAAGTCCTGCATATCCCGTTCATCCATATTGGTTGATTGAGAAAAACTATTAGTCATCTAATGATGATAAACATATTCTGTTAGTTCCTTTAGTAATATAATACTTTTTTTTTTCTGTTCCATATCTTTTTTCCTTTAGTAAAATATATTGCCATCTCTTTAATTCTTTGTCTATGGTTTCCTTGTCATCAGCTCCAAGTTGCAGTGCGTCAACACTAACATCTGGAGGGTGTGGGAGTGCAACCAAAATTGGTGTTATTGTTGCAGGTATACACTTACACCTTTATGGCCTACTCTTTTTTTCAAACTAAGTTCTGTCAATATATGATCCTAATCCTATGTAGCAGATTGCATAAGATTTGTTTCATTCCTAACACTAACACTAAGTTCTGTTAATGAATGAATCAGCACACTATCATTGAACCCTTTGCAATGTTGAGCCTGATCATACAAACATGCATAAAAACATGTACTTTTGAAATTTCTTAATGAAGAACTTTGATTAATGCTTCATGATTGTTCACTCTTAACAGTGATCGTGACTGTAGCTTTGGTCGTGGTTGCTCTCTTGGTTCTATGCTATTGTGTCAGGCGCCGTTCATGGTTGGGAAAGAATACAAGAGTAAAGCGCTTGTTACGTGAAGCTGCAGGAAGCTTTAGCGTGCCTTTCTACCCTTACAAAGAGATAGAGAAAGCCACAAATTCTTTCTCTGATAAACAAAGGTTAGGGACTGGGGCTTTTGGTACAGTTTATGCTGGAAAGCTTCACGATGATGAGTGGGTTGCTATCAAGAAGATAAGGCATAGAGACATCGACAGCATTGACAAAGTCATGAATGAGATCAAGCTACTTTCATCCGTGAGTCACCCAAATTTAGTTCGCCTCCTGGGTTGCTGCATAGAAGAGGGAGAGCACTCAGAGCAGATACTTGTTTATGAATACATGCCTAATGGAACACTGTCTCAGCATTTGCAAAGAGAGAGGGGTGAAGGTCTTCCATGGACAGTAAGACTTACCATTGCTTCTGAAACTGCCAATGCTATAGCATATCTCCATTCTGCAATTCATCCCCCAATTTACCACAGAGACATAAAATCTAGTAACATACTCTTGGATTATAGCTTCAAATCTAAAGTAGCTGATTTTGGGCTTTCTAGGCTAGGCATGACAGAAACATCGCACATCTCAACCGCTCCGCAAGGGACTCCGGGTTATGTCGACCCCCAGTACCACCAGAACTTTCACCTTTCTGATAAAAGTGATGTCTACAGCTTCGGAGTAGTTTTGGTAGAGATAATAACTGCGATGAAAGTGGTTGATTTTGCCCGACCTCAGACTGAGATTAACTTAGCTGCACTAGCTGTTGACAGGATCCGGAGGGGCTCTATAGATGAGATTGTAGATCCTTTCCTTGAACCTAATAGGGATGCTTGGACACTATACTCCATTCATAAGGCGGCTGAACTTGCATTTAGATGTCTTGCTTTTCATAGTGACATGAGGCCAACTATGATGGAAGTGGCTGAGGAGCTAGAACACATCAGACGCAGTGGATGGGCGACCATGGAGGAAACCATAGGCATGGCTTCGTCGGTCGGGTCTGCGTGTTCATCGCCTCGCAATGGAAGTGAGAAATCAGTGAATAGTGTTAAGAAAGTGGGGCAGGAGAGTGAGGGATTGATTGTTCCGCCGAAGGACGAGAGCTATTTGCAATCTATGGAGGTGAAGGACAGCTCCCCGGTATCGGTGCATGATCCTTGGTCAAGTGGACACAGCTCACCTTCATCAAACAGCTTGCTCGAAAATGTCGTACGGTGACATAACATAAGCCTCTAGAAATGTGAATACTAAAGGCATATATAACAAAAGTATTCTTTTTTGCCTATTTTTGTGTGTGGTTAGGATTCTACTTTACTAACAATTTCCAAAGCTTATATGCGGAAATTATCAGCAATATACAGAAACCTGTATGCAGACAGGATGAAAACTATGAATAATTACAATTGTTGCTGGAAATAACCAAATAGCCTAGGCTGTATTTGTACTAAGTAAGAACAACTAAAGATTGCGTTAAGCAAAAATGAAGGGTTTTGAAGAAGGCAGCAATTGACACCATGTGAGTCTTTGTTGGGTACGTGTTTTGCATCCACACTTCTTCCAGTTTAGTGTATATTTTGATTAGTTAAAAATCTCACTTTAATTGTTTTGAAAAGCCAAATTTAACTTTTCAATACCCTAAACGTGAAAGGGTAGCTGTTCTTCCGTTTTGGCTTAGTCCTTTGTGTTGACAGGAGGTGTAAAAGTAAAACTGCATCTTATGGCTGTTCCAAGCAAAAAATTATTTCTTCCTTTTTATCATTTGTCAAAAAAAGATTGTTTTTACTAAGCGGGTGATGTTTAGAAATAGCAATAGCAAATGGATTAAGTTTCAGCTATGTTTTGAATGGTTGTATACTTATATAAATTTTTGAACCTAAAGAGGCCATAGAACAAGAAAATTGTCAATGCAAAAGGAGGAGAGAAGGAAAAAACTGGGTAGAAACCCGAAATGAGAAAGGAAGATAAGAGACAGAAGAAATGGATGTAATATATATGGTGTGATGCGAAAAGATGAGAAAAATGTTATATTTATGTGAGTGAGGTGTTGGTATTTTTGGGTGTCTAAGTATTAGTGGAGAGTGGAGACAGAATAATATATTTTGTAGAAGACAGCATCATGTCATTAACACAAGTCTCTCAAATTTTCAAACAACAAACATAAACAAATGTCATTCAAATTTGTTAGTAGTGGTAGTGGGTAGTTCACAATAATCAGAACTATGCAGCAATGTTGTTTTCCACCGAAGCAGCAGTTTCTGATTGACCAAGAGTAAGTACCATGAATTGAGTATGGGAGGGTAAACAGATATATATTGTTGAAACACATATTTAGTGAAGAGAAGAATAGCAGGCATCTTTACCTATACTGAAATTTCATGATTATAGACATTTGAGCAAACAATTGCCATTGATATCTGGTTTCAGATCCTAATCTATGACAGACTTGCACAATGTTCATAATTAAACAAGCTTGTGATGAGTATGGAAAGTGTATACAAGAATCTGTTCAGATGTTGCTCACAGACAAATCTAACTAGTAACTGTAAGACAGTAAAAGAAAAGTATTGTATGTTGTCATCTAACCATGACTTCTTGGATCAACAACTTGATGCACCTTCCTTGCTTCAGCACTTGAATATTTGCCTACAACACGAGCATGAGGCACCGATGCTTCACCACGAGCAAGGGCATCCACATTTTCAAGTAGCAACTGTCTTGGAAGCCTACCCACCACATTGCCCTCCTCGTTCCCTTCTTTATCAAGGAATGCGAAGTGTGGAATACCCTCCACACCAAATTCATCAAGCTCTTGCTCCCAGTTTGTGTTATCAACATTCAACATCACAAAATTCACACGATCCCTATTTAGACCAGTAAATGGTGTAAAGACTGAATTAGTATAAAAGTAAAAGTCACAGATCAAAATTGAACATTATGCACAAAATATTAGACATCACCAGTGTAAGATATTTCAAATACAAGATAACTGAACATATAAAACAAGTGAGTAATAGGAGTGATTACTTGTACTGCTGCTCTATTTTGTAGACATCAGGAGCTAATTCCCGACACACCTCACACCAATCTGCATAAAACTCCACCACGGTGGGCTTCCCATTTGATAGAGCCTGAAACAAGGAAAATCCAACATCAAAATAAACAAAGGCCTTTTTTTTGCATAACAAAATTAGGATCGCTCGTTTGGAAGAGTTTATTTGATTTTATCTCATGGTATAATCACATATGTAAATATTTGAGTGACCTTATAAAAATAGCTTGTAACTTATCCATAAGCTATTTAAAGCTTATTTATCAAACTGCTCAGATTAGCTTATGAACAAAGTAAACAACTTAATTTAACTAGAAATAAACACTTATTCATAAGCTAATTTCAAAATTTTATTGAAATAAGCTAGGTTATATGTAAGCTTAAGCTCTTACAAACGTTAGTTTATGAAAAAAAAAAAAAAAAAAGCTCAAAACAACTTATATGTAGAGAATAAGCTATTAACATAAGCTCTCCCAAACACTTGCATAAGCTCTTCTGCTATGAGTTAAGCTCAAATAAGCTCTTTGAAACGGAGTATAAGCTATTTTGATCTAATTTCAGTAAGCTAAGCAAATTAGCATACAAGCACCGCGTAACTAAGCTAAAACAGAAATAGTGAAATTAAAGGGAAAGAATAAAAGAAACCTGTTCGTAAGGCAATGCATTGGCAGTAAGATCCTTCAAAGAAACACCAAAGTCCAATCTGGTAGCTAAGAAGAGTCCCAAAGCAGCTAAAGTAGAGGCAATAGCGACTTTGCGGTTGATATCTTTGGTCGGCAATTGAGGAAGGCCGGAAGCATCCGCGGTGGAACTTGTTGGCTTGCATGTCTCACTCTCACCATTCACCGTGCTAGGCTCAACCACAATTTTGATTTCCTGAGACTGAAAAGAGAAGATGTTAAAGGCTACAAACTATGAACAAAACAAGCTCATTGATTCGAATACAGTGCAATAAGGGAAATTAAATAGTTACCGTTGCTGAAGCATCCTTTTCGTCGAGATTTGGATTTGTTTGGCAAGCTAAGGTGTGGAATTTGCGAGTGTTGAAGTGAAGGTGGCGAGGGTTGACGGTGAATTGAGGTGTTCGGAGGCATGGTCGGAATCTATGGAGTCCGATGGGGTTTGAAGATAAGCGAGACATCCACCGAGGTTACCGAAAAAATCTTGTGGTTACTGGCAGTGGTGGACAACAACTTTGACTCAACCGCCACCGCTTGTAATAACAATGTTTTTTTTTTTTTCAATTTTAATATGAATAAAAAGTTAAAAACACTTTAATTTCCATTATTTGAAATGAAAAAATAATTATTTAAATAATATTGACACGCAGAAATAAAAATTACTTATATATAGAGTGAATATATTATTAAACTAACATTCTCTCTACTTTGTAAAATAGATCGACCTCTTATCCTCATGTATCATTTAAATTACAGAGGAGCGTCAAGTGTGTTGTAATGATAAATTTTATAAGATATGGATATAATAATATATCTCTTGAGTTTTCCGATGGAGAAAAAAAATATATATATCTCCTGAGGGTTAGTGAATATTTTAGGAGGTTAGTAAAAAAATATTCTTCCAAACTATTAAATTTATGTTTGTGAATTAATTGGAAAATAACTTTTAATCCATATTATCAAGCCGTAAACGTGAAAGAAGTATGTTTGTATAGTTATTTTCTCAACGTGAATAGACAACCAATCGATCCAACAAGTGAAATATATGTGCTTGATGTGAATGTACAATCAATGGATCTAATAGCTGAAATTCTTTAAGGATGCGCATCAAAATTCAGAATGCCTACGTAGAACAATATTTCAATTGAGTGCCACAGAAAAGTAAACAAACCTAGAGGTTTTGGCTTGGGTTAAGCGAATGTTGGTTTCCGTTCTAAATGCAAACATGACCTTAACACAATTTAGGTTGTGCTTGATTTTACGCCAAGTGAACATAACGTTAGTGAACAGTTTAATCTCCTTTCACGTTGGTATGAATTATGAAGCACTCAAATGCACATTCACTACCAAGCTCTAAACGTGAAAGAAGTGCGTTTTCAATTGTTGTGTGCCGAACATGAACAAACATTCAAAAGATTCAACAAGTAAGATCCTTTCAGTATGTGCATCAAAATCCATAATGCTTATGTAGAGCAACATTCCAACTAAGTGCAATAGGAAAAATAAACAAATCCGAAGAAATGCGTGTTTGTATAGTTGTGTGCCCAACGTGAACCGATATTCAACGGATCCAACAAGTGAGATCCTTTCAGTATGTGCATCATAATTCAGAATCCTCACGTAGAACAAAATTCCAACTGAGTGTAATAGGAAAGTAAACATATACGTAGAAATGTGTGTTTGTATATTTGTGTGCCCGACGTGAACCGACTTTCAACAGATCCAATAAGTGAGATCCTTTAAGTATGTGCATCAGAGTTCAAAATGCTTATGTAGAACAACATTCCAACTTAGTGCAACGAGAAAATAAACATATACGAAAAAGTGTGTTTGTATAGTTGTGTGTCCAACATTAACAAATATTCAACAGATCCACCAAGTAAGATCCTTTCAGTATGTGCATCAAAATCCAGAATGCTTACGTGGAATAACATTCCAACTAAGTGCAACAAAAAAATAACCATACACAAATGTTAGGGTTGAGTGAATGTTGGTTCACGATCTAAATGCAAACACAACCTTAACATAACTCAGGTCGTGCTTGATTTTATGTTAAGAGAACGAGATGTAAACAACAATTTTATTTCCTTTCATGTTGGCATAATCGGAATTATAGATTTCAAATTCTAAAGCATCAAGATGTACATTCATTACCTACGTGTAATCGCGAAAGAAGTTGTGTTTGTATAATTGTGTGCTCAACGTGAACGAGCGCTCAGTGGATGCAACAAGTGTGATTCTCTCAGGGTGTACATCGGAATTCAGAATGCCCACCTGTAAAAACATTCCACCTGAGCGCAGCACAAAAACAAACATATCCAAAGGTTTGGCTTCGGTTGAGTGAATATTGGTTCGCATTCTAAATGCAAACACAACCTTGATTTTACGTCTAGTGAACAGAGCGAGCGTTAATGAACGATTTGATTTGATTTCATGTTGATACCATTCTAGATACCAAATTTCACCCAAATGTACATTCACTACTCACGGAAATAGGAAAGTACTTTGTGACAATGATTTTATGAAAGAGAAAATGAGATCTCCCTTTACTAAAACACTCTCTATTTCAGTAAACATGAGTTGCCTCAATCTACTAAGTAATGCATGTCATACAGGAAACTTTGAATTCTACCTTCTGATATTGTTGGGAGTGGACACTTTGTGTCACAATGTCACACATCCATTGTTATAAAATCTACTAATGCTAGCGCATACAATCATTATTGTAAATGAAGTGCATAATGCTAATGACCTTGATTGATAAGTTCTATGATTTCATAATCCCATAAGTCATGGTCTGCAGGTAAAAGAAAAACAGTTCCCATTGTTAGTTGTTTTTCAAGATATAAACAGTGTCCACTAAGAAACGACCAGGAAGAAGATGATGAGGATAGTGATGCTAAAAACTTGGCAGAAGATGCTGAAAACAAGTATAACCATGACCATGCAAGGAAAATTGCTTGATATTACAAAAGATAAACACATGATACATAATCTTACAGTTACAGAGTGATAAGATCAATTTTGTTACAAATATAATTGAATGCTAATGACATTGATAGACAAGAATACATTACTCTACTGAGTTATGTTTTTTTAGCTTCAGGCCCCAAAATACCATTCACCACCGTCGTTGCAACCAAAACGGCAAAAGCCTCTGCTCCCACCACCGCTCCTGCCTGCGCCAAACTCCCAAAGCCCACCGCAGACTCCACTTCCTTCTCCGCCGTCTCAATTCCCTTCTCCAGCCCCCGCTCCGCCGTCTCCAGTCCTCGCTCCGCCGTTTCGAAGCCCTCCTTCACAATCTCCTCAGCCTGTTCCTCCGCTTTCTTCAGACTCTTCCGTATCCCGAACAGTCCAATATCCTGCGCCGCCGATTCCCTCACCGTCAACGCCGCCGGAGCCGCCGCGAGAAGGAACAGCAACTCCCTCCGTCCAGCCCTCGGAAATACCGCCACCGGCACCGTAGCTCGCGGCTTGCACGAAGACGGCGTCGCATTGCAAACGCCGACACGGCGGAACGAGAGAGTTGAGAACGATGACGACGACGAGATTGCACAACCAACCATCATCGCTTCACTCTGATTGATCCTCTTTGTGTGGCTTCTGCAAATTTAACCAATTCATTTAATTACCATAATACCCTCTCCTTAATTAACCGTCGTCAGCTAAACACGTGTACAACCCGATTCCGAAAACGGGTCAGGTAAAATGACCCATTCAGAATCGGGTAACCGGGTCACTCTTTTTCATCTTTCACATTTTGCGCTCAAAACCCAAACCCTCGCTCTCTGAATTGAAGAACCAGAAACCTCTCTCTCTGTGTTGAAGTGAAATTCGCTGAAGGCAACAATGGTGGAAGAAGCTCCTGCATCTGAAACTTCCGTTTCAATGGCTCCATCAGAGGAAGCTGTGGCGGTCGACGGAACCCTAAACCCTAGTGAACACGGAAAAAGCGAAATCACTAACGGCGCCACCGTGGATTCAGCCGCGATCGGCGGTGCTGAGTCCGCTTCCAACGCTGAAACTTCTGGGAAGAACTCGTTGGAGTTGGCGGTTGAGCTCATGGATAAGGGAACCAAGGCTATGAAGGAAGACGATTTCGGAGAAGCAGCTGAGAATTTCAGCCGTGCTCTTGAAATCAGGTTTCCAGAAATCATTTCTAATTTTTGATTTCTCTCTACTCGCAATGTTCTAAATGGAAATTTTGATTGATTTAGGGTTGCTAATTATGGTGAACTTGCACCTGAATGTGTCAATACGTATTACAAATATGGGTGTGCCCTTCTATACAAGGCTCAGGAGGAAGCTGATCCTTTGGGTGATGTGCCCAAGAAGCAGGAGGGGTCTCAACATGGCTCCAGTAAAGATGAATCTGTGAAGAGTACTATCAATGCTGCTGAATCTTCCACTGCTGCATCTTTTTCAAGCAATGCTGAGCAGGACATTGCTTCTAATGACCAGGAGTCAGCAGTGGATGATGGTAATGTGTGTTGCTTCCGGTGTTTTTCGCTTACTATTTTAAACTTCTTTCCATAATTTGTTGTTTGACTTGGTTAGTGTTCCTATAATGCATTTTTACACGGTGGCGTATCTCATGTGAATTTGAACTTGTTTCTCAAAGAATGAGTACAGTTTTCCTAGGTTGGCTTAGAAAGCATGCATGTTTTTAATGTGCTGTTGTGGTCTGCATTAGCCTGCCCTTCTCACTAGTCATGGCAAAAAAGAGTGTTTTGTGGTATTGATTTTATGATAGACAAAATATGCGATGTGCTTTATATAGAGTTACTAGAACATTCTTTCTTTCTGCAGAGATGAGTTGCCTTGATCTATAAAGTATACACTATTTACTGAAAAGGAAAGTGTTCTAGGCTGTTTATACTTTATACTAATAAATCAGTCCTCTTTCTCATTCTCTTTGACATGTGCATGCTTGGTACCCTTGGTGAGATTTCGACTTTGTTGTCACCTGTTATGGACTAAGTCTAGGGAACATGCTTGATGCACATTACCCTGGACACTTTGAAATTTGAATACTACCTTCTGAGATTGTTGGAAGTTGACACTGTCACAGCATCAAAACCATTCTCATAAATTTTACTAAAGCTAACATGCAGTCATTATTGTAGATGAAGGGCATTATGTTATTCACTTTTGTGGATAAGTTCTATGATTTAAAAGTCACATAAGTAATAAGTTGTAGCCTGCATGTAAAAGAGCTTCTCATTGTTGTGTTTTTCTAAATATGAAACAGAGTCCACTAAGAATTACCAGGAAGAAGATGATGAGGATAGTGATGCTGAAGACACAGAAGCTGATGAAGATGAATCTGACCTTGATCTGGCTTGGAAAATGCTTGATATTGCTAGAGCAATTGTTGAAAAGCAATGTGTCAACACAATTGAACACGTGGATATATTATCAACATTGGCAGAAATTTCATTGGAAAGAGGTATTTTCATGCTCTTATGTTTATTTTAATTTTGACTGGTACTTTCTTCCCCAGACTCACATAAAAGAAGGGGTAAGATTGTTCTAAAAGTTGGATTCTTTCTTGACTCTGTTCTGTGCAGAGGAGTTTGAAAATTCTCTATCCGACTACCAGAAGGCACTATCCATCTTAGAACAGCTAGTTGAACCAGATGATAGATATATTGCCAACTTGTATCCTTGTCATTATTTTTATCTAGATATGTGATTTTAGTTTACTGATGTTTGTAGTCTTTAATCTGTTTTAATGATAGTGAAAAGTAGTTACAATATATCACCAATTCACTTATTCATAAAGTCTGCAACTAGGATAACCGATGATGTTCTCTTCCACTCCTAGACACAGCCTTAACTTGTGAATTAGAAATTTCCGTATATGCTTGTGTTTGGAGGTTGATTCTAAACCTGAAGAAGCAATTGCCTATTGTGAGAAGGCTGCATCTGTTTGTAAGGCACGATTAGATCGTCTCACAAATGAAGTCAAGAGTATAACTCCAGCTTCTGAGGCCAAAAATAAATCAATAGAGGATAAACAAGCGGAAATTGAAACTCTTACCGGTCTCTCAAGTGACCTGGAAAACAAGGTATACTTCTTAAACCTTTTTCAAAATACCTCTTTGTCTTGTGTTGTTATTTTAATATAAATGGAAATTTATGGATTTGCAGCTTGAAGATCTGCAACTGTTAGTCTCGAATCCAAAATCAACTCTCTCTGAGCTCCTAGAAAAAGTAGCTGCCAAGGCAGGCGGTGGTAAGGAATCAATTCCAGCAAAAGTCAGCTCCTCACAGCTGGCTACTGCCAACAGCAGTGGAGGTTTTGACTCTCCAACCATTTCTACTGCTCACTCTAATGGATCTGCTGCTGGAGTCACACACCTTGGTGTGGTAGGAAGAGGAGTTAAGCGAACATCGCTTGCTCCAGAAGCAAGCGCACCAAAGAAACCAGCATTAGAGTCAACCGAAGGAAAAGGTGATAGTGGCAGCGCTTGATGATGTATCTGGGCATTGGTTCTTTAGTATCGGGTGTTCAGTTTGAACTTTGAATGGAACCATATAGTTTGATTACTCTTTCAAGTATTGATAGGATAAATTCGAGCAGGTTCCTTGTTTGACTGTTTTCGGAAACTGTTATGCCATATGCCCTCCTTACTGTAACTTTTATATGTGCAGCTAATTGACCCAGTCAAAAGTTTTAAAATACATTTTATTAAATATGCTAACGCTGTCAATTGTCAGATACCTGTGCTTCTAATGTGGAGGATGATGTTCAAGAACTCCTATATGAATATTTTTCATATAAATGAAATTTTCACTATATTTTCATGATTTTGTGTGTTTTTACATATTTATGTTATTTGTGGCACAGCTCTAATGTTGAGATTAGATGGTATTGAGTGTTACATGCCTTCTTTTTTTCTTTCCCCCTCGTGTGAAAAATATAGGGGAGGAGAAGTTTTATCCTTTTCTTTCTTTTTTTCATTTCTGTACATCTATATTGCATTATAGATGTTGGTTAGTTGAGATTGGAAATGGTAAACTGATAGGATCAAGCCTCCTATCACTAAGGTCTATCATAGAAGGCCTAAGGAATAAGTAGTAGATAACTTTCTTAGAGTAATAGTTGTGCCAGCTAAGCTTTAGTATATTTCTGCAATATTTGCTATTTCTATTTTGTAACTAATTGGTGAGGTCAGCTAGTGAATTGGCCTTAGTATTAATACATAGGAAACATGGGTAAAGGGGGTATCGGGACAGTAGTGGAAATTGGGAGAGTTTTCTGGTGCTCTCGAATTCACCAGAACTGTATCATCCTCTTCCCCAAATTTCTGATTCTGTATTCACTGGATTTCACCTCAATTTCAGAGGGAGATCCTGTTAATCAATTCAAATACAATTCATATATTTCTTGATCTTATCAATTGGTATCAGAGCTCTTTCCAGGAGCTGTGGCATTGTTTCGGTGAATGGTTAAGAAACTTACAAAAATGGAAGCGCGTGTAGAACGGATTGAGAAGCTGTTGGAATTTCTGGGCGCGAGTAGGGAGGAAGATCGGAGGAATCGGATCGCAGATCGTGAACGAGATGATGATCGATTTCAACGATTAGAGGGTTTGATCGCATCGTTACAACAACCAACATCGGAACGATCAGGACCTCACGTCGGGAACGGCGAACCGGTGCGACACACAGAGGAGGAGGTGCGACTCGGATCGGAAACGGTGGACGCCGAGAATCGAGGTAACGAACGTTGGAAGAAGCTGGATATCCCTGTGTACGATGGAGAGGATGATGCGTTTGGCTGGGTAAACAAGTTGGAGCGGTATTTCCGCATCAGAGGAGCGGAAGAGCATGAGAAACTTCAGGCTGTGATTGTGGCTCTTGACGGGAAGACGTTGAGTTGGTTTCAGTGGTGGGAGTCTTGTAATCAAACAGTGAGTTGGGAGGAATTTAAGGTAGCAATTATAGAGCGATTTCAATCAACTGAGGCTCATAGCCCATTCGCAGCGTTGCTGGCGTTGAAACAAGAGGGTACAGCGGAAGAGTTTGTGACTCAATTTGAGAAATTTGCAGGTATGTTGAAAGGTGTGGGAGAGGATCATTTGATGGATGTGTTTCTGAATGGTTTGAAGGAAGAGGTCAGGGCTGAGGTGAAGTTGTATGAACCGGGCAACCTGTCTACATTGATGAAGAAAACCTTGATGATTGATCAAAAAAATCAAGCGGTAATGAAGGTTGGTAGTAACACATGGAACAAGGGCAGTAGTGCTTTTAAGAGCTCCTCATTTTCCAGAACAGTTTCAGTGGATACAGGACAAAAGAGTGGATCGAAAGGAGGACAAACTACTACACCTTCAGTGGGTTCGAGCAGTAGCAGCAATCAGGAGAAAACAGTTAGCAAGGGAAGGCCAGGGGGATTTAGGAGGCTATCTGAAACTGAAATGCAGGAGAAACTCAGGAAGGGTGAATGTTTTAGGTGCGATGAAAAGTATGGACCAAATCATATTTGCAAAAATAAACAACTTAGAGTAATGTTGTTGGAAGAGGAGGCTGGGGAAAAAGAAGAGAATGAGGAGGAACTTGTACAGGAGATAGAGGCAGACATTATGGACTTCAAACAGTTATCTCTGAAGAGTATTGCAGGGTTTACTTCCAAGAGGTCTCTTAAGGTGTGGGGCACTATCAATGGGCAGCAAGTAGTGGTATTAATAGATTGTGGAGCTACTCATAATTTTATAGCTCATGAGTTGGTGGAAAAGTTACACTTGGCAGTGCAAAACACTCCTAGTTATCTTGTGGAAGTGGGAGATGGACATAAGGTGAGAAGTCAAGGGATGAGTAAAGGAGTTTCAGTACTGATACAAGGGGTGACAATCCAACAAGATTTTTATTTGTTTGGACTGGGTGGTGTAGAAGTTGTGTTGGGGTTGGAATGGCTGGCTAGTTTGGGCGAAATCCGGGCTAATTTTGAGAAATTAACTCTGAAGTTTAATATGGGAGACCAACAAGTGATGATTAAGGGGGAACCAGAGTTGATCAGGGGTCCTGCTTCCTTAAACTCCATGTGGAAGGCACTGCACTCTCAAGGAGAAGGCTTTGTTGTAGACTGCAGAATGCTACAAGGAGAAGTGGACACACAGCTAGCTCAACCTGTGGAACTTACACAGGTGTTGGAAGAATTTCAGGAGTTGTTTGAACCCCCAACTGCCATACCTCCGAACAGGAGACACGATCATGCTGTACACTTGAAGGAAGGTGCAGATATTCCCCATTTGAGACCTTATAGATACCCACATTATCAAAAGACTGAGATTGAGAAGATGGTGGCAGAAATGATGGCTGCAGGGATCATAAGACCTAGTGTCAGTCCATTCTCTAGTCCAGTGATTCTTGTCAAGAAAAAAGATGGGAGTTGGAGGTTTTGCGTCGATTACAGAGCCTTAAATAAGGTCACTGTCCCCAATAAATTTCCTATACCGGTTATAGATGAACTCTTAGATGAGTTAGGGGCTGCGACTATATTTTCTAAGCTGGATTTGCGGTCAGGTTATCATCAAATTCGGATGAGGGAAGAAGATGTGGAAAAGACAGCTTTTAGGACGCACGAAGGGCATTACGAATTTGTTGTTATGCCATTTGGCCTTACCAATGCCCCTTCCACATTTCAGGCATTAATGAATGAGGTTTTGAAGCCTTGTTTAAGAAAGTTTGCATTAGTCTTCTTTGATGATATTCTGGTGTTTAGTTTGACTATGCACGATCATCAACAACATTTATCCGCTGTCTTGAGATTATTGGAACAACATAATTTGAAAATAAATGGGAAGAAGTGTACCTTTGGGCAAACCAAGCTTGAGTACTTGGGACATTTAATATCAGCCGGAGAAGTGGCAGCTGACCCAAGGAAATTGGAAGCCATGTGGTTGTGGCCTCAACCAAAAGACATTAAGAGTTTAAGGGGGTTTCTTGGCTTAACGGGCTATTACAGGAGGTTCGTGCAGGGTTATGGATTAATTGCTAGACCTCTTAATCAGCTTCTGAAGAAGGATTCCTTTTTATGGGGAGATGAGGCACAATCGGCTTTTGAAAAGTTGAAGCATGCCATGACTATTCTGCCTACACTTGCTGTTCCAGATTTTGCTAAAACTTTTATTCTAGAGACTGATGCTTCAGGGACTGGTCTAGGTGCTGTCCTATTACAGGAGGGGAGACCATTGGCGTATTGGAGTGCTTCTTTGTCAGACAGAAATCAGAGGAAATCTGTGTATGAGCGAGAACTTATGGCAGTGGTCAAGGCTGTTCAAAAATGGAGACATTACCTCCTTGATAACCATTTTATCATTAGAACAGACCAGAAAAGTCTTAAGTTTTTAACTGATCAAAGACTTTGGGCAGAGGAACAGTTCAAGTGGATATCTAAGTTGTTTGGATATGACTTTGAGGTACAATACAAACCTGGAAAGGATAATACAGCTGCCGACGCTATGTCCCGAAGGAGCTCATATGCTTCTATCTCTATGGTTCAACTACCTGATTTGGAGGATTGGTTAGAGGAAGCTCAACAAGATGGTTTTGTCAGACAGATCATGCAAGATTTGATAGCTGATCCTTCTTCCCATGCTGGGTATGAATTGAAGGCACAACGACTATATTACAAGGACAGGTTGGTGCTACCACAAAATTCAGCTCGAATTCCTATCATTTTAAAGGAATTTCACTCTTCTGCATTAGGTGGGCATGCTGGATATTTTAGGACCTTCAAACGCATATCTAATATAGTCTATTGGGTTGGAATGAGGGCTGCTATCAAAGATTTCGTGGCTGCTTGTGAAATCTGTCAAAGAAACAAGCATTCCACCTTATCTGCTGCGGGGTTATTGCAACCCCTGCCTGTTCCTTCAACTATTTGGTCTGATATCTCTTTGGATTTTATTGGGGGACTCCCTAAATCTAAGGGCAAGGATACTATCCTAGTAGTGGTGGACAGGTTCACAAAATACGCCCACTTCTTAGCCCTCAGTCACCCTTATACAGCAAGTGAGGTGGCTGCCTTGTTTATACAAGAAATTGTGCGTTTACATGGGTTTCCCCGGACCATTGTTTCTGACAGAGATCATTTATTCCTCAGTAATTTTTGGAAGGCTCTTTTCAAAGCTGCTGGCACACAATTGAATTATAGTAGTGCTTACCACCCACAGTCCGATGGACAAACGGAAGTTGTTAATAGATGTCTGGAGGCGTATTTGAGATGTTTGAGTGGCACAAGACCAAAACAGTGGCTTTCGTGTCTGGCATGGGCAGAGTTCTGGTTCAACACTAATTACAATGCTTCTAGTCATATGACTCCGTTCAAAGCTTTGTATGGGTTGGACCCTCCTACTTTACTAGGGGATGCTGTGATTCCTTCTCGCATGGAGGAGGTCAGTCAATTGGTGGCACAAAGGGATGAATTGCTGACTGATCTACGGGAAAATCTACTAAAGTCTCAGGATTTCATGAGGAAACATGCTAACAAGCATCGTAGAGAAGTGGTTTTTGCAGAAAATGACTGGGTATTCTTCAAATTACAACCTTATCGTCTCAAATCATTGGCTAAGAAGGTGAATGAAAAGCTTAGCCCACGATTTTATGGACCTTTCAAGGTGTTAGCCAGGGTGGGGGAAGTAGCTTATAGGTTGGATTTACCCCCTACCAGCAAGGTTCATCCTGTTTTTCATGTGTCTCTACTTAAAAAAGTTGTGGGACCTCAATGTCAGCCACAACCATTACCTGAGATGTTATCTGCAGAACAGGAGCTACTGGTTTGGCCTGACAAATTACTAGAACTCAGGGACTCTAGTGCTGGAGGAATCGAAGTGTTGGTCCAATGGAAGAATTTACCTACTTGTGAGAACAGTTGGGAATCAGTTCAGCGCATGCAGGAAGCTTTTCCTTCTTACCACCTTGAGGACAAGGTGAAGCTTTTGGCGCCGGGTATTGATAGGATCAAGCCTCCTATCACTAAGGTCTATCATAGAAGGCCTAAGGAATAAGTAGTAGATAACTTTCTTAGAGTAATAGTTGTGCCAGCTAAGCTTTAGTATATTTCTGCAATATTTGCTATTTCTATTTTGTAACTAATTGGTGAGGTCAGCTAGTGAATTGGCCTTAGTATTAATACATAGGAAACATGGGTAAAGGGGGTATCGGGACAGTAGTGGAAATTGGGAGAGTTTTCTGGTGCTCTCGAATTCACCAGAACTGTATCATCCTCTTCCCCAAATTTCTGATTCTGTATTCACTGGATTTCACCTCAATTTCAGAGGGAGATCCTGTTAATCAATTCAAATACAATTCATATATTTCTTGATCTTATCATAAACTATGCTGCTATTTAAATTTTTATTGAATTTTTTTCTATTAATTGCTGTTATCCTTGCTTTCTCCTTTACAAGACTACAACTATGTATTTACTTTAAAGGATTAAAATTCAGACTGTGTTCTCTTTGCCAACTTGGGATATTCCACCCTTGGCAGATATTGTTGTTGATATAAGTTAAGTAGTTAACGTTGGGTTCTCAATCTCTATGCAAACGAGCTGTTCTGGTTATGTTATGAGGCTTGTGGCAAACAATAGACTGATCTCTGTTATATCCAAAATAATTGACATAGAAGAGAGAAAAAGATCAACAAGGGACATCGACTATAACTAGATAACTATGTAAGGCGTTATCTTTAGTAGTGAGCTGGCCTTTCGCAATCAATAGGAGACAAAATAAACAAAGAAAACGTTGAGGTTAACGAAATGCAAGCAATGACATCAGCAGATATGTTATAAAATGGGTTGGTTTGTGCTCTCTTGAGGCAGCATCGATCCAAGTGAATCTTAAGGTTGAAGCATTCCAAAACCAGAAAGCATGTGTTATCGGCTACAATGTGGAACCTGCAGGAAGTACACCTGGGGGGGTTGTGGAAAACACTTGACCACCCTATATGGTAGCATTGATGCAGGAATGCACTGCATGTGCCGCTCCTGGCCTGGCGTTGTCATACCCAAAGCACAAGCTAGTGAGCAACCAACAAATCCCAGTAACTCTTCCCAAGGTAAAACTCTCCTTAATTTGGTCTTAAGAAAAGGTTGGAAAAAAAATACTATTTTAGTTCAAACGACCATGATATCTTAATTTGCTGATTAAATTGATTTTTTTACTTTCTGCAGCCAACGTGAATCCTCTGAATTCTTGAAGCTGCTGGTCTCCAGTAGTATGGGACGCGCAGAGGAGTAGAGATCTACTTTTGTGGGATACCTTCTTAGGTTACAAGAAATTGTTAAGGAGGTTAATTTTAATAATGTAATGCAGGGCTGGTCATGTTATGCTGAATGACCAACATTAACCTGCATTCTTTTCTATGTTAATGGGTTTATTAATAAAGAATAAATTCCTCTGTTCTTGTGCTGGCTGTTCTTCAAATAGTTTGTGATTTTTGTTGTATATATTTTACTTCCTGTCATGATTCTGTGTGTACTTTAACCATATCCTTTATGCCTAAAATCGTTGCAAAGTAGCTTCGCTTGATAATTGAAATAACCAGTGGTTAAGACTTCCAGATGGAAGACTAACGTTGTTTAAATGCTAATCTAAGAAAGTTATCCACTAAGTCAGCCCTTATGCCCAAAATAATTGCTAAGCGGCTCTATTATTGACATCTTGATCCAATTTCTCTTAAGCAATGATAGTGAGCCACCAAACATGTGAAAAGCAAAAATCGGTGAAGAAATTCCTTTACCTGTAGGCACATTCTCAAATAATTGGTGTAACATGGTCCATTCAAAGGACTTTAAAAGTGATCCATATTAATTGGACCCATATATCAAATCTTATATTCAATGAAAGAATTTACCATCAATTGTTGAGATATTTTATCAATATATTTTATGTTTTTATCAATGTTGAGATACTTGACTGATTTACTCACAACCTCTCTAGTATTCTTATTTAATTGAGAAATTATATTCCTTAATTAAGTGAAAATATGGTTTCTCACTTTCCTCTTCTACTTGAAAAAATCCTAATGCGTGACAACATAAAGAAAACATCACACAAGTATGGTCAAGAAATCTTAATGGTTTCTCAAACCCTAAATTGTGATTACACTGTTCTGATTCATATATCAGAACTAATCAAACAAAGTTAATAGGTGAGAAAAAGAGAATTCTTATTCTTGAATATTCCATCATTCACGCAAAAGTAAGTATAGGACTTTTCAACGGCGCCTCCATCCGACATCTCAATTCAAAGGAGAGAACATCAGTAGGTAGAGATTGTGAGTGTGGGACAGTGGGAGTGAAAGACTAGAAAGAGGAAAGGAAGCTCTCATAAAAGGAAGGTAAACTATAACCCTTTTTCAGGAATTTGCACACTGTTTCACCTAGTTCATTCCTTTTTTCCTCTTTGTAATCAACTCTTATTACCTGGTTTTTATCGATAAAACCTCATCAGAAAGCACAAAAACACAATTTACTATCATTCTAATCTTCTATTTTTTTGCAATTGCCTCTGCAAGGTATTAGAGTTCAACCATTTCATCATTCATGGATATGAATTTGTATTGTACTATATTGTAGTAACTAGTGAGCTAGTGTTAGATTTCAGGAGAATCATTATACATTAAAATGGCAACAGGGGAAAAACTCAGTTCCAGAGGAAATTCCTGGTTAGATCAATACCTTTTCTCTCTCACTCACTCACTCACTCACTGCCTTTGAACTTTTCCATATACAAAATAAATTGTTCCTCCATGCAGGTTCTGCACAACTGGATTACCAAGTGACATTGTGGTTCAACTTGATGACATGAACTTCCATCTTCATAAGGTAAGAATTGAAATTGCAATCCATTATGAATTCAATACTTTAACAACATTCCCCATTCTCTGAAATATGTTGTTTGCATGTTTCATTCAGATTCCTCTCATGTCAAAAAGTAGAAAGTTTCACCAACTGATTACAGAGCAAGACGATGAGGAAGAAGGAGAAGATGTTGAACACCTTCACTTGGCACTCGCAGACTTCCCTGGCGGCTCAGAAGCCTTCGAATTGGCGGTGAAATTCTGTTACGACGTCAAAATCGACTTATCCTCTTCCAACGTGGCTTCTCTCCGCTGCGCCGGAGAGTTTCTAGAGATGACAGAAGAGTATTCTGAAGACAATCTCATCTCCAAGACAGAGCAGTTTCTTTCTCGCTCAGTCCTCAACAGCGTCAAGGACTCCATCACAGCACTGCAATCCTGCGAGCGACTCATGCCTCTGGCGGAGACATTGGAAATCACGAAGAGGTGCATCGCTTCCATTGTCTCCGCCGCATCATCGGCGGATCCCGCTCCGTTCAGTTGGCCGGTGAGCGATTCCGCATCCAAACAGAGCCTCGAGATCGGAATAAGGAGAGGCAGAAGAAGAAACGGTGAAGAAGATGCTTGGTTTGAGGAGATTTCACTTCTCGGTTTGCCTCTGTTCAAGCAATTGATTCTCGCCATGCGAGCATCTGAATTGAAACCAGAGGTAATCAAAACCTGCCTCATCCATTACGCCAAGAAACGAATTCCAGGTTTATCGAGGTCAAATCGGAAACCGTTAACATCATCATCATCTTCAGAAGCAGAGCAGAAAGAGCTATTGGAGACTGTGATCTCGAATCTTCCGCTGGAGAAAACTCCAAAGCCATCAACCGCCACGAGATACCTCTTCGGACTGTTACGCACCGCCATTATACTGAAAGCTTCCGAAGAATGCAGAAACGCGTTGGAGAAGAAGATCGGATCGCAGCTTGAAGAAGCTACTCTCGACGATCTTCTCATCCCTAGCTACTCCTATCTCAACGAAACTCTCTACGACGTTGATTGCGCGGCGAGAATTCTAGGTCACTTCTTGGAGCAAGAACGGAATGCCGCTGCTGCAAACGACGGCGGCATTACGAGATCGCCGGCGTTGATGCTCGTCGGGAAACTCATCGACGGCTATCTCGCCGAGATCGCCTCCGACGCGAATCTCACGGTTTCCAAATTCTACGATCTTGCCATCTCTCTTCCCGACGGAGCGAGGCTCTTCGACGACGGTCTCTATCGCGCGGTTGATGTCTACCTCAAGGTACTATTGAATATAGATTATACCGATTTTCTGTTATGAGATTCTGTTATAACAGAATTGGTTATTGAAATTGGAAAATTCGGTTACGTTTGCAGGCGCATCCGTGGGTTACGGAATCGGAGAGGGAGAAGATTTGCGGAGTTTTGGATTGTCAGAAGCTCACACTGGAGGCGTGCACTCACGCCGCGCAGAATGAGAGACTACCGGTGCGAGCGTTGGTTCAGGTGCTATTCTTCGAGCAGCTTCAGCTGCGGCACGCCGTCGCCGGAACGCTGATATCGGCGGTGGATCCCGGGAGGTTATCGGGAGCGTTGAGATCGGAAGTGGAGGGTGAGGAGGAGGAGGAGGATCGTGGTGGAGAATGCGATGGTAGTCACACGTGGCGGGTGACGGTGAGAGAGAATCAGGTGTTGCGCTTGGACATGGATAGCATGAGGACGCGGGTGCACCAGTTGGAGCGAGAGTGTTCCACCATAAGGAAAGTGATCGAGAATATGGACAAGCCGGGACCACGCGGCGGTGGTGGGTGGCGGGCCACCCTGGAGAAGAAGATTGGTTGCAAATTCAAGACGAATGTATGTGATTCGCATGATCATGTGGTTGCTGATACGCGTAAGGGTAGGTCCCACCAGCGTCCTCACCGTGAATAGGCAGCACCTTAACACTTCCCTCGCGCTAAAATAATCCATTGAAGTTTTAATCAAATCCCACCAGTAATTTCAAATCTGTGTCATAAAAAAATCAAAGAAAGGAAGAAAACACTCCAAAATATACCCTCCATTTTTCTAGTAGTTGTTTTTCTATCACATGATATTATTCTTTTGTCGTATTAATTTGGGTGTTAAAACATTTTCCATAAAAATTTGGAGAATGTTTGAGCCAATTATTTGGTTGATTAGGTAAATTGCTGCTTGACATAGTTAAGGGGATGGGGACTCATAAGGAGTTTGTAATTTGACTAGCGTTGCATGGCACAATGAAGAGAGCGAAATTTCATGTAAATTACAGGTTGTTATTGGTTACAGATAATTGGTCATCTTATTGCTTCTAGTGAAAGCTGGCTCGTGCTTAACTGCTGACTAAAAACACTGAAGTACTTGGAATGCACCTAAGAAATTAAAAGAAGATAGAAAGGGATACAAGCTGAAGAGACATTATTATTGCTGTCCATGTCTTGTAGGGCAAATGATTTGATTCTTACTTTGGAAAGTAGGTAATGGTCAAATGTGTATGATTTCCTTTGTGTTCCGCAATTCTTTAGCACCATTGATTTTTATTTGGGGGACTCGTCCATGGTCCACATGGTCCACATCTTCTCATGCAACTATTATGTTGACAAGAGACCGTGCAACTGAAAAATGACACTCCACTACTCCAGTGATAGAGAATGCGCAGGAACCTTCCCTTAAAATGTGCAATTCATCTAAAACGAAGACAGCTAATAACAATACAATGTGGATATGTAGATATGCTAATCAGTTAAGTAATTAATCAGCTTGATGGATTAATCCGGTCAAATCACTCAAGACTATGTTAATTGAGGATGAAATGATCGAATTCTAGTATAAGTAAAGGGGAGGAGAGTTTCATTTAGGTTGGAGAGGGGGTCTTGAGATCGTCCACCATCGTCCACCGTAACCAAGGCCATAAGGGATCCCCTATAAAGACACTCAAATCCCTAAATTAGTGACTAGTGAAGTTTGAAGGTTTCTCTAAGACTTATATAAAGATTGTGTACCCTCTCTAAGGTTGTATCAGACCCTTTATTTTGTGAGCACGGGTGGATATGGAACTTGAGGGATTTTAATAAGTATTTTGTTTTTGAATGAATCTTGGTCGTCCATCCTCTTGTTGTCCCTAGAGATCTTACAGTTATGGATTCCTCACGGAATGAGACCTAGGTCTCGAGCTCCTCGCCTACACTTGTAGCTAGGCTAGAGAACTCATGATGAGACGTGGTGAGGATTCCTGGTTCAAGTGTAGGTAATGGTCATAAGGAAATGGGCGGTTGTACGAGTCTCTTCTTCAAGGGGTTGCGATCATTCTAGAGTGGTTTATATTTATGAAAGGGTGTTCGTCAATTGCGCAATTATCAAACTCTCAGAGGGTTAACACACACCACTTTGGTTCTTAATAAAAAGTGGTGTGTATCATTGTATGTATTATTGAAGTATCAAATTTAACTATTTAAGAGATGATAACTCAAGTTTCGAGAAAAAGGAAAAAAAATATTGGCTGAACAAAATGTAAATAAAACGAAAGATGATCCAACTAGATGTGGGAATGGTTCCAAAAGTTCTACCTAATTTGTTTGGTTCCAAAACTGTTTATATATTTTTTGGGTCAAAGGAACTTGTATTGGCTGTCAAAAAAAAGGAACTTGTATTTGTCACTACTTTTTTTTATGAATCAAAGGGTCATAGGCCCAAACAAAAACAAAGAAAGAAACTACCCTTCTCCCATAGATAGTGGATGAACTATTAGGGTTGTACAAAAAGAAGGAAGATAATTATAAATCCTAAGCTGAATTTTTTTTTGACTATTTACATATAACAATTTTATTGAGGTTCATAAATAGTAAAAAGTAATATTTCATGTATTTTTTTGGGTCAAAATATAACTTTTTATTTGCTTTGGTCCGTGGCAATGTTGGGCCCAATTAGAACGGGTCAAGGCCTATAAAGAAAACTCCAGCATTAACACAAACCCTAGAGCGGTAGAGCCTCGTAACGGAACTGCGTGCCCTATAAAACCAAAGCATACTCTGTAGTCTCATAGCCACCGTCTCTCTACCAAATCGATTTTGTTCGTTGATTTTCTATTTGCGTTTCGGTTTTTCAGTCTTTATATGATCTGTTTTTGTCTGATTATGTTGATTTCATTGTTCTTGTGTAGTAGATTGCGATGAATTTGTGGTTTTCTCAGTGATGATTCAAACGATGACGAGTCCGATATCCATTCTTAACAATACTGACGACAATCGAGGCATTTGTCTGAGAGGATTCCACTTTATTTCTTGTTGATTGTTAATAGCTTTTGTTTTTTGTTTTTTTTTTTTTGTGATTTTGATTCCTGGCATGATGATGATAATTACGATTGATTTTGTATGATTATTCATATGATTAATACAATCCTCCTACTCATTCTGAATGCCTAGTTTATATTACTTTTTTGTTTGTTTTTTAACTCTCTAGTTATTTGGAAGTGGATTAGAGGGAGAAAGATGATTAAGTGGCTGTGATGAGAGTTAAATTCTCTATCTATTGAGTTTTCACCATGATTATTCTTCAAGCACTTTTGAGCTACTGTCTTTCTCTCCTCAAACTGCCTCCTCACTGCAATGTGTCCTCATGTGTGAATATAACTTTTTTCAAGAATTTGTTTACAATTGTTAATTTGTGTAATTGGGTCCTTTTTGTGGTTGTGAGCTGTGCTCTAAACACAAACTAAAATCTGAAATTCTAACTGCAATAACCATACAAATAACATCATCTAATTTTTCTAATTACAATATCTTTTAGTACCTTTTTCCAGATCTTGTTTGATAGCATAAACGGTACATGATCTGGATGAATGTAAACAACTGCAGCAAGAATACTAAAGAAAAAAGAACTTTACACACTAATAGCAAAAATTAGCGGTCAGTTTCTAGAAAAAGATTTTTTTCCCAAGCTTTAAGCAAGAGTAAAGTTATTTTGTATTCATGATTCCTAACCTCCAGTATTATTAGCAAGAGTACAGTTCCCGATCACATTTACTGCACCCTCCCTTACAAGTTTTTCATGCTTTGGGGCCAATTGTTTACGAACAGTAGCTTGGATATGGAAACCCTTAGAACTAGCAAGTAGCCCGTGCATTGCCTGGGATTTTAATAAATTATTATATTTGTTCATAAATTATTATATTTTGCCATATTATTATAGTTATTTATTTTATTTTTGTTGCAAAGGAAATATTTTAAATTATTTGTTTGTATGATGGTGAAAAATTAAAAACTAACGTAGCATATGAAATACTATATAATAATAATAATAATAATAATAATAATAATAATAATATTTAGATATTTATATTTTTTCGGAGTATAATGATTAGTTTCATAGTTATCAATTGTGATTGTCGGGTGAGTTTCAAGTGGAAGATCGTCTACAAAAACTAACTCAATTAAATTTGTAAAGATTTTGCACTAAAAATAAGAATTTGAGAATTCGTTGTTAAAATTATTTTCCATGATTTAAGTTTATTTTAAATTAAAAAAAAAATCAAATATCTTGTAGCTTAATTCAAAACACGTGATAATCTTTATTCATAAGCCTTATTGCGGACATTTTTGCATGTCTAAGAATTTTTTTTGATGTATACAAAATATAAAATATTCCAAGGAATTAAAACCAAGGTCATTCTCATAAGAAAGTACACAGATCTTGTTGGCCATATTCTGAATGAATTACAACACACAATAGTCTTACAATTTAATAAAGTCTTTGAAAGCTTGAATTTCACTGATGCATATTAACACCTAACAGTTGCAAGCAGGGGTGTTCAAAAACTGGATATGGTTAAAACCAAACCATATCCACTTTAAAACCAGTTTTACAATTTGGATTTTTTAACCGATCCAGTTTTGATATCTTAAACCGGTTATAAAACCGGTTTTTAATCTGGATCCGGATTTAACCAGTTTAAAACCGGTTATGTTTAAAACCGGTTTTAAACCAGTTTTAAAATCCGGATTTAGTTCAGAAATCAGTTTTTAAAACTGGATTTGATTGAAAAACCGGATTTAGAACCGGATTTTAAAATTGGATTTGGTTCAAACCGGATTTTAAAACTGGATTTTGAAACTATAATTGGTCATTTCATTTTTCTAATATGATATACGGTCAAATTTGTCTAAGATGATGGACTAAAAAACGTGAATATAACTTTTATGAGTTTCCCGTAACACGAAGAATAGGATGAACATACACCAAATGAAATTAGGATGAACATAAAAATAAAGAAAAACCGGTTGGAATTTTGGGTGGCGGCGGCGAGATTTTTGGGCGGCGGCGAGTTGGATTGGAATTGGGAATTAGGGTTCTTTCATGGTTGAAACATGGAATTGAATTTGGGTTTTGGAAATTGGAAGTAAAACCGGTTATGAATTAGGAATATGAATAATGGAATATTGAATTTTTAAAAATATTGACTTTGGTTTTGGATATGGTAATCCGGTTTTTTAACCAAATTTAAAAACTGGATATCCATATTGGTATCCACTTTAAAAACTGGATAAATTAAAACCGGTTTTATATGAAACCGGATTTTCTGGATATGGTTATGGTTTGGTTATGGATTGGTTATTGAAACCAGATTTTTTGAACACCCCTGGTTGCAAGGTCTATATATATATGGATTTGAAGAAGCTTGGACTATTGATGACGCATTAGCCAATACTTCCTAGGTTGAATTCAAATTATCTCTGTGATTATGCAAGATTGTATATTTATGGAGATTTCATAATGGAATGAACTATATAGAGAATGGCCAACAGAAACATCTATGAAAAGATAAAGTTGTTGAACGGAACTACCTGGTCCTGGATGACTATAATAAACATAAAGATGGCTTTGTATTAGGAGGGCAAGTTCCTGCATTGATAAACATATTGTTGGCCATCCCTGTAGGACATGCTTTTAACAATAAAACCTAGTAGCTACACTTGTTGTTCTCAAAAATTGGTAGCAACACATATTAAACATCTATTGAGAAGATCTTTTAAAAGTTATCTTGAAAATTAGTAAGTTGCAAAGAAAAGCATACATCTGCGAGTTATATCTGCTTTACATTTACAGTTCACAAGTATTTACCACAATTGACTTTACCATACATTTTTCTCAAATAGGAGTTATCTGCTTCGATTGAAATCAACAACCTTTTAGCAAGAACCTACACTTAACATACATAGTCAATAGCATCTATCTCAAACTATATGTCCACCCTTTTTTCCAAATTAAATGTTTCTCCACTTAACCAAGTTGATGCCTCTGCAGTAAAAGATTATAATTCATAATTACTGAATGAGAACCAACTTAATATGATCAATAGAGCGGAAATAGCCCATGATGAAGAAAATCATTCAACATATATACTCCAAAAGGACTAAACTAAGGTTTCCAAGTATGGAATAAAATGTTATGTGAAGTCTGCTATCAGGCAGGACCAAGTATATGAAATAAGATGTTCAAGGGTGAAGGAAACCTAGAGAATAAAGATTGGGGAATTGCTAATAGACAAACCCAACCGTGACTAACAATAAAAAACACAAATAAACTATTATCAAATAACCAAATCTATTTCAACCTTTGATCTCACAATATTAGTTCCTCCATTACTGCAACAGCAAGCCCCACAAGCATGGGTGTATAAGCATTAGCCAAGTAAACGTGAAGGCAATTGTTATTGTGAGATCAGAGGTTGAAATAGGAAGTTATGGGAGAGTGAGACTGGAGTGAAAAAAAATCAAGAAAGAAGATTTGGGGATTGTGAGATGATGAGAGGTATTGAGGCAAGAATTTGAGAAGAGCAGATTGAGAAAATGAAGAGATAGGATTGAAGGAAATTAACCAAATTTATGTGAAATTGAGGTGGAGATTTAGGGATTTAGGAGTTTAAAATTCAATTTCAACCTGACTGCAGAGGAAGAGAAACGAAGGAAAAACAGAGGCTATGTTTGGTTTTGTGTTGACATCCCTCAAAGTACTTTCATAATGCAGAACTCTGCACCCACTTGTTTGGCTATTTTTTTTTTTCTAGTTGACTCAACTGAGTTTGGGCTCTAAACGTACGTTAGATGGAAGGAGGGAATTTGTAACTTCTCTGTTGATTGAAAGTTGGTTGGGGTGCTACTCATGCCTGAAATTAATAATTATACACATCCAAAAGTACTTTTAAATAATATTATCCAAACAATATTCAATGTCAAACTTACTTTTCAAAAGAAAAATATCCAAACATTAATCACATTACAACAAACTCACTTTCAACTAAACTCCGTTTCGCAAACCCACATTCACTTAAACTCTGTTTTGCAAACTGAAATCCAAACATTCAGAGAGTTGTTGAGGTTGAGAAAAACGTGGAGAACAAACGTGAAGCACAGTGAACAGCGCGTGAGAAACACGGATGTTCAATTGAAGAGAGAGAATATAAATTTAAATGAAAAGATGACGTGGAAATTTGTGGAGGAGGGTGTGTTTTTTGAGTCAAAATTATTAGATAACAGAGTGGATTTGAAAAAAAAATAGAAATTAGTAAGATACGTAATAGCATAGGAATTTGCCAAATAAGGAACAAATTAATCTTTAATTTTTATTTTTGAAAGGAATCTTTAAATTTAAAGATTATGAAATTTGTAATAAACAAAAGAAAAAATCAGCAAGATAAAATGAAGAGAAGAACTTATTCATGATGAATAAATAGCAGCAAGCCTAATTTATAGAAAACAATAAACTATTTTGATTTAAGAACAACAGATAGTTTGAATCTTCAATTTGGTTAGAAAAGCATCAATCTAAATAAAAAGAAAACAACAGTTAAGAAAAGGATGTGAGTTACCAAATCATCCATCAATATCATCTCAATTCCAGTAACCTGACCTCCTCCACAACCCTAGCAAGAAATTTCTAATCATCTCTTATTAGATTCAGGCTGGAAATCTTATCATAAACTGAGGCCATCTCTAGAGGGATAAAGGAGTAACTAAAAACGCAGATATGTTGAGAAAGAAGGTTTTATGATTTGAAACAAAATTCACGTGTTACTTATAGGTGAAGCCTCATGAATACATTCATTTTTTTTTATATAGAATCTATAAAATTTAACTCATATTCTTAAATCACTTATATGGAATATAGATAATGAATGCCATTGGAATTTTGAAAAGATATATGCATATTTAGAAAAAATTAAAAACAAAAATGAATTCAAGAGCCTTTTAAATGAGAATTATGGTTGTGTAAATCTCATTGGTCAATGATTGAGGTGGTTTTAATTTCAGCTAAAAAGATGGACAAATTTGTTTCTTTTTTTTTGAGATACCACATGCACATTTCAATTAGTAGCTTGCTATCAAAAAAAAAAAAAATAGATAGGAAAATAGAAATTAGTAGCTTGCTATCTAACAGGCATATACGGTTAAAGTTTCAAAAAGTAGATAGGAAAATAGAAATAAGTATAGTGGGTAGTGGGAAACAAATTTTTGGTAATTATTAATAGGAGGCATTAAACTGAATAAAATAATTCAGAATATAAATACTCCCTCCGTTCCCTATTATAAGTCACATTTTTTAAAAAAAATTGTTACAAAATATAAGTCACTTTCTAATATCTAGGAAGCATTAAATAATTTTTTCCATGTTCACCCTCATATTTAATATGAAAGAGATGATAAACTTTAGAAGTATTAACTTGGAGAGAGAAAATCATAGGAAAGTAAATAAGGGTAATCTAGGAAAAGTAAATCATTTTTTTTTTTACAAATTTATTACTAGTAACTATTTTTCTTAATCTAAGAGAATTAGTTATTTGTGACTTATATATAGGAACGGAGGGAGTAATTAAGATGACTTATTATCAGGCTACCCTCAACTTAATTCCAATTTTCAAGAGTGCCACTTTGAAGTTTTCATATGTGGAAATTATATTTTCTTTTTGAATTATTTAATTGTAGAGAAAATAGGTGAAACCTCTTTCAATGGATGCCAAGTATTAAAAGTTTCCACCTTTTAGTGCTTGTTTTTTATATTGTATTTAGATTTAGATTTAAATAATAATTTAAATGATAAAATAAAAAAATGACGATTTCAAAATAAAAATCACAATTTTGAGATAAATTCTTATAACCTAATTTAAGATAACTTTAGATTACATGGAATCTTACCCTTTTAAATGAGTGGATATGATTGTTAAAAAAACAAAATTACATTAACAACTTATATATCTAATCTAAATTTTAAATATTTTCGATTTCAAATATTAATATCGTTTTTAAGTAATCATGAATATATAATTAGTAGAATTGCGTTGACAACCATACATAAGAAAAGAGTTCTGGCTGCATGGTTAAAGGTTCGGAAGGTCCTTCTTTGTTCTTTGTTTTTCATTCTGTTTGTTTTTGTGTTGTGGCTTGTCCTTTTTATTTGTTTTGGCTGTAGCAGGGAGTATCAGTTTTTGTTTTGGCTTGTAGCAGGTAAAAGAAGTAATTTGAAATTGAATTTTTCCAGTTCCTTGCGCAACCACTATGGCTATATATGATCACCATGAGACAGATGCAGGCTGTGATTATTTTGTCTTTTGCTATGTTGTCTTTCATATTCGGAATCGCATCAGTATATTTTTTTCAGAAGGTAAACAACACTAGTTTCTGGGTAGTGTGACTATGGTACCAGCCACTATTAGTCTATTATTCTAGAAAGGATAAAACATGTTTCTAATTATGTCTTGTACGTACTTCAGAATTCGCAGGCTTGTAATCATACGCCAGTAGCCATAAAAGATGATGTGGCACGCAAGTTCTCACATAATGGAATAGTTGTATTGATGGGGTATCTCTCTGTAGTTTTTCTTGTTGCTGGATGTGTTTTTCTGTTTGACCTTATAAAGTCTTTTCCACCCGAGGATCCGTTCACGGGTCATAAATTCAGCGGGGTATTCATCACCAGTTTGACGTCGTAAGTATATATTCAATGTTTTCCTTTCTCTTTCCTTTTTTCATAGAGATAATAAATATTGATCCTCATTAATTATCTCGACATTTTAGGATTTTGACTTACATAATTGGAGCTATGTTGTTAGTGCCAACAATCACCATACAAGCGGGGCACCTTTCACACAAAATACATCATGATCTCAAGTATGATTGCCCTTCAGATTCACGTAACATGTTATTGTTAGATGTGGGTGCCCATTGTTCCCTTCTTTTGGGCCTCTTTTGGTTTATGGGCTCATTTTTTCCTTTTGGGGAAAATTTTCGTGATGAAAACAGTGAAATGCGAAATGTCAATATTATTTAGCTACGCCACATTAGCTGTTTGTTTTGGGCCTTGCCTTGTATTTGTTCTGGGTTCAACCCACATGGAATGAAAATTCTTCTATTGACCAAAAAAAAAATAGTGCAGATATGGCATTATAGAAATAATGGAAGTGATTAGCGGATCTTTTGCTAAAAGAAACATGCATCACACAGTGCACAATTATTTTGTCATTCACCAATTTTTATATTGATTAATTTTTTTTTTGAATGGATATTGATTAATTTATTTGTACTGATACAATAAACACTTATTTACATCTCCCTAAATTTTTTTAAATATTGAAGTAAGAAAATTGATGATTTTTAATTGAATATTTCCGTATATTTTGAATACAGCGCTTCGTAATCAACTGTTTTCTCATGAAATCATATCCTGTTTACAGTTTTACAGCAAAACTAATCTTTATTAGTTTAATTTAAATTAAAAAATCTATTAGAAATAAATTTGACAATAGTAAAGCGGTTTTGAATAAATTGATAAAATATATTATAATTTGAAAGAAAAGTAGACGTGTTTGTGTAACAAACTTATTTTATTAATTTGTAGAATTTTACAAAAACATTTAGTTTTTTAGGAGCTGAATTCTCTTAGAGACATTTGATCTTCACCACACCACACACAAGTTAAAATTGATATGCACTCAATTTATTTTTGGTAAAAGGAATCATCAGAATGAAAGAATAAAGGTCATAAGAGCCATTGAAATGGGGTTACAAGCCATTAATGAAGAAATGAGTTGAAGAAATTGGAAGATTCCCCAGCGAGAAAGGATAATAATTAAAATGAGTTGGGTTTAGAACCTTGAGTAGACAACTGGTGTCTAAATTACTTAGTTCATTCTTAATAAGTTGTAGAATCAAGTTTAGAATCAATTCCCACTCATGGCCAATGAGGTTTGGACACATTGACTTCAATGAGGATGAATGTGAGATAATGTATAGCCAGAGCAAGAAGCCAAGAACCATGGACAAAGTATGAGGAAGTTGGTTTTTCTTTAAACCTCGCTACACCCAGTGTAGCAGAGCCTTACATTAATTTATTGTTTGTAGATATTAAACTATTCTACATGTTTTGCGGCCTATTCATCCCAAAGCTCACGTTGTCAGCCCAAATCAATGAAGTAATTGTTCATATCAGTGATAAGCAAACCTGGAAATTTATTTTGAAAAATTGTTATTGTATAATAATTATAATAAAATTGTAAAACTTGCACCCGTACATGTGTTCCATGTACATGTGTTTCATATACACTAAAGTTAATAATCAGTTTACTGTTACCTATGTATTATAAAAGTTAATAATAAAATGTGTTCACTTTGAATAATTGCCTATATTACAAATTACTACTAGTATTGTATATAAATTAGTTCATGTTATAAAATTATAAAATTAAAAATACTACTGGTATTGTATATTAATTAATTCATTTTATGAAATTAAAAATTATAAAACATAGAATCGCTTGTCCATGCGATGCACGGAAGCGGGTTATTATCCTAGTTGTACACAGTCCACATCTATGTATTGCACGATCGATGAGCCAAACTGCACGTTTCTATGGTGATTTTGCAATTGTAACAAGAAAAGCCCCATGTATTCGCATGAAAAGAAGATCAAAAAATGAATTTAACCACAAATTGAAAAAGCAAATTTGAATAAAAAGAATGATAAAACAACAGCGGAAATCTCCGCAACCACAACCATGAAACAGTGGGGGAAAAAATTAATTTTGGCCAAATTAGGATGCCCTTATATGGGAAAAGAGGGACAATGCGATAAACCATTTGTGGATTGTAAAAAAGTGTCAATAGGAAATGCAGCAAACAGTGCAGAACCCATGAATGTGTAAAGAGATACACAAAAGGAGAGTGGAAAAATAGAATAGAGAATACACTAAGAGATATGACAATTTTTTAAGAGAGACCATCATCAATATTATGCGACAGTGAGTTCTTGAGAGATGAAGGTTGGAGCTTTCAAATCCACATCATGCATGATTGACGGTTTAGACTGAAGGTGTGAAAAACGACTAGAAGGGGGGTTGAATAGAGTTTTGAATATAAAAACTTTCCCCTCAAGATTTAAAGTAAATCTTTTCGGTTTATCTGAGATAGATGGTGCAGCGGATAAAGATAGAGAGAAGAGAGAAGCACACAAGTATTTTATCCTGGTTCACTTGATAAATCCCTCAAGCTAATCCAGTCCACCCGTTAAGGTGATTTCTTCCTTCTTAGAATGAAGGCAATCCACTAATCAGATAATTGTTACAACTGCACTTGAAACCTACAAGTGACTAACAATACACTGACTTAGCTCACACTAAGATTCACTCTCTTAGTCTTCTCTAGGATCCGATCAACCTTGATCTCCTAAAGGAATCACCACTAAGATACACAGATCCTAGTCTTCTTAAGGATACTGACCTACCCAGTCCCTTAAGGAAAATCAAACAACTGTTTGAGGTTGGTGTTTACAAAGGTTTGCTTCTGAATAAGCTAAGTGTAAACTAAATAAGAACAGATGAAGAAAGTAGAGGCTTGAATCTTTTCTTGTATTGCAGCTCTTGGTTTCTCTCTTTCTTGTCTTTCTTCTTTTCTTCAGCCTTAAATAGTCCAAGGTGCAAATGATATTTCTGTTGAGAGAATATGACCGTTGGAGGGCATTTCTGGAACTTCCAGAACCTGCTGTGGCTGAACCTTGGTAGGTAGGCTTGTCATAATAGTACACTGCTCTTGTACTTCTTGATAGTGACATTTTCCTTTAACCATTGACTTCTGATCTGACGACGCTTCAGAGTTTCTGGACCTTCAGAGCTTCTGGACCTTCAGAGCATCTGGTCCTTCAGAGCTTCTGGTCCTTCAGAACTTCTGGACCTTCAGAGCTTCTGGACTTCAGATCTTCTGATCCTCAGATCTTCTGGTCTTCAGATCTTCTGATCTTCAGAACTTTTGATCTTCTGGTCTTCAGATCTTCTGATCTTCAGAACTTCTGATCTTCTGATGAATATATCTTCTGGTGTCAGAATCAGAACCTGTTTGTCAAAACACTCAAGACAAACGTTAGAGTATCATAATTGTTCATCCACAAATAAATACTTGTTATCATCAAAACATAGATTTGTACCACATGACCAAATCTTGATCTTACAATCTCCCCCTTTTTGATGATGACAAAACCATGTATTTTGATGAACAACTCTAAACAAATAAACTGAATACACTCAGAGTATAAGGTATTAGAGTTAAAACTTATCCTGATGTGTATAGTTTATCTTGCTCCTTCTGAATCCAAGACTCGAGCTTGATTCTGAGCTAAGCTTCCCCTGAATCTAATACTTAATATCAACCACGTTAGAAGTATCTAGATTCTGAGCTATATTGAAGTATGTGATCAGAGTTAATTGAGTCATAAGATGTATCATAGCATTGAAAGAGATGACATCAGTCAGAGCATAGAAATTGATCACATAAGAGAGTTGTCAAGATACTATTAGTTCTCCCCCTTTTTGTCATAAGCAAAAAGAATGAAGGTGGAAAAAAAAATAGTAAGAGCATAAGACGAAATACTCCCCCTCAGAAGGAATACCAAGGGATACTTGGCTTCTGATTAGTATATCTTCTGATGAGATCAGAAGTGTGGTTCTGGTGACATCTCCATTCTGGACAAAATTTCATCTTCAGATACTTCAGAATGAGAAGCTATGAACCTACTCTTCTTCTGATGACGCAAGTCATAAGTTGTAGTAGCATCTTCTGATGTTGTTGCTTCTGGTTTGTCAAGTTCTGAGTCTTTGTTTCTTTCTGAAACGGTCATGCTCATCTCTGCAAGCTTTTTCAGCTAGCTTTGACTTGTCAGAGTCAAGCTTATCATTAATTCTAACATGAATAGCGTTCAGAATATCAACAGAGGGGTTCTTATCAAAAACCAATGATTCCTTGACCAAATCTTACTCTACTGATGCCTCCAAGATCAACTTCACCTTCAGGTTCAAGTTTTGGATCTTGGGACATATGCCTTTCTCCCGTCATGTGTTGCCTGCATCCACTGTCCAGGTTCCATGGTTGGAGTTTCGATGGACCTATTGAAGATATCTGCAACATATATAATATTATCCCTAGGTACCCACTTTCTGGGTCCTTTCTTGTTAGTTAGCCCAGAAGTTCTGACAACTTTGGGTCTTTCAGCAGGATAATATAAAGGAATTTGAGCATGATATTTTGACATAGAGAAAGTTCCTTTCTTAAGAGATGATGCAGCAACTTCAGAAGGTTTAGAATAGACAATGCCATATATTCCATTTCTGCTTACGCCATAGATCATTGAAGCCATTAAGCTTCTGTCTACCCTTTTAGCCAGGAATCTTTGAAAGGATTTTTCATATTTAGATTCATTCTTACTATCAGAGGCATCACAAGCAATAACTTCTTCTAACTTAATAATTTGATTTTTGAGCACAGAGTTAGAGTTAACTAAAGCATGATTACTCACATTTAATTCAGAAATCTTTTTCTCATGTTCAACAGAAGTCTTAGAAGCAGCAGAGAAATCCTTTTTCAACTTTTTATGCTTAGTCAATAAAGAGTTATACTTATCCATAATATCAGACAAAGCATGTTTTAGCTCATAGGTTGAGAAAGAAGCGAATACCTCATTTTTATCGTCTGAGTTATGATCTTCCTCTAATGCTGAGTCAGAGTTAGTTGCATCTTTTGACTCTGCTTCTTTGTCTTTGACAATAGCCATGAGTCCTTGAACTTCACCATCAGAGTCAACATCCTCTGACTCTGATTCATCAAAAGTCACCATCAGACTTTTCTTTGTTTTGAAGTGCTTCTTTGACTTTTTGTCCTTTGATGAGCCTTTGTATTTGCTCTGCCTGTGCTTCCAGATGCAGTTGAGCTTTCTGATATCAGAGTCAGCTCATCTTCATCAGAATATTCTGATGCTTCTTCAGATTCTTCTGCTTCAGCTTGGAGAGCTTTTGACTTCTCAGATTTGGATTTCAAAGCTATAGACTTCTTTCTCAGATCTTGCATCTCTGAGTGCTTCAGTTCATGACATTTCAGTATGCTGATGAGTTCTTCTAAACTCATATGCTCAACATCTCTTGTAAGCTCTATTGAAGTCACTAAAGGCATCCAGCTTTCAGGAAGACTTCGAATGACCCTTATGACATGATCTTTTGTAGTGTAGCTTTTGTTGAGAGGTCTTATTCCAGCCACAAGCAACTGAAATCTGGAAAACATATCCTCAATGGATTCGTTAGGTTCCATGATGAAGGATTCATATTTCTGGATCAAGGACATCGCCTTTGATTCTTTCACCTTCTTGTTTCCTTCATGTGTCATCTTTAAGGAATCAAGGATACACTTAGCGGAATCACGATCAGTAATTTTCTCATATTCTTCATATGAAATGGCACTTTGCAGAATAGCTCTTGATCTGTGATGATCTATGAACTCCTTCTTTTGATCTTCACTCATCTTCTCCCTTGGGATCTTTACACCATGTTCATCAACAGGAGGGGTGTAGCCATCAACAACAAAATCCCAGAGATCAGGATCAAAGCCAAGAAAGAAGCTTTCGATTCTGTCTTTCCAGAAATCAAATCTCTGACCATCAAAGATAGGTGGTCTTGCACTGTATTGATATTTTCTTGTAGTAGCGGTGGAATCCATGAGTTTTTCACACTGGCCCGGATCTACTGAACACTGTTAAGTATGGTAATCATAACTTGCGCTCTGATACCAATTGAAGGTGTGAAAAACGACTAGAAGGGGGGGGTTGAATAGAGTTTTGAATATAAAAACTTTCCCCTTAAGATTTAAAGTAAATCTTTTCGGTTTATCTGAGATAGATGGTGCAGCGGATAAAGATAGAGAGAAGAGAGAAGCACACAAGTATTTTATCCTGGTTCACTTGATAAATCCCTCAAGCTAATCCAGTCCACCCGTTAAGGTGATTTCTTCCTTCTTAGAATGAAGGCAATCCACTAATCAGATAATTGTTACAACTGCACTTGAAACCTACAAGTGACTAACAATACACTGACTTAGCTCACACTAAGATTCACTCTCTTAGTCTTCTCTAGGATCCGATCATCCTTGATCTCCTAAAGGAATCACCACTAAGATACACAGATCCTAGTCTTCTTAAGGATACTGACCTACCCAGTCCCTTAAGGAAAATCAAACAACTGTTTGAGGTTGGTGTTTACAAAGGTTTGCTTCTGAATAAGCTAAGTGTAAACTAAATAAGAACAGATGAAGAAAGTAGAGGCTTGAATCTTTTCTTGTATTGCAGCTCTTGGTTTCTCTCTTTCTTGTCTTTCTTCTTTTCTTCAGCCTTAAATAGTCCAAGGTGCAAAGGATATTTCTGTTGAGAGAATATGACCGTTGGAGGGCATTTCTGGAACTTCCAGAACCTGCTGTGGCTGAACCTTGGTAGGTAGGTTTGTCATAATAGTACACTGCTCTTGTACTTCTTGATAGTGACATTTGCCTTTAACCATTGACTTCTGATCTGACGACGCTTCAGAGCTTCTGGACCTTCAGAGCCTCTGGTCCTTCAAAACTTCTGGATCTTCAGAGCTTCTGGACTTCAGATCTTCTGATCCTCAGATCTTCTGGTCTTCAGATCTTCTGATCTTCTGAACTTCTGATCTTCTGATCTTCAGATCTTCTGATCTTCAGAACTTCTGATCTTCAGATCTTCTGATGAATATATCTTTTGGTGTCAGAATCAGAACCTGTTTGTCAAAACACTCAAGACAAATGTTAGAGTATCATAATTGTTCATCCACAAATAAATACTTGTTATCATCAAAACATAGAGTTGTACCACATGACCAAATCTTGATCTTACATAGACTATTGTAATTTGTACTATATCAATCACCAGTCATTTTCTAGCAGCTGCAACACAAAAACAAAAATAGAGGTTAACATAATCTCAAATAACTAAAAGTGAAAAGAGTGAAAAATATAACACAAACATACTTTCTTATGAATGCCAGATTCCTTGAGCTGCTTAGCAATCTTGGCGGTACGTTTTCCTTGATGGAATGCTGACTGTTTAAAGCCATCACCAGTATAAGCTGTTGTCCCATATGGACTTCCACCATTCACTTCCACCTCAGCCGTCAATGCACAACCGATTGGAACAAATACCATTCCATGATGAGCCAGAAGAGTTACAGCAGTCAATCTGTCATACACATGATTCAGAATTGCAATTACAGAAAAAATTTGAACTTGAAAATGTATTTTGATCCGTGTTCTTACGCCGAAGTCTCTTGCCCAATCCCTGGAGTATCGCTGCTGTAGAAGAAGCTAGCAGGCTTGCCTGCAAGATGCCCCTTTTTCCCAGAAGATTCAGTGGTTTCTAGAAAACCTTTGAACTGAGAAGCCATTGTTCCTAATCTTGCTGGGAAACCAAAGATAAAACCATCAGCCTCAATGAAATCTGTTGGGGTAATGATTGGTACACAACAGTTGCGTGCTGCTCCTAGACTATCTAGCTCCTCGTCTGGCAGTGTCTCAGGTACCTTTTTTGGGTTCTTTTGATAACGTGTCTCAGGTACCTGCGCCACAGTAAAGTAAAAAATTAGTTACTAAAATTTAGTAAGAAACATAAATTGAAACATTGTGATAAATGAAACATAAATGCATACCTTCCATAGTTTTCCCTCAACCCCTTCTACAGAATTAACGCCGTTGAGTATTTCCTTGGCTATTGTCTCCACATGATCATTCATGGAGTAATACCTGCAAAAGAAATTGAATTTTTTTCTGTTGAGAGTAATTCAACATGTAATAAAGGCAAATACTAATAGAGAGGTCAGTTAGTGTGTTAAGTGTTAACTGACAGATTAGTAGTTACTTTTAATGATAATTAGTTTAGTTAGTGAGTTTGGACCTGATATATAAGGTCACTGATAGGACTGGTACCAAATCCTCTTCTGAAATCACTCAATTGACAAGAAAGAAACCCTAGAATCTGGAAGAACTGAGAATACAAGATTGCTCAAAAGCTCACCAAGAGACCAAATGATGGTAAATCCGCAAGTGTACGAATCCACCCGGTTTTAAATATCGAACCACAGGGATTGTGAGTGAATGAATTCGGTTCAAGCCTTGAGTATGAAGGTTTGTATTATTGAAATGATGAAACGTTGAAGTAGTAAAAAGGGAAAATAAACATAAACTCAGAAAATAACATGCTTTGGGTTCTTGTTCAACTAGTCAATTTAAGCACATCATTCTAAGCCCATGAACTCATGAATCTCTCCTTGATGATATAGCCTAGTTACTCACTTATTGATTCCTCACATAAGCAATTCTCCCATACTAAAAGCTAAGCTCAATTCCTTGTGTACTTAGTCATTTATATGAGGTTTTAGATCATGCAAATTCAGGCCATCAAACCCCAACCCTTCCTCTATTCCTAGTAGCAAGTATAGAAGGGGTAATTCCAAATCGGTTCCCTAATCTATAACAAACTTCCGTTCTGATTATAGAAAAGCAAAAAGCAAGCATGCATACAAGCTTAGATTGATATTCAGAAAATGAGATTCACGGAGAGAAGAAGAACATGTGGGAAAGAACTTAAGATTATAACTCAAATATGAAAAGTCTTACAACGAAAACCAAAACAATAGAAGAAAGATTAGCCAAGCATGGCTCTGCCAAGCAGTGCCATGCTTGGCTAAGAACCTGAATTACAAGCTTGGGAGCCTTCTCTCACTCTCCTAGATGATCCTCTACCTCTCAATTTTACAAAGTATGAAAAAGATGTCAAAGATTGCAAAAGAAAATGACTAGAATCCTATTTATAGGCAAAAATCACGAGTTTGGGCTGTTCCGGGCGCTCAGGCGCCAATTCAGAGCGCCTGAGCGCCAATTCCATGCTGAAACTTAGCCTCTGGAAGGTAATTGGCGCCTAGGCGCTCAACAGGAGCGCTCAGGCGCCAATTACTCTCTAGCATGATGTAAACAACGATCCAATTGGCGCTCAGGCGCTCAACACGAGCGCCTGAGCGCTCTCGACATGCTAGAAAGCCTCTTGACCTTCTTCTTAACTCCCCTTTAAGCCTCCCTTCAATTTTCCAAGTCTTTTGACCTTTTTTCTTCAGCAGTTCCAGACCTGAATACTTAGGAACAAAGCAAGGAAAAATATCTAGGAATTCCAAGAGATTATTAGCACAAAAGACCCCTCAAATAAAATAGGAAAATTATGCAAGTCCTAAACTTACTTAAAATGCAAGAAAAGTCCCTATAAGACTATGAAATTACCAAAACAAAGTAAAAACACAAAGAAAGGCAAAAATGCATGAGAATGCATGAAACACTACATGAGACACAAGGAAAAGACTCAAAACCTACAAAGAAATGACCCTAAAAACACTACTAAATCCGGGTCATCACCAAACTCTAGCTACCACTAGCCAGAACCCGAAATTATCCCCAAAATCCAAAGCTAAAGCCAACTAACTATTACAATTGTATTTATACTTCTACTTATCTAACTGCAGCTGTCATAAAGTTAACCTGTAACTGAATGCAAATGCTGTCCTAGTTAGCTTTCCTATTCACTCTAGATTCTCTCGTTTGTTGTTCAATTCCTAACATTTTCTTCGGTGAAATAATGACAGAAAATAACCAATCTCATACAGAATAAAAATTGAAACATTATAACATCAGATCCTCAGAAATGAATAATCAAGAACTCCTCATCAATGAAGAGACCAAATAATCAATGTAAAACAAGAGCAGAGAGAAGAAACAAGAAACAAGAATTAAGAAAAAGCAAAAGATAAGAAAACCGAGAATTACACGGCAGATGAACAAAGATTAACAAGTTGGAAGAATTCACAAAAAATTGAATTCACAAAAGGAACAAAAAGTGCATGCGTACATACACAATGTAAACTTTTGCAGCCATTGATGATCTTTCAAGGTCTTTTGCCGCAATGGAAGATGATCCTTCAAGGTCACGGGTCTCTTCGTGCGAGCCACTGTCTCTATCGTCGCCGGAGCTAAACCTTGACATGGCTTTCTCGATTGTTCTTTTTCTTTCTCTTTCGTTTTCTTTTTTGAGAATACATCATGTTATTAAAGTAACTTATGCTGGGCCCCACGGCCCAGTGAGTATTTTTTTGGATCTAACCAAACTTACGGATTCAAGGAAATGGGCCCTGGGCCTAGTAGAGACTTCTAAATAAATGGAGTTATGTTTTTTCTTTTATTCTGAAGTTTTTGACCAAAAATAATGTTAATCAACAGTTCAAAAAAAATTTGACTAATTTTGTATACGACGCTATGTTAATCTTAATTTAGTATAACTGAGTTATGACATTTTTAGTGATTCTAATTTTCAACTTTTATTCAAAATCCATTTTAAAAGTCACATAATCATTCACATATCTGGTGTCTACATTTTGAAGATATCATAGCTTCTAATTCGGTGGGATATCATATTCTTAATATGTTATGTGGTTGCAGTAGCGAATGATCTTCGAGCATGATTGGTCAGTAGGTTAGGATGTGCATGTTTGGATGTACAATAGAAAATATAATAAAGTTAAAATTATAGTGAAATAAGAAGATGAGGGATGAAATTAGCAACCAAAACAAAAGTCGAGGGTTGACGCTTTGCTTTTGTTAATCGTGATTTTGACTAACAGTGATGTTCTTTAATGTGTATCCAATAGAAAACATGATATAGTTAAAATCATAGTGGAATAAAAAGTTGAGGGATGACGCTTCTGTTCCTCCTCGTGATTTTGACTAACAATGATTTTCTTTAATGTGTATCCAAAACATGCACTATAACAATGATTTGCTAGATTATTGTAAAATGTCTTATATTTAAGAACATGAAAATTTTAAAATTATGTCTTATAATTGAGAACGGAGGGAGTATAATTCTTTACAAAATGATATGTGTAAATCAAATAATATATAACTAATATTTTTTTATAAGTAAAAGAAATATATTTTTACTTTGGGATTAAAATTGTCAATTAGAATATACAATAATTTTTTGAAATCAATAATATGAAGTAAAAAAAGAGAGAAATGCAAATATTAAACGTGATACAATAGGGAAATTAATTTTATTTGGTAGATAGATTAATTTCTTTGGTAGATTAATAGAAAAATCAATGAGCACCAATATTTTTTATACCAGTTTGTTATAGTGATGATTGGGCTTTTTTATACCAGTTGATCTAATTGGAACAAGAGTCCTTCAAAATTTGGAACAAGAGTTAAAATTTAAAAATGCCTATTCTCCAATTTTTTTTGAACTCTTTTTGAACTCAGCGCCATTGCCCAATACGCTAATTTCACCACTCACATTTGGTTTCCTTTTCTCATTTATGATGGAGGAAGAAAGCCGTAGAATTCCTAGCAAGAACAAGAAACCGCACGTCGCCGGCGATTTACCGCCCGCAGCCGGAGCATCCAGAGAGCCTGTCCACGAGAACACTCCCTGGGATGCCGTACCAGCCCACGAATCTCAGGCGTCGGAGAAGAAAGGACAGGTCACCGGATGTTCACCACCCGACGCCGCCGCCGGAGCATTCACAGAGCCTCTCAACAAGAACGCTCCCGCCGACGCCGTGCTACCCCAGGAATCTAAGGTGTCCGAGAAGCAAGGACCGCAGGTCGCCGGATGTCCAGACGCCGTGCTATCCCAGAAATCTCAAGCGTCGGAGAAGAAAGGACAGACGCAGGTCGCCGGATGTTCACCACCCGACGCCGCCGCTGGAGCATCCACTGACGCCGCCGCCGGAGCATCCACAGATCCTCTCCATGGGAACGCTCTTCCCGACGCCGTGCTATCCCAGAAATCTCAGGAGTCGGAGAAGAAAGTACAGGCCGCCGCTGGAGCATCCACATTCACCGTATGTTCACCATCCGACGCTGCCGCCGGAGCATTCACAGAGCCTCTCCACAAGAACGCTCCTGCCGACACCGCGCTTGCCCAGGAATCAAAGGCGTCGGAGAAGAAAGGACAGGTCGCCCGATGTTCACCACCCGACGCTGCCGCCGGAGCATTCGCAGAGCCTCTCAACAAGAACGCTCTCGCCGACGCCGTGCTACCCCAGGAATCTAAGGTGTCCGAGAAGCAAGGACCGCAGGTCGCCGGATGTCCAGACGCCGTGCTATCCCAGAAATCTCAGGCGTCGGAGAAGAAAGGACAGACGCAGGTCGCCGGATGTTCACCACCTGACGCCGCCGCTGGAGCATCCACAGTCACCGTATGTTCACCACCTGACGCCGCCGTCGGAGCATCCACAGATCCTCTCCATGGGAACGCTCTTCCCGACGCCGTGCTATCCCAGAAATCTCAGGAGTCGGAGAAGAAAGTACAGGCCGCCACTGGAGCATCCACAGTCACCGAATGTTCACCATCCGACGCTGCCGCCGGAGCATTCATAGAGCCTCTCCACAAGAACGCTCCCGCCGACGCCGCGCTAGCCCAGGAATCAAAGGCGTCGGAGAAGAAAGGACAGTTCGCCAGATGTTCACCACCCGACGCCGCCGCCGGAGCATTCACAGAGCCTCTCAACAAGAACGCTCCCGCCGACGCCGTGCTACCCCAGGAATCTAAGGTGTCCGAGAAGCAAGGACCGCAGGTCGCCGGATGTCCAGACGCCGTGCTATCCCAGAAATCTCAGGCGTCGGAGAAGAAAGGACAGACGCAAGTCACCGGATGTTCACCACCCGACGTCGCCGCTGGAGCATCCACAGTCACCGTATGTTCACCACCTGACGCCGCCGCCGGAGCATCCACAGATCCTCTCCATGGGAACGCTCTTCCCGACGCCGTGCTATCCCAGAAATCTCAGGAGTCGGAGAAGAAAGTACAAGCCGCCGCTGGAGCATCCACAGTCACCGTATGTTCCCCATCCGACGCTGCCGCCGGAGCATTCACAGTGCCTCTCCACAAGAACGCTCCCGCCGACGCCGCGCTAGCCCAGGAATCAAAGGCGTCGAAGAAGAAAGGACAGGTCGCCAGATGTTCACCACCCGACGCCGCCGCCGGAGCATTCACAGAGCCTCTCAACAAGAACGCTCCCGCCGACGCCGTGCTACCCCAGGAATCTAAGGTGTCCGAGAAGCAAGGACCGCAGGTCGCCGGATGTCCAGACGCCGTGCTATCCCAGAAATCTCAGGCGTCGGAGAAGAAAGGACAGACGCAGGTCGCCGGATGTTCACCACCCGACGCCGCCGCTGGAGCATCCACAGTCACCGTATGTTCACCACCTGACGCCGCCGCCGGAGCATCCACAGATCCTCTCCATGGGAACGCTCTTCCCGACGCCGTGCTATCCCAGAAATCTCAGGAGTGGGAGAGGAAAGTACAGGCCGCCGCTGGAGCATCCACAGTCACCGTATGTTCACCATCCGACGCTGCCGCCGGAGCATTCACAGAGCCTCTCCACAAGAACGTTCCCGCCGACGCCGCGCTAGCCCAGGAATCAAAGGCGTCAGAGAAGAAAGGACAGGTCGCCAGATGTTCACCACCCGACGCCGCCGCCGGAGCATTCACAAAGCCTCTCAACAAGAACGCTCCCGCCGACGTCGTGCTACCCCAGGAATCTAAGGTGTCCGAGAAGCAAGGACCGCAGGTCGCCGGATGTCCACACGCCGTGCTATCCCAGAAATCTCAGGCGTCGGAGAAGAAAGGACAGACGCAGGTCGCCGAATGTTCACCACCCGACGTCGCCGCTGGAGCATCCACAGTCACCGTATGTTCACCACCTGACGCCGCCGCCGGAGCATCCACAGATCCTCTCCATGGGAACGCTCTTCCCGACGCTGTGCTATCCCAGAAATCTCAGGAGTCGGAGAAGAAAGTACAGGCCGCCGCTGGAGCATCCACAATCACCGTATGTTCACCATCCGACGCTGCCGCAGGAGCATTCACATAGCCTCTCCACAAGAACGCTCCCGCCGACGCCGCGCTAGCCCATGAATCAAAGGTGTCGAAGAAGAAAGGACAGGTCGCCAGATGTTCACCACCCGACGCCGCCGCCGGAGCATTCACAGAGCCACTCAACAAGAACGCTCCCGCCGACGCCGTGCTACCCCAGGAATCTAAGGTGTCCGAGAAGCAAGGACCGCAGGTCGCAGGATGTCCAGACGCCGTGCTATCCCAGAAATCTCAGGCGTCGGAGAAGAAAGGACAGACTGATAAGCGCATAATTGATGCACTTTACGTGTGTCTTTCTAAGCTTCATTATATACATTTTTGTGCTTAATTGTTATGACTTAGCCATGTTTTGACCATTAGTGTTTATTTGGATTATTCATGGAAAAGAGCTTAATTCTACACTTTTAGTTTCTATGACTGTTTTGCTAGAACAGATTGAATATGGAGCTAGAAATATCCAAATAGGGCGAGTAATATGTCGTTGGAAAGATAACTCAAAACCCTACAACTTTCATGTTCAGCACAATTGAAGAACAAGCCTCTAACATGGTCAAAATGGCCTTGCAAAGTTGCTGTGGCTAATCCTGCGAGTCTGGAACAGTCTGCACTAAAATGACCATATCTTGGGCTACAGAACTCCGAATTAGGATCCGATTGAAGGCCCGCCAAGCTGGCTTAAAGACCTACAACTATCATGTTTACTTCGATTGAAGATTCAGACTTCTTGTGCGACCCGCGAATGCCTGATTGTTCAGCAGCTTACTCCTTTATTTGGGCCCGATTTTGTGAAGATTTAGAAAAGATTTAGATACCAAAGATTGTTACTTGATGAACAAGTTTATTTATTAGTATAAATAAGTGAGTTTAGGCTTTTGTTAGACCACCACACCACCACCTCACCATTACACCACCACCTCATCCACCTTCTCCTAATATCTCTCTCCATCTTTTCTAGTATGAGTTGCTAAACTCCATAGTTAGTCTTAGGATTTTTAATATTCTTGTGTTTGCAAACTTGAGGTTCTGTTCTTAATGCAAATTCCTTCTTTATTAATTCTCTTCATCTCTAATTCTAATCTAGGGTTTGCTTAATTCCGTAGTTTTAGAAATAAGAGTTGATGCATGTTCGCTTAGTTCATGTTAGTTCGTAACTGTTTCTTAATCGCTTAGTTTAGGTTACTGTGAATTGATTTTCGCTTAGTTAATCAACTCTCACGAATTAGGGAAACAATAAGGAAGAATTAATCTTTTGTAACCGATGAAGGTTTGTTGCACTTGAATGTTATAATCCGATGACTAACGTTTTCTTTCTTCTGTTTAATCTTTAATTATTGCTTGTTACCTTCTACCAAATCAATAAAAAAAACCCTCTTTTTATTTGCTTTTGTTTTACTCTAATATCAATTAATAATCTATCAAGTCCTTGTGAGAACGATCCTGGTGTTCATCACCTTGTACTGCATTCAAAGCAAAAATACTTTGACACGCACCCGCGACAGTGCGTTCGTCACAGACGCAGGTCGCCGGATGTTCACCACCCGACGCCGCCGCTGGAGCATCCTTATGTTCTCAAAGCTAGTGCATCCTCTTTGAACAGCCAATAACATCCTCATGTAATATAATTCTCCGGTACCTGGTGGAATATATGTTAGTCTTCTAATTGAGTATCATTGTTTCCTCAACTCCCATATTATGAACTTTTCATTATACACAAATTTACTTGGAAACTCATAGTAGGTCAAATCCACGCCAAAAACATTGTGGTATAGTCCTTTTTTATCCAGTACATCCGTAATGTCTTCATGATCTCCAAAAAGAACGGATTGTTGATTCTCAAGGTGGAATTTTAATCCTTTTACCGGAGGCCACCTGAGATGAATGTCAAACGCAAAAGAAATAATTAGTAATTTTATGAGGGCATCAAAGATAACCTATGTAAAGTTGAATACAATACTACAATTAAAAGTAACCATGAAAGTATAAGTAGAATCAAAGACTTATTAGGTCTGCGTGTTTTGATGAAATAATCACCTTTCATGGATCTCAAACTTAAAAGTTCTCCAAACTGCTTCACACGGTGAAAGGTAGCGACAATCATAGTACTGCTTTATTTCGTCAACAACACGTTTATTTCCAGATGATTCAGCAGTTGTTGTAATCTCAGCAGTGACCCTGTCTGATCCTTTGTTAACATATTTGAACAGATACTTGATGAAATTTGACTTGTTGCAATACTCGACATTAATATGCGCATGATACCTCATTAGCAATTTTGGGTTATAAGGTACAACATTCCTGCTATCAAGTTCAATTCCATTCTTCAGAACTTTAATGCCAGACTGTCTTCTACGATAATGTGGATACCCATTGTCATCAATAGTTGTAGAATTCTAGAATTTCTTTGGGAAGTACTTAGTACACTTCCCATTCTTCATGCATGCACATGTTGGATTAGCTTTACCACATGGTCCATGCATTATTTAGGTGGAAACAACATCATACAATCTGGGGTATAACTGAGGATCTGGCAATTCTGCTGATATCTTTTTGTCAATATCATGAGGTGAGGTAAGCTTGCTTTCACCATGTAACCATAATAGTATATGAGCATGCGGAAGACCTCGCTTCTGGAACTCAATTGTGTACATTCCTATTTTTAATCAAGGAAATTATTTTGTAGGTGTTAGTAGCATAAATACTTGAAATAGATATAGCTAAAATTAACTAACATAATTGTAAGTTAATGAAACTTGTAAGTAATCTGACCTGCATCAACTTCTCCAAATATATTTTCCTTCTTAAGATCTGCAATGAGATTATCAACCTTCATCTTGAACACTCGACATACTATATATGGTCGCTCATCTGGTTTTAGGTTTATGGAACACACAAAATCTGCGATTTCTTTCCAATTAGAATTGCAAGTGATTGTAATAAAAAGGTATGGAAAGCCCATCTTCTTACATATCGCCATAGCATCCTGGCAATTATTGAACATATCAATACTTAGGTTGATCAGTTGAGAATATGGAATGAATGAGAATCCAAACATCGGGATGTTTGTTTCCTTAATCACAACAGCTGTAGTTTTTTCTTGGAAGTTTAGACGACAGGAGTGATATGTTGATTTGTACTTTCCGATAATATCCGAAACAACTAAACCACTAAATTGGTAGACCTCACCTTCCATGAGTTTGTCATTAAAGATCTCAATGACAGTCGAGCCTTTTATTGATGCTTGTATTTTAGAACTCTGTAAATTATAAAAAAAAAATGCTGAAATATTTGAAAATTTTCCAAGAAAAAAATTGTAAAGTTCGTAAATATACCTGATGATCCATCAATACCATGTCAATACTACCTATGTCTGATGGATTGTCAAAGGAAGGTAGAGTCCATAGACGTAATATCCTTGCAGCGAAGGAACTTGTTGCTTTTGAAAGACAAACATCTGATATGAGGTCTGTCATGGTTGAGGGGAAGGAGGGGAAGTAGAGATAGTTGTGTGAGAATTTTTGAGATGGAGAACTTGAATTCTGAAATGTGTGATAATGATTTTTTTATAATGAAGTTTTTATTTTTAAATTATTTTAAATTGTGTATTTTAAATTTGCCTCTTTTTTTATGAGTTAAAGATGAATGAATATAAGATCAGGTGCATTGTTAACCTCAAGTACTTCTACTTGACTAAATCTAAACTAATCCACGAATTTAGAGTTAGTTAAAAAATCAAAATTCAATTCCGAGTTTTTAAAACATTGATATGTGATCAGGTGCGAGGATGTTTCAAGTTTCTTTTTCACCTTAAATTGTGGGATTTTTAATTCAAAATATAATATTATATTATCAGAATTTTTATTCAAAATTCAAAACTTTTGACCACCGAAGTTAAAAAAATCATTCGAAATTTTTTTAGCTGGTTGTTACGTTTGTTTTTTCTTTTCTTTTATATTTTGAATTTCAAATAGTATATAGGTTTATTAGATGAATATTATGAAGCTTGACTATATAATATTTCATGAGTTTTAATAGCTTGACACATGTCCCTATAACTGTGGAAGCTGTAGATTGTTGACACCTAAGCTTTCAATGACTCTCAAACTATATATTATTAGATTAGATTAGATTAGTTTAATTTAAATTAAAAAATATATTATAAATAAATTTTACAATAGTAAAGCGGCTTTGAATAAATTGATAAAATATATTTGTGTAACAAACTTATTTTATTAATTTGTAGAATTTTACAAAAAAATTACAAAAACATTTAGTTTTCTAGGAGCTGAATTCTCTAGAGACATTTGATCTTCACCACACCACAGACAAGTTAAAATTGTGACAGCAATTTAACCTACTAAAATAATTTTCCGTCATTTGTTTTTATTCCCATTTTTGTTAATGGTTTTTACTAGATCTAGCCATCTTTTTAATTTGTTATTCACAAACAGGAAAGCTTCTCTTCGCCTAACATATGGGTTCCAAACATATCTCTAACATATTGGAAATTAATTATTGCTCTCATTTTAACCAAAATTTAAGTATTATTATTGTTTATAAATACAAAAAAAAGTTCCCAAATGGTGTTCGAACTCCGGTCACGACAGAGTTATAAGAGTGCAGTTAACACTAAGCCATTTAAATGATATAATATCCACTTGTAAGTTATATATATTATACGTTCGTTACAATTAATAAATTAAAGTCACCCAGTTGATTTCGCCTTCGTCTGGCTTGGGCTGAAACGGGTACATCGAAATGGACCGGTCGGGGCTTCAATCGCAGATTGGCTCACCGTCAGATGTGTGTCTGGTTTTGCAGCGGTGGGGAAGAGGGGTGGGGTGGTGTTTGAAGCAGATGATGATATGGAGCTTCGCGATGAAAGCAAATCGCGAACCTGCGCAAAGGAATGGAGACCCTTCGCGATGGAAGCAATACGCAATACTTCGCGATTGTGGACAACCGCTGCTGGATCTTCCATCGGCGAGGTTGCCGGTGAGGTAGCCACTGAAGATGAAACAGAAATTGTGAGAGGAAAGGATTAGGGTTTATGAAGTTTCTCAGATTTTAGATTAAAGATATTTCAAAAAAACAAATTAAAACATATTATTAGTTGGGGGAAAGGTAAAAAATATTAAGTAGTTAAGGGACTTAAATGTGAAACATAAAACTTAGTTGACATGACAGCCTATTACACTTAGCATATTTTAATTGAAAGTAGAGTGGGGGGCATGACTGCTGTTTAAAACACAAGCAACATATTTAAGCTTGCCTAAAATTTTACATGAATTATTTATGGGTTGCTCTGTGCACTGTTTTAAAACTCGGCTCGGACCGGCCGGTCCGACCAGTTCAACCGGAACTCAGTCACTTGACCGGTCCGAGCCACATATTCGATCGTTTTTGCAGTCAACTCAGTTAGGACCGGTTCAACTCGGTGAGTTTATGGAAAAACCGGTGACTCGGCCGATTTTCGGTCGAACCGGCGAGCCACAGAAAAAACCACATCATTAATAATTGGGAAAATTAAAAGTGTTAGTTGCTATGTAAGAATCGAACACTGTCCCTCAACCTCACAAAGCCAAGCCTTTACCACTAAGGCAACAGTTAGTTTGACATGCAATGTGTCAGAAATTTAATATATTGGAATAAGAAATATAAAAAAATCAACAACTTAGATATGTAGCGTAATGTTTATATTCCGATATTATAAAAATATTTCTTACTCATTTTTTTTATATGCAAAACATTTCTTACTCATGTACTTGATAATTTTATATCTATTGCTTAGTTTAACACATATATATTAGTAAAAATATTTATTTTCATAATTTTATGTAATATCACTTATATTCTTTATCATTTATAATATATAAATTTATAAATTTTGATATTCACCAAGTTAAGCAGTCTGTTCAGTGACTCACTGGTCCGACCAGTGATTTATTGACTCAGGGCCTCGACCGAGTCGATCACCGAGCCGAGTTTTAAAACACTGGGTCTATCACATATTTTGTTACACATAAATAGTACTATGCACTATGCAGTATGCAATTCAAATAAACTACTCAAGCTTCCAATTTCCAGCGTGGCAACCAACAAACCAACTGGCATAAGCTTGAGTTATCCAGTAAGAGATGACCTTATCCTATCGAAAATCTTACTCGCATCAGAGCCACCAAATAACACAAAATCCACTTGCTTGCTGCAAACTAGTTACTTTCACATTAAAAAAGAAAAAACCAGAAACACTTTGGTGGCAACATCAGCAATGGCAACCTCATTGCAAGCTGCTGCTACTCTCATGCAACCCACCAAGGTAGCTGCCATCACTAGTACTCGCAGCAGCTCCACTTTACAACTTAAGCCCACACAATCCATTTCTAAGGCTTTTGGTTTGGAATCCACCGGAGCTAAGCTCACATGCAATCTTCAGGATTTTGCTAACAAGTGTGCTGAGACCGCCAAAATTGCAGGATTTGCCCTTGCCACCTCTGCTCTCGTTGTCTCTGTATGTTCTGCGTTTTTGACTCTTTCCTATTTCTTCTTTTTATTTGATTGAACTTTGATATACATAAAATAACATCATAATTTACAATCTTTAACTTGATCAATCATGATTAGTTAAACATTCTGTTTAGTTGTAATCAGTTAGAAAGTTAGAACTTAGAAATTGTGTTAGAAGTTTGCTAGATAGATCTGTTTCAAGGTTCAGCTCACACATGTCACATGTGAGTTAGTTAGAATGAGTCAGTTATTTGTCTATGCCTCTCACTCATTGTATGTATATAATGTAATTCACTCAACTGTGAATAGATTGGGCTTCATTTTTACCATTTCTCTGTTTAACAATCATGACAAAACAAATCAGGTATCTTCTGTTTAATAACATTGTGCATGTTTGTGGAAAAAACAAATTACAATTGATTCTCAAACCAGAATCAATTCTGGAAAGAAGCTTCTTCTGAGTAGCTTGTTGAATTCAGAATTGATTGTGAAGAAAGAAAAACTGATCCAGAACAGCAGTTTTGAAATTCTGAAATAAAAGCTCCATCATACCAACTGGCAACTGCTGCTTCTATTTTCATGATAATTTCATATTTTAGCCATGTTTGGATACGCTGAAAAAAACATCAGCGAATACAAAACCATGGTAGACAGAAGCATAAGCTTAAGGAAGTTGCTTCCATCCACGGTGATTTTGGCTTTCTATCATGTATTGATGCAAACATGCACTTATACATTATTTCTTTTTCAAAAACACACTTCAATGGAACCATATGATCTAACATACAAATGGATTTGGTTGTATGAGAGGATACAATTCCTTTCCAATTGGATATATGTTGTTCAATGCATGGAGTTGATTTGCTAAAACTGAGAGTCTGAGACATATTTACTAGTTCATGTTATGGACTTGTTATCTCATGATTCTATATATATATTGAGTGGGGATTGCTAATCATGTGTATGTACATAACTGTCTAAAAGTCTTTTGCAATTAACTGATATTCAGGGAGCAAGTGCTGAAGGTGTCCCAAAGCGGCTGACCTTCGATGAAATCCAGAGCAAGACATACATGGAAGTGAAGGGAACTGGAACTGCTAACCAGTGCCCAACCATTGAAGGTGGAGTGGACTCATTCGCGTTCAAGGCCGGGAAATATAGCGCAAAGAAGATCTGCCTCGAACCCACTTCATTCACAGTGAAGGCAGAGGGAGTGACCAAGAACTCCCCTCTCGATTTTCAAAACACTAAGCTCATGACTCGTCTGACCTACACTCTTGATGAGATTGAAGGACCCTTCGAGGTTTCTCCCGATGGAACAGTGAAATTTGAGGAGAAAGATGGCATTGACTATGCTGCTGTCACAGTCCAGCTCCCCGGAGGCGAGCGCGTGCCTTTCCTCTTCACCGTCAAACAGTTGGTGGCATCCGGGAAGCCTGAGAGCTTTAGTGGGGACTTCTTGGTGCCTTCTTACCGTGGTTCGTCTTTCTTGGACCCCAAGGGACGGGGCGCCTCGACCGGGTATGACAATGCTGTTGCATTGCCTGCTGGTGGCAGAGGAGATGAGGAAGAACTTGCTAAGGAAAATAACAAGAGTGCTTCATCTTCCAAAGGGAAAATCACCTTGAGCGTTACGCAGAGCAAGCCTGAAACTGGGGAGATTATTGGTGTGTTTGAGAGCATTCAGCCATCTGATACTGATTTGGGTGCTAAAGCTCCTAAGGATGTGAAGATCCAAGGAGTCTGGTATGCTCAGCTTGAGTCATAGAGGCTACTTTTTAATGCTGTAATTTTAATTTGTTGGATTTGATTTTTGTGTAATGACCCCAGTTGGTGAAGAACTGTGAGCATTATCATGTTTATATTATAATGCTTAAAATATCTAAATAACGTTTTGGAACATTCATTTTTCTGGTGGCAATACCAACATATACATGTTCCTGATGTGTATACACAGAAGATATATGCTACTACTAGGTCAATCTAAACATCGACATATGTAGATGATTGGAAATGAAACAAAACTAAGCTCAGTTTCGTGACATTTGGATCATGTATTAGGATTTAGGTGGATTGTGAAGAAAAGCAAATAAATGCAATTACATCAACTGCTCCGATTCACTGAAAATTAGAGTTCAAAGCTTTTGTCTTCAATCTAAACTTTCACACACCAAAATTTTCAGCATAAGTGCTGACATTTGGCATGAACTACCGTAATGATCAGTAGTCATCATGCTAACCATTTGGACCGGAAAAGGCAAGTCAGTGGAGAATCAAATGTATGAAGGTAGAACAACGCTAATTAAAGACACACCTCGACTTAATGATCAAGTGCAGGCAGGAGGTGGTTTGTTTTTAAAAAGACATCAAGTGTATTAGTACATTTATCATCTATAATCTGTCCGGTGATAAAATAAATAAAATAAAAAAGTCAAACTAATGGGTTGGGCCAACTTGCATAAAACCAGTGAAATTTTAAGTGGGCATTAGACTTATCCAGTCCAGTCTCAATATTGGGCAAATCAGGTACCCCGACTGAGCTAGCCCACTTTCACACCCAAATTTCTTTTAGAAATGGCTTATACCAGAAATAGGAATTTTCAACCTTATAATAAGCATATTTCATTTCATATCAATCACGATCAGCAACGCATATGTCCTAAATATAAGACCTATTCCAAAAAATTGCGCTTATTAAGAAAACACTTAATGTGACTAATTAGTGTATTGGTTTTTTAAAAATACATACATTCTTCCATATTTACCCTTTGCAGTGTTATCAGACTCGGCTCGAACCGGCCGGTTCGACCGGTTGAGCCGGGAACCGGACCCTAAGCCGGTTCGAGCCGAGCTTCGGATCGGCCATGCAATCCATCCGCTACGAACCGTAAAAAACCGGCCGGTTCAGTAAAAAACCGGCGACTCGGTCCTTACTGTTGGACCGGTTTGCTATGTAAAAAAAAAATGAAAACTACTGAGTACAGAGTACAGAACTACGTCATTTCCGTGTAGGGTTTCTTCTTATTTTCTAACGGGTTTCTTCCTTGCCATCGATTGCGGCTTCTTCCCTCTTCAGAACTGAGTCGTTTCTTCCAACTTCCAAGCCTCGCCGCCGCCGCTCCACCACGTGTTGCCGTGTAGGCCCGTCGCCGCTCCACCACGCTTCGCTATTCTTCTTCTTCCTGGTGAGTTTCTTCTCCTTTCTTGGTGATTTGTTTCTTCTTTCCTGTTTCTATTTTAAGCTTAGCTATGGATTGGTACTCGAATCCCCAGGTATGTTTGGGTGTGAGGGCTGTTGGAACTAATTTCAGATGCTGTCATTCCGCTGTGTCTACTGGTTTTTGAAGCCGCAGGATTTTTTCTAGTTTTGGTGAACATGTGAACTGAACTGGCAGCAAATTTATTTGCTTTTTTTTTTGTTTGCATCTGCACTGTGCTTCTTGCGGCAGGGACTTAGGATTGGAAAGCATGTAGGTATTTGCAAGGGAAGGATTGGAAGGCTTGGGATAGTCCACTGTGTGTGTTTTCCCTTTCCTTTCTGTTCATTATTTTGTTTTCCCCCACTGTGTGTGCAGTATTCTTTATTCATTTTGACATTTCAAAAAAAAAAAGCTTAGCTTTGGGTTGTATTAGTTTAACTCTTGTATTGTTCTTTCTCAATTTTGGAAGACCCTTTCCTGCGTTTGCTTGTTTTTCTTCATTTATGTGAAGTTTGTCATGTTTTGTACCTGCTTGAAGTTGAAAAAAACGTGTAATTTCCTTGCTATCTTGCTGCCACATAGTGTATTATGGTATTTTGATTTTTTTTTATTGTCAACCGAGTCAAACGGTTCAACCAGTGACCCAGTGGTTGAACCATTGACTCATTGACCCAGTGCCTCGACCGAGTCGATCACCGGTCCGAGTCTGATAACACTGACCTTTTGTCATTTTCTCTCACTAATAATCATTGCATTTATATCAAAAGTCATAGTTAGTTGGATTAGTAGTAATTAATGGTAGGTGGTCACTTTGAAATTGAAAACATACAATTAATATGAGGGGTAAATATGGAAGAATACATAACCTTTTGCTAAATTATTGTAAGAGGTCTTATATTTAGGAACATGAAAATTTTGAAACTAGGTCCTATAATTAGAAACGAAGGGAGTAAGAACTAAGAACTTTACCATTGAAGGTGCTGACATGGACTTCTTAGTTCTTAAAAATAAGAACTCAGTTCTTATATAAGAAGTTTTGCTTTTTGAGTTCTTAGCTTAAAATATTAACTATTTCTCTCACATCCAAATTACTTTATCACTTTATGAGTTTTGTTTGATTACTTTATGAAAATAAAAAGTATAAATAATGTGGTTGGTGAGACCAAATGAATAGAGGTAATAACTAAGAACTAAGAACTCATGGTTGGAGCATAATTGCTTGAGAGTTGCTTAAACACATGTGGCAATACGGGCCCACATGAATAGTGCTAAGAACTAAGAAATAAGAACTAGCATGAGAGATGCTCTAACTACTCCCCCTTCCTATATAACTGACATTTTAAGGTTGTTGTACGCGTACTAAGAAATAACGATTAATGTTCTTGTGTTTTATTAAAATTACTATCTAACTTCATACTATATCATTTATCTCTCTTATTAACTCTAACTTTTCAATTTTCCAACCACCAATAAATGAAGGGTAAAATTGGTAAAGTATAATTAATGCTCTCTTTAACTTTGTAAAGTGGCAGATAATTATGAACAAAATTCAGCTAAAAATAATGTCAGTTATATAGGAACGGAGTGAGTAATTTCTTAAAACCCCAAAATACTCTCATTTTCCAGAACACAAAAATAGGTTTTTTACACGGCTAAAACTCATGTTGAGTTGAACTCCGGAAAAATTTAAATCCCGAAAGTTTTTGGGATTTAAATCTCGAAGCTTCTGGTTTTGAGATTTAAATTCTTGGAAAAGTACTCAACATGAGTTCCGGATTACAAATCCATGTACTAAAATTAAGGGGCACTTTAAATAATTACCACTTTAAAGTGGGGTGTTAAATTGGTTGCTTGGGGTGCCAAATTTAACACCATGAATCATTTTCAATACAAAATTTAAATACTAGGATTGGTACAATAAGCCTGGGTTAGTTTTGATGTCCTCTGTTCTAAAACTGAAACGGGCAAGCGTTGTCTCCCGCTTCTTTTGCGTAGTCTCTTTACACACACAAACACAAATCACAGAAATCACCAAAACCAAGTTAAACTCACCCACACACCAAACTCTTCACTGTCTCCTTGATCAATGTTCCTCATTGAGACAACTCAAGCTTCTCCATGCCCAAATCATCCTCCATGGACTCACTGGCCAGATTCTCACACTTGGCAAGCTTCTCTCCTTCTGCGTTCACCTGGGTGATCTCCGTTACGCCCACCTCCTGTTTGATCAAACTCCCCAACCAAATAAGTTCATGTACAACCATTTAATAAGGGGTTATTCAAATAGTGATGACCCAAACAAGTCATTGTTGCTCTACCGCAAAATGGTTTGTGCTGGCATTATGCCAAACCAGTTCACCATCCTCTTTGTTCTCAAAGCTTGTTCTGCCAAACCCTCTTGTTGGGATGTTGCTGTTGTTCATGCTCAAGCTATTAAGCTAGGAATGGGGTCTCACGTCTGTGTGCAAAATGCTTTCTTGAGTCTCTATGTTGCTTGTCGTTTGATCCGAAGTGCGCGCCAAGTGTTTGATGATATTTCTGACCGGACGCTAGTCTCGTGGAATTCCATGATTGTTGGGTATTCTAAAATGGGTTTTTCCAAAGAAGCCATTTTGTTGTTTAAAGAAATGCAATACCTTGGAGTGGAGGCTGATATGTTCACCTTGGTTGGCTTGCTTTCTGTTGCTTTGAGGCATGGTAATTTGGATTTGGGAAGATTTGTGCATCTTTATATTGTTGTTGCCGAAATTGAAATTGATTCAATCGTGACTAATGCCCTCATAGATATGTATGCCAAGTGCGGGCATTTGCAATATGCTGAAACTGTTTTTGATCGAATGCTTGATAGAAATGTAGTTTCTTGGACTTGCATGATAAATGCTTATGCTAATCATGGGCTTATTGATCATGCTCTGGAAATTTTTGATCAGATGCCAGTGAAAAATGCGGTTTCTTGGAATTCAATAATTTCGTGCCATGTTCAAGAAGGACAACACGCAGAAGCAATGGAACTTTTCTGCAGGATGTGTGTTTCAGGAGTGATGCCTGACAATGCCACTCTTGTTAGCATTCTTTCCTCCTGTAGTCACATGGGTGATCTGGCATTGGGAAAAAAAGCTCACGATTACATTTGTGACAACAATATTACAGTGAGTGTCACACTTTGTAACTCTCTAATGAACATGTATGCGAAATGTGGTGCTCTTCAGACTGCTATGGACATCTTCTTTGGAATGCCTCAGAAGAATGTGGTGTCATGGAATGTTATTATTGGGGCACTTGCTCTTCATGGTTCTGGAAAAGAAGCTATTGAGATGTTTGAAAAGATGCGAGCAAGTGGACTCTTTCCTGATGAGATCACATTCACAGGGTTACTTTCTGCTTGTAGTCACAGTGGTCTTGTGGAAATGGGGAGATATTACTTTGGCTTAATGAGTTCAACTTTTGGGATTTCACCTGATGTTGCTCATTATGCATGCATGGTTGATCTTTTAGGGCGCGGGGGATTCTTAGGAGAAGCAATGTCCCTGATACAAAAGTTGCCCATGAAACCGGATGCTGTTGTATGGGGTGCTTTACTTGGTGCTTGCAAAACCTATGGGAATCTAGAGATGGGCAAGCAAATCTTGAAGCAGTTGTTGGAGCTGGGACGATATGATTCCGGGCTTTATGTGCTTCTCTCAAACATGTATTCAGAATCTCAAAGATGGGATGACATGAAAAAAATCAGGAAAATAATGAATGACAGTGGGATAAAAAAGTGCAGGGCAATTAGCTCCATTGAAATTGATGGTTGTTGCTATCAATTTATGGTGGATGACAAAAATCATGAAGTTTCAACCAGTATATACTCCATGGTGGATCAACTAATGGATCATTTGAAATCTGTAGGCTATCCATGTAAACATTCAGATGTTGAGGATATGTACTAGTCTAATATTTAGCTTAGCATGAGGTTGTTCTAGTTTAAACAGATGTTTCATATTTGAGTCTTTAACTTTGTTAAGTACTCATATTGTTTTGTTTTTCACAAAATCTAATTTTCAAATAGTTGTATAATTTCAAAAGTAAAAACCAATGATTATTTCAGTCAGCATGTGTACGTGCTTCAAGCCTTAAGCAATCATGCAATCATAAATTAAAGGCATAATTAATTATAATGCTTGCTTATGAAAACATCCTTCCCAATAATAGAGGATATAATCTGGCATTGTGTTGATGTAGTAGGCACACGAGTGCTAGTGAAGCAAACCACAAACTCCACCAACCGGCAATAACTCATTGAACATAATACATTATACGTGCAGAGTTGAAAACATACCAGCAAACAAGAATCCTAATCTTTGTTTAGATTTTCAAGTCTCATTACATTATCAACATGGTTTTCTGAATCTTTGATCTAATTGGATCTTTGATTATAAAGTGGAGCATTTGCAATAACCGTGAAACTTCCTTCCTACTCAACACATGTAGCAAGCAAGGTTGGCATGCCCACAGTTTTGACTTTTGACCCTCCAAATACAGGACATTTGAATGGTCAATTGAAGAGTACACAAATGATACCGCTGCCATCACATTCAAACTATAACATATCTGCGGCTATGCATCGTGAGCACATGTATTGAATCATAAACTAATCGTGTATAATTCTGATGATTTCCCTTTAAGAAACATCCTCCCAAAAGAAAATAATATTGTGTGATGCACTCATCTTTATAAAATACATCAAAACAACAAAACTATGATTTTATAACAATAGCACATTTTAGAATGGGAATGAGAATGTGTTTGGAAACACATCCGGTTTCCGTTTTGGTACCTTTCCAGGGCTTGCAATAATAAAAAAGTGCAAGTTTAACTCAATAAACAATATGTGTGAATCTAATTAAAACCGAGCTTTTCTTTTTGTTCTCACAATGGGTATCTAAGTGCGCTTTCGCGCACCTCCACTAATCTCGCTCGCGGTGCATGACTGTCGTTGATTATGGGAGCTCCAGTTCAACCCCAAGTTGTCCTAGTGGAAGCCTTATATTACTAACTACTAGGCCAAGAGGATTGGTTAAAAACTGAGCTTCAATATAATTAAAATCATGTTATCCTGAGATATAAACTACATAAGATTAGAAAATGTTTTGGCCGACCTTGAAAGACACAAGACTTTGCACCCAAGCAAGGAACATAGTAGCGTACAAAATGACCTAGTAAAGAAACATCTCATCTCAGTTAAGGTCGAGCAGATCAACCTCGACACATTTAATAACATATAACGGTATTCAAGCTTTCGGGGTGCCAAGATCTCGAATGACCTTCCACGAGACTTCTTAAAGACCTCAAGTCACAAGTATGATGGTTACTCATTATGCAAACTTTGAGTTCATCGTAGATTCTGAGATTTTCTTTTTGCTCTCTCACTTACTTGAGTGTCAAAATGTCTTTTACCGTTCATCTCTTGTCATACAGAGAAGCCTTCTAAGACTACACACTACTAGCGGAGATGATCGATCAATCTTAATTCTGGAAGAATATAAAATAATTAGATCATGAAAATAGCTCATGTAATTCATAAATGATTGGTGAACCACTCTATAGTGACAAACACCTCAGACACCTATATTTATAGCGGTTAAAACCGCCACAAAATGCATTTTCCCCCTTATTTTCACTTTGTGGCAGCCACAAAAGTGGGTGTCCCACCATGGTTCATGTATCACCCATGAATTTTTATATATACATGGGAACATGATGAAAATGAATAATGATTCATAGACATAGGAATAGTAGAAACACCCCAAAAACCCTTTTTTCCTGTGGATTTGGCCAAATAATACACTGAACTAACCACCTAAATACACATGACTAACCATAAAGCACATAACCGTGTAAAGTTGAAATTTCTAAATTAGGGATTTGGCCAAATAATACACTGAACTAACCACCTAAATACACATGACTAACCCTAAAGCACAGAACCGTGTAAAGTTGAAATTCCTAAATTAGGGATTTGGCCAAATAATACACTGAACTAACCATCTAAATACACATGACTAACCATAAAGCACAGAACCGTGTAAAATTGAATTTAGGAATTTCAACTGAGTTTACACGGTTATGTGCTTTATGGTTAGTCATGTGTATTTAGGTGGTTAGTTCAGTGTATTATTTGGCCAAATCCGCAGGAAAAAGGGGTGTTTGGGGTGTTTCTACTATTCCTATGTCTATGAATCATTATTCTGATGAAAATGGACTCTACAAATTAGCTACATGCAGTTGACTTATGATTTTCTTTGCTATCGCTACAAAAGTAGGTGTCTAAACACCCATATTAGTTCACGTATCACCTCTGAATATTTATATATACATGGGAACATGATGAAAATGTAGCTACATGCAGTTGACTCATGATTCTCTTTGCCTTCTCCGTGGATGAAAAAATATGTCAAATGCCTCCAATTCAACATTCAAACATCACATCGTTAACGAGACAACGCAAAGGATAACAAAGGCGGCACTATAGAGTATTTTGCACTGCTGTGACTGGAAAATGATTTTGGTAAACTATATATGTATGTATGTACTCCCAGTAATTTGCAAACCGCGTTATTTTGAAAACATTATAATCTCATATATAAATTCAAAATCATAAAATTAAATAACGCGAGAATGAAAAACACAACTTTAAAATCAACATACTCTTTTATGTTCAATTGAAACACCAAAAGCTTTACAATTGATTTAAACTCAAGTGCAGGAATGAAAAAAGATAAAAGGAAAACATTTTGAAAAATTAAACGAAATAATAATTCCAAGGTGGAACTTTCACGAAATGATCACCAGCTGGATTGAGTGGGGAAGGAAATCAATGAAGAAGCTTCGAGCAAGGGTTTTTTAGGGGTGGGTCAGGAAAAGCATTTTTTTCATATATAACAACCAAATATTTTAAAGGAAGAGAAAGGTATTTTTCCAACATTATGATACTAAATTCGAAAACGAAAAAGGTTTTCACTTTAATTAGTCCCCACCATTCGTGAAACCCCACCAAGTACCCGATAAAAGGTTGCACAAAAGTTCCTCTCCCTTTTCTTCATGAAGAAGTCTTTCTTAAGAAACTAGATTACATATGCAGTGATGAAGAGTGAAACAATGGAGGTAATTAAGTGCTGAATTCTTCCATTGTAATTCTATTGATCAATAAAAGTTTGCTTATAAAAAAGTGATAAATTCTTAAGTGTGTTTTCTTTTAATAGTAGTGTTGCATTGAATATATATGGTCCACATCTTTTTACTTTTAAAGGTTATTAAGTCTTATAAAATTACTTTAAAAAAAAGTCTTATAAAATTAACCTAATAAAAAGAACTTCCAAAATAATTACTAGATTCATAAAATTACATATTTGGACTGATCTCATCCTTAGCAGAGTGACTCGACCTCCACTAGAAGGGGTCATCGACATAGGACGTATCCATTATTTATAACCTAGGTTGAAACTTAGAGTTGAATTCGGTTCGTTTAAAGATCCAATAGACAAGATGAGTCTAATTTTGTAATAGACTTAGGGTTAGGATTCTTACCCAATCTATAAAAAAAAGACATCATTCTTAATTAGTCAAGTTCTCTCTTAAATTCAACAATGATAGCACAAAATCTTAATTCCATAACCTTTATTATGTTCATATTAGAATAATATTTATGAAAAAATTAAATGTGATCATAGTGACAATATATACTCCTATAACACTCCTCTTGATTGGTAGAATAGAAACAAAATAATGGCAGGAGTGGAGTGGAGTGGGTTGTGGTGCCTGACGACTGACGACACAGCAGGGTTGGGGCGTGGAGGTTCAACCGAGATCACCTTACGCCAGCTTCTGTCGGAGTGTTTCTGCTTCATCAATTATTGTTAATTGTTTTTTTTCTTTTTCTATTTTTTTTTTGTATTTGTCCTCTTTATTTATTATTACGTTTTCCAAAGTTTTTTCCCACGTGGCTTCACGTCTACCTTGCACCAAAGCACCACCCACTTCTTTGCTCGCCACGTCCTCTTCACCTTCTCGCGCCACTCCACACTATCATCCACCTCTCATTTTATTGTACTATACTACTACTACTTCATCCTCATTCATTTATTCTCATTTTTAGAGGAATATGTATATGTATATCTATGGTTTCGTTTCCTTGTTAAATAGTTAAATAATAATGACACGCAAATTTGATACACATTTACTCAATCATTAAATTATCAACACCTAGAAAAGTAAACTCATTCAATAATCATAGCTCTCAATCAAAATACATGCATAACATAAAAGCGTTAAAGTGTTTGATATGCAATAATTAATTTATGGACCTAACTTACTTTCATTTCAACATGATATCACAAAAAGCGGCAGCCCTCCCCATTTACAGATTTTTGTACAATTCCATTATGTTGTGTTTGGATTTTATAGAAAATGTGGGAAATAATAAGAGGTGGAAGGAAAAGGAGGGAAAGGAAGAATCTTGGTATATAAGAAAAGGGAGGAAACAAAGTTTTATTGGGGGGCCATTCATTCTGCGCAAGAATGAAAGGAAACATGGGGCAAAATTGATATGTTTTAACAAAAATATTAAGAATACCTTTTTCATGTATGTTTCTCCCTTGCCTAACTTTCTAAGCTAGTTGTCACTCCATTTTAATATATTTTATTTTATTTTAAAAAATATCTTAAGTTTTGATACACATTTATAAAAGAAAATATAATTTATTTTTGAAATTACTATATTGTAAAATGTCAAATAGTAGTTATGTATAGGACTTCTTTCCCTTTTGAACTTTTTCTTCCACAAATTCTCACATTCCTTTTTTCACCTTTTTATGTTTTTCACTTTTTTCTAATATATCATTTATCACATTTTTATTTTCTTTATTCTTTAATTTCTCTATTTATGTCTATTCAATGAATATAAATTACAATGAAATAATTAAGCACTTAATTAATTACCTATATGTAACATAATGGGAAAAAAAAGATAAATGGTATAAAGAAAAAGAAAAAAACAGATGTGAATGTATAAAAACCCTATTCTCCATTATCTTTCCACTTTACTATTTATAAAGGAGAATGAAAATGTAATATAAGGAAATGTTGGGATTTTGGACCTGTTTGATAGTAAAAAATTAAAAAGAAAAGGGAAAAGTACATGTAGGTCTCACCTGCAATTTGCAAATAAAACTCCAAAAAAAGAATAGTTGTTTAGGGTCCCGTTTATGCCCCCTCTCTGTAATGAAGGGCCTAGTCAGGGACATTGTGGTATTTAATTGACAGGGACATTTTTATCCAATCACAAAAATATTAATTTTTTGAGTTTTGTGACAATATTTTTCATCAAAATTTTACTCATTTTTATTTATCTTTTTTACTCACCATTTTCTACCCAAACAAAGCACTAATATTGCCTAACCTCATCCTCGTTGTGAAACGCTAGCTCATTCCAAATGGAATCATAGGAAGAAACTATGCGTGTAGAGATAGAGAAAGAGGAGGCGGGAGATAGATGGATTGATTTTCACGTGTTGGCAGAAAAATAAACCAACTTACCAAAGAAAGGCATGGCATTCTTTTTTTAAGGCCTAGAGTGGCACTATTCATGGAATAACGCATGTCCTTTAATTTGTCAAGTACTCAAATGCAATGGCGTGCTATTCTAAAATAATTATTAGATCGATCATTCATACTTCTTTTTAGAGTCCTTGATTATACTACTACTACTTGTTAGATCATTCATACTTCAAAAAATAACGTATGTCCTTTATATATGATCTATTAATTCACTATTAAAATCTTACATTAGCAGAATTATATTTACCCTTTTATAAATAAAAGAAGGAAAACGGTAAGGTGGAAAGGGCAATCCACAGTGACCCCAGTGGCCCAGTAGCTAGAGTGTACTCTTGCCAGTGTATACGCAGTGAATCTTCACAATTGAATCAGAGCACCTTTTAATTTTTTCATGCATTCATGGCCTGTGACGTCAATAAGCCTTTCTAAATTTCGCAAATTTCACCATCCCACTTTATTACCACCAACTCTGCAATTTCCAAACAGAAACCAGATCCACCATCGCCAGCAAATAGGTATTAAAACTTCACGTGATTTGCTTACTTCCTAACACATTTTTTTTTTACCATATATTCATTATCTAGAGTAGTGACTAATCTTCTCATTATACATATCTTATAAAGTAAACGACCGATAAATGATGATCAAGCTCTGACCATATTTAGTGAATGAGATTAAAAACCACTATACATCGCATATAATTCACTCCTTAACAATTACACTTTAAACCTTTGTTTGGTTTTATGAAGAGAAATGAGAAGAAAAGAAAACACGCAATTCAAGTAATGAATTTAAATTACACCTTAATCCAAATTCATTACTTTGTTTATGTGTTTAAGGGCCCGTTTGGTGGTCAGGATAGGATATGATTGGATATGATATGTGAACAGGATATCAACAGGATAGGATAAGAGCAGGATAGACTCTTATCATATCCTGTGTTTGAGGTGCACATGATAATGACAGGATATGATAAGGAAAAATGTATCAGATTTATATTTGAATAAAAAATACATTTAAAATTGATCATTCTATTAAATTTAATTTCTTTACATTTTCATGAATGAGTCTATATTTTAAAATAAATAAAATTAATTTAAATTTTATTAATTAGCTTATTTTATTGTTTTGAAGATACCCTATATTTTAAATAAAATTATGCAGTTAACCGATTGGTTTTCACTTAGCTGTGGCACGTGATAATTAGCAATAAAAGTTAACTAAATTAAGAATATTATTATTTGAAAAGTAATTTATATTTGAATTATAAATTATTATATAAGTAGATAAGTAGTTTTAAATAATAGGAGATGAAAATAAAAAATTAATCTATTACTATTAAAAAATCAATATTTGTAATCAATGTTTTTCACTTAGTTGTGACACGTGATAAACAATAAAAATTAATTAAATTAAAAATATTATTATTTCAAAAATACTTTATATTTAAATTATTATATAAGTAGATAAATAATTTTTAAATAATAGGAGATGAAAATATTAAATTAGTCTATTATTATTAATAAATCAATATTTGTAAGTGAGTAGTCTATTTTTTCTATTTATGAATAATAATTTTATTTATTTTTTATTTTAGTTAAATTAATATTTTTATATTTATTAATTAATATTATTATAAATTATAAATTATATAATATTAAAATAAATTAATTTGGAGTTAGGATACCGAAAGAAAATATATAACTGGTATCCTATCCTACTCTATCCTAGCTCCCCCCTCAGGATAACTTTTACACATGATTGACAGGATAGGATAGAAGACAGGATAGTGTTATCATATCCTGCTGGTGCAACAAATAACAGATAACAACAGGATATGATTATTATCCTGTCCTATCCTATCCTATCCTATCCTGGTCACCAAATGGGACCTAAGTGTTTTCTTTCATTCACTTTTCTTCCTATTAAACAAAGCCTTGAACATGGAGGGTAGTGAAATGCAATGATCAAAGGTGAAAAATAGGTTCTCTCACAAAATCCAGTGGCAGAAACTGTAAATAGTATGACCTAGAAAAACGGGTCAGTTTCTGCACACTAATGCGACGGAGAGTAGTACAACCTGTCAACAACAACTTACAGCCTGGAAAGCCATTCACACTGTTTCAAAATTAATTAATTTAAAATAAATATTATTTCCAACGTGGCAACACAGGTAGTATAATTTAATTTTCCTTCCTATATATATTCTCCACCCATCGCTCCCCGCTTCTCCAGCTAAAACTACTCACCCCTCCTTCCTTTGCCTCCTCACAACAACACCATCTACCGAGTCACGACTCACTGAGTCGTTTCATAATGGGAAACTGCAAATCCTCCGATTCAACTCAGGTCGCCACGGCCAAACTCGTCCTGCACGACGGAAGGTTACAGGAGTTTTCATACCCAGTCAAGGTTTCCTACTTGATGCAGGCGTACCCAGCATGCTTCATATGCAACTCCGACGAGCTTGGCTTCGACGACGTTGTCACCGCCGTTGATGAGAACCAGGTGTTGCAGCCTGGCCAGCTTTATTTCGCTCTTCCGTTGAGCTGGTTGCGGCATCCTTTGCAGGCTCACGAGATGGCTGCATTGGCCGTTAAGGCCAGCTCCGCGCTCATGAAAAGCGCCGCCTCTGATAAATACGGTTACCGCCGGAAGCAGGTTATGTTCTCCGGTGAATGTGACGTTAAGCGTGAGTCTCCGGTGGATGGTTCAGGCGGCGGTACTGTGCATAGGTCGAGAAGAGTAAGGACCCGTGGCGGTAGTGCTGGTGGTGGGCAGTTTTCGGCGTTGATGTTGAGTTCGATACCGGAGTAGGGGTAGTTTCGGAAGTAATGTTAGACGGTGAATTTTTGTTGTAAATAGATTTTTTTTAAAACAAAAATATAAGATTTTGATGACTACAGCTGTTTGTTTCGGGGAACAATGAAAGCAATTTAGATTCACGAAGAGTTAGACAAATTGGATATTCCATTTGGATATTTTGACCACAGAGTCACATTTATTATTCGGTTCCCTTAAAATTGTGGTAATTTTTAGCATAAGTTTATTTTCGAGTGCCAGTTTTTCATTCTTAGTAGCAGATTGACCCAAATGATGAACAGCAAACAAAAGCGTCCAAATTAGTAGCAGTAGTTTGCCATTTAGGGTAATTAACTTACTAGCCTTATGCATGTATATATGTGTCCGTTAAATAATTAAATTATTTGAGGAAAGTAACATGATTATATAGAAATGTAAATTGAATAATAAGTTCATAGAGAAGACGAAGATATCTATTTATATGATGCATGAAAAAGACCACATCGTGTAGTGAGTTGTGACAAATTAAAGAAGAATGTAGATAACATCAACAAGGAATGAGGTGAAATATATTTATAAAACGACGGATCGGAACAGATTAATTCGGATCCATTTCTCAGGTGAAATAAACAAAACTGTAGAATATTAGAATGGATCGGATTGATGAACATAACCTTATCCTTATCTTGGGGGATTTGTAAATGGGTTAAAGGCCAAAGAGATGCGACAAAGAGATTCAAATAAGCATCCAAAACGTTCTTTCCTTGTGTTGGAGCTTTCAAATCCACATCATGCATGATTGACAGTTTAGGCTAGCTAGTAGCTATTGTAATTTCTACTATATAATCAAACAGTTTTGATGGCAAATAATGATTTAGTTAGGCGTGTAGGACTACGACGCGTGAGCTTGATACATTACATAGGATACCAAATTGTGTTAATTTTGAAGAGATTGATTTACCAAGGAAAATATTGATGAACACCTCTTATATGATTAATGTTTGAAAATTGAAAGCGCTATAAACTCTGCATGTCTGTAAAATACGCGTTCAAATATTGAAACGCCATAAATCACAACAAGAAGATTGTGTATTGATAGCGAACCATTGAAAAATTGAAGGAATTGTATGGTAGCGACTAGCGAGTGAGGCCAAATTGCGAGAAGGATTAATCTTGTTAAGCCAATGAATGGAAGCCATGTACAAAATAATGTATATAGCCAAAATGTGAAGCTTGATATTGTAAATTATATAAAAGATTCTCTAGAATCTGAGAATAAAATAAACTAGATCTCTATACTCAAATTATGATTATATTGTTAAATTAGTTAATATATGGCAACTTATATTAGTTTCCATATATTCATTCATTTATATGTTTTCTTAGTTAATTAGATATCAATATATTACTATAAATAATTATTAGTATTTTATCATTTACAACTAATCACAAAATATAGACACAGTTATATTCTTTGATCATTCTCACCCCTCTCTTTTTGTTTTCAATACCTTAGCTCAATATTGCACCTTTAGTTGTAGGACAATTTAGAATAAGATATCTATTATGTTCTTTTATAATAGCTTTAATTAATTAATTAATTTTAGTTACAAGTTCCAGCTGTTATTAGCTCTAAGTTCTAAAAGCTAAAGTTTTACTATACATTATGTATATTGTTTACGGATGCATAGAGATAACTAGAAAATTGAAGTATTTTATATTTCTTATTTATTTTCTTAGCTTTTACTACTTCTTAGGGTTTTTATGTTCTTTATTGATATAAATTATCATCTATTAATTTGTGGATAAAATGCTTCAATTTTCTAATTATTTATATTCATTAGAAAACAATACAAAATATACAGTGAAATACTGACATTTAGAACATAAGCAAATAAAAGATTGGAGTTAATAACTAGAATTATAAAGTTAATATAAAATAATATAATGTATCGACCCAAGAGTCAAAAGCCTAATAGAAATAATGTGATCTAGGCTTTGGTGATGATGAACTGAATTGGCCCGCTACTAGCCTTGTGATTTCATCCCATCATCATAGGTATAATTTGACCTATAATGATATGTTCATCCTCCATTTTTCTTTAATATTATTTTTTCTATATAATTTTTTCCTACCACGTAACTCGACATATATTTCACTTCTCTTTTCTTTTTTTAATCACTTTCGCAAGGTGATGGAGGAAAAGTGTCAAAAGTAATATTTCTAATTTGGCATAGAAATGAAATTATGGGCATTACCGGATCCAAGCGAAAGAGTAAGTAAGAATCAGAGTGGCGAGTAGGTAGAGTGGGTGTGAAGGAATTGCATGTTTACAGCTGTAATGGTACGGTAATAATCCAAACGTCGAATCATAACAAATTTGGATTGTAATGACTAGTGGATCTAATGGGTCCTCACAGTGATCGAGCAAAGTCCATCCCTGAGAGAAAGAGCATACCATACATATAAATAGGGTGAGAAGCTACCCGAATTCATTTCCAAATAAAATAAACATGCATGCATATTGGAAATTAAAGGTGTTTCATAAATATTGGTACTATCAAAGAGTGGGTACTAGCTAATGACATAACATGACAGACGCAAATGTGACAAGTCATCGTGTACTAGTACTACTGATGATGCTAATACATCAACCACGATGATGCTAATACATCAACGAATAATGTTTAGTACCCCATCCATTTCCACCTCCACCACTTCAAAATATGAAAAGAAGTGAGAGAAATAAGTGATATGATATGTGATGTGACAGGAAATGCAGAAAGAGATAGAAAAAAAAAAAAAAATGGAAAAGAGATGGAAGAGAAAGTGAAGTGTGAATATATCATTACTCTACATCAACTGCACCTCACCTGTTGATTTGATTTGATTAATGGTTTGCTTACTTTGGGTATGGCCTCTATTAATACTAGTAAGAGAGAATGAGTCAGAAACTTTAATTAGTAAATGAAACAATTTGGTTGATGCTAATTAATATGATGACAGGTTTAGTGCATGATCGTGCTCTGCAATGTACAGCTAGCTATAGCTATTGAATGTTGTGATGTTATGAGTTATGACTATATAAGTTGGGGCCAAGGATTTCAAATCAAATTCAATTTCTTGCTAATACGTGTGTTTTGGTATTTCCGTGGACTTTTTATGGATTTTTTACAAAAATTAATCGTGTAAACTAGAATAGTGGCAATGGCAAAAACAAAAGTCAACCACCAAAATTACTGAGTTTAACTCTGTAATTTGTAGATGTTCTCCAAATTTACAAAAAAATTTATTTTTAAATAAAATAAGAAAACAAAACCTAGACTTAATGTGGTTTGATTTTTATTTTCAAATCACATACCTTTCAATATCGTAAAATATCTCTCTCAAGTAGTATTTTTAAAAAAAATAATAATAATAAAGAAGTCTAGTGTGTTGGTGGATACTACCATTTTATTTGGCCAGGACTCTAGTTTTTCTGCTTGCTATTTTGTTTTGTTGTTCTGTCTTTAAACTTTCTCATTTACCAATAAAAAAAAATACTACCATTTTATCAAACCAACCTTTTTTTCTTTTTGTCAAACCTATACCCACAATTAAATGAATCATAATTGTGGGTCATGGGCCACGCAGCCAGCCCAAGACCGCAACCGCAATCCATAGTCCATAGATTTACGAACGAAATGGAAGGTTGACCACCCAAGATATATAGAACGAAATGGTAGTATGACGAAGGTGTGAATTTCATATGTTTAAAAAAAAGGATACCTATTTTCCGAAGCAACAAAAAAAAAATGATACCACACCTTAACAATTTCTTCATCATCCAAAGAATCTTCCTGTAGATTTCTTCATTAACGACATATTACTTATCTTTATTTGCAAGAATAGTAGACAACATATCATATAGAAATCGTATAACAAGTATAAACATTAAACTAGAAGTATTAATTAAAAGTGCAATTAAGCCTAGTATATATATTGTTTTTCACTTAATGATTAATATACAAATTAAACTAAATAGAAAAAAGCACTTATTGGAGCTAGGCTTGATTATTTAGTGCATTTATTTTACACACAAAATGATATCACATAACTAGCCCCGCCATAACATGTGAAGTGTGTTTGATCAAAGGCATTGGAAATAACATAGGGGCAATTATCATCAAGTTGTGTGTAGTTATTCAACTCACACTTTTCTGGAGGGGCATACGCTCTGCTGCAGCAGAGCTTCTGGTCACCGGCAGTGTAGCAAGCACTCTTGCAGCCGACTTTCAACCCTCCACTATCATATATAGCAAGCCACTCGAGGCAAAAACTCCTCATGTCTATCAAGCATTGTATTTCCTTGCACTTAAGGTCGAACGAGTAGATTGTGACAAGCAAATTAAAGTTGTATCTCATGTCGACCTCGTATGAGCATTTGCTCCCATTAGGAGCCAAGTTGAGATTCACCGGAGTTGCATGAGGGCTTGGTAGTCTATAACGACACCGGATTTTGTGAGTAGCGCAATCTCCAGTGTCACAATAAAAGCTGGAGTCGGTTGAGTTTCCTTTGCATCTGGTTCTCCCCCAAATTGTGCCCGACCATGAATCGGGGTCATCAAAGGTATATATGTCCTTGGACTCGAGCTTGACTATGGTGGGAATAATCGGGTGTCCTAACCGGGTATGAATATCTGGCCAAATGGTCTTGTGGCATCCATTTATAAGTTGGATATAAGCACCTCCAACAAATGGATTTGGTTTTCCCACAACATTTTTTATTAAAAAAAAGCTGAGGAAAACCAAAATCACGCAGTGTTAAAGAAGTAGATGGGTGAAGAGTGAAGATGACAACATACGTAGAATTGATTTCTAAAATTAGCCTATGGGTAAATTTGTGTGTGCAATGTGTGTGTGTGCATTGTGTGTATGGTTAAAAATAAATATATTTTAGAAATCATTAAAGAAGAATTATTAAAAGTGCAATTAAGCCTAGTATATATATTGCTTCTTACTTAATGATTAAGTACCCATTTGATACAAATTAAACTAAATAGAAAATAGCACTTATTGGAGCTAGGCTTGATTATTTAGTGCATCTATTTTACACACAAAATGATATCACATAACTAGCCGTGCCATAACATGTGAAGTGTGTTTGATTAAAGGCATTGGAAATAAAATAGGGGCAATTATCATCAACAAGTTGTCTGTAGTCATTCAGCTCACACTTTTTTTGGAAAGGCATACACTGCGCTGCAGCAAAGCTTCTGGTCACCGACAGTGTAGCAAGCATTCTTGCAGCCGACTTTCAACCCTCCACTATCATATATAGCAAGCTAGTCGGGGCAAAAACTCATCATGTCTACCAAGCATTGTATTTCCTTGCACTTGAGGTCAACCGAGTAGATTGTGACAGGCAAATTAAAGTTGTATCCATGTCGACCTCGTATGAGCTTGTGCTCCCGTTAGGAGCCAAGTTGAGCTTCACCAGAGTTGCAGGAGGGTGTGACAGTCTATGATGGCACTGGATTTTGTGAGTGGCGCAATCTCTAGTGTCACAATGAAAACTGGAGTCGGTCGAGTTTCTTGTGCATCTAGTTCTTGCCCAAATCGTGCCCGACCATGAATGGGGGACATCAAAAGTATAGATGTCTTTGGACTCGAGCTTGATTCCGGTGGGAATAATTGGGTGTCCTGACTAGGTATCAATATCGGGCCAGATGATCTCGTAGCATCCATTTATTAGCTAGATATAAGCACCACCAGCAAATAGATCTGGTTTTCCCACAACATTTTTTTATTAACGAAACGCCGAGGAAAACCAAAATCACACGATGTAAAATCGAGTCTAGCCCGACGAAGAATAAAAATAATATTAAAGAAGTAGATGGGTTAATATTGAAGATGACAACAAAGGTATAATTATTTTCTAATATTAGCGTATGCGTGTGTGCATTGTGCGTGTGTGGTTGAAAATAAATATATTTTAGTTTGTAAATTGAAATATTATTTTGGCTCTTCAAAATTATGGCAGCAATTGAGCTCTACACACCATCTTGAAAATTGTATAAGCATATAAACAAAATTGTTTGATCGAATGAGGAGTAGGTTATTTGAATTGTAAGATAACACAGTCAACTCAAATTCAGGTGGTAGTGAAGCACCCGTTTCAATTATCGTTAAAGTATGTGAAGTAAATACACTTGCTTCGGAAGATGCACCTAAACATACTTTCATATGTGTTGAAGAAGGTATATTTATTCTTATTAACTGGGTGGAATTGCCAGTTAGTTCAAGGTTTAAGAATGAGGATGGAATTTATTAAAAATGCAAAACATCTTCGTTAGCTAGCTTTTGAAATTTTACTGTGTTTTTCATGATTTATACCTTGTTTGGGTCAATAGAAACTATGAAGAAAGAAAACCACTAAAGAGAAAACACGTACTTCAATAACTTTTCCCTCCTTTGAAGGGTGAGAATAAAATTGTTGGGGTCCACAGATTTTGACCAACAACTAAAACAATTTGAAAATTAGAAATTATAATACATATCAACCAAAATTCAAAAAACATTAGTCGTGATGATTGTCGTGTATTAAATCCATTGTTTTTTTTTTTTTTGCTAATGTATTAAATCCATTGTGTCACTTAATATTTTCCTATTATGAAATACTTTGTGTCAAGTTTAATTTTAATCAACTTTAAAATAAATACACTCTTGTTTTCTATGCATGTTCATCTTCTTCTCATTCTTTAGTTAACATCGCAGTTCACTCATATTCACCAAAACCTCATGATTTTTACCTTATTTTCTGTTTCCCCTTCTCCTTTCTTTACCTCTCTATTAGATTTTGATATCATTTTACCTATGTCAAGATTGGATTTAGTACAATTAAGCTACCTCTTGTACGATTGATCTCCACTGCAACCGTACTGACAAGCCAGAGTACCACGAAAACATGAGCAAGAAAGTCAAGTGTGGATATTAGAATAATGTTAACTTCAAGTTTAATTATAACATCACAACTGATAGATTTTAATTGGATATTAGTGTAATATTGTTTTGTTGATTTTAAAAAATATTTTAGCTGTAAAACAACTTTTTTTAAGCATCAAAATAAACTCTCTATTATTTTTTGTCAAGCATTAATGACAATATCCCCGAAGGATATCTCAAGTGGTAAGAGTTAGGGACATATGGGTGGGGTGGGATGAAGGGTGAAGGGTCCCGAGTTCGAACCTGGAGGAGAGATTAATTTACTAACATTTCTAACAACTAACATTTGTCTATAAAAAAAAAAGCATCAATGACAATTAAATTGAAGCAAGTTTTTTTTCGAAATTTGAAGCCCATAAATCAGCCAAACTTAATCAATTAGAGTCAATGGAGTTTTGTTATTGGGCCTTACCAGCTGACCCAATAGTGTAGGGCTTTTATAAGACATAAAAAAAATGCTATGGTATAAAATGGAGTCCTCTTTGCAGGTTACACACACAGTGTGTCCCAAACCAATGAGCTTAAACCAGCTACACAAAGGTACCACCATTTCACTTCACCGATTTTTCATAGTTCGTGTTGTTCCTTGTGATCGAATTATGTTTTTCGATTTTCCCAGAATCTGGGTTTGACCTTCTTGTACTGTTTGTGCGATGTGGTGATTTCGAGTTCGATTTGATTAATGTTTAATGTTTGGAAGTGATCGATTTTGCATAGCATTTTTTTTTTCAATAATTTGGTTTTTGATTTTCTAATTGCCCTAATCATTCATTTTCTATTTTAAATTCACCTTGGTTGAAACTGTTAGAGAATATAGAACTATGATGATTTCAAATAAAAGGACCATACTCTGGAAGTTCCAAAATTACTATATACACTGTTGAGATTTGGTGTTCTTAATATTAACACATCTAAGTTATTTTTTGCAGTTTGTTGCTTTAAGGCATTTCATTGTATATGTTATGCTTTCAGATTGTGATGATGGTGATTTGGGTCTTGATGGTTCTGTGTGGGATGATTCGGATGACAAGCTGGAGTGCTCATCAGATTTGAACAGAGAGTGGTAGAGGAGGCATGACCAGTTCCATACGGTATTTGGACAATTTAGGAATAATTTCCTTATTGTAGTTTCTAATGTTTCATGTTGACTGAGTGGTTTGATATTCATTTTTCATTCTCCATTATATTTAGATTGGGTACCGAGATGGTCTTATAGCGGGGAAGGAAGCATCTGCACAGGAGGGTTTCAATATTGGTTTTAAACAATCAGTTCATGCTGGTTATAATTGGGGTGTTGTGAGAGGTGTAGCCAGGTATTCTGAGAGGAAAACAAAAGATGATTATGCAGTATATTTGAATTTAAATACAGTTACTGGTTCTCTAATATATTTCTTTCTGATTATTTGCTTCCTGTGAAGTGCTTTTGCTTTTCTTCCAGATAAGTTAAAAGAGAGGTTGGTTGAAACACTTGAAAGACGAGATGAATTCCAACAGCTGTATGAATCAGTGCATTCTTTGTCAACACCAGATGCCCTTAGATTGTTTCATGAAGACATCAAAGCACAAGACGCTTCGGGACAGAGTGAACACGTAGAGGATAGCTGCCGCATAGCAGGTTTGCAGGAACAACCTTCACACATCTCTCACTTGACAAATTATCGTGGAGAACTTGAATCTTTGATTCATGATTCCCCTTCCATTGACAGTCATTTACCTGAACCAAAATAAACTCTGATCTACCACTGATGTAAAACACTTAAGCCTAGAATGATAAGAGATAATGTTGTACTTGAGACTTCTGCTAAATTTGAATGCAGTTGAACTCAAGAAAGCAAGTTGAAAATACAGTTGTTTTTCAATATTTTTTGCATCAAATAATGAATGTAACTACTTTCATTAATCAATATAGAGAAGCATTTACCTTAAGGTGCCCTTATTTGGTTATTTTTTCTAGAGTTATTGTTTGTTTACAAGGTATGATAGTGTCTATGATGGTTACTTCTCATCATGAAATCAAACGCTGCTAGTTTCTCATGAATTCATATTTTATCCTGCAGAGAAAAAGGGTTTGTTTTATTTGATCTACACAAGTATTAGGTTACTAGGGTGTATAATTCTTGATGAGAAAGAGCTAGTTTCAAGTTTGCCAAGCGCTTATCAGACTTGATTACTTGATCAGCTTGGATACCTTGTTTTCCATGAACCTTTCTTTGGACCATATTCACACAAAAACAGAATCCAGAATAAGGGGGAGTTGGGATTAAAATCAGCTTTCCTTTCTGTGGAGCTCAACCACAAGAATTGAAACCTTGTGCAGTTGCTTTCCCACAAATGATCACATTTCAAAAGAAAAGGAGGGACTAAAACCCAAACAGCCTGAAAGATTCTCCTTTCTTAGTTTATTGTCTGCATAAATTTTTCTTTTTGCTTGTTCTCTCTACTTGTTTGGCATATGGTAAAATTTGAATGCAGCAGATATGAGGATTTCATGCATGCTCTATTTTGATGCAGAGGTGGAAATGAGAGGAAGAAATATAAGAGGAAAGAATAAAAGAGAAAAGAATATAAGCGGAATGGAAATGGAGAAAATTGGAATAAATATGATAATATTGCATAAGACGTAGTAAGATAACTAGGGGCATTGTTGTGTATTCTAGCAAATTCCCACGTCCCCCCTCCGTTTTCTTTGCATCTTTGAGAAGAAAACTGCCATGTACTGACAGTACTGTATGTCAGTTTTCATGCCTTTTTACCTTCTCATGTGTTATCCAAACACATAACAATTACGTTTTCCAGCTATTTTCCAACCCATCCACTTTCCTTCCTGGCAAAATCACCCTAAACAAACACAGCAGTAATGACAGAGGGTTAAGGGACCCTTTCTGCTTGAGCATTATTAGTTGTTGCTGCAAGCTACCAAAAAAACTCACAATACTGAAGTTGATTTGATTCCTCAACTCATCAATCTCCAAATTTATAAATTTCCCTCTCTGATTTGGATAAGGAACACGTTTTCCACTTACTTTGGCAGACTTCTGTTAAATGGCAATTAAGTTGCCTCGGTCTCCCTCATCAGTGGTTAAGAGAATAATTTTTGAACCCCTAAAAAAAATTGCACTTACCTCCCTATATAATTTTATTTTTGAACCCTCTGAAAATTTTTAATTTAGTTATAGATCAAGTTTTACACTTATTTGCACCAAAGACCCAACAATCCCTTACCCCCCTCTCTTTCACACACGTGTGACACTCAAAAAACATGCGATCAGGGGCGGAGCTACAGTGGGGGTTTCTCCCTGCTAGCCACCCTAAATTTTTTACATTTTATTAAAAAATAAAATTAAAGTGCATATCTCATATTTTCTCAAGTGAATAGCACCCATAACTCAACACTCTTTCTTACTATGTGTGGAACCTTGGTGTGCAAGTGATATTTTACGGTTATTCTCTTCGATTATTTGTTATGAATTTACGGTGTGCTACTTTTCTACTTCCTAATTTTGAGAGGGCATAAGTAGCTGTAGTTTTTTTTGTTGATTCTGATTTTTTTTTCTCTCGCCAAAATACCTATTAGTATCTCTCTTGTACTCAAACTAATTTTATATTTATTATGTTTATATAAAATTATTATTTATTTATAATTTTAATTTCCACATTCTTTATGTGGTAAAAAATAAAATTTTCTTATAAATCATATTCTTTATATCTTAGCACCCCTATAAAAAAACCTACCTCCGCCCCTGCATGCGATTATATTTTTATAATGACTTGTATAATTTATTAATATAAACATATTAAGGTTGTTGTTAATTATATTTTTATTGTTTGTTTAAAAATTTTAAACCCCTAACCCCAGGTCCTGGGTCCGCCACTGCTCGCAAGTAGTATCTCTTTCATATAAATATGTTTAAATGCACGTTTGCTCCTTATGGTTTTAAAAATGTGTGATCTTGGTCTCTATAGTATTATTGCTCTAATTAAATCATTTTCAGTTTTTTAAAAATTAAACATATATGGTGGTGCATACACCAACTTGTCATCCAATGTTAACGAAAAAAATTGATATGGAACATATTTTTTTACGTGAATGACTTAGTAAGAAAGATGATGTGTCCCAGATAAACTATTCATCTACACCTTTAACATACCCTTCACCTTCATCTTTATCTTCATCTTCATAATTCACTTCAACACAACCAATGCCAGATTATATCCTCTATTATTGGGAATGATGTTTTCATAAGCAAGCATTATAATTTATGATTGCATGATTGCTTAAGGCCCGAAGCACGTACACATGCTGACTGAAATATAATAATCATTGGTTTTTTACTTTGGAAAGCTAAATTTTAGACTAGTACATATCCTCAACATCAAAATGTTTACATGGATAACCTACAGATTTCAAATGATCCATTAGTTGATCCACCATGGAGTATATACTGGTTGAAACTTCATGATTTTTATCATCCACCATAAATTGATAGCAAACAACCATCGATTTCAATGGAACTAATTGGCCTGCACTTTTTTATCCCACTTTTCAACCATTATTTAATTTAACTTTATCATGTGTAATTTTATTTTATTATATTTAAATTCACTAAGTTTCATTAACACAGTCAGCATGTCATATCACCACTCGCTCGAGCTCCAGACTCCGGCGAGGACTAGCTTTAGACATTTTGCATTGATGAAGACGTTGTCCACAAATTTTTTCGGAAAGAGACTTAAATCAGACGACGAGACAAAAATAATGACTAATTTGAGGATTAAGCCTTATTTCTAAGACACTAAAAACAAAAAAGTTACAGTAATCTTTTTTTAGGGAATACAATATGCAATTTAAAATGTAATAGAGTAATAAAACAATAGGAAATCAATACTCCAAGATTAAAAAAAATGAAAATTATTAACAACTTGCAAATGAGATAACGATGACACTAGCTAACATTATGTGAAATTGAGTGACATCCAATATTTTTTTATTCTGTAGCAAAGTCGCTATTAACTAGATTTCATGGGTGCACGCGCGTAGATGTCAAAGTCAATAATTGTATAACGTTATGTGACACATTGACATTAGCTAGCAAGCATGATCCTGATCTCTCATGGTGGAAGGAAGAAACCAGATCTAAACAAAAAGCCAAAAATACAAAAAGAAAAAAGTGATCAAGAAATGCAAGATAAGTAGTGTACTACTAGTAGTAGTGGAGTGGAAGAAACCAAACCAAACCATCCAAACTCTAAAAGCAATGGGCGTGTGCGCATCAAAGACCAATGAAAAACCAAGAGCAAGTGGAAAGGGTGGTCGTGGTGGCGGTGGTGCGGCGGAATCTTTCCGGCGGCCGTCGTCAGTCATGGTGATGAACTTGGCCGGCGGTGGAATCAAGGAGTACAAGCAACCGGTCCCAGCTAGAGTTGTTGTGTCGGAGAATCCTGATTACTACCTATGTAACTCAGAGTCAATGTGCGTCGGCACGTGCATGCCACGCGTTCCTGATGAGGAGGTGCTTCTACCTGGCCGAATTTACTTTCTAGTCCCTCTCTCTCATTCTCATCACCAGTTGTCTCTCCCTCTCCTCTGTGATCTCGCTGTTAAAGCTAGTTCAGTGCTGGATAATGCAAATCCTTCTACTTCCACCACCACCAGCACAAGCTGTAAGCAAGGAACAGAGCCTATGTTCATCTTCAACGCCCTTAACTTTGACCCTTCATTCTGTTTTCATCGACCCTGACATGACCGTGTAATTATTCATGTAAGTCAATTGATTACATTGATCAATTTTTGTTATTTATCTTTCATTTTATTTTTAATGGTGTTTCATATATGATGATTTAACTAATTTGTCTAAGTAAGACCTTGGAATGAATCATTCATTCATTTTTGTGTAAGTTCAATTGGTTCTAAAACTGTGAATTGGTCAATTGGTTTACACTAAGATATAGAAAGTGAGTAAGTGTTCTAGAACTGTGAATTGGTATATTGATTTACACTAAGTGCATCTTTGGAATTGAAATTCGTTTGAAACTATCATGAGAAAGGATAGAAGTAATTGTTCCAAGACACATGAGAAAGTAAAAGAAAGGATTTTAGTAATTAATAAAAGGGTTAAGGATCATATTAGTCCCTGTGTTTGTAAAAACGTTTGATTTTAGTCCCTCAGTCAAAAAACCGTCATTAACTGTATTATAAACCGCCACTAACTGTACAAAAAACGGCCACTAATCGTCATTTTTTTGTTAAGGGACCAAAATCAAACACTTTTATAAACACATGACTAATATGACAGTTAACCCTTAATAAAATATAAGATATATGATGTGATATAGTAAGAGGATGAAAAGGGAATATAAAGAAAAAGATGATTAAGAGAACTTTGAAGGGCTAAAGTTAATGTGAAAATTACATGTTGAACGGATATCTATGTTTGATTATAGGTTTGTCACATGTGTTGGTGACTTCTGACTAGGTAAAAAATATGTTTTCATTAGATCATAAAAACTAATTTATATCAAACAAAATTTCCATGAACAAAAAAGATGAAGTTTTTCTATGAACCATTTTAGATTCGGGTAAGGAACAGAAATACATTTACCCTAAAAAATCTAAATTTGATGAAAAAAATGGAAATACATTGATTATGTAAAATTATTGACTTTGACCTCTACACCTACACGGATAGATACAACTTATAATAGGGGCTTCGCTCACTTTAAGGTTTTAACACAAATATTAGAAAACCATATTAATGAACATTGAACGAACGAGTTGGATGATTTAGTTAAGGAACATCTCATCTCAGTTAAGGTCGATCAGTCCTACAATGACTCACTTAATAACAAGTCAACGAGGCTGCCCAATGGAAACTTGCTCTTAGAAGGCTTATAGTGGGTCTTTCTAAAGACTTGCAAAGACATCTATGATGGACTCCGAGCTTATAAATACAAGTGTAGTTGTTCAATTACGTAACTTTTGCTCATAATGAAGTAATACTCTGTAATTATCTCTTTGTTCTCACACTAACTTTAACGTCTGAGTATATACTATAAGTACAATTATGTCGTGTAAACATAGTTTTGTTGTACGAGGTGAACCAGTCATGACCGAACACAACTACCGAAGGAAAAAGAACCACACAAATCAAAATAACTGAAACAACTCATATATAGAATTTTAAATGAATTATGTTATGTAACATTTAAACAATTAATAACCAAATTAATGTTTAAACAAATAATATAAATTAGTCATCAGCAGAGACTGCAATGCACCCGCTGATTGGTTGGTCCGGAAGGGTTCGTCAACACCAGCCATGGACCTTTGCATACTGGAGGACCCTCCTTCAGATTTAGAGATCCTAGTACTAAGGGATCGTTTAGCTATTACTTAGTTCTTTTGTTTCGGTTGTTTCATTTCCGATGTAGCAAAAAAAAAATTTAACTTTTGAAATGAATTATGTTATGTAACATTTAAACAATTAATAATCAAATTAATCAAATTAATGTTTAAACATCAATATAAAATTAGTCAGGAACTTTTCAAAAAAAGAAAACAATATAAAATTAGTCAATAAATAATAATAATTATTTTGTTAAAACTTTTGAAACGAATTATGTTAAGTAACATTTAAACAATTAATAATCAAATTAATGTTTAAACATAACATAAAATTAGTCAATAAATAGTAATAATTATTTTTAAAACTTTTGAAGTATTTTCCTATATATACTGTTATTTTTATGTATATATCAGTTACACAAACCACAATATACAATTTCATATAACACCATGTCAATATTTATGCAACCTTTCTTTTCACTTGCTTTGGCCTTATTCCTTCTCTCAGCTGAAGCAGCCACTGTGCTAGACTCGGTGGTTCCGCAACTCTCGGCAGAGGCCAAGGAGTTCTTAGACGCGCACAACTGGGCAAGAGCCGAAGTGGGTGTTGAACCGCTGGAGTGGAGCGAGGCGCTGGCCAAGGATGCGGGCCTGTTTGCCCGATACCAAAGGGACCGCTTAGGGTGTAAGTTGGCAAATTTCAGTCACAATAAGTATGGAAGTAACCAGGATTTGGGAGGCATGGGGTGGACACCAAGCGTCGCTGTGCAAGATTGGGTGAACGAGAAAGAGTTCTATAGCTACAGGACCAACTCCTGCGTGGCACCGAGCTTCCCATGTTGGCATTACACGCAGGTGGTGTGGAGGAAGTCAAAGCAGGTGGGGTGCGCACAACTCACGTGTGTTGTGGATAAGCTTATCTTGACCATTTGTTTTTATGATCCTCCGGGAAACATCAACGGGGAGAGCCCATACTGATGATTCTAATGCCAATGTCGCTTTATATTTAGCACGACACTAAGAAAGATTACTTTATCTCATACAAGAATTTTTTATATTAGTTTACAGAGTTATGGTTCATTCACGTTATTTCTTCATCTTAGCTCCATCTTTTTATTAAGGCTTAATACATCAGAAGGTCTCTAAAATTATAAAGGGAATCAGTTTCAGGGTCTGTAAAATTTTCGCATCAAATTGGGTTCCTAAGAAATTTATTTTAATTCAATTAAGCTAAAATGCTGTCAGATATGACTGTCAATATGGGCCAGCCCGGCCCATATGGGTCAGCCCGTATGGATTGGGTTGAAAACGGGTTGGGTTGCGTCAACCCGAGGTCTTAACGAGCCAGGAAAATATGAACCCAACCCGGCTCGCTACGAGCTCGCGGGCTGGCTCGCGGATTGAGTGAAATAAATATAAAAATAGAGAAATTGGATTAGAAAATGTTTAAAATGTTATAAAAAAATAATTTCAAAAAAATACTTACGGAAATTGGTATGAACACATAAGAAAGAGGTTTATCAACGCAATTATTTTTATCTCACATTTGAAATATAGAAAAAGAATTTAGTTTACAGGATTTAAGAACACAATTATTTTACTATCACATTTAAAATGAGATAACTAATATAATAACAATAAATAAATTAAAACACAAAAACTCGACTCAAATTTAAAGAAATGAAAATTTCTATTTTTTTATCTAAAAATAATCCATAAAACTAACCTAGAATTAAAGACAAATAAAATAATTTTTTTAATAAAAAATAAGTCTAACCCGACGGGTCGGCTCGCTTGACCCGCGAGTTGGCTCCTTTAACCCGTGGGTTAAACGAGCCGGGTTGCACTAACCCAAGTTCTTTTCGAGCTGGAATTTAACCAACCCAACCCGGCTCATTTAGCCAACCCGCGGGTTGGAACCCATATTGACAGCTCTACTGTCAGACCTCAATTTTCTCTTAGTCATCAATTAAACGTGACTTTTATAATTTTTTAATTAAAAAATTAAAAAAAATTCCAACTCAATTATTTAATCAAAAAAAAAATTAAAAACCTAATCTAATAATCCCTTAACTAAACAATTTAATAATCTAAATAATAAACTAATTTTATAATACAGAAACCCAGAAACACATAATCAATTTCCAGCAACATCTTGAAGAAACCAAGCAAAATCTTGATCCAACAACAAATGCTACCAGTAAGGAGAAAACATGCTACTGGCAGCAGCAACAAATTCAAAGGGTTGGAATTTGACAACACTTTGTTGCCTCTGACATTGAGACCTCCACCACGTTCCTCGCTCTCCCCCATTTGAAATTTTGAGTGACATTGCATGTTGTTTACTTGTAGCCTGATGCATATATTTATTATTTTGAAAAATATTTTCAAATTTTTAAATAATATATGATTTAATTGCATTTTTGGTCCCCCAACTTTATCCTTTCTGCGAAAACCGTCCCTAATTAAGAAATTAGCAAAAAAAACATCCTCAAAGTTACCCTCCGTTAACATATTTGGTCCCTTGAGTAATTTTCATCCAAAATCTAACGGTTTGAGGGACTAAAAGTGCAATTAAGTCAACTTCCTCACCATTGTGACCTGCACTTTTGGTCCCCCGATTTTCCATTTCGACAACTTAATTGCACTTTTGATCCCTCAGACCGTTAGATTTTCAATAGAAAATACTAGAGGGACCAAATGTGTTAACGAATGTTAACTTCGAGATGCTTTTTGCAAATTTCTTAGTTGGGGATCGTTTTCACAGAAAGAACAAAGCTGGGGGACCAAAAGTGAAATTAAACCATAATATATAGATATACGTTAAATGCTATATATATAATAAAATATAAATATTGTAAAGTAAGAGAATGAATTTAGAAATATATACATATAAGTAAAATTGACTTTAACAAGTATTAACTGCATTATGTTATATACTAATAGATGAATATTGTAAAGATATGGAATAAATTGTATATATAAAATATTTAAAAGTAAAATAAAATTTACCAAATAAAAAATATAACAAAAACTTGACTTGAACAAGTATTAAATTGTATATCTAATATATTGGTATAAAATTAAAACTGTTCAATTGTATTTCAAAATTTATAAAAATAATTTCTAAAATTAACAATCAGAATTATAAATAATAAATATTATTATTAATTCATAATTAAGTCAATCAAAAAGAAAATATTTAGAATTTTATTTAAATGAATTTCAAAACATTTCGTATTTTATATAATTTTATTAGAATTTAATTCAAGCGGTAATACTTATATGTACATATTTTAATTAATATTTAATAATTTATTAAAATATATTTAAAATTTTAACTAATAGGAAAATATTTTTTTTTAATTAACAACATTAACTGTGCATCTTAATATGTATGTTTTTTTTAAATCTAAATAGGTAAATATGAGAGGTAGTACTAATTATTTATTACTACTATTGTTGGAATTGATTTGCCTTGGCAAGTATAACCCGAAAATATGATACAATCATTTCTGGCATTAACAAAGCAGCTGCAACATTATTAGCATTTATGCGGTCAGCAAGTGTAAAAGGAAAATTCTATCAAATTAAAATTAGCATTAAAAGAAGATATCTCAGCCTTGAATGTCATAAGTCGTAACCTTTCCCTGCCATAAGTTTAGGTTAGGCATTAGATTAGCCATAAAGTTGCCCCTTCCCTCTCCTGTGCTGTGAGTCAACCTCTTGTAATATTTATATATGTACAATCGCACACACCGCCACAAGATACAATTTCAGATAACAACATAACGCCAAACCAAAAATGTTCCCGCATCCTTTCTTTGCAGTACTTGTGGCTCTGGCCTTGCTCCTTGTCTCATCACAAGCAACACCGGCCACCACAGATGGGGCAAAAGTGTACTTATTCGAGCACAATTTTGTAAGACGTGAGAAGGGTATTTCTGAACATCTGGAGTGGAGCGACAAATTGGCCAAGGACGCGAGCTTGTATGCCCGCTTCCGAAGGGATAAGTACCTGTGTACGCCAGGAATTTTTGACAAAAAGAGGTATGGCGTCGGCTGTAACCAGTGGTTGGAAGATTCCGTGAAGATTATGGACCCGCGCGAGGTAATGAGGCAATGGGTAAAGGACAGATTTTACTACAACGAGGGGAATAACTCGTGCGTGCCGGCGAATTACCCGTGCGGGGATTACACACAGATAGTGTGGAGGAAGACAAAGTATCTAGGGTGCGCGCAAGCCGAGTGTGGGCCGGATTATGGGGGTGTTAGGTTGAATGTTTGTTTTTATTATCCACCGGGAAATGTCCCCGGGGAGAGACCATACTGATGATAATGATGCTGCCAAACTAAGAATTTTATAAATCATAATCAATGTTAGTGTTGATGTTTTTTATATCGAAAGCTTAATCTCTGGACCTCCTTATCCCAATTTATACATCATTTAACTATTTACCACTTGAGCTATTATTCAAGGATGTAAATGTTGATGCTTAATTACCAATGTCCCGTGAGTTGACTTTCTTTGGTACTAAAAAGTTGCTTATAGTTCATGCATCCCCTTCAATGTGAAATTTTCATCACCAATTGGGATGAGAGATTGAGAGTTTAACGTAAGACATGTGGTGTGGCCAGCTCTATGCAAACACAAATTGGTTAAACGATTCTTGAACTAATGGTAAATTCAAAAGTTCCTTATGGAAGATGCATCGTGGACGAATTTGATGGTTTTGCTTCATCTTTTAGAAAAATAACGTATTTGCATTCACGTTTAAATCTCTCTTAGTTAATTCTACTCTCACAAAACTTATTGGGAATAACTTATGCTACGCTAAATTCTCATTCTAACATAAAAGTTTATCGCGTATTTAAATATGCATAAACTTACAAATTCTATCCACTTTCCTACACAATGTTAATTAAATAAGTACTTATTGTGGTACCTTAAGTCAGTTTAAGAAATAGTACCCAAAATGAGTTGACTCTAACAATAAATGCTATGTGTTAATGAGTCAACAACATTGATATATTCCCAATATTTTTTTAAATATAATTTCATTCATGAAAATAAACTTAATACTATTGTTTACGTGGTTTTTTGGTAAACAAATATCCTCTTAGTTCGACTAAAGGAAGTTTAGATTCGGGGTCCTTTTGAGAAAACGCTTTGCCAAAGTATTGTGTGTGTAAGTGCTTTTTCGACAACACCAAGTTGGTTTAAACAGAACTGAATTTCATTAAACACGGGTCAATTACAAAGAAATCACATATATCAAAATAACATAAAAACTACAAGAGATAAGGATCTCGACAGGGAAATGCATAGAAGAACTGGGAAATTAACAAGCTTAAATGCAAGAAAACTAAAGTGTTGGTTCTGCAACATACTCCTCCATCATCACGTTTTGCTCTCTGAGTCTCATTGATGCGGACGTTTAGAGCTTTTGGTGAATTTTCAGAGTTTTGAGTTGGGAACCCCTCTTTCTGCTGCTGCTTCTTCTATTTATAGTGCTGTTCCTGCCCACGTTCTTGGCGGTTTTTCTTAGATGCATGATGGCTTCGTGGGTTTTGAATTTTGGCGCCATGCCCCACGTTTAGCCGGTGGTCTTCGCGCACGTGACTTTATTACCGCGTGGATGGTTCTGAGTCGTGGGCAACCGTTGCTATTCGTGGCATCGTGGGTATATGCACGTGCTTGTAGTTGCTTGTTACTCGGTAACTGCCTCTTCCATTAAGATGGTCGAGATTTCTTCATCTGCTGAGTTTGTCGAGATATAGCTCTCACTAACTTGACTTTGAGGGACACCGTATGCTGAGTTGCCGGTTTCGCCATAACCCTTGTTGTCGAGAACTCACCTTTGCACCATGGTGTCGAGAGTCGTAGTGCTCGTAATTTTAGCTTAACAACTATTTACGAACACATCCTTTCACTTATAAAAAATTAGAGTGTAGCATAAGTAATTCTTGAAGTTAAGCAACCATCAGTGAAACAAGGTTTATATATATAGTTGTTCAATTGTCAAACTGTCACCATTTTTCCCTAAACTATTATTTAAATTAAGGCTTAATTGCACTTTTCATCCCTGATATATACCCCTTGTGCAATTTTGGTCCCCTTTATTTAAAAGGAGCAATTTTAGTACATCAAAGATTAGGATGTGACAATTAGGTCCACCGTTAGCTTCCATCCAATTTTAAACAGAATATTCTTATTTAGATTTTTTTTTTCTAATTACATCACCATGTTTGACACATCAGCAAATAAATTACAAAAAATTAAAAAATAAAACAAATTAAATAAAGAATGAAATTAAACCTATTGAACCCTAATCCCAATTTTCCCCAGCCACCGTCACTCTCAACTCCCTTGAACCTCCACCATCCACAACCAACATTTTCCTCCACCTTTGAGCATCTTCATCGTCCTCCCCTTCATCTTCACACACGTAGAGAGACAAAACCAAATCTAGAGAATCGATAGTGCATCTCCAAATAGAGAGAAAGCTAGATCGAACAGAGAAGGAGAAGCGGGGAAAGGGTGGACGCACAACAAGGAGAGAAACTTGATGCAAACTTTGATGGTGTGGGGATTTCAGTTTTGTTTGGCTATGGAAGGGAACCTTATGTTATGGAATTTCATTTGGTTGGAATTTATGTTCTGGTTCCAGAATTTATGTGGGTTTGAATCTTATGCAATTTTAGATTGGAATTTGTGGTGATGAACGGTTCCTCCTACTTGCTCCACCGACCCTATGCCTTAAGTTCCTGCCTTGGCTCTCTTCTAATTTGCTCTCCTTTGCCCAGTCTTTGTCTGTTATCCCTCTTTTCTCTTCATGGTTTTTATTCTTTCTCTCTTTTCTCTATTTCTTTTTATGTACTTCCTCATGTATGTATTTGGTTGAAGTATAGTTGATTTTTCTTCCTGGATTTTTTATAGCTTGTTGTTGTCTATGAAGTTGTTGCTGCTACTTCGAATTTGTTTCCAGATTTTTCTTGTTTTTTTTTGTTGTTGATTAAGTGCAGATGAAGATGGATGAAGATGGAGGTTGATTACAGATTAATAATTTGATTAGGATTAAAGTTAAATAAATTTTATTTCAAAAAAAAAAGTTAAATAAATTTTGATTTTTTGATTTTTGAAATATAATTAATTTTATTTTGTATTACGTGGAGTCCTAGTGGCATCTAAGTGGTAAAATGTGTGAGGGCCACGTCATGAATGAGCGCCACGTATGAAAAATCTGTTTGAAATTTAACGGAATCTAACATAAGGATCCAATTGTCACAAATTGATCTTTAATGTACCAAAATTGCTCATTTTAAACAAAGAGGACCAAAATTGCACAATGGGTATAGATCAGGGACGAAAAGTGCAATTAAGCCTTAAATTAAACAAATACTTACAGATTAATTCAATTTAATTACGCGAACCAGTTGAATCAAGTTCGGCGAAGGAGCAACAGTGACACTGAAGTAGTGATGATGAAGCACATGCCCCTAGCGCTGTCGTTCAAACAATGTCTGTCAATGTGCCAAACAATTGAAATCTACGTACGAACCATAATCCTAAAAACTTCAAATGCTTAAACTGAAATATGAATATTTACTCTTTTAGTGGTTTACTTATTTAAGGTGGAAACTATTAAACTTTTTTATATTAATACAGTTTTAAAATTACAGTTTTTTTAAATGTTGGAAAATATATTATTCAAAAACAATATCTAAAAACAATATTAAGATACTGAAAACTAAAACTGCAACCAAACAAGCCATAATCTTTATACACCGAGTGTAAGATTTCTTTACACAAATATTTAGTGGTATTTCACCACATTAAAAATTAAGTTTTTATGTTAATTAAAATAAGAATGAAATGCAATTATTTCTTCTATGTGACTTAAATCGATTAGATATTAGTGCAAAAATAGTTTACACTGTTTATGCTCCAAAATTATTTAAACATAATCGTTCATTCGTTGTAGTGGTTGTACCAAAAAAAAAAAAACATAATCGTTCATCCATTTTTTTGTTGATCCATTTTTTTTTTTGTCAAAGAATCATAGATTGATATTCAAAGGATGCCCAACGACACTTACAAGAGATATACTTACATCAGTGAGACTACTCTCAAGGACTGAAATTACAATGCATTATAAATAAGGGTGTTAGTTTGTCGATTACTTGTGTCAACTTGACTGTAAATGCCTTGATTTTAATGGTTGATCCATTTAAACACCTGAATGTCTCTTTTGGGCTCATTGTAATAGGTGCATTAAGCCCAATTAAATTACTGCCATCACTAGGCTCATTCATCCTTTTTTTGGTCAAATCTCATTCATCCATTTAAATACCTGGATGACTCTTTTGGGCTCACTCTAATTGATGAATTAAGCCCAACTAAATTACTGCCATCACTATAGGCCAAGCCTCAACAGAATAAATCCACTTTAGATATTTCTTTTTTCCAAGGAATTTTGTTTTTTTGACCAAAAAAAAAAAAAACTAAAAAGCACTTTTGGCACCTGATGTTTCAAGTTTGTGCAAATTATGCCCCTACTCTATTTTTGTCGATGTTTCTACCCTTCATGTTTTCAAACAGTGCACCGTCTACCCCTCCGTCAGTCAGACGTTAAAAAACTAACGGAAAGAACTGATTTGGCTTTTTTTTAATATTTTTTGGACCTATCACGTGGAAATTACAAGTGAAATTGAAAAAATGGGGCATGAGAGATTCAAACTCAAGACCTGTAAGTAGCAAAACATGCATTTAACCAGTTCAGTTACATACATAATTGATATATACATCAAACAAATTTAATTTATATCATTTCCTTAATCATCATCAACTTCATATACTCATCTTCATCTCTCCAATCCACTCAGGAACCTCTCATGAGAAAGCCTGACTGACGGAGGGGTAGACGCTGCACTGTTTGAAAACATGAGGGGTAGAAACGTCGACAAAAATTGAGTAGGGATAGAATTTGCACAAACTTGAAACATCAGGGGCAAAAAATGCTTTTTAGCCAAAAAAAAAAGGAATTTTGTTTAAACTAATATTTCATTTTTAGATTTTTTTTGGTAAATTCTGTGGTACCGTGAATTTTTTTTTTGGTGTGGTACTCGTATTAAGTAATTTAATAGATTATTATTATGTTATTCAATGTAAATACTACATATTTATATTTTACTTTACTTATCAATTAACTTTATCTTATGAAATTCATTTTTTAATGAAAAATGAACGAGTAGTGGAAACAAATGATGGTGATGGAGATGCGCGTAAAATGACCATGATTAATCGATGAATAAAATTCAAAAAACACAACTTTATCTGGCTTAAGGTACCACAACAAGCACATTTTTTTTTACTCTCCTCTCCAACCAAAAACTCTAGCTCTTACCACATGAAGTATTATTTTTAGATATCTAACTATTATTAACATCTTATATACACCATATTATATATTACATATAGTTTTTATTTTTTATTCACTAATTCCTACCCCACTTTCTCATTATTTCATTTCCAAGAATATTTTAATCTAACAATCATTTTTTCAAGAGTCACTCATTTAGTTAATCCCTTGTTAAAATTCATGTAACCCATATTAAATTGGAATTAAGTAGATCCACCCCACATATAAGAAAATGTTAAAAAAATATTAAATATAATCTTAATAGTCTTTTGTATCCAAATAGCTTTTCTCCACTCGTGACTTCAATTATTGCTGTATTTACAGCTGCACACACCACAACCTCTGATAACTTCAAACCAAAAATGTTCACTTATCCTTTCTTTTCAGCCCTTGCGGCTCTGTCCCTGTTCATTGTCTCAGCACAAGCAGCCACCGCGCCGGCACCGGCGGTGCCGCAGCTCACGGCAGCGGCCACGGAGTTCTTAGAAGCGCACAACCAGGCAAGAGCCGCGGTGGGTGTTGAGCCGCTAGAGTGGAGCGAGAAGCTGGGCAAGGACGCCAGCCTGTTTGTCCGGTACCAAAGGAACAAGTTCGGGTGTGGATTCGCGAATTTGACCGACAGCGAGTACGGCGGTAACCAGATCATGGCGGGTTCGGTGTCGGTGGCGCCGCGCGTGGCGGTGGCGGAGTGGGTGAAGGAGAAGGATTTCTACATCCACGCGAATAACTCGTGCGTGGCGGAACATGAGTGTGGGGTTTACACGCAGGTTGTGTGGAGGGATTCGAAGGAGGTTGGGTGCTCGCAGGCGTCGTGTGTGAAGGAGAAGGCTAGCTTGACCATTTGTTTCTATGATCCGCCGGGAAACGTCGTCGGAGAGAGCCCATACTGATGAAGAATTGATGATGGGGCCTGATTAACTACTCTGCATTTAATAATGTGTCTGTGATTTGGAATAATGCTGTGTTTTTGTTAAGATTAATTAGATGGGTAAGTGTAATTGCGACAGGGGTCGTTAGCTATCTCCAATTGTCAATGTCGTGGCATTAAGTTATGAAATTGAGCAGTATGAGCAAGCATGGCAACAGAAAGATTACATATGGATATTGTTGATGCTTAATTAGCTAGTCACTTTATCATGTACAATAATTAGCTCATCTCATCTCATAATTATGAGTCGTGACTCGTGAGTTCGATTATTGCTCATGAGAATAAAACGTATTTTATCATCATTTGTATTTTTTATTATTAATGTGGTCTTTTGTGCCACATTTTGCAAGTATTTTATACATCCCTTTATTTAAAATGAGAACTGCTTTTTGGCACAATGACACTTTTGAAATGAACGGTGAAACAATAAATTATCCAAAAGTTTAAAGTTGTTGAATAATCGTCATATGAAGATGATTTTTTTTTTGATAAGCATATGAACATGAATAATTTTATATTGTTGTTTTTAATATGAACTATTATAATCATGGATCAAGATTCTCTATTTCTAAATGTTTCATTTCTTATTTCAACTAATGAAATTATATCATGTTAATTATAAGTGGTTTCTAATTGACATGGTACAATTTTATTGATAATGTAGTGAATGAGACCTCATTTTAGGATTAAAGATTTTGCTTATAGAGAGAAGATCTAGAATGAGGTCGTTCATAGAGAGTTTATTAGAGTCTTCTTTCAAAACTGTTCCAACATAGCTTGTATAGTTTGTATTTTCCTATTTTTATTTTTTTTTCCGGTCTGTATACATACCTATATAAGATTTTTGGACCACTTAAATTTAAATTTAGGTTTGTACTTCTATATTGGGCTACATAAGGTTATAATTGTGCTTAAGGAAATGATTTTGGCCTAATAGGGCTATACATGGTCCATTAATGAGCTCTTACTTAATTTAGACCAACTTGAGCCTAGCCTATGAGCATGTGGCTGCCCCTTCCCTCCTAATATATAAGGGGAAGTCTTTGTATTTTCAATGTCTTTAGTCATATTTTGAGAATTCAATGATTATTTGAGAGCATAGTTTCTCTCTATTACCAATGCTTATTATCCATATTCTTTGCAAGATGATTGTGGTACATACGGCTCCACCTTCTTCCCTTTCCATTTGTTTCTTTCTTCTAGACAATCGCATAAAATGTGAGGTATTAACGAATGAAGCGAGGTAACACACTCCCGTTGGTATGTTTCATATAGCAGCCAATTATTTACAACCGTTCACTGCATAATCTTACTGTGGCAACTACATCAAAACATTACAAATGCAAAATGCTACACATTGCAATATAATACTTTGCTGTTGCTGCTTGCTACCCTCTCTACTTTGTACAAAAAGAATTACAGAGCAAACAATGCAGATCATCTCCCCCACTAAGAATTAACACTGCCAAGTAATCATTTTAACACATCCTTAGATATGAGATATCGAAAAGTGAAGTTATGGGGAATCCATTCTATGCACTTCCGGGATTTTGCAAGCTGATGGCATTTTTTAACACTCTTTCTCAGTGATTCAGGTAGGGACTCTTGGATCATCTCCATAACACCACCAGGACACATATCTGAGTCCTTGGTGAATGTCTCAACAAGCTTTGGTACAAGTACTTTTTGGTCCTTGCGCCGTACCCCTAATGTAGCTCGAATGTACTCGTCCTTTGCAACTTCTAGCTCTTGAAACACCCTCTTTGGTGTGTATACACGTACCTGGCAAAGGTTATCAGAAGAATCTGTCATAAACAAAGGCACATAAACAAAGTTGCATAAACAAGATTAGTATTAATGAAACTATTACAGGTCAAAATTGCCAATGTATTGCCAAAACATGTATCAAGAATTCTTAGCATCAAGATTTGAAAAAAGGAATCTGCTAGAAATGTAATAAAACTGTAAACAAGATCAGAATTGGGAGAATACCGCTGGATCAGAATGGTTTCCTGAGCAGAGTGCAAAGTGTGAAAGAGGCTCAGGATTCTCAATTGCATATGTTTGACGCCCATCTCCACTTCTGAATTTTGTCCTTGAAGAAAAAAACATGCGTAGCCACTACAAGAGGAACCAAGTTTGAACAAGTTCCCAGGTAAGTCACTAGTATAAATTATAGGATTAAAAAAAAAATACATTGCATATAGAGAAAATATTTTGGAAACATAGCTTAATGGAACTTCCACAGTTTCATTATGTTTATCTCTTTTTTCTTATAAACTTATAAGTTATAACATGTTTGTATGAGCTTTTCTTTTTGTCAGAATTAATCCTGGCACCTAGAAAGCTTGTCTGCAGAATTGAGTTTGACTTTTGAATCAACTGTAGAACGATTTTGGAACATGCTATTAATTATAGGGAAGTGGTTGGGATCATAGGTCTACCTGTCCAGGGCGAGACATCCGGCACCTAAGTATTGTACTCTGTATTGTGTCTGCACTGACTGTACGACCACCAACATTATATGCAGCCTGCAAAGACAAAGCAAGCAGTTAGACCTAAGATTTCATCCTTCAATGACTTTGAGCTGGCTTCTACTCTCAGTTCTTACCTTCAAGAGAAGAAAGACTCTTTTCACATTGTTTTGTGGAATCCCATACGCCAAAAATGCCTATTAGAAACCAAAGAAACAGACTATTACACAACTAATCAAACATGGGAAAACATTGAGGGGAAACATTTTTTGATGATATGAATTACATGCATAACCAAAGCATTGTGTATGTTGATCCAGAAAGCTAGCTTCTCCTCATGTTTTAACTTCCGAGGATCTACTTCTTCCAATCGACATATAAGCGACCTGAAACAACATAAAAAGACATGTCTATTAGAACTCACATCATAGCAGCTATGTACAAGTTCTAACATGAGACCTTCATTAACTTAATCAGATTTAATAGCCTCACCTGAATTTCTGGTGCAACTTCTCTATATCACCCCATTTCAGACCCTCTCTATAAATCCAAGATACTTCAACCATGGTGCTGTATGGCCCGCTAAACTCCTCAACTCCTTCACCATGGAAAGAATTGTCCAACCGTGCATCGAAAGATGAATTGTTCCTGAACCCGGGGCTCCACATATCACCTTGATCTCCAATAGAAAAAGCACTTGGTGAGGACAAGGATGAACTGGGAGATAAAAGGCCAGGAGGAAGTGTCATAGGAGGGTCTGCAAGCTTGCAATATATAGCTGATATGCATTTGACCATATCCTCAGAAAGTTTATTAGGTGTTACTGGAAGAACATGATCAGAGATTCGGGTACCGAGATGTTCGGCAAGACTGATTATATTTGATGAACAGCCACGGGCATACTGTATAATAGAATCAACTGATCAAAGTCAAAATCTACACAAAAATAAGGCCTCAAGACAGATAAATCTTTGAAACTAATGCTGATAAAGTTGCAAAGAGAATTGGACCTAATAGAACTTCACTACCAAATACAGGACACATTGTCATGTTTTCGTTAACAACAATGCTAAATGTTGCTAAAGAAAACTGCAAGAAATGCCAGAAACGCTGATGTGAAAAAACTAAATGAGTTATTTGGCGGAAATCATGAAGGGGTACTAGGGATAACTACCACTTCTTGTGTTTTTTTATTGTAACTTTCAGAATTTTCCTTTCTCCAGAAAATGGTAAAAGAGAAAAGGCAAGAGTTTCACAGTCCCCTCTATGATAAGTATTTTATGATTGCTTTGCAACAACTAAATCCGACAGGAGCTAAACCGCATATATAACCAGGTAAAATAATCTTCCAAGAAACTATAATTACCTCCATCATTGACAATGGTTGCGAATGACAGGCACGCAGAGATTTAGCTAAAGGTTCTGCTGGAGGAGATGATCTTGTAAATGCTGAATACTGAGATAATGAGGAATGGCAACGATAAACACCAGAATCTAAGTGTTTTTCTTCTGGCCAACCTCCATTGCATTCTTTCCTCAAATTATCAAGTTCATTTCTATCATGTTCCTTTCGCATTGCCTCAAGCTCATGGTCATTAGATTGTACTGTAGGATATTCTTCTTTGGTTAAGACCTCAGGCAATGAAGCCTTGACAACTTGTGCTCTAGGAGTTGTTAGAGGGTACTTCAAGCTTTCCTCCTTGGTAGGAGGAGATACAGAAGATAGTTGTTGATCGAAAGCTTTACGGTACAAGGAGAGAAGATGTTGTTCTAAGTACACAACTTCCATTTCTAACACCGCAATTTCCTTGATTAATTCTGTGGCTGGCTGAATTGCAAAAGTAAGAAAAAAATATAAACTTTATCAAACAGAAGCATAAAACAATGTAAATTATAACAGGCTGCACTTATGATTCAAGCTACAAAACTATCCACCTTCAAGCTAGCATGAACCGGCAAAAGTTTTCAAAACTAATACATATTAGTAACATCAATGTTCTTTTAATGCTTTAAAAAGTATATACAAAAGGTTCCATTCATACAGGATAAGTCACAGCTGTTGAAAATTGAAAAAAAAAGAGAGATGCAAAAGCAAATTTATAGTGTAGAAATCCATTTAACTTGTTGCTACCTTGGGCATAATCATTTCACTTGAATTAACTAGAGATGGAGATTTGTATCCAAGTGCCTTTTCCAACGTGCATCTAACCTCAAATTGATCTTGTAATCTTCTCTCTAGCTGGAGAGTCTGCCACAAAGTTAGTTTTTTCTCTCACAAATTAATATGAATGAAACAGACATAGTAATTTAACATAAATATCCTGAGGCACAGGGCAAAGCAGAAGCAATAGTATCAAAGTCACACTCAGGGGATGTAAGTAATATAGCATGTTTGGATCAACTTATTTTCCCCGAATCAATTCTAACACCCAGAAGCTATTCACATAAGCTTCTCCCTAAAATTGATTTTGACTTTAGAATCGATTGTAGAATGATTTGAATTTCCAAACATGCTAGTGGACATTAATGTATGCAACACAGTAATAAAACAAACCACAAAAACAACATGACCAAATGGGCCAAAGCATAATAAATATGACTTCAGCGAAATAGGGACCAAAAGAATTATGAGGAGTAATGCTGGTAATGGTAATAGTACCTCTTGCTTCAGAGTACTGTGGATTTCACTTGTAGGGGCTCCTTTTTTCCTAGCTTGAGCACATTCCGTGATGTAACCCTCATCCTGGAATAAAATCAAACCCATACTTGAGGGATGAAAATCTTGCTGACAAATCAAATTTGTTGTGTGTGTGGGGACTACAGAGAATGATATCATCAAGATAGACCAACCATTAATGTCTAAACAGTATGGAAGAATGGATTAATGATACATATAATGTTTGCAAAAATCAAGACCTTGTTCATCCATTTAATATTTAACTTTGGAAAAACATAGTTTCTATGAAAATTCTGGCCGTACATGTCATTCATGATATAGAACTGACAAAGAAAATGTTAAATTTCATCATCGTACATGCTTAAAAATGTAAAAGAAGAAGAAGAAAAAAAAACTAAAAGTAGTTGAGTATACCAGCTTCATTCGTTGTGCTGAGACCTTAAGGCTTTCTGCATTATCATTTTCAACTCTGTTCTTATCAGGAACACTGCCATGTAGAAAGAACAGAGAAAGTAAAGATGAAATTCCCTATTTTCACAAATTTTAAGGTAAACTAGTCCCAGAAATGAAGAATGAAAATTGCAGAGGATGCAGGGTATTAATTGTAAAAGCTCTGTGTTCCATTTTTCTAGAAAACAAACACTCAATGGTTTCATGAGTGGTTTCATGATTAGTTTACAAACAAATGAACAATCAAAGAACCTTTACCTGTTTGAACGCTTGTGCCTTGGAGTGAAACTCAGTCCCAGCATTATATTTTCACATGACCCTTTGCATTTCAACAGAGCAGAAGCAGAGGTTCCTTCCTGGAAGTACCCACAACGTGATCATTTGTTGCTGCTGACACAGGATTTCTATCACAGAACCATGAATGTGGAGAAAAGATTGTCTTTTGACCAATTGAGACTTCTCTTTTAAGACTCTCCTTGGTTCTCAGTTCTCAGTTCTCACTCACTTCTAGTGCTAGCTACTTGCCTTTGTAAAGGGATGATGGCCTTTTTGCATTTGCGTTAAAAGGAGATATTGGAGTTTGCTTTAGCTCAAGAACAAGGCTTTATAGAATACCTTTGACAATGGTGAACGAGGGGAAAATGTCAAAGCATAAAAAAAAGTGGACAAATCTTACTCTAAAGTCTATGAGATCCAAGGTGTGACTAACGAGAAGATAATAAATAGTAGTATAGTACTTGTAGCTGAATTGTTATGCGATGTTTGGATACCTCTACACCCAACAAAAAGGTTAGGACTAACTTAAAGCATGGATAATGCACAAACGTAATTATTATATTATGAAGTTCAACTTTTTTTATTAGAAAAATTGTGGGACGTCAACGATGGAACTCTCAGCCGCTTGGTTATAAAGTCTTCAATACAATGTCAAAATCTAATTATCTCGTAAGCTTAAATTCTGCAATACAACGTCAATGTTAGCGTGAGCTGAAATCATTTAAAAAAATAATTCCGGCACATTAATATTTCATCAAGAATTGATTTTACTTTTACAAAATTGATTATGGGTTACCCAACAAAAAAGCAAACATACACAAAAGTTGGCCACATTGGACTCATTGTATCAAAATAAACACATCAAAGTGCATGTATGTATGAACAGAAACCTATTTCTTTTCAACATTCTATTGACTTCTCTCTTTGGAAACCAAGTGGCCAGTGGGAGTTGGTGACCGTCCGTCCTCCCTTTTGTCTCATTTTGCATCCATCATTAATTGTAAGATAGAAATCAAGCCATTTGATTTGGTTGAAAACAATGTAGACAAAAAAAAATTGCAAGGTCAAAAATTAGATAGTGACTTGTTTTTTATTGTGATAGTGGTAAATGGGGTAGAGTACACCATCAATATTTTTTAGGTATCTTGGAGCAATCTTGTACAGTGATAGTTAGAGAACTAGAGAAACCTCACTAAAATTCTTCATATTTATAGTGTTACTAAACATGTAAGTAGTACAATCTATGTGTATCATGAATTAATTAAACTTGTTTCTAATATCTGTTTTCCCCTACCTGCTTAATTAAATGAATTTTGTTTTCTTTTTTCCTTTTAATTTTTAGGCTTACTTTCTCAGACTACTCTAGTTTTGCAGATTAAAAACAGTGATGAGAAAACAAGTGACTAGGTAACAAAACACTGGGTTGCAAGAAAGAAAAGCAAGGGTTTGCCTCAAAAGGGATGAAAAGCAAGGGATAAAGGGCTTTGGATGCTTGAAAGGAATAGAGATCTGTGGGGTTTCTCCTTGTCTAACAAAATGGCTTTTTTGGGGGATGACTTTGGGAGATTCCCATATTGTCCTTGAGTATCAAAGAGATTACCGTTTGTCAAAGAATCCACAAATATAATATAGTAATGGGGCTTGACCTTTTTGGTTCCAAAACCAATACAAAAAGAAAAGGATGATAGTGCTGTTTTATAAGGCAACAATGATATATAGACACCTCATTTTCTAAACACTTCATTTCCACTCATTTTTATTTTTATCTCTCTCATCTTATCATCTATCACATTTCATATTTTTTATTTTCTTCCTATCTCTCTCCTCCTCCACCTCTCTCCACCTCGGTTTAGAGGTGTCAACATAAAATTATTCTTTATAAGGTGACTCCAGTTCTAGCTTCTTGTCGTCACATAATACCTACTAGCAAATAAAGTTTCTTTTTTCGCTGCACACTTGTGTACACAGGTAAAAGAGAAAAGAAAAGGGAGTATATGTTAAAAAATAAAGCAATACAAATTGTAATAATAGGATTAATATCATAGGAAGATAATCCTCACTTCTTAAACTAGTTTAGTAGAATGAAGTCTCTCATAATATAGTATTAGTGTCTAGTTTAGATATGTTAAGTGGATATCACACGCATATGTGCTATCCGCAAATATTCATTCTTACATGTTTAGCTTTGAGGTGAGATAATGTATTGAGAAATCTCACATTTTATATGATTAAGATAATTTTTATATATAAGAAAACAATTCTCACCTCTTAAATTACATGTTTTGGTAGAGTTGATTAAACCTCCCAAATTCGAATAATAAGTGTTCACTTGCTATATTATCTAATGAAAATCATGTATTGAAAACTACATGGGAAAAAATGATTCATGGAAAACAGAACCAACATCTCCTTGAAATGCTACAGAAAAAGACCCGTGAACTTCTCTAATAGACATGGCTGTGTTGAAACACTTTCGCTCTAACAAGGTTATCAACTTTCCTTATAAAGGAGAATATGCATATCGGCATATGGGATTGCATGTAGGTTATCACCAAAGTACCGTGTATGTTTGGAACAACTTTTATTTCATCAGAATCAACTCTAGAACTCAGAATATATTCATATAAACTTCTCATTATAATTGATTTTGGTTTGATAATCAAATTATAAAAGAGTTTACAAAATGTAATTAGTCTCATTGTGGACTGAGCAACAATAAAACAAAATGCAGGGTTCTTATTTGGACGCATCTGTTATTTTAAGCTTCAGCACTGCAGAGTGGAAATTTCTAGTCCAAGCAAGTAATTAAACAAATGAAACTTGTATTTTATCTTCTTATCGAAATTGCATACAAGTCAGAATGACGATTTTCAATGCATAAAAATACCACTATAAAAAGATAAATGTATATAGTATATGGTTTCAGATCAACTCAGGGGATCAATTTTCAAATCAATCTGACAGACATGCTTCCTAGATCCATGTAATTAAAAAAAAATAGAAATTAACACTGCTTGATTAAGAAACAGGATTACAAGAGTTCAAACTTTGGCATCCATATAATAAGGATCTAAGTTCACATAGTTCTATATCACAGAGATCCTTCCTAAAACAACAAATAAAATCAATTTATAAACTGTAAACACAATATGAAATGGTAAAATTGTTTACTTACAGAAAAGTTAAAAGGATTTGGCTGTGTCTTCTGCATATATAGACAGATAGTTACTTATTTTAACAGATGGTGGTGGACAGTTTTTGGCTGAAGTGATAAGAGAAGACAAATTAGAAGTTATTTGATCATACGCAAGCTAGTAAGTTCAGAAGAAAGAAACTTGTCTTTGTTGCCAGCTATATTATATATTACCTGGTCTTGTTTGTTTGTTTCCATATTAGAACCAAAATAATTTTGAACACACATCGTTAAAACCAAATTGAAGATGGTTTTCATATGATAGTAGACCTGTCATAGTCAGTTTGTTGTTGATTATTGTGTATTTAGTCTTTGATTATTTTTAGTCAAGTTCTTAACATGGCAAATGGCCAAATGGCCAAATGTCTATTACACGACATGCGCATTGCACTGCATATGTATGAAAAGTAAAATTTGAAGTATAATTATACATATATAATGATCAAAGTTAGATGTATTTGGATAACACATTTGGATATATTTATGCAAATAGTGAATTCTGTAGGGTACTTTAGGAAATCTGGTTGTGTATCACAATTGATTTTGTGTACTAGAGAAGCTGAGATTTGTACCTTCATCTCATAATTAATTTTGGAACTATAATCAATTGTAAAATTATTAGAATTTGAGAGATCCAACTCTATCTCTAAAGTTAGCTTAAGAGGTGCAGGTTGTCTTCTTAGGCTATGTTTGTTTTTCTGTTTGACCCCTTGGATGTGCTTTTGGTTTGTATGTAACACTGTGCCATCATGTTTGAGTAATTTGAATCCACTTTCACCTTAACTCACTTTTGCCTTAAAACCCACATTCAGCCAACTTGACACAACCCTCACTTCTACTTTCAGTTGGCACCGTTGGGGCATTAATTAAATACAACCCTCACTATATTAGTTTATCCAACTGAAATCCAAACACACACACTTATTCAGTCATCTCGATCATATCTCTAATGTGAGACTTCTCAACACTCCCCCCATATCCAGGGCTGAATATATAAGAGTGGTATCTACTTAGTAGATCTAGGATATGTTCTACTACCGTAAAAGTTATTCAAGATGTGAACATTGTTTTCCCATATATAAAAGTTACATAAGTCATATCTCTAATCAGTACGGGACTTTTCAATTGAGATGAAACATGCGAACATACAAAAATTGATTCTGACAGAAGAATCAATTCTAACTCTTGCAAACATGAAACCAAACAAGCAATACATAGTCTGTGTTGTCCAAATTATGAGACAGTGTTGTGTCCATAATGTGAGTGGTGATTTGGATGTTGCAGCGGCGTCTTGCTTCTGATAAGGGTGCCTCGAGTTGCCAAAAGCTATATGCAGAAGTCGTGTCCAGTAGCTAAACGTGTGGAAGAAAGGGACAGTGTATGAATATGGACACACATAGCAATAGCATTACAAACATGCTAATAGTGGTTTTGGTTTTGGAAAGGCATAGTAGAATCCCAATTGTGTGACAGAAAAAGCGAACATTCCAAATAGGTTTGGACAAGTTAGTCAATGCCAATCATATATAACCATCGTAAAGGCATGTTGATGCATCCCCACTTCTCTATATATCCATATGTTATTAATTACTCCTCTTCTTCCAACCCTCCAAGCTCTTAATAAACCTTGTAAATTTTTCTTTCTTAACCATGATATCCACAGTCAGTTAATTAGAAGAGACTAATCTCTCGTCAACTTTTTGATTGAAAACCAAAGAAATTTTAATATATTTGTGCAATAATGCTGTGCAGCACAGTTTTTTTTAATTAACCTGATCAAATTAAAGGTTCCAGTTTATCTTACATAATAAACTTTACAGCATGTTTCTCTGAATGAGCAAACTGCTCCAACTTGTTGTTGGTAGGTAAATGAATTTCCTAGCATTAACCTGGTGGCGCCGAACATTATTCTGGAACCAACTCAATCTCATTGTCTTTTTTCTCATTGATTTTCTTTCCATCCTCTTTCCCCGTTGCTTACCGGAAGACCAACATTGGGCCATGGTTGGGAAAGGCCCAAACAAGTGAAGAACAAGCCCAGCTGATTAAGGAACTTCATATAGATTATTTAAGATGCATTTAGATTATTTTGCTATTTTGACCCAAAAGAAAAAAAAGATTAGTTTGCTATTGCTTTGTAAATTCCAGTAAGTTATCTTCCTCTTCCTCTTAGTAACAAAATAAAATTCCAGTATGTTACCTTAGTTGAGATGTTGTTACTTGTATGACTTAGATTAGATCACTCTAAGAGCTTCTTTACCCTTTGTTGTTTATGAGTTGCTTATTAATATTCATGTGGCCCCAAAATGACACATAAAATATAAACAATTCATAAGTAACTGATGCAAATTTCATCCCAACGATGAGTTTTTATTTTAGTTTTGGTTAGATCACACAATACTCATGTATTTATAATTTTTTATTTTCATCTAATTTTAATTTTAATTTTTTTTAAAGAAATTTTAATTTTAATTTAACATTAGGGAATTAAAAAAAAAAACATTATATAAATTTTTCCATTTTTTCTTAAAGTTTTAATGCATTCGCCTCCACCTAGTTTCATTCGCCTACTAGGTTTCAATCACCTATCTTAGTTCGCACGGTCTAGTAACTCCCAGCCGTCATATATCCCCAAAACCCCTAAATTACAATTGGCTACAATTGATGGATTTGACCCTGACTATTTGGTATGTAGTATGCTATTAAGCTTGATAGTATAAGATATGATAATATTAGGTCTGATAGGATAAAATTTGATAAAAGTTTAATATTATCCAGTGTTTTGTCATACCCTTTATAACTTATCTTATTGTTTAAAAAAGTTATCAATAATTAATTTTGAAAAGTACTTGATAATGCTATCAAATAGTTAACTTTATCAAATAATAGCGGTACTTGGAGGGTGGTTATGGTGACGACGGTGGTCGCGAAAGACGATGATTGTGGCAGTGACAATGGTGGGTGGTGATGATGGCAGTGGTGGAGACAGTGGTGAGGGTAGTGGTGGTGGTGGACGGCGGTGGTTGTGGTGATGACGTGATTGTAAAGGTGGTGGAAAATGGAGGTTGTAGCGGTGACGATATTGGTGACGGTGGCAATGTTATATGGCGATAGTGGCGTCGATGGAGGGTGGTGGTGGCGGTGGCGAACGGTGGTGGTGGAGGGTAGTGGTGATGGTAGCGGTGGTGATGAAGAATGGTGGTGTTGATGGTAGTCATTGTAATGATGGTGGTTGTGGCGATGACAATGATGAATGAGACAACAACGACAGTGACAGTGGTGGAGGGCTGTGATAATTGTCGTACATACATAGTTGTAAAGCTGGGCAAAAAAATCTGCCTGGCCCGAAACCGTCTTAACCGAGCCCAAATCGTGGCTAACGAGCGGACCACAACGGGTAAATGGGCCATCGGGTGAGAAAATCAGGTTCAACTGGTTTGGGCCGGTCGAGTTCGGTCCAAGACACCATGGACCAGCGGTGACCGAACCCAACAGAGCCCATATGTAGATTTTTTTTTAGAGGGCCATAAGCCCAACTCACATACAGAAGAAACTGAAGCCATATAAAGTAGAAACCATGGTAGAAGCGTAATATTGCTAATATTGTTCTGCCCCTCTCTCTCTCTCTGAATTCAAACCCTAATATTGCTATCTGCCCGCCTCTCTCTTAGAATCAATGACGACTACACAACAAGGCACAAGTGTCTCTACTCTCTCATCTCTCAGTTTCTCACATCGTCTCTACTTCATAACCACTCTACTCCCCTCGGCATTGTCGATCAAGATCCATGAACCTCTCACGGCCGCTCAGAGTTTCCCTGAAAGAGATATCCATGTATTTCTCATATCTCTTAGAGGGGGGAGTCGATGAAGAACCCTGATGAGGAATCGATGATATTGTCATCATCAGATGACAAGTTCGTCCTCTTATCTTGCTTGGGATCTGATTTTCAATATGTGTTTTGTTTGTTTGATGATTGTTGCCTCTGACCTCTGTACCTCCTCCTTTTCTCTGCTTCCCCTGATTTTTTTTTCAATTTTTTTTTTGTTATGAAACCCGTTTTAACCCACCATGTTAACCGGAGGGTGTTTAACCCGAATCTAAATTACCCGTTGCTTAAATCGGTCGAAAATGGTTGTCAAAATTTTGAAATCAAACCCGCCCACACCCCGAGGATTCGGCTCGAATTCGACCGCTGCCCAACCCAACATAGTTGTGATGGTGGTGGTAGAGGCTGTGGTGATTGCGATGGAGACAAATCAAATATTTTTAAGTAGTTTATATGTCACAATTTTATCGGCCTTTATTCCACCTTTATGGACTGAATAAAATCATCCGCTATTTTAATTTTATAGAATTATTCCCTCCGTTCTACAAAGATTTTTGTTTTTAAAAGATTGTTGTTTTGGACTTTATTTCAATATTTTAAAATGTTTGTTGTTTTATAAAGTCAATGTATTTTTTGCTATTTTTTTCACCTATACCTTAATTTAATAAATTTTCTCTCACTTACCACCTTTGATATCAACCAATTACAATTCTTCTCTATTAGTTACTCCCTCAGGTTCTTTTTATAAGAAACACTTTAGAGATTTTTCTTGGTCCTTTTTATAAGAAACACTTTTATAAAATTAAGTCAAATAATCAATATCAATGCAAAGGGACTTATTCTCAATACATAAATATGGAGGGAAATTGCAAGCACCCAATAGGTATGATCAACATTTATGGCAATTAACATAATTGTTCTTGTAAAAAGGAAAAAATATCATTGGAATTAAGCATAGTAGTTAATTTTATAAAAAAAATTAGTTTTCTTGGTTTGTGTGATTTTGTCCAAGTTTTTCTTATAAAAAGGATCGGATGGAGTATATTCTTCTTTATTCGAGTAGAATTTAATTGTTGCACGTAGTACTGCTAAAATTAGATAAAGATACTATAGTAACATTATCTTATCAATAATTGTAATCTTAGTCTTTGTGCCACAACCTTAAACAACAATGTTTGTGGAACTGCGAGTGATTGATAAAAGGTATATAATACAGTATTAGAAAAAAATGGTTCAATTCATTAATGTGTAAACTAGTGTATACAACTGTGGTCCAGTTGACCATGATGGATGCCACTGCCACTCAAGATCAAGGCCACAAATACGTCGTCGTTTGATGTGCGATGAGGTCGTTACACAAAGTACCAACAACTTGTCTTGTTTGGACGTGACTTTTATTTTAATTGCACTCCAGAAATTAAATACCCCTTACTCAGCATCTTGATATCCACGATGCATCATCTCTTTCCCCCTCTTCCATTTTTTTTCCTCAATATTATTTGCATTCAGATATATTAATCCTTATCATTAAATTATTATAATTATCATTAAATCATATACTCCCTCCGATCCTATTTATAAGCATGAAAGAGAAGAAAAATCTTGGTCCTTTTTATAAGAACCAAATGAAAGTTTGAACTATATTAATTATTTTTTTCCAATGATGCCCTTATTAATTCTAACTTGTAAAATGTGTCTCATTAATTATTCTCTCTCTTTCTCACTTTCCAACATTAATAACAAAGGGTAATTTTGGAAGTTTATTTTGATTCAAGACATATTTAATGCATTTTACCTAGTTTAACTACATTTCTTAAACTATGTGAATTTTTTTTTGTTGCTTATAAATAGGACCGGAGGGAGTAGTATTTAATCATGTAAGAAAAAAAGGAAAAGTTTCAGTTTTCCTTAGATCCCACACACAAAAATACCCATCGAGGCACAACACGGAAACGACGTGACCCATACACTAAAACGCATGCTGATTTTTCCTTCTGCAGAACTCTAAGCCCTACCCAAATCTTATGCTCTGTTTGTTTTCTACTCTTATCTACTACTTCACTCTTCCCCTCACCCTATTAATCTCAATCACACTCTGCTTCTTATTAACCATCCAATTTCATAAAACCCCTTTTTCTCAGCCCTTTCATTTTTACCCAAACACAGCCTTCCAAGGAGAACCCCGAATTTATTTATTTTTTATTTTTGCTTATATCATTAAATTTGGTCACAGGACCTTGACTACCACCTCTTCCTATTTCGACCCAAAAAAAAAACCCTCTTTCCTTTCAATGCCTAAAAGCTAGAGCCGCACCTGGTATATATAATTGCCTATTGTTATCATCAAAATCAATCTATCTATCTATCAGACACTGTGTGAGAGAAAGAGAGAGGTACCCATTAGAGATACACAATATTTTTCACATATAAAAGAAACCCTTTTATTTTTATTACCCACCCACCACAACCCCTAATAGACCCTGCAAAACACTGATCTCGTTGCATAACCCTCCCCACAGTCCTATTTCGAGGTACATTACCAAACCCTTCTTTCCTAGCTTCTTTTTATTCTCTGAATTTTGCCTTAGGCCAATGTCTATTATATTTTCATGTCACATATTTTTTTTTAATTTGCAGTCAATTTGGTTATGGTATCTGAGTATCTGACCTATATCTATATGTGTGTGTATTATATAGAAAGAAAAATAAAAATTTTCTCTATGGGTAACAACAGAAAAAGACGTGCTAGTAATGGCAGCAACGAAGATCTTACCCCTTTTCGTTCAACGTTTTAAAGTGTGTCAACAAGGTTATATATATTTGATGCCCGATTTTAATTTCATGGTTTCAATTTTGATGCATGCAGTTACATTTACATGTTCCTTTTGCTTAGGGTTTATCATCTAACCCACGATAATGCAGGGATTTGGACCCAAATTTGCTATTGGGTCTTTGACATTAGGGGTTTTTGGGGGTGAAGGAAATTGATTAAGATCTAAACTTTAATTTTTCTGTTTCTCAAGAATTTGTTCATGTTGCAGATTTTTTCATGTTCTGGGGACTGAGATTATTTGATTCCTACCTAACCTAACTGGGTGAATAAAATTTTATAATAAAGTTTGTTTCTCTTTGGTAATGGGTTGTTGGAGAGATGAACATTCCCACCGTGTGACAGTTGCACCTCTCTGTTTTTGCAAGATCTGAACACGAATTTTACAAAAAAATATAATGGTTTTTGGGCATAAAAGTTAATTATTTCCTTGGATTAAAAGATTGATTTTTGGTCTTGGTTGCCTAGAATCAGTTACCTGAACTTAAGATTGATTTGGCTATGCGTGTTAATTCACATTCCCATAAAAATCTGTCATGAAGTTTTATGTGAAATATGCTTTTCAAGATTCATAGAAAAATACTGAATTTTTTATTTCAAATTATATCATAATTATTAAAGCTTCCCGGTCATTAATTTTTTTTTTCCTCATTGAGGCATTAATGAAGAAAACATGTATTTTTCTAATTGGGTTAGATAATGCCAATTCAGAAGATAAGTTGCCAAAAAAAAGTTGGGGGTGTGAATTATGTGCATATTTGTACTTTGTTGCAGTTAGTTCTGATTATTCCTTAGAATTGAGTTGAATTTGTTCATTCAGGCTTTTTTTGAACTCATTAATTCCTTTGTCTTATGCAATCATTAAAATAATCCATAAACAGTTATTATAATCGATGAAGAAATAATTTCATTACACTTACAATTTACTAATAGTTTTATATGAAGCTCCAAACAAAAATTGAAATACTCTATCTTTGACAAACTAAGGTCATTTTTAATTTGTTGTATATAATATTAGTTTTTTTTTTTAACAAAGTATTATGTCTATCTGATGATTCTTTTTCATGTTTAACTTCATTGCCGTTAGTAGTGTTATCCATGGTGTTTATTTAGTCACGGTTCATCAGTACAAACTGTTGCTATAGTCTTCTGTCTGAGATCAGTTTAGAATTTTATGTGATCCTTAGCTGTTAGCTATTAGTTTCACTTACTGAGATATGTCTAGAGTGTTCAATCTTATTTAGGGACATATTGAAATGCCTATTCATCTCTCAAAGTTCAAATAACAGTGCTACCTCATATAGGGACATGGGACAGTGAAATTTTATTCTCCTTCAAAACCATGTATGAAGAGGTTATTTGAACTTTTCATTTTGATTTACGTGTTCTTGAATAGGCATCAATAAAAGAAATTAAACTCCAGAAATATCTGTAATCGGTGAAACTATTACGAATCTAATATAATTCTAAATTTTCAATCTTGGGAAGGTCTTCATGTTCCCTGATTCTAGTATGAATTAGCAGGGTTATTTGAACTTTGATAGAAAAATAAGGCGTCTTGATTTATGTGTTAGCATCAACAACAGAAATTAACCTCTAAAACATATCTGTCAATAGGTGAAATTAATAATTTCATATCTCATGTAATGCTGAATTTCCGTCCAATGTGTTTCTATTTTATTATCAGTCTTCTTTTTTTAACTATCATGTTTTAAGCTTCACTGTCTGACCTTTTCATGAAATAACATTTTCTTGAACAGAGCAGTGAGATAGGAAGTCACCAGTCATAGCATGCGTATCATATAACAGTCTATTGTAGAATAGTATCATGGAAGTACTGCCTTGTTCTGGTGTTCAATATGCTGGGGATTCTGATTGCCCTCAGAGGAGCTCAGGGACCGCTTTTGTATTCCAGGAAGAACCTAGTTTCCCTGAGAATGGTGAACTGGCTAAATTGGCCGATGGTCAACTGAATGAATCATTGGATGAGATGCAAGGGGCACAGATAGAAAGGAAAGGTGAAGGGAAACAGACTAATTCAGATTGTCAGTGCATTGGAGCTTCATGTTGTGACTGTCAGGTGGAAGATCAAAAGCTAGACTGTCGTTTCAATTATTTTGAAGGAGATGTCGAAAATGAACCTTGCTTAGCTTCTGAGAACACCCTTTCTGTCGTGGACACAATTGAAAGTGAATCACCAAACAACAATAGGGAAGGAGACTTGTTATTTTCTGAACCCAAGTGGCTAGAAGGGGATGAATCTGTGGCATTGTGGGTCAAGGTAACCATATGCTTTGTGTTGTCAAAATTTAGTCGTCTAATTTCTGTGGAGGGATTTTTCTGATGGATGTTTGCTATTCTCCCAACAATATTATTAGTTGCTCACCCTACCCTAGCTTCTTTAATATTGAACCTGTTTGGATGCAAACCAAAGCGTACTTATTGGAGCTTACTTATTTTCTTAGTAAATAAGTTCCAATAAGTCCGTATCCAACAGGCTCATTGTCTACAACAACAACTAAGCCTTTTCCCACTGGGTGGGGGTTGGCTATGAGTATCTTCTTTAACATTGTCTATGCAATACAAAAATTTGAACCCGCTTCTTTAATTGATCTGGAATGTGGAATGCCTGATGATGAGAAGTCATCCATGAATATCTAATATCACGTTTTCATTTATCAACATTCAAGGTTTTAACTGCATTAAAAAAATAAAACAAAATTACGAGCTTGGCTAATTTGTATTCTTTTTTACTTCTCTATCCTTTTTAGTGGAGAGGGAAGTGGCAGGCTGGTATCCGATGTGCAAGGGCTGACTGGCCGCTATCAACTTTGAAAGCAAAGCCGACTCATGACCGAAAGAAATATTTTGTCATATTTTTTCCACATACAAAGATTTATTCTTGGGCGGATATGCTGCTTGTTAGATCAATTGACGAGTTTCCCCATCCTATTGTATACAAGAATCATCAGGTTGGATTAAAACTGGTAAAAGACTTAACAGTTCCAAGGCGGTTTATAATGCAAAAGCTAGCTGTTGGGATGTTGAACATCATTGATCAATTTCATTTTAATGTATGTGATGGTGATGTTATTTCCTTGTCTCCATTCCCTATGCTTGTATTCTCAATAATTTTTCCCCATTTTGTAATTGGAGTTTTCTGCAATGCATACAGGCTTTGACAGAAACTGCCCGTGATGTAGAGGTCTGGAAAGGATTCGCTATGGAGGCTTCTCGTTGCAATGGTTATTCTGATTATGGAAGAATGCTTCTAAGGCTACATAATGTAATGTCCATTTCCTGATGATAGTTTATGGAGTATGGAACATATATTTGTTTGGTCTATAACTTTTAGACTACTCAATGTTTGTTTATTTAATGCATTGCAGTTGTGTAGATGTTTTTGTTGACATGATCTAGCAATTAATACTGTTTTCTGATGATTGGCTTTGTTTTGCTAAAACTGTAGAAGATTACAAATTTGCCAGGAATTATAGCTATAAAATTTCCTACATCATTAGTTTCTTTATATAAGTACAATTATATTATTGTTTCCATGAATTTTTCTTGATTACTTTCTTGTTTGGTGACTGAAGTAGTAAGCACATTTTTTCCTTACAGAGCATTCTGCAGCACTACATAAATGTTGATTGGTTGCAACATTCTTATCATTCTTGGGTTGAACGATGTCAGAATGCAAATAGTGCCGAGTCAGTAGAGCTGCTCAAGGAGGTACCTTGTAAATTTTGCTACTAGTTCATGTATCCATAAAAAGGTCTGTGTTCATGTTACCTGAAGATTATTGCATTTAACATATTTTTCTCGTAAAGAATGATAACCATAAAAAAGAATAGCATAATTAAATGCGTAAAATTTGTGAGCATAGCTAAAGGATATCTCAGTTCACTTTTTTCATCTTTCTCTCTTTCTCTCATTAAGTGTATTTGATGAAATGGAATTCAAGCTCAGTCGCTTGCTAGGCCCTTGAAAATAGGAATTAAAATAAAAGGTCGTGTCTAAATATTTTCCATCATTATTTGTTGGCATCCTGAATTCAGAACTGTCTTGACCTCTCCCCATCTGCCATTATTTGAATTTGGTAAGCCATCCTTGTTCTTCGTTTATACTGAAAGTGAACAGTTTTCTCATTGCGGTAATATATCTATGCGGTGCTTCTTTTAAAGTTCTTAGATTGCTAACGTGGTGCTTCTTTTAAAGCTCTTGGATTGAAGTCATTTATCAAATTTCAAACACGTGCAATAATGAACGCACATGCCTTGTTTCAAACAGCTATCGCAAACTTGTTACTCAATATGTTTGGTTGATTTTATTCCTCATCTTCTGGTTCAGGAATTGTTTGACTCTGTTTTGTGGAATGATGTCAACACGCTGTGGGATGTACCAGTGCAACCAATATTAGGTTCTGAATGGAAGACCTGGAAGCATGATGTAGGGAAATGGTTTTCGACATCACGTTCCTTCTCTAGCAGCAATGACATACAGACACAGTGGCATATTTCTGATGATTCATACCAAACAAACCTTCAGGTTTGTAGAAAAAGGCCCAAACTTGAAGTTCGTCGTGCAGATACACATGCTTCACAAGTGGAAATCAAGGGTTCAGATCGATCTATTACTCTTGAGGCTGACCCTGGATTCTTTAATAATCAGGAAACATTGAGCACAAATGCAGCTGAGACATGTGGTAAACAGGAAGGCATTAGGGAGGTGCTTCTGGCATCTGACTTTCCTAGTCCTATGGACAACAAATGGAAAGAAATCGTAGTTGAGGCTGCTGATTCTGATTTCTTGCAGACCAAAGGAATGGAATTGACCCCTATAAATGAAATGGCTGTTGCAAAATCTGTAGAACCTGGTAGTAAGAATCGACAGTGTACAGCTTATATTGAAGCCAAGGGAAGACAGTGTGTGAGATGGGCAAACGAAGGTGATGTATACTGTTGTGTTCATTTGTCATCCCGTTTTTTGGGCAGCTCTGCAAAAGCTGAAAAGTCAGTTCAAGTTGATGCTCCTATGTGTGGAGGTACCACTGTTCTGGGTACTAGTTGTAAGCATCGGGCCCTACCAGGCTTTTTATTCTGTAAGAAGCACCGGCCCCATGCTGAAACAGCAGAACAAGTCTCAAATTTACCCCAGAATTCACTGAAGAGGAAGCATGAAGAGAATCATACTGGTTCAGAGGACACATTCTGCCGAGATATGGTATTGGTAGATGTCGAAGGTCCACTGCAAGTGGATCCTGTGCCATCCTTTGCCAGTGATTCCTTACATGGAGAAAGCAACTTGGCTGAGAAGCCAGTGCATTCTGAAAATGATCATAGTGCGATGGAGGCTCTAAACTGTATGGGTTCTCCTTCCTCTGATAACCAGAATCCTTGTATGGAAGCTCCTAAACGATATTCCTTGTACTGTGATACACATCTTCCAAGCTGGCTTAAACGTGCGAGAAATGGGAAGAGCAGAATAGTATCAAAAGAAGTGTTCACAGAACTTTTGAAGGAATGCAGCTCATGGGAGGAAAAGGTACACCTGCATAAAGCATGTGAGCTTTTTTACAGACTATTCAAAAGCATTTTATCACTAAGAAACCCAGTTCCTAAGCATGTCCAATTCCAGTGGGCTTTGAATGAAGCCTCTAAAGATAGTGGTGTTGGAGAATTTTTCACAAAATTGGTTCATAGTGAAAAAGCAAGAACCAAATTGTTGTGGGGATTCAATGATGACATGAATGTATCCTCTGTCGTGGAAGAACAACTTCTCTTGCCATCCACAGTTAATAATAGCTATGATAATGAAAATGCCATCAAGTGTAAGATTTGCTCCACAGAGTTTCTCGATGACCAAGCACTTGGTAACCATTGGATGGACAGTCATCATAAGGAAGCACAATGGCTGTTTAGAGGTTATGCATGTGCTATTTGTTTGGATTCTTTTACTAACAAGAAACTTTTGGAAACCCATGTTAAAGAGAGACACCATGTGCAATTTGTTGAACAATGCATTCTTCTCCAATGCATTCCATGTGGCGGTCATTTTGGAAATACTGAGCAATTATGGCAGCATGTTTTATCAGTTCACCATGCTGAATTTAAGCCATCAAAATCTCCTGAGCCACAAACTTTCTCTTCTGGTGAAGATTCACCAGTAAAACAAGACCACAGAAATTCAGCCTCTTTGGAAAATAATTCTGAGAATCTGGGTGCCACACGGAGGTTTGTTTGCAGGTTTTGTGGGTTGAGATTTGATTTACTACCTGACCTAGGTCGACATCACCAAGCAGCTCATATGGGGGCCAATCTGGCTAACGGCCGTCCTGCTAAGAAGGGAGTTCGCTATCACTCATATAGATTAAAATCTGGCAGATTAAGCCACCCTAGATTTAAAAAGGGTTTAACATCAGCATCATACAGGATGAGAAAAAAGGCTAATGCTAATAAGTTAAAGCAATGCATTCAGGCAAAGAACTCACTCAATGGGGAAGGAGTAACTGCACAACCTCATGTGAATGAAACATCAGATGTTGGTGGATTAACAGAACATCAATGCTCAGCTGTTGCAAAAATTTTGTTTTCAGAGATTGAGAAAACTAAACCACGGCCTAACAATCTTGATATCTTATCAATTGCTCGCTCTGCTTGCTGCAGAGTTAGTCTCGTAGGCTCCCTGGAGGAGAAATATGGAATTCTGCCTGAAAGGTTCTATTTGAAGGCAGCAAAACTTTGTAGCGAGCATAATATTGTTGTGAGTTGGCACCGGGAGGGGTTTGTTTGTCCTAGAGGCTGTGGTGTAGCAAAGGATCAAGCATTTCTCTTTCCTTTAGCATCTCTTCCTAATGGTTTTCCAAAACCTATAAATTTATCTGATCCTGTAAATGATGACTGGGAGGTGGATGAGTTTCACTGCATCATTGATTCACGCAGTTTAAAATTAGATTCACAGCAAAAGGCCACAGTCTTGTGTGATGACATTAGCTTTGGGAAGGAGTCAATTCCAGTGATTTGTGTAGTTGATCATGAACTGCTGCATTCTCTACATACAGACGGGTCTAATGAACAAGTTATAAATTCTTCTAGACCTTGGGAGAGCTTTACCTATGTTACAAAGCCAATACTTGATCAATCCCTTAGTCTTGATTCAGAGGTATTTCATTTTGAATTTGTTCTTTGATAAAATCTTAATGAGAAAGTGATAAACTTTCATACTGAAAGCATTTGACATCGCTTATTTTTTAGACATTATGCTGGAGGTACCTGTGTATATACCTAAGACTTTATATTAAGAAACTAAAATAGATAATATGTTACTATGTTTCTGTAAAATCTTTTCTGTAAAAGCATCAAGAATGTCATATGCTCTGGGCTCACAAAAAAAATTGCACTTCTCAGTAGTACATCTTTTTTACTGAAAATATTTTTGTGAAATACACCATACTTTTATTGATTTTTAATATTCTTTAACCTATCTGTTCATTTGCAGAGTCTGCAGTTGGGATGTGCCTGCTCATATTCTACCTGCTGTCCCGAAACATGTGATCATGTTTATCTTTTTGGTACTGACTATGTTGATGCTAAAGACGTATTTGGGAAACCAATGCGTGACAGGTTCCCATATGATGAGAATGGTCGAATAATATTGGAGGTAAAATATTTTTTCGTTAATTGTAAATTGCCATTCTATCCAAGATCCAGAAGTTGCTTCTAATCGTAACAAATTATCTTTTCATGCTTACTTCTTACTTATATGTTTCTATTTTCTGAATGTATAAAGTTGAATTAAGTGTTTCTTTATATCATTTCAATTTTGTACATATTTTTGTTTGTGGTCTAGCTGCTTAGAATGTGCTGACTTAGCTCAGTTGTCAATCATCATGTAGGATCTTGTCTAGATTTCCTAGAATTACTTATGTGGGATGTTTTAAATCATCATTATTAGTTTGTTACATGACTTTGGCCGAGTCCCCTTCATAATGTGGCTTCATATACAACAGATATTCATCTTTTGTTCCTTCTCTTTCTCTTTTTATGAATTGAAATTTTCCATCTTGTTTCATTATGGGGATTGTCCTTCAAATCTGCAGGAAGGTTACCTTGTCTATGAGTGTAATGATATGTGCAGATGCAATAAATCCTGTCCGAACAGAATATTACAGAATGGAGTACGAGTCAAATTGGAAGTGTTTAAAACAGAGAAGAAGGTTACTATTCTTTTGATTAACTTAACTGGAATGCTTCTCAAGGCTTGTTATGTTGACTTTTGTGATATGATTGGTAGGGATGGGCAATGAGGGCTGGTGAAGCTATTCTGCGTGGCACATTTGTGTGCGAGTTCATTGGAGAGGTTTTAGGTGTGCAGGAAGCAGACAATAGGCGCAAGAGGTTTCCATTTCTTCAAAACATACTTTCTTTTTAATTAATATTTTTTTTTCTTCTTTTTTTTGACTTTGTCTATATATTACAGATATGGCACGGGGAATTGCAGTTATTTCTTTGACATCAATGATCGTGTTAATGATATTGGCAGAATGATTGGAGGACAAGCCCAATATGTAATTGATGCATCTAAATATGGAAATGTGTCAAGGTTCATCAATCATAGGTGAGCTGTGAACATGTGGCTCCTTAACATAGTATTTGACTTAGTTATTTTTGCAACATGTTTCTTTGTTTGTTTTTTTTTTTGCGCTACACTCTGGTTTAATCAAACAAAAGAGTAGTTTGCTCTGGAAATTTATGGTTTCCTTCCAAGGAATTTGCTACAACCAAACTTGCTATTATTTCCTAGGAATCTTATGATCTGAATTTTAATTTTATTCTTACAATTCGTTGTTGATGTAGCTGCTCACCCAATCTTGTCAGTCATCAAGTTCTCATAGAGAGCATGGATTGTGAGCGTACACATATCGGTCTTTATGCAAGTCGAGATGTAAGTAACCTCTATAAACCTATTTCCTTGAGAATTACTCCTAACTGTCCACTTTGAATAAAAAAAGTTGTTCCTATATATCTGTCCACTTAGAGTTTCAAGAGAGCATTAAATGATGTTTTTCCAAGAAATGCCCTTGCAGAACAATAAATGAGGAAAGATAATATACATTTTAAAGGGTGAAATAGGAAATCAAATAATACTTTTATGAAAAGTAACAAAATTAATTGCACTCCTTAATATGTGTGTTTCTTCTCTTCCTGAACAGTTAAATAGGAACGGAGGGAGTATGAATTATCTAAAGCCTATGATGCTTGTCATTTCCACATGCAAACTTTTTTCTTGATTTGGTATATTTTATGATATATCCAATGTTTTAAGTTGTACGACATGGATTCATTACCACTTGTCTCTTGTTAACAGATTGCTTTGGGTGAAGAGCTGACTTATGACTATCAGTATGAGCTTGTGCCTGGAGAAGGATCGCCTTGTCTTTGCGAATCGTTGAAGTGTAGGGGGCGCCTTTACTAGAACCTCAACACCATTAGATTTCAATGTGAAAGTATTAAGTTAGTCTTGATGGCTTCCAACAAATCAGGCAACTTGTTAGTATCTCTGGTAATCTTCATAGGATTCAATTGATCTGGATTTCTATGGTAGAGGGTAGAGTGGGTTGTTTTTGCAGCTTACTGCACAATTTTTCTCCTTTCCCTTAATTCATTCTGCAGCTAAGCTGTCTGGATTAGCAATTGTTATGATTTTTTTTATTTTTTAAAACTGGATTTATGTTTTAAGTGTTTAATTTCTCTTTTTAGTGTGGCAGGAATGTAAATATACTCGCCATTTAAACTTAATTTGCCCTTCCTTTTCTTTACTGAATGAATAGCTTGTAGTAGAATTAGCTTGATTGTAACTAATTTGTGTCTGAAAATATGTGTGTTGCTAAATATTGCTCGTTTTAATTAGTAGTGTCTTAAAAAATGCAAACGCTTGAGCAACAATAATATCCCAACATAGAACAATTATGCCAGTTTAGTGAGATTAATGATGAAGACACGTGAATATAGTATGCCATTTTACTGAACAGAGGCCAAGTGTGCGAAATGCAAAGCCAGTAGTGGGGAACACAAACTGAACTACCTTCTGCAATCTGCATCCTGCAATTATCTGTCTAAGAGCTTAATTATAAAACAATTTTGAGAGAATGGTATATTTTCAGATCCTCAATGATATTCAAGTTCATTTACTAAAATTATCTCTTAAAATGCAACCCAAATTAGATTTTGAATTTAACACATTATGGAAATAGTGCAGTATAGAGCCAAAAGAGGGGGGGGGGGGTGATTCTGCTTCTATGATTTTATTTGATATAATTGGTAGAAAGAGGATGGATCATGCAATCCAGCTTTCAGATTTTTCATGGTGCAATATGATGAAAGGAACCCGTCAAAAGAACCAGGACCTCTGGATTTGGCACCCCAGGGCTTAGAAATGGCACCCCAGATTTTTTAAAAAATGCCAGAACTACCCTTTCGGACACCGGGTATCCGTAACACTTCGGAATCCAAAGTTTCGAATAATACCTTGTTGAATCTGACACTTAAACGACAGACATAATTCGGAAACGTACAATCCGAAGTACTTCGGATTCGTACAATCCGAAGTACTTCGGATTCGTTGAATCCGAAAACCTGTCGCACACTGCCACCTTTTGAGCACCATTACTCCTCCACCACCAACTCCATCACCATTACTCATCCACCACCAACCCCATCACCACCCCCCCATTACAATCAGATTCAAAAAACTCCACCACCACCACTCTTCCTCTTCTTCCTCCACGTTTGTTTTCCTCCCCCCTCACCACCATCTCCTTCCAAGTTCCACTTGCTCCACCCTCAACCACCATCTCCTTCCAAGTTCCACCTTGCTACCAAGTTCCTTCTGGTAAGTTTCATTTCTCTCCCCCTTCATATCCTGCTTTACTTATCATTGTAGTTACATTTCATTGTTGTTTGTTGGAAGTTCGTTTTGCACCACCATTGTTTGGTTGTATTCTGATGCTGTCGAGCTTGATACGGATTGTCTGTATCCGAATGAATTCGGATTGTCTTTATCCGAACGAGTTCGGATTGTCTGTATCCGAACGAGTTCGGAATCCCAATGTCCGAAGTAGTTAACCAGTTGCAGTTTGTTACATGCAGGCTGAATGACTGAACCGTACCTATATGAAGAAGATTTACTGGTTGATGCCGCATGCGATGCCGCATGCGGTTCTGGGAATGTTGAGCCTCCTAGCAATATCATTCCGTGGGTGCCCCCTCGTATAAGCGTGGACGCCACACATTTATTTACAACTGACCAGGTATTCATTGAATAATTTTTGTTGGAACATACTACTATGTATTTGGAAAATGATGTGATGATCATTGAATAATTAGTGATGGTTGGTAGGATGTTTTATTTCTAAAGCAATATGTTATCATTGAACAGATATTTGATACTCGTGATGAGCTTGAACAATGGGCTAAGAATGTTGGAAAGGCGAATGGTTATGTGCTGGTGATTGCAAGGTCTGACTATGCTATAAGTGGAGGAAAGGTATTTGTTACTATTAAGTGTGCGAAGCATGGTATTTACAGGCCATACAAGGACCCGAATACATTCAAGTACAAAAAGACCGCATCACAAAAGACTGATTGTAAGTTTAATCTCAAAGGACGACCTACGAAGGGTGATAGAATGTGGTGGCTGAAAGTGATGGATGGTAAACACAACCATGAACCAGCTAAATCACTAGTTGGACACCCCTACGTTGGTCGACTAACAGAGGAAGAGAAGGGGCTTGTGGGCACCATGACTAGTACTTGGACTCCACCGAGACAAATACTAGCGGCATTGAAGGAAAACAATCCAAGTAACTTGACTACAATCACTCAAGTTTACAGTTGCAACAAAAGGTTTAAAAAAGAGGAGAGGGGACCATTGACAGAAATGCAACATTTGATGAAGAAGTTGGTAGAAGCCAAGTATGTTCACTTTGAAAGGCAACAAGCTGATTCAAGTGAGATTAGGGATCTCTTTTGGGCTCATCCTGATGCGGTCAGACTCTTCAACACATTCCCTCATGTGGTCATCATGGATTGCACGTACAAGACAAACAGATATCAGATCCCCTTGCTTGAAATGGTTGGTCTCACTTCTACGGGGTTGACTTTCTCCATAGCATTTTGCTACATAGTTAGGGAGCACACAATTGACTATGTTTGGGCCTTGGAGTGCATGAAGTCTCTTATTGCCGATGATGCCAGATTACCTCAAGTGATTGTGACTGACAGAGATTTGGCTTTACTGAGTGCTGTTAAGCAATGTCTTCCCAATTGTACCAATTTATTATGCCGGTTCCACATAAACAAGAATGTGGAGGCAAAGTGCAAAGTGTTGATTGGCACGGATGATTTTGCCCTTTCAGTGATGGAGAACTGGAAATGCCTGATTTATGCTGAAACAGTGGAACAATTTGATGAGGAATGGAAGGAAATGTGTGTCATGTGTAAGGACTTCCCAGATTTCATATCCTACATTTCTACTACATGGGTAAAGCACAAGGAGAAATTTGTGAGTGCGTGGACCAATTCTGTGTTGCATTTTGGAACTACAACGAGTAACAGGTACAATGCACACTTTATTGGTTGTGATCTTTCATTTCATAGTCTTGCTTTATTAGCAGAAATTGATAGAGTATGATCTTTTGTATGCAGGGCTGAAAGTGCACACTCAACCTTGAAGAGGATGCTGAAAGACGGCAGAGGTGACTTGTGCGCCTCGTGGGATGCAGTGGATAGGTTGACCACTGTACGACACAATGAAATCAAGGCATCATTTGAGCGCAGTATCAACCTTGTAGAACATCGTTTCAAGTCGCCCATGTATACAAATATCAGGGGATTTGTGTCCAGAAAGGCCATGCAACTCATGGAAGATGAACAGAACAGAGTGATGCGTGATGGTTGTGGATGCGCATTCCAAGTTACCCATGGGCTTCCTTGTGCGTGTGCACTTCATAGTTATGATAGAATTCCGTATGAGGCAATCCATACTTTCTGGAAGATACTTGGTTGGGACCATGTACCCATTGGGAGTCAAGCCTCAAACCAAGGAGACCTCAAGTCAGAGATTGATGGCTTGACCGCTTATTTCAACACTTTGGATGTTGCGGGCCAAAGTATGCTAAGGAGGAAGGTAAAAGAGCTATATTGTCCTTCTAGTAGTTCACTGTGTCCTCCTCAAGTGAAGATAAAGCCCAAGCGCTCGTCCAAGGCTATGGAGAGTAAACCACCTAGTCAACAAAAACCATCCTTACAACGTGATCCTTGTTATTGGGAACATGTTAACAATAGCCTCAAGCCAACACCTAACAAAGTCTCTTGTCCTCGAAGCAAGAAGTCTAAGAAGAGCAAGCAGTCCTCCACCAGCATATACTTGGATGATTTGCCATCTTTCTTCCATCAATATATAGAAAAAGTCATAGATGTTATTGCAGATGGTAATTGTGGTTATAGATCAGTTGCTGCATTGTTCAGACCCGACATAGGTCAAGACGGTTGGGCTTTGATTAGGGAAGAGTTGCTTGTAGAACTCTCAAAGAATACCGCTTACTATAGCAACATATTTGGTTATGAGAGGGTTCAGTCTCTACAAAATCGTCTCATCCTTCCGATTGGTACAATTGCAACGGAAGACAAGTGGATGTCTCTACCGGAGATGGGGTACCTCATTGCTACGAGGTTGCAAGTTGTCTTCATCTCCATTTCACTAAAAGGTTGTTACACTTATCTGCCATTGAGAGGAGGCGCCCCACCGGAAGTACATCCCGTTATAGCAGTTGGTCACGTCACCAACCACTTTGTTCAGGTATAACTTTTATGAAGTACCTTACACTCGCTTGTCACGTTAAATTAGTATACTTTGTACTCAGCCACTTTGTTCTTATCTAACTTTATTGCTATACTCTCAAATGTAGCTAAAGCTTAAGCCGGGACATCCTATGCCAACAATAGCTCCCCAATGGCCGTTTTTGGCCAAAGAACCCACCGACCAATGGATCTTCCCGTATGCGGCGCGTTTGGCTACATTTACGGCAGAATTGAATGCTTGGATTGATCCTACGGGTGGTCCTCAAGAGAATGTCTTTATAGACCTTGGAGAAGATTGAGACTAGGATTGATGTTTGTAGCAATGACATATGTACAACTAATTAGAAGTTCAAAGTATTATGATGTAGTATTAAACTATTTCTCATGTGCATTTTATCTGTTTCTGCCCTGCAATGTAGCTGGTTATGAGAACTTGTGATTCTGCCTGCATTGTTTATGGTACTGTCATTTTAACTGGTTAAGCAAATTTCGGAACTTTGGTTTCCGAAGTACTTCGGAACTACGGAGTCCGAAATCTTTCGGACGACTCCTTTCCATTTCCGTGTCATATACTTAAATTTGGCACCCCCAAGTTTAAACAATCTTCGACATTTAGGTTTCCGAGACAGTTCGAATTTATAGGATCCGAACAACTTCGGAATCTGGGGATCCGAACGTTAATTTTTTTTCTCATTTTAATTTTAAGTCTCTCCATCACTATCCACAACCAACCACAACCAACCTCATTACTCTCATCCAACCACAGCCAACCTAATTACTATCAACCACCAACAACAACCAACCCCATTACTCCTTCATCTATAAATTTGCTTGATTTAAGCTTTCTTGTATTCATCCTCTCCTTTCATTCTTTCAACGAAACCTTCAAAATCAAAATGGAACAAGATTTGCCCACCTTCATCCGCCCTTGCAAACTCCGAGGCAACTCTTCTGCAAGTTCTCGTCCTCTCATTCCCGGCCCTGCTGGTGTTGTCCAGGCCGCCATGATTCAACGCAGCTCCACCACCGACGGACACCTCATTCCAACCCAACAATTTGTTAGGCGCGTCGTCGAAGACGGTCACGACACTGATCCCGATTTTCACTCCAATGCTTGGCTTTCAGCCCTGCAATTAGGCGGATCTGCAACTCCTCTGGGTTCAATCACTCACCATCTAGAAAGGGTCGATCTCATCGTCGCAGTTATCAAATCATGCACGCCAAACGGATTCGGCGATGTGTCAGTTACCCTGAAGGTATTTCCATCTTCCGCGTTCTTTTTCATCAATGTCATGGTATTTAAATGTCCTCTGTCAATGCCATATGGGTTTGAGTTGCAGGATCCTACGGGCACTGTCGGTGCTAGTGTCCATCACAAGGTTTTCACTGAAAGCGAATTCGCGAAGGACATAAATGTTGGATCTGTTATGCTTATCCAGAAGGTTTATTATTTCTAACCGACTTGACTATTGTTTCTACTTCTTTAGACAATTTGAACATTATTTCTTCCTTTTTTGCTTTTAGGTAGCTGTGTTTTCTCCTAGAAAATCTAATTGTTACCTGAACATAACATTGCCCAACATAGTTAAGGTATGGAAATCTTTTTTACACATATATAATTAAAATAAAAGTGACTGTGGATTTTTACACATCTCAATTTTCGTTTATGTGAATTTTCACAGGTATTCTCCAGTGACTGTGGACCTCCATCTGAAACATTCACCGACATTACAGAAGATTGATTAATGTTATTTGGCTAATTTTGAATTATTTGCAACTTTAAAAAATCCTTGACCTGGATTATGTAGGCTATGTTGCGTCCCTTGAATTATGTACGTTATTTTGCTTCAATTGGATTATGTGCGTTATTTCACTTCCCATTGGATTTTGTTTGTTATTTTACCTGATTTAAAAAGAGATAAAAATGTAATCAAATCAAGTAAAGCGTGATAATGTGAAATCCAAACTAATAATGCGATAAAAGTACAGACCGATAATAAAGCGTGTATAAACTAATAATGCGATAAAAGTACACATAATAATAATGTCACTGCCCCCTGCCCCTACGACCCACCCTACCCCTACGACCTCTGCCTCCGCCTCTGCCACCTCCTCTATCTCCGCCTCCTCCTCTGCCTCGACCTCTGCCTCCTCGTACACCAACGAAAGTGACGCCCTGGGTCCTGCTCAAGTCTCTGATGACAGTGAGGCACTTCTCTAATAAAGTGCGGGAGCGTGTATCTCTAGGGGGACCGTCGTCGACCTCAAGTCCCTGCTCTAGCAAATCAACGGCCCGACGCAAAGAAGCCTGAAAATAAATCAATATACATGTTAGTAAACCGCATACACAAAACCACAAATGCATAAAGAAAATTAAGTTCACACTTACCACAGCACTGAGATCGGCCCTACTCTCATCCGGGATGATGAACCGGTGAGATACACCGGTGTACCAGTCCAGGTAATCATCTACTGCCGCTTCATCCACTATACTAGGGACCCCCCCTGGAATCAAGTGTGGCTCATAATCCTGGTATGCTGCATCAACGACCTCCGCAGCAGAACTCATGCCCATCACAACAGATGGGTGTCGCGGGATAGGCTGCACGTACCCAAACTGCCGCATCACACGCTCAGGAAGATGAGGTCGCACGGCCGTCCGGATGGGAGTCCGGATGTAGCCTGAGTATAAAGCTCGGACGTCCAGCTCTCTGTGACTCCTGTGCTCCTCATACGGTGTCCATATGACGTCCTCTGCCGTCATCTCATCGAAGAGAACTCGCCTCTCCATCAATCCAGCATGCCCAGCCCGGGACTCCATCCACCTGCACGCTCTGGGCTGGTCCTCCGTGTACTCGGGGACCTCAATCCGCTGAATAATGGTGGGTGGGAAGTGCTCAAACACCCAAGCTACCAGGAGGGAAGAACAACCGCTCATCTGCTTGGTCTTCCTCCGTGAGGCATGACCAAGTGCATCATACAGTGTAGCTAGTGCAATGGCGCCCCACGCATACTCTGACACCCGATCAAGGTGCTGCAGCATGCCGATCCAATGGACAGAAGTGTAGTGTCCTCCACTCTTGTTCGCAAACAAGGTCGAGCCGAGGAGGTGAAGTAGCCACATCCGTGCTGCATGGTCATGCCGATGCTCTAAAGTACAACAAAGAAACCATTAATCATTTAATTCACATATAATAGTTGCAAATAAATTAAGTATACAGTACAACTAACCAGCAAGAGCCCTAGTGTAAAGAGTCTGCAAGAACCCGAATCGCAAGCCAATGGTCTTCACCGCCTTAAACTCCATGATGTAGTCCGTGGCTACCCCTCCTAAGAGCAGAACACAGGTCTCCGCTGCCTGTTCTCTGCTGGCCTGTCCGGGAGTATAAAACCTCTCACCCATCGGCAAATGAAGTATAGATGACACGTCATCCAGGGTGATGGTCATCTCCCCGAATGGCATGTGGAAGCTGCTGGTATCCTCATGCCATCTCTCGACGAGGGCAGATAGAAGGGGTGTGTCTATCTCCAGATAGGTGCAACTGAAGAGCGGATAGAGTCCGGTCCCCTCCACACGCTGACGAACAGCGCTCATATCGTCTCCCTCGCCCTCACATGTCAGCTTTGCCAGCTTCATCCCAGCGCTGGCAAACTTCAACACACCTCTATCGGGGTAACGCGGGTCGGTGCCTATAATATGATGCCACAGACACGGCGCAACGTGATGTGGGTAACGGACCAACAGTGACAGATCATCAGGCCCCCCTGGAAACGGTGCCTCTGTCTGGACTGGCACCTCATCCCGTCGTGCTCCAGCATCACCCTCAAGCTCCACACCAACCTCAGGCTCCACATCAACCTGAAGCTCCACATCAACCTCATGCTCCACATCAACCTCATGCTCACTCTCTGTCGAACTCTGAGGAGTCATCTGACGAGAAGGCGGAGAAGGCTCGGGAGTCGTCTGACGAGAAGGCGGAGAAGGCGGAGAAGGCTCGGGAGTCGTCTGACGAGAAGGCTCAGGAATCATCTCACAAGGGTCTCGACGCTCCTCATTTGATGTCCCACCAACATCCTGGTCCTCACCAAATCTGCCTCTGACTCTACGAAAAGAAGCATGCAGCCGTCTGTGGCGATCCTCAACATCATCCGGGGCTGTGTGGCGATCCTCAACATCCTCCGTGGCATCATGGGAGCTCCCAGCAACATGTGATTTCCTGCGCCCTTGGCTCTTCCTCTTAGCCATCTATTAAAAAATAATACTCATCAGATAATTGTAAAAGTACCAATTGATGAGCTTTATAACTGAATATTCATGCAATCAGCTGAAAGTGATAAAATGAAACCAGTATATGTAAATAAAAAGAATGTCTAACATACTTGATCAATAAGCATGTTATTTACCTCTGATAAAATGAACAGTGATAAAATGTAAAGTAAGTAAGTAACCAGTGAATGTGTTCAATTTGCCTCTGATAGAACAGTGAATGTGTTCAATGAACAGAAACTTAATATTCAAGAGGCTACATATATCAACCAAGACAGGTTATTTACCTCTGATAAAATGAACAGTGATTTCTGTTTGTTCTTTGATCCCAACTCTAATCTTTTCAACAGTTTCCTGATCAATAAACCAGTATATGTAAATAAAAAGAATGTCTAACATACTTGATCAATAAGCATGTCTAGCCTATTTATGTACTCAATGCCAGTATGTATGGCTTTCTTAAGAACTTGTTTTGTGTTGAAACACATACTTTTCTTAAGATACTCTAGTAATAACTATGGTTGGATGTACAAACTCTTTGACAAGTAATTTGGATACAAGTAGATCATCATTTTCTTGATAAGTATCCCTTCACCATCAATTATAATATATTGAAACTGAATTGTATCGCGTGCTCAATTATTGCCGGGCTAGTATCTAGTTTTAATAAATCTGAATTAAAATGTTCACGTTTCAAAGCAGCAAGTTATTGTTGTCTTGTGCAGAGTTTCAGATGAATTATGATCTGAAGAAATGTAAAGTAAGTAAGTAACCAGTGAATGTGTTCAATTTGCCCATAGCTAGAGTTAATGGCTAAGCAGTTGATATTAAAGGTTCAAATCCTACGAAAAAGGAACAAAAGATACTAGTAGTATTACAAATACTAGGAGAATTTCTGAGTTCAACATAATTAAGGATCTATCATGTACATTATTAAGCAAGCAACACAGCGAATTACTACTGAATACGGATTAATAGAAAGCAAGAACACTTAAACTAGTGGCTGAAAATGACAACCTCTTAAAGACAAATAAATACCATGGTACATGCTCAAACATTAACCATGTTGATTATCAAGACTCTAGAGAGCAGAATACCAACAAAGGTAGCTGCAGAACCCAACCTTGCTGAACTAGAAGACTTCTTGCCATCCAATTCTCCTGAACTTGGGGCCGGTGCAGATGCAGATGCCTCTGCCTCAGAACTTGGAGTGGGGAAAAATGAGGAAATATCGGGCGAAGTCTCGTAAGGCAAAACACCAGGAGAAGCTGAAATTGTCGACTCAGTAGTTGAACTCTGAGCCTTTGAAGAATTGGCATTGGCAAGCAAGACAACCAGAATGACAAGGGAAAACAACTTGATGATAGTACTAGCCATGACTAACTTTAAGAACTTTCTCTGAACAGAAGGATGGAAATAGTTCTGAGTGAATCTGGGGATGTGTTTCTACTTTCAAGTGAGGAAAATATAAGCAGTACTTATACCAGTGTCTTTCTTATTTATTGAAACCTTTTGTTTCTCTGCCAATCCAAAATAACTAAACTAAAAAATTATCAAAGATAGAGCATAAGTGTGTTTTCATAGTTATGTACAGAAACACTATGGGAATTGGTTGGGACCAATATGATCTGCATGCCACAACGATTAGAGGTGTTCATTTATCAGGGTAGAGTAAGGGCTGTTTGTCCTAGTTAAGAGTATCAAGTATTGGATTAGCCTTACTTGGTTGAGTATCTCATTCAACATATTAAGCACCAAAATCAACATATTTAAGTAAAACATACAAAAGCCACTAGTGTCCATTGTTTTACTATATGAAGATCAGGATCAGAAGATAAGAAATACTTACAGGTAGCACAGTGAGTCACTTCTAGCACAATCAAGGCACAATCAAGGCAGAAAGCATGCTCCCTTGGCTCTGCATGAACATGAAGAAGTTAATTTACAGTAAACCAACATCAACAAGAGCTTCAATCAGACATCTTCAAGAATGAGATACTAAAACCGCACAATTGTTCAAGCTGCACCCAACAATTTCACCCAACAAATCGCACCCAACAATTTCAACAATACCGCACAATCCACAAATCACTAAAACCCTAATACACAAAATACCAAACCGCACCCAAAAATTTCAAGAGCAACAATTCGAATCCGTAACCCTAACAGCAACAACAAGATGACGAAGATATGAAGGCCCTTACCTCTATTGCGGGCGGAATTCTACTTCCAGTAGTTGACGAAGAAGATGATGAAGAGCGATGAAGGGAGAGCTCTGATGAAGGCTGTGAAGGTTTGGAGGGCTTCGGAAATGGAAGTTCAAGAAGAAATTCGGAATGAAATGGGAAATGAGCGAGCTTTCGAGCCCGTGTTTTGAATTAATACAACAGCCTTCGGAACGTTACCCTCCGAAGCATATCGGAATCTCAAAATCCGAAAGACTTCGGAAATGGATATTCCGAAATAAAACACGGAGGGGCATAATAGTATTTCCCCACTTTTAAGTGGGGTGGCATTTCTAAGCCCTGGGGTGCCAAATCCAGGGCTCAAGAACCAGGGGCCACATGAACCTCTGGATGACAGACAAAATATGAGATAGGTTGCAGACAACAGTGCATGCCCAGCCAATTTGTCGATTATCTTCTTGTCCTGGCTAATAATAGGCCTTTGAGACTTCTAACAGGTCTGTATATGAGGAAAAGACTAAAATTTACGGTTCGAAACACAAGTGAAATAACACTTAGTTTTGTCACATTAGCATTTCTTGCGTGAAAAACTTTTTTGAGTCTTGAATCAAATTGTAAGAATGTGTCACGTCAATTAATGAAATTAAATAAAAAAATATATTTTCTTACATTCTTAAAATCTAATTGGTTGAACTTTACATCGTCCGTGCATAGAAATTAAACTCAGACCATGTACAATGGTTTAAACAAAAAATTCCCATTCAACACCACTTTTTATCTTCCCAACACTCCACATCATCTTCTCTCTCCAATTCAACACACTTTCAACAAATACCCACTCCAATGGTTTTCTCTCTCAACACCCTACCCCACCACTCACCCTACCCCACCACTTTTTATTTCATATTTTTATTTAATTTTATGTTTTTGTTTTTTTTATTTACATAAAATTACAATTATTATTTTAAATTAAATTAAATAATAAACACTTAACGAATTAATTTTTTTTAATATAGATAATAATTTATTTTATTTCCTTAACTAAAAAATGGAAGACGATAAACGAAGCACACAATAATTTATTTTATTTTCTTAACTTAAAATGCAAGACAACAAACTAAGCACACAACACACAAATAACGTAATTAGTACGATACAAATCATCTTCCATCACGAAGCATTTGCAAACTTTGTCCATATGTGCTTCACTAGATCTGCTTGCAGTTCGTGATGAACGTTCGAATCACGCAACTCGGATCTAGCACGCACATGATTTGCAAAAGCGGGTAACACCTCGGTCGAGTATGGTTGCGGTGTACTAGATCCACCTTCCCCAGATTGCTCAAAATCGGTCCAACGTTGAGCAAATGTATCTCGTTCATCCTCAACAATCATATTATGTAATATGATGCATGACCTCATAATGATACCCAAATCAGCTATGTCCCACAAACGAGCTGGTTCACGGATGATTTTAAAACGAGCTTGAAGAACTCCAAATGCACGTTCGATGTCCTTCCGACATCTCTCCTGAACTTGTGCAAACAACTTATCCGGTTCACTTTGAGGAAGTCTGATCGATTTGACGAAAGTTGGATAAGAAGGGTAGATACCATCAGCTAGATAGTATGCCATATTATAGGGACGTTGATTCACAATGAAACTCACAGTTGGAGCCTTTCCCTGTTCCACATCATCAAACACTGGTGATCGATCTAGAACGTTTATGTCGTTCAACGTTCCCGGACATCCAAAAAAGGCATGCCAGATCCATAGATCATGAGATGCAACTGCTTCAAGAATAACTGTAGTGGTTCCCTTATCCCCTCTAGTAAATTGACCTTCCCATGCTTTAGGACAATTTTTCCACTCCCAGTGCATGCAGTCAATACTCCCGATCATGCCTGGGAACCCCCTTTGTTCACTAACCTGTAGTATTCTTTGCAGGTCCTCTTGAGTTGGTGCTCTCAAGTACTCGTGCTCATACAATCGTATGATTCCATTACAGAATCTACGTAAACACTCCAGTGCTGTAGTACCTCCTATTTTGATGTACTCATCGACTGCATCTGCTGCCACACCATATGCTAACATTCGCATTGCTGTGGTACATTTTGCTAAGGGTGATATACCTTCTTTCTTGGCTGCATCAACTCGCTGGGTGAAGTAGTTATCACTACTTGAAAGGTCCCCAACGATTCGAAGGAAAACGTGTTTTTGCATCCGGTACCGACGACGAAACATTGAATCGTCATATGTAGGCTCATTGGCAAAGTAGTCGTCAATTAGCCTTCGGTTTGCTGCTGCATGATCTCTACGGACATACTTTCTACGAGGTGCACTATCTTCCAAATTTTGGTTTGGACCCAACCCTAATTGGTTGAGTATAAAAGCTTCTTCAAGTTGAGAATTTTGAAGGTATGTTGCAATATCAAAAGGATTTTCACAAGGATTCTCAAAAGGATCAAAAGGATCCATTTGTTGTGAAATTCGAAGTAGAAAGTAAGAGGTTTTGGATATTGGTACATAAATTGATCTATGAATCCATATATATAAGTAAATTGAATGGTGGACACTGACGGATTCAAAACAAGTTACCCACTAGAGTTAATAATCGGAAAAGGACTAGATTCGAATTGAGTGAAACATATTCAAACCCAATAACCCATACACTAAAGCCGAACACTGCAGACTTGACACCACTGGCAAATTATTAAAGCAAACCCCACCGACTTGACACCACTGGCAAATTATTAAAGCAAACCCCACCGACTTGACACCACTGACAGATTCGAAACAAGTTACCCACTAGAGTTAATAATCGGAAAAGGAGTAGATTCGAATTGAGTGGAGCATATTCAAACCCAATAACCCATACACTAAAGCCGAACACTGCAGACTTGACACCACTGGCAAATTATTAAAGCAAACCCCACCGACTTGACACCACTGGCAAATTATTAAAGCAAACCCCACCGACTTGACACCACTGACAGATTCGAAACAAGTTACCCACTAGAGTTAATAATCGGAAAAGGAGTAGATTCGAATTGAGTGGAGCATATTCAAACCCAATAACCCATACACTAAAGCCGAACACTGCAGACTTGACACCACTGGCAAATTATTAAAGCAAACCCCACCGACTTGACACCACTGACAGATTCGAAACAAGTTACCCACTAGAGTTAATAATCGGAAAAGGAGTAGATTCGAATTGAGTGGAACATATTCAAACACAATAACTCATACATTAAAGCCGAACATTACAGACTTGCCATCACTGACAAATTATTAAAGCAAACACAACATACTTGACGACAACACTGACAAATGGTTAAAGCAAACACCACAGACTTGACACCACTGGCGGGTTTGACCGAATACAGACAAATACTCGATTGAAATTAATTACCAAATAGGTCTTGGGCCAACTTACTCAACAGCTCTTTCTTACGGTCATCGAGATCCTCTTCAGAACTTAGCTTGAGATACAAATTGGTTTTCATCAATTGGTTAGTTTGTTCTTGCACCATTGTTAGCTTATCAATTCGTGCAATCTCTTGAGCCTTCAAATCTTTGTATTCAACCCAAACTTTCCCCTTCTCCTCAACGACAGGTTCTTTACTTTTCTTTTTATTCTTTCTTTTAGCTGCCTCCCTACCCATTGGACGAGGAATTGATCCTATAGTGGTTGAGCCACATGCATCACTGTCGTGAGATCTCTTAGATCCACTACTTGCTGAGCCACCATTTCCTCCTACTTGACTACAAAAACGTGGTAGATCACGGAGAGCGATCCATTCTTCCATCAAAGTAAATTGAACATTCTTCCCACATGCGAATAATTCCTGCGCTTTTGCCAAAACATCATTATCCGACCAACCGCTTCCTTGTTGACGCTTAGCGGCATCATAAGCGCCAATCCATTTACCCAGTATTTTGTTCATATAATTCCAACGGTTTCGACATGCAATTCCATCACGCGGAGGATCGAATGAGCAATGCTCATTACAATACTCAGCAATATCTCTCCAAAATGTTTCTCCTTTCTGGTTTTTCCCCACAACACTGCTTGTTCCACAGTTAATCCACCCACTAATTAGCACCATATTTTGTGCAGTGTTCCATGCGGGTGCATGCGTTTTTTTGCTCTTAGGAGTGACTTCATTGACTTCATTATCAGCTGACCCGTCACCAAGATTGACTTGTGTTGAAAATTCCGGAAATTCCGGTCCATCAACACTAGGAAAATTTGCACGAACCATTGGCATATAACCACTAGACTGGGGTGTTTGAGATGGATATCTCACAGATCCATAAGATGGATGAAAGTTTGGAACAAATGATGACTGGTTCGAATACTGATTTGGATCTGGATAATAGTTTGGATTTTGAGGATGTTGGTTGGAGAATTGATGTGGGACTTGAAAATAGTTTGGATTTTGAGGACGTTGGTTGGAGAATTGATGTGAGACTTGATAATTGGTGGGATTTTGAGGACGTGGGTAAGAAAATTGATTTGGATCTTCATAGTTGTTGGGATTTTGGTTGGAAATTGGGTAGCTTGAAGAATTCTGGGTGTTGTAATGGTGATTGTTGGGATCCATTTCAAAACAAATGCTAATAGAAGGATAATAAGATGGTGAGAGAGATAATAAAGATGGGGAAAAACTTGGTTTTTTTTCCTGTGTCCAAATCTATCAAACCAAGTCTCTATTTATAGAGAAAAAAAAGTTATGAATTTTGGTAAAAAAAAAAAAAAAAAAAAAAAACATTTTCAACAAGATAATTCAGTTTAAAGTTTTTTTAAAAAAAAAATCCGGCTGGCCAATGGGACGCTGCCACGCGTCCCATCCTCACCCACTCGGTCTTCTCTCTCCTCTCCCACTGACACGCCACGCGCCTTGTCGGCGCGTGTCGTGCACGCGCCCTGCTCTCTCCAATCCGGAGCTGCCACGTGGCTCCGGATGCTCCTCTCAACTTTGTTGAACCGGTTCAACATTTTCCCACTTTCAACAGCTTTCAACCAACCATTGCATGGTTTCAACAACTCTCAACATGTTTCAACATGGCATTCAACATGCCATTGTACATGGTCTCATAGATTGTTAAATGTATACGTGATTAGACTTGAGAAACTTTGGAGCACATGACAGAGCGTTTATTGATGACATAGTAAAATATATGGACTAGGAACCTTCAATACAGACACCGTAGGAACACTTATATTTTGGTAGGCCAAAGCCAACAATTCCATGCCAGCAGAGGCCACTCATCATGTTATCAAAACTTCAGATTCCTGATGAATCACGTTTCTTTCTTTCTTCTCTCCTGTTAAGAATCTAGATAGAATAATTGCAAAGCTATAGCCTATATGGTTGCACTCAAGCCACCTCACATCTATGTGTAATTCCAAAAGACATCAAAAGATCAAATAATTATTCTCTAGTTTCATGTTTAAGCCTTTCAAAATTATTTCATCCTCACAAAAAGTTATTACGAGTAATTTTTTTCCTGAATCACTTCTTTTTTCCTCCTAAAATACTTAGATTAGAACCCAAAAGATTGTCCATGCGACAGTGACATCAAATATCAGAAAATATACCCCCAAATAGTGATACCACAATGCTACAAGATAAAACAATACTAAATAAAATGTGCTCACTCAAATCAAATATAAAACAACTAAATTAAACACAAACAGAAAAAAAAAAAAAAAAACAGAGGAAAAGACCTTAAACTTCACCTCTCATCTTTATTGCCTGATTTCAAACCACTAACCACATAAAACTCTGAAGTTTTCAAATGCACATTTAAATGATGACCTCATGGAACATTAAATTATACATCACAACAAAACAAAGGACAATATAAATAAAGCGAGAACAACCTTTAGTTCTTAGAAGATTCATATATACCATAACCATATTTCTGGTATGGACTTTAGGACCACCATCATTTTCATGTTTATATCCTTCCACAATTCTACGGGATAACTGCCACATTCAATATAAAACAACCAAAAAGAAGAAACTTCTTAAAAACCTCTGCTACCTGCTATCCGTATCAAGATTCTCCTCTACTTAATTTGGCATTAAAATACCTCAACCACAGCCAAAGGGTGACCTGGTAATTACACCATCTAGCAAGTAGACTTCAACTTTACTTTTTTATTTAAACCACCTCTAATCATTTTTAAGCAGCCTGTGATGACTATGTCTAGCTACATTTATAGAAATTTGAACTCTAGACTTCTACGTAAATCAAAACAATCACAAGTTAATTAATGTATGCTTGGTGGTGTAGATCTCAGCTTTACTATATACTCACATGAGTACCAGTACCACATCCATAAAAAAAAATCTCATATATACCTGTTGGCTGTTTGTTTAATTATTGAGTTGAGTGTAGAGAACTAAAACATTATTACTTTTTTTGTATTTTATTAATAAAGAATTCTCTGTGTGATTAAAGAGAAGAGAAATGGAGTTGAATTCTGAGACTCAAATCATGAAAAGCAGCATAAGAACAGGTAAAGTTGAAAGTAAGAAACACACCCCATGAGAGACTCATTATCTTTATTTTTGGGGTCTAGTGGTGTTGTCTACCTTACAAATTAAAAGAGTGAGTACACACTCATTAGTCCTCACTGAAACTGAGTTTAATGGTTCCCTTGATGGTCAACCACTTGAGCTCCTGTTCAATCATTTTGGACGTTGGGACAAGGCATTAGAATTAGATAAGACATGGTTAATCACATCACAGGTTTCTCATGTGACCAATTCTTATCAAGTTTTCTGCTTTTGCCGCTTACTCCACTAGTGACTAGTGTCCACACACACAGAAAGAAGTGTCATTTTCTTTGTGCTGATATCAGTGATATGTAGCTAACTTTGATGTGCTCAGATATCTAACTTTTTCACATACATGTGTTTATCTTCCTGCTACTTTTCTTGGGTTTCAGTTTCCGTTCAAATTCCTTTCCATTTGAGAAAAATATGGGATTTTCAGTGCATTAATTAAACATTCCTCATATTCCATGCAATCTGTGTGAAACTGCATCATTTTTCCCCTGCATCATTTTTCCTCTGATTGATGCTATATCTTGTTCCAAATTACCTTTGAATCCTGCCAGTGATGGCAGAAATTAGGCCTACCCGGGTGGAGCAAGATCAAACCAAGATCAGAAGTGTTCCAATTGCTGTAACCCCTGAAGGATTTTGGTGTTGCCCTTCCCCTGCAGTGTTTCAGAAAACCCTGAAGACTCAAAGTCCTCTGAATAAGCCTAAACCCTCTTCACCAAATCCAAACACTAGTGCTCAGAAAAGAGAAGTTTCAGTGAGTGATGAGAGAAGAACAGTACCTGCCCCATCAAGGATGGTGGATTCAGATGCTCAACAATGTTCTGTGGCTGCAGAGAGAGCTGTTCCCAAACCCAAAACTGAAAAAACTCTGCCCAAAAAGGTGGCTATTGAGTTTGGTGAACCTGGAACTTGTGATATGAAGGTGGTTCTAACCGGAAAGCAGGGGTTTTGTGTGAAGTTGAGCTTGCACAGGGATGTTCTAACAGAGAAGAGTAGTTTCTTTGCTGAGAAATTCTATGAGGATTGTGGTTTGTCATTTCTCCGAGTTGATGATTGTGAGGATGTTGAAATGTTTGTTGAAACGGTTGGGCTTATGTACTGCAGAGAAATGAAACAGCGGCTCATGAAGCAAACGGTTTCTCGCATCCTCCGAATACTCAAGGTAATTTGCTTTCTGTCATGTTTTGATGTTTACTATCTACTTTGATGGTATTGCCTGAATTGAATTTTGTTGTATAAGGCATTTTGAGGAAGTGATATGTGGTTTATTATTGCTCTTTTATTCTTACTGATAGTATACTTTTCTGATTATTTTTGTGGTGCATGTTGATTTGTTTGGCTGAAAAGTTCCATTTGATTCCTATATTAATATATCCACTAAGGAATGTTAGGAGTCTTAATTTCATATTAAGTTAGTAATGGGAGAGTTTACAATTTAGATTCATAATGCTGCTACCAACTGCATTTTATCTGTCATGGAATAGATATAAATATAAACTCAATGAAAGATATTTTTACTGCTTTGTGACAATCTAAACTAGCATGCCAACATCATGATTATCTGATAATTTGGAGCTGCTGTTATGCAATGAAAACCAGTGCATTACAGTTAATTCAAGGGGCTGATAGTTAAAGGATTGGACCTGAATTAAAGATCATTGTAATGGTGTTAGTTAGTTAAATAGTTTGACAGTTGTTACTATCAATTAGTTAACTGTTAGTAGTTTGTTACATTTCGTATAATAGATTGAAGAGCAGATAAAAGGGCTTCATTTAAGAAATTGGACCAGTTTTGGGAGAGATTAGTGTCTCCAATACTAGAGTATGTTGTCAATCATTTTCTTCTTCAAGAAGAGAAATCCATCTCTTAGTTCGGTTCTTCTATTTCCTTTTCTATCTGATCCAGTTTCTTTCAAATGCGTTATAAATGTGAATTTCCATGATGATAATAATATAAGCATGGTGTTACATACTTACATGGGTTTTTTTCGTTTCTCCTTGGAAAATAGTTTAAATTATATATTGATCTGATTTGGATTTTGAGGTGATCTTGAGCTAACATTGATGGATAGTGAGGTTTGCTATGATGGTGCTCATAGAAGAAAGAGTGATAGTAATAACTCAAGGGATCATACTAGTGTACCTAGTGGTGAGGGTGACCTCATTTATATAACACAATAGCTGTCTAAGAATACAAGATTCAGTCGCCTTGATACTTGGAATAGGTGATCTATAGATTATATTTGGATATGGTTTTATGCAGAGGCGTAAGATCCGCGATCTGATGTCTCTACGATTTCTCAAGGATACAAGAGTGTAATAATATCCGAGATATTCAAGATTGTCATAGATCTGGGTTATGGCAAAAAATGACATGCAAAGGGTTATTAGGCCTGGATCTGGGCTGCGTATTAGAACTCAGCATAATTTCATCCTTATAACCGGTTTCCTGCGAGAGCATAGTATTTATTATCTGCATAGTTTGAAGTTAGCTGGGTGAAACTTTTTATGATTCTGCATTTTCTGCATATCTATAGTTGTCAGTTTGTATTAATCATGTATAATAATTTCTTGTAGTTACTATTGGGGGAGTATATGTTAGGACTTTATAGTTCTTTTGAACACTTGATAGAAACTATTTTGCAGGTTGCAGAATTCCTTGGCTTCAGCTTATGCATCCAATCATGTTTGGAGTACTTGGAGGCAGTCCCCTGGGTTGGAAAAGAAGAAGAAAAGGTGGTGTCAACTGTACTAAGACTCCAACGAGAAGGAACCGGGGTCAATCCCGTGCTGAAACGTGTTTCTTTTGATGCTTCTAATGGCCCAAAAGACACTCTATCCCATATTCTTGAGCTTGTTCTCAAAAGCAATGAGGAGAGAGGTCGCCGAGAGATGAAATCCATAGTTCTAAAGCTCCTCAGAGAGAATAACAGATTTCCATGCCCTGCGGGTTCAGATGACATCTGTAACAATGACATGATTTATAGGTCATGCAGAAGCTGCTTGGATTCTCTATTATCTCTGTTCAACCAGGCTGCAGAACTAGGCTTTGCAGACACACCTAGTGATAACAGAGAACCTGTAGTGAAACATATAGCTCTTGAAGCTGATAACTTGTTATGGTTGCTTGAGATTTTATCCGACAAACAAGCCGCGGATGAGTTTGCCCTGATGTGGGCAAACCAGCAGGAATTGGCTGCTCTACATGGAAAGCTGCCTATCGTATTTCGTTATCACGTCAGCTGCATTTCAGGAAGACTATATGTCGGAATTGGAAGAGGGGAGTTATTACCGTTGAAAAACACGCGCCGGCTGCTGTTACAGACATGGCTGCAACCTCTGATCAACGACTACAACTGGTTGCAGCATGGATGCCGGTCATTTGATTGGAAACTTGTGGAGGAAGGAATCGGAAGGACGATTCTCACCTTGCCTTTGGAAGAACAACAAAATATTTTGCTTTCTTGGGTTGGAAGTTTCTTGAAAAGTGGTGATGGATGTCCCAATCTTCAAAGAGCTTTTGAGGTTTGGTGGCGGAGAACTTTCATTAAACCATATGTGGAAGGACAAGGTAATGCTATGCCAAATAGTTAACTGAATGTTGTCAAAGCAGCATGTGGTATGTTCAATTGTTCATGGATATATCTTAAAATGGGTTTGAAATTTCTCTTTTTAGTTGACAGAGGAAGTGCAATGATATGTTGATTTGTCTCCTGACTTATACCAAGACTTGTTGTATATATGGTCATTGCATGATTTGATAGCGGGTACTGAGTAAAAATGACATGATGTATACAAATCTCTCATTTGAATTGTAATTTTCAGTAACTTTATTATACATAAATCTTTTTCGGTCGGATTCAGGTAAAAAAACTCAATCCAATCTAAACCGATCATGCAATATAATGGCCCACCTCGACGAGATTTTGTTCGATTTAGTCAGTTCACGGTAGGGGTGGAAATAAGATGAGCTTTGCATAAATAGACTTTGACTTGCTTAAAAGATTCAAGGTCTGAATTGGTCTGTTATCTGTTGTAAGTTTTTTCAGGTCTAGCTTGACCTTCTTCAAAAGTCTAGAATGACTCATTAGCTTATTTAATGGTTTGTTTAATAACAGGAAAATTAAGTAGACAAACAAACCTATGTGTAACTAGGACAAGAAGCCTATATGCTAATAGATTAAAATACATTAAAACAAAACTACTTGTAAATAGGTCAATCTCATTATATAGATGTTAATAGATAGTGTGAGAATAAAGAAAAAGGTTATCTTGAACTTCTTAAGACCAGAAACTTATTTAAATTAATACCTCATTTGATATATTTAAATAGGTTACAAGACCATTTCTCAGGACATTTATTCATTAACTTAAATCATTATGTAGAGCAACATGTTTAAATCCATAAACAAGTCAATAATATAGTTTCAAGAAATTATAATAAAAATATAATTCAGAATTTCAATAATACTTCTTCTTCTTCTTCTTTTTAACTAAATATGCTATTGAAAAAGCTTTTGACATAACTTATATATTAACTAGGCTACTGACTCCTATCGGCAGCTTGTCCTACTTCCATCTCTAGTTCACAGGTCAGCGGGTGGGTGGGTCAGACCAGTTTGGACACAAATTGGGCTGCCTGGAATTTTTTGGCCAGCTTGATTTTTAAGCCTTTTTAAAACCAGATCAAGTTTTTATGAGCAGAAAACTCCGACCCGGGCCCGTACACGGGTCCAACACTTTTGAGTCAAAACGTCGTCGTTTTTTTTTTTACAATCACACATCTGAAACTTGACCTCACATTCTCACAACCGCCTCCGTCGCTGTTTCTCCGCTAACCTCATCACCGTCGCCACCATGGTTCGTTCTTCAACTTCATTCTCCACTTATCAGTCACACTCGTTCAGTTCAAGATTTCTCAATTTCGCATGCGTTTTTTTCTGACTGTGTTTATGTAAATCGCAGCCGCAAGGGGATTACATAGAACGCCATAGAAGAGACTATGGCTACCGTCCTGATCACTTCGAGCGCAAGCGCAAGAAGGATGCTCGTGAAGTTCACAAGCGTTCACAAATTGCGCAGAAGGTTTCACTAATTTCAATTGTTTTCATTTAAACTTGCTATGCAGTTAGTTGTATTTTCATAATTCTAATTGAATTCTTGTTTTATTTTGATTTAACAGGCTATTGGTATTAAGGGCAAGATGATTGCTAAGAAAAATTATGCTGAAAAGGCACAGATGAAAAGAACGTCAGTTTTGTTTATCTTTCTTTATTTTGTTATTTTTAACTTAACTTCTATGTAATGTGTTGATGCAGAAGCAGTAATTTTAATTTTACTGTTCATGTATTGTGTATGTGTTTATGCCAAAAACATTTGTGGTTGATTCCTTAAATATGGATTATTTTTCAATTTCATGTTTAATATGGAGTTGTTGTATGGTGTTGAATAATTAGCATATTTAGTTTTTCGTCGGGATAGATTTGTTCGTAGGCTGTTTTTATTGATGAGAAAATGATTTAACTTTTGCCGTTTGGCGTTTCAACAGTATTGCCATGCATGAAGAATCAACGTCCAGGCGAAAGGCTGATGATAATGTTCAAGAGGGAGCTATTCCTGCATATCTTATGGATCGTGAGAACACAGCCAGGGCAAAGGTATGTGATATGTCACACAGGAGGTGTTGAAACACAGTTTTGACTTCAGATCCCTTTGTTATCTTTTCTTGGAAGTAATATAATTTCTATGTTTAGATTATTAGCAACACCATTAAGCAAAAGAGGAAGGAGAAGGCTGGGAGATGGGATGTTCCCCTACCTAAGGTGAGATTGCATTCTGTACTTTTGATTAGATAACGCTTGATGATATCTCTTGAGTATTAGCGTGAATGTGTGATTTCTCATTTCTGCAGGTACGTCCTGTGGCTGAAGATGAAATGTTCAAAGTGGTCCGCACTGGTAAAAGAAAGAGTAAGTTTTACATTTATTACTTCTGGTCTTGTGATCGTTATTGGATCCACATGATTAAAATGGTATGAATATGTTATTTTTCAAGTACTAATAACATTACGTGGTGGTCATATCTTCATCTTTATGCATTCACTCTTGTTTAGTTCCCTCCTCTTAGCTTGTTTATGCACGAAGCCAAAAAATCTCTATTTCTTTGCTTGAATAGGTTGAGCTTGTTTGTGATGTTGTTTTTCCAATCATGATCTTGACATCTTGTGATTTTATTATATATGATTGGAGAGATTTTTTTTTTCTAATGGTGTTCTACTGTCTTTGATCTGTAGTCTCTTAGTTCATTAAAGGGTATTATTTTTTAAATGACTTTAAAGGGTATTATAGAGAATGCATAATTGATCATTTCAGCAACACATCTGATAGTATTTGGCTCACCATTTTGCAGCCAAGCAATGGAAGAGAATGGTTACCAAAGCTACATTTGTTGGGCCTGGTTTTACTAGAAAACCTCCAAAGTATGAGCGGTTCATTCGTCCTACTGGACTGCGATTCACCAAAGCTCATGTCACTCATCCAGAACTTAAATGCACATTCAATCTAGAAATAATTGGAGTGAAGAAAAACCCTAATGGCCCTATGTACACCTCTCTTGGTGTCATGACCAAGGGAACTATTATTGAGGTGTTTATCTTTCCTGCTCTTTTAATTGAGGGTTATTTTCATTGACACAATCTAAAGCATTTAAGTTGATGCTGACTCTTCCTGTAATTTTAGGTGAATTGCAGTGAACTTGGTCTGGTCACTCCTGCAGGAAAAGTTGTGTGGGGTAAGATTTTGTTACTTGTATTTTGGCTGTCATGATTGATTGAATTTTTAATGGGAACTGATGCATTGGATTTTATTTGCCATGGATGCAGGTAAGTATGCTCAGGTTACCAATAACCCAGAAAATGATGGTTGTATAAATGCTGTCTTGCTTGTTTAAGGTCAGAGCAAGTATTGGAGTTCTAACATGACTTCAAAAACAGTGGTTAAGTTCATCTCCCATGATTTTCGCAGTCTTGTAGGTATAAACTATACCTCCATCCCCAATGTTACGAAACACTATGTAGTATTTGCTGGTACTTGAGACTTCATCTTGGAATTTAGTGAGAGATTTTTGTTATTGGATTATGATATGTCGTGTTCTGCTATTCCTTTTATTTTTCTGTTATTCTGCTCAATGCAATGATCAAATCTAGCACTTCATCATTTAGAGTTCTGCTCAATGCAATGATCAAATCTAGCACTTCATCATTTAGAGTTAACAATATTGCCAAATTTTAATGAAGAAACCACTAGTGCATATAATAACGGATGTGCTAAGATAGAGTTAAATGATTTTTTCACAAGCAATTTGATGTTCCTTGAGTTGGTTTTTTAGTCCTAACAAACTTTTGGACACTACGTACAAAACATGTATTTATCATTCAATGGTTTAAAATTCACAACCAGGGCATGATTCTAGTTTGTAAATTTGCTCGCTGAAGATAATGGAGTGAATATATTTTTAGAATATGCTCCGCTTTGGTTTTGATAACCTTCAAAAGGTCGTCTTGAGTGGAGCTGAACTATATGCTCCAGTTATTATGGTTGTGAAAATATATATTTTTCAAGTCTGGAAGCCCTTGCATTATCTTCTAATGATGGGGGCTTGGTTCTCTGTAAGGATTGCTGTATAATGAAATTACCGGGAGAAGAGAATGCGAGAAGGAAGGGAGGAGAATATGTTGGGCGGGGATTTAGTTTTACCCCTGAAGATTATGTTCTTTATATTTTGTCTAAAGATGTTTTTTTTGTTAGCATGAGGCTCCTTAAGTGGGCTTGATTTGATCTTTTACGTATAAGTATGAGCAGGCTGCAGCACCTTTGTCCAAAAAGGATGCCATGGAGTTGACAGCCCTGTCAAATAAAATTTTCTAACCCTATTCTGTATGCATATTTGCATCCATACAAAATTTGACAAGAAAAGGAAGTCAGATTCAAGGGGGGGTAAATAGTCAAGCTGGTCCCTAAAAGTGTCATCCGCCTTCAAATTGGTATTTAAACTTTAAAAACCCATCATGCGGTCCATGAATGGGGCAAAAGTCAAGTTTCCTGACGTTAAATAATGTGAGACGTTAATGATATTTTTTTTCTCCTAGTTGGACTGAATACGTGGAACTGGAATGTTGGGACCTCAAATTAGTCCCTGAATGTGGCAAACTAGTCCCCAACCTCGTTTCTAATTTATATTGTTTCCAATACATCCTAATTCGGTAAAGTTCATTCTCTCGGGCCAGACCAACACTTTGTTGTTGTTGGTCGTGGCCAATCAATTATCGCATAAAGTATTGCTAATTCACTTGGAATTCTCGTTTTATAGCTTGACCTAAATATGGTGTAGAACCATAAAGTCTGACTCATTCTCATGGCTACCAAGTAAGTTGTCCAAAACTAACGCAATGTACTCCTCAAATCTCGACTTTGAGTATCTGGTCGTCCCGTGTTATTTGTCCCAAAAGCTGGCATATCTCACTACTCGAGTATGCTATGGTATTAAATTAATCTCTTTACTCATCACTTAGTGTCCTTGCAAGTACCATTGGTGGGAGGTCCACACCACAACACTTTGTAGAGAAGTCGTTCAGATCGAAGCAGAGCCCAGAGCCACCGTTAACCCGTGCGCTTTCATTGTGTCCTCTTGAAGAAGTTTTACACTCGTTTGGGTAATTGATTGGATTTTGTCCTATCATATAAGATATTTAACATGTAAAATCACCACGTTAGTATCACTTCATTCAAACATTTAAATCTAGCTACGTGTGCCTAGATTTCACTAGGTTAGCAGCATCTAAATCCGAGCCGAGGTACATTCAACATCACCATTCACTACCAATCAACATGCGATTGATCTGATGTAATAAAAGATAGTTTACCTGGAGTTCTCATATGTCAAACTTGGAGTTGCATCTGTCTTAATCCCGCACCGTCACCCCCAGAAGAAATTAGACAGAGATATTTTAAATTCCTAGTCTCTTTCAATTATTTAATGTCAACATGACATATGCTGCATGCAGCTAGCAGAAATGAATACTGCTTTTACTCTGTCTCATCTCAGACAAGAAAATGATCATCTCCTGGAGATTCCAAATCATACCCCATTTGAAAAGTTTTTACCTTAACGTGAAATCAATTCGATAGCAATTGCTCGTGACTTTGGAATTTTTCACTCCTAGAAATTAAAATAGGGGAAACTGGTAGTTTAGTTTAGTGCTAACCTCCGATTTCTTGGTAGTACAGTTAACACATTTTTAAAGAAGAATGAAAAACTAAATTGATAACTGTGATACAATTAAAATCGCTTATTTCTTTCCTTTTCAATATGAAAATGAAATTAGTTTTAAAAATTAACTAAACATGATTTTACCTTACACTATTAATATCTATGTTTGTAATATAAATGACTTTTATTCAGCTGAGGATTTGAATGAATAGTGTGGTCCTGGCCTGACTCCTGATGAGTCATGATTGCTAGATAAATGTGCGCTTTGTTATACACTGCCAACTTGTTTGATGGCCCTCTGTCTCCAACCTTATCCCCCGTTAGCTTTTCTGAGAAATTAATCCTCATCGACCATCCATTTTAAAAAGGAAAATGATATATGAAACCGTGTAGATTTTAGTATTGTGTTGAAGTTGGAAATACCGTTATCAGTGTGTTAAGTACTTAAGTTAAAAAAATGTTAACATAAGCTAAATTCGTGAATGTATTATCCAAAGAAATTACATTTTGGGTTTTAATTCTTGGAATGAAATTTTCAAAAATACATTTCAAATTTTAGTTTCCAATAGCTGTTTTCGTGGCAATACATATTAACGATGGTTAAAAACTGCCCGAAAATTTGTATGACTATATTGGGTGTCAAACTCACAAAAGTTTGGGACCCTTTTTTCAAGTTATGTGAAGAATTAACATGCATCAGCATCTCTCCAATGCATACCACCAATGTGTTTTAGGAGAAGATCTCTAGCCTCTAGGCAATGTCTGAATATCTTTGTTTTTCCAGCGCACAAAAACAAATTGAGAAAATAAAAGCATATATGATCGATCTGAAGATTCTTGTTTTGAGATTAGCATGGACCACAAACTTAGTATTGATAACGCATTGGGGAAAGGTGAGGGGAATGAGCAATATGGGCCATATATGCAAACCAAAGAAAAAGCAAAGCAGGGTTTAAGCGTCATCAAAATTATTAAAATATGGGCCCTGGCCCGAGGCTGAGTGTATAAAATTATCTCTTGATTTGCTTAATTAATTACAATGTGTTTGTTTTAGATTTAGGTGATATTGGTTTTCATTGACAAAAAAAAAGGGTGATATTAATTTTTGTAACCACGTACAAATCACATACACATTCATGTTTTCTTAAAAAAACTACGAGATCTAAACCTCCTTTAACATGTTTGAGTGTCGAAATTCACATTATGGATGAATTGAAGGTTGGATTTTACATTTTAAATCGTTTATATTTTATAGAATTCATATATTGTGTGATGAATTCAATTAATGTTCTTTGAACTTTATTATATATTTATATTGAATTTGAAATAGTTGAGATGCCGCATGTCGTTTTTAAATTTATTGCTTAAAGACTTGTAGTATTTGTACGGGTGATTTAATTTTTAAAAATTTAAAATGACTTGTTCGATGCCCCGTACAGAGATGATGAGGTAAAAGTTCATCTTGTTGTGGGGATGGGGATGAAGATGGAAGTAGGATGTGAGGACGGGGAGCGTGGAGTGCCTCCCCGCCCTGAGCGAGTTTCATCCCCTACTTAACACACTACCTCTCACGTTTAAAATAGGATAAGACATTTGAATCATGAAATTTGCTGGAACGAACAGAGTGACCAATATATTGTTGGTTTATAAAATAGATTTAAGATATGCTTTGATACCATCTTATAATTTTGGTTGGACCTAACTTTACCATAAAAAACTAGCCTCCTAAATTTTAAGTGGGCTACTCGTAGCTACATATAAACATTTATTCATATAAATTTCACACTTCAACCATTCAGTTATAAACATGAGAAGGTTGTTAAAGTTTTACATTAATTACTAATTAGAGATATGGAAATATAACTGCTTATAAATAGTAAAATAACTCTCACATGTTAGACCATCTACAATGGTGTTGAAGTTGGTATGTTTAATGTTGAATTGTGTGTGCAATGGTGTTTATTGTAAGTGTTGAAAGTTGAATTATGGAGAGAGATGATGAAGATGTTAAACGGAGTTGAAACCTGCACCCGGCGCCACGTGGCACGCCCTCGTTGGTGCAGGTTTGATTGGAGAGAGAGAGAGGTGCATGTTTGATTGGAACGCGACACGTGGCCATAGCTGATTGGTCCGACGGATTTCGTTTTTTTTTCTAATCTTTCCAACTCAATTATTTCACTCAAAAAAATTTTTAAAAAATATAATTTTTTTTACCAAAATTCATAATTTTTTTTATCTATAAATAGAGATTTGGTTCGTTTGATTTGGACACAGAAAAAAAAATGAAGTTTTCCACCATCTTATTATCTTTCCACAAGTTTTTAAGTTAAAAAAATAAAATAAATTGTTGTATATATTTTTTTAAAAAAATATTAAATTGTTAAGTGTTTTAATTTAATTTAATTTAATTTATTTAAGTAAATAAATTATTGTTTAATTTAATTTAAATCGAAAATTTTAATTTTATGTAATCATAAAAAGAAAAATATAAAATTAAATGAAAATATGAAATAAAAAAGTGGTGGGGTAGGATGTTGAATGAAAAACCATTGGAGTGGGTAAAAGTTGAATGAAGTGTTGAATTGGAGAGAGAATGTGATGTAGAATGTTGGGAAGAGAAAAAGTGAAGTGTTGAGGGTGTTGAATGTTGAAACCATTGGAGATGGTCTTATGGGTAGACATAAATCTTAACCTAAATTCTAAGATAGTTCTGGTCTCTAGCTCATGCCTCTCATATCAGCTGTTTATTGGAAATTTCTTCTGGGACCCATCCATAGCCATAGGGATCTGAAGGATACTCTTCTTTCTTTCAGTTTTGTGTCATTGCAAATGGTGGGGCCCTGCAGCCCAAAATTTGCTGTCATCTGAGCATCGATCTCCTCTCCACACTGCAACATACTCATTGGCAACTGTGGGCTTCCTTCATTAAATTAAATGTGATGGAATTTAATTCATCAAAGGCCATCGTATCAATTTTTCGTCAGTTTCTTTCCCCATTCAATGTGTAACTTACACAAGACAAACTAACAATTCTAGGGTCATGGTTCATCATCAACTACACTATCCCAAAATCTTTACTTATATCCAAAACAAACTCGTGTGTGAAATCTAGAGTCAAATTAAAAAAGCCACCTTGATTGTTGCAGTAGAACAACCTTGTAAAAATCAACATTACTACTATGCGGTGTTAAGAAATATATTAGGTGACAAGTGCTTGTTGCTTTGCGCGCCAGTTCTTGTTTTGGTTTTTACGGAACAAACGTGTAGCAGCAACAATTTCCTCCTGTTCCCGTAAATTCTACATATAACAGAAATGGAATTGACAAGCTTGTAGGTGTGTTGAAATTATCCAAACACGTCCTAATCTTGAATTGTAGTAGGTTTTAAACTTTCAAAATTACTATTACAAACTCATTAATTTAGATTATGACTACACTTTTGCATGAATTGATCTCAATTTTCATAGCAGGTGTCAAAAACTAGTGTGGGGTTGATGCTAATTTTCGCACTAACAAACGTAAAGTTGATGCAAACTGTTCAAAAAAAACGCCAATTAAATTAAAGTTAGTGTTGCTTATTGACAATTAGCATTGATATTAGGACCGACGCTTACACACCGGCTAAGTCAGCATCTAGTCATCGACAATTAGAAGCAAATTTAGGTCGACGCTACATTTATCGATTGCCCTAACATCAATAAAGGCTGATCTCGAACAAGTCCATCTTGTAGCCCACAAGCTTGTGTCAGCCTAACAGACGCTAATATTTGTGTGACTCCCTAACTCCCTCAAACCCCTACCCAATCTCCCTTTGCCGCCCTCTCCTCCATCTTTCGCCATATATGCTACCCCTTTACTCTCTAACTTCCTCGAACTAGATATGTCCTCTCCCTCAACCACTCTCGCTATGTCGTACCCTCCCCCGCCGACACCAGATTTGCCACCCTTTGTCTGCTACACCGTTAGATTTGCCGCCCTTTCACTTCCTATCTCCCAATGTCGCGCCCTCCCCCTACCAATCGACACCAGACTTTCCACCCTTTGTCTATTCCATTGTCAGATTCGCTCTTCACTCCCTATCTCCCTCAACCACTCTCCCTCTATCGCACCTTCCCCCCACCGACACCGGATTTGCCACCCTTTGTCTACTCCATCGTCAAATTTGCCGCCCTTTACTTCTTAATCCCCTCAAACCCTCAACCCCTTAATATTGCCACAACACAACCTCCTTGTCATTTCCAGTGATGTCTTGTTGATGTTGTCATAGCTAGCATCTATTGTCGCAGCCACGACCTCCACTGTCATCACATCCGTCCATTATATTATTGTCTTGCCAAATTTTCTATCGGAAGACTTTCAATTCAACGAGTCGTCACCATGACTACATTGTCCATCAACTTTAATATCACTTGTTGGAGAGACAATAGGAGTTTATGAGCCTACACCAATAACCACCAAGAGATTACTAGACACCACATCTTTACCTAAAACTTTAAAATATTGAGTTTACGGGTCACATCTCTTACAATGTCTTCACCTCACTCATTATCAATGTGAGATTTTAACTCGCTCTTGAATTCTCAATAAAAAGGAAATGGAATGAAAGAGAAAGTTGGATGTAAATAAACTAAAACACTACGTTATTATTTAAGGTTAGTGCAATAACCAGATCAAGATATATCAAACTAATTTAAGGTTAGTGTAGTTACAAAAATCGAACAATTAAATACATATATGGCCAACAAAATCATGGAGAACAATCTGCTATACAGTTGTACAATATATAGAGATAGAGCTACACCTAACTAGCTATAACTTAAGACTGCGTTTCTCATATCTTATTACCACTTTTTGCTGTCCTTTCACAATGCAAATAAAAAGACTAAGGAATATAAGAGAGACATCAAAGGGGCAAAAAATGTTATCTTGTGATGATATAACATAATTAATAAAGCATGCATCTTCTTGTATATGATCATATTATGATGATGTAATAATGTGAGTACTATGTTGATTGAATTGTCTAATTAAATCCCTCCAAAGTCTCTAACAGAGAAGGAATTAGTTTTCTCCGGCGTGTTCCCGGCGTGGCGTAGCCCTAGGGTGAGTGACACGTCACCGGCGGTGGTCCCAAATCTGATGAGTGTGGATCCAATGTCACCACCACCACCACTTGCAGGCGCGGTCCCGTAATCTGCTGCAACCAAGCTGCCATGGCGACACTTGTCGTCTGCGGCCATAATTGACCTGTGCGGTGGCAGGTCATCGTCTGAGACTGAGTCAAAGCACTGAGACACGGGTGGCGCCACCTCAGAGGCGGTGGTGGCATTGTTGATGGCCGTGGTGGTGGCTGAATGGTTTGCTTGGTTTTCCGAGAAGCTTTGTGATCTATTGATTGCATGGAGTGAAGGGTCGCTTTCAGTGGCATTGATATCGGATCTTTTGCCTGTTGGTTTTGTCGTTGTTGTTGTTGGAGGTGGTGGCGCTGTTGATGTTGCAGATGATGGTGGTGTGGTTGGAGTTTGTGCTTGTTGTTGGCCACTATTGCTTTGGTTCCTTTCTCTCTCTTCTGCACACTCTACTTCTTTGCGTTCTTGTTGGTACATCTCTTCCACCATGGGTTTCCACAACCGTACCCTGGCATTTATGAACCAGTTTGATACCTGCATTGCATCAAACCAAACATCCCAACTCAATATACACTTGTACTATCCATGGATCCATCATTTAGTTTTTTTAGTAAATGCATCATTTCTAGCCCATACTTAACAATTTGGTCTAAGTCCAACTCTGTCTTAAAACCTAAGATGTGAGGGTACGTCATTCTACCATTTATAAACACTTTATTTAATCTATATTTAGTAAATGTATGACTACTTCTTAACACATCATCTCGTATTAATAGCATAAAATTTGTCAGAATAACATCTGCAAGAATTAACTAAATTTCCAAACATAACTCAATCATTTTCTCACCAAAGTATATAGTTTATGTTTAACCAATAGATAATATTACTATTCATCAAACACAAGAAAAAAAGGGCATGGAAAATCTTTCATTCTAACTCGCTGTTTGTCCCTCTATGTGGTAAACGGTGATTAGGCACCGAGGTATATGGTGTGACACAAAGGACAAGGAAATAGCATGTTTAACATGACATATAACGGGATTACATTATCCTACAAATGGAACTATTCATCAGTAGTTTCCTCTAAAACATGACAGTGCTTTAATTGTTGTATGACCTTAAAGTTAAGTCCTACCCCATATACTGACCACTGCAGGGGGTAGGCATACAAGGAAATTCATAGGCTTTATCTTTCTGATTTTTCTCCGACACTAAATTACAAGTACTCACTAGTATTATATATAGTTTTTGGATTATCTGGACAAATACAGAAGTACATAATAAGTGCAGATTCTGCACATGTTCAAAATAAATTAGGCCAATACAGGAGAAGAAAAACTGATTATAATAATAGAAATAATAAATTTATATTCCTATAGTTGTCCAATTCTTCTAATAAAAATATTATTTCTATAGTAATATATCTTTTGGGGAAAAGGATAACTTATGTGCAATACTATATATTTATAAAACGTGTGAAAATGAAGCATATCTTATGTGCAACATTCTATATCACTATATTACTGAGATAACAACGACCTAGCAGGCGAAGTTGCATGGATAACATGGCATTAGCAAAGAAGATGGAAGACATTAACATCACAACCCCAAAATACACATTAATTCCCCAATTTATGGTTCCCAATGTGTAGTTGGACAAAGCCAATTGATATGAGAGAGAAAGGGTAGTAAATGGGAGTGAGCTAGCTCAATTGAAAGCAGCAAACTTTCATGTCCCATTGCTTCGTCTGTACTTACCTCTGCTCATTTAATTTCAGTATTAATTATGTCAAGGAGTAAAGTTTCCAAAAGTAAACTAGAAAAAAAAAAACTTTGGGGAGGAGAAAACTAAATTTTTTGAAAATGACCAAAGCTTGTCCACTTATAAACCATGCTTTTACTTTCAACATTTAGTACATACAGTATTATATACTACATTTATAATATACTTCATATATATGTACTAAAACCAATTTGTATCGAAACTCTTTTAATTTTTTATTTAAATTTTTCTTAGTCCACATTAAATAGAAGCATAAAACAGACATTTTACCTGATAGAGAAAGACAAAGAAACAAAACCCAAAATGATGTAAGTGGCATCTGAAATTACTGCTGGTCCCTTTCCATCAATGGGTTTCTTTTCCTTTCTACTTTGTTTTTTTAAGGGGCCATGCCATGCATGGATCTAATTAAAAAATCAGAGGCTATATAGCTAATAATGATCTCTTTCTGTTTGTAAGGTCTACAATGTAGGACTCTATACATTGCATTGTGGAAGAATTGAAAGCTAGAGTGGGAAAGGAACGAACCTGATTTCTTGATAGCCCAGTCTGTCTTGCCAACAGATGCTTATCTGCATCGCTTGGGTACCTGAGAAAGAGACCAGAAAATGACATGAGAGCCCTTGCCTTAACCGTATAAAGACTAGGTGAGTTTTGAAACCTTTCTCTCTTTCCCTTTCTTTCATGGGCGTGAGAATCTAAGCGAAAAATAACGAAAGATCTATGTCCTAGCAGTAGTAAAGTGGATCGGTGCTGCAAACACTGACCACTGTCTCTAGCTAGCTACTTTATCATCATCACGTACTCTTAATCAGTTAATCTAATTTAGGTGTTTGTGTTAACACCTTTGTGGTAAAGATCGATGCTGAGAAAAAAATTATTCTAGTTAAAGCCATGATGCTCTACTCTGCATCTTTCCAATTCAACTTTTTGGCGGAGAGACAACTTCTAAGGACACTGCAATATCACTGCATTACTGCTGCTGTGAACGATCATATGTATACGGACATTGCACAAATTACGGCTTTTCTATTCTCTCTTTCCTCCTGCCACCCTTCTCACCCCTGCTACTATTATTTTTAGTGAATGATCACAGTTTCTTTCTTGCAGTTGCAGTGTGTTATCTTTTTATGATATAGCATGGTAAATTTAAAAAAGATCATTATTATCTAGTTATAACATAATAAAATAAGCATTTTAAGAAATAAGTGAAAGTATTAGGCAAATTTGATTAGAGAATACTAATGTAATTATTACACTTCTAAAAGTATGTTACTAATAAAATTGAAATTTTACATGAAGGGTAGCCCTCTCATGATATTTCTTACACAAAATAATCAGTAATGAATCAATTACATATGAGAGATTATAGCAGTTAGAGTACATTTCTTTATTTAATTCATCTCCCACTCTAAATAGAGTAGTTTTTATTAAATATTAGTGATACTATATTTTTATTAATTTTATATTATCTTCTTTTAAAAATTGCTAGAATGTGTTTCTTTTACTTTGTTGATAACTAAAAATAATATAACAATTAATGTATATATTATATTATTTTCCTTTAATTAATAAGATGAAGAAGAGAGGGTGAGAGGGAAAAGAAAAAACATACGGGTGAAGAAAATGCTCAAAAAGCCAGGCTCTCAAAATGTTGACAGAGCGTTCAGGCAACCCTCTCTGTGGTCTCCAAGCTTCCTGTTCCATCATCCCCATCTGCTGGAACGCTCTCTGCTGTCTCAGGCTCTGCTCCAGCATCTTCAGCCTCGGCGTCTCTCCCCTCGTCAAGCCTGAACCCCCGGCCCCATCTTTCTCCCCCAGCACCTCACAACTGTGCTTTAGCTGTGCCGCAATCGCCTCCTTCAGGCACCGGAAGTGCCGAGACATTGCCTTCTGCGCCAGTGCTGTGTATGGAACTGCCGCACCGAACCCCATCATGAGGTCAAATGAATTCACCACCATCTGCATTTGCTCGCAGTAGTGGTTGTATCTTCGGTCAACCTGCCAAAAAAAGTCAGTATATAAATTAGCCCATGACCGCAACTTGTTATATCATGAAATGAATGATGATAGGATAGGATAAATAGTTATGATGATGCCATGTTGAAAGAACCAATGAAAAGAAAAAAAAAGGGAAAAGTAGAAGATAGAGGGACTACACACATGCATGTTTCTCATTTACTCATCAGTTGGGTGGTTCATGAAAAGCTAGATTAACCAACTTAGCATTAATAACACAAGCAAGCTTTTGGTATACCAAATTAATGTGGATAGTTTAGTTTGATTAAGGAGGCGTTTAACAGAATTGATTCTACATAATTTTACAGTGGAACCAAAGTACATGTATTGGGGATGAAGTATTAAAATAATTGGTGATGGGTGGGAATGAAGAATATTCTTGAGTTTCTCTTCAGCACTCTTCACCAATGAATTGGTTGTGGGCATAAACAACTTTTTTAAAAGAATAAAAAAAATATATGAATGAATTTTATCTATTAAAGAAAAAGAAAAAATTAAGACCCCTATGGATATTTTTCTGGTCAACTGAGACATGATAACAATGGCTTTTGGTGCAAGGTTTCCATGATAGGTATAGATCTGGAAGGTGGAAATGGCATTGATAACAACTTGCTACGTTATAGATATGGTGGTGCCTTTCTTCTTCCTTTTCCTTCTGTTGGGGTCTGTCTATCTCACTCATTACTAATCAGGAGGAACGTCGCTTCTTGATGGACGTATTTGATCTCATAATTCATGGTTTTCACCAGAAACCCAAAATCAATACAAAAATAATCGTCACACCAATCAAATCACAGCATTAAAAAGCAATAATTATATATTAAAATAAGGAAGAACAATTTCCATACCAACTGATCCTATGTAATGCAACCCTACTCAGCTCTACTAGTAGTACTATATACTATAGTCTTTACATATATGATATCTTGCCGGCTTTTTACTTTCTGAGACTATTTAAAAAAAATGCAAATTAATTCAAGATACCGGCCAGAGAAATGTGTGTTTTGTTAATCAGAAAAATGAATTAATAATGCAGTGATTAATTTATTGACTAAATTAATAAAAATGATATTGGAGGACCTTGACTCTTGATGGAGAAGAGAGGTTGAGAGAAAGAGTAAGAGAGAGATTACATGCCTCATCAAGCATGGCTAGGAGTTTGACCTTCCTTCTCTGATGCTCAATTCTATCAGCTGCTGACAACGGCGGAGGAGGAGGAGCTTCCTTTGAAGAATCACCGCCGCCACCGCCACCACCAGGATTTGATGAATTCTGGTTACTGAACTTGCTTTTCTTAAATTGACCCCTCCCAACACTGCAAAACTCTTCCAGCAATTCCTGAGCTGCCTTCACATACTTTGAATTTCTGAGAACATTCACTGCACCTAATGATGACCCTCCATATCCCTGGTGGTGGTTGTGGATTATAGTTCCCCCTTGCAAATGCAATGCTTGTGGACTAGGATTATGAGTCTTGTACTGATACTGAGAGGAAGAAGAAGAATTGGAAGGTGCTCCTTGATTGAAATATAGAAAACCAGAATTATCACCCATTCTCAATTCTTCAGCTTTTGCAGCTTCTAAGTGCTGCAAAGAAGATGAGAGTGATAATGAAAGACCTTGACCTTCCACAACACCTCCAATTTCTGAAGGTGTGTTGTTGTTAAGGCCTCCAGCTTCTTGTGAATTTTCAGGAACCCATGTGAATTGTCCATAAGACCCTCCCGAGCCTGGAAAGCCTTGCAGGGAATTGGAAGAAGCTGCAGGATTAGGAAGAAGCATGTGAAGTGTGGAGGAAGTTTCTGCTTGACGGTTATGCGGAGGAGGAGAAGGCGATCTTGTTTGAGAAGGTGGAGGAGGAGGGTTCATCAGAAAAAGCTGCATGGCAGCAGCTGAATCTGTAATCTGATGCTGGTGGCTGTTTTGATTTCTTCCACCACCACCGTACCACTCACTGCTACTTGCCACTCCTTGCGGCGGCGGCCTGGACCGAAACGTGGCTGACATGTGCTGCTGCTCCAACAATTCTGCCGCGGTGGCGGGAGAGAAATTAAACATCTCCGACAACATCCCGGCGGTTTCGTAAACCGGAGGAAGCCCTTCCTCTATTGCTTCTAATGCCGGTGCTGCCTCGAACCCGCTTTGCTGCGGTCTAAATTTGTTGTCCCTCCGGATCTGCTGTGGCGATGGCGGCGCAGCTGATCTCTCCAACCCATTTGAGAAGGTGAAGATTCCTTGCTGCTGGTGGTGGTGGTGATAATCTTGGGACATAGAATTGGAATGCTGTTGAGAGAGAAGAATATTGGATGGGAGTGGTGGTGATGTTGCTATTCCCATATCAATAAAAACATCTTCATATCTCCTTTTCCTTCACCACACCTTCCTCAATATCCGTATCCGACCCAACTGTAAACAATCAATGAAAGAACAATTGTGAAAATCTATATATTAAGCACTGCCACTCATGTAGTAATTGAATTGTTGTCAATCAATTACATATAAATATGTGTGGCAGCAAAATAGAAAGAAAGATAATATATAGAAATTAAGAGAAGATAGATGTATGTTGAGAGAAGGAGAAAGAGGAGGGATATGTATATGTGTGTGTATATTTATATATATGTGATATGTGATGACGTGATGTAGTACCTGTTAGAGTTGCAGGGTATGAAAGGATGCAAAGTTCTCAGGCATCGTTTTCTCTTGTGAAAGGTTTAATATTACAGTAACAGTTGCAGCTTCTCACTCGATCCCTTTCGCTCTCTTTCTTTCTCTGTTGTCGTCTGTCGTCTCTTTCTCTTTCTCTTTCTGAGGATGCTCTTCACGGTAAGTTGTTTTTTGCAATCACCTACTGGAAAAAGAAAGTGGAAGTCACATAGTCACATACACAATAATATATAAAATATAAAGAAATGAAAATGGAGGCTTTGGGGTATCATACTTGTCTCAAATGAACACAGACCCAGAAAGAGAAAGGGAAAGAGAGAGAGAGGAAAAGAAAGGCAACCCGTCGCTGTCCTTTCTCTCCTTCGGTCTTCACCTCTTGCTTTAGTTTTTTCCCCACCAATAATGTCCTTTTATATATACTTCTTCATCTTAAATTTTTTGTATTCTATATATCTTTTGTTTAATTTCACACATTTTTTAATTATATTGACATAAACGGTAATAAATTGTACGCACAAGAAATATTCATTGCTTGGAATGACAATAATAACCTTCCCTGGCTACGATACAAATATTAATCACGTTTTCGCCAAAATGATTATTACGGTTCATTTAGCACCTTACGGATTCGGACTTTCACTTTTTGTAATACTTTCTAAATTTATGTAAATTATACTAATAAGTGTTCTTATATTATCAATTCAATAATTAAAGGTAGTAGTAGAATGATTTATTGAGAAGGGAGTGTTTAGTGTTCTTTTTATGAGAGTATTTAATGTTACGTACTAACACTATTTAGTAATAGGGTTCAGTTGTGAATTCTAACTAGTCGAGATAAAACAGTTGCGAAGTCATGGATATTCAAATATCACATCTTCATGTAAATGTAAGTGCGGTTAGCTTTCGTTGATTAGAGCTTGCTGTAATGTGGTGATGAATCATACTTGAATGAAAAATTGTTAATAACACAAGTGGGACTCCGAGTCCCACGTTGGTTAATTAATAATGAGTGAAAAAAATTATGGGATCTATATTTGAATGATTTATCTAATGTACGTCTTAAGGTTTTAAGTAAAAATGTGGTGTTTAGTTACTTTCATGTCTTGTTTCAATTCCTTTTTGTTGAATTAAAATGTCTCCCCAAAAAGAACCAACACGATTCGCACTCAATCTCTATAATACAAGTGAATATGTCTCAATTAGTCGCTCTAGTCCTTTCTTATATGGATTGAAACATTTCTCTTTTGTTACTCATTGACTGTGTCCTCTATCCTTCTTCATAGTGACGCAGTTGACATTTATATGGGTTACAACATGATTCTTTCAATCTTGAGCATACATATATCATGAAGTCTTCAACAGGGTTCTTCAATTCAAAGGAAAAAATTAATGACCCTTTAACCTAATTTACACTTGGCTAAGTCAAGCGGTCGGTTAAATCGAACCTGTGCAAGTAGGATCCTAATCTAATACGTGGGGATACCATACACAAATGAAAACAAAATCAATCACCTATGCTAGCTAGGGGTGGAAATAGGCCGAGCTGAGCCAAGCTTTGTGCGGCCTAGGCCTGGCCTACATTATCTTTTCGTGACCCAAGCCTGGCCTGTGACCTATCAATAGGCCAAATTTTATGGCTTGACCTGGCCTTTTCTAAGGTCTGGCCTGGCCTACAAGCCTGCTTAAAAGCCTATTTAACAGACAATTTTATCAAAAGAAGACTATTTGGCTTGCGGGCTAATAAGTCTTTTATATATCATTGCACTTTCTTTTCAAATAAAAAAACCTGTATCATTGCATTTCAAAAACTACACCTGTATCATTGAATATGTCTGGAACGTTTCTAATCTAGGTTAGGGTAGGGACTTAGGGTTTTCTTTTATACTAAAGTATACATCAGTTTAAAAAAATCAAATAATATATTATTATATTATATTTATTTACATTATTAATAAAAATAATATATAAATAGGCCGGCCTGTTAGGCCAAATAGGTTTTTTTAATAGTTTGGGCCTGGCCTTTTTAGTTAAACAAGCTTTTAAAAAAACCTAAGCCTGACTTTTTTAATAAAAGAGCCGAGCCGAGTCGAGCCTCTAACGAGCCAAGCCATAGGCCTCTGACGAGCCGCCTGGCCTATTTCCACCCCTAATGCTAGCTGAAGTATATGCTAGAATAAAAATTGATTTTTAATCAAAGTTAATTAGTAGTAAATGATAACAATATCATCAAATGTATTGTAATGGCTTATGTGTGAATTGAATACGTCCTTTGGAAATCAACGCAAACTACGGAATAAAATATAGATAAGGTGAGTACAAAGTCATCTCAATGATCCAAACTACCACCATCTTTTCTGATATAGTGAAATGACCACAATGCCCTCATTAATCATTGCCTCGCCGTTGAAGCTCAGCCCCCGCAGTTGGTAGCAAGGTCATTTTGGTAATCTTAGGTGCTAGAAATTCATTAATAGCCCAACCCGAGTGAAATAATATCGGGAAAGAGGGATTTTAGAAGAAAAAAAGGAAAAGGAATGCTAGACGAAGTGGATGGATGGCACGTGCGAATGGATGGGCAAAACAGACAAGTTAGGTTTGTGTGGGAGAAATAGGGTCTGAAAAGTACCAATAACTGATTTAAGGTTTTGCACTGTCACCATGGCCATGTTCATTTGCCCTTTAGGTATACCCTTTCATTTTTACAGGTGTTTATAATGTTTCACCTTCTTCCTCTTATGATTGAGGTTAATATATAGTTTTCACTTTTAATTATTACATATTTTATTAATGTAAATATATAAAATTTTATTAAGTAATTCAAAAAAAAGTTATAGATGTTAAATGAATAAAAAATTATGCATCATGTAATAATAGGTGGTTCTTTGATGTTTTCTTGTATACTACTGTGATTTTTCCTTTTTTTCCTCTCTCCCTACTTGTATTGGGTTGAAGTACCCCTTATACTTCTTTTCAATATATTCTTTAGGCTTATAAAAAAAATCATGTAATAATAGTTTTTTTTTTAATTTTAAAACTAATTGCCATCATTTCTATATAAAAACAATTAAAATACATATATTTATAGATTAAGATTTTGAAACAAGTTGCATAATAAAATAGACTTTAGTTGTTACTTTGGTTTTTTTTTAATAGAGAAATCGGTGTTAAGTGTGAAGTAACTTGACAAGTTTCCTTTTTTGGTACAGAGCTTGACAAGTTACTTGAACTTTCAATTTTCATTTTATGTATCAATTAAACATAAATTCCTGTAAAGACATGATAGGTTTCGCTCCATCATAGCTGGTTACTGAATAAATGGAGGAAGACAGACACTTCTCACTAGTTCCTTTTATTACTTCCAATATTTTATTTTATTTTTGCACTTTACAGAATACCCGTGCATTAGTTACTAGTGTAATTTTTTAGAAGATTTCTAAATCCGACCAATGTAGTCATACGACAGGCATTTGGAAATGCTACGGTTAAATTGCGGCAGTTGAAATTGCCACAAATTTAGCTCTTGTTCTTTTGCCTTCTCCAATTTTATCATTTTCATTATGGTGGAGGGAGGTTTTTTTTTTTTGCAAAGGTCACCACTTAAATATTAAAGTAATATATCTTCATATTTTAATATTAAAATCATCAATAATTAAATTTAATGAACATAATTTTATTCATACATTCTTATATAAAATGATTATTTTTAATTTTTTTTAATATACCTCTCGTGGATCGCTCACGAATATATGCATGTTAAAAGACTTAATCAAAACAACATGGTGGAAACTTCATAAGAGACGAGCTTAATTACAATTAATATACGAAAAAAAGATACACAAACCATTTAAAATGTAGTTTTACTTCCAACCCCCTAAACTATAAGTCTAACCATCATAAAATAGTGTGTTTAAAAGTAAGTTACACGGTTAAGTGGTCCGTGTATTTCTTATGGCTTGTAAAAGAAAAAGTGGTTCGTGTATAAGAACTTATCAATATATTTGTCATTACCGGCATGAATATTTTTCTAACATAGCCGTACATTTATATCAATTAATTAAAGTCATGTGTAATAAACGACCTTAAATTAGTTAAAAATATATGTAGACTTCCACAAGAATACAATATAGCTTAGCTTACTCATCTCTCTCTCCCGCAGACGCACCTATATGGTAGAAATACATAGAAACGTCATCATAATTGGTTACTTACGGTTATAAGCAACGAACCTTAATTTTATAATCACACAGAAAATAATGGTTTATATATAGGGTGGTCCAATTTATAAATATTTATTTATAGGTTAATAACAAATTGACATTTTTTTTTCCAAATCCTTTAATACAAGTAGGATTAGTTTTAGAATACGTAAACCTATAAGGTTTAATTTGTCTTATATGAGATGCAAGTAGCAAGAAGCTATGTGCAATTACTCAAAAACTCAAATTTAAGAGGGAAAACAAAGCACTTTGCTTTTCTTGAGGAGAATAGTCAAATTTGTCTATATAACTGTTAATGTAATCGTCCGATAAGTTAATCTTTAAAAAAAGAGCACTTACATGAATAAGTGAATTGTCATTCAAATATTCTTCTCCAATCAGTTAAAACTTTAGCCAAAACTGACAATTTATGCAAGACCAGAGAGAGTATTTATTTATTTTTCTAAAAACTAACTTATCTAAAGCTTCCATTTTCAAGAATGAATTTAGTGATTCACTACACTCTTTTCATTTTCCAACTACTGCTAACCGGAAAGACAATTGACACCTCAACTTTCTTCCCGTCTTTGCTGTACGTGCTACTCTCCCAACCGTCGCGTTTTGTGATGTCACGTGATTCCTATACTCCCCCTCACACGTACGCTTGCTCATCACTTTTCATCATTTGCCAAAACCTAATTATCCCCTAATAATAACCTTCACTCACGTGCCAAAGTCGGCTACGCACGTGTCTTTAATTTATGCATGTTAGTCGGTTAAGCATTCATTTTGTCCTGCCTTCTACTTTTTAAAGTTTGATTACTTTTATATGGTATAAGCAATTTTAATGTTCACGTTGAGATGCAAGTGCCGCACTACTTTGGGAAAGTTAGAAGGAACAATAGCCACCCCTTTGCCTCACCCCTTAATTAATTTACCTTTTTGTTTACATCCCTTTGTCAATTTGTCATTGGTATTAACGAATTTCTTCTAATAAACTCATGAAATTGATTTACATTACATTCAACTCATGATATTTCTTTCTAAACGCGCTAAATATCTGAGAATTTGATTTAAACAAGAATCACCCTTCACCATCTCAACTCCAATTCGAATTAAGCATAACAGAAGCCAGATATGATTATTTTTTCTGATGGTAGGTTCAAATATCATGCAATTAATATTGCAATGCATTCGGTGCAGCTGTCATTACCATGCATGTTCACTTGTTTAAATCTTAATGTAGCCACTTAGGTATGAAATATATGTACGTGGGACCAAAAGCGGATTTCTGTTCATCAATTAATTATTCTGATGTACAGCGCTGTGTCTTTGAATTTCACAGCATGCAGCATATCTTTTGTTTATGGATGACGAGTGTATGTTTGTGAGTGATACTAATTATAACAGATATTGGAGCACATCATGCGCGCACAGTAAACATCAACGATACTATAATGTGATATGCAATGGAGAAGTTATAATTTGATCGTACGTAGCTTCTATGACATATTTACTTCTCCATTAAATAGGAGTATGTAATGAAATCTTTTAGGCTTTGTTTTGGAGTTTAATTTACATGGGAGGGGACGAGACTTTGAGGGAAGAGAAGAACCGGGGAAGAGGGTAAGCTAAGTCATTAACTTAATTGAAGTTCTAAATTCCTCTAAATTCCCTTGTTGAGAAATCTTACATTCATTAGAAAGATAACTGAGATAGTTCTTACAAATAGAAAAAACAATCCTCAACTTTTGAACTATCTTTTTTGCTTGAGTTAAATCTCCTAAAATCTAATACGCATAATTTGATAAAATTACTCCACAAATTCTCACTTTTTAAAATCTCTCAAATAAGAGAAAATTTATTTAATTACAGTATTAATTTAGTTGTTATTGTCTAATGAAAAGCCAACCAATCACTTTCTTAATTTTTTATTGTGGTATTTTTTTCATTTTCTTTTTCTAAATTTATGTGTCATCTAGTGATTGAACAATAAAAAAACAGGTACGCATGGAACTGTATCTAAGTTTGCATGCCCATTTTAAAGAGGTCAAAAATTGTATGGTGTATTATATTTATGTAAGTCTTTTACAATTCGATCTATTTTAATTCTCTAAATTAGGGGTTTTATAAAGGAATTTGAAACTTTCAAACAAAGAAATTAAATGACTGACCACCATATGCCATTCACTCTCCTTCCTCACAGAGTCTTCCCTCCCCTTATCTAAAAGCTCACAAACACACCCTAAGAGCAACCTCCAATGGGAGTATGTAATGTCAAATACATACTCCCACCAATATCTATTACCATTGGAGCATATTTTTAATTCCAACATGGCTAGTCGTGAAAAATGTGTTTGTATTTATTATTGCTTAATGTAAAAGGTTTAGTGTAACAAACAAAAATGTAAAAAGTTTAAATAAAACTTGCAATTAATAAAATAAGTTTTTTATATAAACTTTTTAGAGTTATTGGGTTGGAGTAAAAATTAATAAAATGATGTACTCATGGGAGTTGTAAAAAGTAAAATGTAAATACTTTAATGAATATCATGGTTAAATATACTCTGAAGTTTCTCATTAACTCAGGCTCACTAAGAGGAAATACCGAAATACACTAAAAAACATGCACATGGATGATTTTTGAAAATGTAAGTAATTAATGAATCGAAATAAGATTAGTACATTCCTTAGTCCTTACTCCCTCCGTTCCTGATCTTTTGTTGTTTAAGATTATGCGCATTGTTTAAGAGTGCAATTATTGATATATTTGCTGACATAAACGCCCCTATTTAATGTTGAGTTAGAGTGAAGAGAGAGAATGATAGTTATTGGTTAAAAAATTTGTTATGGTTTTGATTGGTGAAAATAAGTGGTGATAGGTGAGAGATATAATATTAAATGAGGGTAAACATGGAATAAATTGAGAAAAAATGCATTGGATTTGTAAAACAACAAAAGTTTTGGAATTTAGGCCAAAAGTTAAAACAACAAAAGATTAGGAACGGAGGGAGTAATTAACAATGTGAATATATAAAAGCACTCACATTGTAGTAGGTGTCTTTAAACGCCACAAAAGTGAAAATATGTTTTTCTTTTTAAATTATCTACATTTACGCGGGCTAAAAATGGCCACCAAAAGAGCAGTATTTTTTAATTGAGTATTCTTGTTACGGTACACCAATCGATGCTGCTGTTAACGAATGTAGCTCAAAATACCTTTGTCAAGTACCTTATAGTAGTTGTCGGGACCTCAAAATATCACTACCTATACATACACACCCCACCTTCTTGATGTCTAACAAGAGATGCAACGTATTTTTCCCTCTTTAATTTGTGCCCACACTTGGAGTTTAGTTGCACTTTATCTATCTTTATGCATGTTTTCACCAGTGTACTAATTTGTTCCACAAATTGTTTGCTATCGCATGATAAGAACCACACTAGAAACTTAAGCATATTAAGATCAATTTCTTTTTCCTCAGAATAAATTCTCACCGTAGAAATCTTATCTATTTTGTACATTGGTTGTATATTGAGTCGTGTAATGCAAAACTATACATTTTTCCTTCAAATCTCATGAGATTTGCCCTTGGTTTAACCAGCTTTCATAGATCCTCATGTTGGGAGCAATAATAGAAAGGAGAGAAGAGAGAAAGAAAAATCACACAGGAGTTTTTAACGTGGTTCGGAACACAATGTGTGTACCTACGTCCACGACTACACTAGGTAGTAATATTTCTTTTTGGTGTATATAATGCTTACAATGAGGTGCTTATATATAGTAGGAGTAAGTCAACCTCCTCCTTATTCTAAGCGATGTGGGACTTACAAATAAACTACATAAGCGATGTGAGACTACATAACATAACAATTCTCCCACTTGGAGTCTAATTGTAGTAACTTCTTGTAAGCAATAAGCTAATCTGCTCTCGACCTAGTGTAGCGCCTTCGTCTTCAATTATCCTCGAAGGCCAGCTGAGGCAATGCAAAGCCTCAGCTTATCAGCTGTAACAGTCTTGGTCAACATATCAGCTGGATTCTCTGACCCTAAGATCTTCAACAGAGATAATTCTTCATCATTGATAAGTTCTCTGATGAAGTGATACTTCATCTGTATGTGCTTGCATCTGGAGTGAAAGACAGGATTTTTTGCAAGGCAAATAGCACTTTGACTGTCACTAAACAATGGAGGAACATCTTGTTCTTTTCCCAATTCTTTGAGAAAATTCTTCAGCCATATCATCTCCTTGGCTGCTTCTGAAATGACAACATATTCTGATTCAGTGGTTGAGAGAGCAACTCTATTTTGAAGTTTAGACTTCCAACTCACAACAGTTCCTCCTAAGGTGAAAATATAACCTGTGGTGCTTTTTCCACCATCTGAGTCTCCTCCTAGATCTGCATCAGAAAACCCCTGTAAAGTGAGATCATTTCTTCTAAAACATAGACACATTCTTGAAGAACCCTTCAGATATCTCAGTATCCACTTTACACCTTCCCAATGCTCCTTCCCAGGATTTGACATGAATCTGCTGACAACTCCCACTGCATGTGCTATATCAGGTCTTGTACAAACCATAGCATACATCAAGCTCCCTACTGCAGATGCATAAGGAACTGTTGACATGTAACTTTCTTCTTCACCTGTTTGTGGGGACTGCTTCTTTGAAAACTTTAAGTGATTTCCCAAAGGGGTGCTTCTGGTATTGGCATCTCAAACTTTGAATCTGTCCAGTAATTTTTCAACATATTTCTCTTGGGACAACTTCAGAACACCTTTTGATCTATTTCTGGAAATCCTCATACCAAGGATTTGTTTGGCTGGACCAAGATCCTTCATCTCAAAGTTTTCTGACATCTGTTGCTTCAACCTGTCAATTTCAGTCATATTTGATCCTGCTATCAACATGTCATCAACATACAAAGCAAGAATAATATAACTATCAGCAAATTTCTTAACATAGCAACAATGATCCATGTCACATCTATTAAAACCTGAGTTGCTCATAAACTCATTAAACTTCTTGTACCACTGTCTCGGTGCCTGTTTCAGACCGTACAAGCTTTTGTGAAGCTTGCATACAAGATTCTTCGTGCCTGGAACTTCAAAACCTTCAGGTTGTGTCATATAAATCTCTTCTTCCAAATCACCATGTAGGAATGCAGTTTTAACATCTAACTGTTCCAAGTGAAGATTCTCTGCAGCTACAATACTCAGGATAACTCTTATAGTGGTTATTTTGACAACTGGAGAAAAAATCTCTGTGAAGTCAATTCCTTGCTTCTGCTGAAACCCTTTCACTACAAGTCTTGCCTTGTACCTTCTGCTGCCATCAGATTCTTCTTTCAGTCTATAGACCCATCTGTTTTGTAGAGCTTTCTTTCCTTCTGGTAACTTGGTTAGAGACCATGTTCCATTCTTCTGAAGGGACGTCATCTCGTCTTTCATTGCTAGCTCCCACTTGATAGAGTCATTCCCCTGCATGGCTTCACCAAAACATTCTGGCTCTCCAGCATCAGTTAACAACAAATAATTCAACGAAGGAGAATACCTTTGTGGTGCTTTCGGCGTTCTTGTAGATCTTCTCACTTGAGTTATAGGAGTTTCAATTACTGTTGTTGGCTCTTGTTCTAGCTCAACTTCTACCCCATCATCCTCGTTCTCGGGATTAATCTGGTTTCTTTTGGCTACATCACTTTCTGAAATTTCTTCCAATGCCACTCTTTCAGAAAGTTCCAACTGTTTACTTGAACTCATAGATTCTGCAGAAGACCTGTCTTTATAAAGCACACTTTCATTAAAAGTGACATTTCTGCTTCTAATGATTTTCCTGTTTTGTTCATCCCAAAACCTGTAGTCATACATATCAGACCCATAACCAATAAAAAAACATTTTATGGCCTTGGGGTCCAATTTGTCTCTCCTATCGGAGTCTATAAGAACATAAGAGACACAACCGAAGACTTTCAAATGTGAAAGACTTACCTCCTTTCCAGACCATACCTCTTCAGGCAACTGATAATCCAAAGGAACAGATGGTCCCCGATTTATCAGGTAAGCTGCTGTATTAATGGCATCTGGCAAAACATTTTTGGCAACCCGGACTGGATTCGCATACATCTAGCCCTTTCGTTCAAGGTCCTGTTCATTCTTTCCGCGACACCATTTTGCTCAGGTGTACCTGGTATTGTCTTGATCATTCTGATCCCATTTTCTGAACAAAACTTTTTGAACTCCTGGCTGTCATACTCCCCGCCATTATCAGATTTCAGACTCTTAATCTTCAAGCCTGTCTGATTTTCAACTTCTGTTTTCCACCTTTTAAACACAGAAAACACATCAGATTTACTTTTGAGAAAATAAACCCATACCTTTCTTGTTGAGTCGTTTATGAAGGTGACATAATAGCGTGAGCCTCCAAGAGATTTCACTGGGGCTGGACCCCACACATCTGTATGCACCAGTTCGAGCTTTTCTGATTTTGATTTCCTGCCTGCTTTTGAGAAGCTAACCTTTCTCTGTTTCCCCAAAATGCAATGCTCACAAACACCAAGATCAACATGCTTCAAATTTGACACCTTACCCTTTGATGCCATGATCTTCATTCCTTTTTCACTCATGTGTCCAAGTCTTTGATGCCATATAGATGAACTATTGACAGCTTCAGTTACTGCTATCATGTCCTCCTCTGCAACCATATAAAGGGAGCCTCGTTTCTTTCCTCGAGCTACAACCAGATTGCCTTTCGTCACCTTCCAAGCTCCACCCCCAAAAGTGGTGTGATAACTCTCATCATCCAACTGGCCTATAGAGATCAAATTTCTCTTTATTCCAGGGACATGTCTGACATTATGCAATGTCCAGAGAGTTCCATTAGAGGATCTGATATCAATATCACCTCTTCCCACAATATCAAGTGGTTTTCCATCTGCAAGATAAACCTTTCCAAACTTTCCACATATATAGTTAGATAATAATTCTTTTGAAGGAATAGTATGAAAAGATGCACCTGAATCAATAACCCATGAATCAACAGGACTATCCAAGCTGCAAATTAATGCGTCTGCTACTTCCTCAGTTGCTGCATTAGCAGATTCATCATCATCTTGCCTCTTTTGGTAATTTTTCTTCTTCCTTGGGGCTTTGCATTGATTGGTGAAGTGACCTTTTCTGTCACAATTCCAGCAAGTGATGTCATTCCTGACTCTTGTCTGACTTCTGCCTCTTGATTTTGATCTGCCTCGGCCTTGGCTTTGATTGTGACTCTTCTGGCTACCTCTTCCTCTACTTTCAGTATTCAATGCTGAACCGGAAGTGTTTGAAGACTCTCCTGAATCTTTCCTGCGAATATCTTCGCTTAAGATCAGGTCTCTGATGTCATCAAACTTCAGCTTGTTATCCCTTGCGGAGTTACTAACCGCAGTGACAGTTGCAGCCCAACTATCCGGTAAGGATTGTAACAGACTCAAGGCCATCAATTCGTCGTCAAAGGTAATCTTCACTGACGATAGCTGCGAAATAATTGTATTAAAGCTATTAATGTGTTCAGTTACAGAGTTACCTTCTCCCATTCTGAGATTGAATAGACGTCGTATCAGATGTACTTTATTGGCGGCAGATGGCTTCTCGTACATATTTGATAATGCCTTCATCAGATCTGCAGTAGTCTTCTCATTCACAATGTTGAAGGCAACATTTTTGGATAACGTCAATCTGATCACACCAAGGGCCTGTCGATCTAACAGATCCCAGTCTTCCTGCTTCATGTCGTTTGGCTTCTTCCCTGTCAAGGGTTGATACAACTTCTTTTGGTACAGACAGTCCTCCATCTGCTTCTTCCAAAACCCGAAGTCTCTGCCATCGAACCTCTCGATCTTCACCTTCCCTTCTTCTAGCGCCATTGCTCCCACTTCTTCCTCTAAACTGAGGATCTATCCCACGAACCTAAAGCTCTGATACCAGTTGTTGGGAGCAATAATAGAAAGGATAGAAGAGAGAAAGAAAAATCACACAGGAGTTTTTAACGTGGTTCGGAACACAATGTGTGTACCTACGTCCACGGCTACACTAGGTAGTAATATTTCTTTTTGGTGTATATAATGCTTACAATGAGGTGCTTATATATAGTAGGAGTAAGTCAACCTCCTCCTTATTCTAAGCGATGTGGGACTTACAAATAGACTACATAAGCGATGTGGGACTATAAATAGACTACATAACATAACACCTCATCACCACTGATATTCATTATTCAATTCCATTAGCAACACTCTCTGCCTCCCCTGAAGCATAACTCCACCAATTACCCTGCCAAGTACAAAAAAACAGTTCTAGTTTTAGGTGCAGCAAACTGTGGGTTGTAATAGAATATTGAATACCGAGAAGCAACATAAACATAGAATTGGTGCATGAATTTAATCAGCAACAACAGTGATAATGTTGTTTGAGACTTTATAAGGGTAAGCTAGCTAATGTGGCACCTGTCGTGCCACTATTCTTAAATTACCATGGGCTGGGGTGTACTTGTTCGGATTGTTTCTGATGTTGATTTTGATGGTATCTGCTTAGATATCTTTAGTATATTTTAAGAGGAGCAAGAGTAACTTACACTCTAGCTGCACCGAAAAGTTTAATTCTAGATTCTAAAATGACTCTTTAGCTTGTTTTCAAGTCATGTTGAGTTGTTGACTAAATATATGAACAACATAACAACTTAATAGCTATTACATGCGATTCTTTTGAAATTTTACGCATGTCCATGCGCCATTTTTGCTTCCGGGATCAATTGAAAAATTGTCCTCAAGCCCAAGGTTCAAAGCCACAAGTAGAGTAGATGCTGTTTAATCCAAGGATTAAAAGTTGCTATAGGAAACAAAAATTGGTAGTTATTCTTCCACTAGCTACCCCTATAATTTTGTCACATTAGTATATCTTTTTTTTGCACTTTTTACAATGTTCCTTAATAACATATCATTACTGTTAATGAAATTTAGTTTATATAGGTTGGTTGGTAATTTAAGTGTGATATCTGAAGTCTCACCTTGGTTAAAAATGGGTAAAATGAAGAAGATAATATAAGAATCATGATCCATAAATCTAATGTCTTAAGGTTTTATGTAAAGATACGGTGTCCAATTCACTTGGTGTACTACAAGAAAATGAGTTATAAACTCATGTTGATTTGATGTCGGTGTCAGTGTTGATGTTAAAAGGTTTGAGCTAAGTCATAGAGTTTGTCACTCGGTCGTTAATTACTACTATTTAGTGTCAGTTTAGACGACTCTAAGTTAATGCAACTTACTTGGGACTTTAGCAAACACAAATTCTTAAACATTATCATTATTTGTATATGCTAACTTTAATTAGAGCTGACCTAGGGCCAACACTATACATGTACAACATAGAAATCAAAAAATTTTCATCAATCAGGTTGACGCTAATAATAGTTGTTTAGATTAACGATTCTCCAATCCTAACCCTTGTTTCCATTTTTTTTTTTTTTGAGGTGGATTATTTTGGCATTGAGATATATTATATGTGTTTTCTACTTTAATTTTCATTAAGTACCATATATGCATTGTCAGTTAAGGGTGGCTGATAAGTGCCAATTTTACATAGTTTTTCATTGTTATTAAGGCACTTATCTATATGATTTATGGAAATTATCTTGCAAATTGACCCCATTTTGATTAGAATTTATAGAAATGAGAGTTTTGATTTAGAAGATGTTTTATATATGATTCCAATCTCAATTGTTGGTGTAGGAAGGTGACTAGGAAGAAATACAAGAGTTGATAGAGAAGTGGATAGTTTTGAAGGCTTCTGTCAAAAAGGCGCTCAGCACCCTTGAAGAGCGCTCAGCACCATTGCCACAGAAGAGGAAAATGGAAGTTCTGTCAAAAGGGCGCCCAGCACACTTTAAAGGCGCTCAGCACCTTTTCAATAGATAGGGTAATCTGTGCAAAATGCGTTCAGCACATGAAAAGTGCGCTCAGCATGATTAGGACGGTGGCAAAACCCATCAGTGAAGGAATCAGGGTGTTGAGCGCCCAGAAAACATGCTCAGCACCCTGTACACGGATTTTATATAAAAAGACCAAAATCCCATCAGAAAGAGGAACTTCTTGGATCATAACTGAAACCCACCATTTAGGGAAAGAGAGAACTCGAAGGAGAGCATCAAGGGAGGTATAGGAGACTTGGGAGAAGGCTTTGGAGCCGATTTCATCACCGGGGAACCGTCACGTATTCGGTTTTTCATCGTTCTTCTTCTCTTTTATGATTGTAAAGCTATCCATGGAAATGGATAGCTAATTTCTCATTTGTTGGGATTAGAACTAGTTTTTTTGATGCTCATGTAATCTATTTGATTTCCTTTCATGCAAATTTCATGTTTCTATGATAAAGAATCAATGGTTTTCTCTTTTGCTTCATGCTACATCTTAGGTTTGATCCCCTTGGGTATTTTGATTGATTCAAACTTGTGTAGGGAACTCACACGTTCTTGAGTCTGAACTAGAGTTAATCATATGTTTCTTTTCCATGATTCAATGATTTTTACCTTGTGCTTCATGCTTGTTTTGGATTGATCACCTAGAACATGAATTTAGATTTAATAGGATGGTGGGAACTAACTATTTAAATCTGAATTAGGTAAAAGCATCTAATGATTCTAAGGTCTAGGGATAGGGTTAGATCATTAGTCTATTCAAACATCTATGCTTAATGCTACTCACTATTGTTAATCGATCAAGGGATTGAAAGTTAATATAGGGAGTTGATAATCTTCTACACCGGGGGACTGGGTAGTAAGATAAGAAATGGTGGGAGGAATCAATTGCATAGAACGATATTTGTATGTGAATCAATAGAAATCATAGAGGTCGAACAACGAAACTCTAATCCCAGCAAAACTATCTACCTTGGTGAATCCAACTACTTTACCTGCTTTCTTTATATTTTCATGTTCTTAAACAAACCCCTAATATCTCTGTTAACCATCATTTGAGTCTGTTAGCTATTGAACGACATAAGTATTACATCTCCTTGTGGATACGACAAAACCCTTTACTATACTACAATTGAGTCTTGAGAGATTCAAACGTAGAGTGGTAAAAAAATCTTTCATCAAAATGGCGCTGTTGCCGGGGAGGTGTGTCATTACTTATTGCATTGCAATAGTTTTCATTCTTGAATGATTGTGAATATAGTGTATAGTTTTTGTTTTCAGTTAATTTTTCTTGTTGCTACTAATCTCTTGTGTTAGTTAGCTAGTTCAAGAGGAGAAGGGACAAGAAGCTTTTGAATCACTACCTTCTCAAAATGTATCAACCGTCTCAAACATACTATCCCTCCGAAGAGGACAGGATTTCTAAGCTTGAGGATACTTTGGTGCTATTCATGCAATTGTCAATGATTAATCAAAGGAATACTGAGGCTTCCATCAAGAACTTGGAGGATCAATTGGGAAAGCTAGCTAATATGGTTGCTGAACATGGAAGAGCAATGGTTGAAGCACAAGTGGAAGAAAGTGAGGAAGAAGAAGAAAAATCAAAAAAAGAAGAAAGAGATCCAACCCTTCACCATTTACCGATTCCTTCAAGCCCTCCACAGGTAAAACATGATGAGGATGAGGTAAGCGTTGAAGATTTTGATAGCATATCACATCACCAATGCAATGATGAAATTTTTAATGTTGAGCATATTGACACTGCATTTGGTGATAGGTTTGATGAACAAGTTCCATCAAATTCTTCAAAGAACTTTAAATTTGCATTCATTCATATGCATGTAAATACCTTGGCATGTGAGTTGAATATAGGTGAATTGGGTTTGATTGAGAAAAGAAAGAAAAAGAATGAGTTTCTGATGGCTTGGAAAACCTTTGTTAGAAAACTATATGAAATCCAAGTCAAAAGGCCTAAAAAAAGGAAGGGGTTATACTATAACCCTTGTTTGTGGTCACCGTGATAGTGCTTGCGTCAAGCTAATGACGTTAAACAAGCGCTTCTTGGGAGGCAACCCAGTGTTTTTATTGCTTTTGTTATATTTATGTTTTTATGTGTTTTAGTAAGTGGTAATGTCATTTTCTGAAGCTTTGATTCATTGTGTGCTTTAACGTGCTTCACAAGTTTTGATAGATATATTGAGTGTGTACATAAGCTTTGGAAGCAATGAAAATGATAAACTTTGAATTTGAGGAGGTGACTTGTGAAAATGCATGAAATTTGAATGGAATTTAGATCATGTGAAATTTTTGTTCAAAATTTGAGTTTGGGGGTTGCTACAGGTTCAACTAAGTGTTTATCATGCATATGGATTGATGACATGCAAGGTTTGTATCAATTGTGAAATCTAAGGTATGTGGTTGTGTGGTCTTAAGTGAAAAACAAGTCCCACTATGGTATTTTCTTCATAAACTGTGCAAAGTTTCTTCCTATTGCTTGTGAACCATCTCATAATGTGTTTTGAATATCGTTTTTCAAGTTTTAGGATAAGTTTTTAGTGAACTTCTTGATGGTGTGATGGAATTGCAAAAATGAAGGTCTATTTGTGCTTGTCATGTCCATGGAGTGAGTTATGATGCCATGCGCTTCAATTGTGTATCTAAAAGCTCTCAACAAGTTTTAAATAATGTTAATATATGGTTTTGAGGCCTAGCATGAAGGAAATGTAAGAAGTTCAAAATATAAGGTATTGAGTTGTGAAATAAGTGAAATTTGACCCTAAATGGAGCTTAGAGTGACTTTTGTGCAAAATGTGCTTCAATTTCTAATCTTAAGTTATGCACAAGTTTCATAGGGTATATAAATGTGTTTGAACCAAATGACATGTGTTAAAATTGTTTAAATCAAAATTTGGCCTATTGAGTTGTGGAAATGCATGAAACTTGACTTTGAAGCTTGGATTGTAAATCACTGATGAATTGAGCTTGAGTGTTGATTTTTAAGGCTTAGACATGTTTCATATGATGAATGGATGTGAAAGAATCAATTGGCATGCTCTGAAAATTCAAAACTCAAAATTTGACCTACCCACTTGTGATTTAAGAGAGTTTTGAGTTCTTGTGAAAATTGTCAATTTGATCTTTTGATTTTGGATTTGTGATTGAAAATTTAGTTTGAAAAAGATTTGAGCAAGTTTAAATGAGTGTTTAGAGTGTATTAGTGAAGGTGAGGAGTGAAAACTTAGTCTAGAACAAGCATTGGATATAGCACTTGTGAAAAACCAGAGTTTTCAACTGCAACACCATTATGCAGGTCTTATTTCTGTCCAAAACACGCTTAGTGTGTTATTTGGGGTGCTTAGCGCCCTGAATTTTGCAAAGCATAATGAATTCACTGCCATTTTAGCGCTCAGCGCTAGGTTTGGGCGCTCAGCGCCACCCCTGGAACAACAATACATGCTTTACTTCAAATGTACATAACTTCTTCATTTCTTATCGGATTTAAGCAAATGACCACTCTTTGGAAAGATCTTGAAGTCTATTTTCATATGGACTTGAGTTTTTACTATTATAACACTTTTATTTTCTCATTTCTCTCTTGTATTCTAACATGTTTCAAGTGATTGTAAGGCAGATTAACAAGAAAATCATACAGTTTGGCCTGAGGACAGTCCATTTCTCAAGGAGGGAGTGAGACATCAAGGATTTGATTAGTGATCTTGGATTCAAAGCATTCACATCATGAGGGAGTCCACTTTACCTTGTTTCTAGTTTATTTTTAATAGTATAGTTTTATATATAGCACTTGTGTCCTAGATTTCATGTTTCTCTGACTGTTATCAATACTAGCATGACTGTTGTGAGAATTGCTTGATATATGATATAAAAATGAATGTTTTCATGATAGAAGTTGTGTTTGCACTCATTGATGCCATGACTAGATATGATTGCATTATTCTCTTGGAATTCTTGAAGCATAACAAGAAAATTACTTGAAAATCAGGGTTATTTGAAACTTTTTAGCCTGTGAGGGAGTGTTCCTATACACTATGAGTTGAGAGAGCATCACTTCTTTGCATGGTTGATTTTGTTTGAGTCTCTGATATCATTGGCTGCATGGAATTGATAGGAAAGGATCAAGGCATATTTTGTTATGTATATATAGCTACTTAGCTAAATAGCCTTCCTATTTCAATAGAAGTCCATTTGTTACCCCTTTGAGCCTGAATGTTGAATGTTTTGTGTATTGTTCTTCACTATAACCCTATCCCTAAAAGAAAAACAACGAATTTCCTAAGCTCGATAGGCTAAGAGAGCATTCACTAGTGTGAGTTGTATGCAAGTTGGGGGGAGAAGGCTCTTGAGCTGAATTTTTTGTGCAATTTCAGATTCAATGTATTTGTAAATATTTTCAAATGTGAGTATGCTTGAAAAGAAAGAAAAAAGGGCAAAAATAGAAAGAAAGAAAAAAAGAAAAAAAGAAAAAAAATGCAACAAGAACAAAAAGAGAATAAAGAAGAGATTGATGAGAAAACAAAGGGTTGAGTTGAATTGAACATGGTGAATGGGAGTTGGTTTAAAGCAAGTTGAGGGGAGTGAATATCATGAATGTAAAGTGTGATTTCTCTCTTGCCTTGTTGAGTTTCTTTGCATATCCTGAAAAACAAAACTCTTTGAAGCCTAGCCTTATTAGAACCCTGTAAAGACCTTAGTGATCCTTGATTTCACATGTAGTTTTGATGATTAAGGAGACAAGTAACAATCTTGACTTATGTGATTCAGTGATGTACATGAGCGAAACACAGACCTTGCCTGATTTACATGCGATATCCTGACTCGATTGAGTGGTTCCCTGATCAAGAGTAATTGACTGCATGTCTATTGAGTTTCAGGTTGCATAAGTAGTTGTATTAATGTCATGCATTCTCTTGTGGGCATCATGTTTCTGTTTTGGATCATTGATTCAATCTTTGTGAGATCTTGCAAATTGAGCTTTGAAAAAGTTTAAGTCATGCTTGTTTGATTTAAGTCATTACCTTTTGTTTGAGGACAAACAAAGTGCTAAGTTGGGGGGAGTAGTGGCCTGACATAGCGAAGCGTGGCATTGGACAACATCGAGGGTGGTGTGGTAGTAAAGGTGTTGGGGAAGGCAATGGAGGCATTGAGGGCGGGTCACGTCTAGGGTGACGACAACTTGAAGAGAATGAGGGTATGAGAGGAGAGAGATCTTAATGAACAATCAAGCACATAAACGCTAACCCGTGGAGCCTAATGCTTTGTTTGGTTGGAGGGAGGGAAATGGTAAAGAAAAGAAAACACGGAAATCGAGAATAGAGACATAGTGTGAAAGATAGGCTGAATTTAGAGAAAAATATATCAAATGATAAAATCAAAGAAATCAGATCATACGATATTTCCTTCGAAATCGATCGAATTCAATTTGCAAATAGCCCTAGCAATGGTCACATAAGATGGAGTAGTAAACTTTTGAGAGTGAGTAATTAAATTGAAAATTGGTGACCGGCGCGCGGCAGTCAATTTGTGGCGCCTTTTCACAAAAGAAAAGTTGAAATCATTCATCTCTCACTCTCTGATGGGGGTTGCTCTTCCTGTTTCCATCAATTCAACTTCACCACCCTTACTCATGTTCGAAGCTTCGATCTCCACCCTTACTCTGCATCTTGTTCGTGAGCTTCGAGCTGATCGATGACCAAGAGTCTTCTTCTTCATCCGATTCAGAAAACGTATGTGATTGCCTTTCTTCTCTGATTTTCTATTCAATTGTGTTCTGAATCGATGCTTTGTTCTTCGCTCTTCAGTGACTAGCTGGTTTATTGTGTGTCTAGCTGATTGGCATTGGTAAAATTCCTTAGATTTTAATTGAACTTCAAATTTGTAGATAAAACGTCCAAGTTGAAACGGTTCAATCATGTAATCGCTTTTGTTATTTTAGTGGAATTTTTATGAATGTCCTCTGTTCTTATGATTAGTTTATTTATGAGAAGAAAAACTAATTACTAATATGCTGAGACAAACAATGAGAAAAACTGAGGTGCTTTTCTCTCAGTTTGGAGTAATTGAGGTCATGAAATGTTGACAACTAAGAAACTGGAATTTTGGCTGAAGCAGGGTTTTGGATTCATGAAGTAGTTGTGAATATTTTCTGTAATGATAGCATCATGTAAAACTGAATCAATCCCTGCATACACACTACAGGTCTGGGAAGGTCAATCAACAGTTCCCTTATTTGCTTCAACTTGGGATTCATGTACTAACATTATATTGTTTTACTTGGCTATGATAACAGTCACTGCTCATAGTTTTTTTGTCTGATACCGTTAGTTGATTCAATGTGAGCTAATAGTTTTCTGTCTATTCATCTGCTAGAGCTATGATGCGAAGTCTCTAAATATATACCCAGATCTTCAACCTAATCCATTGCAACTCTTGGAGAACCTGGAGCAGCTTACAGTCCTTGATAATGGCAATAAGATGAAGGTACCTTGAATTTTTGTATATAAGTCGGTAAGTCCTTATTCATTTAGTTGCAAGCTTTTTACTTGATTATTTTAAATTGAACTTACATATGTCCCTAAGTATGAGGTCTGGTTGCCAACTTGACATTAGATGTGAAATGTCCAAAACCATTTTATCTGCATGTTCTCTGATATTCAAAAAATGCTTTGTAGCTTTTAGCCACCAATGATAACTGAATAAGTTATCTGACTATTGAAATACTCCATAGTAACAGCTCAAGTCGATAAGAACTTTTCTTATTACTGTCATGTTCTTCTGCACAGCAGTAATCTTGAAATCATTCTCAAATAGAGTAGTTTGCTGATTATGGCTTCCCAAAACATGGTTGCAGTGTACTTGGAAGTGTTCTACACAACAATAGTGAAACTACTGGTTTTCTTCTATAGGAGTTTGCATAAAAATGTGGGGAAAAGTATGCTGCAGTTCCACATAAATTCTATTTAATTGGGATTGAATATTGAATTTACAAGTTTAATGTAGTTTTACTTAACTGAAAAAATTGCTATTGTTTTCTGTTTTTAAGATAATGAATATGCTTTCAAAAAAAAAGATAATGAATATGTTTTACTTTATGATTTATTATAGTTATTATTGTGTATACAACTTGATAATTTAAGTATTGGAGCAAAAAATGTGCATAATGCAAAAAAATAGTTTGTGGGGGGTTCAGAGCTCCTACAATTCTATTTGCTCAAAGCAAACTGAGGTGGTTATTCCAGCGGTTCACCAAAACCACCACTAAGGGCCCGTTTGGTGGTCAGGATAGGATATGATAGGATATGATATGTGAACATGATATCAACAGGATAGGATAAGAGCAGGATAGACTCTTATCATATCCTGTGTTTGAGGTGCACATGATAAGAACATGATATGATAAGGAAAAATGTATCAGATTTATATTTGAATAAAAAATACATTTAAAATTGATCATTCTATTAAATTTAATTTCTTTACATTTTCATGAATGAGTCTATATTTTAAAATAAATAAAATTAATTTAAATTTTATTAATTAGCCTATTTTATTGTTTTGAAGATGCCCTATATGTTAAATAAAATTATGCAGTTAACCGATTGGTTTTCACTTAGTTGTGACACGTGATAATTAACAATAAAAGTTAACTAAATTAAGAATATTATTATTTCAAAAGTACTTTATATTTGAATTATAAATTATTATATAAGTAGATAAGTAGTTTTAAATAATAGGAGATGAAAATAAAATTTAATATATTACTATTAAAAAATCAATATTTGTAATAAATGTTTTTCACTTAGTTGTGACACGTGATAAACAGTAAAATTTAACTAAATTAAAAATATTATTATTTCAAAAATACTTTATATTTAAATTATTATATAAGTAGATAAATAATTTTTAGATAATAGGATATGAAAATATTAAATTAGTCTATTATTATTAATAAATAAATATTTGTAAGTGAGTAGTCTATTTTACTATTTATGAATAATAATTTTATTTATTTTTATTTTAGTGAAATTAATATTTTTATATTTATTAATTAATATTATTATAAATTATAAATTATATAATATTAAAATAAATTAATTTGGAGTTAGGATACTGAAAGAAAATATATAACTGGTATCCTATCCTGCTCTATCCTAGCTCCCCCTCAGGATAACTTTTACACATGATTGACAGGATAGGATAGGAGACAGGATAGTGTTATCATATCCTGCTGGCGCAACAAACAACAGATAACAACAGGATATGATTATTATCCTGTCTTATCCTATCCTGTCCTGGTCACCAAACGGGCCCTAAATGTCTTGCGTAGGCATGAAACAATTCAATCTGTAGCCTTTAAAACACCTCTTTAATACTTGATAGTTGTCAACTTATAGTGTAATTTTAACTCACATAATTCTAAAGACAAAAATCCATTCACCTAATGGCTAAACAGTCTCATGCTCAATACACATTTGGCTATTGACTGGTTTTGTGGCCTGTCCATTAGGTAAGCACCTTAATTAATTATGCCAGATATTAAAAATGAAATACAGGGGGGGGGGAAAAAGTAAACTATGCTAAACAAAAGAAAAATGACAAAAGAAAAGAAAATTTAGGGAGAAAAGTAGAAAACAGTCCATGGAGGCGTGAGAAATATATACGAATGAATTGATGTACGAGGAAGCGTCAACGCCAATTGTGACTGTAATGGAGATGGAAAAAGAAGTTATGCAAAAGCAAAAGCTAGAGCCCGACAAAATAAAAATCATCACTAGTTGAAGCTTCACAGCCTCAGAAATCATAGCACCTCCCTCTATGCCTTTCCTTTTCTAGTTGCTTTCTCTTGTTCTCCATGCTTTTCTTGAGCACACTTATATTTACATGGCCTTGTTTGGAGGCGTGACCACAACACAACCTCACTATATATATTTGCAGCTTCACGCCTTCACTCAAATATTGTTCGAGTTACCACAGTTAAATTTTATATTTTCTTAAATACACACACATTCATTTGATCTAATATAGAAGTGTTCCGGTATGGAACCACAGATTAAAGGCTAACCAGTTTAGAGAGTAAACGAAAGTAACAAAGTGAATAAAAAATGCGTGAAATAATAGGCCCCTGCCGCTTGGGCGGTCATTTTTTATTTATAGCTTGGGTTTTGGTCCGGCTGGACCATGGGTTGCCCGGCCCATTTGATACATAAGTTTTAGTCAGCCCAATTACTTCGTCTCTACCAGACCACAAGCCCTCAAGACACTGAGACTTTGTGTAAGGCGAAAGTGTCTTTGATAAGCCCTCAGCTATTTACATCACATAAAATGTCAATAAAGGCGTATAAATTCAAATACTTATAAACCTTAACAAACACATAATGAACGTCATCTTTGCGTGTTGAATCAACTTGTCACATCCACTCAGCTGTCACTTCATATGCCCTTACCGTGGCAGATTTCAAAGCCATTATTGTTTTTCCTGCCATAAATACATCAAGTAGATATCCTGCATATTTTTTGGAACTTGGTGCTACAACAGTATCATGCGTTTTAAAACTCCATTAATACAATCATCAAAATGGAAGTAAATGCAATAAAGCTGTTATTGAATGTATAAGCGAAAAGTTGTATCTTTTCTCGAAACGTCAACAATTTTGAAACGATTTTGAAACGTCAAATCCCCCGGGCTAAAATACCCCCTCAGTCTACCCCTGCAACAAATCCCATCCCTTCAATATTCAAATTTCTCCTACCAACGTGTCCTTTTGATCCAATCGTCAGAACCCGTGCCTCGGGCCCACGTATGAAGGCACGCGTCCATTCGCTCACCATTTACCTCACCCTTTCATCTTCATTCCTTTGTCTATATAAATTCTAAAATTTCTACCCCACTTCCACACTTCATTCTTCCATATTCTTATTCTCCCTCTTACCATAGCTAACAAAAATTCAAACTTTTAGTCCTTCCTATTAAGTTCACTCGACGTTTACCATTTTTCACCCACATTTAGTGACACCATCTCCAGAAAGCATTCAAGTCTTCACCTTTCCCAGGTAAATCCTTCTTCCCTTTTCCTTCTGCATATTTTACTACTTTACATGAACATTGTGCATTTTCAAACCCAGAAACTTGAACTTTCTTCAACCCAGAAACTTATTATAAATCTTAAACTCTCTTCAACCCAGAAACTCATTATAAATCTCTTGCATGCTCGGTCCTACAACTTAACCCAACTCCTACCCTCATCTTACTGTTCTAAATTTTTTACTTTCAGGATTCCTTCTGAAAAAATGGCTGCCAAACGAACACGTAGGGAAACTTCGCCACTTAATGTTCAAACCACTGCAGACTCTTTATGGGTTTCTAGTAAAATCAAAAAACAGTTTTCTAAAATCAATTCCCCAAAAGCCGTCCTAGATTTAGTTACCAAATATAACTTTAGAAAAGATGGCCTAGATGCCCACCTAGATATACTTCCCTGTTCCCCTGACGAACCATGTTGCTTTGGACAACCAGACAGCCAAGGGCGAAACTTCACTTACCTCTTTGAAAACCTCTTTTCCGATTTAAAGTACGAACTCCCATTCTCTGATTTCACCTGTTCTATTCTGACCCTGCTTAATGTAGCCCCTACCCAACTTCATGGTAATGCGTGGGCTTACCTGAAAGCCTTTGAAGTCCTCTGCTTAACCTTAGGCATCACACCTACTAGCAACAAATTCTTTTATTTTTTTGAAACCTGTGGGCGCAACGTTAGGGGCGAATATGTTTCGCTCGCTACAGCTAGAGGCTTGGGGCTGTTTACCCTTTTCAAAAGTCATTACAAACATTTCAAAGGAAAGTTTTTCAAACTCCGTGAGTCTGATCGGTGTAAAGATATATTCTACTTCAATGATGGAAGCCCTCGATTCCCTTTTTATTGGACGAACCAATATGAGGTAATCATCAAAATTTCTGATGACGCATTGACTCCTGAGGAACTAGTTGATTGCCGATTTCTGTCAAACCTAGGATTAAACCTTAATGACTTTATGACCGCCCTTTCTAAAAATCAAGTGGGTGTCTACATTGGTAAGGCAACCTAACCTACATTTTCTTTTCCTGCCTCACCTTATGTTTGTTGGTATTTTAATGTTCCTCATTTGTTGCAGGCAAAATGGCTCGCCTATCAGAGGAAGACATCCTTCGTTTCCGTCGTGAACAACAAGCCGCACGAGAAAAAAGGAATCCCTCCAAGTCGATCGCTGATCAAGACACTAGCCATTCCGGCACCGAAACGGGTCGCCCAACTAAGAAGAAGAAGAAGAACGAAGATCCGGCTTCTGCCAAAAGCAAAATCATCAACCAAACTTCTTTGGAACAATTCATGGGCAAAAGCGGTGCTCTTGAGGCGAACAAAGGATGTTCATCAAGCGGTCCGCCCCCTTGCTGGAAGAATTTATTGAAGGAATTTGAAGAATTGTCCTCAACTGAAGTGACTTCACTGTGGGACTCGAAGATTGACTTCAACTCTCTCGTGGAAACGAACTTAGTGTTTGAGGCGGACCGAGAAAAGATGAGAAAGATTGGTCTGAAAGAAGCCTGTCAAGCCATGATGACTAAAGGTTTGGAGATTGCTGCCATCTCCAAAATGATCGACTTAGAATCTGCTGGATTTGACGGTCTTGCCAACGCCAAACTCATTGAAGAAAAGGAAAAAGAGATTGAAAAGATGAAGGCTACAATGAAGTTGTTGGACAAATCCAACAAAGCCAATGAGAAAAAGGCCGCTGATTTGGCATTGGAAGTTGCCAATTTAAAGAAGACTGCTGAGGAGAACAAAGCTTCCGCTCAAGCGTTAAGCGGAGAGAATGAAAAAATAAGGGCTGATCTCGCGCAACTGACTACAGTGCACAACCAAACTCTGAATGAGAATTCTAAGATGACAACGGAGATTACTGAACTAAAATGTTCCGTCTTGGATCAATTCGAAGCTGGCTTCGCCAAAGCACTGAATCAAATCTCCTTCCTCAATCCTGACCTGGCGATTAACTTGGAGGGTTCAAACCCTTATGCTCGCATCGTGAACGGTAAACTAATCAGCCCGGATAACGCGGATGAGGAAGGAAATGAAGAAGAAGAAGAAGGAGCAGAACAAGAAGAAAAGAATGAAGAGGGAAATGTCAACACCAAAGAAGGAGAAGGAGAGAACCACTAGCTGCAAGTCTTGCTCCTTTTCCTTTTAGCAAACTATGTAAAAGACCTCCGGTCTCTTTAACTTTCGTCCCTTTATTCCTTCACTTTTATGTACTGAACTTTTCCCTTAACGTAATGAATTTCCTTTCAGCACCTACATGAGTACTTCACATTGTACTTGTTTCGCCTAAAATCTAAAATTTCATAATTTCTATAATAACACTATCCCTAACTCACCCAAACAACTATCACAGAAACTAATTCTATAACCAAGCATAACTTTACTAAATCATCTAAGTTATCATATAACTTGAAAATATGCGCATAACATCACTTAGTTATTGAAATTATCATATAACTTCAAAATATAATTTAACATAAATGACATTTACTAACCTTCACCAAAATCGGTACGCCTTCATCATTTAGGTAAGTACGTTACCCTCACATTTTACTGTACATAGTAAAATACCCTTGATTGAATCTCTTTAAATGTTGTAAAGTTTAAACTTAATCAACTACTTTGGAATCATAAGGCCTTTGTGTACATAACTTAGTCAAATTTTTCATTTTTGACCTAGTTATTCATGGAAATCAAAGTCAAAATATTTGATTTCATTAGTATGCTCGCGTGGAGACTTGTGCTTAGTTTGGACAAGCTTAAATCCAATTTAAGACTGTGCTTATGAATTCGTGGTCGAATGCTCTTGTTTTAAGAGACTTACTTTTTTCTCAATTGTCTGACGTCGCCCAATTGATAGACCTTAGTTGATAAGTTTCCGCTATGGGTAAAAGGAATTAGTAAAATGACACGCCCTTGATCATTTTTAAAAGGTTATGCCTCGTTAAAAACTCTCCCGCCTGGGGTAGAGAAAAGAGTGCATACCTGTTATTCATTAATAATTGATGCCTCGTTAAAAACTCTCCCGCCTGGGGTAGAGAAAAGAGTGCATCGAATTTAGTCTTACACAACAAACATAGTCTTAAACAATACAACTAACAAACGTAGACTTCAACACACACAAACTGAAGCAACGAAACATAGTCTTGGACAAACATACACTGAAACAAACTGTACAAAACCAAACAAACCGAACGAACCACTTTGCACTTCAACTGTAATAATAACGGAGATGCTGTGCATTCCAAGCCCTTGGGACCCTTCGCCCCGATAACTCCTCCAAATGATACGCCCCTTGACCAAGCTCACGCAGAATCCTGTAAGGCCCTTCCCAATTAGGTGATAACTTCGAATCATCAGGTCCCTTTGCCTTCCTGCGCAGAACCAAATCACCAACTTTCATTTTCCTCGGAACCACTCTAGAATTGTATCGCCTTTCCGACCTCTGTTTTACCATTGCCTGCCTCAAACGAACTTCTGCTTGCGTTTCCTCTGCCAAATTGAGATCAACCAATCTATTCATGTCATTCTGCTCTTCACTATAAGTCGCCACCCTGAAAGTTACATCCTGCAATTCTGCTGGTATCATAGCATCTACCCCGTAAGTCAACTTAAAAGGTGATTCGCCAGTAGTTGATTGAGGAGTAGTATTGTACGCCCAAATGACCGTGATCAACTCTTCAGCCCATAATCCTTTAGCTTCGCCTAGACGCTTTCTAATTCCATTGAGAATGACTTTATTCGCTGACTCCACCTGTCCATTTGTCTGAGGGTGTTCAACTGAGGCGAAACGCATCTCAATTCCCATTCCTGCACAAAAATCCTTCACAGTCCTGCTTGTAAACTGCGTTCCATTGTCTGAGACGATAGTTGCTGGAACACCAAATCTGCAAACCAATTTTCTCCAATAAAACTTTTTGACTTTTTCTGCTGTTATTTTCGCCATTGATTCCGCCTCAATCCACTTAGTAAAATAGTCTATCGCAACCAAAGTAAATCTGATCTGAGAACCTGCTGGAGTAAACGGTCCCAGAATATCTACTCCCCACATTGCAAATGGCCATGATGAACTCATTGAGCTAAGAGTCTTAGGCGGCGCCTTATGTAAATCTGCATAAATTTGACACTTACCACACTTCTTCACATACTCCATACAATCCCCTCGTAAAGTTGGCCAATAGAACCCTGCTCTGAGCACTTTCGCCGCCAAAGATCTTCCCCCAACATGACTTGCGCACACACCTTCGTGAACCTCAAACATGATTCTTTCCGCCTCATCCTTGGGAACACATCTCAATAAAGGTATTCCAATCCCTCTTCTGTACAATTGACCGCCTAACAATGTGTAATGACTTGCCTCGCGAATTTGATCCTTAGAAAATGTCAGCACATCAGAACCTTCTGCCTCCAAACACTTCTTGATACGCCTTATCCAATCTGAATCCGCTAAAGTTAACATCATCATTGTCTCATCTTCTTCAATACTTGGGCTACTTAAGACTTCCTGGATAACTGACTTATTGTTTCCCGGCTTCTTGGTGCTTGCTAACTTTGATAAAATATCCGCCCTTGTATTCTCCTCCCGCGGAACATAATTGACCTGCACCGTGCCAATCTGCTTTATCAATCCCTGAGCTTTCAATAAATACTTAGCCAGCTGTGCGTCCCTCGCCTGATATTCACCCTGGATTTGCCTGGAAACTATCTGAGAATCTGTCTTAATCATTATGCTCTTGACCCCCATCTCGATCGCCAACTTCAAACCTGCAATTATAGCTTCATACTCTGCCTGATTATTGCTTGCTTTAAAGTCAAACTTGAGTGACTGCTCAATTGTCACGCCACCTGGCCCTTCTAAGATTATTCCAGCTCCACTTCCCTTGACATTAGACGAGCCATCTACAGACAAACTCCATTCGCCAACTTCCATATTTTTCTCACTGGAAGACATTTCATTAACAAAATCCACCAATACCTGTGCTTTAACTAGACCTTTCCTGTCAAAAGTGATTTCAAATTCTGACAATTCAACAGCCCAAGAAACCATTCGTCCAGCCAGATCAGGCTTTTGCAAAACTTGGCGAAGTGGCAAATTTGTTTTTACCACAATTGGAAAGCCTTGGAAATAAGGTCTTAATTTCCTGGCGGATATGATTAGAGCTAATGCAGCCTTTTCAATTTTTTGGTATCTAATTTCAGCTCCTTGAAGAGCATGACTCACAAAATATATGATCCTCATATCATCCTTATTTTCTTGCAACAAAACTGAACTAACTGCATTATCAGAGATGGAAATAAACAGTGATAATGAAATACCTGGAACTGGTTTGGCTAAAATTGGTGGCTTGGACAAATGATCCTTCAAACTTTGGAACGCCCTCTCACATTCTTCAGTCCACTGAAAAGTTTTGTTCTTCCTTAAGCATTGAAAAAATGGTGCTGATTTTTCCCCAGAACACGGAAGAAACCTGGATAAAGCTGCTATTCTTCCTGTTAACTTCTGCACATCTTTAACTGAGGTTGGACTCTGCATATCGAGTATCGCCTTACACTTATCAGGGTTCGCCTCAATTCCTCTCCTCGTGATCATGAAACCCAAAAACTTTCCGCTTTGAATTCCAAACGAACACTTTTCCGGATTAAGTCTCATTTTATGCTTTCTTAGTTCGCCAAAAGCTTCTTCGAGATCAGAACAATGCGCCATCATTTCCTCTGACTTGACCACCATGTCGTCTACATAAATCTCCATGTTACGCCCCACCTGCTTGTCAAACACCTTATCCATCAACCTTTGGTATGTTGCTCCCGCATTCTTCAGCCCAAACGGCATAGTCTGATAGCAATAGTTCGCCTGATTTGTCATGAAAGCTGTTTTCTCCTCGTCAGGCTGATACATTCTTATTTGATGATATCCTGAGTATGCATCCATGAGGCTAAGCATTCCGAATCCAGATGCCCTATCCACAAGCTTATCAATATTCGGTAAAGGATAAGAATCCTTAGGACAGTGCTTGTTCAAATCTGTATAATCTGTGCACATTCGCCACTTGCCATTAGCCTTCTTCACCATAACAACATTCGCCAACCAAGTTGGATACTTTACTTCCCTAATGAATCCAGCCTCCAGTAACTTATTTGTTTCCACCTTTACAGCCTCTGCCTTTTCTTCGCCCATCTTTCTTTTAAACTGAACAATAGGTTTCACCCCGGGATTTAAAGCCAATTTGTGACATATAAATTCTGGATCGATTCCTGGTAAATCTCTTGCACTCCATGCAAACAAATCCATATTCTCAGATAATAATTTTACCAACCTGTTTTCCTGATTTGTAGTTAAATTGACACCAACTTTCAAGTTTCGCTCACCAATTTGGATCGCCTTAGTTTCCTCTTTTGATTTCATCTTGTACTCACTGAATCCTTCTCGAGGATCCAAAATAATTTCTGACTGTTCTAAATCCACCTCATAGACTCGATGCCCCTCTTTCACTGCTTTCTTACCCATGTGCCCATACTGCTTAAAACTTTCTGAATAACACTTTCGAGCAACCATTTGATCAGCCTTTAAAATTCCAACTCCTCCTTTGCTCAATGGATACTTCGCCGTTAAATGTCTTGCAGAAATGATCGCCCCCAATCTGTTTAGTGATGGCCTCCCAATAAGTACATTGTACGGTGAAGTACATTTTACTACTAAAAACTTAATAGCAAATGCCTCCGCATTCTTCCCTTCTCCAAAGACAGTTTTCAATTCCACATATCCTCGAACAAATACTTTTTCTCCAGAAAAACCCACTAAAGAACCATCATAAGGCAACAAATCAGATTCATTTAGCCCCAACTTTTCAAAAGCGTCACCATAAATCAAATCCTCCGAGCTTCCTTGATCCAGAAGTACCCTCTCAATTTCATAATCAGCAATCCTCAGCATTACAACAATTGGATCGTCTTCGTGAGGCTGTATTCCCTCAAAATCTCGCACAGTAAACGTTATATCGGGTTGATTGGTTGCCCAACTTCCCCAATCGTTAGAGTAAACAGCATTAATGGAGTGAACGTACCTTTTACGAGCTGAATTAGTCATTCCTCCGCCACGAAATCCACCAAAAATAGAATGAATTCGCCCCTTTGCTTTTCCATCTGACTGTCTATCTTGACCATCGCCCTCAATCTCTTTTCCATCTTCAGTTCGTCTTATTGAAGTTCCTGCTTCATCAGAATTGCTTCGCCCTTCAAGCTGCTTCATATACCCAGCCTTTATCAATTTGTCAATCTCCTTCTTCAAAGTAAAACAATCATCAGTATTATGCCCTGAAATCCTATGATACTCGCACCACTTCTTCTTGTCCACGTAACCCGTTGACGGCTTTGGCTGCCGTGGAAAACGAATAACATTCGCCTCCAAACACGTGTGCAAAGCTTCAGTCAAATTAACCGCCAAAGGTACTGCACGGTCGTTTTGGTTCCGAGTCCACGTCATCGAATGTCCTGGCCCACGCACTCCATACGGTTGAGCACGATTTTTGAAATTAGAACGGTTATCAAATCGGCCGTCATAACGGTTACGATTATTATACCCTGCGTTGCCACGTTCGGTCCATCCCTTCGAATATTGATCTGTAACCGCTCCCTTCTTCGTCTCAAACTGCTGTTTCTGCCCTGGAACCGCCGCATTCGGGCGGTTGTTCTTGATCCGATCACTCTGCTCCTCCCTGATGTATCCTTGTACCCTTTCGCGCAAATGCCCCATTGTCTCCACAGGTTTTCTACTCAAATTACTGTTCAAACCACCCGGCTTCAAGCCCAATTCAAAAGCTGCAATGCAAATTTCTGGCATTTTATCCTCCAAATGAACAGATAATTGATTGAAACGCCCCATGTAAGACTGCAAAGTCTCATTTGGTCCTTGACGAACATTAAATAATGTCGCCGGAGTTACATTTTGTGCACGACTGGTAGAAAACTGAGACAAGAACTTTGTAGATAATTCAGTAAAATTGACGATTGACCTTGACGGTAGAGTGGTAAACCAATCATCGCTGATTTCTTAAAAGTTGATGGCAACATTTTGCACTTCAACGCGTCTGATGCGCCTACAATGACCATTTTCGTGTTAAAATACACTAAATGGTCCTTTGGGTCTGAATCGCCATAGTACGAGTCAAGTTTCAATGTCTTTAAATTGTCTGGGACGGCAGTGTTCGCTATTTCCTCTGTAAAAGGTTGAAAGTCCACCACCGTCTCAGCCATTCTTCGATCGCCCTCTTGTAAACCCTGAGTCTGATTGATGTCAGTAAGTTGATTCTGTAACTGTTGATTATGTTGACGAAGTTCATTGAGATCGTCCATGATCCGCTGAAGAACATCGGGAGGAACATCATTTTGTTGAACATGATTCCTCTCTCCGTTCGCCCCGGATCGAGTCACCATTGCGATGAAAATTGAAGCCTAGGAAAGTATCCAGGGCCCCACGGTGGGCGCCAATGTTCCGGTATGGAACCACAGACTAAAGGCTAACCAGTTTAGAGAGCAAACGAAAGTAACAAAGTGAATAAAAAATGCGTGAAATGATAGGCCCCTGCCGCTTGGGCGGTCCTTTTTTATTTATAGCTTGGGTTTTGGTCCGGCTGGACCATGGGTTGCCCGGCCCATTTGATACATAAGTTTTAGTCAGCCCAATTACTTCGTCTCTACCAGACCAAGAAGCATTTAAGCATTTAGAGAAGATTGTGACCAACTTTGTCTTATTTTCTGATGTGAAATTCTTAGGTTTTAACTTCTAAGTCATGTCTGTTTTCCTCCCCTTTGTGAGCTCATTTGTTGTTTTTATCACAACTAAGATATATGCTCGCCCTAAATAGTTGTGAGACTAATCTCTCGCTTCACAATCAGCACATTAAGTGATAGTAGGCTAATCAATGAACTTTTCTCATTTACAAGATGTGGTCCAAAAATATAACAAAAAACACATATTATCAAAGAATCATAATACCATTATATCTTAAATGTTGTTTTTTTTATATTTGCTCTAGCATTTACTATTTGCTTATTAAATCTTTCACGGTGCACACAATTATTGTGTTTAAATAATAGTGGAAACCCTTACCTACTTTTATGTAAAGGCTTAATCAACCCCACAAATGAGATATATCCAGATACTTTATGATGTTAAGCAACCAAAAACCTCACCTATTTTTTTGCTTTAAAATAAAGCGCCGTGGCTCTCTCACACACCACCAAACCTTATTTTCTTCTTAAAAAACACGGTTCCCTCTCCCAATTGGTGGAAAAAGGTTGAGAATAATGACAAAAAGTTAATATAATATATTTAAATTAGGTGATATTATGTCACGAGAAAAGTCACTCAAGACTTTTATTTATTTTTGAGAAAAAAACAAGTCATGATATTTGGATTTTGGAGTCCGGAGACAAAAGTCAGCGAATTCAAGTAAAAAATATAATTAGAACTATATCCATGTTAGATTTCCTATTAGATAATCGTACCTAATCAATTAAACAAATCTAATCAACTTGGTAAACAAATATAATCAACTAATGAGGCTAATTATATACAGATTAGGGACAAAATACATTAAAACAGTTTGATTAAAAGCTTGGTTAATTATATAATATCATATGAGGATGATTAATAGTTTAAAGTTGCTTTTTCTACCTTCCATGGTCCGTCGTTAGATGAAGAATTTGGGTTTTATATCAGATACGTGTCCTTTAGCTAGCTTGTGACCAAGTTAACCGGTATTAGTTACAAAATTAATCACCAGCTATATTTTCATGAGATAAACTTTATATAGCTCAGAATATAGGAGGAGATTAAAATGATGCCAAAGTTCATTTCTTTTCACAGTATAATATTTAATTCCACTTACATGCATAAAAATAGGGGAACTCTATAAGATCCTAAGCATATATTTAATTAGGGAATTTGAGCCACCATGCATACATATAGATCCCCATGCCTATATATATCTTAATCTGACATATAGTTGCTATTGGGAATGGAAGAAGCAAACAGCTATGTCCTTCTCAAGAGGGTCACTTTCTTTATTACTAAAGGACCAACATTCTCATTGATTATTGGCTCCACCCTATGAGAGAAAAAAATATCACCATCTCCCTCCCCTCCGGGTAAAAGAGTTTTTTGTCATCTTTAATGTTACCTTTTCTTTATCTTGACCGTTTGAAATTTCGAATATTCAACTAAAATAAGAAATTTAAAGAATCAAAGTAGAAAATATGGGTGAGGTAGTGCTTACTGCTTAGATTGGGATGCCTTTTATAGGTCCCACATGGAAAATGACATGAAATAATTGAAAGAATAGCACATATATCTGATAACAAAATGAGTGTGCAACTATATGAATATGAATTAAAGGGCATATTATATGGTGGTCCTCTTGCTACTGGATTGTATGAAAGGTTCCAGGTGGCATGGCCGGCGGCAGCGGCGCCCACAACCACATGGTAGCTGTGGTCCAAAGGTATTGTCGTATTGAGCACTGTTTATACTGTGACACGTGTTGTAAGAAGAGAGGTTACAGTCTGTTTGTGCAAGAGCATGGATGAGAATTAAAATTAGATTTCTTTCATTTATTTTGTTATGCTATAGTATAGTACTGTGTATATTGATCGAAGTAGTAAACACTTGGTGGTGTTTATGGATGGACGGATATGTGTGAAGATCTCAAGTTAAATCCTAGCTACGAACTTGCTTCACTCCTATGGCTGAGAGCATAACTCTTGAATGAGAGTAGGACCACCAGATAATGGAAGAGGGAGTCGATCGAATATCTTGAAAAAGTTCCACATTGGCGAAAATGATAAAGGGTGAGGGAAATGAATTATATATTGACCCAACACGATTGTGTTCACTTGAAAATTTGAATTTGAAATGTTACATGGGAATGAAGTGAAATTTGAATGGGATGACTGCAGAACTCCTATCTCTTGCCCCTCATAGTTTATATCTTATGTAAGGACTAAATTGAAGGATCAAAGATCAATTGAGGGTGATAAATTGTCGTGTAGGGGGTCTCTTGGTGTGTGACCCATGTGTTCCATAATTTGTCACATCACAATTTTCGTTAAACACTAACGGATGAGAATCAAAGGATGAACCTATCTTTTGCACTTTCAGGATTTGTTTTTACCATTTTCTTCTTTCAATGCCTAAATCATGAGCGACATGAACTTTTAGTAATCAAATTGGTGATTTCCTCATTTTCATATATACAAACAACAAAATCACATACATCTTATTGTATAACATAGAAAGCCATAAGAAACTTCTGACAAAATAGGTGATAACATAACTCTCCACTAGTACATCATTTTTTTGTTGTTGAAAAGCTCTAGTACATCATACATAAGATTAAAGATCTACAATCTAACCTGTAATGTGGGGGCGCTTGGTATCCTATAATATGGGGGGTGTTATTTCCAATTGAGAAGGAGGTTTCTCAACTCTTATTTCGAGTAGAAATATATTTTGGGTCCAGGTTTTTTTCTATTGTTGACAATAATTAATTTGATCCATAACTGTTTTTGGTCAATGGTCCATATCCCATGTGGGCCAAACCCATTCATGTTTCCAATCTGTTTTCTTGTAGGGGTTGCCTGGGTTTCAAAGGCTTGTTCATATTACTAGTCAGAGCATTGAGTGACCATTGTATTTAGGCTTCTGCCCTTTTGTTTGGCTTTAAGCCCTAATGAAGATTGCTTCTTTGACAAAAAATAAAGGCTTGTTCATAACTTATTTTTATGCTTGAGAAATAAAAATTGACAAAAAAAAATCAATTTCATCTAAATAGAAAATATGTAGTTGTTTGAACAAAAAAGATGTAGTTGAATAAATTTAGAAATTTTTAGTCCCGAATAATAGCTAAAGTGGTAAGAGTTGGGTGACATATGAGTTGGGGAGAGAAAAGTTAAGGGATCAATCCCTGGCGGGTGCAATCCAACTTTCCGATGTACCAAAAATTTAAACATTTTGAAGAGGATTTTTTTTGTTACAAGAGGAAGAGGAAGGTTGTTAAAGAGGAATTTGTATATTTAAAGCGTTATTGAAAATTTATTTTAAGATAATTTTTAATGTTTGAGAATATAAGATTCCCATTTTTATATGAGAATGAAAATTAAATAAAGCATAAATAAATTATATATCTAGGGATCATATCCAAAAATATAAGTTTTAGAGTTCGAGGGGTAAGAACAAAAGCACATACATTTGTAGAGATCGATCCTTGCAAAGGATAAAAAAACCATTCCCCAAACAAGTAAATAAAAAAATTGGTTGATAAAAAAAGTTTCAATCTCAAAGTTCATCCCTTGAGATTATGAGTGGAAATTAGCTAGACTAGATTAATTTTTTTTTATAAGCCAAATATATTAAGGAAGTACTGGGTGTACTTCAAAACCAAAAATATGTACAAAAGAAAGGAACAAAAGAAAAGGGAAACAAAACCCAACTACAACAGTACAAATTAATCCTAGTATATCAAGACTACACTTGGCCACAAAACATGGCAAAGAAGAATAGAACATCAAGCTAGACTAGATTAATTTACTTAAATATGAACTATCTACTTAAAAAATGCAAGACTTGAGCCTGAAATTTTGGCATGGTTTGATGACTTATTTTAAAACATATTTCATTATAAGACATTCACATTAATATCAAATGTATTTGTAAACATGTTAACAAACTTATAGGCTAACGAATAAACTATATTAATATTATTATATCGTCTAAGTCAAAGTTAATAACTCATTAGTCAATTTCTAAAGAAGTTTATGTAATTAAATTGTTATTTTATATAAACAAATCAACAAAACATGGATTTAAGACATTATAATAAAAAATTAATGTAAAAACATTAAAATAATAAAATAAATTTATATTTATTTAAATAGGTCGACTTGTTAGAATTATACAACTTTTTTTTTTGTACGTTCGAAAGATAAATTGCACCCTCCAGGGATTGATCATTGGACCTCACTCACCCAACTCATACGTTTCCTAACTCTTACCACTTGAGCTATCATTTCGGTGAGATAATTATAAAACTTTTGAAGTGACATTAGTCTGATATTTTTATCTAAATTAGTTTTTTTTAGCAAATTATATATTTTACTAATTTGGCCTGTCTTGACCGAGGTTTAATATAAGTAAGGTGATAATCCATGTTGGTAATGCGTTGAAATTCAGCGGTCGTCACTGAGTCTCACTCCCATACTGTTGTTGTTATTTTATCCCTCTTATTCGTGTTTCTTTTCCACTTTCTTTTCATTCATTCTTTCTTTATTTTCCTCTCAAAAAAAAAAAAAAAAACCAATAACTGTGTATTCATTGATTCATGGGATTCTTGAATTTCGATTCTTCAGATTCCATTCTCTCTGCAGATTCTTAATCTCTTCCTTCCTTCTGAGTTCGCAATTCAACCTTGTTCCTTTTTTCTCTCTTCCATCCACTTTCGCCTCTCACAACTGAAGTTATCAATAAGGTTACTTCCTTTTTACGCAGCCCATTATATTGAAATCTTGTTGTCATCTTTCTTTCTTTAATTATTATATTTTCTTCAGAAAAAGGATTATCCTTTTGAATTAGATATATTGCAAATAGTATTCTGAAAAGTGTATCAGTTGTGGAGAATCTTTCTGTGTCAGTCTCACTAATTTCTTGTTTGTTAATTTTTTTATTTAACTTTCCCTTTCCCTTTCCCTTTACAGTATTGAAGGCATGATGATCACATAGATGGTCTTTACTCTTGGTGCTGCCTTTTCTGTCATTGCCATTTCCTCAGCATCATAGCATTCTTTTTCCTTGTAATATTTATTCGTGTATTATATTGTCATTGATAGAAAACTTAACTTCTACAGAGACCACCATGCTGCATTTCAATTTTTAAATCTGTTATCAAGGCATAGTCTATATAGTTTTTCAATGAGCTTATGGTCTAAAGATTTTCCTTCTATGTAAATTTTGGAATAAATGTTGCTACTTACTTGTGGTTGTGGGGCATATTTTTGTTAGGAAAAGGTTTGCTATTTTGAAGAGGAATAGAATAATATTGCATGCTATGGGTTGGTTTACCAAGTTGCTTAAGGGCTCCAACCATAAAATTTCCCAAGGACAATACAATGCCAAATATGGAGAAGATAGAATCTGGGATAATCATCCGAGTCCTGTGGTAATCGAAGCTTTCTTTTTCTAGTAAGAAATTCCAATGCCATGAGTTACAACTTATCATGTCATTAAGCTAGTTTTTTTTTTTTTTTTTCAATCTTGAATGCAGGATGATTTGACAGATATTGAGAAAGAAGAAATTGAATGTGCGATTGCACTCTCTCTGTCCGAGGAGGATCATAAAGGGAAAAGACCTGTTGGTAAGATTCATGCTTTTGTACCTGGGTAGTTAGAATTCATTTACTGGACAATTTTGCTCAAATTCAATTCCATTAGTGATTTAGCATATGAGGTACTAGAACTACGTATTCTGCATCTAACCAAAATTCTTATTGATTTATCACGCACTTTTGCATCGCTCCTGTCTTTTTATGCCTATCTTAGTGTCTTCTTCATTCTTGTTGTATATGACTGTGTTTTATTGATAAAAGACTGCGATACCATCAGTTGAGTCGTTCTTGTGCATCCTAATAACTAATAATTGTGGTACACTAAGAAATGAAATTTTAAATTACTACAATTAGCTTCTTTATTTCTTCAACATGCAATTTTCATATGTATTTTAGATTTATGGGGATGTTTTGATTCTTGTGTTTCACTAAGGTTCCAACTCAAAGTGCTTAACATATATTTCTTATGGTTAGAGTCCATTGAAGAGATTCCATAGTTCCATTTTGTATTATGTGTTTAGACAAGGCTGCTGTTAATCAATTAATTGTTCAAATGCTCAAGTATAACATAAAGGTCTCATGTATTGTGCCTCATAATTTCCCAGTGGAAGAAGACTCTCAATCTGAAGAAGATGAACAACTTTGTAAAATTGATGAGGAGGAAGATGAAAATCTCAGTAAAGTTAAATCAGAGGAAGATGAACATCTTGATAAAGTTCAAGTAGACGAAGATGAACTTCTTGCTAAAATTCAGGATGAAGAACATCTTGCTAAAGATCAACTTGAGGAAGATGAGCAACTTGCCAGGGCAATTCAGGAAAGTTTGAGAATTGATTCTCCTCCTCGATATGGCGGTGATTCAATATTTCCATTCCCCAACCTCTTTCCACCTGGATACAGGTAGTAGTAGGCATGATCACATCTTTATCTGTATTGCAAATCCATCGAATGTTTATAGTAATTACTGAAGGTCACTATTTGCACCAAATAAAAGGAACAAGAACACAATGCTTGTACCGAAAAAACTCCAAAGTTAACTTTTTTTTAAACTGTCACTTCGACGTATTGCTGAGTTTTGCTCAGATAATCTTAGAGATGTACATATGTATTTTGCCCCTTGTTTTCCTTGCCCCTTTTTGTGGTTTTTCTCTTTTCTCTCATTGATGTCATTTTTTATCATTTTATAACCTAAAATTTGTAACTGTAAAAGGAAAATTATACTGCTTGTCTTCACAACAAATAAATGAAATAATCAATGAAATGAAGCATGAAAATAATATAGCCATTGTTAAAGGGGGATGTATGTGGTAGTTGTTTATTTTAATGAAATCTGAATAGATATCAAAATCAACACTTGAAGAGTGTGGATAGATAAATTCTTCCAAAGTTCGACTTATGTTGTTAGTTGAGATCATATTCATATACCTTAGCAGATGAATCAACAAATTTTTTTGGAGTGCTAGGCTATCCAACCGATTGATTTGTGTAATTAATCCTATTTTTGGGAGATTCTACTTCTAGTCTTTATCATTAAATTGGGATAAATACTGTATTAGGATTTTATGTATGAAACTTTGGTGTCTGTTCCTTAATATTTATATAGTACCTTTGAGTTATATAAAAAAGTTGAAACGATTAGTCATGAGAACAAAATAATAATTGGTTTATTTAGTCTTATCTATGGTAAATTGGTAACTGGTGTTAACTAAGAATATACTGGACATCTTTAAAAATTATTTTTTCAAAATTTCATGAATCTTTCTTATTAATTAATAACAAAGATTAAACTTGTTTCTGGAAATTTTACCTGAAGAGTCTGTGCTGGATGCAAAACTGGGATTGGCCAAGGAAGATTTTTAAGCTGCATGGGAGCTGTCTGGCATCCCCAATGCTTTTGCTGCCATGCTTGCCATCTGCCAATCACTGATTATGAGGTTAGAATATTGTTTTCTTTGCTGCTTGCTCCACAAAACTGAATTTTTGATTAAAATAAGTTGACACCTTTTTTTGGTGAAAGATAAGTTGAAAATTTGATCTGAAACTTGATAGTTACCCACACTTTGTGCAGGTGGAGTGAGTCGAAAAGAAGTTATAAAACTTAATAATAATATAGCTTTTACTGTTAATGTAAAAAAAATGACACATACAATAGTACTTTTACACACTAATTTCAGACCAGAAAAATAAGGACTAAGGAGTGTTAGGGATCAATGTCCAGTGCGTGATAGGTTTCGGCTAGAATGCTAAAGACCCTTAAGGTGAAGGGAGCAAAAATGTCTGAAATGGTGAAGGATGGGTATTGGAGGAGGCAAAGAAATAAATGTAAACCGTGTTCTCGCTCTCAGAAAACTATTAATTCATTGATACTTTATTTTTAAATGTTAATTTTTGCAGTAACTGATTAAAGAAGTCTCATAAACAACTAGAATGGAAAGTGATTAAATTGATTAAGGAAGGACAACTCAGTGAAAAAACAGATATGTCAAGACCTGTTGATTGACATAGTAAATATAATCACTAGAGTGGTAGTCTTAGAGTACTCGCTTCAGAAGTTATGTATCATAATTAAATTCATAAATGAAGATCTTCAAACTGTTTCCCTCTTTTTTTAGTCTATCTCAATCTGGTTATGAATAATTTTTTAATGTTCATTTATTCCTTTACAGTATTCCATGTCTAAAGATCATCCTTACCATAAATCCTGCTATAGGGAGAAGCATCACCCAAGATGTGATGTTTGCAAGAACTTTGTAAGTATCTTAGCTGTTGTTTTTCACATTCAGTTAATTAGTCAATCCTGTTCTACGATCAATGGTTTCTCTCAATTTGGGTGTGCTTTAGAAATTGTACTACAATGTAGATAAACATGGTAGATTAATGATGATAATGAGCTGTTCTCACTTCTCAGAAAATCAGAATTCTGAACAATACTTGAGGAAGTTCTGCTGAACTTAGTAGCTTTAGTCTTTGTGAAAAATCATTGGCTAGTTACCTAACTGAAGTAATATCATGTGAGAACTTCATGGAGCCTATATAAGTTTGATTTTATGTTTCGGGGCTGACCATATAAGTAGAATTTCTTGTTAAATTTTAATAATTGGACGAGTCAGATGTAATGGTTTACTTCTGAAACTTCAGTGGCTCAGTACTTGGCAAGAAATCGTGGATTAACTTCCCAAATTTCAAACCATTGTGTTTTTGTTGTTCAAAGTTCAAACCTACTGAAGATATAGAATTTTCTAGTTATGTGTGTTTAAGTTTCTACCAAAATATGCTGTTAAGAAATCGGACAAAAATAGCCCTGTTGACAGAAACTTGACATGAGTTTCATTTAATAGTTTGGTTAACCTCAAATCGCAATCATAGTTATTTACAGTCATACTTTAAAATGAGACTTCAGATGTCAAGGGAATTGAAGAAACCTTAATTTTCAATTGTCGGTCAAACCTTCTTCATTCTAAATGCCTAAGTTAATAAGTTGGCCTATAACTTATTTACTTGTAAACATTTGATATGTCGATTGAATAAGTTTTCCTAGCGATGTTTTATTAATGGATAATTCCTTCTAATTAAAGCCTTCAACCCCTAGGAGTATGATTGCAACCAAAAAGATATCACAAAGCTGTAAATGAAATACCTTGAGCGTAGGAGTGCAATTGTGATGCTTACTCCTCCTCTTAAGAAAAAAGAAAGAAAACGAAGTCTGCCTTCTGAAAAAATTGCAAGTAATATATATATTGTACAATGTACAGTGACCTGAATTATTGATTCTTTCATTGCAGATCCCAACTAATTCAGCTGGCCTCATTGAGTATAGAGCTCATCCTTTCTGGCTACAAAAATATTGCCCGTCACATGAGCATGACGGAACTCCTCGTTGCTGTAGCTGTGAAAGAATGGAGGTCAGTTATATCAGCTTCCAAAACATTTCATCCTGTTATTCCCAATTAGGAGCTACTGATGGATCTCATCCCCTCTTCTGTTTCTGTCATTTCCTCTGATCTGATATGAAACTTTCTAATCAGTGCAGCCAAGGGATACAAAATATCTTTTGCTCAATGATGGTCGAAAGCTATGTCTAGAGTGTCTAGACTCAGTAATTATGGATACTCATGAATGCCAACCTCTCTACCTTGAAATACAAGAGTTTTATGAAGGTTTAAATATGAAAGTGAAGCAGCAGGTTCCTATGCTTTTGGTTGAGAGGCAAGCACTGAATGAGGCAATGGAGGGAGAAAAGAATGTAAGTGATCTATTGAACTTTCATTCATAGGATTTTGTTATTTTTCATCTTTCTTCCTGTCTTTCTATTGCCCTGACTTTGAATTGTTCTTTTCCTTTTCACTATTGAATATAGGGTCATCACCACTTACCTGAAACTAGAGGACTCTGCTTGTCGGAAGAGCAAACTGTCACCACCGTATGGATTCCTTACTCACAATTTCGAGTTGTCTCATGCTTTTGACTCTGATATCATTTTTTTGTGTATTCAGTGATTGTTTTATATATTTCATGTAATGCCAGATTTTAAGGAGACCAAGTATCGGAGCAGGGTACCAAACTGTAGACATGATAACTGAGCCACATAGATTGACGCGTCACTGTGAAGTGACAGCTATTCTTGTTTTGTACGGCCTTCCTAGGTATCTGTATACGATCAAATTCCATAACCTGCGGTGCTTTCATATCACATTCACTAATTCAACAATTTTGTGTGCACAGATTACTGACAGGATCAATCCTAGCTCATGAGATGATGCATGCATGGCTCAGGCTTAAAGGTATATTCAGCTATTCTGTGATCAGCATCGTGCAGAAAATTCATATTTTTGTTTCATGGTGCCACAGCTAAACAATGTTATGGTTTTGACTTTTGACAGGTTATCCCAACCTGAGTCCAGAAGTTGAAGAAGGAATCTGCCAAGTCTTAGCTCATATGTGGTTAGAGTCAGAGCTCTATTCAGGATCTGCGAATGGCGGCGCATCATCTTCATCCTCAGCACCACCATCCTCCTCTACTGCATCGTCAAAGAAGGGTAAACGATCTGATTTTGAAAAGAAATTTGGTGAGTTTTTTAAACACCAGATTGAGTCGGATACCTCGTCAGCTTATGGAGATGGATTCAGATTGGGTAACCAGGCAGTGCTCAAGTATGGGCTCAAAAGGACCCTTGACCATATCCTGATGACAGGAAGTTTTCCAGTCTAAAAATTTGAAAGATGGCACAGTTTTTTTCACCTATACACTGACCACCATCTCAGCTTGGTCATATAAATTATACAGTTTAAGGATTCCAAAGTCTTAGAACACAGACAAAATAAGGAATAAAAATGCACCTCTTGGCGTGCAGTTGCAGTAATCTTATGTAAAATGTGAACTCCTGATGGTATAAATGTAACCATTAAACACTTCTCAGAAGTTGAGAAAAAAAGCTGATTAAATGAAAGTATTGAACTGATTTTGTACACTCTTGTGCTTCACTTTCCTGATACTCCTTTGCTCATTTGGATTTTCTTCTCCCAACTTTTATGGTTTATGTTTTCACATGCTGATGTTTAGATGAACATTGTTAAAAGTGATTTTAGATAGAACTCATTTTATAAAATTGATTGTGGTTGAAAGTAATTTGAAATCGATGAGATTTTGGTTTGGATACATTTAGGAGAATAGATTTTTATAGGATAATGTAGTTATATTGTTTTAAATTGCCTTTGATGTGTAATTATCAAAATTTGTATAGTTCTATTGGTGTCAATTTTAAAATAAATAATTCTATACTATAGTATTATTTATTTAAATGTTTTAAATTGTTATTATATATGAGAGAAGTTTTAAAATAATTTGTGAACATTATCTCAAAAGAAGTAGTACATAATTATAATGGCAATGTGGTGAGATATGATTGAAGTGATGACTACTAGCTTGTCCATAACAATGGATATGACCTAAACTACTCACTACTACTTCAAAGAAGATAAAAAGATGAAAATTAAAGATATAACAAGCACGAGGTGTGGTATGATGGTCGCTTACAATACATTGCCTCTTAATTATGAGGTCGAGAGTTCGATTGTTATTTATGAGAATGCATGAAGAAGGAACATTAATTTGAGAGAAGTATGACTAAACTGACCCCCCACAACAAAGTAAAATGTATTATGAGAATGTACATATTCTTTTTTAGAGTTCAATTTATAGAAGCTCAAGTTATAATGGACTAATCTTCAAGTCAGGAGTTACAAAAGTAATTTGAGGTAGTAAATGATTAAACTATTTTTTTTAACGAACGTATCTATACGGTTAACGCACTAAATTTTAGATGACTGATCAATGAGTTTACAATCTTGATGATAAATCTTGATTAACTATGTACCATTTGAATCAACCATATGTATACAATTAAATATATGGTAATTTTTAAAAAATATTTTGATAGTCATTATCTTTATTTAAAAAAAAAGTACATATATTTACACATTGTGCTCTGTAACTACATTTTTTGAGGCGAAGAGAAGGTGAGCAATTTGGAAATTCTCCGGGAAACGGAGCAACGATCTCCGATCCATTGATCCTCGTCGCTGACAAAATTGAATTACGCCATCTCTGTGTCAACACCAAGTAGCAGCAACAGGGAAAGTGAGTGAGAAATTCCAATTCTCCTTCCTTCACTGTTTCTGTTTCCCTTTCAATTCTAGTTCCTTCTTGATCTCATCTCTGTTGTTTCTGATTTTTCCGATTTCTAGGGTTTCAGTAACATGGACGTGGCCGAATTATCCACGGAACAGGTTCGCGATCCTTGCACTCTCTATCTCTTTATTGCCATTGTTCGATCTGATTATGAATTTCGATGTTGAATCTTCTACTTCTGCTACGTTATAGTAGTGATTTCGTGAATTGTCGAGTTAGGTATTCTATTGCTGATTCCATCTGACATTGTGTTCATGAATTTTCAAGGTTCTGAGGAGGGACATACCATGGGAGACCTACATGTCCACTAAGCTCATCTCTGGCACAAGCCTTCAGCTCTTAAGGCGTTACGATCACCGATCAGAAAGCCAGAAAGCACAGTTGCTGGATGATGTATTTTACTTTTTATTCCATATATTTTGTGATTATTACAGAATCTGATGACTTGTGGTATTGAAAATTGAACTCCATTGTGGCAGGATGGTCCGGCTTATGTGGGTGTGTTTGTTCGTGTTTTGCGTGATATTTTCAAAGAGGAGACGGTAGAATATGTTTTAGCATTGATAGACGAGTTGCTCGCTGGTAATTTGAGGAAATTGGGTTTTTTCATGATGATGTTTTACTTTTTTTCATATCATTGCATTAACTTTAACTTGTCATGGCTTTCGTAGCAAATCCGAAAAGAGCTAGGCTGTTTCATGATACGACCCTTGCAGATGAAGACACTTATGAACCTTTCTTAAGTTAAGTATTTACTCAAACATTTTTTCCTGTTCTGCATTTCAAATGTTATCCTGTATGCCATGTGGAGAACTAATGAAGCTTACTTCTCATTCTGTACGTGTCAGTGTAGTATATGTTAATTGACCTTTTATGAAGTTCATATTCGAATAAACCTTGGCGGTTGATTTAAGCAGAATGTATTTGTGAACATCACTCCAACATTTTTTTTTTCTGAACAGAGTTTTCTTTTGCAAGGGGTTCACATATTGCTCCAACTACTCATGATCATAATTTTCTTTCCCGGATATTCTTTTTTCAGTATTTCCAGTTTTCTCTTGCTTAGGAGTCTTAACTAAAAGTAATCTTGAAAATTTTCATTGGTTGGGACTTCAGAGCTATTAATATCAACTTAAAACGGCTGCAGTGCAGATGTATCTGTCTGTATGGAAAATATGTGCTGGTAGGAAGACTATGCTTCACAAGGTTCCTTATAGTTTATAGTAGTTGATCCTCCTCTGCACATGGGAGGAGAGTCAGTCATGTTCTGTTATTGCAATTACATGTTTCTTTTCTATTGCTTTATGCAACATAAAGATTAAGAGGTATCAAAGGAGATACGAGTGGCATCAACCTAATGGTATATGATATGTGCTTTTTGTCCCTATTTCAGATTGCTTCAGAAAGGAAATTGGTTCATACAGGAGAAAAGTTGTAAGATCCTTGGCTTAATAGCTAGGTAATACAAACATGACAAATTCCTACATCTTAATTCAAAAGGTTTAGACTAAAGTAAATCAAATAGATGGTTGTGTTTTATGAGTTGCTTTTTCAATTTTGAACTTGCCCTTGTTTGTTATTATAGTGCCAGGCCAAAAAATCAGAATGGCATTATTGCAAACGGAGAAGCATCAAAGTCAAAGAAAACCACTATCGATGATGTTTTGATAGGATTGGTAAAATGGCTTTGTGAACAGGTATGTAATGGGTATTATAATTCATTTTAGATATCTATAAGTCTTCCCAATATAAGCTTGTTTGCTTTTAGATAAAACTAGAATTTGGCGGTTGGTTATTAAATCTTGTGCAAGTGACTGGAATCATTGTTATGAACATTCATATTGATTATTGATTATACATTAATGAGACTCTACACTCTACAGACCTTTATTCATATTGAAGCTGCTAGAATTGATCGACATATATAAATATGAGAAATTTTTATGATCATTCAAGTATCACATATGGCACAATGTATGTTGAACTTCAATTGGTTATAATTTGGACCCCATAATACATGACAAGGTGGTAAAAAATAGAGACTCAGACCATTTTGGCATTTGTAAGATCTTGTATGACCTAACTGAGAGGAATTATGAGCATTTACATTAAATTCTGAAAGTAGTGATGAATGCATTCTCATCTTCATATTATTATTATCTGCAGCTGAAGAAACCTTCTCATCCTACTCGGGGTGTCCCTACTGCTATCAACTGCCTAGCAACTCTACTTAAGGAACCTGTGGTTAGGTCTACCTTTGTTCAGCTGGATGGGATCAAGTTGCTTGTACCTTTGATTTCTCCTGCATCCACCCAACAGTCTATTCAGGTAAGTTTGCGGGGCTCTATCTTTGAGAAGCTAAATAATTGTATTTATCCTCAGTTGGCCCATCTAATTTCTGCCAATAGGTGGCTGGGGAAGTGTGATTCATCTGGTTATAACTGTAATGCATACTGGTCCAATAGCTTGTATTAGAACGGCTAATCATCTGAAAATACTAAATGTACTTTCTTTCCTTCAAGAGTAATGGCGGATAGGGTGATCTGGTGATTCCGAGATTTTTCTGGGTTTGGGATTTTATTAATTGATAAGATAGTGCTGATAAAATTTGGCAAGTGAGTTGGAATATATTGCACTTGTGTAGGGAATAAAGGGAAATTAATTGAAAATTCTTTCTGTAACAGCTTCTTTATGAAACATGTCTCTGCATATGGCTCTTATCCTATTATGAGCCAGCGATTGAATACCTGGCTACTACAAGAACCCTTCCGCGACTTATTGATGTTGTTAAGAGCTCTACAAAAGAGAAGGTAATGCTGACTTATTTATGTTTACAGTTCATTTAATCTTTTATTATAAAAAATGATGTTCACATTTCTCTTGGGAATCGTTATTTGTAAGAAATGCATAATGACTATTAGCTAAATTCTATAAGCTTTCTGGTATTTTTCCTTTATATGTTTTCTTCAATATCATATTAGGAATAGGTACTTTGTTACTTTTTATAGAATCAAAGCATGATTTTATCCAGTTTGTTTGCCTAATGTTATTAGGTTGTTAGAGTTGTTGTCTCAACCCTCAAGAACTTGCTCCCAAAAGGGACCTTTGGTGCTCAGATGGTTGAACTTCAGCTGCCACAAGTTGTTCAAAGCTTGAAAGCACAAGCATGGAGTGATGAGGTGAGACGGAGAGAATTTCAATGACCTGCATTTACTTTTCCTGTTGAATTTTATTCTGTGCAAATGGACTTAAAAAATATGAGGTGTCATGTAGAGATCAGACAAGTCATTCTGGGTTTACATCTTTCCATTAAGAGCTTGTATGGATGATTCTATAATTATTTTTTGTAGAAATTGTTTGGGATTTGGAAACGTTACTTTTAGAAGAATGATTTTTATGCTTGGGAATAAGTTCTTGAGATGATATCGGTTAAAAGTACTTCTTAGGTGTGGAGTTACTAAGTAAATATGTATAGGTAAGAACCTTTGGGAGAACCACACCTCAAAAGTTAGCCATTCTAGTTGGAAAGCTCGAGGCCTTACACACCCCACACTAGATACTAACAATGTTGGGACTCAAGTTCCATACCTTGCAATCATATCCTAACATGTCACATGTATATTCAATTTTGTGTAAATATATCTTAAATTAATGAAGGATAAATTTGGTACCTTAAGAGACTTGGCCATAATGCTTTTCAGGACTAGAATGCATTTAAGATTTTTTTTTTTACAAAGTCTGCCCCCAAAATATATATTGAGAGCTAGAATGCTTTTGGGGGTGCAACCGGATTGGTGCAGTCATAACTTACATTTTGTTTTTTTGTTTTTCTGTCCTGATTTTAGATATAGTTGGGAGTTTAGGTCATTGCAATAATATTTATTAATTTTCAGGTTGTAGTTATATATTTGCTAGATACACTTGCCTTCTGCATAAAGTTTTATATATTTCTTGTGCTTCGTAGGACTTGTTGGAGGCATTGAATTACCTGGAAGATGGGCTTAAGGATAACATTAAGAAACTAAGTTCCTATGATAAGTATAAGCAAGGAGTTCTGCTTGGCCATCTCGATTGGTCTCCTATGCACAAAGATTCGATATTTTGGCGAGAAAATATCACTAACTTTGAAGAGAATGACTTCCAGGTAATCTATGCACAAAGTTATCTCTTCATTTTGTGCTTCAATTCTCATTGGAGTACACATGTAACATTTTCCCTCAACCGTGATATTGAGAAAGAATTTATGGTAGTTGGCAATCATAATGATGCTATATTTTCATGTACTATATTCTGAAAATCTTTAATCTACTAACTAGATATCTTTATCTTTTGCAGATTTTAAGGGTCCTAATAACAATTTTGGACACTTCCAGTGATCCAAGGACTCTGGCTGTTGCTTGCTTTGATCTTTCTCAGTTCGTCCAGCACCATCCTGCTGGGCGTTTCATTGTGACTGACCTTAAAGCCAAGGAACGGGTAATGAAATTAATGAATCATGAGAATGCTGAAGTAACTAAAAATGCGCTTCTCTGCATCCAACGGCTTTTCTTAGGTTCAAAGTATGCCAGCTTCCTACAGGCCTAGATCTATTTCAGCCAAGGAGTAATCATACTTCTGTTGATGGACTCTTTTGTGCAAGGTTTTTCTTGCGTGTTCAAGTAATTTATTGTCTATATCAGTCAAGATTTCAGTTCAAGAGCAGTTGAAGATATTTGGCATGAGAACTAAATATTCTTGATATTCTGAGCTATTGAATAAATAAAGTTTTGTAACTTAATAATGGAAGTTGTGAATGCAGGTAATGTTGAATTTTTTAGAACGTAATGTTTCATTAATGTAAGCTATAGTTAAATTAATCCCTCGAAGTGCTGTTCAGATCTGCACAATTTATCAACTCTTACAATCTATTATTCCGCTTCACATTGTGAATATAGGAATAAATACTCCAACCTTTTTCAGCTGAAGAATTATGTATTGGCTACGATTGCACCTCTTTTTGCCACCCCTGCTTGTTCTAAAGTTTTGTAACCAAAAGTTGACTACTAATGAGTATCATCCGGCAACATCCATTTTAACTTCTTGCATATATTCCTTAGTGTTAAAAAGAGCGAATTGGTCATGAAAAAACTTACTCTCCATTTTCAGATATCTTTCGAAGGCTACAGTATAAGGACAACTCTTCTAATTATACCTCATGGAACCCATGTCTCCGTTTTCCCGAAAGATGATATAATTAAAGCTCTAGGGTTGCCCAATGACACTACCATAAAAAAAATAACAATTTCTAAAACAACAATTGAACATTGCATTGAGCGAGTTTTGATATGTTCACACTTTTATTCTCTACCATCTCATTTTGGCTCACTTTCTTTTCCTTTCTCATTCTTCTTTATTTATCACATCATCTATCATATCTCACATTTTTAAAAGTGTGTATGGATTATTTTCTATAGTACTACAACTCGTTCTATTTCAGGGTCTGAAATACCTTTCTTTTTCCGCAAGAAATGTATCAGGCCCACCGTGAAGAAATATGTATGTATCAGGCCAAGGGTCTTTTTTAATGAATTCGTGGGCTTTTACTCTGAAATCAACCTAAACAAGCCAGGGCGGCGTCGTCAAATCTTTGTGCATTTCATTTTATGCACACCAGGTGTTTGATCAATTGCCTCACCCAATGCAGAACTATAGAATTCTCAGACCATTCTTCTCCGAGCTGCAACTGCAACTACGTTCCTACGTCGTTCCTCGTGACCCCTTCCCCTCCAAAGTTTCCCACTACCTCACCCGCGCCAAGCTCATCGACTCCATTCGCCTCACTCTCCGTTCCGACACCGCCAACTCTTCACTCCCCACTCTCGTCAACCACCGTCTCGTAGACTCCTTCGTCGTCACCCACGCCCTCCGTTCCGCCCCTTCTGCAGATTCCGCACTCTCCCTCCTCCATGCACTCGAGGATAGCCCCTATTTTTCCCATACCCAAAACACCCTCCATGCCCTCGCCACCGTGCTCGCCAAGTCCGGTCGACGCGCCGAGCTCAAATCACTCTTGGATGATATCGAAGCGAAACGGTTCGGCAATGTTAAGTTCAGCTTGATGACCCTCTTGCAGTGGCATGCTGCTGCTAGGGATGTTGACTCTGCTCTTAGGGTTTGGGATCAGTATAGGCTTGACAATACTCATGCCTGCACTGAATCTTACAATGTTGTTATGGCTCTTTGTGTTGAAATGGGGAATGACGCGGAGGCGGTGCGAGTTTTTCAAAGGATGATTGATGAAGGGTCGCTTCCGAATTGCAGAAGCTGTACTATTATAATGGAGCACCTTGTGAAATCCCAGAAATTGGCTGAAGCCATGGAAGTTTTTAACATGATGCCTTTGATGAGGATCAAACGCACTGGGAAACAGTACTCCATTTTGATTGAAGGTTTCGCTGGGAGCAAACGGTTCGGTGAAGTCGGAATTTTAGTTAATGAGATGCAAGTTGATGGTATAATGCCTAGCCGAGAAGTGAGTCTGTCACTGCAGCAGATGCAGGAGGAAGGACTTCTTAAGGGTGTGGACGAGTTTCTTAGAGAATTGTTACGAGATGAAGGAAATCAGGGAATCAAGAATGTGAGATATTCTATTGATAGTGGTGAGGAGGATGAAGGAGACGACGAAGATGAGAGCGAGAATAATGTTGATGGGATACACTTGAAACCGTGGCTTGACCCGCAGGCTTTGGCTAGTGCCTTGAAGAATTGGAGTCCTGATGAGGTATCAGCACTAGAAGGTGCAAACTTTGTGTGGACGACCAGGTTGGTCTGCAAGATACTTAGAAAATTGAAGTCACCAGAAACTGCATGGAATTTCTTCTGTTGGGTTACTAATCAACCTGGATTTACTCATAACATAAACACGGTGCAAAGAGTCATGACCCTTCTAGCACGCCATGGACATTCTGAATTGGTTGATAAGCTCATCTCCAAGATTAGAGCAGAGGGAATGAGACTGCCATTCAGCACCATCAGGCTAATTATTGATTTTTATGGGCTTTCCAAAAATGCTGATGCTGCTCTGAAGGTTTTCAATAATGATAGAATACTTTGTGGGCCCATATCAAATGTTAATCTGATGCTTCTGTATTCCTCTCTTCTAAGAACATTAACCAAGTGTGGAAGGAATTCCGATGCCCTGGATATGCTTGATGAGATGATTTTAAATGGAATTTGTCCAGATATCCAAACATTTTCAGGTCTAATGCACTATTTTGCAAACCTTGGAGACATTAAAACGGTGCGGAAGCTCTTTACAATGGTCAGGCAGATCGGTTTAGAGCCAGATGCTTATCTGTATAAGATACTAATCGAAGGTTATTGCAACTCAAAAAGAGCTGCACTGGCATGGAAGCTATTTGAAGACATGAAGAATTCAGGTTTCTTGCCTGACTCTGCCACCAAAATGTTGCTAGTGAAGAGTCTCTGGAAAGAAGGGAAACGGAAAGAGGCTGCAGCAGTGGAAGAGAGCTGTGAGGAAATCAAGTCACCCCTTCCACTTGCATTGCCTGGTCATTCATGGACTGTCAGTTCTGCAGATCTCACAAGAGTCTACAATATTTATTCAAATTCTTTTGCGTCAAATGATGGTTAGAGTTATCAATAGGTCTATAGGATGGATCTATTTCATGCTTGAAATCCCAGCACACAGTGTAAGAACAACCAAATTCCCCAACTTTGAATTTTGAAGATTTGTTGTTGGCCAGGACATGAGATTGAAGCTCCAAAATTAGCTCTTTTTTCTGATGAATACTTAATGCTTTGTTGTATTCACTTGATTAAGTGCTAGAAATCATCTTTGCATGATCATAGATTAAATGAATTTCCAGTTGGTGTGTGGAGAGCTATTTTGTTATGCTGACATCTGCAATTTGCAGGGCATCTAATGATTGTCATTTCTTAAATTATTATTGGTTGTTTCCGTTTCTTTAATTATCTGTTTTAATCTTGCAGGTCATACAAATTAAAATACTAGCCACCACCCAAGACATACTAAATGGGGTAGTAGAGGGAAGGGTAAGGTCGATAAGGATGACTTTTTATTCTATAAAATTTAGGAGAATTTGAGCTTAAGTGGCAAGGCAAACGACATTACTATACGAATTGGCTTTGTACCAGAAACAGGGAACAAATAATATTTTACAAATAAGCTATTATCATGTCAGCTCATTTGTTCAACTTTGATTTGATTAAAAATTAAATGAAGTTGAATTTGTTGAGCTGCTTTATTATATATGCCACTGGATGTTTCCGCATTCTAAGTGCATGTTTGAAAACATTTCTACAATTGATTACGAAGGAAAAATTAATCATGGAGAGAAGCTTATGTGCGTAGCTTCTGTATTTCTGAATTGATTCTATCTGTACAGTAGCATTTAGATAATGAATGATCTTGGTTCTCGCTAAGCATCAAACCAATCTCTACCCTTTTAAAATTGCAAGAATTATAAGTCATGCATTGACCCAAATCCTTCTGTGGTTATGCCCCTTAAAAATCCGGCAAGACATCAAGTTAGTTGGTCATTAGGGTTCCACCAGCTAGCTGACACCTTGTACAACAACTGGCCGTCCTAAAGTTGGGTAAGCATTACAATACTAAATGCCATTTTATTATATTTTGCGCATGGTTATATACCTAAGTAGGATTTGTCCACAGTTTCTTTGATTCGGAAAGGAAAAAATATTTAGTTGACACTGACAGAAGCAGATTTTATATACATATATTATGAAATGACTCCTACATGAGATACACGAATCTCATCCCCATGAGTTGCAGTTTGACAGAGTACACACTTATCAACTTGCTGGAATATAGGAAAGTCTAACCAATGATGTCGATCCGTATTGCCTTAATTTTGGTAAATTTAGTATTACATGATCATTATTGATATACTAAACCACAGGATATTTTATTGACAATGTGAATGTTCCATATTTTCAACAATGCTGATTCCCTCTGATAAAGAACAAGTTCCTTTTCTCTTTCCCTGTTAACTATCATTTGTTCCCCACTTCACAAACATGGCTGTCTTCTTTCTTACCTCTGGCTCTCTGAGTCTTTTTCTTGCACTCACGTTGCTTTTCACTAACATCGCCGCTCGATCAGAAAAGATTAGCGGCCCAGACTTTTCATGCCCTGTTGACTCACCTCCTTCTTGTGAAACATATGTGACATACACAGCTCAGTCTCCAAATCTTCTGAGCCTGACAAACATATCTGATATATTTGATATCAGTCCTTTGTCCATTGCAAGAGCCAGTAACATAGATGCAGGGAAGGACAAGCTGGTTCCAGGCCAAGTCTTACTGGTACCTGTAACTTGCGGTTGCGCCGGAAACCACTCTTCTGCCAATACCTCCTACCAAATCCAGCTAGGTGATAGCTACGACTTTGTTGCAACCACTTTATATGAGAACCTTACAAATTGGAATATAGTACAAGCTTCAAACCCAGGGGTAAATCCATATTTGTTGCCAGAGCGCGTCAAAGTAGTATTCCCTTTATTCTGCAGGTGCCCTTCAAAGAACCAGTTGAACAAAGGGATTCAGTATCTGATTACTTATGTGTGGAAGCCCAATGACAATGTTTCCCTTGTGAGTGCCAAGTTTGGTGCATCCCCAGCGGACATATTGACTGAAAACCGCTACGGTCAAGACTTCACTGCTGCAACCAACCTTCCAATTTTGATCCCAGTGACACAGTTGCCAGAGCTTACTCAACCTTCTTCAAATGGAAGGAAAAGCAGCATTCATCTTCTGGTTATACTTGGTATTACCCTGGGATGCACGTTGCTAACTGCAGTTTTAACCGGGACCCTCGTATATGTATACTGCCGCAGAAAGAAGGCTCTGAATAGGACTGCTTCATCAGCTGAGACTGCTGATAAACTACTTTCTGGAGTTTCAGGCTATGTAAGCAAGCCAAACGTGTATGAAATCGACGAGATAATGGAAGCTACGAAGGATTTCAGCGATGAGTGCAAGGTTGGGGAATCAGTGTACAAGGCCAACATAGAAGGTCGGGTTGTAGCGGTAAAGAAAATCAAGGAAGGTGGTGCCAATGAGGAACTGAAAATTCTGCAGAAGGTAAATCATGGAAATCTGGTGAAACTAATGGGTGTCTCCTCAGGCTATGATGGAAACTGTTTCTTGGTTTATGAATATGCTGAAAATGGGTCTCTTGCTGAGTGGCTGTTCTCCAAGTCTTCAGGAACCCCAAACTCCCTTACATGGTCTCAAAGGATAAGCATAGCAGTGGATGTTGCTGTGGGTCTGCAATACATGCATGAACATACCTATCCAAGAATAATACACAGGGACATCACAACAAGTAATATCCTTCTCGACTCGAACTTCAAGGCCAAGATAGCGAATTTCGCCATGGCCAGAACTTCGACCAACCCCATGATGCCAAAAATCGATGTCTTCGCTTTCGGGGTGCTTCTGATAGAGTTGCTCACCGGAAGGAAAGCCATGACAACCAAGGAGAACGGCGAGGTGGTTATGCTGTGGAAGGATATGTGGGAGATCTTTGACATAGAAGAGAATAGAGAGGAGAGGATCAGAAAATGGATGGATCCTAATTTAGAGAGCTTTTATCATATAGATAATGCTCTCAGCTTGGCATCCTTAGCAGTGAATTGCACAGCTGATAAGTCTTTGTCTCGACCCTCCATGGCTGAAATTGTTCTTAGCCTCTCCTTTCTCACTCAACAATCATCTAACCCCACATTAGAGAGATCCTTGACTTCTTCTGGGTTAGATGTAGAAGATGATGCTCATATTGTGACTTCCATTACTGCACGTTAAGCAAGGGAAGGTAATTCAGTTTCTCATCAAATTGATCAAGATGCACTTTGTTTGCGTGGTTACTATTACATTTTTAACTAGCTATTTGCTTATTTCTCTGTATTTATTTGTCAGACACTGGAATTGAATATCATATGATGGAGGAGTTGTCTGTTAATACATGTGCTAATAACAAATTCAGGCAAGATAGTTAATTGCATTTGAAATACATATTTCTGCTCAGAGATGGTGAACATCCATGCTCCGAAGCTCATATTAAGTGTGGTAGCTATTTTCTTTTCATCTTTTTGGGGTGAATGCGTGTTCATGTAACTCGTAAGGTGTTATATATTACAGAAGTCGTATACGTCGTTCCAATAATTGATCAAGGTACCTGTCTATTTCGTAAAAAAAGCCAAGTACCAACATTAGTTGACTCGTTGAGAGTGGTGCAATCATGTCTCTAAGGAGAATCTTTCATTAACATACCAATTGCTCACTATCTTGTGCGACTTCTGAACGTCATGCTGGTTAAAAATGTTTTGTAGACATACCAATTGGTTATTTTTTCCCCTCTAAATAAACAGTTCTTTCAAAACAGATGGGTAAATATCTGTGAGAAGTGGTGAATCTCATCCTTACACAAAAAATAACATAATGTAGCAATTATAAGTAATAATTTGGTTAACGGTAAGATAAGAATAGAATTCTCCTTACCTTTTCCCAAGAATTTGATATGACTGTATCATACAATCCAACAACAAAAAAAAATTGTTACAAGAGTAAGGCCTACAATCCAACAAATTAACTTAAAAAATATAATTTAATTATTCTTAAATTAAAGTTCAGCCGTTAAAAAAGTTCTTGTTAGAGCTTGTTAGAATTTCTAATTTTACCTATACAATTACTGTGTAAATTTAGACAATTTAGTTAAACTCTCCTATTTATTCTTATTCATAACTTCTCTCTTGCACCGGATACTCCTTTTGTGATAGTTTCACAAAACAACTCAAACAAACTCTACAACCACTCTCACCTATATAATCACCTAGATTACCACTACTGCAACAAAATAAACTAGCAAAAGCTTTCTTTCTTAATTATCATTACTACAAGGATCCTAAATCATGGTCTCTCAGGGTACCAATTCTATCATTTGGCGCTTTTTCTTGCCTATTGTGATTGCCTCCCTTTTCACTCCAAACTTTATTTATGCCAAGCAATCCAAAATAATTGGCTTGAAGATGAATGTGATTGATCGATGTTGGAGACCTAATCCTGAATGGAGGAGGCAACGATATCAACTAGCTACTTGCTCTGTGGGCTATGCTGGCAAGATGACAAATAACATTGGTGATGATCTCATCCATTATAAAGTTATTGACCCTACTGATGACCCTATAAACCCAAGGCCTGGCACGTTGAGGTATGGAGCTTCGGTGATTCAAGGTAAAGTGTGGATCAAATTTCAAAGAGACATGAAAATTAGGCTCGAGAAACCTCTTCTCATTAGTAGTTTCACCACCATAGATGGTCGAGGCGTAAACGTCAACATTGCTGATAATGCGTGCTTGATGATATATAAGGTAATCAACAAACCCACCTGATTAAAATTGCAAACGAACATTATAAGGTATGTTTTCATGCATACACACTTCTCAACGTGCTTATTTGTTTGCAGGCCACCAACATAATCATACATGGCATTCGAATTCATCATTGCAAAGCTCAAGCTCCAGGGATGGTGATGGGGCCTAATGGAAAAGTTATTACTTTGGGGCAAGTAGATGGGGATGCAATAAGATTGGTTACGGCTTCAAAAATTTGGATTGATCATAACACACTTTATGATTGCGAAGATGGCCTTCTTGATGTCACACGAGGTTCTACTAATGTGACGGTGTCCAACAACTGGTTCAGAGATCAAGACAAGGTTATGCTTCTTGGACATGATGATGGCTATGTGAGAGATCAGGACATGAAGGTCACAGTTGTGTACAATCATTTTGGACCTAATTGCAACCAGCGCATGCCACGGTAACTAATATTTTTTTTAGTTATCAAGTTAAAATAAATGGAAATGTAAATTTATTACACAAAATCTAGTTGATAACAATAAATAAACATTGTAGGATCCGCTATGGATATGCACATGTAGCCAATAATTTTTACCAAGGATGGTTGCAATATGCAATTGGTGGAAGCACAGAACCCAGTCTCAAAAGCGAAGCTAACCTCTTCATAGCACCGATTGCGGGGAATAAAGAGGTAATCAATTGTAGAACATCCATATTTCAGCTACCTATATATATATATATATATATATATGATTTTAAATTTTAATTATCAGTATTTTACTAATTATACTATATATATATATAGGTAACATGGAGAAAGAGTACTCATACAAATATGAATAAGTGGGAATTTCATTCAGTGCGAGATGTTTTTGAAAATGGAGCATCCTTCACGGAAACAAAAGGAGGACATGTGCGTAAGCCAAATTATAGCATAGAACAGAGTTTTGAAGTTTCTGATGCCAAATCTGTGAGATCATTGACAATGTGGTCAGGTGCACTACGATGCAGCAAAACCTCTATATGTTGAACTAGAAAAATAGGTAAAGTTTGCACATTAGTAGTGTGGAATCGAGACCTCATAGATGTCTCTTGGTGATGAGGACTTCTCCCCCTGAATGTGTTGAAACTTCACTATATCATGATTTTTCGAGCCTTGTAAATTGATAACTAATCATTGAATATTAGTACTGCTAAAATATTTTAAATAATGAAAAAGGTTAGCGTGCACTGCAATGCTTTTTTGTATTACTTCAGTATATACTTGATCAAAGGCAAAGAAAACTTGCACTGTCTACCACTAAAAATATATTTTATAATATTGGTACCTAGTCAGCTGACGAAATTACGTGCTGATTGCTGAGGTTAAATAAGTTATAAGAAAATCAGACAATCCAGAAATTTTAGGTGGTTTAATGTCCTAAAATAGTCCGAAAGCTCACTTAGTGTTAGGTGTCACATAAGTAATATAACTAACAAATAACAAGGATATAAAATCACAATAATATTATTTTCTACAAAATTACAATATGGTGAAATTGGATATCATCAGGAAGAGATTAGGGAAATTCTCATAACAACTTTGATTTATTCACACAGTCACACTCACATTTTACCAAAAAACACATAAATTAACTAAAATGAGGTTGTTTTAACATTCTCTTCCTGGGTGATTGAAGTATCCTGTTTCAACTGCTGTAACATTGAGAGATCCTGCAAACTAATGCTCTGCTATCCTGAGATGTTCACTGACATTTCCCAACTCAATGAAGAGTTCATGGTTCTTGAAAGAGTTGGTACAATCTCCTGCATGGAAGGGCGACTAGCTGGATCTTTCTCTATGCAACCAACTATAATTTCAAACACAAACATAGCAAGTTCAAATGGATAATTTGATTGAAGAGAGGGATCCATAAACTCCTTCAGCCTTTCCTCACCAAGTACAGCACTTAAAACGCCTGACAAATTCTTATTATTATCTTCTGCTAAAATAGCAGCAACCTCTTTTCCTGTGAGGATTTCCAGCATCAGTACCCCAAATGCATACACATCAAGCTTTGTGGATACAAGCCCATTTTCCAAATACTCTGGAGCCATGTAACCTCTTGTCCCAACAATATTCCTTGTCGCGAGAAATTGATCATCCTCATCCACTCCTTTCACAGACCTTGCAAGGCTTAAATTTGCAATCTTTGCTCGGAAATCACTGTCCAGAAGAATATTACTACTCTTCAGATCCTTGTGGATGTGAGGAGGAGAAGTGAAACTATGAAGATAGTCAAGTCCTATGGCCACATCCAGTGCAATCTGTATTCTCTGAGTCCAACTCAGAAACTTCCCAAAGAAAATCCACTCACTCAAGGGTCCATTAGCAGCATACTCATAAACAAGGTACCATTGACCCTCGTTGAAGCTAACCCCAGAGAGACGTATAACATTAGAATGGTTCACCTTGTTCAGAATTTGTATCTCTTTTGATACATCTCCTTCTGTTTTCTTAATTGCAACCAAATCACCATTCATAACACCGCGATAAACAGAACCTTTTATCAAACTGCTTGAATTCAAATTATTTGTTGCACGCTGTATTTCCTCAAAGCTGTACACTTTGAAAGATTGAGCTATGCCATGTATGAACTCTGACAATTTTCCATCTCCTTTCTTCATTTCCTTCCCTAATTGTTGGTTTTCAAAACTCTCAGACACAGTCAATTGACTCAAAGAATCATCTTTCTTCCTACCCTTGTGATAGTGTATGCAGAAAATGACAGCAGTGAGAACAATTAAGGCAAAAACTCCTCCAACAACTACATACAACCACGTTTTGTTTGAGCTTTGATGTGTGGAAGAAGAGGGTGGTGGTGAAGATGAGGTTGAAGATGGTTGAGATTGCAAAATGGTTTGTGAATTGGAGGGCTTATCATGAAGGGGTACTAAAAGTGTGGTAAAGGGATAAATTTTGGCTTTTGTGAGAGAAAGGGAATTAGCTTCAAGAGTGTTATTACAGCTGACACCAAATTTCTCACTGATGACTGAAACAGAATCTCCCCAATTCACAAGATAACTCAAGAGGTACTTGATTCCTTTCTCTGTTTGATTCTTAGTGGGACAAGCACATCTAAGAGGAACTGTGAGTTCTCTACCAAGGTATAGATGACCAGGGTTGTGATTCTCATGCATCAAAGCTTGACATGTTGTGAGGCCTTCAAAAGTGTTGTTAGCAATCGAAAAGGGGGTGTCTGTGTTCTGAAATGCATATGATGTGTTTGCCTGGTAATACTCACCAGCACAAGAACATTGAACAGGAACGATTACAAGCTTGTTTGTTTCGAAGGTGGTGTTTTGTGAGACTGACATTGTTTCAGCTAGGTGGCGTGCGTCAGAGGATAACAGAGTGGAAATTGTGTAGACAGAGTTGTAAATGGGTTGAGTTCTGAAGGTGAGGTAAGCTTGGCAAGTGTGATTTGCACTGCCGCCGTTGCAAGTGTAGCCGCGGATGGAATTTGAGTTTCCCCGGCGAGGGCACGCATTGGTGGCTAAACCAATGTAAGGTTGCTGAGCTAGAGTGATAGGGAAGGTGAAGAAGATGAAGAGGGTGGAAAGGAAGATAAGGGTGAAGGGAAAGCAATGCATTGTTGAAGTTGCAGAATGAAACCAGTGCATTCAGTTGGGTTTGATTTATTGGTTATAACTTGAGGTGTAAGAGTAAGAGTACAATTTCTGAGAAGAAACCAGTGCACTCACTTTCATTGGTCAGAATTTGAGGTACAATTTCTTAGAAGAATTACTTGATGGAGTTGAATAGGGAGTTAAAATATTATGGAACAAGAAATTGACTTGGATTGTTATTCACCAGATATTAGTTATCAAGAAAATGTTTGGTACTTCTGTGGGAGACTAGCTTTTTTTTTTATACATGGAAAAATTGTGGGAGACTAGCTGACTTGGTCAGCTAAAAAAGCATGTTATGCTTATAGCAATGATATCTCAACCGATTATCCTAAAGACTTATTATTATCTCTGATGCCATATCAGGAACTTATTATCTAAAAAGTTTAAGTCGTTACATAATTATTAAATCAATAATTTTAACCGGTTTAGGTTTGCACGGATTTTTTTTTAAAACGGCCAAAAAGAATAAATGAATAAATCTTAATCTTAATAATATATAAAACACATCCACCAAAGTGGGCCACATTGTTATTTAATTTCCACATGTTTTGATTCTATTAGTTGATATTATTGAATTTCCAAATGTCTAATTTTGATTGGTCTCATATTGTTGACATAAATCATGGAGATGAAAACAAGGTGGCAGTTCCGTAAATAAGTAGAGTTTTAAGTGAAACAGGTTTTAAACTTATAACATGAGTCTATGATCGTGAGTTCGAATCTGGTTGAGATACAAAAATAAGAATTTTGATATTTGATTCATTTGCACTTTGCAGTCTACATCAATAAAAGTATTCTTTTATGCTTTTTTTTTACAGCAAGTATTTTTTTATACTGTTTTTCATGCTGTCATCGATAAAAATAATGTGATTAGAGGACTATTTATACTATTTTTGGTGTTGTCAATATATTAAATATGTATTATAAGTAGTATATTAATAAATGTATAGTAGACAACAGTATTAACAATATACGTATTTGACCGTCAAAAAACAATATACATATTTACTTTTAAAAAAAATATACATATTTGCTCCATAGAAAATAAATATACGTTTTTCCAAAAAAAAAATAGACCTAAACCTTTGATAGAAAAATATATTTATATTTATATATTAATAGAAACACAAAAATCGTTAATATCGTTAAATGCATATTGTAAAAAATTATTTACAAATTGTTCAATAATGAATAGACAAAAATATTATCCTAAAAAAATATACAAAAAAATTATCATTATCCAAAAAAATTGAAATTTATATAAATTATTCATTATTTATTATCTTCAAATTATTCATTCCAATACCTTTTTCATTATTGTAAAATAATTTTAGAAGTAAATTTTACATGAAAATACTAGAAATGTAAATTTTAAGAAAATCTCACTGCTTTGAAATATAATTTCATGTAAATATAGTTTTCTTTTATTTTTGTACAAATTGCAGGATGAAAATATCTCACAGAAGAAACATTTTACATGAAAATCTATTCCTATTAAAACTATTAAAAATTATTTTTTTCATAATTATGATATAATGAAAATGTAGTAGTAAAATTATGTTATATGAGGATTAGAAAAGATTCAATGTGTATATATATATATATATGAGGAGGGATATATTGACTCCAGGAGTTAATCTTATCAAAGCTACTCTGCTTTATAACTTGCGAAAGGAGATGAATTTGATAAATCTAACCGATGTATTATATAATATAATCATGATGATTATGTATACCAAATTTCAATTAAATTGAAAATTTGTAGGTATGTAATATCATAGTCGATGTTTACTTATATTTCGAAATATATGTTATTTGGTATACATAAAAGTATACATAAAATTTAAAAATCATTTGGCACTTCATCAAACAACTTCAATTTGATGGATAACATATATATTTCGAAATATAAGTAAACATCAACTATGATATTACATACCTACAAATTTTCAATTTAATTGAAATTTGGTATACATAATCATCATGATTATATTATATAATACATCGGTTAGATTTATCACATTCATCTCCTTTTGCAAGTTATAAAGCGGAGTAGCTTTGATAAGATTGACTCCTGGAGTCAATATATCCCTCCTCTATATATATAGTTATTAAGTTTAAATTACATTGTTAAAAAATTTTACGATAAGATATATTTTCATGTCAAAAATAATTTTGATATAATTTCAATGTATTATTTTAATTTTTCAAAATATTTATGTAAATAAAACTATAGAATATCTCCAATGCACGAGTATAAAACTAGATATGTCAGATGGGCTCATCCCAATTAGTCTTGACTCAATAATGGAATAGATTAAATGTACATATCTTGACCTTCCGCACAGAATGAAAGACCCGCAATTCTTTCAAGATAGAGTAATATTAACCCCTACACTGGAGGCTGTTGAAATGATAAACACTTACATGCTAGGCTTGATAGCTACACCAGAACATGAATATCTGAGCTCCAACTCTGCCTTGCGATCTTATGAGCATTCTGAAATCCGAGGTGAGTGGTTTACCACATAATTTTTTAGCGACACTAAAAGTTAAGGAATGTCAAACCACAAACTATTATAAAAAGTTTGTATTCCAATTATGCTTTTGAGAAATATAGATCAAGCAGCAAGTTTACGCAATGGAACCAGATTAATTGTTGATGAACTTGGTGAACGTTATATTGGTGCAACTGTTATCACTGAAACCAATACTAATGACAAAGTGCACATTTCAATAATGGACTTGGTTTCTTCTGATCCAAATTTCCAATTTTCAATTGCAGTATGCTTTGTGATGATCATAAACAAAAGTCAACGACAAACATTATCTCAGGTTGGACTCTTCTTTCTGAGGCCCGTATTCACTCATGGTCAGTTATATGTAGCTCTCTCTAGAGTACGCTCAAGAAAAGATCTTAAACTTTGAATACTGGGTGAGTCAGGTAAACAATATACCAGTACTATAAATGTAGTGTTTAAGGAAGTTTTTGGAAATGTTTGATGTGTACAACACAATTTCATTTATTTATTCTATTTTTCTCTTTATATATTATTACATGATTGACTTATATATAATTTAAAAATTACATATATATAAAAACTAATTTATTTATTATAAAATTCTAACATAAAATTCCGTGCAGCGCACGGGTTATCATACTAGTAATATATAAAGCTCATCCATCAAAGTGAGTCACATTGTTATTTAATTTCCACATGTTTTGATTCTATTGGTTGATATTATTGAATTTCCAAATGTCTAATTTTGATTGGTCTCATATTGTTGACATAAATCATGGAGATGGAAACAAGGTGGCAGTTCCGTAAATAAGTAGAGTTTTAAGTGAAACAGGTTTTAAACTTATAACATGAGTCCATGATCGTGAGTTCGAATCTGGCTGAGATACAAAAATAAGAATTTTGATATTTGGTCCATTTGCACTTTGCAATCTACATCAATAAAAGTATTCTTTTATACATTTTTTTTACAGCAAGTATTTTTTTATACTGTTTTTCATGCTGTCATCGATAAAAATAATGTGACTAGAGGACTATTTACACTGTTTTTGGTGTTGTCAATATATTAAATATGTATTATAAGTAGTATATTAATAAATGTATAGTACACAACAATATTATCAATATACGTATTTGACCGTCAAAAAACAATATACATATTTACTTTTAAAAAATAATATACATATTTGCTCCATAGAAAATAAATATACGTTTTTCCAAAAAAATAGACCTAAACCTTTTATAGAAAAATATATTTATATTTATATATTAATAGAAACACAAAAATCGTTAATATCATTAAATACATATTGTAAAAAATTATTTACAAATTGTTCAATAATGAATAGACAAAAATATTATCCTAAAAAAATATACAAAAAATTATCATTATCCAAAAAAACTGAAATTTATATAAATTATTCATTATTTATTATATTCAAATTATTTTATGAATATTATAGAAATAGTTGAATCAAACATATTTCCAATGAAGTTGTTTTCTTCTCTTATTTTTGTAGGCATTATGTTTCTAAGTCTAAGTATTTTTCTGCATGATGCTTCCAATGTACAATGTACAATATTGTTGGTCTTTCATACACTATTGAACTGATTTTCCTTTTATAAGAAAAATATACTAATATACTTCTTTGGTCTGACTATTCTGAAATGAATAGAAAAGGACTATGAATCCCAATTAGATTATAATCAAATTTATTATTTGAAATCTTTCTTTTAATTATTATTTTTTCTTTTGTCTCTTATTAGGCTTTTCTTTTGAAAAATCAAGGGAAAAATACTAGATAATTGAATCACAATCTAAACATAATTGTGTCCCTTTATAAAATACCATCTTATTTTTTTGCATAATACAAAATGAATTCCATCATTGTTTTCTCTTTTGGTTGGTTGTAGACACAAAGTATAACAGGACCTATGGCATCTTTTGATAGTCATTTACCATTTCAGCTACTGTTAAATTCTGAGAGGTTTCCATTTTCATATAATTAGTAGTTTAAATGTGAAGCACTCTTCACAGAGTAGCGGTATATTGTCCATATTTGCCCTATATGTTCCCCTTTGATTTTAGCTTTTGGAGAAAACATAGTCATCCTCAAATTTTCAATGGGTAAGAGAATGCAGTATGTGAAGAATTATGGGTTCTTATGACATTGATGAGGTGGCATATAGAATTGCTCCAATATCATGGATGACATGTCAGAAACAAATCAAGCCAAGGGATTGGTTGTAGTTCCTCTATATAATAATAGGCCCTCAAGTAATATGCGTTAATGTATTTTTATTTACAGGTTTTTTACTGAAAGTATGGATCTGGAATGATCACATCTCACGAGATCATGCATACATGGCTGGGATGGCGGGAGGTAGGTCTATTTTGATAAGTGGAAACTTAATTTAGTTGGCACTCTTTGATTAATGTATTAGTTTGAAGCTACTTTTGTGTCTGTTTTATATTTTGGTCCATGTGTGTGTTGGTTGGTTGAATTAGGCTAATATGAAATCGGAACCTCAAAGAGTCAAGGTGCCACTGGACATACGTAACAAGAAGCTGAAAGAAGGAAATGGGCAGCAGGCAGGAGCATAGAGAGAGAGAGAAGGTTGATTGGATACAAAGAAAGCTAATTAAGTGGTTATGTTATTGTCAAACAAAAGCTATACGGGATAAGCTTTTAAAAATTATTCTAGAATTTTAAAATGTAAATTAAAAAAAATGGTTGTGTATCAGTTTCATACTTTAGTCTATGTTGTCTATTATCAAGCTCTCTTCACAACCTGATGCAGAATTGCACAAGATAGTGAGTAAAGCACTTCATTCATATAATTTTGGTTTCTATATTGAATATTTTTTTGCTTCTATTCTCAAATTTTAGGGGTAGTTGATGGAGCATGAACTTTATTCATAAGAGTTCATATCCAAGTGATTTGAAATGTGGAACTATTGACATTGAACATATTGGAGTGGAACATATACACTGTTACTTCCTTTACTTTTTCTTATTTCATCACAAGTTACCCTCACTGATGTGCAATATAGAAAGGTAACAATATTTGGATAAGTGAAATCTTTTACTAATATAATTTTATAAGAAACTGACATTAGTAGGTACATACCAGTATGTGCTTCAAGAAGTAACAATATAATAAAATGAGGCCCTCATTTGAGTTGTTGAGAAATGGAGAGAGGGTGTGACAGCCCGTGTTTACTTTGTGCTTTTCACTGTGGAATTCATATATGTAACTTTTGTACAAAGAGCTGTTATTTTGTTCAGATTTCAAATGATTGCTTCTGAAAATATATTTAAAAGATATTTCTTTGGAAGATGTAAGATCACTTCTCTATCAGACCCTGAGAATTTGTGTTGAAGATAGTTAATTTTGGAGAGTACAATTATTTTAGGAAACAAGGTGGTGTCTATTTAGTAGGAGCTGCTCCTGATGGTGTTTTTGGGTTTCGAAGTATTTCAGTTCCAAATTTGCTGGAAAATAGATTGATTAGAAATTCTTCCTCAAGTTGTTTAAATGAAAATGGGTTTGAGATGATTATTTTCTATTATGATTATAATTGATGTATCAAATGATGTTTCACATTTTGTATGTTTAATATAATTTCAATAATATTTTTTAGAGTACAAAGACCAGGTGGAAAGGAAAATTTTAATGAAAATATTGTGATGTTAAAACTAACATGTTAAGCACATGTCATTGACTCTCGAGCTTTGCTCTTTTTTTTTAAAGTACCTTGACATTAGACAATTTATAAAGAGAGTGGTTTTGACACCATATCGAGCTAATTCTGATGAAGAACTTGAGCTTTTCAAATCAAATTTGTTTTTCCACTACAAGCATGCTTATGTTGCATGCTTATGTATGAATTTTGCGATTTGAGGAAACTTATTATTCGTGCTAATGTACTATAGAATAGAAAGAAATTTTATTGCTTTTTATGTCAGGAAATTTTCAAATTAAATTTTGTTTTATAGGAAATCGTAATGGCATTAAAGTCTCAATCAAAGAACTAGAACAAGAGAGAAATAAAGAAAGAATCAATTAAATTGAATAATCATCACATTAATTGAAATTTAATTTTGAAAATATCAACTTAACTACTTCACCGTCATATTTGTTAAAAATTCCATTTGTAATCCCAAGATAAGGGAACAATTAAGTTAGTATTAAGAACAAACTCTATAAGGAAAAATAATAAATTTGGACTAACATGAGTTTAAGAAATTCTAAAAGTGAAACTAAAAGCACCAGTGTATCACTTTCATTAACTAAAAGTAGGAAAAGAAATTCATCAAACAATATAATGTACTCTTATTTTTGTACAAATTACAGGGTTAAAAGTTCCAACGGGAAGGTACATTTTAAATGAAATTTCTTTCATGATAAAACAAACATAAAAAAAAATTCTTATAGTTTATGTACATTCTTTATAATTTTTTCAGATAGTTTTAAGAGTAATTATAGAATAAGTATGAACGCGCATATTAGAAAAATCGTTAATATCATTCCAATACCTTTTTCATTATTGTAAAATAATTTTAGAAGTAAATTTTACATGTAAATACTAGAAATGTAAATTTTAAGAAAATCTCACTGCTTTGAAATATAATTTCATGTAAATATAGTTTTCTTTTATTTTTGTACAAATTGCAGGATGAAAATATCTCACAGAAGAAACATTTTACATGAAAATCTATTCCTATTAAAACTATTAAAAATTATTTTTTCATAATTATGATATAATGAAAATGTAGTAGTAAAATTATGTTATATGAGGATTAGAAAAAAATTCAATATATATATATGTATATATATATATAATTATTAAGTTTAAATTACATTGTTAAAAACTTTTACAATAAGATATATTTTCATGTTAAAAATAATTTTGATATAATTTCAATGTATTTTTTTAATTTTTCAAAATATTTATGTAAATAAAACTATAGAATATCTCCAATGCACGAGTATAAAACTATATATGTCAGATGAGCTCATCCCAATTAGTCTTGACTCAATAATGGAATATATTAAATGTACATATCTTGACCTTCCGCACAGAATGAAAGACCCGCAATTCTTTCAAGATAGAGTAATATTAACCCCTACACTGGAGGCTGTTGAAATGACAAACACTTACATGCTTGGCTTGATAGCTGCACCAGAACATGAATATCTGAGCTCCAACTCTGCCTTGTGATCTTATGAGCATTCTGAAATCCGAGGTGAGTGGTTCACCACATAATTTTTGAACGACACTAAAAGTTAATGAATGTCAAACCACAAAGGTATTCCAATCATGCTTTTGAGAAATATAGACCAAGCAGCAGGTTTATGCAATGGAACCAGATTAATTGTTGATGAACTTGGTGAACGTTATATTGGTGCAAGTGCTATCACTGGAACCAATGCTAATGACAAAGTGCACATTTCAATAATGGACTTGGTTCCTTCTGATCCAAATTTCCAATTAAATTCAGAAGAAGACAGTTTTCAATTGCAGTATGCTTTGCGATGATCATAAACAAAAGCCAACGACAAACATTATCTCAGGTTGGGCTCTTCTTTCTGAGGCTCGTTTTCACTCATGGTCAGTTATATGTAGCTCTCTCTAGAGTACGCTCAAGAAAAGGTCTTAAACTCTGAATACTGGATGAGTCAGGCAAACAACATACCAGTACTATAAATGTAGTGTTTAAGAAAGTTTTTGGAAATGTTTAATGTGTACAACACAATTTCATTTATTTATTCTATTTTTCTCTTCATGTATTATTACATGATTGACTTATGTATAATTTAAAAATTACATATATATAAAAACTAATTTATTTATTTCAAAATTCTAACATAAAATTCCGTGCAGCGCACGGGTTATCGTACTAGTATTAGCATTTAGGTTGCTAAGAAACCCGAGTCCATTAAAGAAAAGAAACAGAGTTCTTTGCATTATTACTCACTTGGGTTTGATTTATTGCTAAAAATTTGAGGTACAATTTCTGAGAAGAAACCAGTGCATGAAGTAAGAGTTTGAATAGAGAGTTAAAAATTATGGGACAAGAATTGGCTTGGATTGTTATTGACCAAGATAGTCCTAAGAATAATAGTTATCAATGCTTGGATTAGATGATACCCGTTTACTTCTGTGGGAGACTAGCTGACCAGGTCAGCTAAAAAAAAGCATGCTATGTTGTGCACATAGTGAGTTAGAGCAATGATATGCTTCATTCATAACATGTTCTTGTGCTTCATGACTCTTCTATTATATTTCTGTAATTTGAGGCCCTAATCCTATAAAATTAACTCATTCTTTCTCTTCTCATAAAATTGAATATTTTTCTTATATTGTGATGTATACGTTTTATTTTTAATATCAAATTAAAATTTAGTTAACTTTCATATTCTAAAAATAATTATTCAGTTAAAAATATTTTTTATTTTAATTATTTCTTCAATCAATCTAAACATTTTGAATCAAATAAAGTACAATAGTCTCAAAATGATAGTTCAAGTGGTAAGAGCTAGATGACATATGGGTTAGTAGGGGTTTGAAGGTCTAGGGATCGATTCCTACAAAGTGTAATTTATTTTTTCGATTAAAAAAATACAATAATGAAGATTATGATAAAGTGTGTAATTATATATAATAAACTATAAAATGATGAAAAATGAAACCTTACTCAATTAATTTTTAATTAATTAACCTTATCTTATAAAGCCTATATTCATTTTATGTATTTGCTAGCTAGGTACATAAAGTCATATATACTAGTTGTCGACAATCAAAATTAATTAAGCAATCATGTTAAGAAAGAAACATATAAAAAGTAAAGAATAGGCCACAATATTTTCAAAAAGGTTAGGAGTAGACCGCAATGTTTCTATCAAATATAAGACAAAAAGTCCCAGCAGCAATATTTGACTTTTAGTACACCTTCCCTATTTGTAGGGAAAAACTTTGAGTATGGAATATTTTTTATCATCAAATATAATATAATCTTTTAGGAGGGCATTTAAACTTTAGTATGTGAATGATAAATGACTTCAATGGATATAAGCCTTGTTTCTTTACCGTCACATCTAACGATTATGTGTTACATAAGACTAACGGTTATATTTTTTATTATTTAAATATAATATAATTTTAGTTTTGATTTTTGATTTTTGATATGGCAGAAAATGAATATATATTTATGTAAAAAAGATTTACTCTTTGAATAAACATTAAATCCACGATAAACTATAGGTAGAATAGATTCAACTACAGTTGAAAGAAGATTTATGATCATCAATAAAATTAGTAAGTTAAAAATAAAGAAAAGTGAAAAACATTTAAATAGTATTGTCTTTTTTTTTTGAAAGTTAAATAGTATTGTCAGTCATTATTGAACTTTCATATTAATTTTCTATTAAGCATTTGTAGTAACCTTTTTATAAAACCTTCGTATTAAATAACATTGCTAAATTATGGATTATATAGTATTAAAAAAACACTCTTTTTTTTGGGTCCATGAACCCCGCCTTGTACCAAACACTCTGTAAGGCTTATATATGCGGGGCTTTTTGGGCCTTATGTTTTCTGCTCTATTTCTATCATATTCTTTTGGGCCAAAAAGTTGAGTAGAAAAAATAAAATAAAATTTGTAGACTTCCTAGTGTTTCTTTATTTATAGTTCATGAACATTTATAAAACGAAGATCACTTTCGACCAAAATAAATAAATAAACGAAGATCACCAGAGTCCATATTTAAATTGGATGCTAGAATGTGAACAAAACAAGAAAAAATTGGATGCTAGAATTTTCTTTTGAGTTTTACTTTTATACTCAGAAATATATTTTACTGAGATAAAACAACAGTCCTAGCTACTTATTCTTCATCTTATTTAATAAAAATACGAAATAATAAGATTCCCCTGTACATAAAAGTTATATTAACATACTTAAGAAAATACATACTTAAGAATTAATTCTCAATTTACAATTCAGTTAAATTCAAAATACTCTAGAGTTTCAACATGTTCGACCGTTAAGTACTCATTTTTAAGAGACATATATGAGGTCTGAATCCCACATTAATGATGCAAGTTTTGCTCCAATATTCCTCTTCTGCTTTTTCAATTCAACACATAGACGTTTTGCTGCATCGTAGTACACCTGACCACATTGTCAATGATTTCACGGACTTGGCATCACTAACTTCAAAATCTTGTTCCTTATTGTAATTCGGCTTACACACACTTCCTCCTTTTGTTTCTGTGAAAGAGGCTCCATTTTCAAAAGCGTCACTCACTGAATGAAATTCCCACTTGTCCTCATTTGTATGACTACCTTTTCTCCACGTTACCTATACATGTTATATAATTAGTAAGATACTAGTAACTAAAATCATTTTATGTAAACAAATCTTGAAATCTCTTGAACTATTATTGATTGACAATCATTTTCATTAATCAACTATTAACTAGCTACTTGAAATGAATGTTCTAAAATTAATTACCTCTTTATTCCCAGCAGTTGGTGCTATGAAGAGGTTAGCTTCGCTTTTGAGGCTAGGTTTCATGCTTCCACCGATGGCATATTGCAACCATCCTTGATAAAGATTATTGGCTACATGTGCATATCCATGGCGAATTCTGCAATCATTATTATCATCAATAGTCAAATAAATGTTGTCTAATAGGTTTACATTTGTATATATCTTAACTTGATAGATAAAAAAATAATTAACCTTGGCATGCGCTGGTTGCAATTAGGTCCAAAATGGTTGTACACAACTGTAACCTTCATGTTTTGGTCTCTCACATACCCATCATCGTGGCCGAGAAGCATAACTTTATCTTGATCTCTAAACCAGTTGTTGGACACGGTCACATTAGTAGAACCTCGTGTGACATCAAGAAGACCATCTTCGCAATCATAAAGTGTGTTATGATCAATCCAAATTTTTGAAGCCGTAACCAATCTAATTGCATCCCCATCTACTTGCCCCAAAGGCAAAACTTTTCCATTAGGCCCCATCACCATCCCTGGAGCTTGAGCTTTACAATGATGAATCCGAATGCCATGGATGATTACATTGGTGGCCGAGAAACAAATAAACACTCATGAGATATGTGTATATACCTGAAAGCATAACTTATAGCATTTGTTCTTGTAATTTTAATTATCTGAGGCTGGTAATTACCTTGTAGATCATCAAACATGCATTATCAGCAATGTTGACATTTACGCCTCGACCATCAATTGTGGTGAAACTACTGATGAGAAGAGGTCTCTCAAGTCTAATTTTCATGTCTCTTTGGAATTTGATCCACACTTTACCTTGAATCACCGAAGCTCCATATCTCAAGGTGCCTGGTCTTGGATTTATTGGGTCATCACTGGGGTCAGTAACTTTATAATGGATGAGATTGTCACCAATATTGTTTGTCATCTTGCCAGCAAAGCCCACAGAGCAAGTGGCTAGATGAGGTCGATGCCTCCTCCATTCATTTCTTTGCAGAACTAAGGTTTGGAGTGAAAAGGGTGGCAATCACAATAGCCAAGAAAAAGCGCCAAAGGATGAATTTGATTCCATGAGAGGCCATTCTTGATGAGTTCAAACAATGATAATTGAGAAATAAAGCTTTTTAATTTCGAGTTTATGTTGGGGAAGTAGTAGTAATCTAAGTGATTATATAGGTAAGAGTAATCGTTGAGTTTGTTGAAGTTGTTTTACAAAGCTATGGCAAAAGGAGTATCTCATGTTAGAGAGTTTAGCTAAATTGTCTAAATTTAGTAATTTACACAATAACTACAAATAAAATTAGAAATTATAATAATCTCTAACAACATTTTTCAACGGCTGAAATTTAATTTAAAATTTATGAAAAAATATTTTGAAGTTAATTAGTTCCATTGTATGATATTGTTGTAACGAAATCAAAGGAAAAGACAGAAAAATTTCTATTCTTATCCTACAATAAACCAAATTATCATTGGTGAATTCTGTGGTACCTGCAATTTTTTTTGGGTGTGATACCCACATTAGGTGATTCAGTAGACTAATGACATGTTGTAATTGAATTTATAATTCTCAATGTTATAATTCTAGTCCTAATAGTACTCTCATTCATTGGACAACTCAACTGTCACCCGACGATCTTTGTTGACGTCCACCACGACCTTGCAGAGGTTGCAGTGAATCTCGACCTTAACATTGAGTCTGAGCGACATGATTTCGATCAAGGGAGAAGCTTAAACCTATCTAATCGACTTCATTAATCTTAAGGCACATTATTAAGAAAATACAATCGTTAATTCATGTGATACATGAGTCTTTATTACTATGTTAACTTATTTATGGTACCATACCTTGACCTGAAGTAAGGTACCACAGCAAGCACCATTATCATTTATAACTTCCGCATGGTGTTAGTATATTTGAAAGACTAGATTCACCCCTTGTTATAATTATACGTTTATAACAAATAATATCAATTTTTTATGGACACTTACGTTTAGGTGTATACATGCCTTTTGTAGTTAGATGTATGTTAAAATTGTGTGTATATAAATGGTAAAAAGAGTTTTTTTCTTAAGTGGTAAGAGCTAGGGAACATAAGGGTTGGGGAGGGGAAGGTTCAAGGTTCGAATCCTAGAAGGGAAATTTAAAGGGATTTTATAACTTACTAACTACTAACCACTAAAATTTGTCTATTAAAAAAATGGGTATGCTTATTGTTAATATAAGAGCGAAACTAATCTTGCGTCTCACAATCAGTCGAGTACAAAGCTGATGACAATATAGTTTTTCTATTTACAAAATAAGAGGTCTAAACATTTCATTACGAGTTGATCCTTACATTTATGACTAAGAAACAAATACAGGTAAGGAAAAATTTCTACTATTCACTTCACACTTGACCATCGTGCATTAGATAACTCTCTATAAAAAAGGATAAAATAATAAGATATTAGTTTACTAAGAAAACATTTAAAAATCATGAAGTGCTCTCTCGCATTTGGAATGGAACTCTATATATGAACATATATGACTGATATCCTTTTCATGATCTCATACATATCCTATACCACCATTGGATCCTCGTCTCCTTTGGAAAAAAGAAACAGAATTGGCATCTTAATCATTAGAGCGATCTAGAGAAGAGTCCTGGTGGACTGGTGTCTGTTTATGATAAAGGATAAAGATGAAGTCGACATGATGAAAGATTAATGTGCACACTTGTTGCGCACTTTCATCTTCGTCACCAATTTGCATTTTGCGACGCATCGTCGCTGCATGTTTTTTGTCCCTTTCTTTATGAAGTGTGGTCCTATATATCCTATGGATCGATTAGAATATGCGGCTTCACGGTAGCGTTCTCTTATCCTTCAATTGCTAGGTGACTTATGTCTTATCCTAGTACCCCACCTGTCCATATATACCAAAATACAATACCAATGTGAGAGGGATCAGCCTTCTCTCTAATTAAGGAATCATACATTCATTAGCTAAGAATCCTAAATTCTTTTTCTTTAAGTGGACATATCAAAAGAAAAGGAAAAAAAATACTTGATCATGTTAGAGATAGAAGTAGGTCAAGCTACTCTGATAGGGGTCTATCATATCGTCCATGGTTTAGCCTCCATCAAGGTCAAGTCAGGATAGGCTACACCAAGCTAAATTAGAAAATAAACAAACTTAGACTTTTTTAAAAGCTTATTATTTGAATAGATCAAACTTAGGCAACTCATAAAGCTGCGCTTAGTAAGCCGAACATGCGGCATATTTAATTAAGTTTTATTAATATAAATTAAATTTATTCTTTTACATTGGATTTTTTATTATAAAATCTGAAAATCATATACATTCTTGTTTATTTATAACTTTTAAACATGTTACACGATGTAATCATTTGACCATATAAATTTCTTTGGAAATTGATTGATGACCTATTTACTTTAACTTAAATGGTATAACGATCTTAATACATTATAGTTATTAGCCTAAAAGTTTTTTTGACATGTTTGCAAATAGCTAGGTTTGTCTGTCTACTCGAACGTCTTACTATACACAGATATTTGAATAGGCTACCGGGTCAGACCTTCATATAGATCAGATGCGGGCATAAAGTGAAAGTCTATGACAAATAATATGTCTGACTCATGCCTTAGAAAATTTAAATAGATTATGCCTCTTTAAGCAAAGCAGGCCTAACATATTTCCACCATTATGGCTAAATAAAAGGAAAACACTATTTTGCACAACTAAATTAATTGATCATCCATTATTGATGACAAGGAACACAACTCATGCTTTCTCAACTTTTTTCCCAATTTTATAGTTGGTTTCCTAATCAGAGTGATTGTTTAAGAAAGATATGTATTCATCAATATTGTAAGTTCTTAAGATACTCTAAAGAGCTTCTAGTTAAGCATTATTGGAAAAGAAATGTGAAAAACTTAGAGACAACTAACATGAAAGAGATTTGACTAAAATTAAATAAAATCGCTAAATTGAAAAAACAAAGACTTGAACTTTAGAGGATAAAACATGGAAAAATAAGTGAAAACGGAAAAGTAAAGTGATTGAGATTTTTATAGTGGGGTTTGTTAGTGTTGGGTGGGTGCAGGGCCGGCCCTGGGCCTGTGCAAGCAGGCACACAGTCCAGGGCCTCCAAAAAGAAGGGGCCTCAAAAAAAATTCGAATACTTTTTACAGCGTTTTTCTTTAAAAAAGCGCTTTAAAAAGTCCATCTTTTACAGCGCTTTATACTGCTGTATACTATTTTACAGCGCCTAGAGGTCCAAAGCGCTGTAAAAGGCCTTTTTTTGGTTTAGTGTACCTATTAAACTTTCTCCAAAAAAGAAAATTTAGGGGTCCATTTTTATTATTAACCCAGGGCCTCCAAAATGTCGGGACCGGCCCTGGATGGGTGGTCTTTATGGATTAAGTGAATTGATATTTTGACACAGGGCTAAGATTTTTTTGTTGGTTTTCTTTTCATGGGAGTGCTGGATTTTGTGCTATTATGTTGTTTATGGGGTGTCGGTTAAATAATTTTTTTGCTTTAAAAAAAAATAAAGTGATGAAAAGAAATAAAGAGTTTTTTAATTTAAATTGATGGTTTTTTTATATAGCCAAATGTTAATTGTTAATTATTAGTAAATTAATTCCTTCGTCACGGGTTTGAACCATGACCCTTCACCCGTAAATCCCTTTATTTCTCTTAACTCACTAAGTGAACTATCATTCCCCTCAATTTGCATTGATGGTGTTTTAATTAGCATAAATGAGTATCTGACGATGTCTGCTCTGTTAGAAATATATTATAACTACTCTAGTATTATGATAAAATAAAGTTGGTTTAAAAACAAAAACAAACAAAATTTCATTTTTTTAACGTGAACCTTGATTTCTTTGAAGGCTAGATTCATCACTGCTATATGAAATTCAGCCATTTTTCAAGATTTTGTTTAATGTGATTCAGAAAATTCCGATTAACAAGAAGTTAAAATAATTTATTTACAAAGTAATTTTAACATATATAAAATGTATATGATAAAAATATAATCTGCATTTTTTTATTTTACTTTGAGGTCCCCTTGTGGCTTGTTGAATGTGGTCACTACGATGGAATGATTCATTGTGTTTGTGGCACAGCTCACATACATTTACTTCCGAATGCCCAGACACTCATTCTGACGTCTAAATCCGTATTGATGAAACAGCGAACCTAACTCGCCAACCAAAGCCAAAGCTAATTAAACTCGATCCCGTGGTACATTGTTCATTTATTTAACTATTTCAGTTGTACTGGTTCGAGTGTGGTCCTTTCATTTTTCAAATCAGGTATGACCATTAATTAGGCATGAAAAAATATTTAACCCACTTGCTTTAATAAAGATTCAAATCCAACCATTTGCTTAAGGTAGAACAACACCGTATCAATTGGTGTACGTGTTTGATGGATTGTCACATTATTAAGAAACATGAATAACTTTTTTATTATTTATTAAATTAGTATCTAAATTCCTAATTTACCATTAATTTCTCTTATTTATTTTGACTCTTTCAATTTTTTTATAAGGTACAAGAATTATGTTTATTTATGGGTATAATTGGTAAAATATAACCTGCTCTTCCTGAAACAGGATTGTCTCACTCTCCTTGCGCTGGTGGTGGAGCACGACCTTGACTGACTTTGCTTGCACATTAAAGCTGTTCTGACGCGACAAAGATGTATCTGCATAAGACACTTCAATACTCAAATCAGTAAAAGAGTAAAGAGAAAATCTCAGAGTTTATTTGATGAATAAGATAAGGAGATAAAATACGATAGTGTAATTATATATCTGTTGAACTAGAACACTTCATTATAAGAATATAATCTTGAGAGCAGATACAACATCAAATCAGATTTATACATTATACAACACAGCCCAGAGAACAATTTGCCTATTACACCCTAATTTGCTAGCTTAATTACTAACAACTGAATTTGCTTCTCTAAAGATATGAATTACACCCAAACCCATTGTTGCACTAGAAAAGACATTGCCACTCTGTTTCTCTTTTTCATGATGACTTGGTTGAGCTGCTTCCACCTTACAAGTTATTTTTATGCACTCATAGTAAGAGCAGCAACATGTACACCAGGATAGCAACAAAAACATGTTGCACAATAAGAATAAGCAACTTTTCTTTATAAATATAGGATCAGTGCATATTCAAAAGGAGTAATGATATATACACACCTCATCTTTTAAAACACTTCATTTCCACTTATTTTTGTTTCTATCTCTCTCCTCTTATTATCTATTACATCTCATACTTTCTCTCTCTTACTTTTTCTTTTTTTCCTATCTCTTTCCTCTTCCACCTCTTTCCACCTCAAAATGAGGTGTGAAGAAAACATTTTTCTATTCAAAAGTGTTTTGTGAAATCACTTTGTTATATGTCGACCTGTGATCGAATATTGCGAATAATATTGAGAAATAATAGTATCACTCTATAATGTCAACATCCTTTTAACATCTTCTCTCCACCCTTCCTCCTGTAACCAAAACAAAAAACATCTTCTCTCCAAAGACAGATACTCAACAAATACCTTAGTCTAAATTCATGCATCGGTTTCCGTGTTTTCTTTCCTTCCCTTTCTTTCCACCCAACCAAACATAGCAAAGATAAACAGAACAGTGCAGAGAAATAATAGGATCACTCTATAATGTCAACATCCTTTTAACATCTTCTCTCCACCCTTCCTCCTGTAACCAAAACAAAAAACATCTTCTCTCCAAAGACAGATACTCAACAAATATTTCTTTCTGCTTATAAAAAAAACAAATATTTCTTTCTTTCTCACTCTGAATATTTATTGAAAATATCTACCGGAGATCTACCGACAATTTTCCCTAAAAGTTGAAGTTTTTAAGTTATAAACAAAGAAAGGACAAAATATTCAACAATGATATATACACATTTCATGTTTTAAACACTTCATTTTCACTTATTTTTATTTCTATCTCTTTCATCTTAACATCTATCACATCTCATATTTTCTCTCTCTTACTTTTTATTTTCTTCCTATCTCTCTCCTCCTCCACCTCTCTCGACCTCATTTTAGAGGTGTGAACCTAACATTATTCCAAAATATTTAATTAAATGAGCAGTTTCTTTTTGGGTGCGATGTCAAGTTGTCAACATGGGTTATGGCACCATTTTCTCTCTCCATATATCATGTACATATTGCATTAATCACCAATTTAATTATGGTAACGATTAACAGGCAATAGGGGCGATATTCATGCATGTACATATATAGAAAATCAGAGTAATATTCATCTCATATTGTTGTAATTAAATGTAATTTGAAAATATGCGTAAATCCAGGCTTCGAGTATCAGTACAAACAAAAACTGAAAAAAGTGAGGTAAGTGTGAGAATCGCACGAGAGAATATGCCACACACGTGTTAACCATGCTCTCTAAAATTCACTGTTGCAAGGACAATATAGTCCAAACAATTTTTTACTTGATTCACTCTCTCAGGTCTTGTTTGGTAATTTCAGTAGGCTCGTTTCGTTTGCTTTAAAACCAGCTCAAAATCTCACCTATTAAACCCAAATGCAACAAGAGAGAGTGTGAGAGAGAGGGGAAAAAAAATGGCACCGCCGTCTTACTGTGTGAATGAGGGTAAAGCATGTGTGGGTTGGGTTCAGAAATACTTTAGTGACTGTCTGTGCAACCTGAGTGATGAAATCTCGTTCGGCTTCGGTTTCATCAGTTTAATATGTTGGGGAGTTGCAGAAATTCCACAGATATTCACTAACTTCCAAGCTAAGTCCAGCCATGGTGTTTCTCTTACATTTCTCCTCACTTGGGTTGCAGGGTAATTACATTTCATTTCATTTCACAACTCTTATTTTAATTTCCTATTTTAATTCATATTTCACACGCAAAAACGTATTTTGTGGTCGGCTGTTTACTACTTAGTATGAACATCTGCCGCATATAGATGATTAGTTATTAGTGTCAGTCGCGGATATACCTTGGACAAAAAAAATATAAATTAAGCTTGTTTTCTTAGCTTCAAATCACCTTAATTTCATTTCTTCTTCTTCCACCATGTTAATTAACTTGTTAATTGTTTTTGTTAAATTACTTGAATTTGATTATTTGAATTTTGGGTGCAGCGACGTTTTCAACCTGGTGGGTTGCCTCCTGGAGCCGGCTACGGTATGTGAATTTTAACCCTAAGATATTTGTTTTGTTATGGTCCCTGTTTCATAAGGGTACCCTTCCTCTCTAAAAATTAAAATTCCTTGTTATTGAAAAGGAAAAAGGTAAATATGCCATTTTTAGAGTATTACTAATCAATCAAATCAGTATTCTAAAAATAGAAAGTTTTAATTAAAAATTACAGTATTTAATATTACTAATTTTAGAAGGAATTGTATTAGAATATACTTATAATATTGTAAAGACTTCCCTTTTAATTTGCTTTTGGTACTCACACCTTCTTTTTTTTTTATAAGCCAAAATAATATATTGAATTAAGTACAAGGGGTACTTCAACCCAATACAAAGAGGATGAGAGAAAAATAGAAGAAAAACAATCGAAGGAACTACAACCAGAACCTTAAGAGAACCCCCTCCCTAAGAAAGCACAACTTACTAGAATATACCTCGTTAAAACCTTTCCAGAAAAACCCCTTGGGAAAAACCTGGAGAAGAAAAAAGAGTACACATTACAGGAAGCCCCAATGTCACCTCCAAGGAGAAATACAAAACCCACCCAAAAAATGAAAAGACAAGCAGATCACTATCCCCTTCCTTTTAAAATAATATATTTTAATAAGAAACTTTGCTTTTAATTTTCTAATTGGTGCCGTGTTTAGTTAGTACTCCTTTTACTATTTTTTAATAAGATAAAATTATTACATTTATACTTTATTTACAATAATTATGATTGATGATTTACTTGTTTTTTTTCCTTCTTCTTTTCGGATTGCTGGAAATGCAGTTGCCGACCCAGTACTACACAGCTCTGGTAATTTAATTTTCCATTATGCATATTAGTTATTTATTTGGGTATAGTGGTTCTGTGGTATATTTTACAATAATTTGTTGTTTAAAAAATTAATCAATATGAGTGCAATCGTTCACTCATTTTTTTTGGTCAAATCGCTCACTCATAGAAACAAACAGAATATTTACAAAGTTGCAAAAAAAAATGGGCTGGGCCAATTAGAAATAATGGTACATGGCCCAATATCTAATGGCAGTTGTTACTGTGTATAATTTACAGCTTTACACAATCACTACGATCGTGTTAGTATTGCAAAGCTTCTATTATGACTACATTTATAAATGGCGCAAGCGTCGTCAGAAGATTAACATTGAAGAGGTCCTTTTTTTATTTTGATGGTCCTTTTTTACTAATCAAAATTGAGATTAATTCACAGAACATTAACATTGTGTTAATTAATAATAGGTTTTTGAAGAAGAGAGCAAACCTTTGAGACCAAAGCCAGGCTCTAACTTAGGGGTTCCAATACAAAATGGCACACACAAGGCAGTTCCTCGACGGGAGTATTACTATGCGTAAGTATATTTTAACAAATAATTAATATAGTGCTTAATCTTAATGAATGGTTCAATTTAGAAAAAAGCGTAAGTATGAGACTTGCGTGGTGGTTGATCACCTCGTCCCTTGATAATGAGGTCGGGGATCTTGCCTATGGAAAGCACATTTTGTGCTTTAGGACTTAGAGCGAGCACCCACTGAGAAGTGATTAGTCAATGTTGACGGAGGTGGATACCTGATATAAAAAATTAAAAAAATAGAAAAAATGTGATGTGAGTTTTAATTGTGGAGTTAATTAATTGAACAGGTCAGCGAGATCAATGATTGGTAGTGCCACTCCACCATGTCATGCCTACATTAGAGCTGCTAAAAGTGGCCCTTCAGCCATGAATTTGAACTTTGATTCATCTTCTGATGATGATGAATCTCCTCCACTTCCTTCTACACAGCCTAGACCTATCCCTCGTTCTCTGGTGAGACTTAATTAAGCATTGACAGTTTATTACTCAAAATACTACATTATAAAATGCATTGTATCTATACTTCAATTATGGAACTCTACATATCCAATGAAAGTTCAATCCTGTAATTCATTGTCCACTACTGATTCAGGGAAGCTATGGAACTTTTCTAGCAACAGCAGTTAACTTTCCCTTGACGGGGAGTGCTTTATGCATAAGATTGAGTGGAAGAAAACTACTCCTTCAGGTATCACTAGCTACCTAATTCTACGGTAGCGATATATTCCTTCATTTATAATCATCTCAAATGTGTTTTGTTGAAAAGTCTCACGTTGGCTAGAGTCAAATAATTTCTTATAAAGGTTAAACAAATTTCAATCCTAGCTAAGCTAGTTTTTGCGCTAGAGTTATATCTAACCCAAATTCTTCGCAGGAGCATGACATGCACAGTGCTTTGGGTCAATGGTTGGGATGGCTCATGGCTGCTATCTATACGGGTGGTCGCCTCCCTCAAATATGGTTGAATGTATGTGCCCATTTTTCTTTTTTATTTCCCAATTTGTTGATTGCATTCTATTTTCTGTACCAAATTATAACTGACAAAGTTGTTTACATCATTATTGGCCAGATCAAAAGAGGGAGTGTAGAGGTAATATTTAATCCAAATAATTCCTTGTACTTGAATTATTAATTACAAGTTCAGAGCATAACTTGTGTATTTCCACTAATTCTTAGATGATTTTTTATAGGGATTGAATCCTCTCATGTTCATCTTTGCACTAATTGCCAATGCCACTTACGTTGGAAGGTTATAATTAATCCTCTCACAATCATATATTTACTTGCATTTCCTTATTCTGAAAAAAGTCAAAAACTAAAAATATCTAACTCATGTTGTCTTTGCAGTATTCTTGTACGAACTACAGAATGGGAAAGCATCAAAGCGAATATGCCATGGTTGCTAGATGCCATAGTTTGCGTGGCATTGGACCTATTTGTATCCTTATATAAGCACTTTTTGGTTCAGATTTTTAATGAAAAATTATATACATTCATGGCTGAACTTTGCAATACCTTAACATTGCTTGACAGATAATATTACAGTACATCAACTACAGATATATACGGAAGAAACCAACAAGTGCTGATGATGGCAAATATGAAAACTACAAAGAAGACAGAAAAAGTGTCGTGTATTGATAAGTGTTAATTAATTTGCTACTAGATATTGATCTGCAGTACTAATTAGGAAATTATGATCAATTTTATGAATCATGAACCGTTAATGCATGATTCTTATAATACTAATCAAAAGGTGAATTTCACCTTCCACTTTTTGTCACTTTCATTTCAACAACTACCAGATTTGGTGAGTGTTGATATTTCCAAATCCAAGTTATCAATTTAGTGAGCTATGAACCGTTCACTCAAACCTGTATGATGCAAAGCTCTAATTTGATTTTGGAACCTAAATCATGAACCGTTCATTCATGGTTCTCAAAAAAGTGTAAGAAAATTTGGACATTGTGTCGTTATCAACAACCAAAGTCCAAAACAGATGTGATTGATGTATCTGGACAGTTCTGTTGCCTTTATTCAAACAGTTACGTCCCTATTGCCTACTTTTTTTTCATTTTGTTGTTGTCCAAGGAAAAAATGTACGATTTTGCAAAATATGTGAAAACTCTATGAAGAGGGGTTATTGTTTTGGCACATATGACAGAAACATCACCAACAACTACTGCAAATATTCATAACAATTTTATCATGAGGAGGCTGTGAACACTTTTCATTGGAGGAACAGAGCAAGAAGTTTGATTGGTGTCAAGAGGTGCACCACAAATGCCTTGCCTTTGTTACCACCAATAATAACAGATCCATGGGTATTTAAATTCAGAGTTCCTTGCTATAGCTGGCTTACACCAAGCAACAGGGCCGTGTAGGGGATTGGAAAAGTAAGCAATTGCCTAAGGCCCCCTAGAATATATTAGGCCCCAAAAATATTTTGTATGTATATACTACATAAGATATATTATTGAGACTTGATAGAGTAATGAAACAATAAAAAATTATGCAACATTAATCGTAACATGGATAATGTAATTAATGTAATGTGAGAACTTAAAAGTTCAACGTGGGATGTGCAACTTTGGTAATTATTAGTAGTATTATTTTGTATTGGCAAATTTACATTTTTCTGAAAAATTAATAAATAAATTAAATAGTTGTTGTTTATACATTTTGAAAACTAAAAATATTAAATTGTGTCACTCATAACATTTAGGTTTTTAATCACTTATATATATAATATAGTATTATATAAGTTTGCTCTTCACTCGTTGTTTCTTCTCTAAAGAAAGAATTTTTTTTTATTACTTCAACATTTTCGTCTTAGGCCCCAAAACCTCTCTACACGCCCTGCCAAGCAACCCAAGTCTCCGTTATACGAAGATTACATATAGAATCTGGCAACTAAAGGGTGTGAGCAATATCATTAACAACATTTGTAATGATGACATTTTTTTTTTGGTCAATATGTAATGATGACATTTAAATTGCAAAGCACTGTGATATGGTTGTTAAACACAAAGTCACGTATGTGACTATGTGAGTATGTCCTTCCATATGTGCCCCCACAACACCAAACAAATGGGCCCAACTGACCCATCCATGTGAATAGAAGCCCGCTACGAATTTTGGCTACAAAAAATATGATCCAGTTAGATATTTAGCGTTTGACAAAAAACAGTTAGGGACTGATTTTATATTTTTTGGTAGATTGTTAGGTACTATTTACTATTTAGCTTCGCAAACAATGTCATGAACGTTTGGACCAAGGTGTTAGCTGGCCCAGACAAAAGTTTTTTTTTGACAGAAAGAAATAAAGAATGGGCCAGAAGAAAAGTGTAAGTCCATCTTTTGACAAAAACAATAAAAATTACAGAGTATAAAAAAAAGAATAGATAAAATTAATAAACGAATAATCTATAAAATATAGTGTGTTTTTCTTCGGTACCCATTTAAAATGTGAGGGTTTAAAATCCTTCAATCCATTACTAGAAAAGTAAATGATTAGATTGCAAATTATAAAAATTTATTATAGAAGAAAACATGATAAATTTTTAAATGGATACTAGAGAAATTACCATGATTTATTATTTTTTTTAGGGGAAAGAATGCATATGTTATTTAACATTTTAAGTATTTACATTGAAAACAAGTAACATGCACTTATATAGTAAACTTGTTAACAAATCAGATTTTAAAGATGTGACAATATTTTTTCAATTATTCCTTTTTTTAAACGTTTATTGTTCTTTAAAAAAAAAACGTTTATTGTTTTAATTTTCACTTATTTTTAAAAATCCTTTATTGAAGGCTATTTAACATATTTTCTTCCATTTATATTCACATCTAATATTATATATTTTACTTATCATATCTTATTTAAACTTATCACAATTCTCACTAATTTTTTAGTCAATAATTATTATTAACTTAAAAAAAAATGTATTTTTGTCAAACTGTATATTTAAATTAACTAGTTGAATACTCGTGCACTGCACGGGCAACTTTATTATTAAACTTGTGTACCATTATTATTATTATTATTATTATTTGTAATTTTAATTCCTGGAGAAAATTTATACACAAAAGACCTCTTATGGTAGCACCAGTTGTTTTCGTCAAAGCTCATGTGATTCAAGCGGTTTCATGGGATCGAAGATGGTTTCTTGGGGTCAGTCACGCCGGGGCAGGTCTATGATTACTGTAATTGCTTAATTCGATGGTCAAATCTGGAACATGTGATTATTGCAGTGATTGATGAGTGATTTGTGAAAGTTCTGTGTTGTCATTTCCTTGATCTTCTTGTCATTACTATTATATATAAAGTATTTTTTATACTATGAAAAAAGATTTTTAATGGATTTTTCATACTTTGTTTATGGATTTCATATATTATTATTTTCTAATAAAAATAAGGGATGTTAATGTTAATTGAGAAAAAAAAAATTGGATTCAAAAGAGATCATGTTTTATCGCTTGCTGACCACGTTAAATTTCGTAGACGTCGAGCAGGGCTTTGATTTGCTTGCTGGTTTTTTTGTGTATATTTATAGCTCTTTTTGGGAGTTGCTTCATAAGATGTTGCTGGTTTGGTTTGTTTTGTTTGTTTTTTGATCTTTGGTTTTTCTTGTCCTTGTTGATGTTTGGCTGATATTTTTCGGGGTTGGTTTTACTTTTTACTTGATTTTAAAACTATTTTTTTAGGGTAAAGTAAAACTTTCTTAATCAGAAAGCGATATTAGATTGTTTGTGACATTATAAAATTAACCAGGAGACCTTCTTTAACTCATGCTTGAACATAGTTATACAAAGTTAACTTTGTTATATAATTTTTCCCAGCATTGACGAACAACTTCACATGAACCAACCTGCATGCAGGCAAAAACTTGACTAAGGTCCTTATAATCCTTCACAATTACTGCAAGTGGGAGCGTGATGCGCCTCGTGATTTACACCCGTCAAGTAACAAAAGAATATGTATTTCATAAACCAGAGATGTAAACTCAATTGGATGACAAATATGGATATCTCATTTCAAGAACAGGCTCTCGGCTAGCATAGAATCCAGCGTAAGGCCAAATGGGGAGCATGTTGAAGACATGATCTGACTTTAATCATCCCTTACAATTAGGCTGAAACCAACAAAATTCATGATAGATTTTATTCAATATTAACACTTGAATCTAAATTTTTATATTAGTTGTAGAACTGAATTAAGTAATCTCAAAAATTACGGATTGGTTAAAAATAATTTTTTTTTTCAAAAATAATTCATTTTATTTTACACAAATATTATTTTTTAATAATATTTTGTTATTTGTGTGGCTTGTTAGGTTTTCCTTTCTTTGTACCTCTTTCATTTATTAATAAATAATTACTCTTTTGCTCTAAAAAACATTTGTTTAGTTTCAAAAAGATGTTAATAACTTCCTAAAAATAAAATATTGTGTTTAGTTAATGAGATTGAAAAAAAATGTGTCATAAAAGCTGTGAGAATAAGTAATAAAAATTGAAAATAGATGTGATGTGAAAAAAAAGACATATTGTGTTTTCTTTTAGGGAAATAGATTGATATGAGTAAACCACGGGATATGGATATTCTAGAAGAAAATATTATTTTAATATATAAGATAGATAGATAGATAGATAGATAGATACATTGTTATGGAATAACATTGTTGAGAGGAGGAGGTTCACGGATCAATTATTGGAGGGTGTAATTTGTCTTTCTGTTATACCAAAAAAATATCATAATTATATTAATTCATTTCGAATTACATAAGATCAATTTATGGTAAATTTATGGTAGAATTGGAGAAGTGACCCCCAAGTTTAAAATAAAAATATAATGCACATTTATTAGTATTGATTTATGATGCTAAATATAATGCACATTTATTAGTATTGATTTATGATGCTAAGAATGCTCTTTACCAAGCAACGATTAAGCTAGTAAGGGGACTTCTTATTGAACCGGATCCAGAAATTGTCATGTGTGATTGATCTCTAGGTGTCTTTCGATTTTTAGATTGAAATTTTTCATTGGAAATGTTGAGGTATTGACAATTCAAAGACATCCTGTGGCATGAAGCATGACATTTCTGTAGTCTATTTGATTAGATTTCCAAATTAATGAACAATCCAGTGTACTGAATCCAATTCAATTAGTTTTTAATTTTCAAAAAAAAGTAATGATTTATCTTTCAAATTATACAAAATTTTTATTTTTATTTTTATTTTTATTTTTTGGACTTCATAAGATTAATGGTAAAATTTAAGAAGTGAATGCCCAAGTTTTAAAACAAAAAAATTGGAGAAGAATAAAGGAAAGGGATCGAAGTAAAATTAATAATCAAATTGGAGAAGAAGAAATTTGGAAAAAAAAACTATATCATTTACTAAAACATTAATAAAAAGATTTAATTTTATAAAATAAAATCGTTAAAAATTTTCTATTTTAAAATATTTTCGAATTTTATTTTTTAAATATTTAATATATAAGAAAAATATTACAAAGTAAAATTAAGATCCAAAATTGAAAAAAAAAATAGCAATCTTTATTTAAGAACGAATTTGAAATTGAAATTCAATTTTTTGATAGAGAAGTATGAACTAAATGTAGTTTTTTATTCAAGAAATATGTTAAAAAAGTAAATGGAATAAGTGAATGTGTTTTAAAAGATATCCATGATTTCATTAAAAAAAAATTGGGTTAATATTAAATTTACAATTTTTCAAAAACTACAAAGTGGTAACAAATATTAATTTGTTGATAAATTACAAAATAGTTAGAATAAAAATGACATAAAATATGTGCATGATTTCATAAAAAAATATATTATTATTTGATTGATAAGAAAATATTATTGCACAAATTCCATGAGCCTTCCATATCATCGCTAATTTCATCTTCTTGGTTCTTGAAATTTGCATCTGTTGGAGCTAGCACATGAAATTTTCCAAACCTTAAAAGGTGAAGAAAAAAGAAAAATGTTATTATCAATCCACTTTCGTAGGATCTTTTTATACGACAACAACCTGAAAGAATTTTTTGATTAAGCTCTTGTGTGGTGCAATGTGCATCACAAAATAGCAATAGGCTTGGAAAGTAAAGTATCTTTCATCATCAACCCAATTTGCATGCATAAGAGAACAAAAAGGAAAGAAGGGAAGACATTCACCTACAATAACTCAACATAAACAACAATGATGACATATGGAAGCAATTGCACGGTTACTTGCGGTAATTTTTATTTTTGAGAATTTTTCTTCTTCCTTTATACAAATGAAAACGTAAAAATAAAAAAGACAGATGAAATCAAAATAGAACCAGCACTCACGATTCCATACTAAAGATAAGACTTTTCTCCTTGTAGATCCACCACACCACACAACAACTTCTCACAAAGGAACTCACACGTGAATGGTTGTTCCGTATAAACAAAACTAAATTAAAGATGCAAATTCCCTTAGGAAAAAAAATATATGTAAAGGATAGTTACCTGAAAAAAATTAAGCATGGCTTCAAGAAGAAGGACGGGTTGTCAAGGAGCTTCTGAATTACAACGGGAGAAAAAGTAGATGAAACAGGGGAAGCAAGCGTATGAGATAAAAATTTGAATGAAAGCAATAAAATAGTTGCTCCCTATTTATTTTTTAAATAAATTGCTACCTTTAAAAAGGAATGTAATTTTAAAAAATTATATTATTTCGAGAAATTATAAGTTAATTCAATATATGTTTTTTTATATATGCTTTTCTTTTTTGCATGGATTTGTTTTTTTTTTAATATGTATTTCAAATTTATTTCAAACATTCAGATTTAATATTGGAAAACAAAATTTATGTTCAGATTTAATATTTGTTATGTATTCAAAGATAAGAAAAATATTTGTTTTTTAATGCAGATTTAATATTGAAAAACAAAATTTGTATATTTTTTATTTGGATGATATGGGGGTGACACGTGACAAAACCTTCTAGAAAAAAACATTCATTTAGTATATTATATAGATATAGATAGATGAGCTCTTAAAAGGTGTGTCTTAAACAACAACTTAGTATTTTTTTCCCATAAAAAAATTACCTTAAACAACAAATATTTTAGAATAAATTGAATGATGTGACACATATTTCAAATGTAATTACTCCATCCATTTCAAAACTGTTGTTGATTTATTTTTTCACATATATTTCACAATAGTTGTTGTTTTATAAATTTAAGATTATTTAAAGCATTTTCTTCTATTATCCTCATTTAATTTTATATCTCTCACTCACCCTCACCACCTTCTATTTTCAGTTTTTCTTATAATTTTCACCAATTACTTAAATAATACTATCGCACACTCTCTCTCTTTAATTATAATCAAGTGTTTAAGTTAAATTTTATTACAAGGAAAGGCAAAACGTCCCAAAGAAAAAACTAAAGCGGCAGAGAGCCTGAAACAACCCCAATACTCGGGTCAAGGTCTCTCCTCAACAGAGCATGGAATTCACCAAAAGGTGAATTAAAATAGTGACAACCAGGAGGTAGCTAGGTTCAGAGCAATCTTGGCAAGGTAGTCTGCTAGGGAGTTAGAATCCCGACTGGAGAACTGGAACATAAGCGTTCCATGAGCATCCTGGGGACGCAGAATCTCATCCTGAGCAATGTGCTGGTCTCTCGGCTGCATAACAGATCAATCACCTCCATGGCTCCATCAACAATTAGTTGGTTTAAACGATAACCGTTTTAGTAAAGGGGAATTGTTGAAAGTAAAAAAGAATTTTACAGTCCGTGGAACAAAATTAAACTCATTTACATTTACTTCCGACTGATTCATTTAATATTTTCTCCTAACTTCGTATGGCTCATTAAGTTCTAACCGAGACTTTAGGGAGTTTGTTGATCTCCATGGATACATCACTTTCTTTTCTTTTCTTTCTTTCCATATCTCATGCAAATCATGTTCCACGTCTCCCTCCCAACCAAAACCATACACCCCCATATGCATCCAACACATGCAACCAAAACGTACAATTAATTTCACCATATAATTAATGTATATAAACTACTACTACTACTATAAGGTCAATCTTTTGTATATTTAATTTATAAAACTATAGTAGTCGGCGTACGGCGTATCCTCACGTTTAATTAATAAACTTGTTTGTAACACCTAGAAAATTTGATAAATAAGCTGACTAATTGAAGTAAGGAGAAGGCCTAAGTAATCCAAACTCCAAGACAAATTTTAATGTCTCAACTTTCAACTCTTTGAACATCTAGTAGTATTTTTTTTCAATGAGGATGTATTGATTCATTTTTAAAAGAAGAAAATTCATTTCTACACAATTCTCTTTCTATCTTTCTATTATGTTCTTATCGCATCCTAATATCTCTTATTTTTTTCTTTATCTCATAAGGAGGAGGTGGGTTTCAATATTTGTGAAAAAAAGATTATTGTGATCATGTAATTTTTCGTGCGGATCTTCCTCTTTACTGCTCCCTCCATCCCCTATTATAAGTCACTTTTAACTACTTGTCTTAGATTAAGAAAAATAGTTAAAAGCAATAAATTTGTAAGACAAAAACATAGTTTTTCCAATATCATCCTTAGAATTTCTCTCAACAAATTAAAACTTTTCAAATATAAGTATATAACTACCTCTTTCATCTTAAATATGAGGTTAGTATTGAAAACAAATATTAAATGTTGCATTGGTATCACAAAGTGACTTATAATTAGGGACAAAAAAAACTCAAAAAATGTGACTTATAAATGGAGACAGATGGAGTATTTGTTTACATTTGAAAAGTTAAGAGAAGTAAACAAAAATTGAAAAATTACACAAGAACATTATAACACAACAACTGAGTTGGAAGGTGGAAACTTCCAATCCTTTTAACTTTATAAATAAATATTGAATGAAAAAATGAATTCATACATTTAGAATTCTTCTGAACACATAAAGATATTTTTAATTCGGTAAATTAACAAGATCGATCGAGGACTATTATGATAAAAAGTATTCCCTCCGTTGATATTTAATTGTTCAGGAAAAGAAGAAACACATATTAAGGAGTGCAATTAATTTTGGGTTAATCTTCTACTTGGTCCCCGTGGTTGTGTGGCCGTCTGAAATTAGTCCCTCCCCGGAAAATCTGAAAATCTAAGTCCTCGTGTTTTGGAAAGTGTGTGGAGCAGGTCCTCGCCGGAGGGACTAATTTCCACACACTTTCCAAACACGAGGACTTAGATTTTCAGATTTTCCAGGGAGGGACTAATTTCAGACGGCCACACAACCACAGGGACCAAGTAGATGATTAACCCTTAATTTTGTTACTTTTCATAAAAATATTATTTGATTTCCTATTTCACCCTTTAATATGTATATTATCTTTCCTCATTTATTGTTACTGCAAGGGCATTTCTTGGAGAACACTACACCAAAAAAAGGAATAAGTAGCGGGCTAATGGTAGCAGTTTTGAAGTAACTGCTACGTTATCATGTTTTTTTCAAAAATTTAGCAAAAAAGGGGCTAAGGTAGTGGTTAAAAGACAACTGCAACCTTTAAGCAAACAATAGGTAGCGGGCCTAGTAATAAATCAAGGAAAGTGGGCTTTGGCATCGGGTAAAAACAACCTGCTACCATCAAAAAAATGCAACCTTGGAGTAATTTTGAAAAAAAAAATACGGGTTTCTCCACAACGTGCGCGCCCTAGCTCTCCACACATAAATCGTGCGCGGTTTTCACTCTCGTTCTTCTGATGCCTTGTTGCGTTTTCTTCCCACACTTTATCTCTGCCCAACTCCATCTTATTGCTGTCAAAAAAGGAGAGAAAGGGCAAAAGCGGTGGTGGGTGAGTGAAGATGGTTGTGTCGCTGTGGGTGAGGGAGTGAGGCGGTGGGTGAAGACTGAAGAGGGTCGTGTGGTTCTTGGAGAGAATGGAGAAGACTAAGGTGAGGAGGAATGTGAGTGAATGAAGACGAAGGTGGGAAAGCAAAACTGTTTTGTAAATGAAATTGCAATGCAAGTGGGTTTAAAGGTCGTTGTGGGTGAGGGAGTGAGGCGGTCGGTGAGTGAATGAGACGGTGGGTGAGTGAGTGAGGCTTGCTAAGCAGCTCGAGAAGATGGTGGGAAATTGGGAATGGGAAGAGTGAGAAGTGAATTAGGAAAATGTGGCTAGTCTTAAATTCTCCAAGTTCACTCAATGTAGCACCGCAGTTTACAGGTTTGTTCAGTTTTTTGATCCAATTGCTTTGGAATGTTCTCTCAATTTGCTCTTCCATTGGTGTAATTTGTGACTGTTATCAACTGGCAATTGATCTAATCTGTTTTTAGATTGTGCCTATTCAGATGTATTTGTGAACTATCTGAAATTTGCTGGCTTTAGTTTGATAGTTTCTTTCACTGGGTTTGGACATCAGGGAAGCCGATTCAATTGATTCTATGCGTTATTCATGAACAAAGGTGAAAAGTCTATTTTTTTATGCCTTCGGACTTTGTAAGCAGAATCTTGCTTCATTTTGAAATTTCCAAATGTCTAATGTTGCTACTGATTTCACGTTAGGTTATATATTTAGTTAGGATAGAAATTGGGATCTTATTATCCTTGATAGTTAGGTTAGGTGCCCTTGGTAATGATTTGTTTTTCTGAAAATCTGAATTGGGTTTTGTTTGTCTTAAGATGAGTCTATTGTCCAATTTATACTTGCAATCACACAAGGTTGTGATGATTGTTGCAGGAATGACATAAACATTTGTAAGAAAATTGATGCTTCATGTAATACTTTTCTTGTTAAACTCCAAGCACTACGTATCATTGCTTGTTGTTCTCACTCAACCCTCAGCACCAGCCTCAGCCTCTCGACCCCGACAAGCTCCAGGACCACTTTAACAATTTCTATGAAGATCTCTTTCAGGCGCTCAGCAAGTATGGCCAGATCCAGAGCTTGAATATTTGTGACAATTTGGCTGATGTAACCGTAATTTTTGTGATGTTTGTTGCTTTTTCCTCAGGTTGGAAATGTATATGTTCAGTAAAAAGAGGAAGATCATGCCCCCAATGCTCTGATGAACCTCACTGGAAGATTTTATTCATGTACTCAATTTCCCCCTTTTCTCATCCAGTTAAGGTTTTTCTCCATTTTTTCCTCTATAACGAGTCCCTGATTTTGTGAGCTACTGCTTTCATTATTCATGGTTTGGTTCTAACTTGTGAATTGTTACAACTATAAACTAATTGGTGGGATGTTTGTGTTTATGATAAGAAAGCCATTTTCTAGCTTAAAAAAGCCATTTTTCAATGTTGTTTGTATTTTGTAATTTTCTTTGTGTAAGCAAAGTTAATAATTTAATATTACTGGTTTCAGGTCAATATATTGGAGATGCCCAAATGGTTTGACATTGAGTCATTTTTAATTACCTTACTGTTTGTTGTTAGTAGTACTAATTTGTTAGTCAGTTTGATACTGCAGTGGTTAGGTAGTTGTGTGGATTTGCGTTTCTAAAGTTTGCCCAGACTTCACAAAAATATTGGCTCCACCACTGGTTGCAACCAACACATGTCTCCCTTTTTTGTTTTTCTGCAAATTAGGGCCTATGACAAGGCAGCTCTCAAGTGCAATGGAAGAGAGGCAGTGACCAACTTTGAGCCATGTACATATGAAAGCGAGATGAAACCCGAAGCTATTAATGAAGGTAAACACTTCATACCAACATCTTATGTTATTTTTTATTTCCAAGTGATTACCAGTTTTAGAAAAAAGTTCTATATGTGAAGGGATTTATGTTGTCTTCAACACAGGTGGTAATCACAATCTTGACCTCAATTTGGTTATGGCAACCCCAGGAAATGGTCCCAAAGATAACAGGGGTCATCTTCAGTCCCAGCCCGTCCCTTACAACATGCATCCTGGAAGAATTTCAAAGGTATATAGCTGAACCTTACATCCCTTACTTTAATATCTCTCAAATTATCGGGAGGATTTATATCACAGTATTATTCTCTATGCACCCAAACTAGTTCGGACATTATAGTTGTTTATCAGATCTTTTTAATGGAAGCAGAGTGAATTTGACCTTGGTGGGCTCACCAGTAGCTAATTAATACCTGCTTTTGTTTGACACTGTTGATCTCTGAAACATTTGTTTTGTAACGGTGAATCAGATAGGATAATTAGCTAGTTAGCATTTTAAAAATTAGTTTCAATAAGATGTTAGTATTCTGCTATTAGGAGTTAGTTTTGGTTTTGTAACGGTGAATCAGATAGGATAATTAGCTAGTTAGCATTTTAAAAATTAGTTTCAATAAGATGTTAGTATTCTGCTATTAGGAGTTAGTTTTGGTCACTGTTGCTCACTTCTATATTACAGAACTTGTATGTCATTGTTGTTTGTTCAATTTCTTGTGTTTATTTTTGGGTGGCATGGACCTCTTGCTACCTGTTGTGTACTCTTTGTTTTGTTTTGTTTACCTATTCAACAATATCTTCCATTTTCTAAAAAAAATAATGTACAGCTAAGGGTTGGGTTCATTGTTAAAATCTTACTTTTGCTAGAGTAGCTAAAATAGAAGTTGTGGGGACCTAAATTTAATTGTGTCGGTTGATTTTTATGCCAATACCCTCTTTGCTCATGCTTTGATAATGTTGTAATTGTATTATCAAATGTTGACTTGTTTGGATTCTTGTTTAATTGATGCAGGTTTATGGTGATAGTGAAGTCTTTTGGATTTTAATGAGCAAGCTTTTGGAGAATTTAGTTGTCATCTTTTTGTATCGTACTTACTCTTTCATTATTATATGTGTAAGCGTACACTTAATATGTTTGTTTATTTTAGCCAATTTTGTTTGGCAACCTTAAAAGATTAACTTTGTCATTTTTTAATTGTATTTCCTTCTATCAAATATTATTACATGATAATTAAGAGATTTGTGAACTATGTAAATTTTCATTTGGACAAATATTTAACAGGTTTCTTTAGCTAGCAATGGCAGATGCATATTAATCTAACGCAGCGGTTACAACCGCTACTATTTCTATCCAAAGGCAGCGGTTACAACTGCTACGTTTGAAGTTCACTGAGTCATTTGTGCAGTATTGGTAGCGGTTCCTTAAAAATCAACCGCTGCCTTTAATGTTTAAAGGTAGCGGTTAAGAACCGCTACTTTTGCCCTTGCTTAAAGGCTACGCCTTGCTTTTCTGCGGTTAAAACCACTGCCTTTGCTATATTTTAACCGCTACCTTATCTAATTTTTGTACTAGTGGAAACATTATTTAATACCCTCTTAAAACTCTAAGTTGACAGATATATATGAACAAAAAAATTTCTTCAAAGTGGATAGATAATAAGGAAGGGAGGGAGTAATGAATTTAGTGGATTTTTCTTTTTTTACACTATCCAGTTACTGGAACTGGCACATATTATGGCAATTTATCTAGGATAATATATACAACTCGATAATTTCCATGGGTGCATCTGAATCCCCCCTTCAGTGTAATTTAGTAATATTTATGGCATTGACTCAATTAAAAGAAAGCTTCTATACATTTAAAACAATCCCACCCCACACAGATACTCATTGTAATTAATACAAACGTAATTCAATTAAAATAATCCAGTGAATCCGGGATCATTTGACAGCTTCGTGTCTCATGTGGAATCACTTATAGATCTGGTTTTATCATAACATGCATTGCAAATTGTCTGCATGCTTATATGCTCTCTACGTACGTGCGTGTATATAATGAATGCGATCATTTCATATGACTCAATTTGGAATCAAAATTGAGATCAATTTGAAATTAACACATTTCTCTATGTATTAAGGGTTGGAGCACCCTTTAGTACTCCATTTTAATGCATTTCTTTACCTTATAAAAAAACATTTAACCCAATAACCCAATAGAAATAATTGGTTACTTTCACGTTTGTTTTCTTAGAAGGGAAAGTATACGGTGTATGTATAATATTAAATCATGAATCATGTTTTTAATACTAACCATCAGAGTTTATGCTTTTTTTTCTTCATCAGAAAGTTATCAGTTTATGTTATTAATTTATTACTAACATCCGGTCTATGAGTTACAATTAATTTGAAAAGAAATTATTCTAACTTATAAAATGAACTTTCTCATAAACCTACATAAAATTCACATTTTTTTATTCGATTTCAACCTTAGTTTTGAGTCTTGATTGTTAATATTGTATTGAGAATTTATTTAAATGACTCAACTGTAATAAAAGTTAAATTGTTTGGTATGTAATATGTACTCTTTTTCCTTTTCCAGGTTTTTCCCAAGGGGGTTTTCCTGGGAAGGTTTTAATGAGACATATTTTATTATGTTGTGCTTTCAAGGAGGAGGGGGTTTATTCCTGACATGTTTTTTCACTGTTTTTTGCTTCTTTCTTAATACTTTATCTTTCTTCCTCTTTGTATTGGGTTGAAGTACCCCTTGTACTTCATTCAATATATTCATTTGGCTTATAAAAAAAAATGTAAATATATGTATCATTTTATATTTCCTTTTTTTAAGATGAAATATTAGGTTTGAAGGGTGATAATGCACAAGTTCCACTACAATATTGACAATGTTATTGAATTCAACTCTTGGTCTCTTTGCTCATGTTTAGTTGCACGTTTGTAATTAACATAAAACCTCAAAATTATGCAAATACAAAAACTATATTATGGAACTTCTTCGCTAAAGTGTATTGGTCAAGCAAAGCATAAACTACATTATTGGGACCGGACGACCACAAATATGTATTTTATGAAACTTGATAGTAATAGTGAGTTTTGTGAGAGCTCAATCCAATAAAGATTAGGATGAGTTTAATTACCAGACACATTGACAAATTCACCCTTCATGATTATACTTGTTTGAGAAAGACACCAACCCACTGTTAACACATTTGATGTAATTGTTTAATTTTTAAAAGTTAGCACAATTTTTAATTAGTGAGTGCGAATATTGACTATTTTATAAAAAACCGTTCAGAAATAAACAGTGTAAAAGTTATAGGAGTGGCTATCTAATCTTCTTATATATTGGAGATGTTTGGATGTTGTGTCATATTTCTGGAGTTATTTGGTTCATGACAAATCTATTGTTCAGTGGAGGTGGGCAGTAGTAAAAACACTTCATGTTGAAGTGATACGTGATGAAAGTTGGAGGTATAATCATAGCATGTGGGAGATTTCTTTGATAGCAGTGTGTAATTAGTGGATATTTCTCAAGATTTTGAAGGCCTGGTAAAGGAGAGAATTTACTATTGTTTAATTCAGGGCAGGGTTGCCATGGAGGTTTTTGTGGAATGTAAGCATGTGGGAACCTGCTGCTTCTTTAGTTGGGGTTGGGAAGGGAATTTAGATTTTTTGTAAACCCTCTTGGAAATTAATTCTTGTCCTTACTTAATCGGTACTCTTTTTCCTTACTAGGTTTTCCCAAGAGGGTTTTATTCTAGTAAGGTTTTAATGAGACCTATTATGTATTGACGATTTTCAAGTGGGTTGTAGGTGGGGTAGATTTTATCATTGGTAGGGTGGTTGTCTTATACTTGTTTTCTTTTCTTATCTCTTTCTCTTCATCTCCCTATTTGTATTGGATTGAAGTACTCATTGTACTTCTATTCAATATTATTCTTATTGCCTATAAAAAATAAAAAAAACTCCATCTGTTATGTTTTTCCACAAAGAATTGACTCCTACTAATCAAATTACAGAAGTATAGAGAGTCGACATCAGAAAGTAATCAAAATTTTGGATTCCTATAAACAATCATCATTCAAGCCAGTCAAAATCTTCAAAAGCAATGTTTTGCTTTCGCCAGACAACACATTAATTAATAGAGAAACACTCGGAGAAGTAAAAAAGCGAAAACTACTACGTCCACATACCCTACCTTCTAACCTATGACACGCACAAAGTCACCGACACAGCATTCACACTGACATGTAAAACAAACCCTTACTACAAAAATAAACTACTTTTTCTCTGTTACTGGCTACTCCAAACCAATAATAAGTTCATACACATCTGAGAATGCGTCCAATACAATTGGGAACCATCCTATTTTGTCTATACTTCACAAAAAGTAGGAACCTGAATTGATATGTGGGTTCCTAGAGGAATATAAATGGCAAAGATAAACACATATATACAAGACAAGGGAAAAAGGCTATTCACAGTGCATAGAGATTATCATATATAAGACTACATATATAAAACCATGGCTAAGTATTCGATTCATTAAGCTGTAAGAGTCATATTATAATTTATACATTCACTGCCTCAAAAGAAAGATAGGGGGAAAAAGAGTACAACCCATATATGTAAATGTACCTGCTGCATGTCCAATGCCATAGAATAGGAGTTACTCCAGCGCCAACTTCAAAACTACTACTTCCCGCCAGTGAAAATGAAAATTCAGCTTCTTCAATTTTTATATTTTATCAAGATCGAAAGATAAAAAAGAAAATAAAAACTGTAAATTATCATAGGCACGGGCTAGGCCTAAGGTTCTAAGTTGTCATCGACAACTGTAATTGCGGTCGCAACGTAATAGGTTTCGCGGTCGCATTGGCATGTTGATCCGCAATTTCGCAACGCAGCAGAAACTGTGATCACGACCGCAATTTAAAACCCTTCTAAGCCTCGAGCGAAAAAGATGTCTGGAGAAGATCATAGGGAGCCCATAAGGCATCCAGCGGGCAAGGGCGGTTCGCGTCGAGCCTGGCCCACGGTTTCCCCTTCCCACTCCAATGCAGCAGGCTAACCGGGCCCGGATGCAAATCCCTGCAAAGCCCGTGAAAATTATCCCCACCGAGCCCGTGCTGGTTCCACCGGTGATCCACCAGGCCTATGTTCCCAGCGAACACTAACAAAAACGGCGGCAAAGATCCCAGCTCGTAGATCCGCATCCTCTTTTGAAGCTCCATCCACTCCTGGATCTTGGTCGTGTAGTCCCCTGCCCGCCACCGCTCTAAGTCGATGACCATGACGCCGGTATTGAAGTAGCAAGGGTTGCGACCTTCAAACGTGAGCGAGAGGGAAGGATTAGACCAGAAGGTGGGAGTGAAATAGGCAGTGAAGTCGGCGTTGCAGTACTCCGGCGCGGCGATGACGGTGTTATCCGGTAGATGCGTGGCGGCGAGCTTGGCAATGTCGTCGACGAGGACGAGGTCGGAGTCGAGGTAGACGATCCGGTGAACGCAGGTTGGAAGGAGGGTGGCCAGGTAGTTGCGGGCGTAATTGAGAGGGCAATCGAGGGCGGAGCGGATGGAGGTGGAGATGAATCCCGAAACGGCGTTGTCGTCGAAGGGGTAGATTTGGAATTTGAGATACGGGAAGGAGTTCTCGAGGACGGTGGCGGAGGAAGGGGTTCTGGTTACAAAATGGAAGATGATATTTTCTGGACAGGAGGAGTGTTGGAGGACGGAGAGGATCGCTGCCATGGAGCCACGGAGGTAGGTGGTGTCCAGCGTCATTGCCACGTGGACTCCATCATCGGAGGAGGTGCATAGTGTGTCGGTGGGGTGTATGGTGGCGCAGGTTGGGGCGTTGTAGAATTTGGGGGCTTGTTTGAAGCGTTGTACGGTGGTGGCGGTGGTGGTGGTGTGACACGTGGCGTGACTACAGAGGAAGAGGAGGAGGTAGAAATGAAAGGCATGGCGAATGGTGGTGGATTTCATGAGTCCTCTCTCTTTCTCTCCTCTATGGTGGTTGTGGTGGTGACTGAGAGTGAGGTGTGATAATCACATAAAGAGAGGTTTGGAATTATTTAAGTGGTGATAATTAATTAAATAGGATCCAAATTTTCGATCAGTTTTCAAAAATGTTTATTTAGTAGTCAACGAATGATCTTCACTTTTTATACATTATATTGTCCACGTGGAATTCATATTTTACCCTCCCATCGTCTTTTTTTTCCCTGGATTAGACTACTTTTATGGTTTTATATTCTGAGACTTGTACTGACTACGTTCACTTTATGAAGCAGTACTATATAGGTTTAATAATGTACCGACGTTACTGTCAATCATAATGCATTGGAAATCAGCATTACTCAGTTCATTCCAGTTTCCTTATCGAGAGAGCAATATTTATAGGTGTTAAAGAATAGTAAATTACTTTTAATAATATCATTATGTTCATTTAATAATCTTTAAGTACTTTCCACAGAATAATATTAATTACTTTTTAATTTATAATTATGTTCATTTAATAATATTTAAGCTTTTAAAAAAATACTTTCTCTGTCCTCTATTATAAGTCAGTTCTACATAATTCTCTTAGATTAAGAAAAATAGTTAAAAATATTAATAAATTTATAATTTCTTTTAATAATTTTCCTGAATTATCCTCATTGAAAATTTTCTCGTTATTAATATTTCACTATCTCTAGATGACAGTGGTCTTGGATACAAAGAAAATTTTGAAAAGTGAAAAAATTCTTTTGATGGAAAGAAATAATTCTTCATAAAAATTGTGAAGTGACTTATATTTTGAGACAAAAAAAAAATCTCAAAAAACTGACTAATAATAAGGGAAAAAGGAAGTAAATAATAATCTTTAAGTACATGATTTGTAAATAAATATGAAAATAGATGAATTGTAAATACGTATTCCATTCATTAACATTTGTTATTATTTTAAGAGATCATTAATTATATTTTTTTTTTGAAAAGGAAATTAAAGAGGTAAAATTAATAAGAGAAATAACTAGTGCTTAGGATGTTAGAAGTTGTTTTAACAAAAAAAAAAAACAAGAACGTTAATATTAGTAATGTACCAGTATACACGTATCAAAACCTTAAAGTGATATATATATATATATATAATAAATGGAGTAATTACAATACATTGTTATGTATTTTTTCCTTATTAATACATATTTTTCTTTTGAAAAAAAAATTGTTATGTATTTCTTTTTTTCAAAATTTGTTGTAAATTTACTTTCACCTGTTAAAAAAATGATAGCAGCCTTTTCTGGGTAACTCATGAAAGAAATTGAACCCTCAATTTTGAATTCCATAAATGGTTCCCAAGTTTCCAATTCCACTAAATTCTCTTCCAGATCACTAAAAACATATCATATATAATAGAATTCTCGAGCAAATGAAGATATATAATGCCCTTTCACAACACCACGGAGTTAAAGTGAGTGTTCGGATTTTAGTTAAATTCATCCTGATACGTGTTTAAGTCAAATTAATAGTAGAATATGTGTTCTTATTTGCAATAGTAGTAGACCCCCGCAGGCCGCCCTTCTTTTGTTGGCGGATGATTACCGTGGCACCTTGTTCATGAGGCGTTAGCGTTGTAATCTTGTTTTGTTTTCTTTTTTTCTAGCAGTTGTTTAAAAAAAAATAGTAGAATATGTGTGTTCTTATTTGCATTAATGAGACATGGAAAACTAAGTGCACACAAACTTGTCTTACAGTCATACAGTGGTTACATTACAAGTCCTCTATAATTTGCAGCTTATATTTATATATTCACTCGAGATGCAAAACCAAACAAACCGCATTCAAAATGCTGAAACATGCATACTCATAATTAGGTGATCCATCCACATCTACGGAAATAATGGAATTCATCAGCAAAATGTTTACAAATTTAAATTGCATCCCGGCCTCAAATAAAGAGTAAAAATACTTGCATCAAACCAACCTTTTTTATATAGGGGGTGGGGGGAGGAGGGAAATCGTAAGACGGGTTGCTATATGTATCTATAACCACAAATATCACAATCATTATTAACAGTATTAAGCTGAAATTTGAGCCTCTTGTCGGCACGTTTCCTTTTAGAAAAAACGTACGAAAATGGCATTAAATGTGACAATTGGTTAAAAGAAAAAATTCCCTTTGATTGCGGAACTGAGATACATAACTCAGAGTCTCAGAGTCATTTATTGCATGCAAGGGGAGAAATGATGGTTAACTGTTAATTGAGTTAAAAAAAATTCTCATTACAAATATTCTAGCTAGATTACTTTATTTATCTAACTAGTTGATTGGAAGAGCTCCAATCAAATCGCTCTAAATAGTGTTTGGGGACGAGATACTGTAGAGTAGGGTGAATGTGGTAGAATATCAACTTATCAAGGCTTCGGGTGGCCAGCACAGCTGAAGTGTTGAAGGTTTGCTTGCAGGTTAGTACTCTAAAATTTGAATTAGTAAGCGCATAACAAATCGTGAGGTGAAAAAAAAGAGATATAGTTGATGTGATTCTGACCTTCCTTATATAGTGAATGGTATTGAAACTCATCTGATTGCTAGGTAAGAGGTTTCAGGGTTCTCTCTTTTAATCGGGAGGCTTTAAGGTCTGCTCGGGTCGAAGAGGGCCATTGGATTGCTCTGACTCTCGCAACATTCAAACAATTATGTGTTTGGTTGTTAGTGACGTGTAGCTCCCTTGAGCATTGTGTTTATGGTTGTCGCACCCCGCCTTGACAAGACATGCAAATGCGATAGTTGAAAGAATGTCCACCTTCGCTCTCGGATTTTGTTGAGTGTGAGGTTGGTTGCGTGATGCTGAAATGTTTGTTCGGTATTTTGATTGATTTGGCATAAGTCAGATTCGAGCGAGAGCCGATTGGTTCTCAACACGTAGTTGGTGACTTTGGTCACGTTTCTAGTAATGTTGGTCCGATTAGTGATGACAATCAGGGGTATATTGTTGGTTGGTGCGCAACACAAGTCAGAATCTTCCTTGTGGACACCAGTTAATTAGAGAGTGTTGTGTATAAATTTCACCAAAAAAGTAAAAAACATTAACTCAATATATTCAACCATAATGTTCCATTGACTTTTTACATGAGGTTGATTCGAATGTGCGAGCATATTTTCAAAGCATAGTCAATTTTATAAAATCATTTCTACTCGGTTAAATCAGTTAAAATGATGTTTGAGTGCACAAGTAAATTTAATTTCATGGATTAAGAGTTGGATATACCTGACACAACAAATAATTGTTTATGAGTTAAAGATAATCATGAATTACATTATTTTATAACTGCATATCATAATATTATTCAACAAAAATCATTTTTCTCGTAGAGGTATCCAAACATAAATCACATTATTTTAACTCATGTTTACCATACAATTTTAGTAGAATCAACTATGTTTTAGATCAGTTATACTAACGTTGATCCGAACACACACTCAATTTAGGATGAAGTTAACTATAATAGAATCTCAGTACAGTAGGTTGCCAAGCAATATGGTGCAAAGTTACATATAATTATGTGAATGTCCATTTTGAGGAGCTAACCAAAATCCATTCAGCGCTTTTGCATGATGGTTGTTTGCCTTTGCTTTTTTATGGTCGCTCTTGTTGAGTGTGGTATGTAACAAATTAGCTGCTTTAGTCAACAATAAAAGTCTTAGTTCACTAATAACGCCGGTTATATGAATCATATTACATTATTATGTTTACTAAATATCAATATTAAAAAATACAGACATTCATGATAATTGTAGTGTTGATGTACCATTCATTTTAAGGTGCGTGCTACAAAAAAAAAATATAATTAGTCTAATATCACACTAAATTTTCTTATTAAGAATTTAAATGAATAAAAAACAATAATTTTTGTTAGAAGCAGCTTAACGTGTGAACAAAAAAATATCAGCTCCTAATACGTTAACTAAATATTATACCCGTGCGTTGCACGAGTTTATTTACAACATTTTTTAATATTATATGAAAATTACTATAGTTTAATTATATAAATAATAAATACTCAAATATTTCTTCAGTATAGATATAATAGAAAAAAATTATTGTGTTTAGACATGTAAATATATAGTATTAGAGTTCCTTTGTTGCATTAAATTACTTGTATTGGAGTTCCTTTATGTAAATAAAGGATATTACTGAAATTTAATTAAAAAATTTGAAAAGGAAAATATCATTAATACATAAGAAAACTTTAGAAATTATTTTTACTACTATATAATAGATCAAAAAAAAAATATTTGAAATTATTTTTCAAATAATACACACATACAATATATTTAATAGTAAATATCTTATAGAGACATTTATTTAATTTTGAAACTATTTTTCTAGATTGTTCATTAATAAATTTTATCTTTACTATTATTTAATTTAAATTATTAATATTGTCTACATATAATATATTTCTTAATTTTTTTCTCTGATTTTATGATTGATAGTTAATATTCTAACTATTTTTAAGTACTACGTAATAAATTATTCTTTTCTATAAGAAAATGAAAATTAAAAATTAACAGTTAACAATAAAATTAATAACATAAAATATTCATCAATAATTTATTACTATCAATATTAAGAAAATTCACAAGGAAATTTAAAATTATTTTTTTAAATAATACAAAACTTCATTATAGTTAATTTAAACAACATGCATAATCATTTCATATTTTAAAAGTAATTTTCAAAATATATACTTACAAAAAGAATTCAACCATTAACTAATTTCAATATTTAACATGCTTATTTTATTTAAAAGATATTAATTTTTTCTATTTTTGTATCTTTTCATTTTTTCAACCTTATGTCAATCGTGCCAGTAATGTAGATCTCAAGTCCAATATATATATATATATATATATATATATATATATAATTTATTAAGATGATATCTAACTTTTGTACTTAATTTTATTTATATTTAAAATGTAGTAATAAGTTTTATTGGTTAATTTTTAAAATTCACCAACTTATGATTAATAATTAAAATTAAAATAATAATTTTAATCGTAATATATAAGAATTTGAATTTTTTTACAATTAGTTATATATGTAAAATTTATTTTACTATATATTTTTATTAATGTAAAAGTAGTCAATTTAAATTATTATTATTATTATTCAAAATTTGTTCTCAAGTTATAATTGATAGTTAAAACTTAATAAATATTAAAATTTATTTTAAAATATGGGAAATTGAAATGTTTTTATTTTAAATTAGAAAATTGAAAAGTTTAACAATTATTAATTAATATAATGAATAATAAAGTAGATGCAGTTATTTTTTTAGTTTGTATTTTATTATCTAATGTATTTAATACAAATGTAAGGTAATCAATGCAAAAAAGTTCAAGTCTCCTTTACATATATATATATAGATTGTGAAGGGAGAGATTAACTTTGCGGTATGAATAGCTTAGTTAAGAAAAAAATAGTTACAAAGTCTAACAAACTAATTTCAATAAATGATGGATGTGCTTAATGGTCTCTGTTTTCTTAAATAATATATGTTGATCACCGACACAAATGGCTGGTTAGAAGCGGTCGCCGCCAAAAACGGCCAGAAAGTCGGCTGTAATTCATGAAAGGGCCATGCTTTGATGCTCACTCACTGCTATATATCAAAACCAAATGCAATATATATGCAAGACAATACAATAATTTGACAGCCAAGACATTGGAGACGTTCTATAATTTCAATGTTTTGTCATTTTTCTAATTAATTTTTACATATCATCATGGCAGATTTGTTGTACATACTACATTAGAGAGTAAGCTGCTGGATTATTTTCATGTTTAGTTCACTCACTCTGTGATTTAATAAGATGATTTATTTGCCTTTTTTTTACTGTTTGATTTTACTTGAGACATTAATTAAGAAACAAGCCAAGCCTAATTAAGTTTTTAATACAAATTTTTTCTGTGCTTGCAATAAATTCATGGGTTCGTCTGATGCGGAACTTAGACAGAAAGAACGGGAAGAATTTAATGAGTTCCCTTGGCACTTACCTTCAAATTGACTTCATAGAGCTCTCGAGAAGCCAAGTGGCATAACTAATAAGATTTCTTTGGAACTATTATGCAGAATAAAGTGAATCAACTTCCTACATTAATTAACGATTGACTTCTTGTGCATCATCATTAAAGGCTTAAGGCGATTCATACCAGAACCTTGGATTTTTTTCCCTCTTGTTTCGTCGTATGCATATTTTGATCTGTAAGTCCAAATATAAACCCCACATGATTTCGCCTTTATGACCAATAGATAATATTTTGTATATATATTTTGTTAGTGGATAATTGATGAAATTTGAATCAGGTCAATGTCTTCCTTTCTCAAAAATATTTTAATATCTGAAGAGTTAGTGCAAACTTTAAATATATATATCAATTTTCCAATGTCATTTTTTTATAAAAAATAATTCTTAAAAGTACACACTATAGTTGTAACAAAAGTTGGCTACACAAACATTGATTATACTTTTAGATGGAAAAAACTAATCTACCATAATCTGGATATCCCCAGAATACTTCAAGTGAAAATGTGATGTATAAAGAAAGAAAAAATCATGTTATGCGTTTTTTCAATTCCGAGTCACTATTTTCACACATCGCTAGAGAAATATGCAATTTAATTTCATAAAGAGAGCTTCTTGAGAAATTTTATGCAGGTGGTTTTTTCAAGTTGAAAAAAAAATAAGCTAAAACCGTTTAAATGTTTTACGAGATCTTAACTCATAAAAAATGTTCAATTATCCTAGTTTTACAAGAAGCTAGTTGCAGTTGAAAAATCAACAATATTTTCACTTGTGCAACATAGTGCAATACATGTTGTTCTAACACTTTATGTATCAACAACATCTACCGAACAAACTTTTTTTTAAATGAAACTTTTTAGTTCTATATATTAAATGAAAAATTGTTGAAAAGATTGTTATTAATTGATACAATATTAGATAAGTCTATTACTATGACAAAAGGAAAATTTGTATTTAAATAATTTTTTTATCATTTAAGGTATAAAAAATATTCAGTGACATTTTATTATTATTTGATTTCAACCTCGCACAAGAAAATCTTGAATACACCCTTGAAATCTATTAAAATCAAAATCATCACGGCTAGCGATCTCTAATTGCTCAGTAGTCAGTTATATTCATGCATTTCGTATTCGTAATAAATAGCATCTCTCTTCTAGGTTTCTAAGACCTTAAGTTTCCATGTGAGCCTCACTATCAAATTAAGAGTGGACCCTACATAATGTAGAAGATTTCACATCAATTTCAACTTGTACCAAAGCTTATAGGACTATGTTAGAAAGTATGTTTATAACATAACTCAATATACCAATAGAGAAAACAAAACCGGGAAGAAACTTTTGTCATAAATTAAAATCCAAAAATAGTTCATTCTATTGATCTTATTGATCTTATATTACAGAAAAAGCTAGTTGCTTGCACTATATGATTTCAGTATCCCTAAAATGCAATCCAATCATACCTTTCAAAATTATGCAAATACATACCATACCTCATTTTGAACGACATCCTACAACTTTTATTCATCTAAAACCACACCACCGTCTCTGCCAAAAATTAGATACAACTAGTCATACTTGTGCTAATGACCTCACAATTCCACTGTGAAGCTACAAGCCACCAGATACTAGAAATTCAGCTATTTTTATGAGATTAGAGAGCTTAAAGTAAGATGTGTACTTTTCAAGGAATAGTATGGAATTACACAAAGTTTAAAATCTAATAGCATAGTTTGTTTAACATGAACATATCTTTCATCACAATTTCATTTGTTAATTGTATAATCAATAGTTATTACTCGACACTTTAGTACACTCCTCACTTTAATCTAAATCTTTTTCCACAAACCTAACAACCAAGGATTTCAGATCAAATGTGTTACAACATAGAGAAGTTATTACAAGACAGTGAATGAACATGCAAATGATTAAGAGTCAAACAGGCAGCATTCAATTTAACAGCAGAAGATTGGCGTTTGTGGCCTGGATGGTACTAGTACACTAGTAGTTGTGTTGGAACACAATTGTCAGGTCCCAAGTTTAAATGTTGATAGAAGCTAGAAAGTTTACAGCAGAAGCTTATTATACAGTTCATAAAGAACCAAGCATGCTGCAGTTTTAGTTTACTGCAGATGCTTATAATACAGTTGATAAAGAACCAAACAGGCAGCATTCTCAATTCCCTCATAAAGTCAGCTAAAGTATTTACACACACAACAAGGGGGTGAAAAAGAAGCATGGTTACCTTCACACAAAAAGACACTGCCAAATACCAATTACCAAACGAAAATGACAGTAAGAAGAACAAGAAATCCAATCAACAAAAGCAGATTCTTCAAAACACTGTCCTCCTGCTGCTGCACCTGACCTGTTGTCGCCTGCGGAAAACCTTGCGAGCTCCCTACTCCATTAAACGCATTAAACCCAAAGGGGTAACCAGAGGTTGTCCCGTAGACTGTGGTGTCCTGGAAGCTGTGGAAGTGAATGTTGAGCAAAGACGGGATAAAGCCGCCAAAAGCAGTGGAAAGAGTGAAGTTTCCAATCCTGGCTGTTGCCATGGGAATGAAACCTCCCATGAGTCCAAACCCATAACTCCCAAAAGGGTTGGCAGCACCGGGCGGAGGAGGGGGAGGCGCGGTCTGTGGCCTCTGACCAGAAGGACGTCGAGGGATCTCCATTCCAGGATAAGATTTAGTCCTGGGATCGGTCGGTGCTTTGCCCCTCCCGTAAAGAGGAACCAGTTTTTCCTCCTGAATGAGGGCTTTGCAGACAGGGCACTCCTGAGATTGGGAGTGATGATGAAGCCACCGATAAAGGCACGGCCAGCAGAAGAGGTGACCACAGAGAGTGATCACTGGGTCCTGAGCCAATTCAAAGCATATATTGCATTCAAAATCACCAGCATCGTTAGGACTGTTCCCCGAGCAAGATGTGCTCGGAGCCGCTCGCGTTGATTCGCCATAACCACTCGCCATTTGTCTCTCTAACCTCCTTAGCTAGATCTTCAGATTTCCCAAACAAATTAAACGGAACCCTTCAATGTTTCTGGAAAAAAAAATATCGCATCATCATCACCGACAATGTCACATGAAGATTGAAACCGAATTGCACGAAGATCCACAATTATTCAAACAAAGGATGAATCTAGGTCTACCAATTGAAATTGCAAATCATGTGACGGTAGAACAAAACGAGAAAAATAAACATGGAAATCTCATAACAGAAAATCGATGTAGAAAATTAAGAACAGGAATTCATAATGAAATAGCAATTTGAGAGAGAAACTTACGATTGGAAGGAGAAGATGGAAGAAATTGTGATCGGAGAGATGAATCGATTGAGGAGTGCAAAGCCCTAAAATTGGTGGTGACCTGCGAAAACCTTGTAGAAGTTTCCAGGTATTTTCTGGAATTCTCGGCCACGCACTCGTCTTTGATTCTTCACTTTTTTACCGGATTCTGTTTTAACAGTTATTTTATGGGCTATTATTGTGCGTGTGAACAGACCTGCTCTTTAGTTTCGTGGAATATTGGGCTTTTAAGAGTTATTGGATCCAGGCCAGGCCTGAGGAGGAAGTTTGCAAGGAAGGGGCTTATTTTGCATATTCATTTTACAATATGCACACCCTAATAATTTTTTGTAACTAAAAAAATTAATTTAGAGGGTTTAAATAGGAAAAATGAATCACATTCACATGATTAATATTAAATTACTGAAAAAAAATGTCCCCAAAAAATGGGAATTTTAAAAACAGGAATTATGAAATCATGTCAATGATGTTCTCGTAGTAAACCACGAACTAGATCCAGAGCTCTACAAATGTGAATTCTAAATCGGGTTATTTTTTCTATATTTAAGTAAACCTTCCCATTACAATAGGTTAACCATGATCCTAAACATCTAACATATGGGCCTAAGTTAAAAAAAAAAATGACTCATACATATATAAAACACCAAAAAGGGCATTAGGTTGTCAAGACCCTCAAACATACATAAATAGCTGAAAAGGGTGTGAGATCACCAAGGCCCCCCTTGCACCATTATTGAAGGTTGTAGGCCTTGACTGCCACTTGTCGCCTTGAGTGAATCACGACCCAATTCCTTCAACGCGTCCACCATTATTGAAGTCCAAATGGCAAATGGCATGACCATCAACAACATGACAAATGAAATAGAGTCGCCTTTTATCAACTATAAAGTTAGATTAGCCGACACTACTTTTTAAATAGTGACATCTTTATTTTGGGTTTAGTCAAATATTAGTGTCGGGGTCGATACTATTTTCTTCCAGTGTTGGTTTATGTGGACAATATCCTTGTAGAAGGAACTAACAAAGATAGCCTTCAACAATCAAAACACCTGCTCCAAAAACTCTTCAAGTTAAAGGTCTTGGGTGATCCTACATATGTTTTAGGAGTGGAACTAGCGAAGTCCTCACAAGGTATCTATCTACCTTTGTGAAAGAAAATATGCACTCTCATTACTTGAGGATACAGGTTTTTTTGGCTTCCAAACCTCAATCTCTCCCTATGGATCCCAATCCCAAATTGAATGCTAGCTGCACCTGGACAAGGACGTACTTTTATTTTTATCATAGTCATCTCTTTTTCTTTCTGCATATGATGATGCTGCTCTAAAATAAAAACTGTCCATTGTGGTATGTTCTTCTGTAGAGGCTGAATACAAAGTCATTGCAAATGTTACTAATGAATTATTAAGTGCTGTCAAGATTTAGATCAATGTTCGATCTGTCTTTTTGTATTTTTTTGACAATATGTATAGTATCTACCTTGCTCACAATACATTTATTTTTCATAAGCAATCCAAAAACATATAGAAATTGATTGTTATTTTATCTGAAAAAATGTTGCTTCTGGTTTTCTACGCTTATTCCATGTAAAATCTCACCACAACTTGCTGATATCATGACCAAGCCATCACCTCTTTCTCTCTTCAAGCAGCTATGTTCCAAGCTGGAGATCCTCAATATTTAACCCCCAATCTTGAGGGGGCATTAGATTTTAGAAATTTGTTAGTTAGTCAGTTTTAGTTTGTAATTTTTCTACTTTCCCACTTGTAAAAACGTTGGCTTCAATATGGATCCATGTCAAGTTTAATAAAAATACAAACGCAGTTTGCAAGTAATTAACATGATCATACACTTTCTTTCATTGTAGAGATTAGTGTGTATATATAACTTACATAATTTATCATACTCAACAAAAATTCTAACTGCCTATTGTATTTGATTCATGTAGAGACAGACCTGCATGCTTCTTACAAAAAAAATGAAGATGGTCCGTATCAACAGATTAACATTTTGGACCCCAAAAACATCATAGATTAAAAACACATTATTCTAAATCCCTTGTGCATTAATTGGACTTCAGTTTGTCTGCACCTGCTTCCTCTTCTCCAACACAATTCACCTTCCTCTTCTTCCCAAGATACAACCTCACATAAAAATTGAGAAACAGAAACAAAACGGCACCGTTCAGCACAGAATTGAGCACCCAAGCACCAATCCCATTGCACCCACCTTTAAAGAAATGCATCAGAAGCACCCCAACATGGCACACCAGATTGCACCCCAACAGCGCCACCTGGCAATTCAACACAAGCGGGAAGCACGCGCCACGCGCCGACGACCCGACGGCGGTCCAAAACCGGTAACCGTACATGACGGCGTACGCCAGCGTTGTGAACAGAATGGCCAGCACCTGAAACGACTGCGAGTATTCCAGCCAGAGGAACGACGTGAAGGCGGAGATTGAGTGGTAGAAGAGCTGGAAGAACACGAGCTTACGACGTCGTAGGATGACGAAGACGGTCCTCAACATGTGAAGGAAGCGCGAGAGGTAGAAGACGTAGGACCAGAAGAAGACTCGGCCGGAGGGGCGTGTACCGAGAGGGAAACAGAGGAGCCACTGGAGAGGGGTTTTTGACCGGCGCCAGAACCACCGTGTCTCTTTAATTTCCGTGGCGGCGGAGAGCAGAATTCCGGCGAAGATGGTGGCGGAGACGAGGGCCACGGAGAGGAAATGGATCGCCGGTAATGGACCTAGAGGGACGGGTCGGCCACGGCGGAGAAATATGGCAAGTAGAAGGTGGAGGAAGAGGGAGATGACGATGTAAACGGCGATTGAGGTGAAGAGGAAGGACCAGGTGGAGCCCCAGGATTGGGCGTGGCTCCATCGGAATCCTACAATAGAAGGGTGTTCGGAGAGGTAGAAGCTGAGGGTCTGAATCGCCGCCGAGGCTTTACCCATTGTGGTGGTGGTGGTGGAGGAGGGTGCGGCCGTGACGGTGATCGGAGACTCTGCTCCTTTTGTTCCTCTCACTTTAGTTCTTCATTGTGTTTAAATTTAGTGGCATTTTAATGGTTGTTTTGAATTCTGTTTTGAGTCGGCAAAGGGTTAAAAAGGGAGATAGAGAAAAAGGGGGGGTTAAAATTAAATTTGTGGCTTAGAGTGTACATATGCGTTGGCGTTGTTGGTTGGTGTGTCAAATATATGTGATTGATCTGGACAACACGGAATGGCCATGAATATTGAATTGTGTTTGCCACCAAGAATAACACCCAACTGAAAACTACGTCTATAACCAAAAAGAGCAAGATATTTTCTTTTGGTCCTGTATGAAACACTTTTTTTCTTGGACTAGGTATCATAAGTTCATAACAGCTACTTGATGTATGACTTATATTTTGCTCTACAGTCCGAGCACTAAGCGGTGGTCAAATTTGCAGTAAGGAAGAGAAAACGACACAAAAGAACACTAATTATTGTCTTATATATATATATATATATATATGTAATTCTCAATATAAAGACACACCAGAGGTACAACTAGCTGGTTAGAAAGACTTGTTTAACTGCTCGACCTAGCTTCCTAGATCTTCTAGTGGTAGGGCGTTTACCGTAGGGCCTAACAAAACTTTCGCAGACCTCATTCCTAAACTTTTCAATTTCGTGGTTGAGAAGCTATATGGGACATACTCGCAAGAAGGTTCCTCTGGACAACAACACCCAATGGGGTAGTCTTTTTTTTTTTTTGAAGTTCAATCCTCTGTTTCTCATTCAAGAAGAAGCAGATGAAACTGCTGGAGATACATCAAGAGTGATCAAGTTAGAAGCCCCAAGGGGATCTTCTTCAATCCAACATTTGTCATGGTAACTAAAAGCTAAATTTGCTAGAAAATCAGCAACTCGGTTGCCAGTCCTCTTGACATGTGAAACAGAAAACAAAATAAAATGCACAGCTATGAGCTTACAGCTCCTAATTACATCATGTAGGTAGGATTCTCCTAGGTTGTTATTCTGCCATTGTTGAACGAGGATCAAAGAGTCGGTTTCCAACGCTATATGGGTGAAGCCTAGCTGTCTTGTCCATTCCAATGCCCATTTTGCTCCAAGAGCTTCTGCCATTGTTGGATCATCTTGAGCCTGCCACAAACGTGTTGCTGCTGCCATCGTTTCTCCCTTGTCATTTCTGATGATGGCACCAAAGCCCGTTCCGTTTTGCTTGTTTGCTGCATCAACATTTAGTTTGTAGAGGTCACATGCAGGGGGTAGCCATGTAGTGGGGGACTTTTCCTGAAAGAAGTCATCTTGTTGCTTGTCTTTTATCACACAGGTTTGCATTGCTTTTGACAGAGTTTGCTCAAAAGTCCATAATTCCCCTTCAAAAACCATGGCGTTTCTCCTTTTCCACACTGTCCACATCAGGTTAAAGATATCTGCCATAGTCTCTGAGTTGGGGTGAGTTAGTATATTTTCCAGCCAACTTCTGAAACTGATGCTTTCCTCCCCTGGTACCTGGATGTTTAAATGAGAGCCAAACCAGATTCTACGCGTGTTGTTGCAAGAGAACAGGGCATGCATTATGGTCTCCTCTGACTCACCACAGCTCTGGCACACGGTATCAAGATCAATGCCCCTATGTCTCAGATTTGCATACACTGGGAGAACCTCTTTGCTGGCTCTCCATATAAATTCCTTGCAGCTGGGAAGCACTTGTACCGCCCAAATCTTTTTCCAGAGTTGTGATCCTCTAGAGTTTGAAGGTCCTGCCTCTGCTTTGGTCCTTCTTTGGTCACGCAACACTTTATACCCTCCCTTAACAGTGTATTGCCCGTTGACACTTTCTTTCCATATTATCTTATCCCTGGAATTCGTGGGGGATAGGGGAATTTGCAGAATCTTTCCCACATCTATTGGCAGAAACATACCTCTGATTAATGGTTCATTCCATGTCTTCCCATCTTCTTCCATTAGTTGATTAACCTTTTGAGTTGTACACCCTGCCTCTCTTGTTGTGACAATCTTCCCGCTGTGAGAGTTTTGTAGCCAAGAGTCTATACAGATATCAATTTGTTTTCCATCTCCCACTTTCCACATACTTCCTTTCTCAATCATTTCCTTAGCTGCAAACAAGCTTTTCCATAGGAAACTTGAGTTGGTTCCTCTTCTCGCTTCTCCTATCACACTCTTTGGGTAGTATCGAGCTTTCATTATCCTTGCCATGAAGGATTCTTCCCTGTTCAGAAGCCTCCACCATTGCTTACCAAGCATTGCTTTGTTGAATTCATGGAAGGATTTGAAGCCTAGTCCTCCAAAGCTTTTTGGTATAGCCAAAGAGTCCCACTTTATCCAACTCATTCGTCTTGTTTCCGCATTTCCTCCCCAGTAGAAGCTGTTGATCATCCTTTCAATTTGGGTGCAAAGTGTGCTTGGGAGGAGAAAGAGGCCCATCACATAGGATGGGATGGCTTGTGCTACGGATTTTATGAGGACCCCTCTTCCCGCTCCCGACAAGGTTTTTTCTTTCCAACATTTGATCTTTTTCCAGATTCGATCACGGACAAAGTTGAAGACTTGCATCTTTGATCTTCCCACAATTGTCGGAAGGCCCAAGTACTTCTCATGTCTCTCCACCGCCTTAACACCAAGGAGTTGTTCCAACTCAATAATTCGGGGGCTAGGCACATTTCGGCTTAGGGAGAGATCAGATTTGTCAAAGTTGATTCTTTGTCCGGAAAAAGTTTCATAGTCTTGGAGAATACCTTTGAGAACTGTTGCTTCAGCCACTGTGGCTCTTGCAAAGAGAACGCTATCGTCCGCAAAGAGTAAGTGGGAAACCATAGGTGCTGAGGGTGTGATTTTGATGCCATGTAAGCTGCCATCTACCACCTTTGAATTTACCATAGCTGACAGTACCTCTGAGCAAAGAATGAATAAGTATGGTGACAAAGGGTCACCTTGGCGAAGACCCCTTTCCGGTTTAAAACTTTTGCACGGCTGCCCATTTAGCATCACTTGGAAGGATACCGTTGTCACACAACTCATAATCAGATTTGTCCACTTTGTGGGGAACCCCATTTGCTCTAAAGTGCTTTTCAAGAATGGCCACTCAACGCGATCATAGGCCTTGGACATGTCGGTCTTGAGTGCCATAACTCCTTTCACCCCTCTTGTCTTTCTTCTCATGTAGTGGAAGTATTCATGGGCCACAATAGCATTATCTGTGATTAAGCGTCCTAGGACAAAAGCGCTTTGAGTCTCATCTACTATATCATTTAGGATCCCTTTCAGTCGGTTTGCTATTGTCTTTGTTACCAGCTTGAAAATCACATTGCAAAGACTTATAGGTCGAAAGCCCTTTGCATGTTCCGGCTTCTTTACCTTGGGAATGAGTGCAATGAGGGTTTTGTTGATTTGGCTTGGGTCCATTCCATCATTCAGAATGCTGCATACCTCATCTTGAATGATTGGCCATAATCTTTGGTAAAATAAGGCCGGTGTGCCATCAATTCCGGGGGCCTTGGTTGGGTGCATTTGCTTCAAAGCAATTATGGCCTCTTCTTCTATGAATGGAGTTTCCGGCCATGTTTTATGCTCATTTGTCACCCTATCTTTGACAAGAAAAGTTACAACCTCACAATTTCTTGGGTTTGTTGAGCTAAAAAGGTTTTGAAAGTAGCTGGTGAGTACCTCCTCAATGTCTTCCTCTTCTTTCCACACAGCCCCATTGTCATCTTTTATTCTGTCAATCTGGTTTCGTGACTGTCTTTGTGATGCCTTTCTATGTTAAAATTTGGTGTTTCGGTCTCCATGAGCCAACCAAGTTGCTCTTGATCGTTGGCTCCACATAACTTCCTCTAGTCTCATTAGCTCTTCAAGATCTTTCTCTTTCTCCATGATTTCAGTCCTGACTCGATCATTATCTCGTGCTGCTTGTAACTTTTTGAGTGCTTTCAACAGGTCTTTTATTCTTCTTGGCACACTTCCAATAGAGACATCTGCCCATTCCTTTAAATTTGCAGCAACACAACCAAGCTTTGATGTTATATCATTGAAACCACTAGGCCACGAGTGCTTTACTACTTGCTCACATTCCTCATTTCTAAGCCACATCTCTTCGAATCTATACATCTTCTCTTTCTTCTTTCGACTTCTTTTCTTTTCTGAAATTGAAATTGCTATCGGATTGTGATCAGACCTGAACCTGTGTAAGTGATCAACTTCAGAGAAAGACCAAATCTGTCTCCACTTCTCGTTTGCAATAGCTCGATCCAATCTTTCCTCTATTTTGTCTGGCAACCTTCTTCTATTTGACCAAGTGTATTTGTAACCATAGAAGCCCAAATCCACTAGTCCACGGTCATCAATAGCTTCTTGGAAGGCTTTGGCCCCTTCAAAATGAAACCCGTTTCCACCCTTTTTCTCTCCTTCATTCAATATCTCGTTAAAGTCTCCCATGCACATCCAAGGCACCTCAGATAGTGGGGTGAGGGATCTAAGTAAATCCCAAGTTTTGTTTTTATTTGTTGCTTCTGGATATCCATATATGCCAGTCACCTTCATGCTCACATCACTAGTTGTATGCTTCAGTTCCATCATCATGTGGTTTGGGGACATAGATATAAGGGTTGTATCTATGGAGGAGCCCCAAATGCAAGCTATCCCTCCAGCTCTCGATCTTCCTTCACCTGCACAGTCTACTGCTATAACATGTGCCATTCCTCCAATGTTTCGTAGTTTCTGAATTTCGTTTGCTTTTTTCCTCGTCTCCATCAAGAAAACAAGGTCAGGGCGTTCCAACTGTATGAGCTTTCGCAAAGCTCTAACTGCCTGTGGTGCCCCAAGACCACGGCAGTTCCAGCTTATGAGTTTCATAACTCTCGGCGGGACTGTTCACCAGTCCTCGCCGCTTCCATTTTCTGTTTATGAAAAACTGGGTATCCTTCTGTCTCCATGTCTGTTGCTAAGTCATCGTTCCAATCCTTTCTCTTTGCTGCTTCTTGGATTGGGTTCTGTTTCTCTAAGGGGAGGCACCTCTGCAGCCTTTTCCATTTCTTTCCACTCGGGCCTTTGGTTTCAGTGTTTTCCTCATCCCTACTCACCTCCTTAGTGGGGGACACAATTTCCTTTGATATTGTCGTTTGTTGGACCACTTTGGGGGTGGGTTCTGTCTTATTCTGCCCACTATCCTTCATATTTAATGCTTCCACTACCTCTTCCCCTGTCCTTAAAGGCGCCTTAGTTGTGTTTCCCTGTAGAGAGCAATTCACCAAAGACTCAATAATTAAATCCTCACAGACTTTCTTTACCAGCATATCTTTTGGGGCATCATTTATTCCTGTCCGTTCCTGTCCCCCTCTTTCTTCCTCTTTATCTTCGTTTTGACCCAAATTAACAGCTTTGCTACTTTCCCCTGTCTTTCCACTTTCTTCTGCTCTATTCCCCTTTTTTTGGTTGCGGGAACAACTTCTTGATGAGGGGTTTTCCTCTAGCCTCCTGTCTCATAACAGTCATGCCAGTGGGTTTCAGTGGTGAGGCTCTTACCCAGGGCCCATAGGGTAAGTTTTGTAAGTCGTCTTCTTGCCAGTTATCCTCTTTTATCTCACAATCCTTCAAGATGTGGTCCAAACCTCCACACCCAAAGCAAAAATCAGCTAGTCTTTCGTACTTGAATAGCAGCTTCATCGGTGGCTTTGTCCCTCTAGGGATAATGGTGCCTCGTTTCAGTGGTTGTGAGACATCGATCCACACTCTGACTATGATGAAACTGCCCAATCTACTATCATCCTTCTCATCCCATCCAACAAAATTCCCCAGCAAGTTTCCCATGCTTCGGGTTGTTTTCTCATTCCTCATGCTCACTGGTAAGTCATAGATTCTAACCCAAAAGAGTGTTTTGGTCAGATCTGCCTCCTTAGGGTTTTCGTCTGGGTGAAGCTCCTTAAGTATGATGATATTGTGGTTAAATTTCGATGGGCCAGCTTCCAGAATCCCTTCCCTGTCTTCCTTTGAGAAGAAACGGAAAGTGAACAGGTTCTTTCCTATGTCCCTCACTTCAAAACCTTTCTTTGTCTTCCAAGAGTTTGTTACCATTGACTTGAAAGCACGATTGTTGACTGAGCTATTGGTGAAGACTCTCCCAATCAGCCAGGCATCTTCAACTTCCTCCAGCCTCTCTTCATCCAGCGGTATCTCGAGCTCCACTTTCTCATCTTCTCTGAGTGTAATGTTTTGCCAGGGATCCATCTTCGAAAAGAGGATTGGCTCAGCCCCAGAAGGGGTGGTGGTTCAGGGCACAAAGGGGCTGGGGAAGCGTCTCACTACCGTCGGTTGTTAGGAAACCCTAGCAGCGCGGCGCAGGAGATGGTCAAAATGGGGCGGTGGTTAGTCTACCAAAACACCCCAATGGGGTTGTCTTAGAGAACACATTGGTGGTAAAATAAACATGTGACCAAAGTAGGGTGTCGGAGGAAAACTAACAATGAAGACATTATCAGTTAAGTGAAGGGTCGTGGGCTAACTATGCTAAAAGATCTCAATTTTATCATTATTTTTTATGTAAATGTTTATAATATTTTAATTTTAAATTATAAAAAAATTGCTATAAAACGAAAAAATAAAACAAAAGAATTTTAAAAAGAAAAAATAGGGGACCAGACAAGAATATATGAAGTCATCGTAAAAAAAATAGTATGAAGTTTAATGATCTAGTTTACTTTCGAGATCACGCGGAGGGAATCATAGGTTATTAAAAGAGATAACTTATGAAATTAAATGGTCATGTTAATGTCGTATGATATTTTTCATTTAAAGTTCACATAAATATCAACATAATGATTGTTTTCCACATTTTAAAAAAAATTAAGGGATTAATACACACTTTTAAAGAACAAAGACTAAATCGCCCTCAAGCCAAACTTCGGGGGCTAATAAAAGAATTTAAAAAAAGAAAAATAAAAGTCGAGGAACAAACAAAAGAAACCAAGATCGTGAAAAAAAAAAGATAATTAGTTTCAAATAACCTTTCCTCTCGTAACTAAAAAAAATAGTGGATTAATTGATAACATTATAGGGGTTCACAGCTCGCTCGAACCATGCAAGCTGATTAGATCTAGTAAAGGCTAGCCCCAACCTTGTCATTAACAAGATAATGTAGAAATTTCAATAATCATGTGTAGGTCATATGATAATTACACTTAAACGCAAATATAATGGAATGAGTATTTTCCAGACTTGAAAAAAGTATAATGAATTAAATACACACATTTGCACATAATTTGAAATAAAAGAGAAAGTGAAGAAAGAATTACATTGTGATGAAAACGCAACTATATCTAGGTGTTTTTACCCATTAAAAATATCTTCACCTCATTATAGGGGAGAGCATCTTGAAGGTGATTTTTTTTTTTTAGATAAGCCAAATTTTGTATTGAAATGGAAGTACAAGGGGTAAGCATCTTGAAGGTGATGTTTTGGATGATTTGTAAAAACTGCCCCTCCTCTTTCATCATATCATAATAATAAATGAAATACTAATAATATTATTATTAATATTAATAAAAAATTAACTGTATTCTAATATGATTTTCAATTACAATTTTGTTTTTAAAGTTCCTTAACTATGAATAGTAAAATAAATCGATCAAAAAGTTAATTCATACTTTATCATTATTTAAGGATATTTATGTCATTTCATAAATATGTTTTTCTCTCCTCTTCCTGTTTTCTTTCCATATTCTTTTCTACTAAACAACTTTTAAAATTATCTCACTTTCTACTCTCTTTTTCCACTCTTTTTCCCGTTCTAATCACTTTTCTTTTCGAACCAAATAAAAATTAAGAATTGGGGGCTAAAGCCAAACTTCGGGGGCTAATATGCATCCTTGGATCCCCCAAAAAACTGATAGAACCTTGAAATCATCCCTTTTTAACTTAAAAAAACAAGCGAGTTAACTTAATCATGTGGTAAATTTGAGGCATAACTTCGAAATTTCTTTCTAGTTCCATCATAGCAATAGAGGCTATGTTGCATCTCAGGGCCAAAGCTAATGGGATAAAAGCCATTCTTTCACGTTTTATGTCTTAGGAATGCCAAATTAATGCACAAAAAAAGTGAACAAATGGTATTTAAACAATTTCTGAAACTTTGATTTCACAAAATGTAATGTCACTATGAGGTATTTAACATTGGAAAATTGGAAAGAACACTCTGCATTTGTTAGTTCTACATAGAGCCGCATCTACATCTAACACACCCGTAAGCATATATCTAAATGATCTTCTCCAATGCTCGTCAAAATGGTGGATAGGGCTTTCTAATCCCTGAAATTTGCTACTTGGGGCAGCAATTTGCTTGTGAACAGTCAGTGAATAAGAATTTTGCTGAGGACCTTCCATATGATTATTTTGAATTTAGGCCAATTAAAATTCATGTCAGTGATGCTGTATAGCAGAATCAAATGGGAGAGCAATGGAGGAATCAAGCTTTGGAGGCATGGTAGGAGGGAAAGCAGCTCTGAGCTGATTATATCTTCCAATGTCAAAATTGTGAGCCTTCATGAGGCGCTTCTGCTTGGAGCTGAAACGGGCTTGGTAGAAACCTTCAAAGGATGGTTCTTTTGAGGTCCTGAGGAAGAATGTGTACCCTGCCATGAAGTACATTGAGGTCAAATAGAAGCATATTGGTTCCATCACGTCCCAAGTAAGCTCCCAAAATGTGAGCCTCATGAACCCAACTGTTTGCAATATCAGGAAACTCAGCCCACCCCAGAGCTCTCGGCGAACCAAGGTGTCGGCTTTTGTGTCAATGGCCAACTTCTCTTTCTGCATTTCTTCAAATTCTTTTCTTAATGATTCGTGCACCTTGGCTCCTGGTACAGGGAGCAGACCCTGGATAGCTTTTGCTACCTGTATCACAAATTTTACAGAGTTTGGGTAAAGCTTGACTATAACTAACTACTTTGGTTTTTCCTCTAGGAATCACACAATTAAAACTTTTTTGTAATTGCACCTAAAAGGAACACAGGATAGGAGAACAAAATTACTAAAGCCTAAGAACTCATGACCCTAACCTACCCACTTAAAGCACAAAATAAACCCTTCACCCACCAGCATTTACTTTAATCTAAAATAAACAAACTGAGATTAGAACCCCCAACTATCACATTCAGGGCAAATTCTAGTGATATTCTAGGGAAGGCACTCCTTTTAGTCCCACTTGAAAGGGCAAGCATGCACCATAACCTTCACCTAAGGCATACAATGATATTTCAGATAAGCAAAGAGAGGGTTACTAGCCACAGGACAGGAAACTAGAACCCAAAATTTCACTCCTTATGGACTAATTCTAGAACCCCAACTTTCACATACAATTTTAATCCTATTAAAAAAGTAAGCACACTCATCCTATGACTAAGAGATCCCAAAATCCAACTAAACTCCAAAAAATTTAAAGAAAAAACCCAAATTCCCCATTACTAAAGCCCCAGAATTATGAAATTGATTGAATGATTGTGATGGAAGAAAGCTGGCTGGCATATTGCAGTCCTTTAGAGGCCTAATTTACCACCTCAAATGTGGAATGAATCAATCCTTTACACTTTTTACATCTTGCGAAACAACAAGGTTTCGATTCCCTGTTGAAAGAAAACAAGAGAAATAATCATAAAAAGATTATCAGTCCTCGGTAGTCTCCAAATAAATGGGTACTAGCAAATGACAATTGCGTGATGAAATTGACCTATCCATGATTCTTCCACCATTCCCATTACAACCCCTCTGTTGCAACCCAACAAAATTTCTAAACAACATAATCCAAAAAATAAAACACAACTACAAATTCTATCAACAAAAAAACAAAAAACAGAAATGATCATCATCACAGGATTGGACAGAGAAAAGGAATGAATTGATATTTACCTGTTCAGGTCTGATGAAAACGACATCTCCCAATATAATCACAGCTGCAGAATCATCTAGCATCTTTGCAACATTGACAGCTTGATCCTGATCGGAGCAATGTTCAGCGCAGATCGAAATGAACTCTGAGAGGGGCATGCAGGTTTTCTGGGTTTCCCTCAGTCTAGATTTCACCATTTCCACCTGAGCCACCTTAAGCAGTTTCTTCGCATCCTCAACGCTCACACCTTCCATTCCGTTCGGCTTCTTCTCCCCCTCCGGCGGGCTGATCAGCCCCTCCAACCGGATCCGGCTCCGTGAAATGTCCATCGCCCTGAGCTGCTCCACCAAGTTTCCGGCGATCTGGGGAGAATGTGAATGGACCTCCGGTTGTTGGTACCCGGCACGCTTGTGGAGGAACCTCCTGAAAACGCCGCCGGCATTGTCCCCTGGATCTGGAGCAATACTACTACTGCCACCACGCTCGGCGGTGGCCCTCGAAGAAACGCTGACGGAGGAGGAGGAGATTCGGCAGTTGGTGAGCGTTTGCGACGAGAGCTTGGTGATGTTGAAGAGACGCTGGGCGAGGGTTTTCTTGAACGCCATGGATTCGATTGATCGATGAATGAACTCCGGAGAGAGAGAGAGAGAGAGAGATGAGAGAGAGAGAGAGAGCGAGAGAGAGCAAAACGGAATGTTGAGGAGAATGGAAGGGTGAGTGGAGAGGGTTATATAGGTCTCCAAAACAAATGGAACATGGATAAGGCATGCACATCGGTTACGAGAATTTGAAAATCTCGCGAGAGGATGGGATGACATAGGAACTCGTCAACATTTGAGTTGTTTGGGTTATTCTCGTCTAGAAGGATCTCAAGAGAGGACACGTGGTTGGATGAGAGTTCAAGAGTGGGCTAGATTGTAGCGTGGGATGATGAGATAATGAGGAATAATTTATCATGAGAAAATGATTAGGGGATGATTGTTTTGATTTGATGACTAGGTTGTGACCGGGACGGGTTAATACCCAAAGAAAGAGAAGACAGAGGTTCAATCTAATCTTAATCTAATTAGAAGAATTAATGAAATTTAAAATTAGATTTAGGCTCATTTTTAGTGAGTTAAAAATGGCAAAACATTACTCAATATAGCGATAAAATGGGAGGTGGCGGCCTCTGGTTGCTGCGTACACGCACGCGACATATGCTTTTAACAGAAGACTAGGTTTGGATTTCGTTGCTTCAAACACACGCGGTTTTTTGTTTTCGCATTTTTATTCAATGCCAGCTTTCTAAGGATTTCATTGGAGTGTATTTTTGGAATGAGTTGAATTATTTTGCAGTACTTTAGTTTTATCTTTTACCGAAATTATGGTCAAACTTTACTTAATAAGACTTTCCATTTAAGGCAAGTAAAATGTCTGCCAGATATATGGATTTTAATAATTTAACCCACATTACAGATAGGTTCACAATGGGTCAAATTGAAAAGTATGAATATACTTAAAAAAAAATACTATGAATATGAAAATTTTAATCATATTATAGTTTAATGTGTGGTAATTAAAATGTTATACATAACATAAAAATATAATGTCTGGTAATTAGATTTAAAGTCAGGTTCATTCTCAATCTGGTGCATTCTGAACCTGAACTGCAATGTGGATTAAATTGTGTTTAGAACCTGAACTACAATGTGGGTTACATTAGTAGAATATACATATCTTTTTTTTTTGAAATTAGAATATACATATCTGAATTGGGAGACACATTAGATAGACTTGTATGGATATCTCAATTACTATGTACTCACGGTGTTTTTACACATTTATTCAATTATAATTCATCAATTTATTATATAATAATTAAATTTAAATTTAAAAATATTTAAAATGACCGGAGATATGTGTATGACTCTTTACACCGCTAGTCTACACATATAAATTAAATTTTACCAATAAAACACTAGATATGATATATACATGCATACAAAAATGCTTTTTACTTGGACCTTAGCATTCGAATTCAACGTTGGTGTCCTTTAAATTTATGTAGGGTTTTGGTTGGGAGATATCTGAGGGTTGTTGCAACGGGTCTAGATGTGGTTTGAAAGTATGATGACGATGCCATCAGCTGCTGGTTGTTGTTTGTTCATTCCACTACAACATTTTGGATCTACAGCAACGCCCGGAAAGCGTTTCCTAATCCCAAAAAAGCGTTGCCTTTGGTTTTGGAAACGCTTCTGCAAGTGTGGTCGTCTGAGGAACCAAAGCTACGTGTTTCAGAAACGTTCTCTAATGTAATCTATGACAACGCTTTTCCGTCCGTAGCAAGGAGAGGTGTTGTCGTAGACCCAAAATGTTGTAGTGTGCGGTCTCATTGTCTTATCTAGTTTTGATTACTTCTCAAGTTTTACTTCTTTATTTGTTGATTTTATGTTGTTTGGCCTCTTAATATGCATGACTGAGTTGAGTCTTATTTTTGGCATGTTTCATGCAACTTGATAGGATCGTGTTTCGGTTCAACCTGTTGTTTTTTCAATTTGAAATGAAGACATCTATTAGTGGTGATGACAATAGGGGTTGTTTGTTTGACATTAGACCATATACAATGGTTAAACAAAAAATGTTTTATTTACCCTTTTCCTACCCCACTTTTTTATTTCACATTTTTATTTAATTTTATATTTTTGTTTTTATAATTACATAAAATTACAATTATCGATTTAAATTAAATTAAAACAATAAACACTTAACTTATTGGTGGGATTTTGTGGACGTTGGTAAGAAATTTGATTTGGATCTTCATAGTTGTTGTGATTTTGGTTGTAAAATGGGTTGTTTGAAGAATTCTGGGTGTTGAAATGATGATTGTTGGGATCCATTTCAAAACAAATGCTAATAGATAGATAAATAAGATGGTTAGAAAGATAATAAGAGGGTGAAAAACTTGGTTTATTTTCTGTGTCCAAATCAAACGAACCAAATCTCTATTTATAGAGAAGAAAAAAATCATGAATTTTGGTATAATTTTTTTTTTCAGAAAATATTTTTTTTGATGAAATAATTGAGTTCAAAAGATAAGGGTAAAAGACATCTGGAGCCACGAATCAGAAGCTGACACATGGTAAAGAAAAAAAAGGCTTTCTCTTTCCTGCAGACAAGGCGCGTAACAAGGCGCGTCACGCGCCTTGTCTGCGCGTGTGATGCACGCGCCAGCGGTGGCCACTGGCCTCGCGCCACGTGGCACACCGCAGACACTTAAATTTTGTTGAAAACGTTCAACAATTTTCTTCTCTCTCATCCCTTTCAACACACTTCAACAACCACTAAAACCACTCAACAAAATTCAACAATTTTCAACACTCAATTAAACCATCCATTGTATATGGTCTTATAACACACTTTTATGCTTGTGGGGTTTGTGGTTGAGGTTTTTGTAGGTTTTTTAATTTAGTGGTTGGATATTGCCGGCAAGCTTTGTTAGCATAATCACTGTAGTTAGACCATATACAATGGTTAAACAAAAAATGTTTTGTTTAACCCTTTTCTACCCCACTTTTTCTCTTTCCAACACTCCACATCATCTTCTCTCTCCAATTCAACAAACTTTCAACAATTACCCACTCCAATGGTTTTGTTTAACTCTCAACACCCTACCCCACCACTTTTTTATTTCACATTTTTATTTAATTTTATATTTTTGTTTTTATAATTACATAAAATTACAATTATCGATTTAAATTAAATTAAAATAATAAACACTTAACAATTTGTTTTTTTTTAAATATAGACTATAATTTTTTTTTTCTTAACTTAAAATGCAAGACAACAAACTAAGCATACAAGAAATTATTTTATTTTCTTAAAATAAAATGCAAGACAACAAACTAAACACACAATATCTTAAAATGCAAGACAAGGAAAAACTAAGCACACAACACACAAATAACGTAAATAGTACGATACAAATCATCTTCAATCCTGAGACATTCCAAACTTTGCCCAGATGTGCTTCACTAGATCTGCTTGCAGTTCATGATGAACATTTGAATCACGCAACTCGGATCTAGCACGCACATGATTTGCAAAAGCGGGTAAAACCTCGGTCGAGTATGGTTGTTGTGTACTAGATCCACCTTCCCCAGATTGCTCAAAATCGGTCCAACGTTGAGCATATGAATCTCGTTCACTCTTTGTCCACCACCGCGTCGGCATCTTCTCTAATTTTCTTTTTACTCTTTTTTTTAGCTGCCTCCCTACCCATTGGACGAGGAATTGATCCTATAGAGTTTGAGCCACTTGCATCACTGTCGTGTGATCTCTTAGATCCACTACTTCTCGAGCCACTATTTCCTCCTACCTGACTACAAAAACGTGGTTGATCACGGAGAACGCGCCATTCTTCCATCAAAGTAAATTGACCAATCTTCCCACTTGCGTATAATTCCTGCGCTTTTGCGATAACATCATCCTCCGACCAACCGCTTCGGTTCTCACACTTAGCGCTATCATAAGCGCCAATCCATTTACCCAGTCTTGTGTTCATATAATTCCAACGGTTTCGGCAGGCAACCCAATCGCGCGGAGGATCGAATGAGCAATGCTCATTACAATACTCAGCAATATCTCTCCAAAATGTTTCTCTTTTCTGGTTTCTTCCGACAACACTGTTTGTTCCACAATTAATCCACCCACTAATTAGCACTAGATTTTGTGCAGTGTTCCATGCGGGTAAATGAGCTTTTTTGCTCGTATGAGTGATTTCATTGACTTCATTATCAGCTGACCCGCCACCAAGATTGACTTGTGTTGAAAATTCCGGAAATTCCGGTACATCAACACTCGGAAAATTTTCAGGAACCACCGGCATATAACCACTAGACTGAGGTGTTTGAGATGAATATCTCACAGATCCATAAGATGGATGAGAGTTTGGAACAATTGATGACTGGTTAAAATTTTGTATGTTTTGAGGAGGTTGGTACGAATATTGATTCGGATATGGATAATAGTTTGGATTTCGAGGACGTTGGTTGGAGATTTGATGTGGGACTTGATAATAGTTTGGATTTTGAGGACGTTGGTTGAACAATTGATGTGGGACTTGATAACTGGTGGGATTTTGAGGACGTTGGTAAGAAATTTGATTTGGATCTTCATAGTTGTTGTAGTTTTGGTTGTAAAATGGGTTGTTTGAAGAATTCTGGGTGTTGAAATGGGGATTGTTGGGATCCATTTCAATACAAATGATATTAGATAGATAAATAAGATGGTGAGAGAGATAATAAAAGAGTGAAAAAACTTGGTTTTTTTTTTTCTGTGTCCAAATCAAACGAACCAAGTCTCTATTTATAGAGAAAAAAAAATCATGAATTTTGGTATAATTTTTTTTTTCAGAAAATATTTTTTTTGATGAAATAATTGAGTTCAAAAGATAAGGAAAAACGAAATCCGGACTGACCAACCAGAGGCAGCCACGTGGCAGGGGCTGCAAAATTTTTTCTCTCTCCCCTGCAGAGCGTGCATGACACGCGCCTGCGGTGGCCACTGGCCTCGCGCCACGTGGCACACCGCAGGCTCTTTAAACATGTTTAACATTTTCAACAAATTCACCCTCTCTCTCCCCTTTCAACCAACTTCAACAAACCATTAAACCTATTAAACACAATTCAACATAATTCAACAACACTTTCAACCATCCATTGTGGATGGTCTTATATTGAGGGAAGTGTTCTGTCACCTTTCTATATGTTTAATATTTTTTGTTACATTCTATATGTTTAATATAATATTTCTTTTATTTTTTTAATATAAATGATAAAAGTAATTTAAAAATAATAAATGATAAATATTTGGTTTGTGTATTGAAATATTTTTAAAATGGTAAAAACTCGATAAAATAAAAAAAATTAGGAGTCAGTATATTAAAACATTTGAAAATTTTTATGAATCTCATTCGGAGCACTCACTAGATGAGCGAAAAACGGGTTGGTGATGTTCGAATTGAGTCTATTGGGCCCGACCCATAATAGTAGTCCTTATTGTGGCTATTCAAGGCATATGCCCATTATTGACAAAAATAAAAGGCATATGCCCAATATCGACAAAAAAAGGCATATGCCCAAAAAAGTAAATGACATATTCTTTTGGTTACAAAAAAGTACTTGAATATAGAAACTACAACCTTACTTCAATCTTGCTTCATAAAATGGAAAACGAGCCTCTCGTACCTCTTCTCCTTGCAGCTTCAGTGCTGTTGTCTAAATCGGACGGTGATTGCTGCCTTGGACGAGGAAGGTATGAAAAACAGAGAACTGAACAATATGGTGTGTTAGATTCACAATCGTTAATGAGATTGTGATCACTTTCTACTATTTATAGAGAGTGACTTACAGCTGTCAATGTAATTAACTAAGTGTTCTAAAACTAGCTCTAACTAATTAAGAAACTAACTACAACTAACTACAAGTGCTTAGTGAAAAATAAAGCTCTGGATAAATATAGTTGCGAGAAGGGGGGAGTGAGAGTGAGAGTGAGGGGTGATGTAGGGAGAGGAAAAGAAAGGGCAATGAAAAGATTAAATTAGGTGGTTTGGGAAGAATATTTTGGGGTGGTAAGACCAATGACCTCGGGTTGCACATGTTACTTCTCTCGAAATGTTATAAGATTGTTATTGAGGCTTTGATCTTGATGATAGGAAATCCACACTGGATTCTCTGTGTTGTTACTCACTCAAGAGCTAAAGAGGAATCTAGAAGCAATGCAGTGCAGTTCTGTTGAGCTTGGATAGTTCAATTCTATTTTCAGTGAGCTGCAACTCCCTATCCTATCACCAATAGTCATATATTGCAATAATCTCAGTGCAGTTTTCAAAGTTCCTAACCTGATCCTCCACTCACGAACCAAACCAGACCAAAACCAGACTTTATTTTGTTTGTGGTAACGTTCAACAGCATGAGTTGAATGTGCACCAGATTCCTTCATTAGAACAATTCACAGATGTTCTCACCAAGGCCTCTCCACTTGCTGCTTTTCAATGATGTACTTGCTGATTCAGGGTCTAGAAGGCTTGTCCATTGCGTTTGAAGGGCAATGTGAGTGAAAATAACTAATAACAATCATTATGAGTGAGTTAAAATTAATTAATTAATCTGGTAGAAGATACCTATTCATTTTAACTAATCACATGTGGTTCAACCCATGTAAAACTCTGAGCTCATGACTTTGTGTAGAGAACAAGTGTAAGCTAATCATAATTTAATTCAATTACTCCCTACATTCTGAAACCATAGCAATAAATTTCACGCTCTAATTCAGTAATTCTCCCTTTTCAAACTCAGCTCAGATACCTTCATAGGTGAACAGCGAGCGACTCTACAATGACAAGGAAACTTTCCCAAAAGAAAATGTGATGTGAACAACCCTACATTAGCTGACACCCCGCCATACCAATTATGTCTCACACCCTGAATTTCACTAACATCAATGAATTGGATATATCTCAGGTGAATGCAATGTGCACAAGTTAATATTTTCATATTTCTTCAAAATCATGCAGTTATAAGCCGGGTGTTTAATAAGTACTTACCTTATAGTAGGAGTACAAGTAGACAGCAGCTAGAGAAATTAATCAATACATAGCTGTTGTCAACCAGAATATTTAATAATCTTTTGTATAACCACTGTCCTTGCTTTCCTTGTCTGACGACTACATTGATCAGCTTGCTCACTCAAAGAATCAATGATATCCGCAAAAGTTTCTATTTTCTTCTTAATCTCATCAATTGCAAACCTTACACCATCCTCATTTGTAAGAGCAAAATCAGCATTTTGCAACATGGATTCCATCTTTATTTCCAATTGCTCGATTCGAACCCGGATGTTTTTCAAGTCCACCAATTGAATGTAAGTACCAACCTGCATTGAATTGATTACTTCTCGTTGGCCCTTCAGAGCTGTCTCATATTTCTTAAAGAGTGAGTTACACCATTTTCCCACTGAGCCTATCGGAACAGCCAACGCACCAGCCAGAGCCGTTATCACAGGTGGTGCAGCAATTGCAGCTGCCACCACTGAGAAAATCAACACAGAGACAAAAGCAGCCACGAAAATGACACTTGACACCCTCTTCAATGTCTTGAGGGATTTCAACTTCTTATCAAGCTTGTGCTTTCTAGATTGCAATTTCTTCAGCATTGATACCTGTTGTGCAAACACTGATTGAAACAAGGAATAAAACTCTTCAGTAAAAGGGTCCCCAGCTTCCTTGAAATCCTTAAGCCCTTGCAATGTCTTTACATAAGTTGACCCTCCAACCTCATTCTGCGCCTCGTCCTCAAAATAAGTCATTGCAGACTTAACAATAACCAGTTTTTCACGCGCTCGTTTCAAGCATTTCTCAAGAGCATTGCAGAACTCCAATGTCTGAAGACTGTTCTCAAAAAAATCATCCACCAAGGAGAATAAATCCCGGTCCTTCTTGTTCCATATATCTTGCTTGCACTCGAGAATGACCTTGACAACTTCCTGGTTCATTTCAAGAAGACTACCAGTGACTTCTCCTAGTGAGTCAATAGATATGGAATGAACCTCAACCCCACTAGCAAGAGAGCTTATCACCCTATTGGTTCGCTCCTGAATGGTAGCGTCGAAGGATTGCAAGTTTGGATCCTCAACACATGCAGCTTCATAATAGCTCAAATCAGCAGCATACAGAGAATGTGTACCCATTTGGATGGGTGTTGGAACCTCAGTGCTAGTAGTCATTTTGCTGGACTGACCCCCCATCACAACCAATTCAATTCTAACAAAAGCACAAAGAATATTAAACCCAAATTCTAAACTAGAAGGTTAAATGCAAACAGAATCAGCTAAGCTTAATCAATAACTGAAGCCTATGTAAATGCAAAGTTTCAAAACTTCAAAGGTATTATGCCCAATTGGATCATTGGCTAGCTTTAGCTAGATCCAGAATCCAAAGGCCAATCCTTCAGTTGAGAAGATACAATAATTAGTAGTTACATATCAAAAGAAATCATAAAAATCCCAAATCAAAGTTTCTATTTATAACAATTCATATGCAAATGGGGCCAGCAGACAAGTTTCTAATACCTGGGTTGCAGCCGAAATGACAGAATTATGTTGGTGTCTATCACTTGAAGAGGAAGAAATTGAGATTGTGGTGAGGCTGAGTGCGGTGGAGAACTGTGAGGGCATTGCGATTTGGCGAACAGAGAATGAAGTCAAAGCAAAGCCAAGGAGGTAGCAAATGAGTGGTGATTTCAGAGTCAACGACCACGTCGACCCATGTTTACTTTACTGTTGTTGTTGTTTTTTTTTTCCTTGTCTATACGTTCTCCGCAGCCGCCACATTTGAATAATTTAATTCCTTTTACATTCTACACTTTTCTATAAAGATAATGATAATAACTATAAATAAATTTGAGCTTAAACCTTAAATGATAATATTTTATAAATAAACGAAAATTATTGATTTAAAAAGTAAGAGTAAGATAAATATTACGTAGATTTCAGTATCACTGCGTTTAACGGGTACAGATAATCTAAATGGTACTTGATGAATTAAAATTTCATAAATTCAGGGTTTAAATCATACTGGTATCTAGATACACAACAAAAAAAGTATCGCCGTGTTTAGAAAGAAAAATAAATAAAGGGAAAAAATAAGAGCAAAAAAAATCTGAAAAGAAAATGCGAATTTTTTGTGTTTGGTTGCGATTAATCGTGCACTTAGAAACATACTAAAAAATGTAGTTGCACAACACTTTAAATCTGTGAAATTAAGTTTCAAATATTTATCTACCAGGCTACCAAATATATGTAAATGATCCCATTAGTTAAATCACGTTTTTTTTGTTGTCAAAAGTCAATTTATAATATATATTTTTGTCAATTAAGTAAAATTATGATATGCGTATTTCATATCTCCATGTACCAATAAAAAAATTCATTTTTTTTGTGTAGATGTCAAATGTCAAATATCTGGTTGGGCTTGCTTATTGCCCTTTTTCATTGGTTGTACACATTGTGGCCTTTGAGGCCCATTATCTTCATAACACATGTTTCAACATTGATAAAAAAAAATATCGACAAAAAAAACATTGATAAAAAAAACCTCGAAATTTTCAAAAGAATATATAACATTCTTAAAGTAAATAAATAAAATGAATCATTATCAAAAATAGCATAAGTACTAGTTGAAGTAATAATTATTTACTATCTCTGATTTATATTAAATATTAATATATTTATGTTTAGTTTGTTTACTATGTCTAGTTTAACATCTATATAACTCATTGGTTGAACTAATGACCTAGTACGTCAACCGAATTGAACAACAATATAAGATCAATAACAATGTTTGATAGTCCAGCCACTGCACCGAATTTCATGGACAGGCCAACGAGTACTTAGTGAACTTAGGCTTAAGTCACAAAATTCACAGTGAGTGAAGATGTCTTATACATTGGGTCGATGTTCCCTTATAAAGACTTACTTCGCCTCTTGGACTCTTAATTTTCTCATAGTTTCGCAAGGGAGGTTACAACCGCCCCCATAACTGGGATGATTATGGTGGTGTTTTAATGCCGAGCGAGGGGAAAATGGTTTGGGCCTCGGTTGGGTTTGGGCTTGCCAAACTTCGAGGTACACAACCCCTCAAGTTCTAAGCGTTCGAGCTTAAAGGACTCTTCCTTTAACAGTGTTCGAGCTTGTAACAGTCGGAGGGTACAACTATAATTTATCAAGTCGTTTCTTATATGTGTCAAATAACTTGCAATTACATAATTATATATAAGTTGGTCGTCATAGACAATCCTAATAGGTAAAAATCCTAATAAGAAGAGATTCTAATAGTTAACATGATTGAAAGTTATCTAGTATTGGACAGTCCAAGGTTTATGACGTCGATCACATGATTTCGAGACATCCGTCATTTGTTTCGCACACTTCCTAATTGTTTTGAAGAACATTCCTGACAATGAAATAGCCAATAAAGACCCGCCAATCTCGTTCGAAGTGGCGCAACGATTAGAAGCGAGCAAGAAAGAGGACAATTGAAACCCTTATTTTAGTCAGTGTTATTAAACTCTGCTCGGACCAGCCAATTCGACGGTCCAACCGTGACCGTGCGCCTAACCGATTCGAGTTGCATATCGGCAATGCAACTGACCAGGTGTGAATCAAAACGACTCGGCCGGTTCAGTCAAAATACCGGTGACTCGACTGGACTGACTAGCCGACTTTGTTTTTATTTTTTGAAAAAACGCCGAAATGACGTCGTTTTGTCCATAAAAAAGGAACCTTGTTCTTGTTGTGCGCAACCTCTCGCAACAAAGATAAAAAGTTTAAAAGAAAAAGATTTAAGGGAAGAGATGAGTGATTAGAGATGAGGGATCCATAAAACTTCAAATTTGCTCCCTCGGACTGGAAACGTTTGCTTGTGATCCGTACAAAAATCAGAAACTATATCTGATTGAGAAGCTGCGCATAAACTATATGGTTATAATTTAGAGTTTCTCCTTATTAGTATATCTGATAGGAAATTGGGTCATTTGCTTCTATTAACATGTATTTAGGCCACAACTTAATTCACTTAAATTGGATCTATGCTCATTAGAGCAAACCAAGAGTTAATTTTATAAAAATTGATTCACCTCTAATTCCTCGTTGTTGGTTTTAGATGAATTATATAATAAGTTTCTAGGTTAATGTCAAATATGTCATTGAATTTGTAAGTGATTTTGATTTTAGTCCATTTAATAAAAAATATCGTTTAGTGACGGTCAAAAACCGCTTATAAAGGTAAAAATGACCACCTCTAAATATTATTTTTTCTTAAAGGGACTAAAATCAAACTCGTTTACAAATTCAAGGACTAATTTGACCTTTCACATATGTTTTGTTTTAACGAAACTTATATACTAAGTTAAAGTTTAAAAGATTATACATATATATTATTTATTGTCTTGGATATTATATACAAATAATTTTTCTAATAGATTAAAGGTTCACTTGTCGCCTAAAAAAAAAAAATGTTCACTTGTCAAATAATGTTTAGTTATATTATGAATTTTAAATTTCTGAGTAGAGACTGAGTTAACCGGTTAAACTATTGACTAATTAGTTGAACCAATGACCTATTGATCCAGTCCTGATCGATTCGATCACCGAATTGAGTTTAATAACGGTAGTTTTAGTTATATAAAACACATTGATCCTACTAGACTGGCTAGAGAGGTTGAATCACCATCTCGCTTTTTCATTAGTCTCATGGTACTCAAACCCCCTTTTCACACTTACTTTTTCCTAGTTTTGTGGCCCTGGTACAAATTTACTCTCTCAGAATTTGGATTCTGTTCATGCAAACCTCTCTACATTTATTTTCATCTAGAACTCACCAGCATTTTGCAAGGTAATGCAAACCATAAGTAGTAGAACATACATAGATAGAATATATGGTATGCAGAACACCCAAAGCAAGTGATAGAGAAAGCAGAGCACTAATGAACTTACCAAACAACTATAGGATATTTATTTTATTACAACTTCACGGCAGATTACACCTTAAACAATTGAAGACTAAAGAAACAGAGCTAAAAAGAAAAATGTATGATGGGTCCCCAGTTCTAGATTATTTGTGTAAATTTCACAAACCCACCAATTTATTATTGGTATTATCGTATTCAAACAAAGAACAGCATCTAGTTTTGCCTGTGAGCAATGTAATTAGCTAAAGCTAACAAAGGAGCAGCCTTTTCCGGATCAAACCCTGCGAGTTGCTTGTGTGCTTCCTTGTTCAATTTTGCAGCAAATTCCTTCGATTTTTCAATCCCTAAAAGTTTAGGGTATGTGACCTTATCAGCCACCAAGTCCTTCCCTGCTGTCTTCCCCAGTTCCTCAGACGATTTGGTCACATCAAGAATGTCATCCACCACCTGAAACAACAACCCAATGCACCTCGCAAACTTCCTCAACCTTTCAACTTCCTCGTCGGAACCACCACCCATGATTGCTCCCAACACAACCGAAGCCTCCAACAGCACCGCGGTTTTGTGCACGTGAATGTATTCAAGCCTCTCTAGTCCCACATCCGACACACCTTCCGAGTCAATATCCACAGTTTGCCCTGCAACTAACCCTTCTCCTCCGACCGATTTTGCTAGCTCAGCAACCGCGCGAACCACCCTTCCCGGCGCCACCTTCGAGCACGTTAAGTGCTCGAAGGCGAAGGCGAGGAGCGCGTCGCCGGCGAGGACTGCGAAGTTCTCGCCGAAGGCCTTGTGGTTGGTGGGCCTCCCTCGCCGGAGATCGTCGTTGTCCATGCAGGGGAGGTCATCGTGGATGAGTGACATGGTATGGATTATCTCCACGGCACAGGCAGCGGGCATGGCGGTTTGCTCATCCCCGCCGACGAGCTCGCAGGCGGCGATGCATAGCACCGGCCGGACGCGCTTGCCGCCGGCGAGGAGGGAGTATCGCATGGCTTGGTGGATCTTCTCTGGCTCCTTCAGGGGAATTGCTGCGTCCAATGCCTTGTTGATTGTGTGGGCCTTTTGGAGCATGTAGGCTTCGAAGTTGAACTTGGGTGTGGATTTGAGTTCTTCGACTGTGAGTATGTCTAAGTTAGTAGCCACTGCAGAGATGACTAGAGGGGAAGAAGAAATAGAAGAAGACGAAGAAATTGATTTTCTTCCCAGTTCATTGGTAATGGAGGGAATTGGAATCCTTCTGAGGCTGTGAAAAATGGAATTGGGAGTTGGGGGATTTCTTCCACCTTGGTTTAACAAACAAGTGGGACTTGGCCATGTACCAAAATTCAGTGAACTCATTGTTGGTCCCTCACTCCCTCGTGTGTGGTTATGTTCTGCTATCACTCTCCCTGTTATGTTATATAGAGTTGGAACTAGTTTGTGGTTGGAAAAGGTTTCATTCATTCACACTTATTTCTGTTTCCAATTGACACAAAACTAATTAACTAAACATGTGCACCTAATTTTGGGGGATGGGAGATAAACTAGAGAGAGAATGGGAGAGAGGGGGGATGCGAAGGGTCTCCGTTCAAACAAGGAGGGAAGCGATCAAATCTGATGCAGAAGGCTGGCAGAGGGTTGTAGGACGAAACAGAAGAAGTATTACGTCGTATTTCTTTTCGAAAATCCCAGACAATTTCGATGCAGCAGCCATGAATGGGGTTTTTAGCAAATATGGATGGGTTAAGGAGGTGGTTATCCCGAACAAAAGAACGAAGTCAGGGCAGCGTTTTGGTTTTGTTAGATTCTGGGACGTCTCTGATCCTAAACATTTTGAAAGAAAGCTGGACAACATCATTATCGGAAGTACGAAGATTAATGCAAACCTGCCAAGGTTTACCAAGGATGAAGAAGGCCAGAAGAAGGTGATTCCACTGCCGCGTATGCCAACCTCTACTGGTAGAACTCAACCAGGCAGGACCTTCAAGGATGCTCTAAAGGGAGGGAATGGAAGTGTCTCCAACCTGGCTGGGTATACTGAAGCACCTAATCCTGGTGAAGAAAAAAGGATCGAGATAGATGACGAGATTGCTCCATGGTTGGAAAATAGTCTGGTGGGGAAGGTAAGGAACGTTGAGATGATGAATGATGTCCACGATCACCTTATTCTAGAAGGGATTAGTTACATCCGGGTGCGCTACATGGGAGATAATTTAGTTTTATTAACGGGGGAGGATGGCGCTGATGTTAATGATATTTGGAACCATGGTAAAGAGTGGCTTGATGAAATATTCGAATCTATTGTTCCGTGGAACCCTGAGATTGCCCTGGATCATAGACTGGTGTGGCTACGTTGTGAAGGCATTCCTTTTCATCTATGGAAATTGAGCTTTTTCAAGGAAATCACTAGGGAGGTGGGAGAAATCTTGGTTGTAGATGGAGATACTCGAGATTTCATCAAATTAGACGCTGCACGGCTATGTGTTCGCACTGCAGATATGGCGCCAATTTTTGTCCATTTTAAGGTGAAAGTCAAGGAGGTAACTTATACCATTCGATTGGTGGAGGAACTTCCTAGCCTGGGAATCTGTAATGGTTGTCGCGATCTCTCTTTAAGCCAGTCGGAAGTTGATAGCGATTCCCTGAGGTGGTTCCACCATGAAGATGACTCTCTCCCTTCTTCTCCAGGTAGTCCGGATGGTGGCCTGGGTGGCGCAGGTGGCGATTCGAATTTGCCGGTCCAGAATGGGGAACTTGGGAAGTCGCAAGATGTAATAGATGAATCATTAATTCTGCCGAATAATGATGAGGTGGACGGGGGTTTCAAGGGGATTAATGATGAGCCAATTATGAGAAATTCTGATTCAGAGAATAATGGAAAAGGTGGGGACGCAAATGATAATGATGGGTCGGTTCCAAGGAATATTGCTGAGAACTTTATTTGTAACGAGGTGCTTATTGAGGAGGTCAACAGTAATAATGCTTCAGTATATAGTTTGGGTGGGACCCAAGGACATAGGTCAAGTTCTCATCTGGTGGTGGGATCCATTGGGCTTGCTTGGCCCTTATCTGGGACTCCGAATGGGCCTGAAATGAACACTGATATTGGGCTGGAAAATCAGGCTTTTTCCTCCTCCTCTAACAGTCTGACTTGCTGCAGCAAAATTGGAAATTCCAATCCCATTGCTAACGAAGAATTAGAGGATGGGGAAATCAATAACAATCAAGATCAGATGCATGTTGTTCCTCCACTCATTCAACCCTCGATTGATGTTGGAGTCTTCTTGGATTGATCTGCACCTGCACCCTCTCTTGAGGAGGTGCGTTTGGTTGGAGATCCTCAGGAGATTTCAGAACACTGTTCAACAGCCATGAATACTGAAGGCCTTGCAGTTGTGGTTGGTAGAGCTCCAATTGGAACTCCCTCGAGATGTTCCTCTGTTCCTACAGGTCAGTTCTCTCCTACTTCTCTCAGAGATAGCAGGTCGTTGGATGATACAGGGGTGGTGAACTGTAATGGTATCTTCTGGCTACGACATAGAGAGAGAGAGAGAGTCAAGGAAACTGTGGGATCTTGCACAGATTTTAGGGGTGAGATTTGGAGGGGACCCAGAAGAAATTATTAGAAAGCTTAAGGCTATGGAGGAAAGGGATGTGATGGGGATTAGAAGTAGGGGGATGGAAAATAAAGGGGGGGTTTTAAATCAGGTGAACCCATGATTTTTCTCACATATAATACAAGAGGGATCGGAGGGAATGTAAAGGTTAGAGCAATCAGGACCTTGATTCAAAGGGAGAAGATTGACTTTGCTTGCCTCCAGGAGACAAAGATGGATGTTGTTTCAGGTTCAGTTTGCCAAGCTTTATGGGGAAATGATGAAATAGATTGGATTCACTCACCAGCAATAAACCATGGAGGTGGGATCCTCTGTGTTTGGCGAAAAGGATGCTTTACAGTTAGGAATGTGATATGCAATCAGAGATGGATTGGCCTAAGAAGTACTTTAGAAGGCAGAGATGAAGAATGCCTTCTGGTGAATGTGTATGCTCCTTGTTCTTGTGATGGGAAACGCCAGCTTTGGGAGGAAATTAAGGGTTGGAAGTTGCTGAACCCTGTTGGTTTGTATTGCATTATGAGGGATTTCAATTCCATTCGTAGTGAAGATGAAAGAAAGGGGATTGGGGTATTTACAAGTCAGAACAGAAGGGATTCCGAGTTGTTTAATGAGTTCATTGAGGATTTGGAGGTAATGGACATACCTTTAACTAGAAAGAAATACACCTGGGTTAGGCCCAATGGTTCCTCAATGAGCAGGCTTGATCGTTGCTTAGTTTCTGTTGATTGGCTTGAAACATGGCCTCATAGTACTCAGCTGGCATTGGATCGTGATGTGTCGGATCACTCTCCCTTGGTTTTAAAACAACTGGATCTGGATTGGGGGCCCAAACCATTTCGAGTCCTTAATTGCTGGCAGTTGGATCCGAGGTTTAGCAAATTTGTGAAGGAGAATTGGAGCAATTTGAATGTGCAAGGTAGAGGGTTGTATGTTTTAAAGGAGAAATTAAAGTTGCTTAAAGGCGACCTAAAAAGGTGGAATTCTACGATATTTGGGGATATCTCCATTAAAAACAAGGAAGTTGTTGATAGAATAAATGAGATTGAACTGAAGGCTGAAACCACTCCGTTGATTGATGCTGAAATTGAGGAAAGGAAAAAACTAACAGGTGAATTCTGGCGCATCTCAAACCTTAATGAATCCCTATTGTCACAGAAATCCAGAGTGTGTTGGCTTAGGGAGGGTGATGAAAACTCCAAGTTCTTCCATGGTATGGTGAAGTGGAGACGGAGAATTAATTCCATAAATGGCTTACAATTAAATGGCCAATGGATTGAGGAGACCGTGGCTGTCAAAGAAGGCATCAAGGAGTTCTTTGAAGGAAAATTTAAGGAAGTAGACGGTGATGATCCAAATTTGGATGGTATCCAATTTAGACAGCTATCTGAGGAGGACAAAGCTTTGCTGGTAGAAGAATTTGATATGGCAGAGATAAAAGCAGCAGTGTGGGATTGTGAGGGTAATAAGAGCCCGGGCCCGGTTGGCTACAATTTTAGCTTTTTAAAGGAGTTTTGGGAGATTGTGAGTCCAGACGTTAAAGTGATGATGGATGACTTCTTCATTAATGAGAGGTGGCCTAGAGGTACAAACAGCTCTTTCATTACTCTTATACCTAAATGTGATGCTCCTCAAGGGTTAAATGACTACATGCCTATCTCTCTAGTTGGCTATCTCTATAAAATTGTAACGAAAATCCTTGCTGCAAGGATGAAGAGGGTCCTACCAAGGTAATTGATGATTCACAGTATGCTTTTCTTGAAGGAAGAGGGATGCTCGATAGTGTTATGATAGCAAATGAGGTGCTTCATGAGGCCAAAAGCCTTGGCTTGCCTTCCATGATTTTTAAGGTAGACTTTGAAAAAGCCTACGACTCAGTCCGCTGGAAATTCCTGGTGTATATGTTGAGAAGGTTAAACTTCGGGGAAAAATGGATCCGGTGGATTATCGGATGCTTGGAGTCGAGCTATGTGTCTGTGCTTGTCAATGGGAGCCCCACAAATGAGTTTAAAATGGAGAAGGGTATCAGGCAAGGAGATCCGCTCGCGCCGTTTCTATTTTTAGTGGTTGCTGAGGGTTTGAATGGGCTTCTTAGGCAAGCTGTCCTATCTCAAAAATTTTTTCCGTGTAAAGTTGGCATAGGTGAGGGTGTTGAAGTAGCTCTCTTACAGTTTGCAGATGATGCTCTGTTCCTGGGCAAGGTTTCTCTAGCAAATATGGTGACTCTTAAGTGTATTCTGCGTTCCTTTGAATTGGTATCAGGTATGAAAATTAATTTCCATAAAAGTAAAATTGCAGGAATTGTTGTTTCCGAGTCCGCTACAAACCAATTTGTTGCTCTAATGAATTGCAAAGTGATGTCCATTCCTTTTATTTACTTGGGCTTACCTGTGGGAGCAAATCCAAGACGCTTGGCAACTTGGGATCCTATTATTCAGAAGCTTCGGGCCCGCTTATCTGCATGGAAAGCTAAACAACTATCCTTTGGGGGCAGAATTTGCTTAATCAAAAGTGTACTTAAGGCTCTCCCTCTGTACTACATATCTTTTTTCAAAATGCCAAAAGGGATAATAAAAAAATGTCAGCAACTCATGATGAGGTTCCTATGGGGAGGGACGGAAGATGTTAGGAAAATTGCTTGGGTTAGTTGGGATCATTGCTGCAAACCAAAATCTAAAGGGGGCCTAGGAGTGAAGGATTTGGAAAGCTTCAACCTTGCGCTACTTGGTAAATGGCGGTGGCGTCTGTTACATGCGAAAGGAAGCCTTTGGTGTAAAGTATTAATGGCTAAATATGGGGATGGCTTATCACGCCACTATTCTGTGTGGTGGAAGGATTTACTTATGTCCTGTGTTGGCTCAAATTATCTCTTCTTATTCTCTGGTTAGTGGAAGCAGAGATAAATGGGTCTGGACAAAGGATGGGAGTGGTAGCTACTCAGTGAGTTCGGCCTATGAAACCATCTTTCAATTTGAAATTGCAGAATCTGGACCTGTGTTTCAGTGGTTATGGAAAGTTTGGGCTCCTTCGAATGCTCGAGCCCTTGGTTGGAGAGTGCTACTTGACCGTGTTCAGACTAGAGTAAACTTAGTCCGCAGGAATATTCCCATACAAAATTCTTCTTGCCCGTGGTGTGAAGCGGCTGATGAAGCCACTATTCACTTGTTTTTTCACTGCAATTTTGCTTGGCAGGTATGGTCTTTAATCTTAAATTGGCTGGGTATTCTGTTTGTGGTTCCAGGTGATCAAATGGACCATTTTGCCTTATTCTCTGGGTGCTGGTCATCGAGTAGAAGACATGGCCTTTCCACCATTTGGTTGGCTGTGGTGTGGCAGCTATGGATTTCACGTAATGCAGCTGTTTTTAGGGACGAGCCAGCAGATTCTATGAAGATTTTTGAAGCTGCAAGGACAAGAGCTTGGGTTTGGATGAGAGCACGAAATAGAGGGTTCATCCACAGTGTTGCAGAATGGCTTAATCAACCATTGGAGTGCCTAGCTGACATTTGATGGATCTGTTTTCTTAGCGGAATGGCATGTCATTCTCTCCCTTGCATTCTTTGGGTTGGAAATTCACTCCTGACTTGTAGGCTCGTGCTTTTTGTCAACTAATGGAGGGTGGTGTGTTGCCAATTGCATGGAATGGAATTTGCACACTTGCTGTTTGGATTGCTGTTAGTTGTTAGGATTACATACTCAAGTTGGGCTCTTTTGTACTGTTTCTGTTTCTGTGTATAACCCTTCTTGGTAGCTTCCTTTAGATTGCAGATCTCATGCACTCTTTTTCCTTCACCAGGTTTTCCCAAGGGGTTTTTCCTGGTAAGGTTTTAATGAGGCATGTCTTCTGCTATCTGCTTCCAAGAAGGAGGTGGGTGGTGGGTTCTTTTATTTTGAGGTTCTTGTTACCTTATTGTATATGTATTTTTATCTCTTTCCTCCTTGTATTGGGTTGAAGTACCCCTTGTACTTCTCTTCAATATATCTCTTATTGCCTATAAAAAAAAATTGCCAAAAATTACTCGCACGAATGCAAACAATAAACAATAATTGTGATTGGTTCAAAATGTTTATATATTGCTTGTGTTGGCATTACATTTACACGCACCTAAGCTAAATAAGAGAAAAAATGAGAAAAATAAGTGATATGACATGAAATTCAAAGATAAATAAAAAGAAAATGTGTGGAAATGAATTTTGAAAGAAAGTGAAATATGATGAACCATTACTCATGCTACGAATAAAATTTTGTTCACACATAACATATTTTCACCATTGAGATATAAGAAAGGTAAAGAGAGAAATGTGAACTTTATTATATATTTTTTAAAAGTTTTCATTTTAATGGTAAATTTAATTTCTATGCACGAACGGTATAGAACTTTTACAATGTCAACCAATTATATTTCAAAGATATCATACGTTAACATCAATGGACGAATTTTCTTCCCATGTTGTTCAATGTAATAAAATAATGAAAAAACCTATGTGATATGAAAAGGAAAAATAATTAAGAAGAGAAAACTACTAAAAAATAAGATGAAGAGAAAAACCCGTTCACATATTAATTTATATCTTATTATTGGTTGACTTAAATAATAAAAAATATTAAACTTCATTTTAATTTGTTTAAGTGTTGAATTGCAAATATTTCAAAAAAAAAAGAATTAAAATTAAAAATTAAACAACCGCTACAAGCTATGAAATCTTCGGATTTTGGGATTACCTCCTTCTAGTATTATTGTGTTTCTTTGTTGTGATGTTTTAGCTTAGTTTTCTCCTTGCATTCTTTTTCCACATGTAAAAATAATTTTTTTAAAATGTTTTATTAGCTAGGGTTTTCCAAATTTTTATATTCTAAAATAAATAAATTTATTATTTAATTTAAAAATAGTATGATGGCCTAAAGAACCAGGAGACATGAGTTAGGGTGTTAAGGTCTAGAGATCAAACCCTGGATGTGCAATTTATCTTTCCTGTGTACTAAAAAAAAGATACATTTAATTTTTTACTTGTTTAAAAAATTAAATACTTTTTCTCACAAGTGTAACATTTTTTTCCCTTTTTTTTTAGTAATTAATCACATCAGAGTTTTTTTTTTCTTGAAAGTCACATCAGATCGAGTATTTTAAAAGAAAAACAATGGATATTAGAAAAGTAGGGCCAAGAACAAGCACCAATTAGAGTAGATGACAAGAAAAAGAATTTGGAACTCATCAAGTTTGCAGGAAGGGGAATCTGTTGGGTTATTGATTCTCCTCTCTGAGTATTTTGTCGTTAAACCAATAAAAAACACCGTGAACCAGCTTAATCTTCGCATTTCCGTAGGTCCTTTGTTTTGGGGTGTTAAGGACAAGGTAATTGATAAGGAAATCTAGAACAAGAGTCTCCCCTTCTAATTTAGATATTAACGTATTAGTTGTAATGTATATTATAAAATTCAAACAATGAGATTTAAAACTCCATATGTGTTAATTTTCACATTATCATCATGTCATGCGAAGATTTGAGTTCCAAATTCTATTTTATTGAAATCTTGACTCTTAATAGGTATAAAGGGGAGAAAATTAAAATTGTGCGGGAAATAATACTTACCGTCAGATATCATTAAAAATGTAATTAAAGGTCTCAGATCTTTCACATGACATGATCACGTGAGATTAACACATGAGAAGAACCAAGTTTTCCATCTGTGTTAACACTTGAACCCCATCTCAAACTCTAATTTTTGTTAATACTTAATACATTGAGATACGTGATAATTGAGACAGTAATTCCTCTTAAAAATGTTTTATGCTATAGTATTATAAATGAAAAAAAAATTGATTATGAGAACTAAGCCCCACTGTGATAGTTGATATGGATGTTCTTGACTCAACCATGGTCATGAATGATATATGTCTTAAAAGGTAAATATAACATGAGGGATCAAGTTCTTTTTTAAGGTAAATATTTAATTCAAAAATCAAACTAGCTGAGAGGTCAAAACGTTAGAATGAACAAAAGGTAAAAGGCACGAGGAACTCCCTTCAACCCACACCGAATTGTCATAGGTAAATGCATTCTTGACAAGATAATCAGTCACACAGTTACCGAATCTACAAACAAATAAAATATCAACACGATCAAAAGAAAGAGAAATAGAACAATAATCTTAACATATAAATCTAAGTAAGATCATGAGCCTCTAGAGAGACGTGTCCACCACTGAAAGAGCTGCAAATCTCTCAAACACATAATTTTGGAACCAAAATCAATCGCTAACAGCATAGCCCACCTAAGGTCAAGAGCTATACAAGATCCGATGACTGAACTTGGATGCGGAATGAAGTAGCTGAGGCCAAGACCAGATCACGGGCTACCATGCCAACATCAGCCACACAAGAGTCACGAACTAGAACATCAAATGTTCATTTTAACTCAACCCGGAGAAGGATGCTACCAAGCCACCTCCTGCTCCGTTAAGGGGCTAGCTAGAAGAAGGTGGGCCAAAGCGTTGCAAATAATGAAAAGCAGTAACCCGTGCCGGAACTTGCACAACAAAAAAGGTATCTCCAAAACAAACCTAACGATGACGCAAACTACATCACTGCGAAAATTAACGAGGGAGTCATCTATCTTTCCAAACTAACATTTAAACCATTTAATTTGTGCTTATTAAAAAAAAACATTTGATTTGTTTTAATCTGAAAATCCTTATCAATTGTGAATACATATCACGTGGTCCTCTTTTCAACTTATTTCCCGCACCGTTTCGCATCTGAAAATCTTTCTTGTAATGCTTGAGAAATTTCGTACACTTCGAGGACATATTTACAATTACTTTCTTCAATATTCGTCCCTTTATCTTAGACATCTTCTTCACGAGTTTGTTTTCCTTTGATTTGGATTTTCTTTTTTGTTTGTTTTAGGACATGAACCGGTGCAAATAGAAAGGAAGGGTGAACAGAACCAAGAGAAAGGGTTCATAATATTGAATCGCTGAAATCAATTTATTCATCTTATGATATCTTTTTTTTTTTTGAAATTATCTTATGATATATTTACACTGTAGCAGAAAGTATATATAAGGACCGCAGCTAACTATAAATTCCTAATAGTTTTTTTTATATATATATTGGAAAAATAAATTACACACCAATAATTGATCCATTGTTTTTTCCATATTCAACCCATAAATTCCTAATAGTTTGAAGATTGTTCTTCATATTTTCATGATACACATATCATTTAAATAACTTACTACCACATAGATCTCAAATCACTTATGTACGTGAGCTTTTTGAATTAGATAAAATTAAATTTAATATCTTGTAATTCAAATTATTTATTAATTCTTATATGGTATAAAAATATCAATGAGTCACCGTCTCTCTCTTTTTTTGTATCACTACGTACAACTTAACTCACAGTCGAGAACCTCTTTCGCAGCGACAAAACTCATTTGCAGCGATTAAGATTTGTCGGAAAATAATATTAATGTGCCAAAGTTGTGAATCAAAAACATTGTTATTCCATCACTTCCAAATAAACACACCAAAAAGAGAGTTATCTCTATGTTGAAACTGCGCAACAAACCAATCATGTAAAAAGAATTGATTAGGAAGAGACGTTAATTGCACAAAAAATGATCAATGGTCTTTAGTGGGAGCATTACAAAGAACACAACAAGCAAACATGCTAAGCTTGCACTAGAATCTCTTATGGTTTGTGGGCCTCCCTATTCTCAATTAGTCACATGAAAAATTAGACTTTCTCCAGAGCATGCACCTTTAAAATCAGATGCCAAAAACATTAACTAAGATGACCATCTTCAGTAAGAAAATTATAAGCAGACTATAGCAACCATCATTATTTCAATGCGATAATAATTGACATTCGCCATTTAGAACCACAAGAACCTAAATACTCTGGATCCCACCGCGGACATCACGAGGTAAAAACGTACGAAGAACAACGAAATTCCACCACCGTTATGTCAAAGATCAACTACTTTAAAATTAGTATCAGAAATATGCACATAAGAAATACGATCACATAGCCTATCAACACCCAGCAATCTTTATACTAGAGCGACAAACTACCATCATCCAACTGCAGCGCAAAACTAGTCCCAATAACATCCTTGACCTTGGTAATACCCTTCCAAATATACAGATCACTTGTTTGATAACAACCCATAATAATAAAATTCGTTCCCAATTTTCTTTTTTGAGTAAATACCTTCACCCACAATTTATCCTGCTCATGAATAAGACTATGCTCAAGTTTTCCCAACAAAACCTCATTATTCATTCGCGCACTTCGGATTCCAAGGCATAGTCTCAGGCTGTGTAATATCACTCCAAGCCTAGATTCCAACTTTAACTACTACCCTCTTTTGCCTGTATACAATTTTGAACGATTTTATCAACATGATCACATACTGATTTTGGAAACTAGAGAATCCGCATACAATAATCAGAAAGTAAAGACAAATCAGACTTAGTAAGACAAACACTCATGCTTTATTCAGTAACTTATTATTACGATGCCAATCTATCACTAAGCTTATTGATTATTAGAGCAAAATTATCCGTTGTGACGCGCCCCTTAAGAATAATTAACCCAATGTATTTTTAAGATTACTCGCACTACTAATGGCAGAATTACCTAATGCCATCCCTAAACCTGGACCTGGACCTGGACCTGGACCTGGACCTCAGTTATTTTTCATCAGTATCTCAAATTTGATTTCCCCAATAATTATCCATTAGCTTTCCTTAAAAAAGTTAAGTAGATAGAAAAGCCTGCAATTATTGAATGAAATAAACAAAAAATCAATGCCCAAATTTAGAACAAAAAAAATAATAATTCAGCGTGTAGAAAAAGCTACTACATATTTCGAAGCCCTTTTGGTTTTGTGGGCGAAAAAGAAAATAGAACTAAAAAGATTAGCACTCGGTATTTGCAGAGCGCAGTGCGAAAACCCCCAAAACTCTACGCGCTCTCTTCTCAACCAGGTTCATTCCCTTCTTCTCTCTCACAAATCTCATTCATCTTCCTTATTATTCTTTCCACTTTCTCTATTTCATTGTTCCTTTTGCTTCAGATTTCTCGATCCGTTTCGTGTTTCATATTCTAGGGTTTCTCTCTTGCTTCTGATTTTTTTTTTGAATAACTTCACCTTAATTGCTAATTTAATCATATGCTCGGTCGTAAGAACATGATTAGGGTTTGGATTTACTAATTTGCTATTAGATCGCGTTGCCTTTTGTTGATTAGTAAGAGCTGAGTGTTTTGCTATTCGAATTTCTGAGGATTATTGGGTTTATTGTGTATGATTCTTATATTCTTATGTGATTTTTGTAGGAACATGATCAAACTTTTCAAAGTTAAGGAAAAGCAGAGAGAACAGGCTGAAAATGCAAGTGGTGGACCACCTGTTAAGAAGCAAAGTGCTGGCGAGTTGCGTCTTCATAAAGGTTTCCTTCTTACTGAAACTTTTTTGTATGTTTTTTCATGCTGAATTTGTATGCAATTCGTAAAGGTGTGGTGCTAATATGTTTGCTTGATCAGTCGTCCGAGCGAGGCTCTGAACCGGATTAAAAAACGTATTAAAGGTGCTTGTATACCTTGTAGTTGCTAGAGCAGTAGTTTGCAGGGCTTGGCTCCATCTAGATGGAGAGGGCGGGCGGGGATAAGGTTGAAAGCCAGGGAAAGATAACATGAATATCTTAATTGTTATGTTTGATTCCGGAAGATACGGTTTTATGGTTTACCTTTTAGATTACTATAGATTCTTAGTTATTATAGAATGAAAAATTAAAAAGGAAAAGCATGATCTACCGAAGCTATAACCGGAAGTCATTTATTTTAGTTTCTGGTCTCAAAAGAACTGTAGCTAAGTTTGGTAGGGCATGGGCACGGCAGCACACTTTTCATTTTGTAATGGGACAAAGCTTAGAAGCAGCTCCATGTCTCCTGTGGGTACTGTTAGCCATAGTAGTCAATCACGGAAAATCGCGCCGCTATAGCGTCGTCGTGTCGTGGCCGTCCCCGCGATTCTGAAACTTTCTGCGGCGCGATTCGCGGCCAAAATCTCAGAGAATCTCAGCAGATCGCGGCGCTAGAGAAAGAAGATAAGTGGAACTTGATGAAAAACCCAAATTGCCCTCGAAATTTAAAACTAGGTTAAACTTTGAGGGTACTTTTGGCATTTCGCTTTGGAATAAGTGAAACGTGCGTTTCATCTTGCTTCACATCTTCATCTTGCGTCTGAGTCGACCAGAACCCATGGTCACCATGCAACCTTCTTCAGCCACCGTTTACCCCCATGGCCACGGCGTGACCTGCGAAGAGCACCGTCCAGCTTCCGGCGAACCCTTTGCAGCCCCAGGAGTTTTGTTTTCTAAAGTCTCCCGGCCCAGTTTCTGTTTCTTCTATTTATATCTTTTCTGATTCTTATTTATTCCTTTTTCTTTTTACTTTGTTGCTTTTATAGAGTATTCATTCACCCCCTTTTTTTTTCACTCATCAGACATGAATTCTGAATTTGTGATTAATTTGTAGCATTAATTTTTATGATATAAAATATATAGAAATTCAGAATAGCGGCCGTCCCGCTATCCCACTTTTGGGGTCGGCCGCTACGCGCCGCTATCCGGGATTGACTGCTATGCTGTTAGCCTGGCAAAATATAATACATGTGTAGTAACTTCCACATCATTACTGTCAAGTTTATGTTTACATGGTAAACAATTCAATTGCAATGGTTATATGAGCCCCTTGGGCGCAACCTGACGCAACAGTGGAGCAGAGGGTGTTCCGTGTTCGGCCTAGACGCACTATGGAGAGAAGTGCTGCAGCCATGCTGTTCCATAGGTGGTGAACTAGGCTGAGATTGTTCGGGGCTTGGTCGCATAGTGGTGTTGTTGAGAGCTATCAGATATGTGAGTTACTATTGTACAGAACTCAAGTGGAACAAAATTGAAGCAGGTGGTGGTTGTGGCGGCAGAACCACCACGGTGTAGTGAACAGTGGTGCTATGGGGTGTGGTGCGTTGGATGACAAAGCGTGATCATAAGATAGTGAGATACAGTGGAATGGGACCCATGTGCGAACAGCAATGGAAAATTGTAGCGACAGGAGATTTAATTGAGTTAGTGAGCGAGTGAATGACTGATGTGAAAATGATAATCCAAGTGTTGTATTTTGATTTGGTACCAGTACTAACAGGACCTATATAGCTTTTCATAAGTTCTGTCCTTTGTGAATGCTAAGCTGTTTTGCAAGCTTTTATGTGTTTCTGGTTCAGGGAGTGAGTTAGAATTTACATTCTTACCTACTACTATTTGCCAATAATATTTTTTTTTTCTTTGACTATAGTATCAAGTGGGGAAACATTATAGCACATGTGGATGTAACTTGTTTTATTCTTCTTGGTCAAGCCCCAAAAAGAAATGAGGTGGAGAAGAGAAGAGAGTATAAAGCCTTGACTTGATATTTCTGTGGTTAAAACCAGTGTTCTGAATCCCGGATAGTGGCGGGTAGCGACTGATCACAAAAACATTATAGCGGTTTAGTGCATAGCATGATGTTGAGGCTCCTGGGTAGGTCATTGGAAAGACGTTTGAGGTTGGTCGGAGGTTACAGGTTGCTGGATGGCGTGGTAGGCCGTGATGGATGGTTCAGATCTTTTAAAGGTTGAAGATGCATAATGTTAGATAAATATCTACATGCTCTCCTGACTTGCTGTCTTCTATCCTGTAGAGAGTATAAAGTTCACTAGTTCAACTATGATATGACTTGTCAAGCTGTAGTGTTATAGTTGCTGATCTGAGACATTTATTGTTTCAACCTTTGCTTGAGCCTGTAGTTTTTTGCCATTTTATTTTGTTTTACAAGTTTTTGTCTCAGTGGAACTTTTAATCTTTCAGATATAAGTGAGCTGAATCTACCAAAATCCTGTACCATAACATTCCCCAATGGCAAAGATGACCTGATGAACTTTGAAGTTTCAATTCGACCAGATGATGGATTTTACTTGTAAGGAAGCATACATGTTATCTGCATTTTACTTTCAACTTATTGATCTATCTTTACTACTGACTCTTGTTGAAGGCTTGATGTATGTTGGCTTCGTCTTATGTTTATTTATTTGTTTGTTTTGTTTATATTTTTTTAAACACTTAGTAAATTTATAATCTGGTAGGATCTAAAATCTATACCCATACCCCAAAATGAAGAAAAAACTCACTAGTCTCCACTATGGTTTGCTTGTTATTACAGAGGTGGCACATTTTTGTTCACATTCCAAGTGTCTCCCATCTATCCCCATGAAGCACCGAAGGTGAAGTGCAAGACAAAGGTAGGATTGACTTGATTATCTGTTTTACCTCAATTCATGCTCCATTTATGTAGAGAGATCAGGTTTAACTTTAATTTTGGGTATACGTGTTGTTTTCCTATTCTCTTAATGAACTTATTTTATGCAGGTCTACCATCCTAATATTGATTTGGAGGGAAATGTTTGTTTGAACATCTTACGAGAAGACTGGAAGCCTGTCCTTAATATAAACACTGTCATCTATGGCTTGTATCATCTCTTTACGGTATGGTTTTTGATTTTTTGATTTTTCCCTTTTGGTTATCCTTGATTTTTTTTTGAATCTAACCCTCTTATTGTGTGCAGGAACCAAATTCTGAGGATCCTCTGAATCATGAAGCCGCAACTGTGCTGAGAGAGAACCCAAAGTTGTTCGAATCTAATGTGAGGAGGGCAATGGCTGGTGGGTACGTGGGACAAACCTTTTTCCCACGCTGTATGTAAACCTTTGCTTGATAATACCCCTCAAGTCCCCTGTTCAGATATATTATCAATGCTTTGACGGTCCATGGATTGTAAAATTTATTTTAAAAATTGCATCTTACTTTCGTCAGTATGTTATTTTTCTTGGTGGAGCAACAAGGACTAGTTTCCTAGACCACCAAACGCATCGAAAAGCTAAACAAGTTGAATGTTATTGTAACTTCTGTGGTTTATTGAATGTTACTGTTGACATACTATTCCCATGTGGACCATGCAGAAAATGGGTTCATCGATCAATATTTTTATGTTTGGATTTCCGGTAAATTCAATGTCGATCCTACTTGGTAAAAATCTTACTTTGGGAAACTGAATATATTTATTAGTTCCGATCCTACTTAACTTGGTAAACAGAGTATGGTTAGCATGAGGATAAACAATGTTTTTTTGAAGAGAGGCAGGGTGTTTTGAGAGTGAAAAATTGAAGTTCGTGTATTCTTCCGTAGCACTGAGATTGTACTTCAAAGTTTTGTCAACCATTTGAATATCCTGAAGTGTAAATATTACAGTCATACAAGTGTACAACCGATGGAAAACTAAAAATTGTGCCGCAAAACAGTATAGCCATGAGTTCCATTATCTATGATGTGCTACCATTCTTCTGCCAACATTTACAAAATAATATTTCTGATCCGTTCATCAGATTTGTCATCTCAAGAGGACGCAATGGCTCATAACAAGCTTGTTCCTCCTCGTCATGAACCAACTATAAATGTGTGGTTAACCCGGTCTCTTCAAATTTAAAACTAATGAGCCCATTTCATTGTTAGAAGATAGTTTCAAATGTTTCGAGAATGTAGCGGAAGATGATACCACATTTTTAAGATGTAACTTTCTTACTCCAACTAGGAGCATTGGAGACTTTCATGCAATCAGTGTCTCTTACATCATCTCCTCCTCTTTCAGGGCTACAATTCTAGCATTCTCACGGTCCTTCTTAAATAGATAATATAGTGGTGTGTAGCACAAACAGCACAATCCAAATGGAATCACCATCATTGAAAGAAGGCCCTTTGACAAGGCAAGGGCCTCCGGTGAAGATCCTTTGATGGGATCAACAGACTTTGCATTGTATCCAAATATTTTCTCTGAAAGAATCCCAACAAGGGGAGCAGCAACAGAAGAAAATGAGCCTTCAAAAGCACGATCAAATGCGTAAATCATGGTCCGGTGCTTCACCGGGACTACCTCGGCGAACATAGGACCATTTGCAGCCGTTGCATTCCAGCTGATAGTTAGACCCATCAAAAAGAGGGTGACAGAAAAGGTAAGAAAACTACTCACTGACTGGGGGATTACCCTGAGAAGAAACCATGAGAATGGAATACCCATAAATGCACTGAACTGTGCGCACATGATTCGACCAGAATGAGGGTAGACACGTGACAATTGATCAGCTATTGATCCACCAAAGAAGGAACCCATGGCACATCCAATAGCAAAAAGACTGAGGAGGGTTGCTGAAGTATTATTATCAAAACCTGCACGATGTACCAGTTCATCATATCTAGCAAGTACAGGTGTATTCATAAGGTTTGAATATCAATGTAGTGAAGTAGCAATTCAAGAGCTAGAAAAACACAAAATTGCAAAATTGCTTTAGAATATCAATGTACAGAATTTGGATTGATTCTCACCAATTAGTTCAAACCACATTGTGAAGAATACCATGGCTGTCCATGGTAGTGAACCAATAATGCCCTGTAAGACAATTATTTGAAATGTTTTCACTTTGATCACAGCTTTCATGGCTGCCCAAGAGGTCATCCAAATTGATGCTACACTAGCATTGCCTTTGTAGATAGGGTCTTCCCTGGTAACACAGGAAGTTAATTTACCAATAGTTACAAATCAAATAGATATAATGAATTCAGTAATTTGTCAGTTATTATTCATGAGGATGAAAAAATATGACAGTTTGGAGGCACTTAAGAGGTCAAAAAGTACTAAAAGTTGTACCAAATGCTAAATGGGCGGTGTTAGTAATAATGCATGTAAGTATGTAACCCTTCTACAATTGATTCTGAAGACAATCAGTTATGGGATTGAGCTTCTGTGAGTAACTTCTAGGTTTCATAATTGATTATGATTGAAAGAGAAACTGATCCAAACATGCTAATAATATGTAATTACCTATCTGAACTCTGACTAGCATCAACATTGGTGGTAAATCTTTTTTTTGGCTCAACCACATATAGTAAAACAAGGGTTCCAATCAATGCACTCAAAGTTGCCATCAAAATGAAGGCACATCTCCAACCTTGTATACCCCAAAACTGCTGACCAGCCATGACAGTAGCCATAACACCACCTCCTATGCCCCCCAAGGTACCCACAAGGCTTAGTAATCCAAACCCAGTTCCTCTCACTCCATCCATGTAGCTATCAGCAATGAAAGACTGTAGTGCTGGAATCACAATTGCCAAACCAAAGCCATTTATTGCTCTCCAGAATGCAACCTGCATAAAATCGCGGCAAACACCCACAGCAGCTGTAGATAGAGCCCAGCAGAACGTGCCCATAGCGAGAATTGTGGGGCGATCATAGTTAATGACAAGTATACCCGCCAGTGGAGATGATAGTCCCTGAACAAAGTTTCTTATGAATGTGAGGTAACCCAAATCGGACGGTCCGGCATTAAATGCTTCACTGACTTCTTTGTAGACAGATGGAAGAAGATTTTCATCGGCACGCTCCATAATAGCAGCCAGGTTGATAAGAATGAGCGAGAGCGACACGCCAAAAATCTGTTTTGTCCTGTGATAAAGAATTATGGTGAGGCCAACTTAGAAAAGAAGAAGAAGAGATAAGAGCCATGGCTGCAACCATTATTTCAGATTAGGAACTGAAATAAAAGGAACGGAAAGAAGAAGAAAAATTAGAATATCAGACAAAGTTAGGTGAATAATTAAAGATGTAGTCTAGGCCCTCATTTTTCACAAAATCACAGAATTAGAAGTTTATAATGAAATTTCCAAATGCATAAAGAATGATATATGCTATTCTAAGTTGCTATGAATGATGTGTGTTGGTCTAAAATCTAATCATTATATGATACTGGCTGCTCGCTTGTCATTGCCAATGCATCTCTAAGTGATTTTTGAGATAGCAACAAGAGTTTACAAATGAATGTACAAACTATGCATCTTTCACAGACAGAAGTTTATATCCTTGTAACTTGTAAGAACAGATCGCCACTAAATTGGTATTTCTATAATGGTGTTTCTATCTCAAAGCCTGATTTTAATTCAGTGCGCTGTATTTCCCGTGAAGAAACATTAGTCAAGGAAAACTAATCCAAAAATTGAATGTTGCAGATTTATTAGAAACTTCACTCCAGACAATGTTAGATTTGCAGCAAATTTTGTATAGTGCGACCTTAAGTGTAGCTGGATAAAAACTTCTAATTAAAGTAACAACTCAAACGGTGAGAGCCTCAATAGTAGGCTTGCTTGATCAATCCCCCTAACAGAGTAGATCTATATACTGGCGCTTATTGAGACTTCAATTTCATGCCTTTTAAGTTTCGGGCATATTTGGTTCATGAGGCAATAGGTCTGCAGATGATTTCATATAATGCATGGAAGGAGGAAAAAATGAATAGATATTTAAAATCCATCTGGGAAATTCTCTTAGTCTAAAATGTAAGTATCTAGCACTAGAATATAGGATATGCACCATAATCCATGAAGAGTTCAAATTATATAACAGAACTACATCCATCTGATTTAAAAACATGAACTGTGAATATAGAACTAGGTTTCAGCAGAAGTTCAAACGTAAAAAAGGGACAAATTTAGGCACACAAATTTATAGAGGAAGGGATGTAGTTACTCCAAATCAATAGAAGATTCATAAGTGAGAAAAAAAAAATACACAAGTCGGAGTTATTAGAATTTCTAAGGCACATAAATAGAAACATAAACACCATCATGTTAATATCCTGAACAAGAACCAAGCTTAGAAAGCCCTATGACCCAACCCATTAGTTACAAAACAGAGTTTCAATATTTTTGGTCATTAGTTTGAATTCATTATCATCAAGTATCTTCATAAACCTATCAATCCAACACCGGGGGGGAAATAATCAATCTCATTCAATGTACAGCAGTTGCTATAACAACAAAGTCAAGTACAAGTTGAGTAAAACGATGCTTTACATTCTCAGTTACGCTTCTGGTATAGAAACAACTACATGTACAGAAAGAGAGAAGAAAAAGCACTCACTTCATGGCTTCTGGTGTGATTTGAGGATCGGCTGAGTCGCATGTCCGAGAGAGCAAGTTTCAGACAAAGGCCAACGTTGGTGGCGGATGGATCTGACGCAATAAACTATCGACAAAATAAACTGACCAATTGAAAATTCCGATGTAACGTTTTGTTTTGTTTGGTACTTAGTGCATGTTTTGATATCTCTTAATTGATTTCTTTCTTAATTTGAAGAAATATAATTACTGATCAAATAACATATACTCGTGCTGAATCTACATAGCAAAATCATAGGGTCAAAGTGGATTTGATGATGATTCGATGGGATTCATTTTCAATCTCATCTCATGTTTGGATATTTGTACAATTGCCTAGTAAACGTGGAACGTGTTACCTGTGTTAGCGTCTGCTCTCTTCAAGTTTTAATTTCAGGTTTGAATTCTTCCAATTTTGTTCACTTCATTGTCATTATTGTTAGAGTTTAATTTTGATGCACCGACGGTGTAAAGTTTTTTTACACCGTCAACCAATCAGATTTTAAGGATGTGACATGTCAATTAAATAAATTAAATGAAAAAAGAGATTTTCTCACATCCTTGAAATCTGATTGGTTGACGGTGTATCGGTGCATCAAACTTTTTCTCTTATTGTTATCATTGTCTTCGTGCGATCAATGAGCAGGGACCATACAATTAGGCAATCTGGAGTTAGACTAGTCAATTATTCATTAAGTTAGATGAAGATTCAAGACTTCCTTTTTTACAACAACAGAAATTTATGTAGTTAAAAAGGGTAAAGTTTAAGAACTCTATTCAACTTAAGGTAATAATCGATTTTGAATTCTCAATCTTGGATCTCATGAAATGAAATCATCTATTTCTTTTTCCATGAAAGTTTTTAAATATATAAAACAATGGCTCCAAAAGTATGTAACGACTACTTTGGCAGTTGAAAAGACAAGCTACGCGTAGCATAGGGTTGGGACTAGTTGTTAATGTTGCAGGCAAAACCACATGGTTAGTCGTTGGCACGACAAATTAGAAGAGCTGAACAATAATAATCACGCATATAGACGAGATTTGTGGACAGAGACAAAAGTCTAAGCAAAGATAAAAAGATATTTTGAAGCTTCTAAAGTTTTGTCACGTGCGCCTTAAGCATCAGCTTTGTTCCTTAATAATAGAAATGATGGTTTTCCACTATGAACCAACTGATATAAGGAACATCGAGCGAAATAGTCTCCGGATTGACTAAGACTATGCAGACACTAGTACCCCACGATCTATGAGTGACTTGTGTGTATAAACAAGGTTTAGTGGTAATGGATCAGATTAACTGTTGTAGTTAGCTGAATTTTTCCTAAAAAAGGGAGTAGGGATGACGCAATTTGTATAAAACAACAATCAAACTATCAATACAACTTACAATTTTTTTCATAATTCCTTTGTTCATTTATTTTATTTCCTTTACTTTTCTAGAGCTATTTACTTATTTTCCAGCCTTTACTTTACATTTTCAGCTTTTACTTTCACCCGTTTAAGTCTTTATTTATCTATTTTTGTTGGTACCTTAGTTTTTCACAACTACCTCGTCTTTAACTTCTCGATGACAATCACTGAGAATTTTTTAGAGTGTCTTATAAACTTGTATTGAAGAATATAGTTTATTCCTCAAGTAATCGCTTGATTAGGGAATATATACGTTAATTTTTCAGCTGATTCACATGGCAGGACCTAAGTAAATCTAGTTTTAGTGTTTTGTCAAAAAAAGTATTGCTATATTTTCTATTCAATTGGGGAAGGAGCTAGCCAGCCCATGGTGTTGGGATGTTTCCACAAAATGGGCTCAACCTTTTTTAGCTTGACCCCTTTTTTTTTGGGTTCAAAGCTTGACCCTTTTTCTTATGACATAAAGCAAATACACTTGATTGACTATAAAAGAGAAAACCGGCCTTTTTTGAAGAAAAATCTCACCAAAAAAATGAAAATTTTGTGAATTAAAGCAAACGAACTAAGCTACGATGATGAGCCAGCCCAATATTGTATTGGTCAAAGAACTTTTACGTCATTTCGGGTCCTAGTATATTAATACATACATTTGAGCTAAAGTAGAATAAATAATTAATTAGAGGTTTTCAAAAAGAAAAGAAAAATAAATAATAATAAAATTGAATAGAAACATCAAACATCTTAATTTCAGAAGGATAAACTTAAAAAATTTAAGTTGTAGGGTTTAATACTTTAATAGATGACATTACACGTGCTGGTGGGTCCCACATGAGCCCTTCCTAATGCACGTGTGCAATTTTTTGTTCATTTTCGTTGGCTTTGTTTATTCATGTACCATAACATTGATCAAAGACATGTGAAGTCCAAATATATTAGTGTGAAGCCCCTTTGATTAATTACCAATGTATACTAGAAATCTAATACATCAATGTGGAGAGTGAACTGGTTATATAACCATCTCCAACCATAACATTTTTTTTTTTGAAACACAACTTCAATATAATTAAGAACCAAACAACATCGAGACCAAAATGTCAGAAAAAACAAAAGAGCTAGTAGTTGGAGGAACTTCCTCAATCCACACTAAATTAGCGAATGAGGAAGCATTCCGCGCTAGAAAATCCGTAACTGAATTACCAGAACGGCGAACAAATAAAAAATGAACAACATCAAAATAACGACAAAAATCAACACTCTCTAATAAGAACAACAAAATAAGATTCCCAATCCGGAGGCTTCTTCCACCATCTCCAACCATAACATTGATCAAAGACATATGAAGTCCAAATAAATAGAATAAAGTCCAATAAGAATTTAATAATATTCAACATTTAATAAATAATTGTTTGTCATATCAGAAAGGAGATTTTTAATTTTTTGAAAATAATAAGTTGTTGGATATGACAAGAATTTTTATTGAACTCTACATGAAATGGTTGGACATTGGCAGATAAATTTTACACAATTAATGCGTTAAAATTAAACTTTTTAAATAAACCAAATAAGTTTTAAAAGATTCAATTTTCAAAACAAATAGGATGACTAGGCACATTATTCTAAAGTAAACACAATTACAGATCATGGGGCGCAAAGCGCCGTCTCTACCCTTGCTTGCCTCCACTTACCTTTTTACTCCTTTCTCGTGTGGTTGTTTCGGGAATAATGATATGGTCTGATTAACTATGAAGAAGCTCTGTCTGAGGCAGTTGGGAAAGCTTGTTGTTGATACTCTGATTGAGAGTCTCAATCAACCTTTGGTGGTATAAATGCCTAGCTTCTTATTGAATCGGTGGTCATGAGGTCGTGTGCCTTATGTGTGAATGAAGTGGCCACGGTGAACGCCAATCCTAGTGTGGATGAGAAGGGAGAGAATGACGAGGCCGTTGAGACCATAATCACTATGGGGTATGAGTGTTTTCTCTTTAAAGATGATCCAGACAAAACTTAAATGAGACAAAGTACAAGCCTAAAATATCATCATGCATGTCCCAATCACAATGCTCAATCCTAAATCATAAGTACTACATAGGCCAAAAATATAAACCCAAATCAAAGAAGGTGCAGATACTAACAATACAATGTAAAATAAAAATCATGTTTTTAGTGATGATTCTTATAAATTCTCTACTGACTAAGGACCATATCCTAGTTCCTCCCTCCATATACAATGTGTAGTAGTTTGTTCATTAAGTTACTTAACTTCATCACTATAGACTAATTATAAAATTATGTATGAAAAATATATTAACACTATAAAACTTCTAATTCATTTATTTTATATACGATTGGTTCACCTATAATAGAGTTTAATAAAAATTTACACAACCCCTTAAACAATTCATAAAAACTTGAATTTATGCATACATCTGGTTATCCCTAGCACTAGTAAAAAATATTACTATATTTGTTCCTAAAAAAGTGATTTTCATTATTATATAGCCCTCTTGTATACGGCTACAGAAAATGATAAACATCTATCCAATAGTATGTAGAGAGAGAGAGAGAGACTTTGGCATGATAGGGCCAAGTCAATGGTATACCAAATTACCAATAAGTGGTTTACATGTTTTATTTCACGTGTGATACACTTCATATATAATTTAATTAAATTTTATTCCAAAATATAATATTAAATAAATAGCATAAATTATATCGATTTCCAGTCCCTCATATTTTTAGGACCATACAAATTAAAAAAGTGCTTTCCAACCGTGCACTTGGTATTCCAATATTAGTTGAAACCCAATTGTCAATAAAATAAAATGAAGATGGTTGCTCTGGGTCCCAATTTGCGGTGGTTCTTTTGTGCATCGCTATCTCCATTTCATCACACACGAAATTGCATGTGAGCTAGCTGCAACTTACTTTGACCAGTCTAATCTGATCTTTCTCTCTCTCTCTCTCTCTATTTCCATTGCCAAGTTTCTTACCAAAATAAAATGACAATGCCAGAACCAGAACAAACAATTATTACAAAATACCCAGACTCGCAAATCAGAAGAAATCTCTGTCAGTTACTACATGTAAAAAATGATTTGATTCCTTCCTTCCATCATCAGCATATATTTTTTCACTGACGCTCGTGTCTGGAACAGTAGCGATCGAGGTCACAGATTCACCTACCAATACCATGCTCTTTTTTTTATATATATTTCTTTAATTTTCGATTTTCGTACCTAGCTAGGTGTTAGTCATGTGGGTCGCCGCAGAATTGGACTGTGGAATCCGTGAGTGATTAAGGTAGCTACAGTGCTGCACTGTTAGAATCTACTAATTGTTAACTAACAGGTCATGTGGCTTCCGTGAAAGGAAGAGTGCGTTTGGTCACTCATGGCATGTTTCCTATTTCACCATCACAGTTGATTTTACACGTCTTGTGTGGCGAGAGAGATTGTTTACTTGCAACAGACGAAATGGATTAACGGATCGAGGATTCGATTAACATATATAAACAGTTAGACATGTTTAGTTATTTATGCTAAATCTAGAAGGTTCAAACCTGATTTTTATGGAGGAAAATAACAGCCTAAAGAGTGACCCCATCTAGGAAATGGACTTTGGGGGCACATAATTAAGCACTCATCTTAAATAGCTGCTCATAATTCCCCCAAGCCATTAAGCCACAATCAAGACTACCATGAAGCCATCATAAATTAGCATATAACCTCAAGACAACTAGCAATCCAAGAGACAACCTTGAACCTTATAAGTACTCTAAACAATGAAGGAAAAATATATGTTCACTCACCACCAGATAGACACTATTATTGAATAAAACCGTAGAATTATAGTCGTTTGCGTAAAAAAATACTTAAGAGTGTTATTTGAATAAAAAGGTGAACATACATGAAATTACAAATGTTCATTTTTATAGTAATTGGACCTCCTCACTCTAGAAACACCATCTATTACATAGTAGGTTGACTAATTAACATGTAGACGACGCTGATCAAGTCACACAATTGGTTGACTTAACATGCAAACAACGCTTTCCTTGATTGAGCGAGTGGCAAGGTGACACCCATATATCTCTTTGACTGTCAACCTTCCTTGACGTGACATGAAACCCAACCTTGCTCCTCTGGGCCTAATAACTCGAGACTCAACCACCTAACCCAAATTCATTACGATCCAAGTATTATCTCTAATGTTGAGTCGGTTAAAGAAAACTTAGTAGAAAGAGAGAGATACATGAGAAAGAGGTAGGGAAGAGATGAGCTCCCTCTCTCATTTGGTTATACGACATAAGGAGTAGGAGAGAGTTTTATGGTGAGTCCACCCACCGATTATGGACCATCGAAGGATAAATGAGTGAAGTGTAAATACTTTCTTTCACTTTCCAAATATAACCATACCACATTTTATCATATAATATAAATATTTATATATCTGTGGGTAAAGATGTCAGCTGAGAAGTGAGAAGTACTACCCTTACCCTTGCAAAAATATCAGCTGTATTATTTGTATGATGAATTTAGTGGGGGTCCATCCCCGTGGTTCTCCAATCCAGAAAAAAAATAAATAGAAGCAATAATTATGAAGAAAGGGAAAACTACGGCAGTGTGAAAAGGGAAAGAGAGAGAAGAGAACCCAAGAATCTCAAAAGGAAGCAACATTTCTTCCTTCCTTCTTCTTCATCTTCACACCACACCACACCACAATCTTCAACACGTGAATTGTGCTCTACATCTTCTTCGCCGGAACGATGGCCGGCGGCGGTGGATCCACGGGGAGGTTACCGACGTGGAAGGAGAGGGAGAACAACAAGCGGAGAGAGAGACGACGGAGAGCGATTGCTGCTAAGATCTTCACTGGCCTTCGAGCTCAAGGGAACTTCAAGCTTCCCAAACACTGCGACAACAACGAGGTCTTGAAAGCTCTCTGTGCTGAAGCTGGTTGGATCGTCGAAGAAGATGGCACTACCTATCGAAAGGTTTGTTTCCCCTTTCCCCTCCGTAACTGCATCTCAGTCTCAGATCTAGATTTCAAACCCTTTCCCTTTTACTCGCTCTCAATTTTGCTTGCTATCTATGTTCTGGATCTGCATCTTACTATTAATTACTTGCTGTAAATTGAAATTGAACCTTTGATTTTCAAATCTCGTATGCTAGCTATCTTGATCTGTAGAACTAGTTCATGATTATACTTCGTAACGCTGTTTAGGTTCTTACATTTGATACTGTATAGTGTATATGTTAATTTTCAATTTCATCGTAATGTCAGATTTCTGAGGCTGATTTGTTGTGCATATAGCATAAATGTTGATCGGAAGAAAGTTTTGATCCTTTACATATTGGTTTTTGTTGAATCCACAACTGTGTTTTGTGTGAATTGATAAATCATGATTTGGCTAATAGCAGTGAGTGATTTTGATACAGGGATGCAGGAGACCCCCAATTGAGATTGGAGGTACACCACCGAATATGAGTGCTTGTTCTTCCATTCAGCCAAGTCCGCAATCCTCGTCGTTCCCTAGTCCTGTTCCGTCGTACCACGCCAGTCCAACCTCGTCGTCTTTCCCTAGTCCCACTCGCATGGATGCGAGCCCCTCTTCCTTTCTCCTCCCGTTTATTCGCAACATAACTTCCATCCCTACGAACCTTCCGCCTCTCAGGATATCTAATAGCGCCCCTGTAACCCCGCCTCTTTCTTCTCCCAGAAGTTCGAAGCGGAAAGCTGATTTTGAACCCTTCTCTAATGGCTCCTTCAATGCCTTCCGGCACCCCCTTTTTGCTACTTCTGCCCCGTCAAGCCCCTCACGCCGGCACCACGTGGCCACTTCCACTATTCCCGAATGCGATGAATCGGATGCTTCCACTGTGGACTCTGGTCGCTGGGTTAGTTTCCAGACAACACCAGCCTCTGCTGCTGCTGCTCCTCCTTCCCCGACATTTAATCTCGTGAAGCCAGCAATTCAGATGATCACTCCCCAAAGTTCCATGGATATGAATGAAGGCCTGCCATGGGGTTCTGGTGCAGAGATAGGTAGAGGATCAGATTTTGACTTTGAGAATGGCAGGGTGAAGCCGTGGGAGGGTGAGAGAATCCATGAAGTAGGAATGGAAGAGTTGGAGCTTACTTTAGGGTGTGGAAAAGCCTAATGGCTAATGCTAAGACCCACTTACCTCTGTATGTCTATACCTCACTGCAAAATCAATTATTCAACTGCAATCTTTCGACTAAAGGTGCCTGGTTTCCTTGGTGAGCTCGTGGATTGCTCGGTTCTGCTTCTTCTCCCTTCGTCAGGGATGTTGGTTTGTTATGCTATATTTTCTTTATGTGTACAGTTCTTTTTATATAGCAGTGGCTAGTGCTTACATTATTATGAAATTGACTTCATTGTAATGCCATGTTTATTGTTGAAGAGTTGCATTTGAAGCAACCTTAAGGAAGTGTTTTCAGACTTGAATGTTAACTTACTGACCAGGGGAAACTAGATGATATTTCTTATTCCTCTTTTTGATGATATTTTTTGACAATTTTCTTCCTCTTAATAATTTCTTCCTCTTGTTGATGTGTGTCAATGTTTTTGCTTCAGTGATTCCTTTCATTCTGAGTATCCTCCTAAGAGTGTCTGAAATTGATGTGCTAAGAATATGTGTGTTAATTTGATGCTTTTGCATATGTTTGAGTTGTCTTTGATCTTTTTTCTCCAGTTTTGCTGAAATGAGCACATAAACTACTGCATTAGTGTTTCAATTTTTGCTATGTAAATGGCAGATTGGCAGTAGTATTAAAATCACTTCTTTTCTTTTCTTACCAGTTTGTGTCTTCCTCTTTGTTCCATTAGTACGCATTTTATTTGTGGTTTGTATTTCTTGTCCTCATTTGTCAAATTTTCAAGATTTTAAAACTATGTTTATTTTGACTTGTTTTTTGTTTTTGGAAAATGAAAAATGCTTTAGAAATGTGTTTGCTTTAACAATTTTCAAGAGAAGCGTATGAAATGTTGTAATTTTTTAAAATCATAAAAGTAAAAATAGTTAAAATAATGAAGTAAGATATCATCCCAAAATTGGATGGTATTGTACAACAGCTACAATTGTATGCTAAAATTAAAATCAAACTTATATAAAACTCAATATACATAAAGAAACATGCACTTTTCTGCCATTACAGCTAGTGTCCCGTTGTCTCAGCTGCATTGCTGGCATTTATGCTTCCCAGTTCCCACTGTGACAGCAAACTCACATAGCTTGCGTTCATGCAATATTTCATATTTGTGTGCGTGCGGTGTCATGGAACTCTGTGGAGACTGGAGACGGAGATGGAACGCTGCAGCAAGCTGAGCATGGGGGCTGGGTTAGTGTTTTACAAATTTAATTTTGGTCTGTTTTGGGAAATGTTTTTGAAGATTTTTTTGTTAAAATTCCACCCAACATGCTTTCAGGTGTTTAAGTTTTCAACGAAAATCGAAATAGAAAATGGGTGAATACTAATTAAAAGAAATATTTGTGTTAAATGGAGAGAATTTTCTATTTTGTTTAGAAAATAAATTCAATTGAGAATTTGTCTTATTTGGTAATTAAATAACTTTTTCAATCCAAATAATGAAATAAACCTCCAAGGTCGAGAAGACTAGAACGTACGATTAGTAAATGAGTTTAATAGATATGCGCTGTCTCTTTTTTTGTTTGTTTGAAATGTAGTAATAATATTAGAACGAAATATCAACTAGGCACTGAAGCCCGTACATCATCAAGAACTAACGGCATGAAGAAGTGGGGAATTTCATCGTTCCAAACCGAGTCTTCGAAGTCCCCAGCATGCTTCGCCAAGTGGTCCGCGACCTTATTACCAATTCTACAAATAAAGGAAAACCCAAAAGAAGCAAAACATGAAACCAAGTATGAGAAATAATAACTTTCATTTTAAATTTTAATTATAAAAAAGATATTTTTTATGATGTGGCGCAATTCAATTTGATGATTGTGTAAAATATGTTTACACTGATGGTGCACATCCATTTAATTCTTAATAAATAACTTAATTTCTTAAGCATTCAGTCAATGGTTTAGGAAATAACTTAATTTCTTAAGCATCTAGTAAATGGTTTAAATGCAAATTTTTGGGAGAACTGACCGTCACGATAGGGATACCTTAGTGTAACAAAAAAAAGAGTTTAATTGTTGTGTACTTTCAGTGTAAAAATGTTTTACACATACGTTCAATAACCGAGTGACACGAATTCAAAAACATTTATGTTTCTTTTTATTTTAATTAAATTAAAAGTTTTATTTTCAGATTTGACAAATCATCATTGGATGTATGTGTAAAAAATATTTACAGTGGCGGTGCATTACCATTAAATTTTTATCAAAATGCTATTTAATTTAATCCAATATAAAAATATAAAAAATGTCCCAAACATACAAAAGGCAATGTGGGGGTGGGGGGTAGTTATAGTTGCAAATGATACTATCTTGGATATATTATTTCAGACTTTAATGAAAACAAGTTTTTCAATATTTTCACTCCTAGCTTTATTTTGGGTATTCCGTATTCTTTTCCTTTTTTGGGGGGGGGGGGGGTGCAATGAGTATTTTCGTAATAAAAACTACAGATGTCAAAATACGGTTACAATAGTGTTTTTGTCCAAATATCATTTTTCTTGGTCCAATACAACAGATTTGTTTTTCAAATACAAATAACCCTTTTTTTTGGGTCATATTGATATTTTTGTCATGCTTGTTCTGTTATTTTTCCAGGCTCGTAGCTTACTCGGTTTTAAGCAGCTTCATAAGATCCATGTTATATTGACAAAAAATAATGATCCATGTTACTTATTGACAAAAACACAAAACATCATATTACTTGTCGATCAAAAACAAAAATATCTATTACTCGGGGTCAATGAATTGGTCTTATAAGTTAGTTTGGCTTATGACCTAATCTCTTCATTTAATATGTATGATGATCTATTGTAAGTGCCGTAGCCCTTTGAGTATTAAATGAATTATGAGCCTTCGACAATTTTTTTTTTACTCAGGGTCAATTATATAGTTTTTTCACGACCAATCACATCATCTCACCATTTAAATACAAAAAAATTACATTCCTTTTCCTTGATAAAAATTTAAAGTAAATTATATACTATTAATTAATTTATTTTCGATCTTTCAATGCTTATGATACTTCTTTTACTTACCAAACAATGGCGAAGTCTCGTGTCAAATCCTAATTTTTTATAAGCCAATTACATTCAAATTAAAGGTAGCACTACAAGAAGGTAAAACATTTTCCAAACTATACTTTTAAGGAAGCCAACAAGAATCATAATGCAAGTTTTTTTTTCTCTCTACACACTACAACATTTTGGACTTTAGGCAACATATGCCTCAGCAACAAACAAAAAAATGTTCTTGAAAAGTTGATCCGACAACGGTTTTTTAATTGTACATAATTTTCGTACCTACATTTTTATAATTGTTCTTGTATTATAGATGAGGCAACGGTTTAATGAAGTGTAGCCATTTGACTTGTCAACAATTGCTTAAATGGTCTTAGAACATAAAACGAGTACGGTTTTATAAAACTTGATATTTTTTTAAAAACAATTTGGTAACTGTTTCTACAAGCAATTTTAGGCAACGGTGTTCTAGATCAAAGACTACAATTGTAATCTTGTCCTTAAAACTGGACAAGTGCTACACTTGTAAAGTGTTGCCTAATTAATATTCAACGACAATTGATGAACCGTTCTCATAGTAAAAGTTAGGCAACATTTATTAATTTTAAGAAGTAAATTAAATCTGGTTTAAGAGAAGAAAAAAACCGCTAATATTTCCCGGTTATTTTTTCTATTTTTTTTCTTCCTAAAACGCTAATTCCCTCCCTCCCACATTTGCCACTCTCTGAAAACCCCAAACCCAACCCTAACAGTACTCACACACACCCTAGCCTCTTCTCTCCATAGCATGGCACGCCGTTCATCTTCCTCTCTAGGGATTCCATCAGCGCTCATCTCTTCCCGTATTGTCTACCAGTTATCGCCCTCTCTTCACGCCTTCTGATCACAACAAGCAACTCGTAATTCACACAACGCTCTCCTCCACAGGTGATTTTTTCGTTCTCTCTTCTCATGTGATTCTGATTTCCGCCTCTTTTCGTTCTGATTCCGATTTCCATCTCTTTTCTGTTATTTGCAGTTCACCTCTTTGGTTTAAGAGAACCTCACCCAGTTGACTCAAGCTCTTCTCAATATGTTAGATATCTAAACCCCTTTTAGTTGTATTCTCTTTTCTCTTCATTGAATTTTTAATTGACTGTTGTATTTGTATTTGCTTGTCTGCAATTCATGCTTGAAGTTCATTATTCATGTGAATTTATCGATTTAGCAGAAATCCAATTTTATTGTGTTATCTAATTTAATCTGATTATGATATATTGTAACTAGGAACCCATATTTTGGCAAATTGTAGAACACCACCTATGGATGTTTATTGCTTGTGTCAATTCTTGAATGCTTATTGTATTTATGTAGATGAACCGTGTGTTGTTTTTGATATTACCATGGAGGTTTGATTTCAACCATTGTTTCTGGTCCTGCGTGAATTCAATTGGAATGGTGGGGCTATTCAACTTAGTATTTTGGAAGGTGGTGGGGTAAAGTTTAGACTTGTTATGGGGTCCCTTTACATGTGTTGGTTTTGGTGGGGTGTGCTTATATACTAGTTTATATTGGTACTTTGTATTGTCTTTTTCTCCTTTTTACTTTTTTCTTGTTGAATTTTGATCATTGTTTTTGGGTTTGGAGTACTCCTTGTACTCTTTTTAATAAATTCTTTCCCTATAAAAAAAATTGTAGTGAACTCCTTGTACTCTTTTTGTATTGAATGAGGAAAAACTGTTTTCATTCATTCATTACACAGTATTTATAATTTATATACAATAGATAGCATTTGGCAATGTTTGACAACTTGCAACTTAACTATGGTTAGGCTAAACTACAATTAGTCCAATAATCGCATTGTTTAATATGGTTAGAACTCCCCCTACCACTGTATCCCATTCAGCTAAATTTAGAAGCACCCTCCCTCAAATCAGTGAATTACATAAACTAGGTAGATTCTTGAGTGATTCTTCATGGTAACTGATCCATATTGCTATGGTCTACTGATATCATAAGTGACACTAGATAAAGATCCCTAATGGTTGACAATCATATTCTTGTCTCACTTTGTTCAATTGTAGCTGAATTCATAGGAATCCTCTAAAATCCTGATTTTTTATATCCCTAATGGTACCTACTGGTTTGACATATTATAGTTTTCTTATCAGTTTGAAAATATTGATTTGCCTATGATGTCTTTTAATAGCACTAACTATGCTTATACCAAGTAATAACTTTTCTTAGATTAAAAATCGTATTCTCATGGTGACTTATAGCATATGTATGAACTCTCATTTTTACTAAGATTTAAAAAGATGGACAAAGAGTGGACTAAACAACCAAGGTTTAGTAGCGAGTATATCAATGGTGTTGAATCATTTTTAGATTTTTCCTATACAAAAGGAAGACCTCAAGGAGATGAGATTTTATGCCCATGTGCTAAGTGCGGGAATTGTTGTTGGGAAAAAAGAAATGTGATTTACGATCATTTAATCTGCACGGGATTTCTAGAAGGCTACAATGTTTGGAAGGCTACAATGTTTGGATACATCATGCGGAGCAAATGATGGAAGTTGATGAAGACATGGAAGAGGACTATCATGATGACATTGATGGATTGTTGTACGAAACATTTAAATATGTGGCAGGAGCAGAGCCAGAGGGTCCTAATGAGGATGCTAGAAAATTCTACAATTTGATTGATGAGTCACAAAAAGAATTGTACCCAGGATGCAAAAATTTCTCTACCTTATCATTCATAATTCGAATGTACTTGTTGAAGTGTACTCATGGGTGGAGCAATGTGTCATTCACCGCCTTGTTAGAGTTACTTAAAGAAGCTATGCCTGATCTAAATATTCCTGAATCCTTTAACAAAACAAAGGGCATGATCAGGGATCTTGGCCTTGATTATAAAAAGATTCATGCATGCCCAAATGATTGCATGCTCTATTGGAAAGAGTACGAAAATGACAATTTCTGCAGACCTTGTAAAGCTTCACGATGGAAAGAATTTCCTCAAGTTGCCGGTGAATTTGAGAAATCTGAAAGTGATTATAAAGTTCCTGCAAAAGTCCTGAGACACTTTCCCTTGATTCCTAGGCTTCAAAGGTTGTTTATGTGTTCAAGGACTTCTGATTCAATGAGGTGGCATGAAGAAGAGCGTTCAAAGGATGGGAAGTTGAGACATCCTGCTGATGGCCAAGCATGGCAGGACTTTGATGGGCTACATCTTGATTTTGCATCCGATCCTCGAAATGTAAGACTTGGTTTGGCTAGTGATGGATTCAATCTGTTCAGGACGATGATCATATCACATAGTACCTGGCCTGTCTTGTTGGTGGTATACAATTATCCGCCGTGGTTGTGCATGAAGTCTGAGTACATGATGATGCCATTACTTATTCCTGGTCAACAATCACCTGGAAAAAATATTGATGTGTATCTTCAACCGTTGATTGAGGAGTTGAAGGAATTATGGGAAGTAGGAGTAGAGACATATGATGCCTCAAGAAAAGAAACATTCCAAATGCATGCTGCACTATTATGGACAATTAATGATTACCCTGCATATGCCATGTTGTCAGGTTGGAGCACGAAAGGAAAGTTGGCGTGTGCTTGTTGCAACTATAACACTTCTTCAACCTATTTGAAACATAGTCATAAGATGTGTTACATGGATCATCGTGTTTTTTTGCCAGCAGACCATACTTGGAGAACTACTGAAAATTTATTTAATGGCAAGATGGAATTCAGAACAACATCTCCTTTGTTGAAAGGGACAGAGATACTAGAAATCTTAAAGAATTTCAACAATGTATTTGGAAAGACAAAAAAGCAAAAATTTGATGGTCCATGGAGGAAGAGGTCAATTTTTTTTTGAATTGCCTTATTGGGCCCATAATACATTACGTCATAACCTTGATGTAATGCACATCGAAATAACATTTGTGATAACATTATTGGGACTTTGTTAGATATCCCAGGGAAGACAAAAGACCATATTAATGCTCGTTATGATTTGCAAGACATGGGCATTAGAAAAAATCTTCATCCTAGGGATGTTGGTGGAGGTCGTGCAGAGTTGTAAAAGCATGTTTTTCAATGACTTCATAAGAGAAGTCTACTTTTTGTGGTGTTTTGAAGGCTGCCAAATTACCAGATGGCACTGCATCCAATATTTCAAGATGTGTGAATGTCGTTGAGAAGAAAATATCTGGTTATAAGAGTCACGATGCACATTTCATGTTGCATTACTTATTACAGATAGCAATAAGACAACTCTGGGTGGAGAAGGATTGGATCTGGTTGTTAAAAAAAATTTGAGATAATTTTTATTTTTGGGATTTTCTGGGTTTTGAATGAAGAAAATGAATTGATGATGAAGATTGTTGAAGATGATGAAAACTCTTATGAATTTTCTGGGCTTTTAATTTGTTTCACCCAGAAAGCGTTAGTTTCTCTCGGAAGTGTAACGGAAAACCAATTTTGCAACCGGGTGTAAACTTCAGGGATGGTTTTTGCTAATTTTGAAGTTTAGGGACGATTTTTGCAGGAAGGCCAAAGTTGGGGGACCAAAAGTGCAATTAAGCCATAATTTTATTATTCTAAAACAAAAGTAAAAAAAAAACTAGTCTGCACTAACCACAAACTTCGCACCCCACTCTTCCACTTTAGAAACCCTGAAATCCAGTGTCTACCACAACTTCTCTTCTGACATTTGTGATGATCAAGTCCCGAATCGCCGCCGTAGGGAAGAACAGAAGTCGGTGAGGCCAGGACATCGAAGAATGAACCGCCCCCGTTGGCTCCTCCTTTGGAGTATTCGGAAAGTTGATGATGGCGTTAGGGCCCTTTATCTTCACCCCGCCTTGTCGTACTTGGTAGCGGCCTCCTTTGGCCCTCTTCCGCTTCTTGAGGTTTTGCTCAGAGGAAGAAGAGAATGAACAATCACCTCTGGGTAGACTCGATGAGGTTTTTTATCTAGGTTTAAAGTGAACCCAGTCCCATAATGAATCTCCTCTGGGTGGACTCGATGTTGCGCACATCCTCTCAGACAATCACCTCTCCACCGGAAACGCAGCTCTCACCATCGGAATCTATAAGTATATAAACCTTGATACGTTCTTGATCATTCAGTTGCATATCACTTCAACCTCACTTGTAGGATGGCATAAATAGTTTTACCAGGTCGGTTCATTAGTATGAGTGGTATTTCACAAAAAAATTGTCAATTGATTTGAGAAACCGTGCAGATGTGCACAAACGTAACATTAAGCTATTTTACATCATCAAGCACATGCTTCAATTTTCATTGCCTGAAAAGTTTCAGATTTCCACCTATTTCAAAAGTCAAAACATTTAAACTTTCTTTTGCTTTTTCCCACTCGGTCGAATCCTAAGTTTTTATGATACATGCATTTAAAGGTTCTTTGGCCTTTTTCTCTCCGAGCTTCTGGAATGTAGTTGGTTGTGAAAATCAAGATTGACACCTATTGAGGACAGGGAATCGTATGCTCAAATAGTTCTGGTTTTGTAAATCTTAATTTGCAGAGATCATTCCTACTTTTAAAGTTATTCTTAGTTGTTTCTCAATCTCTCACAGGTGGCGTACAGGCAAATCAGCAAGCTAAGGAAAGTGATTCACTCAAAGTTAACAATGGTTACATTATGCTTCAGTTGATCAAACTTTTAGATGTACAGACCACCTCTAATCCTTTTTGGTTTGAAAGGGAACAACCACAAATGTGACTTTAGGCTTTTTAATCTTTCCTCTTATTTATGAAGGTATTTATGAAGCTTTCATTCCAACTTATGAAGCATCACTACATGAATATCCCAGGCTTGGTAAAAATTTAGTTATAGAACAAGAAACTTCCAATAATAAGCTCATTGTAAAGGGAAACTTTGGGGTAAAAAAATAACTAAAATGATTATGTGCTGAGCTCATCCAGGGAGTCCGAACAGAAACAGGTTAACAATAGACTTCAAAACCAGTGTTGGGAATATCTTGGTCATTCACTTGAATATTGAACTATCATTTGCAATGGACTGGCTAGAGATATCATGGGATGATTTACGAATCAAAGAGCGTATTGGTGCTGGTAAATTTTCTGCTTCCCCTGGTTCTTCTTTTCGAAGGAACCTAAGAGATATGGTGACTCTAAATGTGGATGCTCTTTTCTCTATGCAGGATCATTTGGGACACTGTATCGCGCTGAATGGCATGGATCAGTAAGTATTCTATTATGCTGATATTTGCTGCATCTGTGCACATTTAAGTTTATTACTGTTGCATTATAATGCTTTCAGTATCTACTTTTCCTAAGCCTAGTGTATTGATGTCATTTAGCTGCCAAGATGACTTGATTATATTTAATCATTGACACATTTTGTATTAGCTCGTTGAAGGCTTGAATGCATATTTTGGATACAGCTTATGACTATATTTTTCTTAACCATTTTGGTGCATTTATCATTGTTTTAAAAATGCAGGATGTTGCTGTAAAGGTTTTAACGGTTCAGAATTTCCATGATGATCAGTTGAAAGAGTTCCTTAGAGAGGTTAGTAGTCTTCATAAAATGGATTACACAAAATACCTATTTTCGCAAAATACACAAAGTTGATCATCAATTATCCCCGCTCGGAAGTTGTGCTACCTTCTGTTTGGTGTATTGTACCTCATTTATTATAGAAGAATGCTTCCAATTCTTTTTCCTTGTTGAGGATTCTGCCATTGACATGCAATTCTATCTTACTAATGTTTGTTTAGCTTGTCTTAGGACAGTGTCCCTCTTTCATGGACTTGCTCTTTAATATGTGTTTATATATATATATATATATATATATATATATAAATAATATATATATATATGTATTGTTATAGCATATGAACCTTAATCCTTTAAATTGCTCCATCATATTTTTTACACAACCTGTAAGTGTTTTGTTATATTTTTCCTCTATTGTTCCTCTATGCAGCAGAATGTATATGGGTTCTATTTGGCATTATTTGGAGGTTCTGTTGTATCATGGATGAAGGTAGCCTTGGATTTTTACTTCTTGTTTTTTGGGAGAAAGTGGCTGATAGGTCTGATGTTGACTGAGAAAATTTTCACAATCAATATGGTTTTCTTATGGACTTAGGTTCTCTAGTTTGATCTTTGGAGGAGGTTGTGGCCGTATCTCTATGGATCCATGATTCTATTTTTTTTGTCTTTGATCTTTGGATGTTTGGGTTCGGATAACTTAAATCAAAGGTTAGATAAATCATGAAATTGTTTTCGTAGCGCATGCTGATACTACTTCTATTAGTTGTTTGGATTCCTTAACAAAAATAAAGTTGCAGGGATAGGTGGATGCTGGCTTTGGTAATTTCTGGTTTGTGAAAGGTTCCTTCCCTAGATGTCAGAGTTGAGGTTTTGTATCAGGAAATGTGGAGCAGCTGCTACTAATTTTTTTGAAGCCAAGATGTCTGCAGCTTTTTGAAGATCTTCCGGAGTTCTGATGCTGTGTAAGTCATCCTACCATTTATGTAAGGATGGGGGTATTGAGATTAAGAACACAGAACCACATTGTAGTTACATGTAGCTACTTGTAGTTACATACTAAGCATTTTGTAGTTTTCTAATCTCTTGTATTTTGATCATCTATGTATTAAGCACCCTTGTGCTTTTGATTAAATACACTTTGGTTTATCAACAAAAAAAGGAGATTAATCCTATTCCTTCAAGTTACTGTGTGCTTGATAGTATTATTTATCTCTAAATGATAGTATTAATCCTTAAATGTTGTATACTTGAATTTGGATCTGAATAGCCATTTTTGTAATTAGTGGTTGATTCATGAAATTGGTATAGTAGGTATACCTGCAATTTTTTTTAAAAGATGTCCCTTTAAAGCGCTTCTTTTGAAAGGGTTATAGAACACATACATGCTACAACGCTTCTTTTAAGAATGTGCTGTAGAATGTTCCATTCTAAAGCGCTTTTTTTAAGAAAGCCTTGTAGAATGCATACATGCTACAACACTTCTTTAATAGAAGCGTTGTAGAATGCACACATGCTAAAGCGCTTCTTCAAAGAAAGCGATATAAAAGGAACACATACTACCTCACTTTTAAGAATAAGCGTTGTAGGAGATCTCATGTTCTACAATGCTTTCTAAAAAAAGCGCTTGACAGTTGTTTACGTGGATTTTTGGTAAACAAATATCCTCTTAGTTCGACTAAAGGAAGTTTAGATTCAGGGTCCTTTTGAGAAAACGCTTTGCCAAAGTATTGTGTGTGTGTGTGTGTTTCTCGACAAAAAAACGAATTGGTTTAGACAGAACTGAATTTCATTAAACACGGGTCAATTACAAAGGAGTCACATACATAAAATAACACAAAAAACTAACAAGAGATATGGATCTCGACAAGAAAATGCATAAAGGAACTGGGAATTAAATAAGCTTAAACACGAGAAAACTAAAGCGTTGGTTCTGCAACATACTCCTCCATCATCACGTTGTGCTCCTTGAGTCTCATTGATGCGGACATTTGGAGCTTTTGGTGAATTTTCAGAGTTGAGTTGGGAACCTCTTTTTCTGCTGCTGCTTCTTCTATTTATAGTGCTGTTCCTGCCCACGTTCTTGGCGGTTTTTCTTGGATGCATGATGGCTTCGTGGGTTTTAAATTTTGGCGCCATGCCCCACGTTTAGCCGGTGGTCTTCGCGCACGTGACTCTATTGCCACGTGGATGGTTCTGAGTCGTGGGCCACCGTTGCAATTCGTGGCATCGTGGGTATATGCACGTGCTTGTGGTTGCTTGTTACTCGGTAATTGCCTCTTCCATTAAGATGATCGAGATTTCTTCATCTGCTGAGTTTGTCGAGATATAGCTCTCACTAACTTGACTTTGAGGGACACCGTGTGCTGAGTTGCCGGTTTCGCCATAACCCTTTCTGTCGAGAACCTACCTTTGCACCATGGTGTCGAGAGTCGTAGTACTCGTAATTTTTAGCTTAATAGTTGCCCCCCAAGAATGTTGGTTGTCGAATGCTTTAGCTTGAAGGCACCAAGCATTTTTGATCGCAGCCGTTCGATTCCAACGATTCAAGTACTTTGTGCTCTCGACCATTCGATCTTCAAGTCCAATCAGCAACCATAACGTCTGATGACTTCTCCACTAGCTGACAGTTATAGCCTTTTTAGGGCCATGATTTTACCTATGCCAAAAAGCTGAGAGGTGACATGAGTTAACTAATAAAATAATCGCTTGGACCCCAAATTTTTATAAATTACTGCTCAATGCGGCCTGGGTTCCGTTTGCCCTTTCTGTTTATAAATACCCTCTTGGTATTCCTCGTTCAAGCTTTACTCTTTTCTCAAACCTTCAGCTCCTTCCCCCAGCGCTCTCACTTCATCTTCTTCCGTTTTCTCTGGAGTATCTACCGTTTTCTTCAATGGCTTCCAATCCTGAGCAGACCATTCCGTTGGCCACTGAGCTTAAGCTGGATGAATCCAAGCGCGTGGCAATTCCGGAACCCCCCAACGAAGCAGAGAAGAGAGCTATCTGGAAATCCCAGGTACTCATTCCTTTCTCTGTTAATGGTACTTTACGCGCCATTTTGGGTCCTTTGAAAGTAGTGAAGCATGATAGACCCAATAGTCTCCCTGAAGAACATGAATCATTTCACCCTAGCGTTAGGAGAGAGGAGCTTATTTTGGCATTTCAACCTTCTTACCGTATGCCATTTCTTTCCGACCCAAAACGAGCCTTTCGTTCAGCTCCTCCTAACCCCTCTGCTAACGACAAAGCCTACCTGAAATGGTTAGATAGGGTTGAGGAAGATAAGAGGAAACACTGGAAGGATGTCGGGATTCTCGACTTGATTCAGCTGTCGAGATCTCCAATCTCGTATAACCCTGCTATGTTGCTGAGTGCACTTTATTTCTGGGAGAGGTCCACTAATTGCCTTCATGTTCCCTTTGGCATGATCACCCCCACCCTCTTGGATGTTGCTGCTATCACCGGATTATGGCCCATTGGTGATGATTATCACTCTGCACCTGCCACTGTTAAACCCATCTCGATTCCTACTGACAACATTTCTTTTAGTCGATTCATTAAGGACCATTATGTCGAGAGTGGTGAGGTGTCTGATGCTGAACATGTCGCTTTCTTGATGTATTGGCTGTCTGCTTATGTTTTTTGCACCAAGTCTTTGCGTATTCCTGCCAAGCTTTTGCCCTTAGCCAATCTACTTCACGAGGGTCGACAACTCGCTATGGCTAGGCTTGTCCTTGGCAATCAAATGCTGAATGAAGCTGTCGAGGATATCCGGAATACCAAGACCGTCTCTCTGAATGCGGCTGGACCTCTTTGGCTGTTTCAACTTTGGTTGAATGCAGTCTTCGAATCTCTTCTTCCGGCACAAGATAATCCTCCAATTGTTTCTAACACCAGGATTGATGCCCACAGGCTCGAGACCCTGACCCCTGCTTATGATGCGTCGAGTTTTGAAGCTGATTTCAGAAGGTACTTTACCATGTTTCTCGAGCTGAAGCATTATCGTTCCAGTTTTTCTCCTTACAGCAAGGCTGTTCGTGGCCCTTTCTGGCTGAGGAATTCTTACCCTAATGCTTCTGATTCTGCATTGCCCAAAGAACACCACATCACGCTCTGGAGGACCCTCTTATCTCCTAGGGTTTTAACTGTGGGCTTTGCTAGCAGTGACTACACTCTATGTGGCTACAACCCTCAATTGGTTTCTCGACAGTTTGGGCTTAGCCAAGTTCTACCCAACACTTTATTTGACAAGAGTCTAGTCCTGTACCCCGAAGCTATTAAGAGGGCTTCTGCTTTCGACACGACTGTTCAGTTTTATAACAAGAAACTCCTCAACCTGAGCCCCTTCACTTACGCTCCTTCATATTATGCCACTAATGCTTTCAAAGCCTGGTGGTCTGAGTATTGGGCTCAAATTTCGAAGCCCCTCGTAGATTGTCTGCAATGCATGACAGATGCTTTTCTTTTGCAGAAGCAGGATCCGAAGAAGACCAAAGGTACGCACCTGGCAGAAATTCGATCTTTTCAAGAGTTCTTTGGTGTGGTATATTACCCAACTCTTCGCCTTCGAGATACGGTTGCGAAAGCAGCTCAAGTATTAAGGCAAAAATGGGAATTTAAAGCCAAGAAATCCAAGTTAGTTGTTCCTCCTGGTGAGGAGGGTCTATCTTTTGTTATTCGAAAAACTGGCTTTAGGTTCCCATCTTTGCCTACGAGTAGGTTTGCATTGGCTTTTCCACCGGTCTTGCCTAAATGGGTTGACCATGTAAACATAAATGTGTTGGCCAATCAAGCTCTACCTCCTCGAAAGCGAGTGACTTGGACTAAGTACCACCTATGGAACTTTCCGTATCGTGTGCCCGTCGAAATCTTCAACCACATATCGCTGAACATGCGTATTGGTCAAGGTAATACTTCGACTTGGCCTAGGCTTTCCTGTTTTACTTCTTAATTTCTCTTTTGTTTACAGCTGAAGTCATTACCCGATCAGCTCCTCAAGTTATTTCCCCAGTGGCTCATTCTTCCAAGGACAAGCCAGTCGTGATTGAGGATGATGATGATGATGATGATGTCAGTCTTGCTGACAAGCTCAAGGTACTTTCCCCATGCTTTTCCCTTTTTCTTTTCAATTTCTTTGGATTATGAACTAACGTATTCTGCGACAGAGTCGGAAAAGAAAACCTAAGCCTGTTGCTTCGACCAGTCAGAAGAGGGCCAAAGGGGCTGGTGTTTCCACCACCAGTGGGGCTTCTAAGTTGGCATCTGATGCTCAACCAGAAGTCGATGACAAAGAAGGTGGTGGCGACGCCGCCATTCAGGTATGTTTTCCATTCTCGAGGGTACCTTGTGACATTTTAACCTGTGGTTTCCTAATCTGAGTCATTTCTTGTTTGTTCTGTTTCTTTTAGGCTGATGTCCATGAGCATTCTACTTCTAATCCTCCATCCCGTGAGAATTCTCCAGCTCCCAACCCTGCAAAATCCAAAGCTGAAGGTGTCGAGAAACCTCCCAAAGCCGCATCCTCGGCTAAAAAGACCTCAACATCTGAGGGAAGGAGGAAGGTCAGGAGCAAATCTGGTCATAAGTCTCCTCGCCGTTCCAGAAGCTCCACCAACTCGAGCCCTTATAAGGAATCTGCTTGCCAGGTATCTTTATACTTTTCATGTTTTGTTGGCTCCTCTAATATGCATTTTACTTTATCGAAAAGGGCATTAAAGAGGCTTTTCTTGTAGGAAACTCAAGGTGCAACCTCTCCCATTCGCGAAGCAGAACCTCTTCCAGGCAAGGATGTATGCCTCCTCCAAAATCGACTGCCACTGTGCCACCTTCGCCTCAAGCCAAGGGTGGCTCTTCATCTCGTGTGTCTAGTGAAAAGCTCGACACTTTATTTGAGGAGGACCCGCTGGCAGCTTTGGATGGCTTTCTCGATGGCACCTTGGAATGGGATTCTCCACCCCATCAAGCTGATGCTACTGCTGAGACTGCTCAATCTAGTGGGGTGGCCAATTTTCAGCAAATCGAGGAGAGTATGGGTCGGCTGAAGGCTATTGTTTTCGCCAGTGGGTTCCTCGACCAGATCCAAGTTGATCCTTAAGCGAGCCATGCTGCTAAGGAATTGCTCGTCTTCCTTCTTGGCCAAAAACTTGATTCTCATCAGGCTGCTGCTTTGGCCAACCTTCAATCCTTCTTAGTGGATGCTTCAGCCACTTTTCATCAAGTTAAGGATGTTGGTCAAGCTGTCAGCCTTAAGGAAGCAAAAGTCTCTTCTGGTAAAGCTCAAGTTGCAGCAATGAAAGAGGACTTCAAGAAATTCACTGCTAGGAAGGTTTTGATTACAGACGAAATTTCTGAAGTCGACACTAAACTTGAGGAGCTGCATTGAGAGATTACCAAGTTGGGGAAAAAGCGAGCTGATTTGGTCGAGGAAGGCCCTGCTGTGAAGGCTCAGTTGGATGTGCTTACTAAGGACTCCAAGGCTCTGATCATCTCGACAAAAGATGTTATCAAGGAGTTGGAGGTTGACCAGGCTGTGAAGAAGGATCTCGATGCCAAGATTGCCAACTTCGCTGATCGTTTGAACTCTTTTAAATCCCTGCTTTAGGACTCCCTCTTATCAATATGTAATGATGGCACTATTTTAACCATGGCTTTCGATGCCAATTTGCATGTAATATTTCGACAATGGTTTTGGCACGTAGGCCATATAATTTGACGTTTAATTTGCCATGTCTTTTCAGTTTCCATTGTGCATTTATTCTGACGGCTATTCGCTTATTGTTGCACCGTTCAAACTCCCTTGCATCCCCTTACGTAGTCATTACTTGGTTTCTGGGAAATAAGCCAATTTATTGCTACCTTATACCACGTTTTCTTGATTCAATGAAGGTCTTTGTTCATTAAAGGCCAAAGCTATTTACGATGGTAGTGGTAATTTATGTGGCCTGTAACCATAAGATGAAGAGTTGGCAACTGATTGCCACTAATCAATGCACTCCTTTGTTGTTATACTATAAATAGAGCACTCTTGGTTACTTCTCTTCAGTAACTTCTTCAAACTCTCCCTTGCCTCTTTTCCAGAATTCCTTTCCTGCTCTTACACACCCTTTCAATCATGGCTAGCCGTCGTGTTCTTAACCAGATCCGGAGCTTGGCCTTTGACGAAGACCTGTTTTGGGAATTGCATTCCTCTCTTTCTCTGGCTGAAGAGCTTACCGGGCTCATTAACCAGCTTTTGCAGAGGAATATAATTGCCTCTGTAAAAACTCCTCTCCTGGAGTTTCTGGGCCTCCTGCATGAAGCTGTACCCCTATATGAAGAACACCGGGAGCTTACTGCTCGAGTGTTCTTTGCTGAACATCAAATTGAGGAGAAGATGGAAGAATTTGAAGAGTTGAAGGCTGCTCTGAACCAAGCGGACCCTGAGGGGAGTGTGGGAGCTCTGAAAGCCTTGGTGGACAAGCTTTCTTCCACTGCCCGTGAGGAACTGGATCTTCGACAGGAGAAATCGAGACTGGAATCCCAACAAGAGGATGTCTTGAGGCGCATGGAGCCTCTTAGGGCCAGATACGATAGTTATAGGGCTAATCCCCCTTTTTAAAGTTTCTTTGCCATAGTTGTAAATGCTCTATTCTAATTAATAAAACATTCGAGTTTGGCAATTTACTTTATTTATTTTCTTATTCTTGCTTCCTTATTCGATGTTTATTTCATGCAACGTTGGCTTATACGTTTTCAAGTATTTGCCATTTACCGTTATTTGTCGGTTTCAACCTCCTAATTCTTTAATCGAATAAGCGTTGTTTAAAAGTACTTTCTCGACTGTGAAAGGGCCTTCCCAGTTTGGGGCCCACTTTCCATAGCGTTTATCCCTTTTATCGACTGGTAAAACAACCTTCCATACGTAATCACCGGGCATAAAAGATTTAACTCTAACCTTTTTATTGTAAGCTTTAGCAACGCGATCCTTTTGCCTGGTTAAGGTATCCAACGCCAATAGTCTTTCTTCGTCGAGATTGACTAATTCATCAAGCATCATATTCCAATAGTCTTCACTTGGAATTTCCTCTTGCCTTTGAATTCTGCATGACTGCAAATATACTTCCGCTGGTAACACCGCTTCTTGGCCGTATGCTAGTCGAAATGGCGTTGCCCCGGTAGCTTCTTTAGGTGAATTCCTGTAAGCCCAAAGCACTTGGCCCAATGTTTGATGCCATCTTTTAGGTTTTCGACCAACATGTTTTTTAATCAAGGAGATCAATGTTTTGTTGGCCGCTTCTACTTGACCATTCGCTTGAGCGAAATAGGGAGTCGAGGTTAGGAGTTTTATGCCCCAAGATTCCGCGAATGATGCCACTTTTTGGCCTACAAATACTGTGCCTTGGTCTGTAGTAAGTGACTCAGGTAACCCGAAACGATAAACTATGTGATTCTGAATGAAATCGATCACCGTGTCCTGGGTAACATTTTGTAGAGGAATTGCCTCTACCCACTTGGTAAAGTAATCTATAGCCACTATTATGTACTTGTGTTGCCTAGAAGAACATGGGTTAATTTCGCCAATTAGGTCTAAAGCCCATCCCCTGAATGGCCATGGTTTAATGATTGAGTGTAATTCACTTGCTGGCACATGTTGTATTCCTGCGTGTCTCTGGCAATCTTGGCACCCCTTGGCATACTCCATGCAATCTTTCATGATAGTAGGCCAATACATCCCTTGTCGAAATAGGATCCATTTCATCTTGATTCCTGCCTGGTGGGCACCACATAGCCCATCGTGAACGGACGAGATTGCTATGAACGCGTCGTCTTCGCTTAAACACTTCAGTAGTGTTCCGTCGACGTTTTTCTTGAATAGCTCGTTTCCCATGATGACATAGCTCATTGCCCTATACTTTGTTTTTCTGTCTGTAGTGCCCACAGGATTTTGCAAGTAATCGACAATTGGCTTTCTCCAATCATTAGGTGCCATATTGTCAATGACCAGGATGTAGAGGTCAGAGGGGTTTAGTTTTTCTTTGACCTCGATAAGCTCTTTTAACCTACATTTATCGACCATATATCCTGACGCGATTTGTGCCAATTCATTGGCCTCTTGATTGTCTACCCTGGAAACATGACCTAGCCTTGCTTCGTCGAACTTGGCCAACAAATTACTAGCTTTCGTGTAGTACCTAGCTAGATTTTCACTGACGCACTTGTATTCCTTGGTAAGTTGCTTTATTACCAACTCAGAGTCCCCTTTTATGACAACATTCTTTGCCCCAAGGGCTATCAGGATCTCGAGGCCTGATGTTAATGCCTCGTACTCAGCCTCATTGTTTGAGCAGTTACTCTTAATCCTAAACTTGAATTTCGTGGGGATGCCCCTTGGGGATACTATGAACATCCCGATTCCGGTGCCATTCTTATGGCTGGAACCGTCGAAAAATAGCTTCCAAGGTTGGATGCCTACGTAAGTTACGATTTCTCGAGGCAAAGTATGATCTGCCAGGAAGTCAGCAATCGCTTGTCCCTTAACTGCCTTTAGTGGGGCATAAGTTAGTGAATACTCGGTTAGAGCTAAAGCCCATTTACCAATTCGACTATGCAAGATAGGTTTGGATAACATGTGCTTTATTATATCATAATGAGAAAAAACCATTACATCGATTGGCTTTATATAATATTTCAGCTTTACACAAGAGAAGTACAAGCATAAGCACAATTTCTCGATCATGGTGTATCGAGTTTCTGCATCATTTAACACCCTACTTAAGTAAAATATGGCTCTTTCCTTGCTATCTTCATCTTCTTGAGCCAACATGCTTCCAATGGTTCCATCCGTGGCAGAGATGTACAGCTTCATTGGCTTTCCTCTCATAGGTGGTGCCATTACAGGTGGGCTGGACAAGTACACTTTGAGTTCATCGAACGCTTTTTGGTGCTCTGCTTCCCAGCGGAACGCATCTTCCTTTTTAAGTCGAAGAAGTGGGGAAAATGGCTTGGTCTTCTCGCTGAGGTTGGCAATGAATCTCCTTAGGAAGTTAATCTTTCCCAATAATGATTGCAGTTGTTTCTTGCTAGTTGGTGGACTAGTGTCGAGAATGGCTTTAGCTTTGTTCTTGTTGATCTCGATGCCCTTTTTATGCACCACAAAACCCAAAAAATCACCTGCAATAACACCAAAGGCACATTTAAGGGGATTCATCTTCAAGCCATATTTTCTCATCCTCTCAAAGGATTTCCTTAGATGCAACAAATGGTCATCCCTTGATGGGGACTTCACCACAATGTCATCAATGTAAACCTGCATGAAAGTTTCGATAAAATCATGAAAAATGGTATTCATTACCCGTTGGTAGGTCGCGCCAGCGTTTTTCAACCCAAATGGCATGACCACCCACTCGTATGTCCCCAAGGCACTAGGACATCGAAAAGCTGTTTTCGACACATCCTCTTCTGCTATGAAGATTTGGTTGTAGCCTGAGTAACCATCCAACAAGCTTAAGTATTCATGACCAGCAGCTGAATCTACCATCATTTCAGCAATAGGCATGTGATACTCATCTTTTGGAGTGGCAGCATTAAGATCTCGAAAATCAATGCAAACCCTCATCTTTCCGTTCTTCTTGATCACTGGAACCACGTTGGCCAACCAGTCCACATATCGAGCCGTTCTGATAAATTTACATCTAAGGAGTCTTTCGATTTCTTCCTTGATTTTCACCAACACATCTGGATGGAACCTCCTGGGTAATTGCTTGACCGGTTTCCTGTCTTCTTTGATGGGTAACTTTAATTCCACCAATTCTCGACTAAGGCCAGGCATTTCATCATAATCCCAAGCGAAACAGTCTTTGAATTCCTTGAGTAATTTCACCATCCTGTCCTTTAGCTCCGGGTCAATAAGAGCACTGATGTATGTTGGCCTTCTTTCTAAGCCATCTCCCAGGTCCACTTCTTCCAAAGGGTCTTGTGCTTCCTCTTTCTTGGAAATGTCAACCACTGGCTTTTCGAAACCTAATGGACCGTCATCATAGATGCAATCCAGTCTCAAATCGCGAAGGTCCTCGAATTCGCATTCGTCGACACTCTGCTCGTATTTTCTTATGCACGTGTTATCCTTATTTGCTGTTGCCTCCTCTTGAGGTGTCATTTCGACAGGCAAGATTGAGGCATTGGCTTTGTCGGTAGCCATTTCTTTGGCTATTCTTGCGGCCTCTAAGGCCGTCCTTATTCTGTTCTCGGCTGCGTAAGCCGAAATTCGAGCTAGGCTCGAATTAATCATCTTTAACCTCATTTTGCCACTTAGTTGTGGCATCCTTTTCTTCATCGCTGTGTCATCCACTCATGGCATCAGGTTTGTATGCTTCATTAAGGTTTAAACCCCTGATGGGATCCAACATCACCGAATACTCCGAGTACGGGTTGAAATTTTGAGAGGCCACTGTGTCTAGAGGAGCAATTGTGGCTAAACTTTTCTCGAAATTCTTTTTGCTGACGTAACCTGTCTCCGCTAAGTAGTAGCTCTGATCTGCTTGCACGTTCTCGACGACCCCATCTGATTTCCAAATGGAAATTCGTTGGTGCAGGGTTGAGGGCACTGCCCCCACGCCGTGGATCCATTCTCTCCCCAATAGCAGGTTGTAGTTGGCTTTTGAGGGTACCACGATGAACAACGTGGAACGGGCCACCGTCCCTACGGTTATGTTCAACATAATTGCTCCTAAAGAAGAACCTGTCTTCCCTTCGTAGTCGGAAAGGACCATGTCGTGAGGGATTAGGTCTACTTCAGTTTTGCCCAACTTCTTGAGCATAAACTTAGGCATTAAATTGATTGTGGCCCCTCCGTCGACAAGAACTTTATTGACTCCTTTTTCGTCGACTTTGGCCCAAACGAATAACGGCTTCAAGTGGCTTTTCATCTGCTCCGTTGGCCTCTGGAAAATAGCTCTTTCGTCCTCGACGGATCCTTTTTGCATCACGTAGTAGCATAAGGGGTTGTCATCTAGCTCTTCCTCGTCGTAGTAGTCTTCTTCATTCTCGGTGACCTCTGAGATTCGGTCGAATTCAGCAGGTAAGATAGACACTATGCAGATGATGTTAAGATCTTCCCCATCGCTGTCGTCGAAATCGTCGAGCATGTCTTCGTCCTCATCCTCGACAGCATCCTTCCCTTTCTCCTTGGCTGGATTTGGTGGCACGGTCGCTCCTTGTTTGATGGCGTGGTCAAGTTGATTAATGATTGACGCCACACTAGGTTCATTGCGCGGGTTGTCTTCGGGCTTTATGTCCCATAATGAACGGAACTTGCCACCCCTTTCCCTTTCCGCTTTCCTCTTCCTCAGGAAACGTCTGAACTGAGTTCTGGTCATTTGTTCAGGAGCATAATAGTTCCCGGAGCCATAGGAGTAGTTCCGCGACACACGGGAATTGTTGATGTAAGAAGACCCCTGGCCCAAGTCGATTTTCTGCCACTTGGGGTATGGTTTTGGCCTTGGAGGTGCTGGCTTGAACCATTGATTTTTTGGTAACCCAGCATCAGGGACGTAAGTCTTGTCCTTGCTTCTTAACTTTTGGCCTTTATGGCCATCGAGTTCTTGATCTCTTTCAACCCACTCCTCGTGGGGATATTTCAACCTCCTAGACACAGGCATCTTGCTCTGGTAATGCCTCTTCATCTCAGAATCTTGATAGGCTTTGGCTGCTGACTTGTCGAAAACGGCACTACATCGAGGACAAAGCATGACTTCTTTCTCGCCATCTTTGCTCCGTGACAAAAACTCAACAAGAGTTTCTCCTGCCTTGGGGTAAACTTCCTCTAGGCTCACCTCTTTTGCGACCTCTGGTTCTTCGACAGCCATGTTTTCCTCCTTTGCCTCCTCGAGTGTCAGGCCCAGATTTAGCTTCTCAGAAATGTCGATCATGCCAATGTAGAAAGGTTCCACGTAGTTGGCTTCAGCTACTTGCAGTGGGTCGGAGTCAATCTTCATTTGGCTTTTGTCTTTCTCGTCATACTTGAGCCTTCCCGAATCCAATGCCCCCTGCACAAGATCCCTGAAACGAACACACTGTGAGGTCCAATGAGCAAAAAAGTTGTGATATTTGCAATATTTCTTCCCTTTCCTTTGTTCAGGAGAAGGAAGTTTTTGGTCTTTAGGGACCACAAGCAAACCATCAGACACAAGTATATCATAAATTGCATCACACTTGGCCACATCAAAAGTATAAGTTTTCACAGCAGGAATCGTGTTCTTGGGGTTTTCCTCCCCAAGTTTGTTTTCACGTGGCTTCAATGCTTTACAAACATAAGGATCCCCTGGCTGCAGTTCAGCCAGATTGACATCATTTAAGTCGACGTCTGCAGAGACTTCTCGATAAACACATGGACTTTGACATACTGGATCTGCATCTATGTACGCCACCTTCTCCTTCTTTGGCCATTTAGTAGTCTTGGCCCTTTCCTCAGACTTTTCGGCCTTTAGCAATTCGATGTGCCTCACTCTATCTACGAGTAAAGACATATCTCGAATATACTGAGTGTCGATTTTCTTTCTGATGGAATACTCTAGACCACCAGCGGCTAAGACAACTAGCTCGTGTTCAGGGACATGGGTGAAACATCGAGATTTAAGCATCCTAAACCTGTTGAGGTAATCATCAATTGACTCTGCTGGCTTTCTTTTGACACTAGCCAAATCTTTCAAACTCACCTTGCACTCTCCCCTAAAGAACTGCTCGTGGAAAATCCTTTCCAATTGGGCCCATGTATGGACTGACCTAGGAGCGAGGGTGGTGAACCAGGTAAATGCATTCTTAGTTAGAGAACTCGGGAAGTACTTCATTTTTAAATTTTCATTGATGGCTAAGTCCCCTGCTTCGATTTGGTACCTAGCTATGTGTTCTACAGTGGACTCTCCTGAATCCCCCGAGAACTTAGTGAATTTGGGGACCTTCCAGCCTCGAGGAAGTTCTGATTCGAGAACCTCCTCTGTAAAGGCCGACACAAAATGAGGTCTATTCGCGAAACCTACGTTGAAGCCATGTTGGTTCAACAATTGTTCTACTACGGCAGCAACATTTTATTGCCCCCCAGCGTTCTGGTGTCGAATTCTTTCTAACACACCATCAGCATGTTCTTCCCTGTTCACCATGTACACATTTTGCAACGGTGGCTGCACTGCCTCGTTCCCCCTAAATAAAGGGTTTGCCCCCATATCTTGGTGTTGTGGCACTTGATAGCGCACAGGGGCGGGGTTAGGCAATGGGATTTGGTTAATCCTTGGTGCTGGTTGGATTTCGACTGGTGCCCCCAGGGCTGTCGCCAAACGATCCATCTGACGTGCCAAATGCTGATTATTGGCATTATTATTTTGGAGCACTGGATTAAGTAGTTCACCTATCTGTCGAGATAACATGTTAACCATTTCATGGTTACTATCATCTACTTGCTGCCTAATGGCTTGAAGTGAACCAGTATTCATACCTGTAGATAAATAAATTTGTGAACTAGATCCAGGGATAGGAGGGCTAACTCGACTCCCCAAATTTAGCATTGTTCCATTTGCCCCAAAAGGGGGTATGCTGAATGGAGGAACATTTTCAGGGAATTGTAAGATCAAGATTTGGTCATGTGGTACAACTCTATGTTTTGATGATAACAAGTATTTATTTGTGGATGAACAACTATGATACTCTAATGTTTGTCTTGAGTGTTTTGACAAACAGGTTCTGATTCTGACACCAGAAGATATATTCGTCAGAAGTTCTGAAGATCAGAAGATCTAAAGATCAGAGGATCTGAGGATCAGAGGATCTGAAGATCAGAAGATCTGAAGATCAGAGGATCTGAGGATCAGAAGATCAGAGGATCAGAAGATCTGAGGATCAGAAGCTCTGAGGGACCAGAGGCTCTGAAGGTCCAGAAGCTCTGAAGGTTCAGAAGCAGAAGTAACGAAGGTCAGAGGATCCAAGCTTCCCTCTGACTCTGATCACCAAGCTTCACAAGTTCCAACACGAAGCATTCATCTGATCAGAAGTCATTAGGTTAAAGGCAAATGTCTCTATCAAGAAGTACAAGAGCAGTGTACTATTCTGAAAAGCCCTCCTACCAAGGTTCAGCCACAGCAGGTTCTGGAAGTTCCAGAAATGCCCTCCAACGGTCATATTCTCTCAACAGAAATATCCTTTGCACCTTGGACTATAAAAGGCTGAAGAAAAGAAGAAAGCTAAGAGAGAAAAATCAAGAGCTGCAATACAAGAAAAGATTCAAGCCTCTACTTTCTTCATCTGTTCTTATTTAGTTTACACTCAGCTTATTTAGAAGCAAACCTTTGTAAACACCAACCTCAAACAGTTGTTTGATTTTCCTTAAGGGACCGGGTAGGTCAGTATCCTTAAGAAGACTAAGAGAGTGAATCTTAGTGGTGATTCCTTTAGGAGATCAAGGTTGATCGGATCCTAGAGAAGACTAAGAGAGTGAATCTTAGTGTGAGCTAAGTCAGTGTATTTTTAATCACTTGTAGGTTTCAAGTGCAGTTGTAACAATTATCTGATTAGTGGATTGCCTTCATTCTAAGAAGGAAGAAATCACCTTAACGGGTGGACTGGATTAGCTTGAGGGATTTATCAAGTGAACCAGGATAAAATACTTGTGTGCTTCTCTCTTCTCTCTATCTTTATCCGCTGCACCATCTATCGTAGAGAAACCGAAAAGATTTACTTTAAATCTTAAGGGGAAAGTTTTTATATTGAAAACGCTATTCAACCCCCCCTTCTAGTCGTTTTTCATACCTTCAATTGGTATCAGAGCGCAAGTTCTGATTACCACACTTAACAGTGTTCAGTAGATCCGGGCCAGTGTGAAAAACTCATGGATGCCACCACTACTACAAGCAAATATCAATACAGTGCAAGACCACCTATCTTTGATGGTCAGAGATTTGATTTCTGGAAAGATAGAATCAAAAGCTTCTTTCTTGGCTTTGATCCTGATCTCTGGGATTTTGTTGTTGATGGCTACACCCCTCCTGTCGATGAACATGGTGTAAAGATCCCAAGGAAGAAGATGAGTGAAGATCAAAAGAAGGAGTTCAGAGATCATCACCGATCAAGAGCTATTCTGCAAAGTGCCATTTCATATGAAGAATATGAGAAAATCACTGATCGTGATTCCGCTAAGTGTATCCTTGATTCCTTAAAGATGACACATGAAGGAAACAAGAAGGTGAAAGAATCAAAGGCGCTGTCCTTGATCCAGAAATATGAATCCTTCATCATGGAACCTAACGAATCCATTGAGGATATGTTTTCCAGATTTCAGTTGCTCGTAGCTGGAATACGATCTCTCAACAAGAGCTACACAACTAAAGATCATGTCATAAGGGTCATCAGATGTCTTCCTGAAAGCTGGATGCCCTTGGTGACTTCAATAGAGCTCACAAGAGATGTTGAGCATATGAGTTTAGAAGAACTCATCAGCATACTGAAATGTCATGAGCTGAAGCGCTCTGAGAAGGCTAAATCTGAGAAGTCAAAAGCTCTCCAAGCTGGAGCAGAAGAATCTGAAGAAGCATCAGAAGATTCTGATGAAGATGAGCTGACTCTGATATCCAGAAAGTTCAACTGCATCTGGAAGCACAGGCAGAGCAAATTCAAAGGCTCATCAAAGGACAAAAAGTCAAAGAAGCATTTCAAGACCAAGAAGAGTCTGATGGTGACTTTTGATGAATCAGAGTCAGAGGATGTTGACTCTGATGGTGAAGTTCAAGGACTCATGGCTATTATCAAAGACAAAGGAGCAGAGTCAAAGGATGCTGTTGACTCTGACTCAGCATCAGAAGGAGATCCTACCTCAGACGATGAAAATGAGGTATTCGCTTCTTTCTCTACCTCTGAACTGAAACATGCATTGTCTGATATTATGGAAAAGTATAACTCCTTATTGTCTAAGCATAAAAAGTTGAAAAAGGACTTATCTGCTGCTACTAAGACTCCTTCTGAACATGACAAAATTATTTCTGATCTGAAAAATGATAATCATGCTTTGATCAATTCTAACTCTGTGCTTAAGAACCAGATTGCTAAGTTAGAAGAAATTGTTGCCTGTGATGCCTCTGATTGTAGAAATGAATCTAAGTATGAAAAGTCTTTTCAAAGATTCCTAGCTAAAAGCGTGGATAGAAGCTTAATGGCTTCAATGATCTATGGCGTAAGCAGAAATGGCATGCATGGCATTGGCTATTCTAAACCAATTAGAAATGAGCCTTCTGTGTCTAAAGCTAAATCCTTGTATGAATGCTTTGTTCCCTCTGGTACCATATTGCCTGATCCTGTACCTGCTAAAGTTGCTAAAAACCCTCTTAAAAAGGGATCTTTCTCTATGACTAAATATCATGCAAATATTCCTTTAAAATATTATGTTGAGACACCCAAGGTGATCAGAACCTCTGGGCTAACTAACAAGAAAGGACCCAGAAAGTGGGTACCTAGGGATAAGATTATATATGTTGCAGATATCTTCAATAGGTCCATCGAAACTCCAACCATGGAACCTGGACAGTGGATGCAGGCAACACATGACGGGAGAAAGGCATATGTCCCAAGATCCAAAACTTGAACCTGAAGGTGAAGTTGATCTTGGTGGCATCAGTAGAGTAAGATTTGGTCAAGTCAAAGCCAGCTGAAAAAGCTTGCAGAGATGAGCATGACCGTTTCAGAAAGAAACAAAGACTCAGAACTTGTCAAACCAGAAGCAACAACATCAGAAGATGCTACTACAACTTCTGACTTGCGTCATCAGAAGAAGAGTTGGTTCCTAGCTTCTCATTCTGAAGTATCTGAAGATGAAATTTTGTCCATAACGGAGATGTCACCAGAACCACACTTCTGCTCTCATCAGAAGATACACTAATCAGCAGCCAAGTATCCCTTGGTATTCCTTCTGAGGGGGGAGTATTTCGTCTTATGCTCTTACAATTTTTTTCCCACCTTCATTCTTTTTGCTTATGACAAAAAGGGGGAGAACTTATAGTATCTTGACAACTCCTATATTATTTAGCTCAGAATCTAGATATTACTAACGTTGATATTAAGTACTAGATTCAGGGGGAGCTTAGCTCAGAATCAAGCACGAGTCTTGGATTCAGAAGGAGCAAGATAAACTATACACATCAGGATAAGTTTTAACTCTGATACCTTATACTCTGAGTGTATTCAGTTTATTTGTTTAGAGTTGTTCATCAAAATACATGGTTTTGTCATCATCAAAAAGGGGGAGATTGTAAGATCAAGATTTGGTCATGTGGTACAACTCTATGTTTTGATGATAACAAGTATTTATTTGTGGATGAACAACTATGATACTCTAATGTTTGTCTTGAGTGTTTTGACAAACAGGTTCTGATTCTGACACCAGAAGATATATTCGTCAGAAGTTCTGAAGATCAGAAGATCTAAAGATCAGAGGATCTGAGGATCAGAGGATCTGAAGATCAGAAGATCTGAAGATCAGAGGATCTGAGGATCAGAGGATCAGAAGATCAGAGGATCAGAAGATCTGAGGATCAGAAGCTCTGAGGGACCAGAGGCTCTGAAGGTCCAGAAGCTCTGAAGGTTCAGAAGCAGAAGTAACGAAGGTCAGAGGATCCAAGCTTCCCTCTGACTCTGATCACCAAGCTTCACAAGTTCCAACACGAAGCATTCATCTGATCAGAAGTCATTAGGTTAAAGGCAAATGTCTCTATCAAGAAGTACAAGAGCAGTGTACTATTTTGAAAAGCCCTCCTACCAAGGTTCAGCCACAGCAGGTTCTGGAAGTTCCAGAAATGCCCTCCAACGGTCATATTCTCTCAACAGAAATATCCTTTGCACCTTGGACTATAAAAGGCTGAAGAAAAGAAGAAAGCTAAGAGAGAAAAATCAAGAGCTGCAATACAAGAAAAGATTCAAGCCTCTACTTTCTTCATCTGTTCTTATTTAGTTTACACTCAGCTTATTTAGAAGCAAACCTTTGTAAACACCAACCTCAAACAGTTGTTTGATTTTCCTTAAGGGACCGGGTAGGTCAGTATCCTTAAGAAGACTAAGAGAGTGAATCTTAGTGGTGATTCCTTTAGGAGATCAAGGTTGATCGGATCCTAGAGAAGACTAAGAGAGTGAATCTTAGTGTGAGCTAAGTCAGTGTATTGTTAGTCACTTGTAGGTTTCAAGTGCAGTTGTAACAATTATCTGATTAGTGGATTGCCTTCATTCTAAGAAGGAAGAAATCACCTTAACGGGTGGACTGGATTAGCTTGAGGGATTTATCAAGTGAACCAGGATAAAATACTTGTGTGCTTCTCTCTTCTCTCTATCTTTATCCGCTGCACCATCTATCGTAGAGAAACCGAAAAGATTTACTTTAAATCTTAAGGGGAAAGTTTTTATATTGAAAACGCTATTCAACCCCCCCTTCTAGTCGTTTTTCACACCTTCAGGAATGTCGAATACGTGCCTTGTATGCCTTGCATAATAGACGTAGGCATACCATAAGGCATGTTTTCCCTCGTAACCGTTGGAACAATTTGTGCCTGTACTGATGTAGATACAGGCATTTCTGCAGTTGCAGAAATTGCTACATTCTGGGTTGGCATAGTGGTGCCATGCCCCATTCCAGTAGACACTTCTTCATTATTGTTACCGCTACTTCCCCCGGGGCTACTCTGATTACCCACGTTAGACCCTTGAGGGGAGGTTCTTCCTCGATTACTTGCCATACTCACAGTCTTACCACTTCTCAGGTGCATATAAAACGTAAATCACAACCAGGGCAAGTAACAAATACCAAGTAGCATGCAACAAACAACACACACAAAACGCTTCTGTAAAACTTAGTTTTCACAAAAACGGTCCCACCGGGCGTGCCAATTTGTTTACGTGGATTTTTGGTAAACAAATATCTTCTTAGTTCGACTAAAGGAAGTTTAGATTCAGGGTCCTTTTGAGAAAACGCTTTGCCAAAGTATTGTGTGTGTGTGTGTGTTTCTCGACAAAAAAACGAATTGATTTAGACAGAACTGAATTTCATTAAACACGGGTCAATTACAAAGGAGTCACATACATAAAATAACACAAAAAACTAACAAGAGATATGGATCTCGACAAGAAAATGCATAAAGGAACTGGGAATTAAATAAGCTTAAACACGAGAAAACTAAAGCGTTGGTTCTGCAACATACTCCTCCATCATCACGTTGTGCTCCTTGAGTCTCATTGATGCGGACATTTGGAGCTTTTGGTGAATTTTCAGAGTTGAGTTGGGAACCTCTTTTTCTGCTGCTGCTTCTTCTATTTATAGTGCTGTTCCTGCCCACGTTCTTGGCGGTTTTTCTTGGATGCATGATGGCTTCGTGGGTTTTAAATTTTGGCGCCATGCCCCACGTTTAGCCGGTGGTCTTCGCGCACGTGACTCTATTGCCACGTGGATGGTTCTGAGTCGTGGGCCACCGTTGCAATTCGTGGCATCGTGGGTATATGCACGTGCTTGTGGTTGCTTGTTACTCGGTAACTGCCTCTTCCATTAAGATGATCGAGATTTCTTCATCTGCTGAGTTTGTCGAGATATAGCTCTCACTAACTTGACTTTGAGGGACACCGTGTGCTGAGTTGCCGGTTTCGCCATAACCCTTTCTGTCGAGAACCTACCTTTGCACCATGGTGTCGAGAGTCGTAGTACTCGTAATTTTTAGCTTAACAACAGTACTACAACGGTACGTTCTACAGCGCTTCATAAGCATTGTAAAATTGAAAAAATAAGCGTTGTAAAATGCAATTTCTGGCTTAGTGAAAGATTGAAAACAATTTAAATTGAAAAAATAATTATTTATTATAAAATATAAAAATGACGTTTGTATTGCTGCACCATAGGTCCGCGAACATGATCTCAACACGTGCTACATTTACTCCCTCCGGTCCTTATTACAAGAAACAATTGATTTTTTTGGTTCATAGAATAATTAATATATTTTTTACTAAATATAGACTAGATACATCAATTACATAATAAACCTAAAAAGTCAAATGTTTCTTATAATAAGGACCGGAGGGAGTATATTATGGGATATCTTATTTTGTTTATAAAATTATGTTAATTCTCAATGGTCATATATATAAGATAGACAACATGGGTCATTTTCTTGATAATTACGTTTTCTTGTCTTATGTGTCACCAGGACATTATTATCTTAATTAAGCATGACACATGAGCATGATCGATTGTCAAAATATTTGTAATTAAATTGTAATCTCATTTCATGTTTAAAATTTAATTAAACATGACTTGTAGTAGCTTATACATGCATGGTTAGTCAAGTTGGAGAGGCGATGCAGGATGACAAGAACATCGAAAGATTAAGTGCCATGGTCAATACGTGAGTGCGCAATGATATAGTATCTCATTATAATTAACAGCTTGCTCGGAAAACTAGAACAAAGACGTGAATATATAGAAAATACACTAATTCTGTCTTTTTCAAAATTAATCAAAACAAGACCTTCTGCAAATGCTCAATTTAATTTCTATCCCCCAAGATCAAGACCTTCTGCTAATTCTGTACTCCAAGTCAAGACTTTCTACTCTAATTTTGCAAATGGTCAGTTTTCTGCATAATTTCTCAACACTCCACTTGGGTCTTCTGCTATATATATACTACTCACTCTGTTCTTTATTATAAGATCATTTTTGAGTGTTTTTTTGTTCCTAAATATAAATCCATTTACAATATCAATAGAGCATTAATTATTTTTTCCCAAAACTATCCTCATATTTAATATGAAAGAGACAATGAGATTTTGAAATAATAACTTGGAAAGAGAAATTTATAAGAAATTAAATAAGGGTAATCTAGGAAAGTGAATAAATTCTTTTACAAATTTATTGCTTGTAATTACTTTTCTTAATCTAAGAGAATTGGATAAAATTGACTTATAAATAGGAACGGAGGGAGTATTTCTCTTAGGCCTAAAGGGAGTTGAGCCCCTTTACATATAAACACACAAATGATACAGGCACATTATAGATCACATGATCATCATAATTGACTCTTTCTCATTGTGTTGTTTACATCTATTCAGTGTCTGCCCGACAAGATTGTTACCCGTTTAACAATATCTGATACTGAGAGGCCGCTAAGGTCTGGCCTGCCCAAAGAGTGACAATATCTTCGACCCGTTTTGGTTTTGTACTAAACGACAGAGACTGCAATAAAAAATATAATAGAGTAAAATTTCGTCCAAGAAACAATTGGAAATATAGAATTTATGGTTTTGTCTACATCTTTAATTTATTACAACTCTTTGAATAGTGGTAAAATAATAGTCAAAATAGAGGACTAAAGACCATGCTGCATTTATGGTTTTGTCTACATCTTTTTTTATTGAAACAAGCACATGGTTTTGTCTGTATATAGAATTATTGGGTATTCAAATTAGTTATTTTACGAAATAACACAACGTCGTCACTCGTCAATGACCAATTGGTGTTATTGGACAATTTGATTTTGCATTATACTTTGCGATTTGCGCACAAGAATCCAGAATTTTTTATAATTCAGTCATTTGGACCAGTTCTTCAGCTTGATAATTTACAAAGCTACTCCTGAAATTAATTAAGTGAATTACAGGCAACCTAAGCCCTGATAACACGTACAATTAATAAAAACAAAAATGAGTCACAATTGACAATTTCATTTAGAAAATGAACTTTGAAACACTCGAAGCTTTATTTCACTAAGTCTAGTTTGAAGGGATTCATTTTAACCAACGAGTGATTGTTCATTTTAAAAACGGCATTATTCTAAATTAATTTTAGTCGAGAAAACTCATTTGAAAAAGCATGCCGGGACAGTTGGATGATAATTGAAGGTTGAAATTCAAACGTGACCTCGAAGCAGAATCGAGAAGATTTGTCAACAATTAATATTACACTATAAAATTCAAATTTCATCGACAATATTTTTTAATATATAACCAAAGGTGGCTTCTAGTATACGAATGAGTTTGACTTTACGTAAATTTTAAAATTCATTGGAATCATGTTTTTTTTAAAACAAGAATCATGTTTTTTTTTTGAACTCAATAAGCATGTTAATACTACGTACCATTTCATTACAATTCAATAAATTTATGAAGCACAATTCCTCAACCTTAGTAATTCGGTCATAATAACCATTTTGTATATATTTTCAAAATATGATCTCTTACATAATAAAATTTGAGGATAAATTTGTTATTTTAAATGGTTGAAATAGGTGTGAATTAGCTCTAAATATTCAGTTTTTCACAGTGAACAACCCAACCACACTTTCATGCTAGTCGCAACCAAAAAATTTATTTTGCTTTATAAAAAGATAATGAAATGATAAAAAGTAATCCAAAGCCAAACAAAAATATACCAAAGATCAATAGAAAAATATCAACAAAGTCAGTAAATTATTTTATAACTTCTAGCTATCATCACACTGAAAATTTAAAAATTAAAATGAATTCAATTCTTTGAGATCAGAAGTAGCATGCTAATCAACTAAAAATATTTTTATACGGAAATCGATGTAATAGCCGGTGAATGTGATAAACATGAGATCAGATATATCATTCCAAAGAGTTTTTATAATAGCATTCAAAGTAGGTGTTCTTATTAATTTATTACTTTTTGTAACTTGTCATTTCTTATCAATTTCCAGTGTCAAACATGATTTTGTAATAGTCTTAAAGTGAGTTATGATACATATCTCTCCACTTCTTTTCCACCTTCATTTTTTATTATTTCTCTTTTCTCTATTAACCAAATCACATATCACATATTTATTTTCTCTCTCATTTCTTTCTATCTCTCTCTCTTCAGTCACCTCTCCGCACCTCATTTTTAAGGTGTGAAGATATAATTATTTGTCTTATGTCATGCATAAATAGAAATAAATGGAGTATAAATTTCAACTTTTCTTTCACATCAATTTATTATTTTTTAAATAAATAAAAAGTAGACAAAATGTGGTAAAACTTTGAACAATTCAATAAATAAATTATTAATTGCGTGCTTTGAAATTTTTAAGGTTGCATGGCATGCTATGATGTGGAAAAGAGTAGAGAATTACAGTTTCTCCAATTATTTTGCGTCCATAAATGTGTCTTGGACATGGTCGAGTGACAAGAAGCGTACCCTCAATCATATCTCCATTGAAGCTGTTACAGGCACATCCATGGTTCCTTCAAAGCCACATGCAGCTCTTTTGGCAAGCCCTGGCATGGGCCACCTCATACCCACGGTGGAGCTCGGGAAGCGCCTTCTCACTCATCACGGCTTCGACGTCACCATCTTCGTCGTGACTACCATTTCCTCAACCACAACCTCACTAATACTCCAACAAACATCAAACCTCACCGCCCTCAACATCGTTGTATTGCCTCCTATTGATCTATCCACAAAAGTTGGACTTGATCCTTCAGTAGGAACTCAGATTGTACTTACAATACTGGAGTCCATTCCATTACTGCGCTCTTCATTCCTCTCCATGAAGCTTCCACCTTCAGCTCTTATAGTGGACCTCTTCGGCACAGTAGCTATTCCCCTTGCACGTGAGCTCGGCATGTCAACCTATATCTTCTTAGCCACCAGTGCTTGGTTCTCTGCAGTTACCATCTACCTTCCATTCATAGACAAGGAGATGGAAGAAAGGCACACTAACAACCATGAACCGCTTTTCATTCCTGGTTGTGAACCAATTCGGTTCGAGGACACGCTCGAACCGTTCTTATCACCGGGTGGGCCCATGTACCAGATGGGTTACCTACCAGCAGCAAGGGAGGTAGTGTCGGCGGATGGTATTCTGATGAACACGTGGCAAGATCTAGAGCCTGTAGCCACGAACGCAATGATGACACATGAGATCTTAGGACGATTTAGCAATGGACCGGTGTATCCGGTTGGACCGCTGGTGAGAACTGTTGAGTCGAAACCGAGGCATGGGGAAGATCAAGATGAGATTTTGCGTTGGCTTGACAAGCAACCGGCTGGGTCGGTGATTTATGTGTCGTTTGGGAGCGGTGGGACCATGCCACAGGGTCAGATGACAGAAATCGCTTTGGGACTAGAGTTGAGTCAGCAGCGATTTGTTTGGGTTGTGCGTCCGCCGAACGAGGCCGACGCGAGTGCCACGTTTTTTGGATTCGGGAATGAAATGGCGTTGAATTACTTGCCGGAGGGGTTTATGAAGAGGACACGTGAGTTTGGTGTGGTGGTCCCTATGTGGGCCCCACAGGCTGAGATCTTGGGGCATCCTGCCACAGGTGGTTTTGTGACGCATTGTGGTTGGAATTCTGTGTTGGAGAGTGTCCTGAACGGTGTGCCAATGGTGGCGTGGCCGTTGTACTCAGAGCAGAAAATGAACGCTTACATGTTGTCGGAGGAGCTTGGAGTGGCGGTGCGAGTGAAGGTGGCAGAGGGTGGAGTTGTGTGTAGGGATCAGGTAGTGGACATGGTTAGAAGAGTGATGGTGAGTGAAGAAGGAATGGGCATGAAGGATAGAGTTAGAGAGTTGAAATTGAGTGGGGACAAAGCTTTGTCAGAGTTTGGGTCCTCCCACGAGTGGCTTAGTCAAATGACCAAAGACTTCGAACTTCATCTCAAACCTTCAACGGCAAAAGCTCGTGGTGCTTAATTAGGTATTCATACAAAATCACAGAGTTTCGCACTTGAATATTTCTTTCTAGCTAAATCTTTATAAACCTCCATCTTTCTTCTCATGCTTGAATGTTATCTATGTTTGGGGTTTAATCCGCTACAATCTTATATCTCTTATTTCATAGAATAAATAAAAGTAATTATTCATAAATTTATAAACACATACAACTACTTTATTTTTCTCCCACTTCTCATCATATCAAATTAAATATCACTTTGATTACTTATTTTCATTCTCTCTTAATGTTTACACTGAATATAATTGAGTAATGATGTACATTAATCATTACTCTTTTAAAATAAAAATTGCACTCCTTTTGTGCATATGGGACTTTTGTAAAAATCATTACTTTGTTGTTTTAGTTATTGGAATATGAATTAGTGTGTGAAAAATGCACATACACGTTTGTAATTAAGTTAACGTTAAATATTTGTGTACATTTAAGAGGTGTAAACCATTAGATAATTAAGAGATATAAAGAGATGATAGATAAGTGATACGTAATGGGATGTGATAAAAAAAGAAAGATAAAGAGATAAAAAGTGATGTTTCAAAGTTTTTTTATAAATCAAATATATATAGATTTGAAGTACAATGGATACTTCAACTCAATACAACTAAGTATAAAAAAAAAATAAAACCAGAGAAAAAAGCAACAGAACCAAAGTAGGAAAAACTACAACAAACCAAGAGCACAACAAAGCAAGGAGCGCAAGTAGCTCTTGCCCATCAACCCCACACTACAAGCCCTTGAGGAAGGGTCAAAGCACTAGAGGGTTGTCCCTAAATTCCACGCCAAGCACACCAAAAAAAGAGCTTAGATATCTTCACACTCCAAATTTTATATAGTACAATTTCATGTATTTTTATTTCTATCTTTATGCTCATTTCCCATTATATGATCATGCATATTTCATACTTTTTTTCTCTAGTTTTTTTCTTTTCCTTCTCCTCCTTTCCATCTCTTTCCCGCTAATGGAGAGGTGTCAACCAAACATTAATCCGCCAAAAAAGAGCCTAAAGGCCCAACTTTGCCCAACGCAAACTGATGTTTCAAAGTGTATGTACTATGAAGTGCTACACTTTTTTAATAGGCAAAATAAAACAAAATGAAGTACAATGGTGCTTCGACCCGTAACAAAGATACATCATGAATAAAGTGGTACACGTATTATGAGATATTACAACGCTGGTCATTTTAAAAGTGGTCAATCAAGAAATCATTATATGTAATTCAAAAATTTCTTCCATGTCAGTGAATTTCAAAAGACATCGGTGTCATCTGTACCATCCTGGGCCTAGAGTGGGCCGAATAAATCTCATGTGTGATCTTTGATCCTTACCAATCCTAAATGGCTGACTCGGCCCACAATGAGATCGAGCAAAGCAAGGCCCAAGGGAACCTTCCCCCGTAGAGTGCTAAGGAACCAACGCGTGATAATTTGACCTGGCGACTGTACTGGTAATATCGACATTTTTCTCCCCCTTAGCTTAGTTGAGCTCGGGTAAGCAACAGGGTTTCGAAATTCTGTTTATCTAACCTGGCGAGTGTATGTTAAGTTCTTCCTGGTTCCACAAGAGAAGGTGAATATTAGAGAGTAGAACTGCTCTCTATCTGATGGTAGTGTGTATGGTTTTCGCTCTTGGTAAACTGTCTAATGAGGAAACATCTTATATACTATTAGATGAAATAAGGATCCTCTCATTACACATAGTTAATTAGTTAATTGACACAACCCATCATAAGTTAGTTATTAACAAAAGACTAATATATATATATATATATATATATATATATCATCCATCATAATACATGTATATAATTAAATTAATAATTCCCGTAATTACTATTAATAATATTCTAATTAATTAATTAACGTTAATCCACACAACAGAACATACACTGATACACGTGAATATATAGAAAATATACTAATTCTGTCATTTTCAAAATTCAAGACAAGACGTTCTGCAAATGCTCAATTTTCTATCCTCCAAGTCAAGACCTTCTGCTAATATTTTATGTACTCCAAGTCAAGACTTTCTGCTAATTCTGCAAATGCTCAGTTTTCTACATAATTGCTCATCACTCAACTTGGTCTTCTGCTATATATTTCTCTTAAAGGGAGTTGAGCCCGTTTACATAAACACACAAATAATACAGAGACACATTAATAAATCACATGATCCGATCCATTACTTCTCTCATTTCTCATGCATTGATTCTTTCTGTTGAGAAATTAAACACGTGTCTTGGCTGCTGCTTAGATAGTTTAGTTCAGTTTGAATGAGTCAAATAAAATATATTCTACTAGCTGTTAGTGGAGAGATCAGTTTCTGTTTTGTTTTTAATTATAAGTAACAGTCCCTAGAATTTAGCTAGAATTAAGGAGGTTATCTCTTATCAGTTATTTTCAAGATGTATTTAAATTCAAGTTTGTGATTCAATAAAGTATTATGCTTTTGCTGCCTCATATCAGAAGTTTTATACCGTTCAATTTTCTCTTCTGCTACTTTTCTATATATCAAAAACAACAATTGGTATCTAGAGCTACTTCTTACGGGACATGTGCTATGGATGTCGAATCAAGTTTTTCACATGTAGCTCTTCCTATCTTTGATGGGGAGAACTATGACCTTTGGGCTGTGAGAATGGAATCCTACTTGGAGGCTTTAGACCTCTGGGAAGCCGTGGAAGAAGATTATGAAATTGCTCCGTTGCCAAACAATCCCACCGTGGCCCAGATGAAAAATCACAAGGAAAGAAAAACCAAGAAGGCAAAGGCAAAGGCTTGCTTGTTTGCTGGTGTCTCAAAAACGATTTTCACCAGAATCATGACCCTCCAAACAGCAAGTGAAATCTGGAATTATCTAAAGGAAGAGTATGCAGGAGATGCCCGAATACGAAGCATGCAAGTGTTGAACTTAATACGTGAGTTCGAGCTACAAAGAATGAAGGAGTCCGAGACAGCCAAACAAGATGCTGACAAATTGCTTGGCATTGTCAACAAGGTAAGATTACTTGGCACAGAATTTCCAGATTCAAGAATTGTGCAAAAAATTCTTGTAACAATGCCTGAAAAATATGAAGCCTCTATAGCATCTTTGGAGAACACAAAGGATCTGTCACAGATCACCTTGGCAGAAGTTTTACATGCCCTACAAGCACAAGAACAAAGAAGAATGATGAGACAAGAGGTGGCAGTAGAGGATGCTTTTCTAGCAAACAACTCACAAGGAGGAAGGGATGAGAAGTATAACAAAAGGAAACGGTACAACAAACCTGGAAGTTCCAACATACATCATAATGAGTCTTTTCCACCTTGCACATATTGCAAAAAGACAAACCATTCTCCAAGCAGATGTTGGTGGAGGCCTGACATCAAGTGCAGAAAGTGTGGCAATCTTGGACATGTAGAGCGTATCTGTAAGTCTTCAACGGAGGCAAAAGTTTCCATGGAGCAACAAGAAGATGAGCAACTCTTTGCAGCAACATGCTTTGCAACAAGCAACAGTTCTAGTGATTTGTGGTTAATAGACAGTGCCTGCTCAAATCATATGACTCCTGATGAAACTCTTTTTAAAGAGCTTGACAAAACCTTCACTTCCAAAGTAAAAGTTGGAAATGGTGTTTTTATCCCAGCCAAAGGAAAAGGAACGGTTGCTATATGTGCCTAACATTGACCATAATTTACTTAGTGTTGCACAGATGGCTGACAATGGCTTCAAAGTTATATTTGAAGGCAAATGGTGTCTGATTCAGGATGCCAAAGGCAATGATCTATTTAAAGTGAAAATAAAGGCTAGAACTTTTGCTCTAAATCTGATGGAGGAAGAGCAAATAGCTTTTTCAAGCACCTGCAGCAACATTGAATTATGGCACAAAAGGCTAGGACATTTCCATCTTGCTGGACTTCAATACATGCAAAAACATGCTTTGGTGAAAGGTGTACCACGACTTGAAGACAAACTTGATGATTGTGTAGCTTGTCAATATGGCAAGCAAATCAGAACACCGTTTCTGCAAACAACATGGAGAGCAACGCAAAAATTGCAGCTTGTGCATACGGATGTTGGAGGACCTCAGAGAACACCATCTTTAAATGGTAATATCTATTATATTACATTTATTGATGATTATACCAGGTTTTGTTGGATTTATTTCTTCAAATCCAAGGCTGAGGTTGCTGATATATTTTGGAAATATAAAGCACTGGTGGAAAATCAAAGTAATTGCAGGTTGCGGACACTAAGGTCAGACAATGAGACAGAATATAAAAATAATACTTTTGACAAGTTTTGTGAAGAAGCTGGTATTGTGCACCAACTTACAGCACCTTATACTCCGCAACAAAATGGAGTTAGTGAAAGAAAGAATAGAAGCATTAAGGAAATGACAAGGTGTCTTCTACATGAAAAAGAGCTGCCAAAGAAATTATGGGCAGAGGCTGCAAATACTGCTGTCTTCTTGCTGAATAGGCTGCCTACAAGAGTTCTTCAGAGGAAAACTCCATTTGAAGCTTGGTTTGGTTACAAACCAGATTTCCATAACTTTAAAGTTTTTGGTTGTCTTTGTTTCTCTTTTGTGCCACAGGTTAAAAGAGACAAGCTCGATAAGAAGGAAGATCCTGGAGTTTTCATTGGATATAGTAGCACATCAAAAGCGTACCGAATTTTTCAGCCTCAAAATGGGAAAATTCTTGTAAGCCGAGATGTCAAATTCATGGAGAACAAACAATGGAGCTGGGAGGAGTCCATGGAGAAGCAAATTCCAGAAATTCCACAGATCATTGATGATGATATAGATGACTTTCCTGTCAGAGGTACAAGACCTTTACATGAAATTTATGAAAGGAGTAATGTAGCTGTCTTGGAACCTGCAGAATTCATTTAAGCTGAGAAGAACAAAAAATGGATAGATGCAATGAAGGAGGAGCTAAATATGATTGAAAAAAATGACACTTGGGTGCTAGTGGACAGACCTCAACACAAGCAACCTATAGGAGTCAAATGGGTTTATAGAACTAAGCTAAATGCAGATGGTTCTATAAATAAATACAAGGCAAGATTGGTTGTGAAGGGTTATGCTCAAGTGTTCGGAGTGGATTTTTCAGAAACGTTTGCTCCGGTTGCTCGCCTCGATACAATTAGAATGCTCCTAGCTTTGGCTGCACAGAAAGGTTGGAAAGTTTACCATTTAGATGTGAAATCTGCTTTCTTAAATGGTTATTTGCAGGAGGAGATATTTGTGGAGCAGCCAGAAGGATTTCATGTCAAGGGACATGAGGAGAAGGTCTACAAACTAAAAAAGGCCTTGTATGGTCTTAAACAAGCCCCAAGGGCTTGGTACAGCAGAATCGATGATTATCTTCAAAAACTCGGATTTGTCAAAAGTCCCTGTGAAGCCACTTTGTATGTGAAACTGATGGATGCTAATGTAATCATAGTTTCTGTCTATGTTGATGATTTGCTTGTGACAGAGAATGAAGAGAAGTTAATCTTGGAGTTTAAAGCTGAAATGCTCCAAGTATTTGAAATGACAGACCTTGGTTTGATGTCTTTCTTTTTGGGTCTGGAGGTAAAACAAGATCAAGATGCTGTTTTCATATGCCAAAAAAAATATGCTAGAGAAATACTCAAAAAGTTTTGCATGGAGAATTACAGTAGTACTAACACTCCAATGAATCAAAAGGAAAAATTCAGCAACGATGATGGAGCTGATAAGGTAGATGAGCAGAAATTCAGAAGCCTAATTGGTTGTCTAATGTATCTGACTGCAACTAGACCCGACATCATGTTTTCAGTGAGTGTGTTGTCAAGATTTATGCACTGTGCTAGTGAATTACATCTCCAAGCTGCCAAACGAATTCTAAGATATGTTAAGGGGACTGCAGACTATGGCATTAAGTACACTCACTTTCAGAGTTTTCTATTTCATGGATTTTCTGACAGTGATTGGGGTGGTTCAGTTGATGACTTGAAAAGTACAACAGGGTACTGTTTCAGTCTTGGCTCAGGTGTGTTTTCATGGTGTTCAAGGAAGCAAGATGTAGTGGCTCAAAGTACAGCTGAGGCAGAATATGTAGCAGCTACAGCTGCTGTGAATCAAGCCATTTGGCTAAGAAAAATATTTTCTGATTTACACATGGAGCAAAGTGAGCCAACACAAATTTTTGTTGACAATCAAGCTGCAATATCAATTTCAAACAATCCTGTTTTCCATGGGAAGACTAAGCATTTCAAGATCAAGTTCTTCTTCTTAAGGGAGATGCAAAGAGAAGGAGAAATCAAGTTGTTGTATTGCAAGACTGAAAATCAGAATGCTGATATCTTGACAAAGGCCCTTCCGAAGGCTAGATTTGAAGCTTTGAGATTCAGTTTGGGCATCTGCAACCTCCAAGGCAAGGAGGAGTGTTGAGAAATTAAACACGTGCCTTGGCTGCTGCTTAGATAGTTTAGTTCAGTTTGAATGAGTCAAATAAAATATCTTCTACTAGCTGTTAGTGGAGAGATCAGTTTCTGTTTTGTTTTTAATTACAAGTAACAGTCCCTAGAATTTAGCTAGAATTAAGGAGGTTATCTCTTATCAGTTATTTTCAAGATGTATTTAAATTCAAGTTTGTGATTCAATAAAGTATTATGTTTTTGCTGCCTCATATCAAAAGTTTTATACTGTTCAATTTTCTCTTCTGCTACTTTTCTATATATCAAAAACAACAATTGGTATCTAGAGGCTAGAGCTACTTCTTACGGGACCTGTGCTGTGGATGTCGAATCAAGTTTTTCACATGTAGCTCTTCCTATCTTTGATGGGGAGAACTATGACCTTTGGGCTGTGAGAATGGAATCCTACTTGGAGGCTTTAGACCTCTGGGAAGCCGTGGAAGAAGATTATGAAATTGCTCCGTTGCCAAACAATCCCATCGTGTTAATAAATCACATGATCCGATCCATTACTTCTCTCATTTCTCATGCATTGATTCTTTCTCATTGTGTTGTCTACATCTATTCAGTGTCTACCCGACAAGATATATTGTTACCCGTTTAATAATATCTGAGAGAGCGGCTAAGGTCTCTGGCTTGCCCGAAGAGTAAATACGACCCGTTTTGGATTTATGTCTACTCTTTGAATAGTAGTAAAATACTAGTCAAAATAGAGGACTAAAGACGATGCTGCATGCATGGTTTTGTCCACATATTTTTTTGTTTAAACAAGCACATGGTTTTGTCTGTATCTTAATAATATATAAAGCCCATCCACCAAAGTGGGCCATACTGATATTTAATTTCCACATGTCACATCTCTATTGGTTGGTTTCTCCTATTTTCCACATGGCCTCAGCTGATTGGTCCAAATCCTTGCATTTTGATTGGTCGAAATCATTGAATCATTAAATAGAAACATCAATAGTACACGGTTTAGGCAATATTAGTACCCGGTTTTGACAATATTAATACCCGGTTTTATTACAAATTGCACATGGTTTTGACACAATTAACTTCCTCCACGTTCAGTTAGAAAGTTTTGGAAAATATGATAAATTTTGCCCACATGTTTTTCCTTTTTTATTACTAAGAGATAAGAAAATAAAGCTATTGTGATGTGGTCAAGATTAATCATATGGACTTTTCAAAAAAAAAAAGATTAATCATATGAAAATAAAAACCGGCACCGTGTATAATAATCCAAATTATATATTCATCTCCTTAAATATACATCTCCATATGTTAAAGAGGAATATACAATTCAAAATTCAAGTATAATAATAACCGGAAATAAAATTGATTTATTTCTTGCAATTGACTTTCATCTCAAATTTGGAATATACTCATAAATTACGTATGTGTGGAAAAAAAATATTTAAGGCCAGCCTATATCAAACAAGAATATCATCTCAGATTTGGAATATACCAATAATTTACGAAATCAATGTTTTGTTTTTTGAAAAAAATTAAATTTTTCATTTCAAAAAATCCCGCCTTTCTCATGCTATATAAATCCACAAGCTCTTAACATTTAATCACCATAAAAATACATTGGTCGTACTGTTCATTTTTTCTTCTTCTTCATTATATTTGTTTTGATCATGGAGATGCAGAACTTTGTTGTTCTACTTTATTCTTTACCTTTTTTTAATGAAATGGTATTATATATTTTGTATTGTCTACTTTGATGTTTCATTTACATTCAAGTATCTCTATTGCTCCACTTTTTTTTACATAAGACAAAATTTAATTAAACATCACAAGAAGTTCGTACCTTCTATTCGTCGTAAGGTGTTGTTTTTGCCACATATAAGGTGGTGTTTTGGCCACATACAAGGTGTATTTTCTCAGGTTTCTTTCTAGCTACTGTATGTGAGTTTGCTGCATAATTTTTTAGCATGCCTTTCCATGGTGTATTTTTAATGTTGATCTTTGTTGTTGTAATTGTTGTGGCTATTAACCTCCTCATGGGGTATTTCATGTGTTGTTCCCCCTTTTGTTAATCTTTGGACAGCAGCCACGACATACAGATCCCATAAGCAAGAGGCCATCATGATTGGAGCTGCAATAGACCTGCTAGACAGCAATAAACCAGCAAAGAAACCAACAAAAACAGCAGCACTGAAAAGCAGAAGAAAAAACCAACAGCATTGCAGCATATAGATCAGCAAGCATTCCTTTGATACTCCAAAAAATTAGACCAGACCATCAGCTTGAATAATAGGAGAGGAAAGGGAGAAACAAAAAACAAAAAAGCCATGCAAACCAACTCAGATAGCTTATACCAGCAAGCATAACCCCATGAACTCATCGAGCAACTACAAAAACCATACACTTCTACAAATATATGTCACAGATCAAACACATAGTGATCGTTTAGTCCTAATCTAGCAACTACTACTTATTAGGTAGATCTTCTCAATGATCTACTGCATCTAAGAACCTAGAAACTTGCGGAGTATCTGAACTATCTATTGGCAAATACAGTTCTGGAAGAGAAATTTCACTGGGGCATTTGTGGATCTGAGAATTTTATGAAGAGGTTAATTTAGATACATTGTTAATATAAAAGTTTTACATTAACTTCTCATCACGTTTTGCTATATGATATGTGCTTAAGTGTGATTGAATGGTTTAGCAAAATATTAAGATTAACGATAAGTTAAAATGACATCCTTTTGTTAATTGGTTGAAGCTGCAAAGGAATGGCCACATTTAGAGAGTGCTTAGTAGAAGTTTGAATAGAACAAATAAAATTGGAGTGAAATTTAAGGATGGACTACATGTAAATTGTAATGTAAGGTCCTTAAAAATTTCATTTCACCCATTTTAAAACATATGCTACCCTTGAATATGTAAACAAGTGCCACTATGAACTTATCAAGATTGTGTCCTGCTTTTGCAAAATATATGATATTAGTCTTTTTTTTTGGGTAAGCAAAATATATTAAGTGGAATACTAGGAATACTCTCAAAACCAAAGAATACAAAGAATAAAAGAAAGAGAAGAAAAAGAACTAAGATTACATATCGCACTACCTAAGAAGCAAAACAGAACAAGACCCATACTGTCCCTATATCAAACCAGCAGATCACTCTAACATACAAAGAAAATGTCAAATGCAAGCCATCCAACCAAGGCCACTGTCTCTCACCACGGCATCCTCAAAACCATAGACCATACATATAATAATCCCCAAATATATTAAATGGAGGGCCAGCTGCAAATAAACCAGCTTCAGACGCATAGGCACAAGCACTGGATAGACAAGTTTAAGATCACAGACAACCCACACAGTATTGAGGAGAAAATTATAAAATTATAAAAATAAAAAAAGATGATATGCCAGAAAAGGAGAAAAGATGCCAATTTTAAAGACTTTAAATAATAAGATTTTTCTTGATTTAAAGACTAATATTAAACATTTTAGTAATTTCGAAATTAATAATTTAATTGCTTTAAATAATTACCATATATAAAAATATTTTTATAGATTTTTTACCGTTTCCTTTAAGCATTATTAATTATTGTGGTTCAACAAATATTTTATTCACTCTTATAGTTTGACTTAATGTACACAACAACATAAGATGATAGAATCAAAACTGAACTAAATCTCCATAAAATAAATAATTTAAAAATATCTACAATTAAAATACTAATTTATTCCTTCCTTTTAAATTTTGAAAACCTAAACAGAGCTATATTAAAACACCAGACTACACTTCACACACAACACGTTTTTTTTTTTTTGCCTTTCTATTGTTTTAAAATCTGCTCTCTTTCTTCACATGGTTTTTTTTAATAAAATGCCAAATTATAGCAAACAAGGTTGCTATTCCCTGATACAAGAAAAATAAAAACAGGGGCAGAAAGAATAAAAGGAGCGGATATACAATGTTGCAGACAAAGGTGTCAAACAACTCTACTTGAGAACTGTGGACAAATTCTAGCAGCAGCGTGAATCACATAAATAGAAAGCATCAAACCAAACTGTGCTCTTCACACCACTTTCTGCTTGAGTCCCCAAGGGCTGCGAATCAAGGCATCCTCATAAGCACAATTGGCCTTAATCGGTCCAGAGAAAGGTCCAATAAAGCATACTGATAGATATCACAGTTGTCACTAGCACTGTCTCATCAATCCTGCATCCTTTATTAATCATTAATATGTTTTTTTAGGTATGTATACAATTGAATTTCATAAAAGAAGACTTCCTTACGCGAACATATTGATTTGGTTGCAAGGAGAAAATAAGTTGAAGACTGAGGACGACATTGACAAAGTCATCTGTGCCGAGCTTCCTGATCCAGTGTTATATCTCAAATTGCACGCTATAGTTTCTAACTTCATGATACATGGACCGTGTGGTAGTGCAAACAAAAAATCACAGAAGGGTAGGTGCACTGAATTCTTTCCAAAGAAATTTCAAAACACCACCACGATTGACGAAGAAGGCTATCTGCAGTATAGAAGAAGGCAAACAGGGATTGTAATCAAGAAAAAAGACATTGAAATTGATAACAGGTATGTAATTTTTTACAAATGTTATATGCATTCCGAGTAAACTAAATTGATACCAATTTGAAAAAACATAACTTTGTGAAAAAATGAAAAATAACTCAGATATGTTATTTATTACAATTGTAATATGTATGCGGCATGTTCTACATTGCAGGTATGTTGTGCCTTACAATCTCACGCTCCTTATGAGGTATCAAGCTCACATTAATGTAGAGTATTGAACAAGTCCAATGCTATAAAATATTTGTTCAAATATATCAACAAAGGCGCAGGCCAAGCAATGCTTGAAATTTCACATAAGGACAACGATGCTCAAGCGAAAGAGCCAGTGGATGAGGTAAAGCAATATTATGATTGTCGTTATCTTTCTCCGTGTGAGACAGCTTGGAGAACATTTGGCTTGACCATACACAAACGATGGTCGTCTGTGCAAAAACTTAATTTTCATCTTCCAAATGAATATTTGGTATATTATAATGATGACGAAGACGTTGGAGATGTTATAGAAAAGAGTGGTACAAAATCCACAATGTTTATGGCTTTTTGCAGCTAATGAAAAAATACCGAGAAGAGCAGGATCTGACATATACTGAATTTCCCAGTAGATTTGTTTATCATAAAAAAGATAGAATCTGTAAACCAAGAAAGAGTGGTTTTAAATTGGCAGACTACAGTATATCCCTCCAGGCATCAGATAGTTATATTACATGATAATCTTACCAACTATGCAAAAGGGTTGTACATCATATAGAAGTATCAGAACAGTGAAGGGAATAACATATGATACTTTTAAGGAAGCATGCGATCAATTGAGATTGCTAACAGATGACAAAGAATATATTTATGCAATTAAAGAAGTCTCTGATTTAGCTTCCGGAGAACAAATGAGAAACTCTTTGTAAGAACGTTGATGATGAATTCAATCTCAAAACCTAATGATGTTTGGGATGCATGTTGGCTACTCTTATCAGAAGGCATTCTACATCATAGAAGAAAAGAATTTCATAATCCAGGTATGAAAATTTTCAAGTTAAATTATTAAGATTTAAAATGTTGTTATAATAAGTTAATTATTGCTTGGATTTAATTTTATTGAAATTCAAAACTTTAAAAAATCACATTGTGCAATATAATTAATGAATTATATGTGAACAACACAAGTTAAAAATAATTTGTTAATCTTTGTTCTCGACTGTAGGCCTACGAATCACAGATGCTGATTTGAAAAATTTATGTATCATTGAAATTGAGAAGTTGCTCCAAAGAAATGGTAAGTCATTAAATGATTACCCATGTTTGCCAACTCCAGAATATGATGAAGTCCTGTAATTTGACAATAGATTTATTGTCGATGAACTAAACTATGACAAAGATGCATTAAAGGTACAATTTGAAGAGTTTCTTAGTATGGTTACACCTGAGCAAAAGTCTGTATATGAGAGGGTTGTCACATTTGTGTTGTCAAACTCAGGAGGCTTCTACTTTTTATATGGATATGGTGGAACTAGAAAGACTTTTGTGTGGAACACTTTATCAGCGTCACTTAGATCCAAAGGACTAATTGTGCTTATTGTTACTTCTAGTGGCATAGCGTCATTACTCTTACCTGGAGGCAGAACAACTCATTGTAAATTTTGCATTCAATTAGATGCTACAAAGACCTCAACATGTAATATAAAGCAGGGAAGTCTACGAGCAAAGCTTCTACTTGAAACAAGTCTTATTATATGGGATGAAGCTTCAAAGTTGAAAAAGTATTGTTTCTAAGCTCTAAACGTTACACTTCGAGATTTAATGACGTCGAAAAATGAAGACAAAGCCCATAAGCCTTTTGGAGGAAAAGTAGTAATACTTGGAGGTGATTTTAGACAAATACTACCTGTAATAACTAGAGGAAGCAGACATGAAATCGTCGAAGCTACTGTAAACTCTTTCTCATTGTGGAAACATTGCAAAGTTATGAAATTGTCTAAGAACAAGCGGCTAACCGCAGCTGAGACGGCTGATGAAGCAAAATAAATCAAAGAGTTTGTAGATTGGATTCTTAAAATTGGAAATGGCGACCATCCAGATTCCGGAGCAGGAGACTACGATGTCCAAATCCCGCCAGATCTGCTCATCCCAATTAGTCCTGACCCATTAATGAAATTGATTAAATATACATATCCTGACCTTTCGCACAGAATGAAAGACCCTCAATTATTTCAAGATAGGGCAATATTGGCCCCTACACTAGAGGCTGTTGAAATGATAAACACTTACATCTTGGGATGATAGCTGCACCAGAACATGAATATCTGAGCTCCGACTCTGCCTTGCGATCTGATGACGATTCTGAAATCCAAGGTGAGTGGTTTACCACATAATTTTTGAACTACACTAAAAGTTCAGGAATGTCAAACCACAAACTTTTATTGAAAGTTGATACTTCAATCATGCTTTTGAGAAATATAGACCAAGCAGCAGATTTATGCAATGGAACCAGGTTAATTGTGGATGAACTTGGTGAACGTTTTATTGGTACAACTGTTATCATGGGAAAAAATGTCAATGACAAAGTGCACATTTTAAGAATGGACTTGGTTCCTTCTGATTCCAAATTTCCAATTAAATTCAGAAGAAGACAGTTTCCAATTGCAATATGCTTTGTTATGACCATAAACAAGAGCCAAGGACAAACACTATCTCAGGTTGGACTCTTCCTTCCAAGGTCCGTCTTCACTCATGGTCAGTTATATGTAGCTCTTTCTAGAGTACGCTCAAGAAAAAGGTCTTAAACTTTGTATATTCGATGAGGCGGGCAACAGGCAAACAACATACCAGTACTGTAAATGTAGTGTTTAAGGAAGTTTTTGGAAATGTTTAATGTACACAACACAATTACAATTACAATTATTTATTTCATTTTTCTCTTAATCTATCTTTACAGGGTTGCCTTATACAAAAATAGCTTATTTATTTATTACTCCCTCTGTTCCTATATATAAGTCACAAATAACTAATTCTCTTAGATTAAGAAAAGTAGTTAAGAGTGATAAATTTGTAAAGAAAATGATTTACTTTCCTAGATTACCCTTATTTACTTTCCTATAATTTTATCTTTCCAAGTTAATAATTCTAAAGTTTATTATCTCTTTCATAATAAATATGAGGTGAACTTGGAAAAAAATTATTTAATGTTTTCTAGATATTAAAAAGTGACTTATATTTTGTAACAAATTTTTTTTCAAAAAAAGTGACTTATAATAGGGAACGGAGGGAGTAAAATATTACAACATAAAATTTCCGTGCAACGCACGGGTTACGGAACTAGTAGAGCATTATTGGGTATTCAAATTAGTTATTTTACGAAATAAACTAACGTCGTAAATAGCCAATTGGTGTGATTGGTCAATTTGATATTGTATTATATTTTGCGGTTTTGGGCAAAAATCCAGAACTGTCTATAATACAGAGTCATTTGGACCAGTTCTTCAGCATGGTGATAATTTACAAAGCTTTACACCTTAAATTAAGTGAATTATTACAGGAACCTATGCACCGACAACACGTAAAATAAAAATAAGTCACAATTGATAAATTCATTTTGAAACAGTACTCTCAAAGCTTTATTTCACCAATTAAGTATAGCTAGAAGGAGTTCATTTTAACCCGTGAGTGATTGTTCAAATAGTACATGTTAAATCGTTTAAGCAAGATATCAATTTTAAGTATTGTGTATCAAAAATAATTACTAAATGATTTAGACCCATAAAAATATAGATACTCCTAGTTAGAACGGACCTAAATGCTATGTTCGGTTGGGGGAAGGAAAAAGGAAAAAACAAAGCCAAAGACCTAAAAATCTGGTTACAATATAATTGTGACGATATTTGTCTAAAAATGGTATTATTCTAAATTAATTTTAGTCCATGAAACTCATTATAAAAAGCATGTCGGACATTTAGAGGATAAGTGACAGGGAAGCAGAATCCAAAAGATTCGTCAACAATTAATATTTCTTTATAAAATTCAATTTTCATCGATAAAAAGAGTAAATTAAGACGGTGAGCAGGGTGATATTTAGTGGCTGCTAGTTGTTCACCCCAAAATGACTTAAAATGGTTCCAAATTAATTTTCACTAAAGTAATTTCTTATCAATAAAAACTAAAAAGTATGTGTGGAATTTTTCCTACTGTAACAAAAAAAAAAGTATGTGTGTGGTAAAACTTTGAACATCAATTCAATAAATAAATTATTAGTTGTGTGATTTGATATTTCCAGGTTGCATGGTATGCTATGATGTGGGAAAGAGTAGAGGATTACGGTTCCTCCAATTATTTTGCGTCCATAAATGTCTCTTGGACATGGTCGAGCGACAAGAAACGCAACCTCCATCTCCAATATTGAAGCTGTTACAGCCATGGTGATGGCCACAAAGCCACATGCAGCTCTTTTGGCAAGCCCTGGCATGGGCCACCTCATACCTACGGTGGAGCTTGGGAAGCGCCTTCTCACTCACCACGGCTTCGACGTCACCATCTTTGTCGTCACCACCGATTCCTCAACCACAACCTCACAAACACTCCAACAAACATCAAACCTCACCGCCCTCAACATCGTTGTACTGCCTCCCGTTGATCTATCCACAAAACTCGTACTCGATCCTTCTGTAGGAACCCAGATTGTGCTTACAATACTGGAGTCTATACCCTTACTACGCTCTTTCTTTCTATCCATGAAACTTCCACCTTCAGCTCTTATAGTGGACCTCTTCGGCACAGTAGCTATTCCCCTCGCACGTGAGCTTGGCATGTCAACCTACATCTTCTTAGCCACAAGTGCTTGGTTCTCCGCTGTCACAATCTACCTTCCATTCATGGACAAGGAGATGGAAGAAAGGCACGCTTACAAGCATGAACCGCTTTTCATTCCGGGTTGTGAACCGGTTCGGTTCGAAGACACGCTAGAATCGTTCTTATCACCGGACGGCCCCATGTATCAGCTGGGTTACCTGCCAGTAGCAAAGGAGGTAGTTTCGGCGGATGGGATTCTGATAAACACGTGGCAAGATCTGGAGCCTGCAGCCACGAATGCAGTGAGGAAACATGAGATTTTAGGACGGTTTAGTAATGGACCAGTGTATCCGGTTGGACCGCTGGTGAGAACCGTTGGGTTGAAACCGAAGCATGGGGAAGATCAAGATGAGGTTTTGTGTTGGCTTGACAAGCAGTCGACTGGGTCAGTGATTTACGTGTCGTTTGGGAGTGGTGGGACCATGTCAAAGGGTCAGATTAGGGAAATCGCTTTGGGGTTAGAGTTGAGTCAACAATGGTTTATTTGGGTTGTGCGCCCGCCAGTTGAGGACGATGTGAGCGGCGCATTTTTTGGATTGGAGAATAAAATTACGTCGGTTTACTTGCCGGAGGGGTTTGTAAAGAGGACACATAAGGCGGGGGTGGTAGTCCCGATGTGGGCTCCGCAGGCTGAGATCCTGGAACATCCCGCCACTGGTGGTTTTGTGACCCACTGTGGTTGGAATTCCGTGTTGGAGAGTGTGTTGAACGGTGTGCCAATGGTGGCGTGGCCGCTTTACTCGGAGCAGAAAATGAATGCTTTCATGTTGTCGGAGGAGCTTGGGGTGGCAGTGCGAGTGAAGGAGGCGGAGGAGGAGGGTGGAGTTGTATGCAAGGAACAAATAGCGGACTTGGTTAGAAGAGTGATGGTGGGTGAAGAAGGCTTGGGCATGAGGGCTAGAGTTAAGGAGCTCAAACTGAGTGGAGACAAAGCTTTGTCAAAGTTTGGGTCTTCCCACGAGTGGCTTTGTCAAATGACCAAAGACTGCGAACTTCATCACAAGTTTTCAACGGCAAAAGTGTGAGGTGCGCGCTTATTAATTCGGCGATCATACGAATTCACGGAGTTTTGCACTTGAATCGTTCTTTCTAGATCTTTATAAATCTACATCTTTCTTCTTATGCTTGAATTAATTTTATTTCTTTACGTTTTAGTTCAGCTCAATTTTGTATCGTTTAGTTTAGCAATCATGCACTCCTTTAATGAGAGGAAAAACTCTCTAGTTATTGGAATATGAAATAGCGAGTGAAAATGTGTGTTGCACTGCAATGCACGTTTATAATTAAGTTAACAACAAATATTTGTGTATACTTAATAGGTGAGATATAAATTATACACAGAAATATGAAGGGTTTGAAAGATATATGAGACATAATGTGATAAAAGTGATACTTTTTTTTTGGTATATCGAAAAGATAAATTGCACTCGCCAGGAATCGATCCCTGGATCTCCCCCTACCCAACCCACATATGTTCCTCAGCTTCTACCACTTGAGTTATCATATAGGGACTAAAAATGATGTCTTTAAGTGTATATACTTTGAAGTGATACATTTTTTTATATGGCAAATATAATTGAAGTGGTATACGTATGATGAGATATTATAAGGTTGACCATGGTATAAGTGGTGAATCTGGGAAACCATTATATATTTAATTCAGAGGCTTCTTTTATGTCGGTGAATTTCAAATTAAATGACTTCAGTATCATCTGTATTATTATATATTATTTCACCTATTTCTCTATCTTCTCTTTTTATCTCACACTTAGTGTTAGCGGAAATGAGAGGTGTAAAATTCTAGAAAAAAAAACTTCCATATTTTTTATGGTTATTGCTTTCTCTTATAAATTACACTGGAAAACTTTGATTTGAATAGAGGAATTCATATTAAAATAAAAGGAAAATTAAGTAGAGAGAAAACAGTTTTATTGCTTTCGTCTTTGGTCAATGTCCCGTGAAAATTCATGTTCTATGTCATGTCGAGATGTGACTCAGTTTTTGTTGGGATTGTGTGGCTTACTCCTCGCCGCATCTAGATCCCCGATTATGTTGGTCATTTGGTGCTTGATCAGGGATTTGTTACTTGTGAATGTTTCATTTTGATTCCAATGTCTTTTATGCTGCTCCCTTGATTGGATTTATGAAGCAAGTTTTTTTTTAAAGATGGCGCAAGCTCGGTTTTAGAATTTGCTTTGTTAAATTGGGGACTATGCTCACATTGTTATATGATGTTTGTAGTACTATTGACCTTTTGCTATCTAATAAAAGTTTGTTCTTTCTAAAAAAATACTTTATATTTTTTTTGGTTACAAAAAAAAATACTTTAAATTTAATTACAAGTTTCTAAATAAGAATAACTTATAAAGTCAATAATTATTATTTTTACAAATTTATGACTAATAATTATTTTCATCAATCCTAAAGAATTATAGATAAAAGTTTTTTTTTTTTTTGAAATGTATATTAGATAAAAGTAACTCCGGTGCTAATGGTGCTAATTAATGGCATAGATGATGTTTTAATTGACAGATTCAAATTTCTTAGTACTAGGCGTATTCTCCGAATCAACTACACTTGGGCTTTCATAATGCTATTATGCGAGCGGTTTAATTTCAGAAACTTCATTTGATAGCCATGCTAGGATTATCTCATGAAATCGTATGATCGTGTCATAATGTTATTTTGAAACACACGGCAGATTTTTTGAATATTAATGAAGAGACACGAAGTTTTTTATGACATAATGAGTATTTAACTACATTAAATGTTGACCGTAAAAAAAAACTACATTAAATGTTAATGATTCTATTACGTCCATAAATTTCTCTTGGTCATGGTCGAGATATACTGAAAAAATAACAAGAAGCGAAAATCAGTCCGTAAGAGAAATTCAACTGTCAACACAACAACATCCTCCATCTCCATTGAAGCTGTTACAGCCATGGTACCCTCAAAGCTACATGCAGCTCTTCTAGCAAGCCCTGGCATGGGCCACCTCATACCCACGGTGGAGCTAGGGAAGCGCCTCCTCACTCACCACGGCTTCGACGTCACCATCTTCGTCGTCACCACCGATTCCTCAACCACAGCCTCTCAGATACACCAACAAACATCCAATCTCACCGCCCTCAACATCATCCTATTGCCTCCGGTCGATCTATCCACAAAACTCGCGCCCGATACTTCTTTGGGGGAACAAATTGGGATAATGATGGGGGAGTCCATCCCCTCACTACGCTCGTCCTTCCTATCCATGAAGTCTCCTCCGTCAGTCCTTATCGTGGACCTCTTCGGTACTGCTGCTTTTCCCCTCGCACGTGAGTTCGACATGTCAACCTATGTCTTTTTAACTACCAGCGCCTGGCTATCCGCGGTTACCACCTACCTTCCTTTCATCGACAAGGAAATGACTGAAAGGCACGCTAACAATCGCGAACCGCTTTTCATTCCTGGTTGTGAACCGGTTCGATTCGAGGACACTCTTGAACCGTTCTTATCACCTGGCGAGCCCATCTACGCGAATTATGTGGCAGTAGCGAAGGAGATAGTGTCTGCTGATGGGATTTTGATGAACACGTGGCAAGACCTGGAGCCTGCAGCCACGAATGCAATTAGGGAATTTGAGATTTTAGGAAAGTTTACTAATGGACCAGTGTATCCGGTTGGACCGCTGGTAAGAACAGTCGAGGTGAAACCGGTGCATGAAGAGAACGAGGTTTTGCGCTGGCTTGACAAGCAACCAGTTGAGTCGGTGATTTACGTGTCGTTTGGGAGCGGTGGGACCATGTCAGAGGAACAGATGCGGGAGCTTGCTTTGGGGTTAGAGCTGAGTCAACAACGATTTGTTTGGGTTGTGCGCCCTCCGGTTGAGGGCGACGCGAGCGGCGCATTTTTCGGAGTGGCCAGCGACGGTAATGAAACGACGCTGGATTACTTGCCTGAGGGGTTCGTTAAGAGGACACGTGGGTTGGGCTTGGTGGTTCCCATGTGGGCCCCGCAGGCTGAGATTTTGGGACACCCTGCTACTGGTGGTTTTGTGACGCATTGTGGTTGGAATTCCGTGTTGGAGAGCGTTCTAAACGGTGTCCCAATGGTGTCGTGGCCGCTTTATGCAGAGCAGAAAATGAATGCTTGCATGTTGTCGGAGGAGCTTGGGGTGGCAGTGCGAGTGAAGGTTACGGCGGAGCAGGAGGGTGGAGTTGTGTGCAAGGAACAGATAGCAAACTTGGTTAGAAGAGTGATGGTAGGTGAAGAAAGTGTTGCCATGAGGGTTAAGGTTAAGGAGCTGAAACTAAGTGGGGAGAAAGCCTTGTCAAAATCAGGGTCTTCTCACGAGTCGCTTAGTCAAATGACCAAGGACTGTGTATCTCGTAGTGCTTAATTAAGTGATTCTACAGCTAATTATTTTATTGATTAGCGAGTTTGCTCTTTTTAATTCTTAAGAAATCTATTTTTCTTTTTGGTGCTCAAATATTATTTCTTCAAAGTGGAATATGAATTTACAGTAAAAATATTTTTACTCTCTAATTTCGCTAACAAAAGGGATGTATCAATAGCAAAAATATTTTGTTAACACTTTATTTTATTTTATTGTTATATCAAGAGATAGATCATAGGATAAAAAGAAATGAAAGATATGATAAGTAATATCATAAAAATGGTTTTTTGAAGAAAGAGAAAAAGTAAAATAAATTGAGCAAAAATGATCCGTTTAAAAATGAAGTGAAGTGTTAGAAATGAAGAATGTATGATGATGATCAGTGGTGATCATGATATGAAATATTGGATATACTATTAAAATTGAATTGAATAGAGCGAGTAGATCGAAATCCATGATTTACTATATAATATATTGATTTTCTTCTAGTAACTCAGTTGCATGAGTCACGATGGTTGTCCCATCATTTTAATTTTATAGGCAAATAATTTACTTCGAATAGTTTGTCTATATATTTGACTATTGCAATTAAATGTTTACAGTTCAATTTCTTACTGAGAAAAAGGATGATACACCGACGGTGTAAAGTTTTTTTACACCGTCAAACAATCAGATTTTAAGGATGTGCCTTGTCAATTAATGAAATTAAATAAAAAGAGAAATTTTCTCATATCATTGAAATCTGATTGGTTGACGGTGTCAAGTTAATAGAAATTAAACTCTTTCTTAATTAGCTACTTTATGTTTCCACTTTTGTAACATTATCATGGCCAATACCTTCAAAAGAAACAAAAACATGATCATACCATTATGTGGTTGACATGCATTGGCTCTAATTTGAAAACCAGTTTCATTTTCTTTTAGGCTTAATAGCTCGTTTGGTCCCTCACTTTTCACGATTTTACGCTTTTAGTCCCTCTAGAAAAAAATTAACAAAATTAGTCCCTTACATTTACACACTTTTGCTGTTTTAGTCTAAATAGAAATCATTTTTGCAAACAAATAAGTAATGTGGAGGACTAAAGTGCTAATTTTTTCATTGGGGACCAAAAGTACAAAAATGTGATAAGTGAGGGACCAAAAGAGCTATTAAACCTTTCTTTTATTGCTAAATATAAGTTGGCAGCGGAATAAACCAACTATTAGTGCGTTTGAATGTTCATTGGGTTTGTTAACATTATATTAGCATAAGTTGCATATGTTTTTTGAGTTGTGGGGTCCGGGACAATGGAAGAGCAAGGTTGCTTTTGAGAATTCCAAACAGACATAAGTTAGATATGGGTAGGAAAGTGGAGGCGTCCACACCAGAGATGAAGGTGGTGGAGGTGGTAGCAGCAAAGATCGAGATAGGGACTGTATCTGGATCGAATAAGTGGTGAATAGAGGTTTGGCTTGACGGTGTCGGGACTGAGATCACGAAAAGCCTGATGAGAGGTGGGCGATGGTAGCCAACGACAAAGGGTAGGTGAACAATGTTGGCCTAAAGATAGGAGAAAAAAAAACTCACTTATTTAGGTAACAAAACCACCTAATGTGGTAGAAAAATTAGATAATATGACAGTAACCCACCTATTGTGGGGAAAGGAACCTCCTTAGTGGAGGAAAATGGGAACCCCTGAGGGCGAGATGCCCTAAGGAGGCGGCGACTCAAAGCAAGGAGAAAAAGTGCCTTAGCAAAATAGAGAAGAGAGGACACGGGAAAAAGTTTTTTTTAGAGCTTAAATGAAATCAGACTAAAGGGAATTTTTTTGGGTCAAAAGGGATAAAAACATACTAATATGTACCCAAAATTATATTCTTAACACTACTATTTTGTTTTGTCCGAGTTCTTTTTTTTTTCTTTTTCAAACATCCTTCATTAAAGGGACTCAACCCAAAGAAAGAGACATAAAAGCCCAGCAGCTAATAAAACATTGGTCGTAAAAAAAAAAACTAATGTAACACGACTAAAATCCATAAGAAAAGAGAACGCACAAAAGCAACACGTGAATAATAAAATCCATATGATTAATTGTAATCACTCACAACTAAAAACCAAAAACCACTGGTGTCCTCCACCATCATCAATTGAAAGAAGAAAAATCCATCTAAGTATCTAACCCCAACAATTGAGCTTGCATTTAGAGATCAATGTTGCGATACTCCCCTGAATTAGACCAACAACGCCACCATCTAGAAGTTTTATTATTGAGCCAACACGTTAATATTGAAAAGGCTATGGAGATCCTTGGGAGGATTAATAATTTTACCACCATTTGGAGCTCGTCTTCTGAAGATAACTGGCAAGAGCACATAGTCATTGTTTTTAAAAACTTTGCATTCTTCATAATATATGCAGCAAACCGGAAATCATCTTCAATGTTTAAAATAGAACCAATAAAACATGTTCTGAGATGTGATGAAACACATTCCGGAACAGGAACAATTGAATATTCCTCTGTCTCAATATAGCTATGTTTCTCCAAAGAGCGCTGTTAATCATAATAGACAAACTTAGTTTTACAAAATACAAAATGTTAGAAATAGAATTAACAAAAATGATCCTAAAGACTCAACAAACCTTCTTGATGACAAGATTTTGAAGCCTTGGACAATGATAAAGCATTCCTAGTACGGTAGGCCATCCAGAAAAGGGAATACAATTAAATACAAATTCAAGGTGGATTAAGTTCGGAAACTTGGGAGAGGAGAAATATTCCTTGAAGCGCCTGAAGTACTGAATGACACAATAACAATCTATAAAAATATAATACAGATTTCTAATATATAGATAGGACTAGAAAATTCTAGATAATAGACTAATTAAAATTTGGTTTACAATTCTACACATTAAAATTTTAGCACATAAAAAAGTTATAATAAACTGTTGTAAAAACATGTTCTTGCTCATAGTGTCATATTCATGATCATCTATATACCTGAGGATTAGGTATGCATGGACGTAAATGTGCTTTCACCAAGTTGGAGGTTTTGGTCCCTACAACATGGACAGATCTTGAACTGGATGTATCTGCAACATATAAATCCTCAAGAATGGGTGCACCATTGAGAAACTTCCTGTAATCCTCTTTTTCATTATGGAAACAAACCTTGAACAAGTGAAGACTTTTGAGCAAAGGAAGATCAACCGAGGAAATTTTACCCACCTTACTTATCCTACTCAGTTTTAAGCACACAAGGGTTTGGCAGCGGAAGATGTTGGGCAACAAGGTGGCGCAACTAGTTGTGTAGGTAGATTTCGAGACCCTCAACATCGCGCTTCCATTTGGCGGCTTCGATGTCAAGCCTGATGAGAGGTTCAAGTAAATTACAGACCACTAATTTTTTTGTGGATTGGTCCTGCCCGCGTGGAATGAGTGAAACTGCGTCACGAACAAAGTCACAGACCTCGTGTTCGTCCTGTGGGCTGCCTTCATAGCAAACATTGAGAGAGGCAAATGAGCAGCAAAGTGAGATCCAGCGCTTGGAAAGAATGGTGGTGGTGAATGCGAGTTTAGTTGGGAGAAAAGAGAATATGTGACATAAAAGTTCATCCGGTAGGGCACTAATCCTATCAGCCATCCTCTTTCTCACAAGTGCATTGAGTTCAGAGCCCTAAGTTCTTATATAGGAACTAGTGAGTCATGGTTTTATAAAAAAATAATATGTGAATTTATGATTGATTTGCTTTAAAATAAGAGCAAACAAAACAAAATTTGATTTGAATTTGGAAAAACTTGTCATGTGAAATCCTGTTGTTAGCTAGCGTTAGATTATCGTATTCAAGAGAGTTAGGATTTTTATTTAATTTATAGAGATGCTATTTTATTTGTGAAAAGATTTTAAAAATCTTGGCATGCATTTAAGAGTTTATTACCTCTATAGAGTTTTTTTTTATAAGCAAATGAAATATATTAAATTGAAGTACAAAGGGTACTTCAACCCATATTACCTCTAGAGTGTCTCTATTTAAAGAATCACTCAACTCATTTTTTTTCTTTTTTTTCTTTCTTTAAGTAAATGGGAAAATGTCTCAACCCTAATTTAGATGTAAGGGTAGATATGTTTTTTTGGTTATGTCATATACGCAAGCACTACAAGCAAATTTCTTCTATACAAGGGAAACCATTCATCTTAAATGCCCCACCTGACACATGGCTAGATTCAATAACGAGCCGTCAAGCAAGAAACAATCTTCGAATTAAACTTTTGTCCACTTACATCTGTACTTGTGGTTCTTCATTTTCAGCTACAAGGTTCATCTTATTTAGACTAAGAGTTCGATGATAATAAAACTACAAAGGAAAATTAAAAAAAAAAACTGATGTGGTGTTTGGTAGGAAATTCAACATTATAGACCTTATAAAGAGCAAGAATCAATTTATATGCAGTATTACGCCGTAGTAAAGTCAATTATTAACTTTTCCAAACTCACAACACAGCTCACACACCTACAGGTTCAGTGGCTTTCTTGAGCCATTCATTTTCAGCTGCATCATCCAAATGTGGTTGCAAAATATCCCTACATCTGGAGTGATAAGAGTTCAGCCAATTTATCTCATCAGGCGTTAGAAGGTTCAGGTCAATCAACTTCGTTTGATATGGTGCCTGGACGACAAAAATCAAAAAGCACTTGATGAAATACCATGAGGAATAATATTCTACTGTCATGATAAAATTCTCCAATTTTAAATACCACAATACAAATGCAAAGGCCAGAACTTAGAGTGAATAGTTGAATGAAGTGTAAAATATTCTATATTTTATATTTCAAAAGTAAACATCCAACTGAAATAAGCTAAACACATACTAATACAGATTATAACTTACCCAGGTAATATGCTCAAAAGATAAGTAACCCTTATCACCAAAATTGAATTTTGTATCAGCCTCGTTGATTATAAGCACATTCTCCAATCTTATTCCAAATGCTCCATCTTCATAGTAACCAGGCTCTGAAAAACAAATTCCAACGCATGGTTCAGAAGCAGAACCCAACATATGCGGCCTTTGTAATGACCAGAACTAAAAATGATACAGAACAATCAAATGCAAAAATAATATGATAGAAATGATGTGTGAATCTCAATTGCACATCCACTACAATGTTATGGTACTAACCATCTGTAACAGTCATGGAAGATTGCAACGGTACATTCCGAGGTTTGAAACTGATTAAATGAGGTCCTGCAGAACTTATGTTGTATTAATTTAAATTCTCATTTTGTATTGACTTCAGGAAAAAGAAAAAAACTTGATTACACGATCAAAATCAGCAATAAGGGATCCATGATAGTTCCTCAATACCTTCATGAACATTCAGGTAGGACCCAATACCATGACCAGTACCATGTCGATAATCAAGACCATTCTTCCACAAAGGAATTCTAGCAAGTATATCAAGGGCATGACCTGAAATTATTTCACAAAAAAAGGAAATGAGTAGCTAAGTTGGATGTGAGAAACCAAGACTAATCAATTATACTCAGAATTTGACAAATAAAAATTGTGAAATTTCGTTATACCATTTGTCCCATTAGGAAACACAGCATTCCCAAGAGCAATGTGACCCTTTAAGACCTGCGCCAAGCTCAGCAAATCAAACATGATATAAAGCCCCGATAGAAATAAAATTGGGAAAGCGAAATAATATTTGAGTATGATTGGATACGTTCAGGTTGGTGACTAACTAGCAGTGTTGTTAATTGGGGATAGCGGGACATGGCGGAAAGCCAAAATCCCGCCATTCATGACAAATAATGGCGGAAATATGGCGGGCATATCGGCCATAGCGGAAAGCCGAAAAACCGCCATGGCGGATATTTGATAACACTGCTAACTAGCAGTATTATTTCTGTTTACAAGATATTAAATATTAATAAAGCATTTTCCTTCCCAAAAAAAACGCTTCATGGTAAAGTTTTGAAACTATGTAACTTGTAGAAAGAGCAAATAAAAGCACATACCGCTGTATAGCATGCTTTCTCATGGGCCGAAGGTTTCCCAAAATGAACTGTTCTTGTAATATCAGTTGTTCCATCTAGATACTTTTAGAAACACCACCACCAGTTATCAGTATACAGAGGTGGAGATCATGATTATCATATATGATAATATGAAAACCATAAAATTTCACCAATAAAAAATATTATCCGCAGACTTCAGTTAAAAATCCTAGACAGACCTGGGCACCAGAATCAAAAAGATAAATTTTATCTGGATCAAGCTCGGCACATGTTTCAGCTTTTGGAGAATAATGAATAACAGCGCCATTGGGACCAACAGAGGAAATAGTAGGGAAACTCAATCCTCTGAAATGCTGAAAACATAAAGGAAAAAAATTCTTAGGATTGAACAGACTGTCATACTCTTGAAACATGCATGTGTATATGAACATCTACTTCAAAACCTTCATATTCCATTGAGTTAAATAAGAAACAAACATTTCTCCTCATTACTTTAACTCCAAACAGACCAAACCTTATATATTTAAGCAAACGCAGTAAAATGATGTTCGACACTTCGACTAAGTTGCAGAAAGGCATAATTTCACTTTCAATCTCTCTACTATATAGCTAATATGTAATTTTTATCCTATAATATTTTTTAAAGTGAACTTTATCCCTCGAATTTTGTAACCATTACAATTAAGTTCCTCCATCATTTTTCTTTTACTTAAAGTTAGAACTCTCAAAATTCTCATTTTCTTTTAAGTTTCAAAAACTGAATCAATTAATCATTTTAAACATTCTTTGACTCAACTTACCAACAAAAACATTCAATTTCAGACGAAATAAATAAATCTCAAATTCCCCCTTTTCAACTCCTAATCATATATCCTACAAAATACTTCAAATTTAATCAAATGTCCACTAATTTTTTTACTTTTGAACTTTACAATTATACCAAATCCCAAGTCTATAACACAATCAAAAAGTCAAAACATTTAAATAGAAAATAAAATTTTGCGGACTTTAGATAGAGGAAAATTGATATTAAGACCCAATTTGCTTATTTTTTAAAAAATAGAGCAACTTGATTAGCTCAATAAAACTTGAGACCAAAATCACAAACAGTCCAAACTGAGACACCAAAAGTGCAATGCAGTCATTCAAAATCGATATTAATTAATATGTGATTCCTACAAGTTATATGCCAAAACTAGTCATACTCATAATGGTTCAAGTCTACCTTATATGCAGAATCTGCATACAAACTATAAGCAATAGCTTAAAATGTAAGCCACTACTTCTATCCAATGGGCTTATCAGACTCTATGGAGGACTCTAGTTATTAATAAGCACATTAGAAAACAAAATCACTTCGAAAATATATCAAGGGCAAGAGAGATGCTTATAAGGGGGAATTATAATCAACTGTGAAATAGCTTCAGATTTTTGTAAAATAAATAAAAAAAATCACTTTTTCACAACCTTAAAAATAAATCATTTTTAAGCCATAATCTTTGCCATCTTTCCACAAGTGTTTCTTTCTTGAACAGAAACTTTTTGGTACAAAAAACTAAGCCAAATAAATACATTTTTAAATGATTTAGTTAACTCCACCTTTTTTGATGCTCGAAAACCTTCAAGCTTGTCACTTACAGTCACCTCAGTTAATTTCAAGGACTGCCTGCAATGATTTGAAAAAATTCAGTAAGTATACTTTTTGACTCATTTCGGAGGATATGGAGCTAATTATTGCAAAAGACATGCCCAACCTCTGAATAATTATAAAAAACATCACTGTTAAGAAAGGTTAAAAACGACTCAACTTCTCTAAAAGAATATTTTGATAAAGGGTGTGTTAATTTTCTAAAAAACTTCAACACCCCCTCAGGGAGGCTTTTTGTAAATAAAGTTAACCTGCTAACCTTCTCTCATCTTCCACAAGTTTAAACAAATAATGAACATGTTAAAGTTTAGGTGATGAAGCCCAGATACTTCAAAATTTCTAAAGCATCAATGTTGTATCCGTAACAGATACTGATACGCTTAAGATACTCCTAGATATGTATTCAAGAAATATCCTCCCAATTTTTTAAAAAAAAAAATTATTATCTGATACGTTAGGGATACTCCTATACATTTGGGATACAACTTTTAATGCAACCTGTTAGAAATATTAAATAAAAGCATTCATGTATTTTCACCCAACAACTTAAGCTTTTGGGCATTTCATGTTTGAGATGATACTTACGACAGTTCCTCTTTTTTCACAGTATTCCCCTCTGAGAAGTAACCAGATGCTCCAAAAATATCCTGCATCTGCACATTGAACCAAGCTTTCGTGTCATAATTGACACCTAAGAGCTTATTGCATATTTGTTGGACAAAGAAGAAAATAATATATTGCAAGAAGAGACTAAATGCCGTCATCCAAAAAATAAAGATATATAGAGACATAAGATCCAAATACAAACCTGCTTATCCAACCAGACAAGATATTGCACAACAGCTGCACCATCCCGAATATGTGCCTGTTTTAACCCCTCCAACTCCACCGGGTTCTACAAGTATTAGATAGATAAACAGTGAGCTAAACGTTATGTCATAAAAAGGTAAAAGTTTTTTTCTAAGATACGTGTAAAAATTATCAACTTAATTGCTGACACATTTTTCTCCTCTTCCTTCTAAAATAATAAACTGGTTAGCCAACCAGAATAGTCTTTCAGATATAAGAATCAAATTGAGACTTCCTAAATTTTCATGGATGCTTGGTTTTCAAAAGCTCCACACCAACTTATGTACTACCACAAAAATCAAATGGCTTTAGACGAGTATAAGCATACAACCTTCAAAGCTTTTGCAAGAGCCAAAGGTGATTGCTGCAAGAGAACTGTATCAGGGTTCAATTTTGAATACACTGCATAACAGCATGAACCTGGATCAGCCCATATGAGGTTGTTACTATTTTCTTTTGCCTGATGTTTGCCGTTTACACTCTTATTGGTTTCACTGACAAATTTTTCAGCCTGCTTTGTAATTTCAGCTAGAGTATCTTTGGCAGTAGATGTAGTATCAAGCTCATCCGTTGCAAGCAATGCAACATCAAAGCTTACTGCTGTGTACTCTCGAATTTCAATTCCATTCTCCTCCAAATGAGACTTTACCTGGCACAAAAATCAATTTTCAATAAGATTAGTATCTTCAAAGTTGCACCTTCAACCCGGTCACATAAATCATTAACCAAAGTATTGGTCGATCAACCAAAGTAAATAAACTTTGATATAATTCAACCATAATGTTTTCATTGGTTTAAATGAGTAGTATAGAGCAGTCTGAAATCAAATCCTTATCATATCATTCTTATTACATTACATAATATATTAAAGGCAGACTTTTTTATCATGGTCCAGGTACAATATAGACGTGAAGTAACTCCATATTGTATAGTTCTAGAATTAGTTTTGGCACTTCCACAGACATACAAGAAACAGGCTGGAACATATTCAGAGCTGATGAGACATTACTCAAACTGACCTCAGCTGACACCTTACGCTTGTCCACATAAAGGAAAGCAGAATTGGATGTCACAATAGCAAATGCATGAACAACGGGACAGTATGCCACATCATTTCCACGAATATTATACAACCATGCAACCTGTAGAATAAAATAATAAGAAGAAATTAATCTTAAAAGGGATGAACATGAGGCAGAAAATACCCTTAAAACTCAGATGACATAGAAGAAAAAAGAGAAGTTATTAAAAGGATACACTCACTTCATCAAGTGATGTGAAAATTATCCCCCGAGCTTGCTCCTGTACAAGCTTTTTTCTCAAATCTTTCAATTTATCTGCAACAGAGCGACCTGCAAATTTTAATGGTTGTACAACCACAGCATTAATCTCGGCCGGTGGGCGATCTGCCCATACTTCATCAACCAAGTTTTTTGTTGTCTGAACCAGCTTCTGCTGTTTTTCGGCAAAAGAACGCTCCCATCTTTGGGCAGTATCAATTGAAATGCACCAAGGATCAACCCCGATGGATGCTTCTTTTAGCAAGTTCTAGTGAATGGAAATGACTTATTAGTTAGATAACCCACATAGTAAAATCCCAGATATAGTCTAATCATGAAATGAATAGAAAATGGACATGAATGCGGCCAGAAGGATCCAGCACATAACCTTCATTCAAAAACATAAGTTTATCATCGGGCTTTATGAACAGGATTTTTTTAAATGACTAATAATATCAAAACTTATTCCTATTTTAACATGTCTATCTCTTAGAATTTTAAATTTTCCGTTATTTCTATACCTATCCTTCTTTACTTAAATTCAAAAAAAAAAATATCCTTCTTTACTTCACTTCAAAACCCTTATTTCTTTTTCTTTTATTTTTTTATATCACTTATGCTAGTACTTCTAACTTCTAAGGACAAGCTACTTGTGCCTAACATATCATTAGTGCCAAGACGTAGACAGATAATTCTTGACCCAAGCTGTAATATCATGTTTTGGTGAGTGAACAATATGAAAAATATCATTCACTAAATTTTAGGCATTTGTCATAATAATTATCAATAACACACATATATATATCAAAGAGTTTTTTTAAAAGCTCACATCAGCCATCCAGGTGTCCACAGCAGGATCTTCACCAATGCGCATTAGCTTCCACTCATCACTAAGTTGTTGTTCAGCCTGCAAAAAGTAGCGTCCATCGGTCCACAGCAGTGCTACATCCTTAGTTATAAGTGCCAAACCTGAATGCCAATTTTAAAAGATAAAGACAAACAAGACAAAAAACACTTCATTGATGTTATCATGTTAAAAACTTGAAATACACAAGACCATCGCATAGCTATTTAGCAAACAAAATTGAAATTCAACAACAGACTCAAATTCCATCTTATATCAGGGACTAACCCTCCGGTCCTAGAATTCCCATCCAGTGATTATTACATGCATTCCATAGCAACCAAAATACTCCCATCCCCAGGCCGATTTAAAACAAAGCACGCTGATCATTAGTCATTAACCATAAGGCTAGCAACAAACCGTAACCCTTTTTCAAGCTTATAGAAGCAAAAATTGTTTTACGGAAACCGATCACACAACTCGAAAAGGGACTAGAGAATTTTATAGAGTAATTTTTTTGAATTGCTAGAGTGAAGAACACTCCCCCTTAAGTTGGAAATACAAATCAAATGCTCACAGGAAATATCATGAACTGAGATCCCCATAGACTTTGCTAAGATATCTGATATTTGATCATTTGACTTAACAAATTCAGTGATAACTTCCTTAGGAATGACTTTCTCTCACATAAAGTCGAAATCAACTTTAATATGCTCAGCTCTTTCATGGAAAATAGGATTAGAAATTATTTAATATAAAGAGTCCTTGATTATCACGACATAACTTTCATTTGTTGGATGTATCCAAATCTCAACTCCTGAGGTTGCTATATTGAAGTAAGCTCACAGGTAGCTACTGCCCTGACCTAATATTCAGCTAATGGACTAGACCATAGAATATTTTCTTCAGTCCTTCATGAGAAAGTATTTTCACCCACAAAAATACAACCCCATGGAAGAACATATAACCTATCGAATCAACATCACAGTAACCAATATTTAAGTGTCCCTACTTCCATTGTCTTCATAGAGGAATCCTTGTCCAGGTTCCTTAATATAACTCAAAATTAGGTTGCATGAATTGGCTGACTACTTGCATTATAAAAAAAATTATACTCTTGTTAAAGTGAGATAGTAAGCTTTCCAACCAACTTTCTTTGACACCTCACATCATCATAATATAACTCTTCTGATTTGAGAACAATTTATGATTTGGATCCATGTGACTTTCACCGGGTCGACAATCTCGCATACCAATTTCTTTGAGTATGCCTAATGCATAGTTACTTTATGTATGATATGATAATTCCATTACTTGATTAGAACACACCTCAATTTCAAGAAAATCAATACGGTAAATAGTGAAATGTTGAAACTAACAAAGGACTACTTCGGAGTTTGATTCAATCCATTATAAACCCTAAAATCATAGATACTACGATAAATTATATTGACAAACCAAAACAAAAACGCATGAAATGAAATTTTGGATAGAAACTAACCAGCACTTCCAGAGAAGCCAGAGACGAATTCACGACGCTTGTCTCGAGCGGAGACGTATTCACTCTGCAAAGCGCAAAAGGAATCGCAGAAATAGAGAAGAGGTTTCATATTAGCAACATCGAATTAGAGGATAGAAATTGAAACGATGAAATAGTTCGATCTAAGAGTGAAGATGATGATGAAGATGAAGAAGAACCTGGTGATAATCTTCAGAGGGGACAACTAAGGCATCAAGAGGCGGAGAGTGAGACGCCATCAACGACCTCAACGCTGAAAGTGTGTTTTCCATTTTCGGTTTTCCTCAGTCTCGCTCTCGCTGCTTCTGAGTTTTGTTGAGTGATAAATAAATTCAACTGACTTGAATTATATTTATACACAGCGATCTGTGCTATCCACGATAGGATGAAAAGTTAGTGCCTTGTTTGGTTCTTATTTTTAAAGCTTACCGAACGGTGTTCTATTCTAGTATTCTAGTTAAAAGACGAACTTAAAAGTGTTTTTTTATATTTTAACTTAAGTAAATTAAATTCTCTAATCAGCTAACATTGTTAATTATTGAATGGAAAATTAACAGAAAAGCCAAATTTGTTTTATTACTAAAGTTAGAGTAGAGAACTTCAATTGAGTAAAAAAATTATGGGGGCCAAAACCACTCAAATACTATACTTAGAGGATAAATTAAGTCAATACGTTGTATGTTGTATAGTATAAAGTCTGATGAGACTTGTGTGTATTAGGTCTGATAGTATTAGGCCTAATAAGAATTTAATTTTATAACATTTGGTCATGCATTGTATAACTTATCATTTTATTTAAATTAATATAAATTTATATTTAATTAAATATTGAGTAATTATAGATATTATAAAAATGAGAACGGTGTAAGTGAGAGGTAAGAATGGCAGTAGTGACTGAGGTGGTTGTGACAATGGTAGTGTAGGTGATGGTGGTGACTAGTGATAGGAGTAGTAGTTGTAGAAGTGGAAGTGATGATACTGAGTGGTGGCGGTGGTGGAGGGAGGTGATTGTGGCGGTAGTGATAGTGGCAACGACGGTGACGATTGAGAGTGTTGGAGGCGGCGGGGGTAGTGTAGTGGATGGTGTTGGTGGAGAGTATTGTGGAAGTGACAATGTTGTAGCGCAGTGGTGGTGGTAGTGGCTGTGATAGTGGTCATGTCGGAAAGTGGTGGCGGAGGTGGAGGGTGGTGGTGACAATAGCGATGGCAATGGCGAGATTGCGGTGGTTGTACTGGTGGAGGGTGGTGGTGTTGGATTAAATATTTTCATAATTTCATGTAGCTTATACATCAAACTCTTATCATACCTTATCTATCATTTATGGATTGAATTAAAGAGATTGATGAATAAGCTTATATAATATAATATAATGTTAGCAAAAACAATGGATAAGTCCATAATATATTGTATAAGCTTATACTATCATATTCAGTATGGTAAATCAAAAGAGCCCTATATTTGTCAAATGTTATCCAAGCAAATATGCTATGTTATCAGTCAAAAAAATCAAAACAAATATTATTATCAACGTTAACCGCATAAGATTAACTAGATTATGTAGAAGAAAAGATTCTTATGCGGTGTTTTCTTAACCGCCGCATAAGGACTTCTTTGCAAGCTTCTGCTTCTTCCACAACTGACCAGTGGAGTCAAAGAAAGTCTTTATTTGTGTCGCCATGGCGTCGTACTCATGGGACCCAAACAACATCATGTCAATGACCGTAAGCTACGCTGTCGTTATCTCTAGCACGACCCATCCTTGAGTGGCATCTTCATCTGGTTCAACACCTCATCTATAGTACACGTTGTGATCATTCTTCTTACGGGAAACACAACTAAAATAATACTTATCGCAGCCAAAAATGAAATTTTATTTTTGAAAGAAAAAAATGTAACGTTTTTCAAGTTTAAATGATATATCGCCACCATATTCATTCAACTTCCCTCCTAAAATACATTCAAACAAATACTTCCCTCCTAAAATGTTTCGATTTTTTTGGGCTAATATTAAATTAATAAAAAAAAATCATAAAATCAAAATAAATTTTGACAAACATAATTATCGTCCTATATAAATATTAACCATAAAATTTTAGAAAAAATGATAATTCTAATAATAGGGTTATTAAAAATTCATATTTAAATTTTGTAATTAATATTTTCATTGAGATAAGTAAATTTAAAATTGATTCCTGTGGATAAAGGCTATTGATTAAAAAATTATAATTATTTTAACATATTTTTAGATAAACTTTAAACAATTTTTTTTAAAGACTTCAAAACATACTTTTAAGCTACTATGTTTATAACTTTATATAATTAGTTTAACATATTTTTAAAAATTATTGTAAATATTTTTCGTGGCACTCATTTGTAAGCATTTTTTACTCTCCAATATCTATTTTATATCTACTTATATTTTTGTCTCACCCTAGTACCCTACTTCATGTACTCATAATGTATTAGTTGTTGGATAATATACAATTGTCATTTCATTTCCATCATGAAAGTAGCATGTCTGTTTAAGTACTGACTATCATTTTAGTCATAGTAAAATAAATATTATAACTATAAAATTCAAATTGCAAGAGTTTATTAAAACTTATTTGATGGCAGGCAAGGTGTGTTGTTATAAGATCAAGGGTTAAACATTTCGGAAGTAGATAAAACATAAAGGCAAGGTTGTTATAAGTGTTTCTCCCTTGGTGAAAACTGTTTATTCTTTAACAATAGCTCAAAGCAGGTGCAATTTTCTCTTCCTACTTTACTGTCTTCAATTTTAGTTCCTACCTTTTCTTGCTTTTTTAGGGGTAGGTTAGTGGGGGATGTTGCTTTCCTTTGTACAAGTTGATGTTCTAATCACGAGTTACCTTAAGTCGTCACAAAAGTTTAAATCAATTCTATTATCGTAGCCTATAAAACACCCCCCCAAAAAAGAAATAGACATGAAGATATGCAAACTTCACACAATTATTTGACATAAATTTATGAACAGCCACACACCTTCCAGGACAATGCAGAATCTACAACAAGGGAATCTCATCCCAACATAATTGATAGGGGAACAAAGCTTACTTTCCTCGTCACAATGCAATGAAAAAATGCCAAAACCAATTTGTCAAGAACACAAAAGAACGGAAAAAAGAATACAATGATCCACAAAGAATTGAATGAAATCAAGAAAACATTATCATGACTTGGCTGCGAGCCGCTTGACTATAGTAGCCATATACTTTCCCTGATGCTCTGCAAGTGTCAGCTCTGTTTCAGTTGGCTCTCTTGTGCCATCACCAGCATACACTCCTGCACCATATGGAGAACCCCCTCTAATGGAGTCCATCTTGAACATTCCAGGTCCAAATGTATATCCAATAGGAACAAACAACATCCCATGGTGTGCCAGCTGAGTGATTGCTGTCCAACTGCATTAAAAAAACTCAAACCTAAGTATTACATAATACTATTACAACACTATTATTTAAGAGACCGCTCTAATTTCCACCAAGAAAAGACATAAATATTTCTACCGAATAATATCAGAGAAGAATATGTGATGGTCATCATATTTATTTGACCCTTTAGAGTGAGGACTTTAGAGAAAAATGGACCCAGCCTTTGGTTGAACTGTTGAAACGCATGTAGCTATGAAGTTGTCTAAATTCACTTCATTGATTTTCTAACTAATGGTGACAGTTTGTTATTTAGTCTTCAATTAAAGTTAGACCCCTCACTTCAGAGAAGCAAAGAGTAGCCAAATCTGAATTTCAGTTTGCTCAGTTTGCAGACATACACTTCCATAAATTACATATTCAATTGAAGCTTATTTCACCGACCAGAAGTGTTTCCACTATCTTATCAGCATAAAAGACCACCCTATGAACAAATGTTGAAAACTTAAGTAAAAGAAAAAAAAAAAGATGCCCCACTGTGGTTATCCCATACTAAGCTTGTCTATTACCCTGAACTGTGTAACCAATTCTTCATATCACCCACACATTATAATCCAATATGGTGGTAATCTCATGCTAATATGAATCATAAATAACATGTAGCTCACATAAACTTTAGTCTTCAATACATTGGAACTTTCTTTTATCTCATTCATTCGTGGAAGGACACCATTAGAAACATATATAACACTTGAAAAGGTGATGTTATACTAAATGATCAGAAGAACTAGTTCAACACTGACTATTGAGACTTCAAAAATACCTAGGATACAAAGCTTGCGAGTTGCAACTCAGTAATTCAAAGTTCTTCTATCTATTTATTGTGTTCTTAGATTTTGTCCAATGAATGTTATACTTCGCTGTGTTGTTTAATCTTATAATCTTCAGATGCGTCATAGAAGATTCCAATTTATGCCTTCATATCTATGATGTGCAAAATTAAAACAAATGCAACATTTAATCAAAGGCAGAGACATTGACGACAAATGACAACAAAACAAACTCCACATTGTAGAAAGAAAAAAGATTCTTTAAAATGCAAATCCTTACGCTGTGGTTTCTTGACCGCCGCCTTGGGTGCCCGTGCTGACAAAGAAACCAGCGGGCTTTCCTGCGAGCTTTTGCTCCTTCCACAACTGCCCAGTGGAATCGAAGAAAGCTTTCATTTGCGCCGCCATGGCACCATACCTTGTGGGAAAGCCAAACAACACCCCGTCAGCCGCAGTAAGTTCTGCAGCCGTAATCTCCGGCACGGTCTCATCCTTGGGCGGCGCCTTCATCTGGCTCAGCACTTCATCCGACAATATTTCCGGAACCCTATACAAAACCCCTTCGACACCGTCCACAATATCCACACCCTTCTTCAAACTTTTCGCCAGTCCTTCAACGTGCCCGTACATCGAGTAGAACACGATGAAGATCTTCAGCTTCGTGCTGCCCACAGCAGCGGATAACGATGATGCGACTCTAGTTGGCTCATCGGGGTGGGTGTTTTGCTGCTCAGTTTCAATCACAGCCTCCCTGAGTCCTTGAGTGGCCTCAGGCGGTGAATCTTGAGCGACTAGCGGTCCCTTTTTCTTGCTGGGAACACAACCTCCTCCTTTACCCATCAAGAACGATAAAGGCGAAAGCAATTGGGAAAGTGAGTGAATTGGGAAACGAAATCAGAATTTTAGCAACTGAATTTTCAGAGCTGAGACTTCAAAAAAAGACTTGTTTCATATGGAGACATTCGAATGATTGGTGACGTCACCATCGTCGCCTCGCTGCGCTGTGGCATTCGAATGAAGGATAGACCCAATCGAAACGACGACTATGAGTAGGTTAACGCGTGCGTTTCTTCCGCCCCTGCTGTCATACGACATGGAGAAGGACTACAACCTCACTTGATTGATTTTTTTTTTATTTTTTATTTTATGTTGCTCTGATACCCTTTTAAACCGTGAGAGTTTGAAACAATTCAGTTTATTATTTAAAGTGTAAATAATTAAAGGTGAGTGCTACCGTCCAGCAGCTGCATGGGGTACACCTTTAATTCTGGTCATAGATTTATTCATAGTTTAATTGAATGGTCTAGATTGGTTTTGAAAAATAATAAGAGTTTAGTCCTCATCCTTATTCTAATACAATATCTAGTATTATGTCATTTATAGTCTCACATAAATACTCCCAACGTTTTATAAACACGTATAGGCCCTCTAGGTTTTCCTATTTTCATTTTAATCCTAAATATATGTACACAATGAGCAACAGACTGACAATCCAATAACTGCATATTGATGTTTTTCTATGAGTTTCTCCTTCTCCTACAACCGCTGGCCACCACCTCCTCTGAGCTTGCACCACCGCCCCCACTACCTTTGTTTCCCCTGAATCCGGTCGCCACTCACCACACCTCTCACTCTCAAAATCTCTAAATCGATATCATCTTCTTCACTCACCTAAAAACCCCAAAAAACCACAACCCTCTCTTTGTCCAAATCGCACCGCCACCACCACAAGTCTTCTCCATCCTGAGTCCGTGTTGTAGATCTGAGGAGAAGGAAGTCTGATTTTATGAAAGAGAAAAAACAGATCTGGGAGGGCATCGGCGTTCCTCTACCGCTATCGTCGCCGCCTGGTGCATTATGTTGCACATTCGACGCTCGAAGCTTGATTACTCGAAGGTCTTCGGTGGGATCGGGGACGTAGACGTCGCTTTGCCTCTCGAGAACCTGGTTGCTCAGACTATAGCTTCACCAGTAGAGCACCGACACGGTGAGTTTGCTTGCTGATTCTTTTTGTTTTTTTGTGTGTAAGGGTTTCCATTTCAATGTTGACTTGAATCATGTATCTGTGTCCGTTTTGGTGTTTTTCTTGAAATCCAGATTAGATTGGATAATGTATGGTTTGGAGCATAAGTTTCTTCAATCTTTGAATGTGGGGTTTATCTTTGACTGTTACAGTAAGGGGGAATTCACAGGTGATTGATTCTAGGCTTTAATTATTGAGAGACTGGATTTGTTTACTCCTCTTTTGTTGATGACAACTTTGCACCTGATAAACCTCTTGATTCTGCGGTCTTATCACGTCTAAAGCAATTCTCTGCTATGAATAAATTGAAGAAGATGGCATTACGTGTAAGGCTAATATGCTGAGCATGGAAGATCAAGTTTGCTTTCATGAATACTCAGTTTTTGTCTTCCTATCACAATGAAAAAGCTATTATGCACATTTTTTATTTCAACCTTGGCTAAGCAAATCGAAAGCTTTTATTTCAAGATCCACCCCAAGGCCATTATTTTCATATTTAATGAATTTCCTGTACATTCTTTTTAACAGGAATCATTAGATTTAGTGAAATGAGTCCCTTTGCAACCTTAGCCTAGCTTCATGAAGTTTTTGAGATGGGATTTACTATTCCTTCTTTATGGAAACAGAAAGTTGAAAGTGGTCCATTTTCTAGTCTTCTTCATGTCAAATGTTACTACAACATTTACAACGTTAAATCTTGCTTAATTCTAGGTTATTGCTGAGAGGCTATCTGAGGAAGAAATTGGTGGCCTGGAAGAATTAGTCAATATGATTGACACAAACAACAGTGGAACCATAACAAAAAGGATTTGGTACTAGTCATGCTACTATCTCGTCATTCTTTCGATATATCATAAAGCTAATTCTAGACTTTATATCTTCCTTCGTCCCACGCCTGAAAGGATCCTTACACGGGGTTTCTTTATCGTTGCTTTAGGTGCATGTGCTGACAAAGAAGCTAACAAGTTTCCCTACAAGCTTTTTCTCCTTCCACGACTGATTAGTAGATTCAAAGAAATAATTTATTTGCACCGTCATATCTCGTGGGGAGCCAAACAACAATATTTGTAGTCGTAAGCTATGTGGTCATTGTCTCCGACACTGTATTCTCTTTGGCCAGCGCCTTCATTTGGCTCCACACTTCATCCAAAAACATCTTCGGAACCATGTACAAAAACCCTTCTATGCCCTTTATAATGTCCACACCATTTTCAAACTCTTCGTCAGGTCTTCCACGTGTTTTTACATTGAATAAAATATGATGAAGATCTTCAGTTTTGCGCCGCCCACGGTCGAAAACGAAGACGACACAATCTCTACTCCCTCCCTTGCATACGAGAAGAAATTGGTGTTAGTCATGCTATTATCTCATCTTCCTTTCAATATATCATAAAGTTAATTCTAGATTTATATCATCTCTCGTCCCACATCTAAAAAGATTCTTACGATGTGGTTTCTTGATTATCATCTTGGGTTCCTGCGCTAACAAAGAAGCTAGCATGTTTCCATACAAGTTGTTGCTCCTTCCACAACTGCCTAGTGGATTCAAATAAAAACTATATTTGCACCGTGATTACGTCATATCTTCTGGGGACCACAAACAACATTATTGGTGGTCATAAGTTACGCCAATGTGATCTTCGGCATAGTCTTCTCCTTAGCTAGCCCCTTCATCTGGCTCAACACCTCATCCGGTAATATCTCTGGAACCCTGTAAAAAAACCCTTCCACACCATCCACAATGTTCACACCCTTCTTCAAGCTCTTCGCCAGACCTTCCACCGTATATACATCAAATAAAGCATGATGCAAAACTTCAACTTCACGCTGCCTACGATAGAGAACGACGAAGACATGATCTCTATCCTTTCATTTTCACACGAGGCATAATTTGTGCTAGTCATGCTACTATCCCACTTTTCTTTCAATATATGATAGAGCTAATTCTAAACTGTATATCCTTCCTCGTCCCACATCAAAAAACAACAATATTGTCGGTGGTCGTTATCTCTAGCACAATCATTTCTTTGGTGAGAGCCAATATCGAGCTCAACACCTCATCCAAAAATATCTGTAGAACCCTATAAAGATCCCCTCCCACAACGAATTGAATGAAATTAAGAAAAAATCATCATAACTTGGCCGCGAGGTGCTTGAATATAGTAGTCATATACTTACTATGATGCTCTACAAGTGTCAACTATATTTCAGTTGGATATCTTGTGCCATCACTAGCATACACTTCTGCACCACATGGAGAATCTCTTCCAATGGAGTATATCTTGAACATTCCATGTCCAAATGTATATCCAATAGGAACAAACAACATCACATGGTGTGTCAGCTGAGTGATTGTTGTCCAACTCCATTAGAAAAGCACAAAACTAAGTATTCCATAATACTTTTCCAGCACTATTATCTAAGAGAATTTTCTAATTTCCATCAAAAAAAGACATAAGGCATTTTTACTGAATATTAGAAAAGAATATGTAAGGTCATCATATTTATTAGGAGACGTTTCTCCTCACTACATTTACGTTTAAGCCTTCATTGATTTGTGTAGGTTGTGTTAGGGCTTTCCATCAATCATTGTCAACATGTAACTCACATGAACTTCAGTATTCAATACATTGTAATTTTGTTTATATCATTCATTCATGGAGGGGACACCATTAGAATCTCTCCATGAACGAAGACTAAAAGCACCATAGAAACATATATAACGTTGTCAGAGCTATAGTTTGGTTTACTAAGCCATTTGCTATGCTGCTAAAAAGATGTTTATTACATGTCATTCATCTTGATAAAAAAACATCACAGACAATTATACTAGGTTATGATAAAATATATTACCGCACTCTCTCTTTTTATCAACTGTAAAATAAAAATCATAATGTAACATGAAAATATGAATACAAGCCATGCTAAATCCATATCCATATGATATAGAAACAGGAAAAAATGTTGAATACCAAGCTTCAAATGTAAATGAGCACATTATATATCCATATGAAAGAGAAATGCTTACGAAACAACCCTTGAAAAAGGGATGTCAAACTAAATGACCAACCAATTCTACAAGTCATTTTCATTTTGACCATCATGATCTACAATTTAATCACAATATTGGACATCAAAATCTGATCTTTCATGTAAAGTGAGTAAGTGACCTATTCAATTCAAGTCAATTTAAAAAACGAGCAACTCTTCACAATAAGATCAAGTTATATGTAAAAACTAGTTCAGCAACGACCGTTGAGACTTAAAAAATACCTAGGATACAAAGCTTGCAAGTTGCAACCCATGAGCAATTCAATGTTTTTCTATCTATTGTGTTCTTAGCTTTTTTGCAATGAATACTATACTACACTGTGTTATCTAATCTTATAATCTTCAAACTTTAATGCGTCACAAAAGACTCTAATTTATGCATTCATATCTATGATGTGCAAAATTAAAACAAATGCATGTTTTCAACATTTAATCAAAGGCAAAAAGAGACATTGACAGACAAATGACAACAAAACAAATTTTCTTAGAACTTTAATCTTCAATACATTATTAGTACTTTCTCTTATCTCATTCATTCATTGAGGGACACCATAAGAATCTCCTCATGAACAAATACCTGAAAACACTATAACAACATATATAACTCAACTAGGAAGTTATGCTAAAAAAATACTTTATTTGTATCGACATGGTGTCATATCTCGTATGAAACCTAGAAAAATTGTCGGTGGTCGTGAGATATGCCACTATTATCTCTAGCACAATCATTTCTTTGGTCAGTGTTTTTATTTAGTTCAGCACCTTCTTTCAACAATATCTCCGGAACCCTGTAAAAATCCCCTTCCACACCTTCACAATTCCCAAGCCCTTCCTCAAGCTCTTCGTCATGTGTCTGCACATAAAAAAAACACGATGAAGATCTTTAGTTTTGTACGACCCACCGTAGAAAACGACGACAACATTATATCCCTTCCTTTGCACACGTGAATGAATTGGGGCTAGCCATGCTACTATCTCAAATTTCTTTCGAAATATCATAATGCTAATTCTAAACTTTATATCCTTCCAAATACGAAAAGATCTTTAGGCGGTGGTTTCTAATCATTATCTTGGGTGCCCTTGCTGATAAAGAAGCCAACACGTTTCCCTACAAGCTTTTGCTCCTCCCACAATCGTCTAGTGGTGTCAAAGAAAGAATTTATTTATCTGGCGTCATATCTCGTGGGAAACCCAAACAACACTCTAAGTGGTCAAAAGCTCCGACGTCCTAATCTTTGAGAGAGTATTTTCCTTGGCTTAACACCTCATTGGACAATATTTTTGGAACCCTGTACAAAACTCCTTCCATACTCTCCACAATGTCCACACCCTTCTTCAAACTCTTTTACACGCATTCTACGTGTTTGTACATTGAATAAAACACAATGAAGATATTTAGCTTTGCTCTGCCCACAACAGAAAATGACGACGACTCGATCTCAATCCCCTCTCCATTACACACGAGAATGAATTGTTGCTAATAATGCTACTAAATCACCTTTTTTTGATATATCATAGAGCTAATTTTAAGATTTATATTTTTCCTTGTCCCACATCTGAAAAGATTCATATTTATTGGTGGTCTTAAGTTTGTCGGCGTTATCTCCGGCACAATATTCTCCTTTGCTAGCGCCTTCATCTGGCTTAGCATCTCATCCGACAATATCTCCAGAACCTTGTACAAAACTCATTCCACATCGTCCACAATGTCAATGACCTTTTTCAAATTCTTCGAAATAGATTGTCTTTAGTTGTACCAGTGATGGAAGAAACTAGATCTGGGGGATCCTACTTAGCTACGATCATTTAGAATTATCGTTGTTTTATTTCAGTTTTTATTTTGTATCTCTTTCCATTATGTGCAGGAGTCTATGTCGCCGATTATCTAGCGAGGAACGCCACCACCTATTCTAATTCTATTTGGGCGGAGGAGGTTCGGCCAAAACTTTTATCTCTAATGAGAGTTGATGTACTGGCTTCTAATTGCTGCATAAGATCACAAAATATGATAATGATGGAGATCAGGATGGAGTTTAACTTTATCTGCATTCAATTTGATATTAAAATTTCAACATGCATAAAGCAAACTCAATATGGTTTGGTTAATGATTGGATTATCGAATTGATTTTAGGTGTTAATCAAAATATTCTCACATTTCATACTCGTGAAACTAATCTCTAGATCACGGTTTAGTGAATGATTAAATCATCGAATTGACTTAATATTGAAACAAAAACACAAATTCCAATATTATACACATTTGAATTATAAAAGGTTAAAATCAAAACAAAAATCAAGAGTATGTATTTCAACATAAGTTATATGAATAGGATAAAATTATTACATTTATTATATTAATTTAAAGTAAAGAAAAACCATTAATAAAAATAGTTAAAAATTATTACTTTTTCTTCTTAATTTTACGTACTAATATGTCTAAAAAGGTTAATTATTTTTTTTCAAAAATAAAGGTTGGGTTTGTTCTGGTCAGCCCTTTCGTAAAACCCAATCGCAAAGTTTTTGTCAATGCTAAACCAAACTTTAAAAATGGACTTAGATCTAATTATTTCTCAGTATACTAACCTAGTCCAGTTTATGACATGCCAACCCAAGTTATTGGACTGGCTAATTCACGAGCCCTATTATCATTTTACGTTTACAAAAAAAAGAAACAAAAGTATCATACGACTCTTGTCCGGTGAAGGAAGTGGAAGGTAATTTTATACTTTTAATTGTTCAGCACTTTTTTGTTCCACTCCCTTCCCCCCAAATTAGGGGGAGCAAAATTAAGGGTATTGAGTGGTATCTGATGGAATGGGTGCCACTGGATTCCATCCCGCTCCATCTTTTTAATAAACCAAACATATGATCCCTTCCTCCATCCCTTCCATTCCATCTTGCTCGAGCCCCCTCCATCAATCCAAACATAACCTTAAGCTAATATCTTTTATCGATAAATATAAAATGAGTACAAGGTCACAATACACAAAAAAAGAGGAAATCAGCCAAATAATAACTTTTTTTTAACTAACCGAATAATAAGTAATAACTTGTACCTTGGAACACTTGCATGACATCAAATTAAAACTAATAAATATTATTTCTCACAGACGACATATTACCTACAAACAATATTGGATTAGATTACTCAACATCTCAAAAAAAAAAAAAATTATTGGATTAGATTACTCGAGAGTTGAGGACTATATAGAGGTAGATTTACATGTCAATACTAGATTTTAATTAATTCATCTCAACACCTATTTTTGAAAACAATCAAACTGCCTTTCCAAGAATTTGAAAGAGAATTCCATACATGAAGCATATATTGGCTCATTCTACGTAACTGAAACTTTGATTTGGGAAGAGCATGTTACTATATTGCTAATAAAGGAATGAAAAATTTGACCATATAATGTAAAAGCAATTTTTGTTTATCAAGATTCTAGCTAAGTTGTCTTATCCTTAATTAATTATTGACTCATGCAAGGTGAGTTTTTGTCACTTTAGAAAAAGAAATAAGTAGGTAAATGTTGTTATTATATTATTTTTGGTAGATAAATGTTGTTATTATATTTTTTATAAGCCAAATATTATTGAATTAAAAATATAAGGAGTATTTCAACCTAATACATAGAGGAAAAAATAACGATTAGTGAGAAGAATTAGAAATAACATAAACAGTCCCCTAGAGAAGGAAACAAACATTTTGATCCACATATGATGTGATTAAATAATTTCCACAACTCTTTATATCAAATCATGAAGGCCATGTATTTGCTTTAACATCAAACTATATTTAACTCCATCCCTTTAAAATTATTGCTTTCACATTTCGTGCTTAGGAAAGTGAGACTAAACTTTTAAAAGCAAAATGAATGTGACAAACATGCTCAAAGCTATTTAAATCTCAACATTTTATCTCTCATTTTAATTATGATTATAATTGTCTACTTTACTATTTAAATCACCCATATTCTGATCGGTACGGTCTAAATTACCATATAGCCTAATAGGCTAATAACATTTTGTTCGGCCAAAAGGATTTATAATCAAGCAAGTATCATGACGGCAATGATCACTTAGCCAAAAAATATATCATCCAACTCACTAAATAACAAGGTTATTGAAAGGTAACCATGATCCAAGATTTACTGAGACTTCTAAATACCTTCATTCATCATACTTGTTAGTTACTTTTTGAACATAAAAAAACAAATTAATTAACATACATGTGTCAATATATACATACACACACATATCCACGAATAATTCGTTTTATAAATCCAAATGCATCGTTGAGTCATCATGTTTGGAACTTTATAAACACAAGCGATTGACATGTTAGCTATGCTTTAATTAGTTGCTTTGTATTTTTACAAAATTTAGTAACATTGTCTTTGGCCTTCACCAATCACCCCATTCACTAGCTTGCATTGTTTAGGTTAGACAATACGTGCGACCTTATCCTCCAATATCCATTGTCTTATCGCACCTATGTATATATTTCCCTATGGGGGCTTTCCCTCTCTGTTCCAAAGTCTCGCCTTCACGTGTTTCCTTAAAAGCCCGCATAAGGTGTCCACATTGTGCCCCCATTCGTTGCATCAAACACAAGAAAAGTCCTACATGACTTGTTCTGTAACTGTAGCGGTTGTTGCTTTTTCTTTCTTTTGGGTTCTTGTAATTAAAGAACTTCACAATTGGCCTTTTTTTGTGCTAAATATGGTCCTTAGTTATGTTAGGCTTTTAAAGCCACAAATGTGAAACTAAAGCTCATGATCAGATAAAGGATATAATTAACTGAAAAGCCCACATAACTAGATAGATCTAATTAAGGTCGTCACTATTTTACTAAGATACGCCAAATATTTTACATCTAAATTGAAGTGATATGGAACCGTAACATATTTTAGTTCACATTAATTCACATATATTTTTTTTTAAAGGAAACTACAAATTCATTAATCAAAAGCAGGTATAGAAGCCATTACATCTTTATGAACCAAAGTTATGGCCTTCATAGGTACCTCTTCCAACCAAACCATATCAGTATACTTGGAAGCGGTACCAGCTAAGAAATCAGCAACAGAATTGCCCCCACGGCGAACAAAAGACAAGTCAACATAATCAAAAGAACGAGATAACATAAAGCAATCACCAACAATACTAGATAAATACGATCGACCATCTGGAGGTTTATTCCAAAGCTGGAACAGCTGCAAACAATTTGTCTCAAAAAGAACCCGACGAAACTCCATCTGAATGGCAAGCTGCATAGACCAACGGAAGGCTAAAGCCTCCCCAAGAATCGCTGAAGCTGCATGGAGAAGATATTGTGCTGCAGAAGCAAGGACCCCACCCAACATATTCCTCACAATCAAACCAAAACCCACCTCTCCTGTTGTAGCCACAGCTGCATCAAAATTCAGCTTGTAGATACCATAAGGTGGTTGGGCCCAAGTTGCCTGCAACAACAGGGCTGGTTTAGGCACCACCGTCACCTCTGATATCGGCGCAACAACTAGCATGGAACATCGCTGGATCACGGCTGCAACATGCACATATATAGAACTAGTACATCTTCATTCAATCGTAAAAAAATTCTCCATTTATTGCAGGATAACTTGCACTAGTATATAATAATTTTTTTATTGCACTAAAGTATCCCACACATTTAGTAGGGATGAAACATTTTTTTATCAGCAATAATGAGATTAATCTCATCAAGACTTTATATCACATTAAGTGGATATATATAACTAACAAATTTATTTTCATACACATCACCCAGAAATTAAATCTTAAATTAGATACTTAAAACTTAAAAGCTAAATTATTTACCAGCTGCCCTAGACCTTATTTGTAGTATATATGATACATTAGGCTTGTAAAAATAAGTCTAGCTCGAGTAGCTCACTCTAGCTTACTCACCTAGGAACTCTAAAGAAAGTGAATTAAGTTGAGTTAGCTCATTTTTTTCTGGTGACATTGCGAAATTGTAATCTCGATTGACCCATCATGGGTCGACAAGTTATGAAAATTGGCTCACTTTTATTTAAATAAAAAAAGATGTAAATTAATAAAAAAAAAACTACTAAAAAGTAAGAAAAGAGTGGGGGAAAAAAGTTTAGAATGTATCGCAACAAAATGCATAAAAAGTAATGTTATGTTAATAAAAAATTGACTCATGTCATTATCAAAAAAAAAAAAAATTGACTCATGTTATTATATTCAAAAAATAAATATAAAGGTGACATGACTCAGGGAACTTACTTCAAATTCGTTTAACCAACTGAGTTAGGTGAGCCTAGTAAAAAATAACTCACTAAATATGACTTTTATTTATCCAACCCAACGGCTAAAAAAATGGATCGAACCCAAGCTGGCTCACGAGCTGAAGTCTTATTTTTAGCAGCACTATAATATATATCCAATCAACTGATTAAGGTGCCTAATTAAGCACAAATTAAAGTAAGAGGCTCAAGATGAAGGACCATGAAGGCTGAAGCAATGTGTTGCATTACGCCAAGTTAATTTTTTAATACGAAAAGTAGTCGAAAAGAACGGGTGAGAGAAGTCCTCTCATAGTTCGTTCACCTGATCAGAGATCAATATCTAGGTGATGATCTTCCATAGCTGTTGGATTGACACATGTCCCGTACACATTTTCTTTAATTTTAATAATTCTCAACGTTATTATGAAAGCATTGGTTATAATTCTCCCAAATTCATCAGAACCAAAAAAAGAATGTGAAGAAAAGAAACGATCCATGGAAAAAGATAAAAACGATATCAGTGTTGTTCAGTGGCAAGCATGTGCTAATGCCACAGCCAGCTTGGAATCCCTTAAAGAGTGTGCATGATACCCAAGGACCAAGCAACGCCACATCCCCACTACTCTACCTGCCACGTTTCGTACGCTTGCTCATTTTTTAATCTCAATTAGTTAATTAATTAGGTGATTAATTAGCAGAATCTTTTGATATTATATATACAAATACAACTCTCTGGAAGATACTCACTTAGCTGTGTGGAGATTTATTGCTTTTAACTTTATCTGGGGAATAATTCAAATATTCCAAAACTTCCATGTTTGCATGTATGGGGCTTCTTTTTAATTTGTGTGGCCCTTCAAGCTTTATGATGAAAGGGACATATTTAACCTTTGCCTTCTAATGGAAAAGCTAGCCTCTTTCCAAATTCACTTTTCTTCACTAGCATTTGACTTAAACTACAATTGCATCTTTTCACCAATAGGGGTCAGGTTAGTTGAATACGTACTCCTAGTCATACTCATACTCTATTAACTATTAAGTGTTTGTTTAGTTTTCAGTTTAAAAGTATTTTTATCTAACAGAGGTTCAAAGCCTCTTTCACATTTGAGATAGTGAAATATGTGATCTTACTTTCTAATGTCTTAAAAAGACTTTCAAACTGAAAATAAAACTCGGCCTAACTCTTACAAAAAGGTTTCAGGTGCTCCTTAATTTAGATTGACTCGATAATACAACCTATAAACAAATGTAATTAATTTGTTGTTATTTACTCATTTTATTATAATGGCCCAAATTGTGGCGTAATTCAGGGGTTGTTGAAAACTATAGATCCATAGGTTAAAAAAGTATTCAAGAATTAAAGTGGATTGCAAATCAATCCATGACGCTTTATAAATTAAAAAGTAGCTAGCTACTGAAATTAAAATAAATTAATCACGTTTTTAGAGGCTAAAATGTGAAATGGATTAGTCAGGAAGGAGGGAAACAGGGAAGTGCATCGTGTGTGGCGCACACAACACAAACAAAATTGACCACGCGGATGCACATTGTTGACAACTTGACATCCATCATCATCAGAATATATCATTATCCATGCAAATATATACGTATCATGTATGGGAAATTAAACCGAACGGTTTCATGAGTTACACGTACGTACCAATTGAAAAATAATAGATGCTCTTCATTTTTGTTACATTTCTAAAAATTGTGATGTCTATTCAAATCCAAATTAAGATGATGGTATGGTATGGATAAAATGCTAGCTGCTGCTCAAAGAAGTTGTTACATGTATTCAAGGGTCATGTGTTTTATCTTGGACATCAGATCCAATATTGTGCTAAATTCATGAAAGCGCGCGGGACCATCTAGCTGTAGTATAGTACATTAGTACTGAATCATGTTTCTTTATTTGAATGCAAGCTCATTAGATTTAATTTTGCCAAAGATGCTTTATTAGGTGTGTGTGTGTGTGTGTGTGTAATTTACTATTCCATAATCAAGGGAATGCACTTTGATTAGCCAGGGTGTGTGACTGAAAATCTGGATCAGCAAACTAAATGTAAGTTGGAAGATGGGAAACAAAGAGTGGAAGTGTCGGGATAAACATTACAACCACTTGTTTAATGGATTGATTAGTTTAATTAAAGTTATTATTACTAGACCTGTCAAACAACTCAAAAGCATAATCAAAGGAATCCAACCCGTGCCACGCGCATCTTCTTTGGCACATATAATATTCCATTAAACGAATGTGCTAAATTTACTTCATAAGTAACTTACTTAAGAGCGAATCTCTCTGTTTTCTTTTTTCACTGCTGACCATGCTATGTGATCTTCAATTCTTCATCCTTATCCATAGTTAATCACCTTTATTTTATCTTTACTTTAAATCCATGTTATAAATTAAACTCTAGTAAACTTGAAGAACCATAGCGTCATGCTTTAATTTGCAAATATCCCCATATCTTCTCTTGCTTAAAATAAATATGTCTGCTTTACCCTGGCCACCATAGCATAATCTCTGCTTACCCCTCCCAAGTGGGAAAATTCCAAATCACATCCATCCATTTAACCTTTTGGCTTGAAAACAACGTGACATTCAAATTTTAATTAAAGTGACTTTAACAAATTAGATTATAGAGTTAAATGTCATTTTAGTCATGTAAAATAGGGGTGAATTGGATTTAATTCCTCTAAAAAATTCATAGCTTTTGATTAAACATTAATGAAATTGATGAAATTAGTTCCTCAATTATTTTTGTAGCAGTTTAAACCGCCACTGAAATAAATAAATTGTGCAGATTAAAAATCACGGTTAATATACAAAAGTCGTCGTACAACAGAGTTTAGAGACTAATTAACTTTACATATTTACATAATGTTTGAGATTAAAAGTTATGAATTAGTTTTATAGAGTCCAAATTCAATTCACTTATATTTTAAGAGAATAAAAACATATTTAACCTATATTATATATCTAGCTATTTTTTATAAACAGTCATAAATAAACTGTGGCAAAATCTCATTTTATTAATTTAAAACTTGAGAACAAAAAATAAATATAAAACTATGTGTGTAAATTTTAATATATATGAGGAGAAAGAAACAAACAGAGTTTTCCTTAGTATATATGGGAAGGACAAAAATGGACGCAATGAATGTAGAATTGGAATGGATGTTGAGTGGGGAGGTTGTCAATTGTGGCGGCTACAGTGATTGGAGGAGGGAATTGAAGTAGAGTGGACAGGGACTCTATTTTAATGTATGTGGAATCAAAGTGTTGAGGTCATGAATAGAAAGGAAATAAATAAATATTATGCATGCTTGGAACAATGTGGATAGAGATGTGGTCCCATGAAATGTTAAACGGGGAAGTGACACGCAATTGAGGTAGCTCAGTTGCACCCATGTGCATGTGCTTCTCTTTTCTCTGGTCGTCATCGACAATACGTACGTTTTTATTATCCTCTCCTCTCTGCAATGCTAGCTCACTTGGTTGGTTCACTTGGTTGTGAGTGATTTAACTCTTTTACAATTTCCAAACTCCTTTGACTTTGTTTGAGATTTGAACCAATTAAAGGCTCCCAACTCAGCGCTTTTTTTTTCTCTCTCTCCCCTTCTCTGCCTTTGAGTGGCAAAGAAAACTTTTACAATGAATATTTCTCTTTAGTGTTGCGATTGATGGTGAAGAGTGATAGGAAGTAAGAATAATAAAAGTGCGTTTGGATTTAAGTTGAGCCTAAAAGTTATGAGTTACTTTCACATTTTCATATTAAAATTCTTGTTTTTTAGTTGAAAATATTTTGTAATGTGTATGAACTTAAAACAAAACACACACTTACATTTATATTGTTTGCAAAAATACACAAGGTTAAAGAAGGAGAGATGAAGATGGATGAGGCAGGGATTAAGATGGTTTGTAGGCAAATGATGTATCAATTCTTCTCTCAGCCATGTAATTGTATCATGTGAATTGAAAATTATTTATGTTAGTTTATAAATGTCATATTAATGTATTTTTTAGTTCACATAGCATAATTTCATTAACTATATTAGAAAATGAGATATCATTTTACGATTTAGTTCACATAGCATCATTTTATTAACTATAATAGAAAATGAGATATTTTGAAGGTGAAGTTAAACCTGAAGATAGCATAAAATCAAACCTGAAAGTAAGTGTAACATTAGTTAGTAGTTAGTAGTTAACTAAGAATAAAACTATCTCAAATCACACATCTTCAAAGAAATATGTTCAAAGTTGACATGATTGTAAGGTGAGCAGTTTCGTACATAGCATGAATGGCCCTCCAATGAAAGGTTCGGATAGAGCTAGCGATGGAGCTAGTTCGAGTTCGTACCATTAATGTTGTATGTTCTTTTCAAAAGTATGCAAAACTACAACAACCCCTATCTCCTTAGAGCATCTCCAATGGAGTCCTTATTTTGAGATCTTAAAATAAGATTCGAATCTTATTAGATCTCACCATTGGAGCTATTCTACATGGCATGAGATCTTAGCTTTTGCTAAGATCCGTGCCTTAGCTCAGGTACTCTCAAATGTGAGATCTTAAATAAAATAATTTTTTTTTCTCCTCCAATACCATAACCAAAGTGAAAAATAAGGAGGGAAATAAATAATATAAATATATTGGGTATTGTGAGCCCGGTCAAAAGTAAAATAAGATCTCAACCACTAGAGTGAAATGTGCATAGAGACCTTATGAGTCCCAAAATAAGTTCCTACCATTGGAGATGCTCTTAGGTGGTTTGAACTTTGCATACACGAGAGATAAGATGCTTTCATGGAAAGAATAGCTACGGATGGCAGGGGCCGAAAAATATCAGGATCGATAGTGCTTTTTGTTAGAATTTTGGGTCACAAATGTAACTTTTAATTGTGTTAGGGTCATTATTTAATTAGCCAAAACTAAAGTGGTTTATTTAATATTGATCTTATGGCTAAGGGCATATGTGTTATGAAAAGGTATTGTGCGGATACCATAAGGCAATATTCTAATTTGATGAGGGGCCAAATTAGAAATATTGAAAACATAATTGTAACTGATGCAGTTACTTATAGGGTTATGGTCCCCAATTGTAGACACAACAACGTAACAACGTGAAAAGTTTCTCTTCATCCCCATCAGAAGAGAACATAAGGAAACCCTAAAGGTGATCTACAATTGGAAGATCACAACCCCAGATCCTTCAGCGATTCCCATGGCTCATTCAGGTACGCTTCCGCTCTAGATCTTCATCATGTTTTTTGGGTATGGGTTAATCAAGTGTGGTATAGGATTATGCTCCTATTTTCTATATGGGTAGAAAAGCATGTGGTTAGGAACAAATCCTTATTTGTTAGAAACCTACAAGTGGTATCAGAGCCACCCATACTTGATTCAGGTTGAATTTTGGTAATTCTTAAAATTAGGGTTTCAATTATGTGTTATTGGTTTTGAATTTCATGTCTTTTACCATCGGTTAAAAGATTTCATCTTTTAATTGTGTTATTATGCGTGATTGTTGGTATTATGAGAATCGGTTGATTTTGGTTTCACATGTACAGCGACAGAGATTGTATATATGCTATTTTGATTTCACGTATTATATATGATGTCTTGGTTTCAACATGTATAACTTGAATATCATGGATTTTATATATGCAAATTTAGTGTTTTGTGTATGCCAGTATATACAATTTAACAACGTCGCTATGAGCATGTCAGTATATGCAAATTCAGTGTTTTATATACAAGGTATTTATACTTTACACGCAGCATGTGATGTGTATTTGGGTATAATATCTTGGAGTTTCGTAACAAGTTTAGTTGGAGATAAAACACTATTATGTATGTACCAAATTCAGTTACGTTCCCAGTTTCTAATATGGATTATATATATACACATTCAGTTTTGGTTATGAATCCAAAACTTTGTTTGGAAGACATATAAGTTTTGGAATATATACTTGCTGGTTTGGAATCAAGTACATTCAGACTTTTCACTTGAATACAAGCCATCATTCTTTTGTTAAGAATGAATTTTAGGCTAAATTAAAAAAAAGTAAAATTATCAGTGTGTTCAAATTTTGGCTATGGTTTGTATTTTTATACAATTGTTTAATATTTTAAATGAGTCAATTAAAATAAGAAAGTCACAAAAGTGACCTCTTTTTATGGAGATTGCTCATAATAAATATTAAAAGTTTGTGAGTGTGTATGTTTATCCATGCGAGTATTAATGGACCCCAAAGAAAAAGTTAATGCTTGGCCGGATTTCATACACACCTGTGATGATAAACATGTGATAATTTTAAGGGTTTACATGTGAATGATAAATCAATCCAAAGAAGGGTTTGTTATTTGACATGATTTATTATCAATGTTTGATCATCACAACAAGAGTACCACTAGCAATTAGTATTACTGTCAAAAGACATGATATTGATGGCGCACTAGGTATCTTGAGATGGGTTATGCCATTATTTGAACGTATTGATGATTCAATTTTTCTTAATGTGAGTATATTTATAGCATTTGTTTTTGTTCTATTTTCAGCTACTATCGGTTCGATATCTGCTAATCTGAATTCGGTTCCGATCCTTGATGGAACAAATTTTAAGGATTGGAAAGAGAACATGGAAATTGTTCTTGGCTGCATGGATCTTGACCTTGCACTAAGGGTGGAGAAACCCGCTTCTCCTACGGAATCTAGTACCTCTGAACAGAGGAAAGATTATGAGAAGTGGGATCGCTCCAATCGCATGAGTCTTATGATCATTAAGCGCGGCATTCCTGAGGTCTTTAGGGGTACTATCTCGGAAGAGATAAAAGGTGCCAAAGATTTCCTTGCTGAAATTGAAAAGCGCTTTGCAAAAAGCGATAAGGCGGAAACAAGTACTCTTCTTCAGAACTTGATTTCCATGAAATATCAGGGCAAAGGAAATATAAGGGAATACATTATGGGCATGTCAAATATTGCTTCAAAACTTAAGGCGCTAAAGCTTGAGCTGTCGGATGACTTGCTCATTCATTTAGTATTGCTTTCTCTTCCTGCACAATTCGGTCAGTTTAAGATATCTTATAACTGTCAAAAGGAGAAATGGTCTCTTAACGAGCTCATTTCATTTTGTGTGCAAGAAGAGGAAAGGTTGAAGCAAGAAAGGAAAGAAAGTGCTCATTTTGTTAGCACCTCTAAAGACAAGGGCAAAAGAAAGAAAACTGTTGAGCCCAAGAATGAAGCTGCAGATGCTCCAGCACAAAAGAAACAGAAAGAGGATGATACCTGTTACTTTTGCAATGTGCCTGGGCATATGAAAAAGAAATGTACTAAATATCACGCTTGGCGTGCAAGGAAAGGTACATTTTTTGCTTTGGTCTGTTCTGAGGTCAATTTAGCTTCAGTACCTAGAAACACTTGGTGGTTAGACTCTGGTGCAACTACTAACATCAGTGTTTCAATGCAGGGTTGCCTAAGCTACCAGAAGCCAAATGATGTTGAAAGATACATCTATGTTGGAGATGGCAAGACGGTGGAGGTGGAAGCTATAGGGCATTTTAGATTATTATTGTGTACTGGATTTTATTTGGATTTGAAAGACACTTTTGTGGTACCGTCATTTAGACGGAATTTAATTTCAGTTTCTAATTTGGACAAATCAGGTTATTCATGTTCATTTGGAAACAGTAAAGCCGAGTTGTCTTTTAATTCAAATATTGTTGGAACCGGTTCACTTATTGGATATGATAATCTGTATTTGCTGAGCACCGTAGCCACCTATAGTGAATCCCTGAATGTGGAATCACGTGGTACTAAGCGTAAAATTGATAATAACAATTCAGGAGCATTATGGCACAAGCGCCTAGGTCACATCTCTAAAAATAGAGTTGAGCGGCTAGTGTCAGATGAAATTTTGGATTCCATTGACTTCACAAACTTTGATGTTTGTGTTGAATGCGTTAAAGGTAGACAGACCAAAACAAAGAAATTTGGTGCATATAGAGCTACAGGCGTCTTGGAATTGATACATACGGATATTTGTGGACCATTTCCAACACCTTCTTGGAATGGTCAACAATATTTTATATCATTCATAGATGATTATTCGAGATATGCATACTTATTTCTTATACATGAAAAGTCTCAATCATTGGATGTGTTCAAATCATTTAAGGCTGAAGTTGAGAACCAACTCAACAAAAGAATTAAGAGTATCAAATCTGACCGTGGTGGTGAATATTACGGTAGATATGATGGTTCAGGTGAACAACGTCCAGGGCCTTTTGCCAAATACCTAGAGGAATGCGGAATCGTCCCACAGTACACCATGCCAGGGTCACCTAGCATGAATGGTGTGGCTGAAAGACGAAACCGGACTCTTAAGGATATGGTAAGGAGTATGATTTGTCATTCTACTTTGCCAGAGTCACTCTGGGGAGAGGCACTAAAGACTGCAGCTTACATTCTAAATAGAGTGCCAACTAAAGCAGCTGCCAAAACACCTTATGAGCTTTGGACTGGGCGAAAGCCTAGTTTGAAACATTTTCATGTATGGGGATGTCCAGCTGAGGCAAGGCCTTATAGGCCAAATGAAAAGAAATTGGAATCCCGAACAGTGAGCAGCTACTTTATTGGTTATTCTGAAAGATCCAGGGGCTATAAATTTTATGATCCCAAATTAAAGACAATTTTTGAGACGGGAACAGCCATGTTCTTTGAGGAAATTGAGTTTGGAGGGGAGAACAAGATTAGGGACTTTGCTTTAGAGGAAGAGTCGGTAACAATTCCAAAACTGATTCATACAGTTGCTTCTGATGAAGCAAGTACGGAACCTCTACAAGACATTGTTGTTGAATCTCCTCCTACTCAAGATGATATGGTGGTTCATGAAGAACAAACTCAAGATCCTCAAGAACAAGTGTTACAAGAACCAATACCTTTGCGGAGATCCACTAGAGAAAAGAGAAATGCTATTCCAGATGATTACATAGTCTTTCTCCAAGAACATGAGGAAAATAATGGTATGATGGAAGCTGATCCAATCAACTTCCAGCAAGCCATGCAGGATTCCAACTCTGAAAAATGGATTGAAGCAATGAAGGAAGAGTATAAGTCCATGCAAGACAATAAGGTTTGGGAACTTGTCCCATTACCGGAAGGTGTGAAACCCATTGGTTGCAAATGGATATTCAAGACCAAGCGGGATTCTAATGGTAATGTGGAGAGGTATAAGGCTCGTCTTGTGGCTAAGGGTTATACTCAAAAGGAAGGGATTGACTTTAAAGAGACTTTCTCTCCGGTTTCATCGAAAGACTCTTTTAGGACAATCATGACTCTTGTTGCACATTATGATTTGGAACTCCATCAAATGGATGTCAAGACAGCGTTTCTCAATGGAAACATTGATGAGACAATCTATATGGTGCAACCAGAAAACTTTGTGTCAGGAGACCCAAAGAATACGGTTTGCAAATTGACAAAATCCATTTATGGACTAAAGCAGGCATCTCGTCAGTGGTACCACAAATTTCATGAAGTAATTCTCTCATTCGGTTTTGAGGTGAATGTTGTTGAAGATTGTGTGTATCACAAATTCAGTGGGAGCAAATATATTTTCCTGGTTCTGTATGTTGATGACATACTGCTTGCCACTAATGATATAGGCATGTTGCACAAAACCAAGAGATTTCTATCAAGAAAATTTGAAATGAAAGATCTTGGTGACGCTTCCTTTGTATTAGGAATTCAGATACACCGAGACCGATCTCGGGGTATTCTGGGATTGTCACAAAGGAGCTATATCGAAAAGGTACTTAAAAGGTTTGACATGCAGAATTGTACATCAGGGGATACTCCAGTTGCTAAGGGAGACAAATTTAGTCTCAGTCAATGCCCAAAAGGAAACTTAGAAATTCAGGAAATGCAAAAGATTCCTTATGCATCAGCTGTAGGGAGTCTTATGTATGCTCAAGTTTGTACGCGTCCAGATATAGCGTTCATAGTTGGGATGTTAGGTAGATATTTGAGCAATCCAGGAATGGATCATTGGAAAGCAGCCAAAAGGGTTATGAGGTATTTACAGAGAACAAAAGATTATATGCTCACATATAGGAGGTCAGACCAATTGGAGATCATTGGATATTCTGACTCTGATTTTGCTGGATGCCAAGATAGTAAGAGATCCACTTCAGGCTATATCTACATGTTGGCTGGTGGTGCAGTTTCTTGGCGTAGTGCCAAGCAAACTCTCATAGCTTCATCCACCATGGCAGCAGAATTTGTAGCATGTTTTGAGGCATCTAACCATGGGATTTGGCTGAGGAATCTTGTCACTGGGCTGCGAATTGTGGAAGGAATTGAAAGACCGCTTAAGTTATACTGTGACAATAAATCAGCCGTCTTATTTTCCAACAATAATAGGAGCTCGACCAAGTCAAAACATATTGACATCAAGTTCCTAGTTGTTAAGGAAAGGGTACAAAGTGGACAGATTTCTATAGAACACATAGGGACAAACTCCATGATAGCGGATCCTCTTACAAAAGGTCTTCCGCCTAAGGTCTTTCATGAGCACACTGCTCACATGGGTGTTTTGCAGTGTGAGGAATGCTTAGTTTAGTGGGAGTTACTCATATATAAATTTTGTGTTCTATGTTTGGTATTATGCATGCATACTCTAGTATTTGGATATTTTTTGGTTAATTATAAAGTTTGATATTCTGTTATTTATGCTTTGTACAATAAGGTTATTGAATGATCTCACTAAAGTAAAGTAGGACCAGTTGAAAATTGACAAGTACAGGCCACCTTCTTGTGATTTTCATGCTGCACATTTCATAATGAATCTATGTCATTTAGTTATGTCAGTACTAGTAATCATTGATGGGTTTAGTTATGATTGATATAACGAAAATCACTTTGGTTCTATGTACTGGCATGGCTAATGGACGAGATTATTTGGATATGCTTAAGGTATATAATGACATTTTTGAGCTCATAAAGTCTAACACATGTGTAGAGTTACATATGTGACCAGTGGGAGATTGTTAGAATTTTGGGTCACAAATGTAACTTTTAATTGTGTTAGGGTCATTATTTAATTAGCCAAAACTAAAGTGGTTTATTTAATATTGATCTTATGGCTAAGAGCATATGTGTTATGAAAAGGTATTGTGCGGATACCATAAGGCAATATTCTAATTTGATGAGGGGCCAAATTAGAAATATTGAAAACATAATTGTAACTGATGCAGTTACTTATAGGGTTATGGTCCCCAATTGTAGACACAACAACGTAACAACGTGAAAAGTTTCTCTTCATCCCCATCAGAAGAGAACATAAGGAAACCCTAAAGGTGATCTACAATTGGAAGATCACAACCCCAGATCCTTCAGCGATTCCCATGGCTCATTCAGGTACGCTTCCGCTCTAGATCTTCATCATGTTTTTTGGGTATGGGTTAATCAAGTGTGGTATAGGATTATGCTCCTATTTTCTATATAGGTAGAAAAGCATGTGGTTAGGAACAAATCCTTATTTGTTAGAAACCTACACTTTTTTCTACTTCTAATTTTCTGGCCAATTTACTGTTCCCAGCTATAACTCTATGCTTGTCCATTAGAGAACCTTTTGGAAGGACAGGCAAAGTGGACAAGCTTTATTTCTTGCTTGTCCAGCATTGAAACTGAATATTCCCCCAAATTTTGACTAGATTGTTGCCACGTCTCTGCACAGAAAAAAGATTAGGAAATTATAAAAGCTAAAGACATGTAAAGGGGGTGATGTGTATGTGACAACGAAGGCAGTCAGGGCAGCCCCACTTCACCTTGTTTGGTTATGTCGTGCTATGCTCAAGTGCTCTTCAAAATAGTAAATATGCTACTTACAAGTAATTTAAAGATATGTGTTCACACTTCAATTCATTTTAGAGTGATATAGGAAGGGACCAAAGAGTTAAATGAAAAATATAATGTGTAATATGTGATCTAAAATAAGGAAGATGTAGGAAGAAGAGTGAGTAGATCATTGATATCAAAGAGTATATTGAGTGTGAATTTATTGAGTATTGATCATGGTGACGTCAAACAAAAAAGAGATCAGCGAGGAAAGTGAAACATCTTATAGGTAGTTTTATTGTGAACAATAATTAAAATTATATAAATCAAAATCACGCATTTATGAAGCTATACGGATAAAACGGAAACACACATTTTTAGTGACGTCTACCGTTTGTGCGATTTAAACCGCAAAAAGTTGTAGGCGTCGCGGATGTTACATGTCCATGAATCAATGTTGTGGATAAAAAGTGTAATTATGCCTTAAATTAAAGTAATGAGTCCTATTAAAATAGTAAAAAAATTATAATTGCAATATAAACCACAATTTTAACAAATTTGCATCAAGGACCTGATTGCTTCTAGAAATAAACTTTATGAATAATAATTACACAGTATGTGCTTTTCTTTTGCTTGAAAGTTGAAACCACTTTCTTACACTAATCACCCACGCCAAATTAATCTTTTCTTTTATTAATAAGTCAAAAATCGCGGACACCAATTTTTGGGCAACAAACACCCGTGCTTCTGGTTCTTATCTTTGCAACCCCCGTCGTTTTCCTCCTTGTGGCTCCCTCACTAGTAGCACATGCATCCATATCAATCATCGTCGTTGTTATTCTGCATCAATTTATTAAAGGCAGACAATTAACGTTTCTCTCTTTATAGAAGTATTTGAGCTACGTTAACACTCGTTACATGTGTTGCTTTATATTTTCATCTTAACAAGCTATATATGAAAATCAGTTTAAGAGAAAAAAGGAAATTAATGTTGTTGGATAGATTTGAATTAAAATGATTCCTCGTATACCCCGTTTGTATTGAGTTGAAGTACCTATTATATTTCTATTCAATATATTGATTTGCTTATATATATATATATATATATATATATTCAAACATTTTCTAATGTTTGAGCGATGAGAGAGAAAAACAGAGCGAGAGAGAGAGAGGACGAGAGGGTCAGAGAGGAGAGGCGTAGCGTCACATAGGCAGGATCGAAGCTTCTCTAAGGGGATAGCATGGAAGGAGCACAGAGGAATTGGTCAGGTTCAAGGGCTGGTTTCGTTTTTCTTCACCCATTTCCCGGACAACTTTGGGGAACGGGAACTGTGGCAGGTGTTTCAACGGTATGGTAAAGTTTGGGAGATCTTCATTCCAGCGAGAAGAAGCAAGCAAGGCATGAGATTTGGTTTTATGCGCTTTCAAGGAGTCTCAGATGCACAGAGCTTGGAGCGTAGATTGGATAGCAGTATTCTCATTGGCAACATGAAAATGAGTGTTAACATTCCAAGATTTGGAAGGGACAGGGAAGGGACGGCCAAAGAGTCAGTAGAAGCTCAGAAGCGACACGGGGGCATGATGTCTGGGGAGCTAAGAAAAACGATGGGGATCCCAGTGTTCAGGGGCATCAAGAATGGAGTCTCATATGCACAAGTTGTCCAGCAAAGTAGGCAGGGGAAGAAGTTATGGAGGAAGTCGGAAGGATTGAAGAATATCCAAAAGCTCCAGGAGGGATTAGCGGATGCGGAGGTGTGGAAAGGTGAGAAAGCAGTGATAAGTACGAAATATTCGGAGTGGTTGAGGAAGTGTTGTGTGGGTAAGCTCCATGAGACTGGTAGGGTGGATGCCGTTCAAGAACTGTTCCAGTTAGAAGGTTTCCATACTATCCGTGTTAGATACATGGGAGATAGTAGCGTTCTCTTGTCAGATGTGGATGGTGAGGACGTGGGGGAACTACTAAAAGGCTTTGAGGAGTGGCTAAGTCAGTTGTTTGAGAGTGTCGAACCTTGGACTCCAAAGGAGGTACCGAGCTACAGAGTAGTCTGGATTCGATGCAGTGGAATCCCGCTGGATGTTTGGCATGAGGAGGGGTTTCAACAGCTAACATGCCATCTAGGGTCGTTGGAAGCGGTGGATGAGAGAACTCGGTCTCTATCAAAACTGGATTATGCGAGACTGTTAATCCGTACATGTGTGTCGAAGCCGATAGCGGAGTCGAGACAGGTCCAAGTGAATGGAAATGTGGTAACAATCAGGTTATTCGAAGAGATAGATGGAGAGTGGATTCATGGTTGTAAATGCAGTACAAGACTTAGGAGATGTGAATCCTCATCTGATTCATCTATGGATGATGTGGAGATGAATTTTTTGAGTGACAATGAGGATGTTGGTGGTGGAGAGGAGGATCTGGAGCTGGATGAAGAGCCGGTCTGCCCAAACGTCGAGCCGCCAAAGACCGGTGAAGTGGTGAGCAAGGTGATCGGAGAAGGGCACGAGGAAAACCGAGACGTCAATTTGGAAGGGGACACGACATCCAATGCTGATAGTGGGGGACAAAGGATAGTGGACTTTAATGTTAACAGTTTGAACAATCATCAGGTGGCGGCTGAGGTGGAGATATCGAAACAGGAGTGGGAAAATTTTGTGAGGGTCCATTCTCTATTACAGTTGGGCTGGAGAGGCCCAATTCGTGTTGAAGCCTCAGATGGACTTGCGGTGGAAGAAAGCCCGCTTAAAGGTCATATGGAGGGGCCATCATTAAGTAAGGATGTTAGTGAGAATGGGGAACAACAAACCCATGAAAGGTGCTACATTACAGATGAGGAGGTATCATCAACCCAAAAGAGATATAGTGAAACTCAACACCAGGATAAGGAAGACAATTTGAGGGAAGATCAAAACCTAGATCCAACAATGATTGTTGAAGAACCGGGTATGAGAAAAGAGTCAAGATCTTCACAGTCGCTGGAATCACGTGTCCAGTCCGATGGAGGAGTGATGGGTTCGGTGGACTCTAGTAGCATGGAATCAGAAAGGGGGGAAAGTGGATCAAGATCAAATCATGGGTCGTTGTTAGTAGAAGGTGTGGCTAGAAGGGCGATTTCTGAACCTGCGCAGGGGGGTGGTGGCCAGGTGCTGAAAGTCTCCAACATCTCTGAACCTTGTGGCAGATCAAAAAGATTGAAGCATATGAGGTTGATGCTGAACCGACAGGATGGAGAAAGTGTTGAAGGTGTGGTGGCAAGGGGTCAATTTCTTCCTGTGGAGGTTAGTGCAGAACATCCCTGTCCTAGTGACTACATATTTGATTCTAACATAGAGGCCTGCAGCAATAGATTATGGGGTTCCCTTGGGAATTTAGAGGTCAATAAAATATGGGACATAGGTATGGCTCTAGGGGTATCTGTTAGCGGTCAGAAGGAAAAAATAGTTGATAAAATGTTAGGAATGGAAGAGAGGGATAGAACAGAGTGGCGCAAGATTGAGGAGAGTAGAATAGGGACGGGGAATGATGCGAAACTATGAAGCTCCTAAGTTATAATATAAGGGGGTTGGGGGGAAGTGTGAAGAAAAGGAATATTAGGGAACTTATAGTTAGAGAACAAATTGAGTTTGCTTGTTTTCAAGAGACCAAAAGTGATTTTGTTTCTGAGAGAGTTTGCAAGGCGCTTTGGGGAAGTGATAATTTAGAATGGGTTAGTAGGGAGGCTGTAAATTCTGCAGGGGGTCTTTTATGTATGGGAACGTGGGATCTTTAATATGACTGATTCATTCTCAGGGGATGGGTTTTTGGGGCTCAAAGGTATCTGGTGTGGGTGTGTGGATCCATGTATAATTGTTAATGTATACTCCCCGTGCTCTATCGGAGAGAAGAGAAGGTTATGGGAGGACCTGTTAGCGGTTAAACGTAACATTAGTGTAGATCTTTGGTGCGTAGTGGGTGATTTTAATGCTGTTAGGAAAGCAGAAGAACGGAAGGGTTGTGCTTCGCGGGGGAATAGTGGAAACAGGGAAACAGATGAGTTTAATTCATTCATAGAAAACATGGAATTAGTGGATATACCAATGTTTAATAGGAGGTTTACTTGGTATAGGGGCGGGGGGAGTGCAAAGAGTAGACTAGATAGGTTCCTTCTTTCCCAAGAATGGTTGTTACATTGGCCAAATTGCTCGCAGTATGTCCTTAATAGATCCATATCAGATCATTGTCCCCTTGTGATGAAACATACGAATTTGGACTGGGGCCCAAAACCATTTAGGACTTTTGATTGTTGGCTGAAGGATCCTTCCTTTAAACAGTGTGTAGAAAGGGGTTGGAAGGAGCCTAATGGGCATGGGTGGGGGGCATATATTCTCAAGGAAAAAACTTAAGAGACTTAGGCTGGATATTAAGGAATGGTCTAGGAAAGAGTTTAAGGACCCTAAGGTCACATTAAATAATATTGTGGAGGAGATAGGAAAGCTTGATGAATTAGATGAGAGGGGGGTGCTTGATGAAGCTGGTAGGGTTAGAAGGAAAGAGTTAGGTGCAGATTTTTGGAAGGTCACAAGAATTAATGAATCCATATTGTATCAAAAATCTAGGTCTAGGTGGGTTAAAGATGGGGACACCAACTCTAAGTACTTCCATGCTATAATTAATAAGAGAAGAAGGGTCAATGGAATTAATGGGCTGAAAGTGGGAGATGAGTGGTTAGAAGAGCCATCAAGAGTGAAGGTAGCTGTGAAACAGTTTTTTGAGGATAAATTTAGAACTGGAAATTGGGAGCGCCCGAAGCTGGATGGGATAGTATTCAAAACCTTGGGTAACAAGGATAGAGACTCACTAATTAAAAAATTTGAATTGGAAGAAATAAAGAATGCAGTATGGGAATGTGAGGGTAGTAAGTGTCCAGGGCCCGATGGTTTTAATTTTAATTTCATCAAAGGGAATTGGGACTTGCTCAAACCTGAAATCTGTAGGGTATTAGAAGAATTTTGGGAACATGCTAAACTACCAAGAGGGTGTAATCCTTCCTTTGTGACTCTTGTTCCTAAGGTGGAGGCACCTGCGGGGTTAAATGATTATCGACCAATCTCATTGATTGGTTGCATGTATAAGATTATAGCTAAAGTCTTAGCGTGCAGGCTTAGAGGGGTTATAGGATCAGTAATAGAAGAAACTCAGTTTGCGTTTGTCGGGGGTAGGAACATGCTAGATGGGGTAGTTATTGCAAATGAGATTGTGGACGAAGCCAAAAGAGAGAAAAAACCCTGTTGTATTTTTAAGATAGATTTTGAAAAGGCCTATGATTCAGTGGACAGGGATTTTCTGTACTATATGCTCAATAGGTTGGGTTTTGGTGAGAGATGGATCCGGTGGATGAGATGTTGTGTGGAATCAGGTTCAGTCTCAATCCTTGTCAACGGCAGCCCCACTGAGGAATTTACAATGCATAAGGGGCTTAGGCAAGGCGACCCCTTAGCGCTCTTCCTGTTTATAATCGTTGCGGAAGGCTTGGGGGGTTTGGTGAAAAGGGCAGTAAATCTGAACATGTTTAAAGGGTATAAGGTGGGGTCAAATAATGTGCAAATCTATCATATGCAATTTGCAGATGACACATTAATTATAGGTGAGGTGGATGCTGGAAATGTACTTGTAATGAAAGGTATACTGAGGTGGTTTGAGCTTATCTCGGGGCTCAAAGTGAACTTTTGTAAGAGCAAACTGGCAGTAATAGGGGCACCAGAACCTATTCTGTGGAGGTATACAGAAATGTTAAATTGTAAAACAATGACCACTCCATTCAAATACTTGGGGTGATGGTAGGTGCAAACCCGAGGAGGGTTTCTTCATGGGAAGCAGTTATCCAGAAATTCAGGAAGAAGTTATCCCCTTGGAAAGCTAAGAATCTGTCCTTTGGTGGCCGCTTATGCCTGGTAAATTCTGTTCTGACTTCTCTTCCTCTTTTTTATCTCTCATTTTTTAGAATTCCTATCTCTGTGGCAAATAAACTAACATCATTGCAAAGGAATTTCTTATGGGGAGGGTGTGAGGAAGAAAAAAAGATACCTTGGGTAAAATGGGAGAAATTATGTTATCCAAAGGAGAGAGGGGGGTTGGGAATTAAAGATATTCTTGGGTTTAATAGGGCCTTATTAGGAAAATGGAGGTGGAGGCTATTAGTAGAGAGAGGGTGTCTATGGTGGAAGGTGTTGGAGTCAAGGTATGGGGAGGTGAGTGACCTCAGCAACCAGGGGCTTTTCAAGAAGGGGTCTATATGGTGGACGGATTTGGGGAAGGTTAGTGAGGGGGGAGGTAATGGGGGATGGCTTGTGAGTGGGGTGAGAAGGAAGATTGGGATGGGTCATGACATAAAATTCTGGAAAGAGTGTTGGGTGGGGAGTCAATCATTAGAAAACAAATTTCAGAGGTTGTATAATATTTCAGATCAACAGCAGATGTGCGTTGCTGAAATGGGGTGTTGGGAAGAGGGTAGGTGGGAGTGGAGATTCTTATGGAGGCGACCCTTTTTTGAGTGGGAGAAGAGTCTTTTCTCTGATTTGATGCAGGTAATTAGCTCAGTTTCCCTGTCAAGAATTTCAAGTGATGGCTGACAATGGCTAAGGGATCCTGCTGGTGTTTATTCGGTCAAGTCTTCATACACCTCAATCATGGCATCAGATGGAAGAGAAATGGATGATATTGAATCAAACTTTTTTAAAGAGGTCTGGTGTAAATCTGTACCCTCAAAGGTAGCTGCTACGGGTTGGAAGATAGGACTCCAAAGGATGCCAATAATGGAGAACTTGATCAAGAGAGGTTTGGTGATTCATAGTAACAACTCTGGTCAGTGCGTCTTCTGTAGAGATCAAGTGGAAACATCTTCCCACCTGTTCTTCTCATGCAAGATAGTTTATGGTCTTTGGATGAATTGTTATAACTGGATGGGAATTCAAGGTGTGTTACCGAAGGAAGACATGCTCCATTTTCTTCAGCATGCGATTCCTTGGAAAGGGAAAAAAGTGAACGGATGGTGGAAAACTGTATGGTTTGCAACTATTTGGAGTATATGGCTATGTAGGAATGCTGTCATCTTCAACTCAGGGATCATTGATATTGAGGAATTATGCAGCTTGATAAAATGGAGGGCATGGACTTGGCTTAGAGCGAGAGTTCCTTCTTTTAAAGTATCTCATTATGAGTGGGACAAGGATCCAATCTATTGTTTGACCATGGGAGCTGCTGCGTGACTTAAGGACCATTAATTTATGCAATTGGTATTATGTGGAGAAGGATGGTTCTAGGCTAAGTTTCTCTTACATGGAGGGAATATGGGATCCACTTGTTTCAGGGTCTGCTAGGAATATTTCTGTAACTTTTCTCCTATTTCTTGTACGTCTTCATTCTTTCTTCTTCTCTAATCTTTGCTTCTTGTATTATGGGTTGGAGTACCCCTTGTACTCCCTTATAATGCATGTCTTTTGCTTCTCAAAAAAAAAAAAAATATATATATATATATATATCCCGTTTGTATCATACTAAGGTTTGTTTGGCAATCAGGATAAGATAAGAGCAGAATATGATAAAGAGTCTGATAAGGACATGATATAATAAGAGTATGATAGACTTTTATCATATCTTGTGTTTGAGGTACATAGGATAATAATAACAGGATATGATACATAATTAATTAGAAAAATGTATCAAATTTTCCTTTGAATAAAAAACAAATTTAAAAATTAAGTCTTTAAATTATCATTTTAAAAAATGATTTTCTATTAATTTCTTTATTTTTACAATTTCGTAAATGAGCATATATATGTTTTAAAATAACTATCAGGAAATTAATTTTATTGATTAGCTTTTTTTAAGGGAACCTAATTTAATTAAAATTATGTAGTCAATCATTGTTTTTAACTTAGTTGTGACAAGTGATAAAAAAAATTAAAAGTAGAGGTTAAATAAATTAAATAAATATTATTAAAAATCTTATTTTCTTTTATGTTTAAATTATTATATAAGTTGATAAATGATTTTAATAATTGATGATAATAGAAAATTAATCTATTACTATTGATAAATTAATGTTTATAAGTAAGTAGTATATTTTACTTTTAATGAACAATTATTTATTTGTTATTAATTTAATTAAAAATAATATTTTTCTATTTATTAATTAATATTATTATATATTGAAATAAATTAATTTGAGGTTTCGATACCAAAAGAAAATATATAACTATTATCTTATCATATCCTGTCAGGATAAGTTATATCATAGTCTCTTCCCCAGGATAATTTTTACACATGATAAACAAGATAAGATAAGAGACAAGATAACGTTATCTTATCTTGCTGACGCAACAAACACCAACAAGAGTCCTTCCTTATTTTGTTCACCAAACGGGCCCTAATACTACTACAAGTTATTTAAGAATTGAGTTAATCAAAATTATCTAATTATTAATTAATTAGCATTATAAAATAACGATAATGCTGATCAAGAGAGGTTTTGAGGGGGGCAGAGAGAAGAAATTGTTGTCATTTGCCAAGCATGGAAAGAACAAGTCTAAAATGTTCACTCATCTCGAGCCACGCATGCCCTTAAACAAAGCCAAACCTAGCTAGCTAGAGAGAGAGCTACACATATATACATAGGAGTGAGTGACTACCAGTACCACCCAATTGGACAACAAAAGTGGCTTTCATTTCATGTCCAAATCCAGATGCTAACGGCTCATATTTTTAATTATATTTCAAAAAAAATACTATCAACACTCACTTTAGTATTATTAATTTAATAGTCTTTTATTCATAGGTTGAAATTTATGTAGGATCCAGTAAATTGTAGTATAAACTAGCTTTCAATTTATTGGTAATTATATGAATTTCAACCAATCAATAAAAAAATATTTAAAAAATGATAATAATGAGTTTCGTAGCACTTCTCTCTTTATTAGTGTTCAGCTTTGGGATCACAAACTATCCACCTTTTTTTCTGAAAAGAAGAACAGGAAAGAGACACCAGTAGTATGCATCTGGGTCGGGGGCCATCTCATCTGATCTCTAATTCTCACACACCATTATGAATTTATGACCTTCTTTGGGAAAGCCTAACAGGAATATGCTTTGCCCTATTACATTATCTCAAACTCCAGCATTATCTATTAACCTAAAAACAAGCACCAGCAGTATGTGTACTTACTTATCTTGCCATCTTAATCCATTTTGTTTTCATTAATCATTAAATGAAAAAGACACAAGATTACTGTGTTTTAGGATCATATCTTAGTGCCTCTAATTGTGACTACATATGGCCCGCTGATGCTTACCTATATTATCTATATGTCAAGAATATTCCACCTATTTTAGCATAAAAATAAATTTCCTTCCAAACTTAATTTTCTGAAAATATAAAATTAATCGAGAAGTTTGTATTTCAATACAATTTATAATAGCTAGCAAACTCAATTTTATTGAAGAGGAAACATATATATTAATTACTTTCTCAGTGTATGGATTATTGGATTACGGTGCTTGTTGTGGTACTTTAAGTCAATTCAAGACGTGGTACCCAAAATGAGTTAAATTAGTTGTAGAAATTTATATATCCTTTAAAAGTTCGGTTTTATTATATCATAGTAATGTAGTATTCTATTGTCAGAGACGTGAAATTTGTTTGTTGTATTTTTTAACCTTTGTTCTTCCGTCAAATATGGTCATTTGACGCGCATCGCCACTATCATTGTTCGTCTTCATTACTCATCCATATTTCATTAAAAAAATGAATTTTATTGATTGAAGTTAATTGAAAAGTAAAATAAAATTTAAAAATGAAAAATTCATGTTAAACAACACAGTAATAATCTATTAAATAACTTAATATGGGTATAACACCCACAAAAATTTATGGGTACCACAGAATTTGCCTTGGATTATATAGTGTCGTATATCTCATTATCTATTGTTCTGCATGCGTCCGTACACATTTTGCTAGTGTGTCTCCAGTCTCCACAATTATTAAATACTATTTATTTTGATAAAAAAAAATAAAACCGGATGGTAGTTTGGTAAATTTAAAAACCTCGGGGGCTCTTTGTTATTACCACATCCTCAACCCAAGGAAGACACGCATCATTTGCCTATAAATATATATGTAGAAGAACACAAGGGAATGCAGTGAGCATTGCAGAGTGAGAGAGAGAAACAGTAGTACAATGAATCATCGACCCATTCATCAAGAGCAAATGATGCTTATGTCTCAATTATACCCTGCCGCTACATACAATCAAATCATTTCTCAGCAGCAAGGTTAGCATTCAATAGCATCAAACCTCCAACTTCTTTCTTATTTTAACATTTTCTTATCAATTCTATTGCTAGCTTCATTAATTAACTTAATTTGGAAACAAATTTGTTGTGATCTAGGGGAGAAGAAGCAGCCGCGACGACGCCGTAACAAGAAGAACAGAGGAGGAGAAAATGGAAGCGCTGAAGCCAACAAAAAGAGGAAACTCAGCGAGGAACAAGTGAATCTACTGGAGCAAAATTTTGGTCACGAGCACAAGCTCGAGTCAGAGAGGAAGGACAAGCTGGCAGCGGAGCTCTGTTTGGATCCAAGACAAGTAGCGGTTTGGTTCCAAAACAGAAGAGCAAGGTGGAAGAACAAGAAATTGGAGGAAGAGTACTCCAATCTCAAGAAATCACACGATGCCACCACCTTGGAGAAATGTCACCTGGAGAGTGAGGTATACATACCCCTTCTACTTTCTCATACTATTTTAATTATCACATCTAATAATTAAACTAAGTTTATTCTTTGGTTTTCAAGAAAATTGCTTCAATTACTTTGTAACCAAGCATGGTTTTGCACTGATCAATACTAGTTGTTTTAAAAAAAAAATCTCACCCTGGTACGTCAATTTCGGGCAAAGCATGCTAAGATCGATGTTTAGTATTTTACTCTACAATATTATTTTACTCAAAAATTGTTAATCCCACAACTGTTGAAAGAGAGTAGCACCCGCATGCAACCGGTTCTTCAGGACAAAGCAAAACGAAACAGAGACCCACCTAGCACTTGAACGTGCAGATGAAGAAAAATCCAAGTCGTGTCTAAGTAGTTCTCAGCCATAGGATAGGATAAGTCATGTGGAAAAATCACCAACAAGAGGAGCAGAAAACTGCCACCTTAGTAGACAACAAAAGTCACTGTTTCTTCTTCTTTTTTATTTTTTTTCAACAAGTTCCGTACATTTTTATTAGGATAACTCCTATTGGGCCTCACACATGGCCCACTAACGAAGAAAAATCAGTGCCTTGACATGTGTTCCCACGTGAAGGACCATTAGCGTCTAATGAAAACCCACCATTACAGTTTCTTAACATTTTTTTTTTAAAAAAAAAATACTTAACCTTTTATCTTTGGTAACATAACATTTTAATTTCTAACACCTAGCTAACATGTGGTAAAAATGCTTGTAGGTGTTCAAGCTGAAACAACAACTATCTGAGGCGGAGAGTGAGATTCAACGACTGCGGATGGAGGGGGCTGATAAAGTTCTTTCGAGCAACAGCTGCAGTTCCTCACAGTCACATTCAATGGAAGCGGTGGAGCCGCCATTTCTGGGAGAGTTTGTGGTTGATGGCTATGATGATGATGTGTTCTATGTGTCACCAGAGGCACAATTAATCAATGCTTATAATGAATGGATTAATCATTTCATGTAGTTATACCATTAGAACTAATTAATTTAGCATTTGTAGATAATTATGTGAATATATGACGATGCAATGTAGATTAATTTTTCTTTTTGAAAAGGCAATGTATATTAATTGCTTCTACCTAATGGGTGTGTTTGATTATGTTTGGACTTTGGATATAGTAGTATAGTATCAATTAACATAATATATAATTTGTATTTTGACCCTCAAATTGCTGTACTAGTATATCTTTGTTAGTTGCGGAATGCTAGTTTATGTTAGCTATGAATATAGCTGTGGTTGTCAAAAAAAAAAGAAAGAATATAACTGTGCCGTGTGTTTCTTTCACAACAGAATAATAATTGAACTTACCAATACTAGCTTTCATTTGGGGGAGGGGGGTGCCTGTATAAAGAATAATCAAACTTTTCATTGGATAAACTTGACTTTATAAGTTTCAAAAAAAAAACTTGACTTTATAAGTATTTATACATTGAATCATATCTTTTTTTTTTTTACAAACACATGCAAGTTTTATTAAGTGAGAAACAACATTACAAGAGAAAAAGGGACTCTTTTATAAAAGAACCCAAATAGGTCTCTCCTTATTACAATTTTATTTGGCTAATAATCCATCTGCAAAAAATATTTACTTCTTTATAGACATAACTAACTTCTACATAATTAACCTCAATTGAAAGAAAATTAATGAGATTCAGCTCATTAACTAACTTCCTTGGGCTAGATAGTCGACTTTGTTCACCCACTCCACAACTATTAAAAAATAATCTTCAGTGGAGCTGTGCAGAGATTTTTCACATTGAACTCCTAATCTAGATGGTTACATTTATCTCTTTTATTTTTGGCAACAACAACAACAGATTCTTCAGATTTATTTTCGAGACATTTTTTTAAAATCGAAATAAATTTACTATATAGTGAATACAATGGGTTCATTTATATATTGGGAATGCATGTATAATTTTTTTAATAGTGACTTTTGCATTCCATTTTCTCTTAAGTTCATATACCAAAGTGCACTCCATTTTCCGGTTAATTAGTCATACAAGTTTGCGTCACTTTTCCTTTATGATGCGTGATAATAACGGTTTGTTGAAGAAGAATTGAAAAATAATCCAGAGACACTAATATATGCCTAATTATTCCCATGAAATTTGGGTGGTGGAGCCTTGAAGCTTTGAGCATAGACAACAAGTATCACCCTAAGAGGCAGGGAATTTACCCCTTATGTGTGTGTCTTCTGTTCATTTTTTGTCCAATGTATATACATGAAGCATTTGTACCATGCATTGCACCTTAAAAAAAATATTCCCTAATTAGTTTCAATTTACAAGTTACATTTACCTCCTTTTTTAGATTAAAAAAACAGTTACTAGCAGTAAATTTGTAAAAAAAAATTGACTTTAATTCCTAGATTATCCATGAATTTATCTCTCCAACTTAAAAACTTTTTATCTTTCATATTAAATATAAGGGAAAATATGAAAGAAAAAAAGTAATTAATGTTTCATAGATAGTGGAGATTAACTTATATTTTAGGGGAAAAATTTGAGAAAATATGACTTACAATATGAGACGGATAAAATATCAAAAACCCGCTAGCTACCAAAGGGTCAGTTAATTTAAAAAAGTTGTTACCAAAAAATAAATTTAAAATTTGTATTTTTTGTTAGTATGAATTAGGATGGCAGAGAAGCCCGAACCCATGGGCACCCGACCCGACCCGACCCGATTTCTTGGGTGAAAACCCGAGTTAAATGGGTTCGGGTTCGGGTTTTACCCGATCACTTTCGGGTTCGGGTTTGGGTTTGGCCAAACCCGCACCCGAACCCTACCCGAACCCGGATCTGTATAAGTGAAACCTAAGTATTCTGCTTGTGCAATACAATATATGCAGCATCTTGCATATTAATTTAACAGTAACATGGCAATTACAATGTTACATTACATAATATAGCTCTCTTCACAGTCTTTTTCAGGTCGGGTTTCCGAGTTCAACTGTTTGTTTGAGGTTGTGTGCGGGTGTGGGTACGGGTCGGGTGAACCCGAAACCCAATGGGTTCGGGTGTGGGTTTAAGTTCACCACCCATTTCGGGTTCGGGTGCGGGTGCGGGTGTGGGTTTTTGATTTCGGGTTTGGGTTTGGGTTTGGCAAAACCCGCACCCTACCCGACCCATTGCCATCCCTAGTATGAATCAAATATATTTTTTATCTCAATAAGAAATTCATTAATTTTGCCATTATTTTCTTAAGTGAGTATATATTAAAATTAATTAATATTGTACTTTTCCAATTTTCACTAAAAGTCAAACAATTTTGGTCCCTTTATTTAAAATGAGCGGTTTTAGTCCCTCATCTAACGCAATTGTGTATTTTTGGTCCAACCATTAAGTTGTCATCCAAAATCAAATGAACTTAGCATAGTTGGCACTACTATTCGCACCACCATTGAAGCGTTTATGCTAATTGCACCCCTTTAAATCACACATTAGAAAAATAAATATAAGAAAGAAAATAAATAAAACAATTGAATTAAAAAACTAAAGTAACCCTAAAAACCCTAATCCTATAAATCTTAAACATCTTCATCATCTTTATCCACATCATCTTCAACATCGTCATCCTCATTTTTCCATAATCTTTACCAAATCCATAACAAAAATACAATTCATGAACTTCATTAATTGATAATTAAAGATGGAAAGGTCATTGGGTATGCTCTTCCTCACTCAATTTCTTTCTCTTTGATTTATAGGTTTCGTATCTATTCCTATATCCCATAACCATGGCAATAATGGTAAGAGTTTTAAGAATGGCAACGTTTCTTCGTCGAACCTCTGCTAGTGTTAGTTCCCAGTTCTGAAACATCACCATCGTACGTGGAGACTAATGCTCTCACCCAAAATGAAGATTCCAACTTTTCCAAATAAACTCACAAGTTCACTCGGACAATTCCTCGTCGGGAGAACTCTCACTTCTTTCCTAGTACCCATATTTCAATTTCTCCAACCCTCCTTTTTTCCTCTTTTATCATAACCACGAGAACAACTCCTTCCTCCTCTCATTAGAACCTAGGCATGGTGTTTGAAATGGTGTTTATGGCTTTAAAATTTGGAAGGTAATGGAGGAAGAGAAGTAAACGATCTCAGAAAGTCTCTTTCTCTTGTGAGCTATGGAGGGAGCGTGATAAGCATTGTAAGTGCAGTACCCAACTGCAACCTAGATGAGGATCTACTTCTTCCTTTTGGATAAAATCTAAACCTTTTTCAGCTAACTATTGTCCCTTTTTTTCCAACCCCGATCTAGTACCTCTCTCGATGATGGTTTACAGTGGTGAACAATGAAGTTGGGGCTTCAAGTGGAGGATAAAGGTTCCAAGACAATGATATACTTTTGACAAGGGCCATACATGTGTTGTTGTGAGAATGGAGCACATAATGATGAAGATGGAGATGGCAAGGAAGATTAAGATCTTGCGAATGGAGATTGAGATGAAGCATACATAGATGATATTGGAATCACAAAAGATGATGATGGATACCATATTTATTGATTAGAGCTGCTTACGCGGGTTGACCCGCCCCATGTAGGCCTGCCCCGCAGTTAAGCCGTCATATGTTTTTCGGGCTATATATAGCACGTGCTAGTCCGCAGACTTTGACCTATCTTATCCTTGTTTTCATCTTTGTAGGCTCATCCCGCGTTGGCCAGCAGTTAGGCGGTCCTCTATTTTTTGGGTTATAGCCCGCGCTAGTCTGCAGGCTGGCCCACGGACTTCGTCCAGCTTACCTAGGTCTATTGTTGATGTTTATGGGAAATGGGATGGAATTTCTGAGTTCCAAATTTTTTGTTGTTTCTAGGTAAAGGGATGAAATTTTGGGGTCCAGGTTTTTTTTTGTTTTTGGATTATTTCTATTTGTTGTTATTTTTGGATTCGAGTAAGGGAAGAGGAAAAGTTGATTTTCATTACTCAAATCTGTTGTTTCTTGTTGTTTATGAATTTGTTGTTGGATTTAATTAGATGATGAAGACGAAGATTAAGATGAAGAATATGAAGGTGATGAAAACTAGATTTTGTTTAGTTAATTAGGAATTAATATTTTTTTAATGAAGTGACACGTAAGTGAAGATTGCATGTTGATGAGTGTCAAATTGACAATAGGACCAAAATTGCTCAATGTTGTTAGAGGGGATCAAAATCGATCATTTTAAATGAAGGGGACTAAAATTAAATAAATGTGCTAGTTCAAGGGAAAAATGCAATTAAGCCTTTAAATATATAACATGTTGATGATTTTTTTGTTCACACACCATTTTAGTGTAAATGGAGTGGAAAGAAAAAAAAAATATATATATATATATATATATATACATAATAATAGAAAAAGTAAAAAATGTAATGAGATTGAAAAAGAAAAAAGAAAAATAAAAAGTAAAGGGTAGATAATTGAAAAATAATATAAGTGATAATGAATCACAGTTCTATATGATAATGATAATACGTTGTCACAAAAGAAACTCATCTTAGGCAATTTGTTACTGGAGATTAATATCATATGTATATATATTATTTTTATTTTTAGTTAAAAAATCATCATAATTAAATGTATAAAATACTCAGATCTAGAAAATAATTCTGTAAGCACAATAGAGAAATGATTTAACAACTTTGGTGCAGTATACGGTAATAAATATTTATTTATTTTTTAAAAGTAATAAATCTATTTTTCTCATCAAATGGCAATAAATATAAAAATCTCCAATTTGATTCTAACTTTTCTGGGCCTTAGAAAAATATAAAAGTAATGCATGAATAGAGAATAATGATATGGTTAGAGAATAATGATAAAAAAAATATTATTTTTAATAAAAAAGTAATATTTGTAATTAATATTTTTATGAATTTTACAACTCATAGTATTTTTTTAGTGCTATATCTTTTTGGGAGCATAAAACAAGTATTTTTAGTGGATTAATTATAAATTATTAGATTAAAAAATATTAAAAAACTCGACAAAAAGGAAAATAATATGAACTTGGTAATTTTGTTGAGAAATCACTAGTTGTCAATAGGTAATCATCTATCACGAAACATCCATTGTAGTGAGATAATGTCCAAAAATGAAAATCTATCATAAAAAAGTTTGTTATATATAATGTTACACATTGCATTTTCATTTCTACACAATCCTATCATAATCATTATTGTCAAACAAAACTAAGCAATGGCACCTGAAAATACCCAGCTCCCAGCCACTATGCTAATGGCCCGCCTCTTCCATCTGTCAAATACTTTGCCAAACGATGGTGATGATCGGAGAGATGATGGTTTTAATTTTGAAATTGCTCCTAGCTTGCAAGTTGACCATGATAAGCTAACCATCGGAGAAGTGATAGGAGCAGGCAATGACTCTATTGTACACAAAGGATTGTGCGTGAAAACCCCTTTGCTTTTATATTCTTTCTTTCAATTACACATATATATGTTTAGCTTTATCCTTAATTCGTTTATTTAATGGTTTTGAATGATTCACAGATCTTGCGAGTTTAAACTTAAACTCTACCGTTTTTTAGTCCACTATTAGTTATTACATGGAATGATGCATGATCAGACTTTGAACTGTGATCAATAATTCTTTTTGGATTTTTTTTTTGAAAAGCTAGATCTAATTTTTTTTTGAACATAAGCTAGATCTAATTGATTATGACTTGAATATTATCATGGATCTTAATTTTGGTTAATAACAATTTGCCATAGCCATTTTATTTGATAGAGTAGATCCCCTAATGAGAGAACAGAAAAAAAATTATGTTTATTTGCAAAACTAATTACCTTTGATTGTGATTATATATGTATGAGTGTGTGCGCGTATGAGATAAAGTATGATTTTTAATTTTAATTATATGTAATTGTATTTCAGTTCTTCTATTATAATTAATATATTATTTTGATTCTCCAAAAAATATTATGCAATAGTCCTTGAAATTTTAAATAATATAATTAAGGGCTAATTAATTATTAAAACTTGAAATAAAAATAAGCTTATATATATTAGAAATTAAATGTACTGTATAAGCTTTAATAAATACTATTTGATCCAAACATGTATTAATAAATATTTTATTGTTAATAATGGATCAGGTATGAGGACTGCCCTGTTGCCGTAAAGATCATGCTTCCAGAAAAGACAGAGAATGCTTCACCTGAACGTAAGAAAAGATTTCAGAAGGAAGTTTACTTGATGTCTAAGATTCAACATAAAAATATTGTCAAGGTATTTTCCTGTATAGACTGCAATTCACTTACTTGAATTAATACCTCTGTATTTGTTTAATTAGTTACTTCTCAAATGACACATATCATGTACTTTCTTGTTGTGTTTGACATACTTGTAAAATCTATCAATCTTAATACAAGTGAGGATGTCTTATTGCTTCATATGTCACACACACACGTATCTTCTGATATCCAAGTCATATTATATCTATACCCCCAACTTCTCTCTGTGTGTGTTTTTTTTTTTATTTGATTAAGAAATGAAATAGAATAACAAGTCCAAGCAAATAAATTAAACATATTTTTAGGACTAACATTTAATAGAATTAATTTGCAGAAAAATCTTTTTAATTTGTAAACCAATTTTTTATTGCTTCAGGGTAACACAACCATAGAACTTAGTATAATTGTCTTCTGAACATCACTCTCCTGAATATCACTTCAATTTCTTCTTCAAATCGTCCAATTCTGATACCATTGAGGATGCATGGTATATGCTTGTTTTGCAGTTTATTGGTGCCTCTGTTGAACCATCAATGATGATGATAACAGAGCTTGTGGAAGGTGGTTCCCTGCAGAAAAACTTGAGGAGCATGTACCCAACGACTATGGATTTGGAACAATCTTTAGGTTTTGCTCTCGACATTTCTCAAGCCATGGAGTATCTGCATGAAAATGGCATCATTCACCGTGATCTCAAGCCTGGTAGTAATTGATCTTTACTAAATTCCTTGTTCTTTAATTTCCATTGAATTTTTTCTAATAATCTTCAATTTGTTTTGTGTAGGAAATTTGCTGCTTACAGGAGACAAGATGCATCTTAAACTTGCTGATTTTGGGATAGCTAGAGATGATGCATGTGATGAGATGACTTCTGAGGCTGGTACTTACCGATATATGGCTCCTGAGGTATAATATATACTTCTTATATATTTCATATTTGTCTCTGAAATGAAATCTCCATCATATTTATGTTTAAATCTTCCAATTAATAATATCTGGATACATATTATTAGTTATTGAGCAAAGATCCACTTCCAAAAGGAGCAAAGATACGGTATGATCAAAAGGTAGATGTGTACAGCTTCGCCATTGTTCTGTGGTCCTTGATCACAAACCAAATTCCATTTAAGGGGTTGCATAACATGGCTGCAGCATTTGCCACAGTAAATGTATGTATTGTTGCTATTTGAGTTCGTTGGTTAGTTCTAAATTTTACACACAAAATTCCTAATTTCATTTTCAATTTCAATTTGTGGTGGTGTTTGCATGCAGAATGTGAGGCCAAGTGTGGAGGAGTTACCACAATATGTAGTTCCCCTGTTGCAGTCTTGTTGGGCAGAGGATCCAAAACTCCGACCAAAATTCAAGGAGATAACTCAAAAGCTTTGGGAGCTTCGGGATGAGTGTGTGCTGTTAAAAAGAGAGACTAGACTTGCCCGCTTAGCTGAGATTGAAATGGAAGTTGATAAATATAATGAAAGCAACAATGTTGGTGCTGGTGATAAGGAAGAAGACAGTGACAGCTCAAGTTCAGAGGAAGAGGAAGAGCACCAGAGTGTAGGCTCTTGGGTGGAACACATTTCCAAACATGATGGTGATCATGGCACTGTGACTGTGAAACCCGCCACTGAGGGCGGGCTCCAGGCTCAGAGCACCCCCTCCCCTGATTCTGACTCTGATTCTGATTCAGGGGATGGCAAGCCCAAAAAGAAAAGCAGGCTCAAGAGGTTCTTTAACTGTTTCCTCAGTTGCTTTACCATGCCTGCTGCAAGCAAGAAGAAGCATGGTGGTGATGACTGAGCTACTAAAGCCTTATTCAAGGACCTGTTGAATTCGTGAACTCTCTCTTTTTGGTCCTTTTATGCTTTTTATCTTTAATGGTCTTGGTAAGACAATAAGTTTGTTTTCAGTTCTTGGATTTTGTCTAGGGTCTTCCATTGAGAAATTGGTGTACTTGTCCACCATTTTTGCGTCTCATTGGATATGATACTTTACTAGTGGTTTGTTTTCCGTCCTTAAGTAATTTGGATTTTGTCATGGGTCTTCCATTCAGAAAGTGGTGTATTTGTCCACCATTTTTGCATCTCATTGGATTTTGATATTTTATTTTATTAGTGGATGGTTGTGATTCATGATATGATACTTTCTTTTCAGGTTGCATCTTCGATCTTTCTTTTTTAAAATTTGTATTTGTCCCTCCTACATCCTCTCCCCTTCTCTCGTACTCCAGTTTACTTGAGGCCCCAAACCCTATATATACTTGCTATCCCATTTGGAGAGCGATCTACTCATCATCTCTCAATCCTCGAAGAAGGCCTGTATTTTTCAATTAGAAAGCTAAACACTCGCTTTTGGCTTGACTCGTGGATGGGTGAGCGTGAAGGCCCCTTATTGATTATGTTAGGGACCATGTCCCCAATGGTGCCTAAAACTATATTATCTCTTATTATCTGCTCTTGGATGTGGGATGTATTCGTAGGTTATCTCCCTCGTGACCCAAATTGCTAGTATTCATGTTGACGTGAACAATGTTGCTGGTATATATCATTCCCACTCTCTTTTATCATGAGTTCTTCAGACTTCTCTCGATGAACTGATTAGAATATATCAAGCACACCAAAACTCTTACGACAAGCAACACAACATGGAGGATCCTCTTTGTTGTTACTTGTTGGCGTTTATGGCATTGGAGGAACATGCTACTCTTCAAAAATAAGATTATATATATTAGCTGTTTGTTTATCGTTTTAGTTATAAGATTTCTTCGTTGCGGAGTATGAGGCTTTAATAAAGATACGTTATCTGTAATTTCCCGGTCACTATCGTAACTTGAAAGAGTTAACATGGCTTTCACTCCTCTTGGTATGATGAAAATTAATATTGATGGCAATGTATGTTGTTGTTCCAAATCCGAAAGTGATTTCTGCAAATGGTGTTGCCATGGAAGACATTGGAAAATGGGTTTTTGGTTTTCCACCAATATTGGTAGGGGTAGTATACTAGTATTACTTGTGTTGAGCATTGGACGCGTCCCAGGGCCTCTAGACAGTTATCTTATGGGTTTTGAGATGAGTCCTTCTCTCTTGTAACTAAAGGTTGTAGTTGAATTATTGGGTGCATGTTTGGGTACCCATAAATTCATGTGAGTGTAGGCTACAGGAGTGAGGTGTACCAGTAATGCATAAACACTTAATATAACAAGTGCTGACTAAATTTTTTTACACAATTTACATTATAACCCCAACTGAATATTAGCTTACTAAATATGCCCTCACATTTTTTAATAATTATGTATGTAAAATATTCTCCACCCCCAATTCATCATCAACAACAACCCTGAAACCACCTTCAGATCCTCCCTTTTTTTTACCGAATTTTTACTTTTTCGTCATCTCCTTCCCAAACAGCAGCCGCCACTGCCTCCCTAGTGCAGCCGTTGTCGCCACTCAACCACCGCTGTCGCGCTCTCCTTTGCGCCGCCGCCGTGCTTCCCCAGTCCTCGCGATTCCACTTGGGTGTCCCTCCAAGGCTGCGCCGCCGCACTCTCTGGGCACCATCGTCGCTGACTTAACCCACGCCCCCGACCAACCGACCGCCATCCTCAACCGACCAGAGGTCAGGAGCCACCCACACGCTCCCTCCTTTCCCAGCGAAGCAGATCTGCAAACGACGATGAAGAAAGCACAGAAGTAGCTAAGCGACACGACAACGACAGTCGGTGAGTGAAGAGCTTCAGGGAGAAATGGAGATAGGCGACGACAATGCTATGGGCTCAACAGAGGTGGTGATGGCGCAGCGCTTCGCGGAGTGGAGATCCACGTGACGGAGGTGCTGCGAGATCTAGGTGGTGGTGGAGCTGCCAGATCTTAATTTCGAAGAAAAAGGAGAAAGTGATTTCGTAGAAGGAATTACTTCAGATCTAGGTTGGGGCAGTTCGATTTCTGAGTGAAAGGAGAAATGGAAAGGATTTGGGGTTGTGGTGCTTTGGTGTTTAAGAAAGAATGGGGATTTTGTGTTATTTAAGGGATGGTGGGGATGAAGATGATGAAGATGATTGAGGTCATGGGGATGAAGGAGATTGATATTTTTGTGTAAGGTGTTTGATGGTGAGTGGGTTTGAGAGGAGATTGATTTTTTGTTTTCTGGATTTTTTTGAGTTTTATGTTGAAGATGATGAAAGTGTTGGAAGAAGATGAAGAAGGTTCTGGATTCTTAATTTTCTAGGTTTTTTTTTTATATTTTTTTTCCTATTAAACATAGGGGACGAAAAATGCTAATGATGTTTGTTTGGGACCAAAATCACACAAATGAACAATGTGAGGACCAAAGTGCAGTTAGCCTAAATAATTTAAGTGTAAGTTTCCTATTGGTACATGTCACTCCTATATTTGATCCATAATGTTTTTGCTTAACAGAGGAAATGCCGAATTATTGAATTGTCAATACATGCCTTTCCATCCTCAAAACCATTTTACCCGAAGGTCCATATCTATGTTTGACTATTGCCTCGTAACTCATGTCTATAGAGAAACCAACAAGATTACAAACTCTTTAGCATATCGCAATCATTCAGCTCATAGTCTTACTAACTATTCAGTTAATTCCAAAATATAAGTTGTTTTAGAATTTGTACTGTGTTTCAAAATATAAGTTATTTTGCAAACCAATGCATTTTTTCTCTCTTTCTTCCTCACATACCCTCATTTAATATTATATTTTTTAATTACCACCTCCAATTTTCACCTATCACAATTCTCACTATCCAATTAACCAATAATAACATTTCTCTCTCTTAATATAACACAACTTTAAATAGGGATATTTTAATCAAAATATTTATCAATTAATAAGTTCTAAAACAACCTATATTTTAGAACAGATGAAGTAATTTTGTATGCTCATATACGGATACCGACATGCAATTTTTGCTTACATTTAAATATAAACACGCACGTATTTACTGCCGTTCAAATCAGTGGCGATTCTATTGAATGTCGCCTCAAAATCAAATCTTTGCGTATGAACACTCATTCAATAGATAATTAAAGTAAACAATAATGGTTAATTATTTTTAACAATTCTAATAATAATTATGAGCATGGTAATTAATGCCCCAGTTAAGGGTTCAATAATTTATTGAAAAGGGTTATACACATAATCAATCCAGTTGTAAAAACAGTGATAGGGATGAGAGTAATTAGGAGGGCCCAATAGTTAATTAATGTTATCCTCCTCCTATCCTATCCATAATCCAGGGAGGCACACAACACAGTTGTGAGATGAGTCACGTGATCCATCCACTCAATGGGCCATATATCGCCTCAGAAGGCCTAAACCCAAACCAACTAACCCCAACTCTTGTTTCAACAACTTGAATTGAATGTTGAATGAACCAAAACCAACGTTATCTCGTGTTTGTTAGTATTTTCAGTCACGCTCTCTCTGTTTTCTTGTTTCAATTCACATTGTTTGGTCTTTGTTTGTTATTGTTAGTTTGTTACTGTACCGTACAAAACAGAAACCTCAACAACAAAACAAAATTAAATTAAAATCATCCATCATTCATTCCAGTTGGACTTCCACATCACCGTTTTTTCACTCCTCTCTTTCCGCCATCGATACATACAGGTCACACTCTCCCCTGAATTTTTTCTTTCTTTCTTTCTTCCTGTGAATTATGATAGTGATACTGCTTGTGCTTTGCTTAGTTTTCTTCTTCTGTAGCTTCAGAATCTCATTGAATTTTGCTTTTGCTTAATTTTGATTCGGATGAAACTCGCTTTGCTCCGAATTCTGCTTGCCCTCTCTCGAATTCCAATTTTTCAATTACGTATATTGCAGCTATAGTATCAATTCACCACCTCGTCTTTGACCTAATTTCGCTTAGTTTATTGATAAGTTTACACAACATAAATGAGGATTTCACATTACATTAAATTCAACCTAAAAAAATTAATGTCACCACTCACCAACACAATCTTTCCATTACTCTCAATTTGTTGTATGAAGCAATTAGAAGCTGTATAATAACGTCAATTTGTTATATGAAGCAATTAGAAGCTGTATAATAACGTCATCTCAATCTGGAAAGTATAAGTTGTGCGTTTGGATTTCATTGAACTCGACGTGGATCCACGTTGAAGGCAACTGTCAAAATCCCACTTCTCTTATCCACGTTAAACTCAAAATCACAAATTCTAGCTTATTCGTTAGTGTGTTGAGATACGTAAAATAACATCGGCGTTGACTTAAGGCCAAACCAAACATGCACTAATTTTCATCTTTTTAATTTAGTGAAATTAGTTGAACTTTAATTTAAACTTGAATTCTCAGATTTGGTCATATCATAATGATTTGAGATTGTTGCTTGGGTGTTATCTAGAGGAAAGAACCAGTTAGTTAATGGGATAGAGCAATATTCAGATCTCATCAAGAGCAGGGTCAGCTTACCACGCTCCTTGAAATAGAATGATCAAAATAATATTTTAAACTCATTTACTCCATCCTTTTGATTATACTTGAGAGTTGCTAATAGTTAAATTGAGTGTTAGTTATTAGTGACTTTATATTTTTTTTATTCAGAGTATGGTCTCTCACATGTGTATTTGTTCAAGGTGATATAAACAGTTATCAGAACTTGATCTGATTAGAAGTATTTTCAGCTGGTGGCACTGAAAGGGCAGTTATTCTGTGGTTAGCTGCATGGGAATTGGAGAAGAAAGCATGGATAAACCTTCCAAACCATCTTCAACTTCTTCGACTCAGGTTCTTTCTTTACTAGTTCTCTCCATTTGTTTATTCTTCTAGCCCTTTTTCCTACGTCCTTATCATTTATGTTCAATATCAACTGCAGATATCTCCGACGCCTTCATATCCAGACTGGTCCAGCTCCATGCAGGTTGGGGGAAAATATGATTTGGACATTTTAATCAGGCTTTTGTATTTGTGAAGTCTCTTCAAATTATAATTTTTTTTAGAACCTAACATGTCAGCTCTTAATTTAGGCTTATTATGCTCCTGGAGTCACTCCACCTCCTTTTTATGCCTCAACTGTTGCTTCCCCAGCTATCCATCCCTATATATGGGGAGGCCAGGTAAATATTATATTATATTTCATTGGTAATATATGTTTGCATGCTATATGGCAGAGAAAGTTCTCATTTGCAGTTTTCATTTTTATTTTCAGCATCCCCTGATTCCACCATATGGTACTCCTGTTCCTTATCCAGCTATGTATCCTCCTGGGGCTGTCTATGCTCATCCTAGCATGACAACGGTATCCCATCCATTTTCCCTCAACCTCTCTGAAGAAAAATGTGAATTCTGTGTATTATTTCCTTATACAAGATGAATTCACATGTTGCTAGGCAACTTTATTTGCTAGGTCTGTTATAGTTTTTGGCAATTCAGTGATAATCTTTGTTATTTATTCTTTTTGGCTTTTCAATTGTTTTGGTAGACTCTAAGCACTCCACAGAATGTTATGGAAGGCAAGAGACCTGATAGAAAAGATCAGGCTTCTGCGAAAAGTTCAAAGAAAATGTCTGCGAATACTGGTTCCAAAGCAAGAGACAATGGAAAAGCAAGCTCAGGGTCAGGAAATGATGGCATCTCACAAAGGTTTGGCAAGCCGTTGGTCAATTTTAGATCTTCTCGAGAGTTCGTTCTTCTCTGTTTGCATCCTTTATATCAATATTTTGACAAAATTTCATTAACAGTGCTGAAAGTGGTTCGGAGGGATCATCAGATGCTAGTGATGAGCAAACTAACCAACAGGTATATTACTCTTTAGCATCAGTACTTGTGGTCTCACTTGTTTACAGTATATTGCTAAATAATAAAATGATTCCTGAAGTGAAATCTAATCTAATAGGCTCGTTCATATTTTCCACTTAGCTGTCAATGTTGCTTAAATATTTTCAGCAAGTCTCTAATGAATTGGTTTTACTGAAAGCATTTTGACCTCTTTTCCTTTCCTTTCTGTTTCCTGAAATCTCATTCTAATGAATTGCCTGTCTTCGTAGGAATCGGCTACAAACAAGAAAGGTAGCTTCAACCAAATGCTTGTTGAAGGTATGACTCATTCTTCTTTCTGATTATCTTTCTTCTACATGGTTTCTCAAACACTTTTGTAATTGTTTGCACCTTTTCAGGAGCCAGCGCACAGAACAATTCTGTCTCTGTTGGGGTCATTTCTCAATCAGCTGTACCAGGAAAGCCTGTTGCATCAATGTCTGCAACTAATCTTAATACTGGAGTGGAGTTTTGGAATGCATCGGTAGATGCTACTCCTCCAACCATAATGGGACCTGATGCCACACTTGGTGAACCATGGAGACAAGTATGATTCTTGCTTTAGTTTTCTAAAAAATTGTCTTGGCACATGTTACTTTTTATTTTGCATAGTTAACATCTAATTAATTTTATGCTTATTCTAATTGACCTGAAGTGTTTTTGTTGATACCCTGAACTTCCCATAGATAGAAGTCCATTATGAAGTTGCGACTTTGCATTCTTTTAGTTCCTTTACCTGACAGAGCTTTACTTTCCCTTTCTCTTCCCTTATTCTTTTCTGGAGGACGAGCGTGAGGTGAAAAGACAGAAGAGGAAACTGTCTAATAGAGAGTCAGCTAGGAGGTCAAGACTACGCAAGCAGGTGCTTTGAAATTTCTACTTCATGGTTCATGCTCCCTTTTTTAATTGTGAAGCTAAGGGCGGTGTCCAGGTGGCATGTCACCAGAGAGAGATCTCAGCCATCCAAAATATTTTTTTCTAATATATTTTGGAATTTGGATGGTTGAGATCTCTCAAGTGGTCATGTCACAGGAGAAAATCCAAACCGGGAATGCCCCTTCTTGTTTGATATTTGAAGGCTGGAAAGCTATCATGCATTTTACAACTTTGTTTGACATCCAATGCTACCATTTTACAAGTTTTGCTTTTCGTGTTCCAATCAGGCTGAGTGTGAAGAATTACAAAAGAGGGTAGAGTCGCTGGGGAATGAGAATCAAACTTTGAGAGAAGAGCTTCAGAGAGTATCTGAAGAGTGCATGAAGCTTACATCTGAAAATAACTCTATCAAGGTAAACTGCCCGTTTTTCCTCCACAGGTATTATTAGCGCTGTATTTTGCAATGCATCATCTGATCTTCATAAATAAAAAATGCATCATCTGACTCTAGTTACTGGGTACAGGAAGAGTTGAATCTGTTGTGTGGACCTGAAGCAGTTGCTAACCTTGAATAAATCACCTTTCTATCACTATGCTAACGGCAACTGCTGAAATTGATGAAACTGATCAAGGATCGAGTTGACAGCTGCGATTTTATCAATTGCCTAATAGAGAATAGGATTTTTTTAATTACTAATTGATAGCATTAACCCATCAATTGTAATTCCGCCCATGTTTAAATTGACAATTTTAGGCTAATGTTTTAACATCACACTTCTGCTCAGAATTTATTTGCAATTGATGTTAAGATGCTGCAACTTTCAAACTCCCTGTAAGCTGGAACCGCGATTTTATTTTACTGTATTAACATGTGAGCTCATTGAAGGCACAAGAGTTCCTAACTAGCATCTTTTAGCATGTATAGATCATCTTTTCTTTCCTTAGAATCAATTCTTACCTCGAAAAGCTATTCACAAAATTTTCTTCCTATAATTGATTTCCAATACTCGGCGATCGGAAACAATGAACTAAAATTTAGAGAGGACATCCACAAAAAAACCAATAAATCTCATTGGTATTTTGACACGAGAAACCTTTTTATTAATAGAAATTTGTTTAAAAATAAATATTTTTCTAAATGTTAAGTAGAAATAAACATGAACTGAGTAGTTGAATCTTACGAGGTTTTTTTTCCTCATACCTAAGAAATGAGCAAGGGTAAGTATTTAATGAGATCAATGATAAAGAATCGGTTCTAACGTTTTTTCAGTTCAACCAAAATTATTTTTAAGAAATGAAATTTAAGTAATACCTATTGACGTATGAACTGTGATTGTTTAAATTTAAGCTATTGAATTTATCATAAATATATAATATTATCCAGAGCCAAAAATGTGAATATTAAATTAAATTTTATCTAGATTTTTCAAAATTTTAAATTAAAGCATTAGTATATTGAAATATGCGTTCAACTTATTTTAATTGAAATTAAACCAGCGAAATAGAAGATAATTTTAACGACAGTATAAGTTCATCATTTAAAGCATAGTTAAAAGACGAAAAGAAAAAAACTTCAAAAATAAATAGTGATGGCAATCTAGCTCATCATTTAGAGCATATAGAGTTGTAGACTACAGGGAAAAACTAACTTCAGGCAACCAGGTTGCTCATTACTGAATCTACAAAAGGTTTTTATTAGTGAATCTATAAAAATATACTCACTAGTGAATCTACAAAAGGTCTTTATTAGTGAATCTATAAAAATATACTCACTAGTGAATCTATAAAAATCAACAAAAGATACGTGGAGACTGTGTGTGTCGAATGTGTTCTAGGAACTACATGTTGATCAACTAAATATTGACAGCTTCCTGATCTTTCCATAAGCAGTAAATCTCAGAAAATTCATCTACCACATCCTATCAAGAAAAGCTTAAGGTTTTTTTTTCAATGTAAAAAACGATTTCAAACACATGAAAAAGACAAATAGACGCCTAGCTTCTCTAATTCCAAGACCAACGGTAACTCTTGGGGACAGCACTCATCTGGCTCTCAGAAACCGCTCTGATAGAACACTATCATTGTTTTGGCCAGACTCGTCATCAGAAGGCACTGCAGATTCTTCAGCTGAACCATGATGCAGCGATCTATCTGATTCACGAGAGCTTCTCAACCTTTGACCCGCTGACCCATCTAATGAAATTCAATTTGTAGTTTAGTAACTGTCATCATGAGCAGTAGCTATAGAAAAGCACAGAAGCATAATGTTTTACCTGATCCAGTTATTTTGGCTATCATGTTTTTGACAAATTGGATCTCTGTTTGATGTGAAGTGACTAGCTTGATCTGCAAGCGTAACAAGTCAAATTCCATTGTTAAATATAGTTGTGAAGGCTAAATTTCAAAGAGGAGTCTGAGAAAGTTTGCTTCTGCCAGCAGATTAACACCAATCAATTTGATACTCCAAATGTAAACAAGCTACAAGAATACTCCTGGATTTTTTCATCTTTGATGGAATAATAAGAATATTCTTGATAAAGTTAAAAAGCAATTTATGAGACAAACCACTTCAGAATATGCAAGGCCTAAAATGTGATCAACTCTCGCCTGATGCCTCGACAAGAAGGGGCGCAAGTGCTTCACATATAACTGTTTAGCTCCCTGCTTGAACGCAAGTAGTTTATCAGCAAAAATAAAAACAGAATAGAATTAAGGCATTAAAGAGACAAATGGTCTACAAAAGAATATAAACTCATTTCTGTGAAAATGTTATTGAATACTATCAAAGCTTCATTTAACTGCACCACTTATCAGTTATTAATCATAAAGGATATTTGACAAAGTTTTTACTCTGATTAAACTTTGAACTTCTTGCGTGTAGCAAAACTCAGACATCTGATTAAATTTACAGGTACTTGTGCATAGTATCATAAAACTCTGCACAAATCCAAGAGCAATCTAATGGTTTTAGCTGTCCCCTTTTGTGTTCCCAGAAATTGTTGATATGGGCTATGTCATTATTCAGATGATGATTCTAGCCTACTTCCTAGAACGGAAGGGCACATGTCAAGCACAAAAAAATGATAAAAACTCAACTTCAGCAAAGATCTCAGTCCGCTCATAAAAGTCCAGGTGAATTGCAGATTGTTTTGAAAAATGAAAAATGAAAAATACAATAATCAAGGTAAAGGGTGATAGAGAATAGGAAAGGGTGATAGAGGAAATGGCATGAGGACATAAGATATAATACAAAAAGATATAACAAAATTATACATCAGAGAAAATATCAATAGACTCAAGAAATTATGAGTCTTTATCGAACTCACATTGGTCGGTGGAAGTTGAAGCCAAACAAGAAATGCGAACTTCACATGATAGTACATAGGAACCCTGCAAAAAATTAAAATAAAATTATAAGTGATTTAGTTCATTACGGTTCACACAAAACTAACAATCCAGAGCGAATTTTGTTAAAAGTCAAGAATGAGAGAGAACATTGTTATATGAAGGTAGTGTATCCTATATTAAGGGAGGAGTAGACCTTTGCAAATTAAAGGGGAACGAGAACGACCCAATACAACCAACTTATTGAATTAGGATAAATCAAACTATACCAAGAAATAAGCTTGTCCGTGAATACTTCAACGAGACTGAATGAACCATAGGCTGTAAAAATCAAAACCAAAGAAAAAAAAATATCAGTCAATATAATAGAATATGGGTTATGTTCAGACAAGGTAATACAAAGGGACTGAGTTAAATTATCATAATCGGGGATGTATTAGACTTACGGAACTTCATATCAGATATAGAATAGGATGTGGTGTGTTAGCTGTAGAAAACTTTTATACATTAATACTTAAGACTAGAAATTGCAACCCATTTTTCTGATCTGATTTTCGGCATCTGATAAATCAATGTGTGTGTTGTTGGGCTTATATATGCTTCCTTCACTCTTCTCATCAGTCATAGCAACTTAAAGATGCTCAGGAACAAACGTTTATCAACATCGAGTCCAATGACAAGAAGTCTGGACTCTGGAGTACAGCAGGATGCATACAGATAGAGGGAAGATAAAATTCTATTCACCCGTCTAGGTGAAGGTCGAAAATGCAACATAACCAGAACCAATAAATTAGAAACTCCCTCTAAAATAAAAGCATCAGCGTGATCTTTAAACCATAATTTGGTGAAATTTACATATATCTGGTCATACCACTAAGCAATTTTTTATGAAATGGCTCCTGAATTGCTATATTGTCACTAGAACAAGAACCTCAATTAAACATTACTGTCATTCACAATCTAGTAACAACAGAGAGGCTAGGCTCTCCTTAAAAAATAGATAGAAGCGGTGTTGAATAGTCAGTCACATTAGCAATCGAACCGCCCATCTATCTCACAGTCTCGAAAATTAGGGGATGGTGCATAAAGATCAATAGAGAAAAGGGTAGTGAAATCCATACCTGCCCAGTAGAGAAGACACCTATTCTGAGCATCTTGATCTTTGCTCTCTATTGCCTTGAATGTAGAGTACACAGGCAAAGCAATTCCAACAGAACAGCTGCAAAAAAACACAGAAAGTCAAACATTAAATTAACAAGTTTATAAACCACCTTTAAAATGATAAGAGGTAATAACGAATCGAAAATAGTGACCATGCCGTCCGAATGACAACGTTGGAACCAAGAGGACAAAGGAGCAATCGGAGTCCAACCTGCACCAAATAGTAACAACGCGATTTCAATGAAAATAAAATACATAGCAAGATGAGGAATGAAAACCCTAGCTGAAGAAAGAAAATTAGAATATGAGAGCGCGAAGAAGAAGAAGATGCAAAGTACGTACCTCGCTGGTAAGGTTTGATCCAAGGAGAGCAGCCATTCCCAACTCTGAATCACCTTCCCTTCCCTTCCAACATTAACTTCGAAAGTAAGTTTCGCTGCACTTCCACTTTATGCTCATTATCATTTTTTTTTTGAAACTTATGTTATTATCATTAATTTTTTGGTGAAAATTATTTTTTTGTGTGCAAATATTATTTTTTTCCTCCACTATTATACTCAACTCCAGCCCAATAGAAGAACAAGCTCCAACCCAAAAGATACAACCAAGTTTGATTATAATAAATTGATTGACAAAAAAAAAGATTATAGTAAATTGTAAAATATTTTTTCACCAAAAGTATCATGGCAAAAGCATGAGACTTATCCCCTTGAAACTCTGGGTCAAATTAAGTGAGTAGGATTCTCCCAACAAATCATTTTCCTATAAATTTTCCGTTTTTTTTATCACACTTTTATGCAGGAAAATTTAATTTTTATTTATGATCAAAACTTAACTATTTAAATTTTGTAAATAACAAAGCACGTAACATTTTAGTATGTATTTGTTTCTTTATTAGTTGTGAGTTGTTAAAAGTGATTGTTTGAACTCCTGAAATTGAAAGTTCGATTCTTAAAAAAACGCACTCTTAGGTGCACCTTTAGTCTTTACCACATTTAGGTCAAATAGGATTGAGAGATACCTATGGTTACGAATAAAAAAAAAATTCAATAAGTCACCTACATTTTCTCCCTTGAAATGTGTAATTTCACTCTTTAATGCAAAGCAACCAAATGTGTATAAAATCACGATACATGCTTGAGGTAAAAGTGATTCTTAAAAAATATACCCTTCAACAATTTTTTTTGTGAAGTTTCTTATTTATATGTATTTTAAAGCACTATTTATAGCTAAGGTTCAAGTAAAGAATTGAAGTGAATTGGGAAAGTGGCGGTTTAAGAAATTAAACCAAACCGGTTGTGGCATGTGTGAATCAAACCAAATTGATTCTTTGATTCGGTGAACAAGAACTTATTTTCCAAACCAGTTTCAATATCCACAAACTGGTTCAAGAACCTGTTACGCATAAAAATTGATTTAAGAACTGGTTTTACTTGACTACTCGTTCACAGTACTACACTCATCCCAAACACATTCTATTTCAACATTTTGCTGCTCATGTCACATGTATATTAAGACAGCTAGTTTGCACAATACTAGCTGAAACCTTCCATTTGCCGCATTAATATGAATTAACAGTACAGGGTATTAACAAAGACTTTATAGTTTTATGCAGATTATATAGCATGTAGAAAAAAAATTCCCAAGGGAAACTTTTATGCGCTTTAATATAGCATTTAGGATTGCAAGTGATTTGGCCTTCATGCACAGGAAGTTGGATGGAAAGGAGGTCATTCCTCATGGAAATCTTAAGCTATCAAACATCCAAGTCAATGACAAAAATGAACAACTGATAAGTGAGCATGGCATATCATTTTCAATATTTTCCTCTGTAGTGTGCACTGAATCACCATAAAATGGCCTAAAAGTAAAAGAAATCTACCATCATATGAATCACACTTTGAATTTTGACTCTATATTAGACGGACTTAAACATATTTGACCAAAAAATATGAATTGGAAGAAAATATAAAAGAATGAAAATTTATTCCAAACTTAAAATCCTTGTCACATGAACCTTTGATTTTTAAGTTGTGTAGCAAAATACTCAATAAAAAGGCATAGAAGAGTGTAAACTAAATGAAGAGAGACAATCATCAACATTCACTTTTGTGATGATAAAATAATCATCACAAAATAAGTATCAATGGAGGACTAGTATTCCAACAAAGTTCACTATGATAACAAGTATTTCCAACAAAGACTCTAGTTCAAGATATTAGATAGTACTAAGATTAGATTAGATTACATTCTCCCCTTCCCTTTTTACCATTTGCAAGATGCCTAAATTAGATTTTGCATCACACTAATGATAATTTTAAAATATTGCATTGTACTTGCAAGTTGAAAGCTGATATACCTATTAACCTTAGTTTACAGTATACTCTAATCCCGATTAAATCTTTAGATGGGCCTATTCTTAACAACGCCAAGCTGACGTGGCAACCATGGCCCGCTCATGCCAGAAAAGCACCAGCTCAGCCTGGCGTTTAGCCACGTGGAATCCCCTTATTTGTGACTTGGCCAACAAACACTCCGCTTGAAAATCCGCGAACTGGCTTAACTGAACCGGCCTCATCCCAGCACCGTAAAACGCCTCCCTCCACGGCGGCATCCGCCTTCCCGCGCTATCCACCGCCGCCATCATCTTCGGTCGCAGAAGCAGCATCTCAATCCTCTTCACCCATTCACCGCCTCCTCCACTAACCACCGACGCATCCAACGACTCCAGCATCATCGAGTAAAACTCCAGACTGCTCACCACGCCGCGCCGGAAACTCGCCTCAGCCGCCGCCTCCGCCCACCCCTCCTCGTCCACAAAAACCACCACGCACGGCGAGACGCTCCGCACGTCCGCCATAAAAGCAGCTGCAGACCCGAGCCGACGAAATATCGCCGGAGACAGAAGCACGGCGGTCCTCTCCCCGTCGACGAACTTCACCGCCTTGAAGGACACCGTCTCGAACGTCCGCAGCGATACGAACTCAACCTGGACACGGATCCTGAGCTCTTGAGCGAACTGAACAAGATTCTCACGAACCAGAGTGCTCTCGACGGCGTACTCTTCAGGAACGACGGCGGTTATTCGTAGAACCGGTGAACCAATTTTACCGGTCTCAACCTTCTCTGCAATCTCCTTCATGAGAGAAGCGTATTGAATCCCGAGTCCAATTTCGAAGTCGATGATGTGAAGGAAGCAGGAGGAGGAGTGAATCAGCGATTCGAGGAGGGCTTGATTGGTGGTGAAGATGGAGAACATCGGGATCGGTGAGATTCCGGAGAACGCCTTGAAGGTTCTCATTCCGTGCACGATTTCCACCATGGAAGAAACCCGTGGCGGATTCGAACCGGAGAGGAGAGACTGGAGCGCGTCTTTGAAGTGAAACGCCGCTCGCTGGAGTGGCTTTCCGGTGGGAGATCGTAGGCGGTGATTGAGCCGCTCTAATATCATCTGCGCCGGTTGGAGTTGGTTGGTGTCGAAGCAATCAGCGGCGCGGATGAGATCTTCGATGATGGAATCTAAGACGTTGGTGTTGTTGTTGTTGCTGTGGTGGTTGTCGAGGGTGGGGTAGTTGAAGTTGTAACCGTACATGTCGCCGGTGACGGTGAGTTCTGCGGCTTGATCGAAGGGTGTGAAGTCGGTGACAGGGGGGAAAATGTGTGCGGTGGTGGCGGTGGTGGTGTCGTCGTGGAAGCCGAGGTCGTTCATGATGGAGTCCCAGTCGAGATTATGTAGAGCATGGTCGTCGAGCTCCGGACAGTCTTGGGTGGGCTTTTGAGGGACGCTGCCTGGGCTTGGGCTCCGGCAGAGGTCGAGGACTGAAGTGGGCTCGTAATTGTAGGGGCCTGTGATTGTGGTGGTGGTGGGTTTTGGGATGGCGTGTGGGGGTGATGAAACGGGAACTCTCATTGCCAAGTGCGAAAGCTGAAGGTGCTTTGTGGTTGGTTTCTTTCTGAATGATAATACAACTTACAAGAGGTGTTGTTGTGAGAGTGGGATATGGAGGAAGGAGAAGGAGGCTTTATTAATGAAGCTTTTGGTTGCTATGATTGTTACCTTTTGTTTATCTTTGCGTGAGTGCTCATAAAGGGTATGCCATGGTGGTGTGGGGCTGTCTTATAATCTTTTATGTTCTTCTTTTATGTAGGATGAGTCATGAGTGAAATAACTCTCATGCTAATTTCATATTGGAATTGGAATACATGTAATAAAACACTTCAAGGTGAAGAGTTAAGACGTCTAATCATTCAGGGATTATCTAAATGACTCATGTGAGTTACTAACTCACAACTCAATGGATCAATATGATTTTTTATAGATATATTAATTCATGTCATTTAAACAACTCAATCATTCATTAACACTAACACTTCATTTTCGCACATTTTCTTTTAATCTTTTATCTGCATTTCAGATTATATCACAAATCATATATTCACTCTCTAGTTAATTTTAGGTGGATTAATGATATAGACTTAAACTATAAAACAACAACAAAATAGTGAAATAATGGCGTTAAAGGCTTAAACCATAAAGACCCAAGTTAAGCCTTTTTTTAAAGTGGGCCGTGGGCCCCAAAAAGATTCTAAATGGACCCCAGGACAGCAATAGTTATAGCATTACCCATCCCAGAAAGAAATTTAAAAAGACAAAAGAAAAGCTCAGGGAAAGGTCCATCATTAACTACCATGCTTTGCGGAAAGTTTTGGCACTGCTACGTTCACACCTAGCTAATATTAGCCGTTAAAACTTCATTTCATGAAATCTTGATTCTTCCTTTCAAAGGTGAGTCTTCCTTCTATTTTTTTTTAGACTAAGATATGATTTTAGGAGTTACAATTCTCCTGATATTAAGCTGTAAACCTTGAACACATGATTAAGGAATGAGATGAATAATCATCACATTACACTTTATACATAATACTTAAGAGTCTTCTTTTGTCAACTGCATATATGTCTCTTTCTTAGTCTATATTTTTATGAAGGATGTTAAGCCTTTCATTTCTTTCCAATTTAAGGTCGAAAGAGGTGTTGAAGTTATTCAACCTATGCTTTAAACTTTGTAAAATTTCAGGCTAATAAGTGAATTAGGATCTTCTTAATTATATTGACAATGCCAATCGTCACTTTGACATTTATCATGTGTGGCTGTACTCTCATCTCAGTTTATTTGGTATGGGTGTTTTATATAGCAGGTAACTACTATCAGAACCGTGGAAAACGTGATCATCATATGCAATTATGCATAAATAAAATGATATAATCATCCTTTCGAATATGCATCTAAATAAAATTTTCATATATAATTTATATTGAAAACTTGGCAATAAAGTAGAGAACACACTTGTTGTTTGCCTTAACCTCGTTTTCTTCATGATCGCTTCTTTTTAATTGTTATTTTGGTTGAGGATCATTTTATTATTCAATTTTTATGCATAGAAATCTCATATACATCAAAATTTTCCCTTGATATCTCATTTTAATTTTTATGACATCATATCACATTTATTACTTTGTTTTACTCTTTTCTTTCACTCTTAGTGTTTACACATGTTGGTGCTACAATTACACTAAGTAAATTTGATCATACTCAACATAGATGAATATTCAATATTAATTAAATAGTAGAAACAATTTCAACACTTATATTGCCTTAACGATTAAGGTTTATAAGGGAGTGAGCGATGGAGACAGGGAAGCTTGTGTAATACAAAAGAAGAGGAAGAGAGATTCCGTTCATATCATTGGAGATAGATATATAAAGAGGTCGACCATTGCAAAAGTGAAGGGGGGTAAAAGCTAAAGGGTGTTGAAGAAGTGGAGGATGTGATATTTTCTTCATTTGAGTGGAGGAAGGATCTTCTATCTGCTATGATATGTTCATGGTATGACGGCACACAAAAAGCTTTATTTACTACAGGGGGATCCATTTAAGGATATGTTGTTGCATTGAGAAATATACAATAAATATCACCCTCGATTCAATTGCCTTTTCCTCCCACTAATAGCTATTTATTTTCAACGTGAGATTCCTCCACATTTTTATATACGTGGTCATCTTTTTCTCTATCTCTGGCTGTGCTATCATCATCTTAGTTGATGTGAGACATTTTAGCACACGTTTGTGGCTGAGGTGAAAGACTCAAAGATTTGTGCTTCATTGTGCTTGTTTTGTTTTGTTTGTTCATTGTGCTTCGATGAATGATGTTACCAATTCAGACGGTTCACTTCAAAAGGAATTTTTGTCGATGTCTGATCACAAATAGATAGATGAGTAACATTAATGGGGATAAGACAGGGCTGGATACTAATTATTTTAAAATAAAATATTATTTTAATTAATTAGTAATTGCAGGGCATCCTGAAATAAATAAATTTTCTCTATTCTATATCTTTATAATTTTCTTATAATCTTGAAAAGAATTATGTTTGTTTGATATTCATGAAAAAATATATGAATATAAAATTTCACCTCATAATAGCATATAAAGTTGACATAAACTATTTATTTTACTCATAAGTTTACTCAAACATCAATCAGTAGTAAAAACTAAAAAGAAATCTAGAGATCAAGAAATGACAATTTTAGTCTGATGGAGGAGAGTGTGCTGGTTTGGTTTGGGATGCAACACACCTGATGGTAATTTTAGTGTGAAATCGGCCTACATTAAGGGGTGGGAAGCTATCGATTCCAAGGGGTGGCAGTTGGTGGTAGTGATGTGGCGGTGACATTGGAAGTGTACGTGGTTGTGATGACGGCAACATTAGTGGTGGTAGAGGAGGGTAGTGATGGTGATGAGTAGTTGTCGGTTACATGTTCTTGAATCTAAAATCCATAATCATAAAATCATTTATTGTGTTTTTAAAAATTAGATTAAGACCGTTTTGAAATAAAGTAAAAAATATTCAACTCAATTTTTGCTTACCACATTTTGTTTTGAAAATGAAAAACCAAAAACTCACAACCACCCTAAAAGAGCATGTATGGTGGTAGTGACGTGGCGATGACATTGGAAGTGTTAGTGGTTGTGATTGCGGCAGCATATTAGAGCATCTTCAATTCATAATTGCTAGTTGAGTTACTTAAAAACTATTTCGGTGGGTCCAGACTAACACATAGGATTTAAGCAACCCAAGCAAAATTCGCTCCAACCACCGTTGCTTAGTTTACTTTTAGTTGGGTCTCATTATACCTCTTATATTTATATTATTTCAAGGTAATGACACTATACAAGTACATGAATGAAAGAGAAAATATGATTTTTTAGTCAAAAAGTAAGGATAGAGAAAATAAGCAACCGTTGCTTAAATAAGCAACCGTTGCTTAAATTTAAGCAACCCAACTGCCACATCATGTTGCTCCAGTGGTGTTCCAAAATAAGCAACGTTTGCTAAGTTGCCAACTGGATTTAAGCAACCCCCATTGGAGATGCTCTTAGTGGTGATAGAGGAGGGTAGTTTTTTTTTTTTGATAGACAAATGTTAGTGGTTAGTTATTAGTAAGTTAGAAAATCCCTTCAAATTTCTCTTCCAAGATTCGAACTCTGGACCTTCCCCTCCCCAACCCTTATGTCCCCTATTTCATCCCACTTGAGCTAACTCTCAGGGACAGAAAGGTTAATGATAGTGATAGCAGATGTGGTAGTTGTCAGTTACATGTTCTTGAAACTAAAAATCATAATCATAAAATCATTTTTTGTGGTTTTAAAAATTAAATTAACACCGTTTTGAATAAAGTAAAAAATTATTTCAACTCAATTTTTTCTTAACACATTTTGTTTTGAAAATGAAAAACGAAAAACTCACGCGCAACCACCCTAAAAGAGCCCGTATGTTAATTGTTTTCAATTTTGTTTTGTTGGTTCAAATTGTTTTAACATCTTTAAGAAAACATTTTAAAGATCTTGAGTAAGAGTAGGAATAAGCCAGACTAATATAGACAAGGCTATAAGACTATAAAACTAGTCGGTCTATCTTTTTATTCATCAATAGTGATTGAATTAATACCAAATGATTCTCTAACGACACTTGATCATGTTCGAGTAAATTCCAAAGAGTGATATTTTGGGCCAATCATGATAATTCCATATATATATATTTTTTTTTTGCCAAGGCTGAGCCCTTCAGTGTTAACTGTTAAGATTTTATTTTTGGACCAACTTTAGTGTATAGATTAAGAATAGCGTATTGTTGCTCTGGCCTTTGTTGGGCCTTTATAGTATCAGGTCCATAAAAAAGAACCAATTCGGTGAGCTCATATATAACATATTCATTCTTTGACCCCAACAAATTAAAATATTTGTGCTTTTTGACCCTTTAGGCCTTTATCCAATAGATTTGTTAAGATAAATGAGTAAGAAGATTAAATTTTTTTTATTAATTTTTACGAATAATCTTACTAGTCTACTAGGGAGGGGTTAAATCACTCTAATGGCCGATTTAGAAAACCCCGTAAACAATATATCTATATACATTAAATATTTATTATTCATTGTTGGTCAAGGTTTTAACTAGGCACTCTTAAAAGATTTGTCTTGGCCATTTTTGTGCACTTGATTTTTTTGCCTGGGTATAAGCTTTGTTATGTACTCTGTCATGAGAGCCATCTCTCCTTGTTATCTTTGCTATTGATTCAGTAATAATATTTTTTTCATTTTCAAAAAACAAGTGAGATGTTTCATTTTCTTTCAATAAACTTTTTAATTTAGTTTTATGAATTAACTAGAAAGACACGGAGAGAGTTTTATACCAAGACTCTGTTTGGATTGCACAAGTGTTCTTTAAATCTTCTATTCTCTATTTTAATTATAAAATTGTCACCTACTTAAATAATCATTTCTTTACAATCATGGGGTGTTTTAACATCTTTTAAAAATACTACCTTGATTTTATGAGAGGGAGGCTTTCGTAGGATAGCATCTAATCTTTTTTATTTATTCCTGTTTTAACCAATTTTTTCCCTAATATATTGATCCAGCCATGGAAGAGTAAAACATAGCCCATTATTACCAAACTAGAAGGTTACCTCAATATAGAAGGTGAAGTCTTCTCAGTTTGGGGTCATAGATAGATAAGATTCATAGTGATCTCATTCAAGTCTTTGGAATTTTGTGGCAGTGTGGCACATACATTGATTCAACCCAACAAATTGCCACCTGTTTAGATGATGCACGTGTTGGAAAACCAAGACATGCAGCTCTCAGAATGCCACTCACCACCGCTTCTATATAGAGCCACCTTTGCAAAGTGCAATGAATCACTTCTACTCCATCCAGCTTCTGTTCTATCACACTTTGTTGATAATGGAGCCACGCAAAGCTTTCTCAGCTATACCACTTTCTTTGGTCTTGATCTTCTTATTGCTTACCATTTCCATGTGTAGAGGGAAGGAATCATCAAGTGAGGAGGACAAAGCTCATGAGGGACCAGTGGTGGAAAAGGATCAGCGGAAGACATTGCTTGCCACTGAATATGGAGAGATCTCAGCCACTGATGTTAAGGGTGGACACAGAGCACCACCCTACCATCTTCAGTTCTTCACATTGGATCCAAACTCTGTGTTTCTTCCTGTACTTCTTCATGCAGACATGATCTTTTATGTTCATACTGGTAACCCTTTATTCTAACCATCTCATACATATTAGAAGAACTTGGCAGTTTCTCTGATTTTCATTAATCATAATAACTTTTATGTAGTTATATGATGTTTTAGTGTTTTACATTCAATTTAGTCCTAAAAATCAAATTCTGCAGAGAAGATAGAAGGTAGAGACTAGAGAGAGTAATTTCTACTATGAACACATAATCATAATCAATTTTGATATTTCATAACTGGATGGATTTCACAATATTACCATATAGAAGTAACTTTTTACTATAATTGTTCAGGAAGCGGAGAGCTAACCTTTGCAAATGAAGGTCATAGTAGAAGTATTCATTTGCGTGAAGGAGATCTCTGCAGCCTCCCAGAAGGAACTGTTTTCTATATACAGAGTAACTTGGAGGCAGAGAGAAGGAAACTTAGGATTTATGCAATGTTTACCAGTTCAGATGACAGCACTTATGTAAGCATTGTCTGTGTATTCTTTCTTAAGTTTCTAGTAGCCTTGTTTGCATTTATCCATTTTAACTATTAAATGAAAATGCAGGATCCATCAATCGGTGCTTACTCAAGGATCAACAAACTTGTCAAAGGCTTTGATAAGAAAATCATGCAAGCAGCTTTCAAGGTAGACTTGCTATGTGCACAAAGGATTTTGTTCATAATAGTAAATAGATAGCAAAAGCACAATTGCTATATTTTGACATATCTTTGTGCATGTTTAGAAATCTTTATTAAATTGATTCATTGCCTGGAGCTAGAATAAATTGTTAAAAGCTTAGAGAATCAATTCTAAGATAAAGCTTATGTGAGTAGCTTTTAGATCTCAGAATTGATTCTGAAAAAGGAGAAGCTGATTCAAACATGCTATTTGATTTTCTAGTAATAGTACTGTCTATTGTTGCCTTACATGGGGTTTAAAATGTAGGCTTTTGGCTAAAATATACATAGTTACTGGCTAAACAATGCTAAATTCTGAATTTTGAAGGTGCCGGAAGATCTGATTGAAGCAATCACAAACAAGACTGAGACACCAGCAATAGTGCATGCGGTTCCAGAGAAGACAAAGAAGAAGGACACGATCTGGGAATTGGAGGAATCGTTCCTTAGAAACTTTTTAGGCTTTCAGTTAAATTCCAAGAAAGTCAAAGCATATAACATATTTGATCATGACCCTGACTTCAAAAATCCTAATGGTTGGACCTTAACAGTGACCAAAAAGCAACTAAAATCATTGAAGCGTCACAACATTGGATTTCTGATGGTGAATTTGACTGCGGTTAGTGATTATAGCTTCATTCTTAGTAATAACTTTATGTTTCATAGCATATGTTTATTTGTGAAGTTTTGTTAAATTTATTTTCTGAACCATAATTCAAGGGATCAATGTTGGGGCCGCATTGGAATCCAAGGGCAACAGAGATAAATGTGGTGCTGCAAGGAGAAGGCATGGTTCGAGTGGTATGTGGAAGCAGCAATGATGATGACAAAGAAGAATGTCAAAACAAGAGGTTTAAGGTTAAGCAAGGTGATGTTTTTGTGGTGCCTAGGTATCATCCAATGGCTCAAATGTCATTAAAAAATGAGCCACTAGTTTTCTTGGGATTTAGCACTGCTGCAAAGGAGAACCATCCTCAGTTTTTAGCTGGGGGTAATTCAATGCTTAAAATTCTAGACAGAAAGATCTTGGCTACCTCTTTCAATGTCAGTGAAGCAAGCATTGACCAGCTACTAGCTTCTCGTGATGATTCAGTCATGTTTGGGTGTGGTTCATGTGCGGAGGAAGAGGAGAGGATCATGAAGGAAGAAAAGGAGAAGGAAAAGGAGGAGGAAGAGAAGAAAAAGAAAGAAGAGGAAGAGAAAAAAAGAGAGGATGAGAGGGAAAAAGAGGAAGATGAAGCTAAAAAGAGACAAGAAGAGCAAAGGAAGAGAGAGGAAGAGGAAGCGAAAAGACAACAAGAAGAGAGGGAGAGGAGGCGAGAAGAGGAGGAAGCTAGAAGGCGAGAAGAGGCAGAGAGGGAGCAAGAAGAAATCAGAAGAGCAAGAGAAAGGAAGAGAGAAGAAGAAGCAGAGAGGGCGCGAAAGAGAGAAGAGGAGGAGGCTAGGAGACAAAAAGAGGCAGAGAGGAAGCAAGAAGAAGAAGCAGAGAGGGAGCAGGAAAAAGCTAAAAGAGAACAGGAAAAGAGGGAGAGGGAAAGAGAGGAGGAAACTAGAAGAGAAAGGGAAAGGGAAGAGGAAGCTAGGAGAGAAAGGGAAAGGGGAGAGGAAGAGGAAGAAGAAGCAGCTAGAAAACAGAAAGAAAGGAAAGAAGAGGAAGCAGAGAGTGAGGAAGAAGCAGCTAGAAGACAACAGGAAAAGAGGGAAAGGAAGAGAGAAGAGGAGGAAGAAAGGAGAAGACAGGAGAAAGGTGCAGAAGAAGAAAGAGAAGCAGCAGAGAGGGAGGAAGAAGCAGCTAGAAGAGAAAGAGCTAGAAGAAAGCAGGAGAGAAGAGAAGAGGAAGCAACAGAAGAAGAGAGTGAGGAAGAAGCAGCTAGAAGACAACAGGAAAAGCGGGAAAGGAGGCGTGAAGAGGAGGAAACTAGGAGAGAGCAAGAAAGGAGAAGAGAAGAGAGAACAGAAAGGGAGCAAGAAAGGACAAGAGGAGGAGGGGGAGAAGAGGAAGCAGCTGCTAGAAGACAACAGGAAAGGAGAGAGAGGAGGCGAGAAGAAGAGGAAGCTAGGAGAGAGGAACGAGCAGATAGGGAGAGAGGAGGAGGAAGAAGGACACATAGAAGGGGAGAGCAGGGAAGAGGCAGAGAAGAAACAGAAGCTGAATGGGAGCAAGAAGAAGCCATGAGACAGCAAAGAGAAAGGGACAGGAGGAGAAGAGAGCAAGATGGTGATAATGGGAAAAGCAAAGCAAGCAGCTTTGAAGGAAGGAGAGTTTTGAAGATGCGACATGTTTGATTTTGCTTTAATTCTCAAGGGGGTTCGCTACTGATTTGATGTAATATTATTAAGAACTTTTCATGCATCTGTGTATCTATTTCCTACTTGCTTGTAACAAAGTTGAAGGTCAATAAGCTTTGCTTGTTCAGTACTTGTGTGTGTATTATAATAAGAAAGAACTCTTTGGGACTAACATGTATTAGAGTAAGAACCTTCAATATCTTGTTATGCTCTACAATTCTTCCTCTAGGTTTCATAAAGCTAAATTAGTTTTCGCTACAGTGAGACTGAAATTATATGAAATAAGATTGAAAGTAGTACTAGAACAAGTAGGAGAACATTCAGTGTACAAAAATGCCAAGCAGGCCTAGCCAACCACTATGGAACTAAAACTAATATGTGAAGATGCTAAAAAGTCACTACTCGCTAGTTGAGTTGGGTATGTATGACACAACAACTGTTAAGTCATCAAGTTTTCCACCATAATAAGGAAATCCAACTTTCTGAGCAGCAGTTGAAAATGGTGTCTGCCCAAACTTGTCCAGTGCTCTCTCACGAGCAAGTGCTGCTATCTTCTGAGCAGTCATGTGTGGTTCTAGTCCCATTTTAGCTGCATGTTCAACTACTGCAGTGATCTCATCATTGTGCAAGTTGTCAAATAAACCATCTGTTCCAGCAACGATGACATCTCCTGGAGCAACAGGTAATGTAAAAACCTGGATACATAATTGCAAAACATACGATTTAGTTTGTTTAACTTTTCATCAAAAGCACACACCATAAACTTGTTCAAAAGAAAACAATATTGAACTATATATTCTTTTATGGCTTGCATGCAATGTTAATGAGTGAACTTTACCTCACCAGAGCTGGGTAGATCACCTTCATTACCACGCTCCAACTGATATGGGCAATTGAAATCGTGCTGTTGAGCAGGGGAGCTGAAAATGGTGCATCCGTCTCTAACCACAATGAATCCACTGTCACCTAAATTAATAGCATGTAGTCCCTGGACCAAGAAACCAACCAAAATGAAAATCAGATCACGTTACTTCTCCTTTTATACTAGTTCAAGAAAGCAACCTACCAATTTTACAAGTAACAATGATTTTACTGAATGTAAACGAGCTGGGCTAGTCGATCAAGATGCAATTTTAGGACATCTAAGAACTTAGGAACATCCGAACATGTTAGACAATATATAGATATATGCAACTGCACACATGTTCATGACTCATGAGTAAGTATTGTAGAGAAGAGCATCACCAAAACATGACGAAAGAGAAGTTGGTGCAATTAGTGAAATTGGAGAAAAATTTCAAATTGATGCAGATGACAAGAAAACAAATCATGTAATATTCAGCAGGCCTGAAACATATAATATTACCTTATCAGTAAGGGCAATGATGCAAGCTGTAGATGAACCTCTGGCCTTTGTATTCGAGTGAGCCTTCTCTAACACCCTCACTGGATCAAAAGAACCGTCTGGCTCCTCTTTAACTGCTCTCACTGAATTGGACATAAGTTCCTGGGCATAAAGTCCAGCATTAACACCAACGTTTGCCCAACCACCTACACCATCAGCAACACCAATTACTTGTTCATCTGTGCAAATAAAATGAGCATCCTCTCCCCCTGTCTCCACCTTATCTGGATGAGGTAGGTAACATGATCCTGCAATCATCTTCAAGGTCTTCCCACTAACAGTAGTTCTGAAAATATAAGCATTCAATACTTAGGATAATTAAGTCACTGCAGAGGAAAATAAAATAACGTTTCTGAGTGAATTCTTCCATAAATTGGGCTCGCAATATATATACTGAGCTATTTTAGCACTACCCCGGCCAGAATGATGGATTGGTCTTCACAAGTCCACTACTAAGCAAAATGCTAAGAACTTGGAGGGCTGTGTACATAAGTTACTATTCTAACACTAGCTCGGCCTGAAGGATGGATTGGTCTTCACAAGTTCACTATGCAAAATGCTTACGACTATGAGGAATTCGTACATACCAAGCTATTTTTAACACTAACCCAGCCTTAAGGAGGGGTCAATCTCCATATACCTTACTACATAACCCCCTAATTATTCAGCCAACCAATATCCCCTAATCAACTAACCTACTGTAACTCCAAATTAATTAACTGATCATGGCATCCTTAAATGACCTATTAATCACATAATAACTGCCAAGACCAACAGCAACTCAAAGGACAAAGAGCGGCGGAACTTTAAGAGGGAGCCTACCTCAACTGAATAGGTATCTTCACTCTAATACAATTCTTGGAGATTAGTACAGAATCAACAGCCTCTTTTTTAATAAGTAAACAGGATAAGCTTCAACAGTATTAGAATAGGTATCTAATCTAAATTATCTAAAAACAATTCATGAAGAAGCAGAATTAAAACATAAAGTTAGAGAATAACAGTAACATACATGTTAGGCAGAGTAGAGGAATTTGCAAGCTGTTCATCAGGAGGGCTTCCATCAATGGAGACATCATGAACCGCCCTAGCCAAGCAGAGAGCAGATAAAGAGGACGAGACATTCTTCACCCTTGGTCCATGAAGCAAACTTGAATTACCATCAAAACTGGAACAGCCAAAGAGTTGTTGTCTTGTTGGATTCACTCTAGCTCTAAGGCAACCATTGCGTGCTCTCTCTTTGAAGTACGCATAAGCTGGCTTTGAGAGGTTCAACACACCGCCGCAACTCGAGACCAAGTCATCAACATAAACATCTCCCAACACAGCATTGGAAGCTGAAGTAGCCATTGATATTCTATTGAACTTGAGGTTTGAATGCAGTGAAGAAACAGACAGAGCAGGACTATTCCTCCTATACAAGGGTGTTGTTGGCACCCCTAGAATACCAGACAACATCTTAAAATGCAAAAACTTGGATGTCATTCAAATTGGAAAAGCTCATATCTTTTCCTCAAAACCCCTTCGTCTCAAGAGAATTGAACTACACCCAGATTCTGAAACGTTTGAATTATAACAATTAGGGATTCAGAGTTTGCAAATTCATGGAAATAACAAAAACCTCATGTGTGGATAGAAAGGAACCATAATTGAGTGGAAGAATTGAGAATCGTTCTTACCAGTTGAGAAGACGAGCAATTTTTGTTGATGAATTTTGGAGCTTCGTCTGTTGGTGCTTGCGTGCTTTCTTTTACCTCCACAAACCTAAATAAGCATGGGTGTGTGTGGTGATAGAGTTTCAAGTTGCACGTCTATAAGATTATAACCTATCAAATATAATCATAATTCTTAGAAATATTTGTTGCAAATCTTTTTGCTGCTTAGGAAAAATTGGTTGCAAACATTTTTTTAATTACTATACATTATATATTCTTATGATTTTACATCCTACAATCATCAAGGTAAAAATGTTAAACTAAAACTGAATAATCTAACACAATCCAAACCGTTATATATTGTATCACATTGATTCAGATATTTTTGTAAGTAGGAAAACTAAACAACAAAACTACACTATGACCTGGTCCGCTAACAAGATAGGCAGGACCTCCTAAGGAGGGGAGTGGGGACGCCAACTCAGTTACAACCATAGTTATAAAATTCATATCGGATCAGCCGGTTCGACCGGTTGAACCGGGAACCTGATCCCTTATCGGTCCGAGCCATTAATCAGATCGATCAAGCAATCAAACTGGTATAAACTGATTTGGACCGGCCGATTCAGGGGATAAACTGGAGACTCGGCCGGTTTTTTGATGGACCGATCAGTCTTTTTTTTTGTTTCTTTCTGATTTTGCCTTTTTTTTTGTCAAAACTGTTTTTAATGGTCAAACTGTAATTAATTTACATTCAGTGTTAATTATTTGGTCAAATGATATTCAATTGAGAGTTATTTAAAAAAATTGTCATAGCTAGGACTTGAACACAGGACCTGTTAGGAAGAATGCATATTATTTTATATATATGGTATACTAAGGTTATATTTTAAATTATTATAATTTTTTAATATAAACCGAGTCAAGCATCCGAACCAATGACCCAGTGGTTTAACCATTGACTCATAGACCCAGTGCCTCGACCGAGTCGATCACCAGTCTGAGTCTGATAACACTAGTTACAACACACTGTAGTCTAGCTCCTAGGCCAGTAAGACAATTCGCTGGACCATTGCCATCTCGAGACACATGACAGATGGTTGATTCAGTTTTGAATTTAGAGATAAATTTATTGAATGATAAAATAATAAAATTGATTAAACTTTATAGGATTATTTTTTCCTTTAATACCCATACTCATTTTTTTCGAAACATAATACCCATACTCCTTGTCTTGTCTCCCTCGCTTTTCTGTCCTTCTCTTTATTTTCTTACGTACTGTATTTTTTATGGCCTTAAAAATAAAAACAATTATCTGATTTTTTAGTCATGAATACATTTTTTTGTTCTCACCCCTTATTTATTATCGAAACTATTTGTCAATCTTATTAGATCGCATCATCTTCCTATGGTTGTTGTTTTATGTTTGTAACAAAAAAAATTGATATATTTATTTTTGTTCTCACATATTTTCTTCCAAGTTTTCACGTTTTATTTATTATATCATTTATTATAATTTTTATTTATTCCTCTTTTATTTTTATCTCTCCCATTTTTCCCCAATCTATTATCCACACTTGACAGTAATGAGACTAATTCTTTTAAAGCTTTGAAGATCTCATTAAGCGAGTAGACATCTTCCAACAAATCATTTGTTTGTTCAAGTGATACATTCTTGATTCTTCTTAAAGAATTTTTAGGGTTTGAGTATTGTGGATGAAAAAATTATACTGTGAGAATTAACATCATCATGGTATGAATGTTCACAGCTCCAAAATGATTATTAGTACAAACAAGAGAGATAGATATAAATGGTTGATAAATAAGAAATTTGATGAGTAATGGAATTAGAAAAATAGAAAAAAAAAACAAAAGATTTGAATTAATTATACGAGCTTTTGACCATACTTATAAAATGAACGAAAAAATTTGAGAATAGTTGAAAGTTTCAAGATTGAATAGTTGGAGGTGGACTTTATTTTTTTATAAGATTATATAATTGGAGATGGACTTTAGTTTTTTTTATAATAACAACTTAAAGTTTTGTGGGGTATTAATTTTTTTTACACAACAATATCTATATTAATTATTTATTTTTTATTTTCATATTTAAAAACATTAATAACGCATGAAATTAAAAAAATTATCATGGATAAATTGGAAAAATTAATTTAAACTGAAAATAAATTTAATGTCACTAACTACGTTAACCACTTCTTTTAAAGGGAGAGGTAGTTATTTGCTTCTTGAACGTTTATTTATTTTTGAAGCATAAGAAAGGTCCAAACCAAAATAGATGTTATGACTATTCTGTAGAAACTTGATATGCAATTTATTGTTCTCCAAGTTCATTGAACGTTCGCTACTATTGAAATGACACACATATCATTATTAGCACGAAATCGCTACAGAATGCTAAACTTTAATGTCACTGCACACCTACTGCGGCTAAATGACATTATTAGCATGAAATCATGTCTTCCTTCCTACGGAAATGACATAAATGTGAACAAGACTCATGATGTTTATGAACCACAAGAGAAGGGACAGCGTCCATTATTCATGGACTACATTAGACCATTATATCCTTACCAGAAATAGTTACAATTGCAACATGGCATTTGTGTCCGGATCATTTAGTTCAATTTATAGGCGAAAATTTGACCTTCAATGGAATACAATTCTACAACATAATGACAATGCATGCTCGTGATAATAATAATATTAATTCAACCAACCATTCACTGCTAAATATCACCTTGTGATAATAAATCAACAGTGTAAGAGAAGTTGAGAACAACATCAATGTTTCCTGATTTATGGCTACAGGCTACAGCTTTGTACCAACCAAATCATCCCACACCAGAATTCACAGCTTCATCGAACACAGTAGGTGTCGAAATCGCCATTGTCGCTATTACCATTGACATTCATGCCCACATCTTTCTGCACAACACCTTAATTCATCAAAAACACTGGTCCAGACCAATTATAACTAGTGCCATTACTCTTGATGAAATGAAGGCTTTCTGGGCCTTTTTCTGCAGGCATCAGAGATGATCCGAAACGACCCATTTGCACATAGCTTGTTGCACTGGCTCCATAGGAGCACACTATATCTTATTAATCTGAATTGCAACTTCACAATGTGCAAAGACCATACAACTCTGTACAATCAGAACTTTCTTGCCCTGAAAAATATAGTCTTTGCATTCAAGTGTTGCCCCCAATATCTTTGCCAGAGAATTCTCCATTACCAAAGGATGCTGCTGCAGACGTAACATCTAGACCGCCACCAATAGAAGTCATCAGTGCTGATAAGCCTCCACCAGGGGTGCCCCCAACAGCCATCCCCAACCCGAGAAAATCGAGGGTGGTCTGCTTTGGAACAAACATGGAGGGAGTGCCCATCATCAACTCCTTCAGTCCAGAGTCGCCATCGTAAGGAAGACTGAGCCCGAGCCCGGAAGGAACGGTGGAATTCTCCGGTTCGACCGGCCTTTGACCCCATTGCAAACTATCTTGTTGACCCGGTGAGGATGAAGCTGAAGATGACACTATGCCTAAGCCACGAAGCAAAGAGGCATTTGTTGCGGCTGCACCCATTTGAGCAGCTTTCTGCAGCAATGCAGTGGCGGACATGGCCGGCTGCGGTGGAGGGGCATATTGACGCCGCTCCTGCCCTCCGGTTGCAAAAATGGATGATCCAAGGCACAGGGAGATAGACTCGGCAGATGAAGGCCCTGAGAGGTCTGCTGGAGGCCCCATGGCTCTAATTAGGTCACTGAATGCTGGAGTTTGAGATTGAAGGTTTTGTGATGGGGTTGATGAAGCAAACAAGCTCGCAAATACACTGCTGCTAGCACCACCATTGCTGTTGTTATTGCTAGTTGAGCTGGTGCTAGTGCTGGTGCTGCAGCTCCCATTAATAGCCGTATTGGCTGGTGGTTCCTCTATAATTTGTGGGGAATTTTCTGGCAATTCTGAAACATTAAAACAAGGGAAAAAGTAGTAGTGATATTAGTAATCATAAATATAACAGTGATACTATTGATACTATTCATAATTAGGGAGAAGGAGCAAAGAGCAGAAGAGGCCACTTGAGTTGAAATCCATAAACTGGGAAAGTTTGTGCCTTTTCTTTTGTTAAAGTTCAGAAGAAAAGAACAAGTTAAGGTTTTCCTTTCTCAAATCCACTCCCCCTACCCTCTATTAAAAAAAAAACACAGAGCTTTTCTTTCTCTTTTTAGCTTTTGAATCTTTATTGCATATTTTAGATCCCACAGTTCCTAAGAACACCTTTTTAGCAATTCATTTTTATTACTTAATTAGGCCTCCGTATCTCAAATCACTAACACTGAAGTTATGAATACACAACAACACAGGACACAGATGAAAACAAACAAAGAATGATACCAGACAAAAACTACTAAGCTCCAAAATTAGTGTGTGTGTGTGTGAGAGAGAAACAACAACATCAAAACTCAAAAGAAACAAATGTTCTGTTGCGTCCAGTTTTTAACCATATCACACAAGACAAAAGAAACAACCCAAGATATTTCAATGTTATCCAGATTCTGATATTGCCTACCTGTATTCTGAGTCTGCAGAGTAGATAAGACAACAATGTTATCCAGTGGCGCCGCCGGCACAGAAGGTGCTGAATCGCCGGTTGCAGCTTTGGATTCTGATTCTGGACTACCCTTTGCAGCAGATTGAGGATGAGATCTTGCACTTTCCTCTGCTAACGCATCACAAAACGCCCTATGCGTGATGAAGCTATCCCTCCTTCAAAATCAAAATTTCCATAAACCCGAAATCCCAAAAATCATTGTTAGAAAGAAAACTGTTAAGGTAACAAAGAGGGGGGGGGGGGGTTGAAAACCTTGAAAACAAAGTTCCACAATCGCATTTATACTCTCTGGTACCGCAAATCTTGGAGTGAGCTTTCCAATCCGATTGAACCGCATATTTCTTAGAGCACTTGTCACATTTCCACTTCTTCTCGCCATGTTTTCTGCAGAAATGCTTCTTAATCCCCGTGAGATCACCCAAAGCTCTAGAAGGATCGTGATGAACACACGTCGGTTCAGGACAAACATACACCCTCTTCCTCACCTCCTTGCTTGACCTCTGCCTCAGCTTCCATGGCAGATTGTGCCCCCGTCGATGGAGCTGAAGATTCTGATCCCTCTGAAACCCCTTGTTGCATATTTCACATACAAATCTGTTCGTCGCCATCAGGGTCTTCGGTGACAGAGCAATCACCTCTGCATCTGGATCTGAATACCCAAAAAGAAAACCCAATTAAAAAAAAGTAGTGAAAATAAGAAAAGGAAGAAGAAACCATGAGATGAGATTGTTGTGAGTACCTGGCATTCCGGGGAGGTTTCGCTTCTTCTTGGCGGTGGTGGTGGTGGCTGCTTTTGGTGGTGGTACTATCTGATTGCCAGAGGAAGAGACACTAGCTTCCCCTGAAGCAGTGGAAACGTTATCCAAATCAACAGGCATGGGAACAGAACAACCTAGAAATTCTTCCAATTCCAAGGTTGCAAAATCTTGTTTCTAATTTGGGATTTGTGAATTTCTAGGGTTTCTACTACTCTTCCTGTTTTGTTTTGTATATATCTAGCTGCCAGTCAACCCTGGTGCAAGTGTTTTTATACCACCACCTACCAGCTCTGATGATGGGGTCTCTGACCCAAAGAACTCAAATGATTATACCCAATACTACTACTACTACTACCTCAGAACAAAGAAAAAAATACAAAACTTGTTGCCGGCAACTGAACTTTGATCTAGTGAACAACAACAAAGATTAAAGAGATTTCTCTTCGTCGTGGGTGAGGTGGCAGCACCCTAGTGAGAAAAGAAAATAAAAGGTTGTAGAAGCAGAGGCTATGCAAATGAGGTGCTAAATGGGAAAGTCGCATGGCAATAAAAATGGTTAACTATATATATGGTATTTTAATTTATGATCAAATTAGTATAGTTAAGTTTGATTAATTAGGGGAAATAAGAGGGAGGGGGGTTAGTGAAACTTTCCGTGTGCAAGTTGGTATCCTCCACCTGTAGAGGAAAATGGTTCAATTTTGCAAGCATACCGCATACAAGCATACAGCACAGTGTTTACTCAAGTGTTTGTCGTTTTGTGATTTGTCTGGATACAATTTCTGCACAAGCCGACAGCGACAGGGCATTCTGAGTCCGTTTTGGCCACAAAAGAACAACAACAAATAAATGACTTTTCAGTTAAAATATTGGTTACAAAATTATATATTTTTTCAGGTTTTGTCTCCAATTAATGTTTTTTAAGGAACTCATTTCTTGAATAAGTGTACTTAAGAATTATGATTCTCTTCTCATGCTCATTATTATATTTATAGAATACAACTAGGTAGCCTAAACCATCTTTCAAAGAAATACAAGTACAAACTACAGTGCTAATTCTTAGCTCTTGGGGCCTAACCATCTTTCAAAGAAATATAAACTACAGTGTTATTCTACTATCCAATAAAATCTTGGATGATAGGCGACATTTACCAGACGGATCTCTTAGGGTATGTTTGGTTGGAAGAGAAAGGGAGAGGAAAGAAAAGAGGAAGGAAAGAAAGATAAAGAAAAGAAAGGGAAAGGAAAGTGAGATGATCTTTTAGGTTGTTTGGTTTGAGAGAAAAGGTGAGAGGAAAGAAAAGGTCATATTTGTGAAATGCCATAATTATCCACAAATAAACTTGTCAAACTAATAATCCTTATTATTTTATGAAAATTCAAACTATGCGCAAATTTGAGAGTTGTTTGTGAAAAAAAAAATCTATTAAAAATACTTAAAGTCATTGATATATTTTTTTGAAAGAGTTAGTGATATATAAAAAATGATAAATTGGATAGTCAATATCAATTCTCACACATGATAATTAAGAAAATGCACTCAATGTATTAAAAGCTAAGTTAATATTAATAATTGTAGCAAGTCAACAAATTACTTTAATATAATATGCAACCTTGGAAAATTGTTTTGGTACACATCTTGGTTAATTTTGACAGGGAGATAAAATAGCACATGTGGGGAGAGGTATTGAATTTTTTTAATCAGGGGTATATTAGTCTTTCTCACTTAAACTCACAAGCCTTTGCTGTTTTCCGTCCAGTATAGAGCGGAAAGTTTTTTCAGGCAGGGCCCACAAAAATTCTTCTTTCCTTCCTCTGTAGCAGTGCAACCGAACAATGGAAAGAAAAGTTTTTGGGAAGTTTTCCTTCCATCACCAATCTTTCCTTTCCCTTTCCACTAAATCAAACATAGCGTTAATGTATTCTAACTTGTTACTAATGATGTGTAAGATAGTCTCCAGATTTTTCTGTAAGGACTACTATTTTTTAAATCAAAATTAGGGTTAATCATCTACTTGGTCCATGTGGTTGTGTGGCCGTCTGAAATTAGTTTATTTTCGGAAAATCTGAAAATCTAAGTCCTCGTGTTTGGAAAGTGTGTGGAAATTAGTCCCTTCGGCGAGGACCTGCTCCACACACTTTCCAAAACACGAGAACTTAGATTTTCAGATTTTTCAGGGAGAGACTAATTTCAGACAGCCACACAACCACAGGGACCAAGTAGAGGATTAACCCTAAAAATTAACTAAAAAATAAAATTACAAAGTCAACAAATCTTGGTCTATAATATAAAAGAAAACTTTTTGGTGTTTAGGACCACTACAGATTTGCCACGTTCCCTGCGTTAATGAGAACCTCTAAGCACATTGCAAGGATTGATAACATTAAAATGTCATTTTTCAATAGGAAACTTTTCATTTCATTTCTTTATAACCAATGCTCGATCTATTTGATTTTTCTTTCTTTCTTTCATTTCACATCTAAATAAACCATCGATGATACATTTAATAGCTCAGTGCTCATCCATTGCCCTTGCCATGGGTCAAACATATCTTTCTGTTCACAGATAGGAACGTAACAAGGTAAAAGATAGCCTCCATTAATACTTCTCACTTGTTCAAAGACGTACAACACATGGGTTCCTGCCAATTAATTGCTTCCTCTCCCTTCTTTCTCTCTAGCTCTGTATCACAATCTTTGCTAGGTTATGGCAAACTCAACCTAAAATACTAAGTTTGAGATTAGGGAGTGTGTTTTCTTGTTGTGTACAAAATTGCCCTGTGAATAAAAACCGGATCAATATTATGAACATGGTTTCAAACTTTCATTTCTAACAGAGTAACACTATATAATATGATTCATCTTCTAAAAGCAAATATTTGTTGTTTGAACTTCAACTAGATGTGAATCACACTTAGATATGGATCCATTTGCATTTTCTAAACACGCCCTAATTTTTTGAGGTTAAATAATCCTTGCATTTATAGTAAATTTTAATTTTGGTCCTCCTACTAGCAAATTGCAATTTGATCTCTATAAATAGAGAATTGTTTAATTTTAGTACTCATTTGAACACTCATTTGTAAGTAAGTAAGACATGGTGTGACATCTTAAGTGTTATTCACGTGGATTTAAGTCACTTACACAACACATAATTAAAACCATTGAAAAGTCAAGGTTCTCATAAACTTCGTCTTCTTTTTATCACTTCTTTCATTAGTATTTCTTTCTCATCAAGTGTATGAATCTACGCTTTAATTTCTACTATACACCGTTAAGTTTCAATTAAAGCATTGTAATTTGTAAGTCTCACCATAAATACTAAAATACATATATAGTTCACAACCAAATAGACCATTTAATTATGTTTTCATAAATCCGTTTAATATAATTGTTCTGTTCAACTCTTAAGTATTCGGATTAAGTGCTTATAGTGTTCATAAATCGGTTTAATTGTCATACTCAACTCTTTTATATGTCCAAGTGTACTCAGGTGCAGGTGTTGTATATATGATGCGCTAATTGATATACGTGCTCACTCATAATTTCAACTTTATACCAAAATGTCATTGTTCAAATTGTGAGCTGTGATATATTAACAACTAAGTAAAAGATTAAGACTACTTATGAATGTTCATTCGCTTAAAGTATGTAAATTTAGAGATAAGGATGAACTAGGGGTCCAGATCCTCTCTAGTGGATTTCCCTCATGTTTTCTTCAGTGGACATTTGTGGCGGTTTGGAAACGCCACAAAATGTTGGCAGCTGCCACAAAATGGTGCTGCAAAAAATTGATAGATTTTGTGGCAGCTTCCAACATTTTGTGGCGATTCCAAACCGCCATAAATATTCACTGGAGAAAACATGAGGAAAACTCACCGGAGAGGATCCCAACCCATGAACTAGGGAGAGCTTAAAATTTAAGTTTGGAACAGAGAGCCACACAGCCGGCACATTTTCTAGCTTCTAATATTTGTTTTTCAATTTCCTTTATTTCTTTTCCTCCTGCCTGCACTGTCCATCATGGTAAGCATTGACTTGGATTACATTTTGTGTTCAGGTTCAAACAATGCATTATTTTTGGCATAATCATGGGACCCTTTATTTGTTTATTGAGTTCCAACTCTCTCTCACTAGGCCCATCAAGAGGGGACCAGTTCTTGTCTTTTGAGTCAGCACTCAACATAGCTATTCTCACATTTAATTTAGTCACAAATTTAAATGTGTTTTTTTTGTTACATGTATAATTGTATAAAATTTGTGTTTACACAACCATTGAATTCAATATTTTTTTTAGGTAAGCCAAATTTGTATTAAAAGTGAGTACAAGGGATACTCAACCCATAATATAATAAGAGAAAAAACAAAAACAAAGCAATACATCATAAATTACAAGTCTGCAATTAGATATACCCATAAACCAGTAGAAACATAATCCCACCCAAATAGCATATGCTACCATGTCCCTGTATCCGTGATTCTGCCAAAATAGCTCCACACAAAATGAGAGCTGGATTTGCCACCCCAACCATTAGATTTGACACCCCTAATTTTCGAATTTTCAAGTTCCGAATTATTTCGGAATCTTAGATTCCAAAATCTTAGATTCCAAAATTAATTCGTGATTTTTAGTTCAAAATACATCTAACACCACACTTTTGAGTAAAAAACCACACTTTTGAGTAAAAAAGTGCTTCGGAAACCTTATTTCCGAAATATTTCGGAAACTGAGTTTCCGTAAGTGGGGTGACATTTCTAATGATTTGGGTGCCAAATCTAATGATCACACAAAACTCCTCAGATACAGTAGCTTCAAAACCAGCAAGAATCAACCACATACATACTCTAGGATCCAAGAATGCACATAAGCGGATTAGAAAACCAGTCAGAGGAAGAGTAGCCAAATCCTCGCATATTCGACTTATTCCATTGCCATGAGCGGCGCTTAACAAACTCGAGCTCAGTCCCTACATTTGCAGCCCCCCCACGAAAAACCAACTCATTCCATGCCAACCACACAGACCAAATGAATGCAAGCCAGATTGAGTGAGCCAATCGCTGCTGCAATTTATTGACCCCAAACCTGAAGTGGAGAAGATGATCACGTACTGTAAATTAACTTTCATTCTACTAGAAATTCATAGGAATCTTTTCATTTATATTTTTAATCTAGAAGTATGAGTTAAATCTATTTATACAGAATTAACATATATTCAAACACAGCCTACATAGACTGGACACATTCAAAGATAAGTTAATGTCTAATTCCAATTTGCCAATAAAGCCCTTTTAGCATATGCGGTGACTACGAATTATGGCATCAAACTATTTTAGTTGGACGACGAATTAAGTCAGCATCATTCTTTTGATTTTTAGGGGTACAAACTGATATGGGTACTCTTGCCACAATAAGTCAATAACATTAAAAATGATTCAGACTTGCTTGAGCATCACATGATTGGAATTTTATTTTTTTTCTTGCTTCTTCGGAAAATTGGAAAAATATATTCTAAGTAAACTTGATTTGTTTAAATAGTCAAAATTAATTACTCAATATAATGAATTAAGTGGTTCATGGTGGTCCAAGTGGTTTGTGGTGGAACATCACCTTCAATTTCTTAAGCATGTGTGCTTATTAGGCTTTAAAATTAGTTCATTCTCTCAACCGGGTTATATCACTATTCACAATTTCACATGAGTTAAAGATATATAAATAATCAATCAAAATTTCATAAAACAACCATAAAGTGATCACAACGAGCACACAAATTATCTGAATATCATCTTAGTCAATATGCAGTGCTCATTTAAGAAAGATTCTGCTATACAAATTACTATAGCTCATATGAGGCCAACCAAATTTTCTAGCCATGTCATCCATCTTCCTCGGCCAAGATTTCCACTTCTCATTTTCCTTTAAGGCTTTGTGCTGGCAAGTTCTGAAGCTGCCTACAAGGATAAGTGGATAACACATCATTAACATGTCAATGACTCCTCCGTTACAAGTTCCCTCCCCACTATATAGATGGATAAGAACAGAGGATTTGGACGGTGGACGCAACCACCGTTTTAGGAAGCTCGCATATATCTGTGACTGACAGAAATATTTGAAAAAGGAGAATTCCATCATTTTCTTTTGAGAGATGCGATGACGACTATATGTGGCCACAGTTTTCAACTTTCAACAATGGCCCCCCCTTTGTAATCATGTTGCAGCCTATGATGCATGGGTACTCCAAAAATCACATTGTACCCGTACCGGGTACGTACCCGGTACGGGTACGCCATGGGTACGCCGTGGGTACGTACCAGGTACGTACCCAAGTCCACCCAAAAAAAAAAAATTGGGGTACGTTTTTGGGTACGCCACAGGTAGGTTTGGGTACGCCCGTGGGTACTCCGGATACTTTTTTTAAAAAAAAAAAATTGTTCAAAACTACCTCGTTTTTGTTCACTGGTGATGGAGAAGGGAATGATGACACCATTACTGTTTGAGAGAGCTTTGATTTTGTACTGTTGGTTGTTGATCAACAATCTATCGTTTAATTGTTTTGTGGTGTTGAACAATCGTATTGTCTCTTTTGCACTATTTTAATTTGTGTTACTGTCTATGTTGAACAATCTTATGTTATGACTCTTCAATGTTACTCAATCTTATGTTATGTTTCTTCAATCTTAAGATTATCTATGACGGTATGTGTTTGAAGATATATGTTAAGGTATTACTTATTCTTTTGATGATTTTCATTAGGTTGTGATGATTTTTATGTTGGTTTTTCATATAAGTATTGATCATTAGATGATTTGATATTTTTAATTAATAATATTGTGGTAGAAAACATTTTATTTCTATTTATATATATATATATATATATATATATATTTATATAAATATATATATAACTGGCGTACCCGTACCCTAGTTTTTCAAAAAATGCCGTACCTCGTACCCGTACCCGTACCCGGTACCGGTACCGGTACCGGTACCGTACCCGTATCCATGCAACATAGGTTGCAGCTCTTGGTAGCTGTACTACGATCGACAGTATATTCTTCACACTGAAGCCAAACTATGCAATGGTTTTTTTGCTTTATTAGCAACTTGTTTGGACGGGGGGAAATTTTATAAAGCAAAGGAATGCAATTATAAGTTTTTTGACGTTTGATTTGACATATGAAAATTCAGTTTCAAAGAAAAAATGATAATTCATTCACATTTCTCACATCAAATGAGAGATAGGATAAAAAAAGATAATAATAAGTAATATGATATGTAATCTGATGTAAACTATAAAAAGAATCGTAAAAAAAAATAAGTAAAAATCAGATAGAAGAAAAAAAATGTGCGAATGAATCATTCATTTTTGAAAGAAATGACAATTTGCAACATTAGCAAACAGTAAGTGGCTGTCATTATTCCTTAATTTGCACTTGCAATGGTCATGAATTGGGTCAAGAAGGGTGATTTGGTCATCTGCATGTCCTAAAATTTAAATGTGTTTATTTAAATGTTGGGTGAAGGTAGACGGGTGTTTGCTTAGTTCAACCATTCACATTCGTTGGTTTTTATATCTCAGAATTCACGCAAATGTGTATGAAGGAATGAATCAATAGAAAAATAAACCGAGCCTAAAATTTGGAGTTATCTGTTTGCTACCCCAATGAGGTTAATAGCATGTTTGTATTGTTGTTGACTCACAATGTAACTCCAGAAATTAAATTATATTTTGTTACTTGTTCTCAGTAAAAATTATGAGGCTTTCAACCAGCAGAATCAAGCATGTTAGAGCAACTCCAACGCTGGTTTCTTAACCCAGCTGGAGTTGCTAAGAAACCGTATCCTATTTTTTGCAGCATTGGAGCATGCCTAGTTGGCACTTCTGGTATCTTAACAACAGTGCAGAGTTCCTTGCACAAGGAACTCTGCTTTTTGGTTTCTTAGCATTAAAATTTATTATTTTCTCTCACTTTCTTCAACCGAATGCTCCATATTTCAGAGGGAAAAAAACAGATTGAAGGAACTTGGAAGAAGATGAACAACAGAACTCCAAAACAACAATTTGATTACAACAAAATTCAAACTTTAAAATAAAAATTATTACTTTACAATAAAAATTAAAACTTTACCCTCATGATCTGGGTTACATGAAAAAAAAAATAAGGAAGAGAGAGCAAAGTGAGCAGCAAAAATTAAAGCTTGGACCACCGATCAAGCACCTTGCATGTCTGATCCAGAAGCTTGAGGGGCGATCTGGGTCTTGATTGAAGCTTTGGTGGCGGCTGAGGTAGGTTTTAGCTGCGGTGGTGGGTGTTTGGTGGTGGTGAGGTGGGTTTCGATGGGTGTGAGGTGGGTTTTGGTGGCGGTGGATGCTGCATCGTGGCTGGTGGTGGGTGTTGGTTGGCGGTTGAGGTTGTTTGTTGGCGGTGGTGGGTGTTTGTTGCGGTGGTGGGTGAGAGGAAGGGGAAAAGGAGACGCTGCAGGTCCTGAAAGAGGAAGGGGGAAAGAGGAAGGGGAAAAGAAGAAGGTGAGTGAGAGCTTGAGGAAGAAGGTGAGTGAGAGAGGTTGAAGAAGCTGAGCGTGAGAGAAGAGAGGAGCGGCTAGGGTTGAGGGTTTGAATGGAGAGTGAGAGTGAGGAAAAATAGATTATATAGTGGGTGACCGGCTGAGCCGGTCATCCCACCGGCTGGAGCCGGTTTTCTGCCCGTTTGGGCTTTTTTTTTTGAATTTTTTTAAATTGACCGGTTTTCTGACCGTTTTTTCAATTCTCAGCTTCTTTACCGACCGTTTTTTCAATTCTCAGCTTCTTTACCTTATATATAGTGCAGTAGACCATTTGAAACACCAACATTTACTCCCACAATTTCTCTCTTGTCCAAAAATTCTCAAATTTCTCAAAATGTCTAATCCTTATGAGCAATATTATCCACTGCTCGACAATGAAACACCTCCTACAAGTGAAGGTTTGCAACCTTCGCCTATGTTTCCGCCACAAAACCAACCTCCGCAGATGATTCACTCGCAAAGCCAACCTATGATGGTGTTCCAACAACAAAACCAACATTCGCAGGTGATTCGCCCGCAAAGTCAACCTATGCCGATGTTCCAACAACAAAACCCACATCCGCAAATGTATCAACCACAAAGCCAACATCCGCAGATGTGTCACCCTCAAAACCAACCTCCTCACACCGGTGGTAATGTTTAAAATCCTTCGTATCAAATGTTTCCACAATCGTTCTACCATCAAAACCAACCTCAGGGTCAAATGGGACCATATCCACCACAAATGCCTTATCCAAACAATCCACAATATTGCATGTATCCACCACAATACCAAGCACCTCCTACTGGTAGCAACAGTAGTTCAAAAGTCTCAAGTACACAATGTGAGGCTATGCCCGATGAGCCTGAATTTTCTACTCAACGGGGTTTAGATGATATTGATCTTGAAGAATCCGGAAAGAAACGCACCAAATGGAGTGGTAAAGATAATATACTTCTTCTTCAATCATGGCTCAACGTTTCTACCGATCGGGTCGTGGGAAATGAGCAAAAGTCAGATTTGTTTTGGAATAAGATCCGAGCCCAATATGAGGAGTACCGCGACGATGCCTCTCCTTCGAGGACATGGTTATCCCTGAAATCTCATTTTAATAAATTGAATGCTGATCTTCAAAAATTTGTCGGTTGCCACACTAAAGCCGTCAATCATTGGAAAAGTGGACACTCAGATAAGGACATCATGGCTACGACGCATCAATTATATCATGTAGATACGGGTAAAGATTTCAAACATGAGAATGAATAGCGGTTGGTGAAGGATGAACCAAAGTGGAAGGGAACATTTATGACAACCAGTTCAACGAGGCAGAAGAAGTCAGGAGATGGGGTGTATGCAACATCGTCTGACCGGAGTGCATCAATCGAGGGCGACGAATATGAGGCCACACAACCAGCAACCCGCCCGTTGGGAAAAAAGAACCAGAAAAAGAAAGCCAAAGTAGGAGACACAACTTCAAGTGATCTCGATTATGTTCCTAACTCCGAGATGATAGCCATTGGGAAAGCTAAACTGGGATTCCTGGCGAGTTTTGAGAAGCTCAAGACCGAAGAACTGGAGGTGAGAAAGGAAAAAAACAAACTTCATAAGGCACGGTTATTGAAGGAATACAAAGATATCCTTATGGAGGACACATCTGAAATGAACGAGGTGTAGTTAGCAACGCATCAGCGCCTAGTTGAATTCGCCATGAAATAACTAGGAATGTCTTAATTCTTGTTGTTGTCTTTCTTAGTGTGTGCCAATGTTGTGATTTTAGCATTTCTACTTATTGATTCTGCATTAGTGTTGTAATTTTAGCATTTCTACTCATGTGTATTGCATCAGTGTTGTAATTTTAGCATTTCTACTTATGTATTCTGCATTAATGTTGTAATTTCAGTATTCGAATTTTTCTTAATGTGTACTGCGTTTCTACTTATGTGTTCTTTATAGCCGTTGGGAAATATAGCCGTTGGGGAATATAGCCGTTGGAGAATATAACCGTTAGGGAATATAGCCGTTGGAGAATATAGCCGTTGTGGAATATAGCCGTTGGAGAATATAGTCGTTATTGTTTCTCTTATTTATACATGTCATATTTCATTCATCTCAACATTCAAGAGTTGTTTTGTCCTCTCATATTGTCTTCCTCCTATCCAATTACACTGATAGTTTCTCATTGTGTCATAGAATGGATCCAAACAATATGGCCGACTTGGACATTTACGACGTTGTCATTGACGAACTTATCAATGACACGACTATAGAAGATATGATGCAGGAGGAGATGAAGTTTTATCAACGACGTGCCAACACCGTTAGGCCCAAGCGAACAAGAAAGGTGATAGAGAGAGATCGTGAAGCTGGGAACGAGCGGTTGAGGAATGACTACTTCTCCGAAAATCCTGTGTACACGGAAGAGCTTTTCCGACGAATGTTTCGAATGCGAAAGCATGTGTTCCTCAGAATTGTAGGGGCCCTTGGGTCTCATGACCCGTACTTTTTAATGTCTGTCGATGCAGTTGGAAGACAAGGCCTGTCACCATTACAAAAGTGCACCGCCGCTATTCGTATGTTGGCGTACGGATCACCTGCCGACAGTGTTGACGAGTACGTTCGAATTGGTGAAAGTACTGCAATTGAGTGCTTAAAGAATTTTGTGGAAGGTGTGTGTGCAGTATTTGGTGAAACATACTTGAGGCGCCCGAACCAGGAAGACATTACCCGCTTACTTCAATGGGGCGAGTCTCGTGGATTTCCAGGTATGTTGGGTTCTATTGATTGTATGCATTGGGAATGGAAGAATTGTCCAGTTGTGTGGAAAGGTCAATTCACCCGAGGTGATCATGGAAAACCCACAATCATGCTTGAAGCAGTGGCATCACAAGACTTGTGGATTTGACATGCATTTTTTGGCATTGCAGGTTCTAACAATGACATTAATGTGCTAAATCAATCTCCGGTTTTTAATGAGGTTTTGAGTGGAAATGCTCCCATGGTGAACTTTAGCGTGAATGGAACAATGTATAACATGAGATACTATCTAGCAGACGGTATCTATCCCCCGTGGGCTACATTTGTGAAGACCATCCCAATGCCGCAAGGAGAAAAAAGGCAAAAATTTGCGAAAAGACAAGAAGGAGCAAGAAAGGACGTTGAACGTGCATTTGGCGTTCTACAATCTCGGTTTGCAATAGTTCGTGGTCCATCACGCTTTTGGCATCCGAATGAGATGAAGTCTATAATGTATGCTTGCATCATATTGCACAACATGATTGTTGAAGATGAGCGCAACGTACCGAGGTAATTTTGTTTATGATCAGGTCAATAATGACATATTGGATGCTGAAGTAGTAAGTGGTCATATTCTCGCTTTTAGAAATATCTTGGAAATAAGAGCACATCAAATTGATAGGTCAATTCATCACCAGCTTCAAGCAGACTTGGTGGAGCATATTTGGCAGCTTCCCGAAAACGAGAATAATGAAAATTAACCTTCAAATGTTATTATGTATTTCATTTCAAATGTATTGTTGCTTATTTTTCATTGTCATGTATTTTCTTTCGTCTTTATTTCTATCATTCAATAAAATTGTTTTTGCTAGAAAAAACACAATGTACTTTTTTATTTTTGTTTCAAGTTAACATGCCGATATTTAAATTTAATTGTTTTAAATATTAAGTAAAATTAAATTAAAATTAAATTCGTATTAATTTTAATTAAATTATTTTTAAGTTGAAGTATTGATTTAGTATTAAATGTTAAATCTAAATTGAGTGAAAATAAATATTATTAATTTATGTTGTATGATGGGACACGGGTGAGACCCTTCAAATAGTAATTTAAGAAACCCATGGTTGGAGCAAAATCTGCTTCAGTTTCTTAGGAGTTTCTTAAGTCTGATGTGGCAGAACGGGCCCACAGAAATAGTGCTGAATAGCGTGTTAAGAAACCAGATAAAAAATTGTGGGTTGGAGTTGCTCTAAAGACTTCACATTTAGAAGCTTTGATTATCTGGTTTTAGAAACATAAATTAAAGCATAAAAAGCACATGTGGCATCTATAGATTTTGCAATACATTCCTTCTTTCAATAGTTTGCTAAATGCAGATTTAGAAGATCGGTATAGTGAATAAGCTATACATTCCTTCTTTCAATAGTTTTCTGAGAGGGGGGAAAATAGTTAAAAAGGTAAAGTGAGAATTGATAGTGCCTGGTGTGCCCTGGAAGAGGTTCAAAGGCATGGTGATGAGATACGATATTCACCTTTTAGTCCCATTCTAACAACAATGATTAGTTGTTTTACAGTGCTCATCAAAATACAGAAAAAATCCGAATAGGAAATCAGAACCTGATTGAATCAGAAAAGCAAAATCAAATAGTTATCAAGCATGAGTTATGGGATTTAGGTTTGGCACCCCACCTATTGGATTTCGCACCCCACTTTACTAAAAACGGGAATTTAAATTCCGAATTTAATACCAAAAAAACGGAAATTAAAAAACCGTTTTGTGTTTTAGCATATGTGGCACATTTTCAACCGTTCATTGCATATAAAAAAAATCGGAATTTTAAATTCCGTTTTGAAAACGGAAATTTAATTCCCGTATTAAATAAAGTGGGGTGCCAAACCCAATAGGTGGGGTGTCAAACCCAAATCTCATGAGTTACCACTTACCACTTTTTACCTTTTATCTTTTTAATGGTTGGGGACCCAGCTGATTTGGAGTTCTCTAGAAAAATAACATGCCATTTTGGATATGATACTGTAATAAACATCAAAACATGCTAAATCATTATGGATGGAAAGACATGTTTATGTCACGCAGCTCAGCAGAGAGGATGAGAGTTCCGTCTAAAATTCCTCAATAAAATTTTGTCCATGCTATAACACTATAGTTGCCCCTGGATATCAACATATCAGTACTGTTTAATAATTAATACAGCTTGCTGATGATTTAAAAGGGAAAGAAAAATTTAGTTTGCTGATACTGAAGCATTTGTACATTGAGTGATCTGGGATTTGTTTTTAGCAACGCCCATATTGCTAATTCAGTTCTTTCATTAATTAGGGATTTATAGAGCCTTTACATTACATTTATCTCACATTGAAAGACAAGCGATAAATGTGTCAGATATGACATTATCTTGCTCCACTCGACACTTAACCGTCTACATTAACCTCAAATCCTCTAACATTAAGGTTTGATAACCGACTGACAATCTTTATCAAATATTATTAGCAATATTCAGGAACTCATGAAGATATTTTTTCTTATTTCAGGGACAAAGTTACCCAAGTCAAAATGTCTCAAGATGAATTTAAAGATTTTTTTTTCGACACAATTTTATTTTATTTTATGCTAGGAAAACAATTAATCACAGAGGTGGATATTTTGATTAATGTTACAAATATTTTTATAAACCATTAACAAAACACAATTTTCTCAGACTCAGCACCAAGCTCAAATCACACAGACGGTGCGGGTGGCCGGAGAACGAGCGGTGAAGGGCGCCGGCGAGAAGGCACAACCACGATGGGATTAGGTGCAGCTGCGAGAAACGCGCGTCTCCTCCGAACCAGTCTCAGTCCCTCTCCATCATCTCAATACAGGAAACAGATTTCAGTCGCCAATCTCTTCCAGAGGTACGGTTTCCCCTCCACCCAGCTCCACTCCTTTCTCTCCGACAATCGCTTCCTCCTCGATTCCCATCTCCCCGACCTTCAGAAATCCCTCGATACTCTCTTTTCCTTCCGAATTCCACAGAAAACCCTCATTTCCCTCCTCCGCGATTGCCCCGGAGTATTGGAACACCGCTTCCTCCACAATTGGAAATCGGCTTTCTCGGAATTGAACTCTCTGGTTCCTAATTCATCCCCTTTGATGCTTGCCAACTTGCTGCAATGTTGTACAAGGTTCCAGATAGACCCAGTTGAGTTTTCGCACAGAGTTGAGGTTTTCAAGGGTTTAGGGTTTTCGGATGCCGCGGTAGCTAGGGTTTTGGAGGGGTTTCCAGGTGTGATCGTGATGAGCGAGAGGGAAATCGTGTGTGTGATTGAGTTTCTTGTGGATTTTGGGGTGACAAGGGATGAGGTTGATCGGATTGTTCAATTGAATCCTAGGGTTTTGGGATTTGGGGTTGAGGATAGGTTGAAGCCGTTGATCGAGGAGTTGAGGGGTTTGGGATTTTCGCGCCGTGAGGTGAGGAAGGAGATAGTTAGGGAGCCAAGGATTCTGGGAATGGAAACAGGGGAGTTTTCGCGGTGTTTGAAGTTGTTAGAGAGTTTAAAATGCAGGGAAGCAATCAGAGAGAAGATTTTGGAGGAGGGTATGCTTAGGGCTTGTTTTGAAGTTAAACTTAGAGTGGATTGCTTGTGTGGTCATGGTTTGATTCGCAGGGATGCTTTGAAGGTGTTGTGGAAGGAACCGAGGTTGATCACTTATGATCTTGATGATATTGTGAAGAAGATTGAGTTCTTAGTGCATCGGATGAAATACGGTGTTGATTGTTTGCCTGATGTTCCTGAATACTTGGGTGTGAATTTTGATAAGCAGATTGTTCCTAGATACAATGTGGTAGAATATTTGAGAGCTAAAGGTGCCATTGGTTTTGAGGTTGGATTGAAGGACCTGATCAAGCCCACTAGGCTTAGATTTTACAATCTCTATGTCAAGCCGTATCCAGAGTGTGAGAAGATATACGGGAGATTTTCAAGAAATCTTGAAGTTAAAAGCAAGCATCCCGCTGGACTCTGGAAAATCTTTCAACCACAGAAGTTCCCTAGTACTGATGAAGATGTGAAGAACATGAAGTCTTTCATGGACTCAATGGTGTAGTGGTTTTGTCTGTATATTGTTAGTTGGGTTGGATGCGAGGTCAATGTAATCACTTGGTAAGATTCTTGGATTTCTAAATGAATTCAAGTTCAACCTGTGTAAGAGATTCATATTTTCAGAATGCCAAAGGAACACAAGGTGGCAGATTCGTCACTTACAAAGATATACTACTTATTATCCTTTTATTCTAATTATTTGATGGGACATTAATAATGTCTGTGATGCTGATCTATATCCACAGTAAGATTGTAGCTAGTGGCAAAAACAATGGATGACTAATGGTTTGATCTATATCCAGAGTAACATTGTAGCTAGTGGCAAAAACAATGGATGACTAATTGTTTGGTTTGGTGCCATCTTTGCTGATCAACTTTTTATTAGGCTAAAATTATGAATCTGAAAATCAAATTAGTGGTAATCAATGGTAATTATTTTGAATTGGGTTTGACATGGAGTGAAGTGAGTGAACCAATCAATTATGAGCTTTTTGAATTTATTAGGTTCAAGTCAGGTTGGTCCAATGAGCAGCTATAGTTATTAGTTCCAGTTTTACAGGTCTTGGGTCTTGCATACCTAATTCAACTTGTCTTTCTTCTCTGGTTTTAGGCTTTTTACATTCATTTACAATTATTTTCTTCTGGGAGGGCCCTTCCCTTATTCAAACTCTAGTAGGAATTGAGTATCAATGGTTTCTAAATTGAAGAGCCTGCTCAAATACGTACTCCACTGAGTTGAGCATATGCTACATGTTCTAGATTGGGGTGGCTGTGTTGCACCAGTTTCTCAATCATCAAAGAGAGGGAGAAGATTCGGACCAGTATAAGCGGGTCCCTATTTCCTTCAAGACTACAAAATTGAAACATTTAGGGTTGATTATTACAATAATTTTCAGAGTTAGCAAAAGATCACTTGATTTAAACATAGATCCAGTAGTGTAACAAATAGTTTGCTTTTGTCAGTTGGCAATAAAGACATTCCCACTCAATAACCTCCCCAAAGTTTATTATCATTGCATCAACCTCCCCTAAAAGATTTATCATTATAACAACTCAGCACACAAGGAAACCCCTTGCTCGGAGTAAGAGCTAAAATCGGGCCCCCACAACCGGTCGGTCATGTTACGACGTCGAAGTAGCTGACCTCAGCAGTGTCAGGGGCCTTTTGACATCACGAAAGAGACCTCACACAACCACTTTATACCAAAGTGTCTGTAGCGCTGCGGATTGACCTGCGTCAAGCGTTGAACACGCCAGAGCTGGTACCCATTCCACCACCGTCGGATCTCTACCCCAGATAGGTGATCCAACAACCCACAAGCTTTCAGGCCTTCGCCACCCAGCAGACCCAAGACACCCACCACCACTATAAATACCAAGCTCCACCAAATTTCAAAGGTAATTAAGTTCTCATATTCCCGTTTTGCTTTCCGTTATTCTGCCAATTCCTTTACTGACTTAAGCATCAGAGTCCCTGCACGTACCTCTGGTGCTCTTGCCCCAACGCTCTCCACAATCAACTCACCATTCCATCTGAGACTCATTACTCTTCTCACCGTTCCCGCCTCTATTGAAGTTTTTGGGACCGACTCTCTCCAGCTGTCAGTCCAATTTCAGAAACTTATTTCTCGAGTAGTTTTTTCCAATAGGAGTATTTTTTAAAGTACTACTAAGTCTTAAATCTCAGTACTTAAAAAATACAAAAGATGTATAATATTTTAAAACCAGGATTGTCTAAATGACTCAAGAAAAGTTTGAGTTAAATAACCTATCATCAAATCACATTGAAGATAAGTGAGTTGAAATTTCTATATTTTATTTATTAATTTATTTTCAACTCACTTATTTCCAATGTAATTGAATGATGAGTTATATAACCCAAACTTTCTCGTGGATCTAAAGAATGAAACATGACATTTTAGAAAATTACTTTTTTTTTCTTCATAAAATTACCACTTAAATCAAAAGGGTGAGAACGGAAGTGGATAGGGTGGGATATAACGCAACTCCCATGCTTAAAAGTGGCTCGGCCCACTTTCCTCTACATCAATTTTTTACCAAAAACAAAAAACGAAAGAAGACAAAAAGGCAAATCAAGATATAAAAACTGCTTCCTTGTCACAGAAGGCAAACCCTCACCTGTGTCACCGCTCAAACCCTCGCCATAAACCCTACCTCAATCAACATTCAACACTAGTGAGCGACACAGGCTCGGTAATGGATCTTCACGGGGTTGATGAAGTTGTTGGCGCGGATCCTGTTTCACAAACTCACGCTGATCCCGAATGCGTCAAAGAATCCCCACAAGAAGACGATCCTAAGGATACTACTGCTGGAACCAAAGTCGTGAAGGAAATCGACGTCTTCTTCAGAACTGTGGACACGAAAACTCAGGTTTTCTACTGCTTCCCGTTTTCGCCTTGTCCGAATCTGCATTTTGTCCAGAGTCTAAATTTTCCTTTGTTCTTTCAGCTGCACCTTTTGCAGTGTCCGCCTTATGTACAACCTGACCAGTTTGATGAACGATGCCAAGAGGTGCTTTTGTTGATTTCTTTACATTTTTTTGGGGGAGTTGAATCGTATTGTTCCGCATTTGATTTTCGCAGGTCAGGTTGAATCCTGAGACTTCAGAAGTGGAGTTTGATTTATCCACGGATTTGGAGTCACAGTCACATGATATTGCTCAAGAGTTTGCTAACAAACTCAATATTACAAAGCAGGTCAGTTCATTATAGTTTTTATCAAATGATGATTCTAAATCAACGCACCACATGATCAACAATTAATAATCACGGAGAAGGCTACAGGACTCAATCACAATGATATTAGCAAAATAAGAGTGAACTTCTTTTGTGTGTTTTAATGAGAAAGATTGCATGGTTGAAAACTTATTTGATGCTTCCTGCCCTTAGGTGCGGCGTGGAGTTTTTACATTGCATTTACAGATAGCTGTAAATTTCTTTTGATTTTGCTTTGCTATGTTCAGGGTCGGCCCAACACTAAACGAGACTTAAAGCAAACTTTAGAAGTGAGGTCTTTTTACATAAAGAAATATTTATTTTATTAAAAAATTTGGGGCCTTTTTTACTTAGTAAAAAAAAGTTTCGATGACTTTTTAAACTTGGTAAAATAAAAAAATTAGAGGCCTAAAGCCCTTGCTTGGATGGCTTGACCCTTGGGTGGCTTAGCCCTTGGGTCGGCCCTGGCTATGCTCATTTAGGTTTGTGGGATTTTGGTTTTGTTTTGTTTTGATAGTATACTTCTAAAGGTCATTCCTTTCCTTGAAGTGAATGAAAGTTAATTTAAAGTTATATTCTAGGTAGGTTTTGTTTGTCAAGTTATATTCTTGGTAGGTCATTCCTCTCCTTCATTGTTGTATCTTTGTAAACATAAGCCCATTTTCCAGAGCTCCTGCTCCTGCTCTATGTTTTTTGGTAATTTTGAATTTATAGTTAAAACAAATTAAAGCAAGCAATGGTAATTTTGTTATTGATAATCTTGGTCTCCCTTAATGAGTTGATAAGCACGAGTAGTAAGTACTCATGAGTTAGTTTAAATATGACATCCTACATTGTCTAAGGAGTAAGGATGCCTAAAAGAGGATTCTAATTTGATTGAAAATATAAATAAGAAGTATTTCACTTTGGAGTTTTTATTGAAATTAGAATTTGTTTTTATGGAACTGCAGACTCTGTAGCTTGAGACTCCACTAAAGTGATGCCAAACTGATGAAGGATAAGTCAAGGCAGCAGTTGCGCCCAAGGTGGGTGTTTGCTGACCAAAATCGTTGTGATGGCTAAATTTTCCTTTGCATATGGTGTATTGTAATGCTTAAGATAGAAGAGAATACTTCGAATCCCTCTTATGTTAGTGTAAGAAAGAAGAAGTTGCACCTGTATATATAAACTATTTTAGTCCTTTTACTTATTGATTGGTGTGTACAAAATTTCAGGTGGCCTTTTGTCTATAGAAAATTGTTCTAGAATTTTTACTTCTATGGATCATATTACCTTTATATTGGACAATAACTCTATCACTTTTTTGGTGCTGCTAGAAAATTGGGATAAGGGAATTGAATTGAGAAAAAAAAAGGTTTATAAATGAATCTCCTTTATTAAGAGATCTTGAAAATGATCCTCTACGTTTTGCTTTGTTTTGTGGGTTTTATATTAAGATTTTTAATCTTAGAAAAAATACATACTTCTAAATTATTATTTTGAAATTATATATAATATTATAAAATTTTAAATAATTTTCATATAATAATATATTATTTTAATTTATTTTTTTAAAATTTTTAAAATACTAATATTAATTTGCAATTAATTAAATTAGTTCATGAATAAATATATACATTTATAACTAATGAAAAGTAAGAATGTTACAATAATACCTCACTGTTTGGTTGTTTTTCCCTTCGGGTTTTGTGGGGGGTTTTCCTTTTGGGTTTGTTTGGTCTGGTGGGCTTTTTGTTGTATAGGGGTGGGTGTGCTTTTGATCGGTGTTGTATAGGGTGTTCATATTTTTTGATAGAGCTGTTGTTCTGCTCCCTCAGCTGTTTTTGAAGAGGGCGGGTAGCTTCTCCTCTTCATGGGTGGCTACTCTCTTATTTTCCTCTTTTTTATTATATATTTTTGCTTTCGAAAAAAAAATAAAAAAAGAACTTATAAATATCTAAAGTAATATATTTAGATTAAAATTAATTGTAACAAAAAAATTAAAATTATTTATTAAAAAAACATAACACAAGAACTATTATTCACAACATATTACTTTAATATTTATATTTATTATTTTTTAATTATTCAATAGTTATCGTAGATAAGAGTATGGAAATGTAATAAATAAAAATATGTCATGCAAAGATTAGAAAGTATTAATATATCAATCAATATCAATATCAATATCAATCAATATTAGAAAAGAAGAACTTTTATCAGGTTGATTTAGTGACATGTCATTCTCATAAAAAAAAAATACATGTGTCATTCTCAGGTTAATTCTCATAAAAAAATCTCACGTGTCATTCTAATATTAGATAACTTCTCTTCTGTTATGTTATTTTATCTTACCAAATTTTAAAAGATTTACCTAGATTACTCTTTACTAAATTTATTTCCAAAACAAATCTTGAAACTGTTTTCATTATTTCCTTAAATTAGGAAAAGTCTCGAGTTTAATCTACTGCATATTTACAGGAATACCCTGATTTCTCCTTTTATTCTTTCTCATAATTTATATAAAAATAAAATATGTAGTGCTGAGATTATAATCCGTCAAAATTTTAAAAGGTTTTCCCTAATTATCTAAGATACTGCATCAGTCTGTTGACACGTATTCCCTGAACACATATTGGGAACAACTTTAAAAAAAATTAAAATATAAATAACTTAGAATTAAAAAAAAAACTGAAAATGAACTCGCATAATCACGTTCATGATTAATTTATGTATAAAATATAATAGACATATTTATCGTGCGTTGCACGGGAAAAAAAACTAGTATATTCACAATTATTTATGTTTAAATGACACGGTAAGAATAAATTTAAAAATATATTAATTTAAAAACTAGTATATTCACAATTATTCATATCGAAACTAATTTAAAAATAAATTCTAATATACTTTTGATACTTTTTCATAATTTTAATAAATAATTTTATAATTATAAATAAGTATGATAATTTGATGATGAAAATATGTTATACAGAGATTAAAAGACATATTCATACATATATAATCTATATTTATATTCTAACAGTGAATGGTTTGCCACAGGATTTCGCATTTAGTGAACTGTTGGAATATAATATATAATCTATATTTATATATAAATCTATATTTATATTGGTTATAAAAATATATAATCTATATTTATATTTTTATAGAATATATAATCTATATTTATATTTATATTGGTTATAAAAATATATAATTTATACTTATATATAATTTTTTCCTATATAAAAATTCTATCTCTCTTGAACACGATAATCTAACGCTAGCTAACCACAGGATTTCGCATGACAAGTTTATCCAAATTCAAATCAAATTTTATTTTGTTTGATCTTATTTTAAAACAAATCAATCATAAATTCATATAACATTATTTTTTTATAAAACGTCACTAGTTCCTATATAAGAAATTAGGTTCTGAACTCAATGCACTTGTGAGAAAGAAGATGGCCGATAGGATTAGTGCTCTACCGGATGAACTTTTATGTCACATCCTCTCTTTTCTCCCAACTAAACTCGCATTCACCACCACCATTCTTTCAAAGCGTTGGACCTCACTTTGTCGTTCACTCGCCTCTCTCAACGTTTTCTATGAAGGCAGCCCTCACGACGAACACGAGGTGTGTGGCTTTGTTCGTGACACAATTTCACTCATTGCACCCGAGCAACATCAATCCACAAAAAATTTAGTGGTATGTAATTTACTTGAACCTCTCATTAGGGTTGACATCGAAGCCGCCAAATGGCAGCATGGTGTTGAGGGTCTCGAAATCTACACAACTAGTTGTGCCACCTTGTCGCCCAACATCTTCCGCTGCCAAACCCTTGTGTGTTTAAAACTGAGTAGAATAAGTAAGGTGGGTAAAATTTCCTCGGTTGATCTTCCTTCGCTCAAAAGTCTTCACTTGTTCGAGGTTTCTTTCCATAATGAAAAAGAGGATTACAGGAAGTTTCTCAATGGTGCACCCATTCTTGAGGATTTATATGTTGCAGAGACATCCAGTTCAAGATCTGTCCATGTTGTAGGGACCAAAACCTCCAACTTGGTGAAAGCACATTTACGTCCATGCATACCTAATCCTCAGGTATATAGATGATCATGAATATGACACTATGAGCAAGAACATGTTTTTACAACAGTTTATTATAACTTTTTTATGTGCTAAAATTTTAATGTGTAGAATTGTAAACCAAATTTTAATTAGTCTATTATCTAGAATTTTCTAGTCCTATCTATATATTAGAAATCTGTATTATATTTTTATAGATTGTTATTGTGTCATTCAGTACTTCAGGCGCTTCAAGGAATATTTCTCCTCTCACAAGTTTCCGAACTTAATCCACCTTGAATTTGTATTTAATTGTATTCCCTTTTCTGGATGGCCTACCGTACTAGGAATGCTTTATCATTGTCCAAGGCTTCAAAATCTTGTCATCAAGAAGGTTTGTTGAGTCTTTAGGATCATTTTTGTTAATTCTCTTTCTAACATTTTGTATTTTGTAAAACTAAGTTTGTCTATTATGATTAACAGCGCTCTTTGGAGAAACATAGCTATATTGAGACAGAGGAATATTCAATTGTTCCTGTTCCGGAATGTGTTTCATCACATCTCAGAACATGTTTTATTGGTTCTATTTTAAACATTGAAGATGATTTCCGGTTTGCTGCATATATTATGAAGAATGCAAAGTTTTTAAAAACCATGACTATGTGCTGTTGCCAGTTATCTCCAGAAGAGGAGCTCCAAATGGTGGCAAAATTATTAATCCTCCCAAGGATCTCCATAGAGTTTTCAATATTAACGTGTTGGCTCAATAATAAAACTTTTAGATGGTGGCGTTGTTGGTCTAATTCAGGAGAGTATCACAACATTGATCTCTAAATGCAAGCTCAATTGTTGGGGTTAGATGGATTTTTCTCGTTTCAATTGATGATGGTGGAGGACACCAGTGGTTTTTCTTTTTTTTGACAGAAGTGGTTTTTGGTTTTTAGTTGCGAGTGTGATTATATCTTAAATTTACAATCATATGGATTTTATTATTCACGTGTTGCTTTTGAGATAATCGAAAATTAGTTTAATTCTCTAACTGATTATTCCTACAGTGGGCATACAATTGAAGTCATGAGGTGAGATGCATCGCTGTTAAGATATGTTGCATCTACAGTTTAGTTATAATTTTTTTTTTGAAAATGCAGTTTAGTTATTAATTTGCTTCCTCTTATATTGGGGATTAATTTTTGAACACCCACAAATTTAATATTTAACTTTTTGAAAACTATTTTTTACTTTGTACAAGTGTAATTTTTTTAATTTAAGGTATTATGGAAATTAAAACTTTAAAATAATATAATGGGCGTGTACTTATTAAAATTACGGTGTGCAAAAATCAATTCCGCTTTTTATAAAATGACAAGGAAGGGACGTTGGGTAAATGGTCACTTTGGTCCTTAAAAGTGTCCACCAACTTCACATTCATCCCTGAATGGATTTTATACATCCTGCGGTCCCTCAAAGTGTCAAATGTCTGTCACTTTAATCCTTCCGTTAAAAAAAAGTATAACGGACGTTAATAAATTCATTTTATTTTATTTTATTTACCTACGTGGAAATAATTTAAATTTAAAAAAATTAACTAAAAATTGATTAAATAAAAAAACTCAATTAAAAATTAAAAACACAAAATCCTAATCTCCTCTTCTCATCTTCTTCTTTTTTCTTCATCAATTCTTCCATCACCATCAAACCCCATCACAACACAATATTCTCCCTGTTTACAAGGGATGCTAGTCCCAATTAACCATAAAATCCCTTTGACCTGTAGAACCAAGCCTTTGATGTGATTTTGATGCACCATGGGATGGTGGCCCTCCACCAAATCCATGCCGCTTCATCCCACCCTGGAAATAAAAGCTAATTTTAATTGGCTCTCAAGTAACTAAATAGAGTAATAGACATAGATTGATAAACATGGTAGCATCCTTTAATTGCGTGCTTGATTCACATGGAAGGATTCAACATGAAACAGAAATATCCACACGCAACAACTTACAATGATTAGAACAGGCGTGGAATCAACAACAACCATCACCACTGCTGCCACACACTCCTCAAAACCCAAACTTTCAACAACCCATTTCTCAAAACCCAAACTTTCAACAACACATTCATCAAAACCCCAATTTTCGAGCACCCAGTTTTCAAAAGCTTTGAGAGGAAGTTCAGTTTCAGGTGATTTGACCATGCCTCCATCCCCCTTGACCCAGATCGAGCCATCATCATCTTCACACACTCTGACCTAGGTTCTGTAGTGGTGAGGAAAAAGGTTTGATTGAAACTTCAAACCAAAAGAGGAAAAGATTGAAGCTTTTCAATGGGTTTGGAAATCTATACTCAGGTCTGTGGGTTTCCAAATCTCATTAGGGTAGAAAGAAATAGGTTTCGAAGGGGGTGGGGGATGGACTTTGCAGTGGGGGATTGGGTTGTGATGGAAGGATTGGTGAAGATGATGAAGAAGATGAAGAACAATGGTGATGGTTGGTGGTTAGGATTTTTTGTGTCTTATTTAGTTGAACTTTTAGTAAATTTGTTATTTTAATTTGATTTAATAATTTTTCAGCTTAAAAAAAGGAAATAGATAACATCTATTAAATTTTTTTAACAGAAGGACTAATATGAATGACGTTTGTCACATTCAAGGACCGCGAGATGAATAAAATTTATTCAGGGACGAATGTGAAGTCGGTGGACACTTTCAAGGACTAAAGTGACCATTTACCCAGTGACGTTTGCTCTTCTGTATAAGAAAAATAAATCCTTTTTTTTTTCTTAATGAATTGCTCTCATGATTTTAACTCGAATGTGGTGAAAATTAAAAGTATTAAATCCTTTAAAAAGCTATTGTACTACAAACATGTATGGGTTATTACTTATTAATATCTACAATATTATTGTTGTCCCCTCTCCCAGAATTTCTTCCTCTGGCCTCATGTTGATTGGCTGCGTTTTGTGATAACCCACACTCGCAGCGCGGCGTTCCTCTCCCATGTTTGGTGGATTTGGCGCTGGCGTAATCACAGAGCTTTCGACCAGCAACCTGCTTGGAACTTGCATCAGGTTCAACGTGCTATTTCCGGTTCTCTCCTAGATTTACAGGTCCTCCAAACCACTTCTGCGGTTTTGCAACATACTGGCATCCCCTCTTCTTGGCTTCCTCCTCCAGCGTCGTGGATTAAGCTCAACATTGATGGTAGTTTCCTTCCGGCCTCCTCCTTGTGCTCTGCCGGTGGTGTCGTTAGGGATCCATCCGGTGCGTGGCTGGTTGGTTTCATGTCCAAGGATGGCATTGACGATCCTCTCTTCGCGGAACTCACGGCTATTAACCATGGTCTTTCTCTTTGCTGGCATAGAGGGTTCCACAAGGTCCTCTGTGAGTCGGATTGTGGTAAAGCTGTCACTACTATTCAGAATCGAGGTCTTGGTGCGCTTCCTATTTACTCCTTTGTCATTAGCTGCAACCTTGCAGCTCCTTCGCCTGGACTGGGAGGTCTCCCTGCTTTTGGTCCCCCGCAACTACAATTAGGTGGCGGACAAGCTAGCTAAGCTGGCTCATGGCTCCCAGTGCTCCTTTACCTGCATTGATACCCCTCCCCCGGCGGTGCTCTCCCTTTTAGCCTCTAATAGAGGAATTAGCTAGTTTGTTTTTGTTTGTTTGTTTTGTTGTTTCTTATATTTCCTTAGCACCAAAAAAAACAATATTATTGTTGTGAAATCCATCAGCCGATAATATTTTTTGTGCAGAATAGCAGGGGGTTGAGAAAGCACATAATATGATCTGCGTGTGACTGTGTTTTGGGTTGTAAGGCCTTGTCATTTTTTTTTGTCAATAAGGCCTTGTCTTTGTGCGTTCTCTTTTTACGACCACTGTTTTATTAGCTGCTGGGCTATCTCTCTTTCTTTGGGTTGAGTCCCTTTAATGAAGGATGTTTGAACTTGGACAAAAGAAAATAGTACGTAGTGTTAAGAATGTTTTTTTTGGGTGCATTTTAATATGCTTTTATCCCATAGTCTTTGACCCAAAAAATTGCTTTAGTTTAATTTCATTTAAGCTCTAAAACAACCTTTGTCAAAAAAAAAACCCTTCAAACAACCTTTTTCGGGGTCCTCTTATCTACTATGTTAGGGCACTTCTTCTCATTATTTTGAGCCACCACATCCGCTGAGGAGGTTCCTTTCCCCACGATCGATGGGTTTCTACCATATGGTTTGGTTTTTCTACCACATCATCGGTGGTTTTGTTACCTAAATAAGGTTTTTTTTTCTCTTTTCATCCAGCTAATACCGTTCACCTACGGTTTTTCGTTGACTACCACCGTCCGCCTCTCATCTGGCTTTTGTGATCTCAACCCGGACACTATATGAAACCTAAGTTCACCTATGTTCGTACGGACCATAAGGCCAAATAGGTACCGGGAAAAAAAATTAGTTTGTAAACTTTTGTTTTTTAGAAAATGTAGTCCATCTAGCCCAGTCCCACGGTTCAGTGGTTTGCCAGATTTTGTTTTTAGGAAAGCCGAAAAGGTTAGCCCAAGAAAAGTAATGAATAAGACTGTTTTTTTTATTTTTGAAAAATGAATAAGATTGTTGCTATTTAATATTTTGGTGATGACATGAACAAATATGAAGCAATTTTGGTGATGACATGAACGAATATGAAGCAATTTAGGTAAAATTCGAAATAGATATTTAACACACTCTAAAAATAATGCTTATTTCTTACATAGTGGACCTCCAAAACACCAATTTTTTTTGCTTATATTGTGGATTTGAGGGAGTAGCATGTCACTTGGTAGGTAGCTTTGGTCTTGACTTCTATCCCTTGAGGAGCAAATATGAGAGCTTCTGTTGTGACAACGTTGTACTTTGAGCTTTGTCAAATCACGTGCTCTTCTTCACTTGAAACTTCTTCTCCAAATTTGTCTAAGACCTTTATGTGTTTCACAATCGGCACTCGTTCTTCAGACGGTCTTATTTTGTTAGACGATCTTGATCAATCGTTTATGTAGATCGTTTAGACTTCAACGACACTTCGTAGGCGTAGACGATAGATACAAGTATTTCTGAAAAATGAAAGTTTTAGTACACCACCTATGCCCTTAAAATTGTTATCGTACAAAACATGGTGAACGATATGACTGAACATTTGAACTTAACAGTGAGTTCATTCCTAGGACCGTGATTCCATGAAAGGGTGTTACTAGTCCTTTACGAGGAATGTGACTAGTCGTCGCGAACGTTTTATCCCCTGGGCAAGGCTACTACTAGCTAGTCCATTCCTAGAATATAGTCCCCCGGTGCGGCCGTTGACTACGTCAATGGAAAAGGGCTTTAGTGTCTCATGAGTTGTTTCCTACTTGACGATTTCGGGAGGAGTAGTAACAACTGCGGGTAGACGCACTTTCCCCACTTTGTCGACGACAACTTAAAGTGAGACCTTTAAAATCTCTCATGTCTTTGGAGGTTGATGCATTGGACACCATCTGAAACATGCATATTTTCATCTAAACCTTGGTGGATGAAAGTAAGTGCTTGTTGATCCTTCTTCTTCATCTTCAACAAATTCTCATTCTCATTCGGTGACAAAATAACATCATTTTCAGGTTGCGTTGCGTATAACATTTCCCCACCACCTCCCAAACATCTTGAGAACATAACAACGCGTTTATGTAACCGTACCAACTGTCCAACTGTCATAATTCCATTTGATAAGCGGGAGAATTGGAATATACTCAAGCCATTCCTTGCCATCTCTCAACCCACCAAGTATTTCTCTTCACTCACTTAGTGTTGCTCTTCCCTCTCAGCACCTAAGCTCTGATGGCTTTATTGGAAAATAAAATATAGAAAAAATGATAATTCTACTATTTATCACACCTATTACATGAAATGAATATGTATTTATAATAGAGTAACCTATAACCACTATATAACTACTTAAGTAAAATATTAAATAGATATAATCCTAGTAACTCATAACATTTTATCTTTTGTAATATCCAACACTATTTATTTTCTAATTAGAACTAATAACTTATGTCTAACCTTCACTTCTTAAAGTCATAAAGCGACTAAGTCCACTTGAAGATATATATTTTGGTTGAGGCTTGTGAATCGAGGCCTTGATGAAGCCTTGACCTTTCCAACGACTGGATCAGATTTGCAGTTAACGCTTGTTACGTACCCTTCTGACGTACGTAGTTATGTTCTGATTTGACATTGGCTAAAAGTGAGTACAAAATACAATTAACTTCTGTATTGTGCCTCTTTCAACATGCGAGACAGAGAGATTTGATTTGACCTTTGAACCTTGGCCCGCTTCATCTGTTAATATACTCCAGTGTCTTTACTGAACCTGTATTAAATGTCACTGTTCCTCCTAGTCGTTCGAGTACTTTCAGCTAGGAGCCTAGGACATTGAGACATATCACAGACGAAATAACATCTTTAATTAATTTGCATCGGACGAAACCTCTTTTATCGGTGGTAACAAACAAAGCAAGAGCCAGAGCAAATTTCTCCGAGTCCCTCTCTCTCTTTCTCAAGAGTTTCTTTGCCTTCAAGAGCCAGAGCAACCACCATGGAAAGGAAGGTCTGTGCTATTTCCTTTCATTTCTTTTCATCCAATAAAAAAATGTGTCATTATATTGCATAATTCATTTCACTTTACACTGAAACGTGGTTTTTTGCGTTAATGTGTGACTTAATTTCTGCAGCACAAATTCAAGCCAACTTTACCTAAAAGGAAGCTTGGTTCGACTTCGAGTGCTGCTGCTCCTACTCCCACTCCCACTGTAACCTCTTCTTATTTCTTCTTTGGTGATATTTTTAAATTAGCCACTTTTATTTTAATTAATCTCTTAGTCATGACTTAATTAGCATTTACAGAATTCTTGCATGGCTTCTTCTTCTTGTTATTACGGTGTAATTACGTTTGATCCTTTGTCATTTGTGAAGTTCCCAATATTAATTGGAATTTAACACGGTATTGAACTTACAAAATGTTTTGTTCATATTCTTCCTCTTACACTTATCAAAGAAAGATAAGAACGGAAATTAAAAGAGAAAATTGAGAGGATGCATGGCAGACAATGTAATAGGAAAAGAAAAAATAAATAAATGAGAAAATATATGAAAATAAAATGATAAAGAAAATACATATAGTAATGACGCTGCTTTTGCTTTTTCTTTCCCTTATGGCTAAAGTGACAATTATTTAATTTGCTGTTTATTATCTATATTGCAGGAACAAACTCAAACTGAATCTATATTGCAGGAACAAATTCAAACTGACGAGGAATCAACTGAATCTTATGACGACGAGGAATCAACTGAATCTGTTGACGACCTCCTCGTCGATCCTCTAGCAGGTAATTTTTCATTTTTTTTATGGAAATACCACGTGAGCATTTTGATTGTGATGAGTATATATATGGGCAAAATTGGGTTGTATACCTGTTTCAATAATATATTTCTTGAACACGTAACTCCTCAACTTTTTTTTTTACAAGAGGAAAAGTGGGTCACTCCTCAACTAGTTGACGGTGTTAAAGTAATAGTGATTATTTATTTTGGATAATTTATATAAATATATTTTTCAAATACACTGATGCATATAAATTGAGATACTTTTTTAGCAAGAAGAAATGTTTTTTCAATTATATATATATATTTGTTTAACTCTAATGCAAGGTTAGTGTAAACACAACATATATTCAAAAGTAGTTATATTTATTATTTATTTTAACTAAATTAAAAACTTATTTTATAATGCAGTGACCAATAATTGGATGTAGGTGTAAAAAACACATTTTTAAATTTCTAGAGATCGGTGTTTTTTTATTGAAAATCATAAGCTTAATGATGATAATACTTTTCATGTTTTATTTTAGTTTAATTTTTATGTACGGACGACGTAATTTTTTCCACATACATCAAAATTAAGTCTTTCTAGATTTCGTAATAAAAATTTTTAAATTAAATTTTAATCATGACATGGTGAATTGATAAATTTTAATTAGATGATTGTGTAAAGCTTTTATGCGGTGTAGTAATTAATTAAACTCACCCTTTATTATACATGGTGAAAGGTTTAAAGTTAGGCGAGGAGATATACCCAGAGATATACCCAGCGTGGTCAGACGAGGAAGATTGGAAGATTGAAGATGAAGAAGAAGTGCTACCTGCAACCCGACTCGGGTTAACGGTACTTAGTTTCCTGAATGCCTTCTTTTTTCTATTTTTATTGTTGAATGTCTTCTAAATATATGTTCTTAATTATTATGCTGTTATATATAACACCTAAAAATTTTAACAGGAGAGCAGTGAGGAACCTAAGCTGCTTTTATTTAAGTTTCCTTCATCTCTACCAATTAAGAAGGAAAATCTGAAAGGGAAAGAGAAAAGAGGGTATCTCTCCAAGATTGAAGTAGTGGATTTGAATGATTTACCAAGTGGAAAAATGGGTAAGCTGCAGTTGCGTGAAAACGGAGATGTAAAATTGAATCTCGGATCAACAGTTTTGGATGTAAGTACTTGTTGTTTTAAAATTGTCAATTATTACATTTAATTATTACATATATAATATGATTTTATTTCCCACAGGTCACTGCTGGTATGGATTGTATGTTCCCTCAAGATTTGGCAGCAATGAAGATTGGTGAAAAAGAGTGCCTAAATGTAAGCCACCAAATTGGCCGGAGGGCAGCTATTGTCACGATTGAAGATGATCCTCAAGAGTGAGGATTAAGTCTCCTGAATCATGATATTTCACTTCTTAGGGACATCTTAAACCATGAACTCTAATTATATGTACTGTTTCTATTCGTATGTGTACTATTCTGGATTAACCTTAGCGCACGATGATTTTCTCTTTTTATGGAGTGAGGACTAAGTCACCTGAAACATGGGATTTCACTTCTTAGGGAGTTAAACCATGAACTCTAATGATATGTACTGTTTCTATTCCTATATGTACTATTCTGGATTAACCTTGTCGCACATCTCACAGGAATATTTAGAATCCGTTCCAGAATGTGTTTCATCACATCTCAAAACATGTTTTATTGGTTCTATTTTAAACCTTGAAGATGATTTCCGGTTTGCTGCATATATTATGAAGAATGCAAAGGTTTTACAAACCATGACTATGTGCTCTTGCCCGGCTCAATAATAATACTTCTAGATGGTGGCGTTGTTGGTCTAATTCAGGAGAGTATCGCAATATTCTCTAAATAATGCAAGCTCAATTGTTGGGGTTAGATGGATTTTTCTTCTTTCATTAATTGATGATGGTGGAGGACACCAATTGATGTAGGTGTTTGGAATTTTCAAGTGTGAGTAAGTCCTACATTGGAAGCTAAGGATAAGTTCGAGTGGTTTATAAATGTGAGGACCCATACACCCATAGCCTTAAGGTTTTGGGTGAAAGATGTGGTGTCTGGTCCACTTATAATTTGCTCTTTAAAGCCCAATGTGGAGTTTCAAACCATCTCCTTTGTTTGGGTCTTTCTTTGGCCCAACTCTGGTATCAGAGTAGATGGTTGTTTGACCATGGGTGATGTGATTGAGAGATTCACAGTTGAGGGGGAGATTGTTCGGAATTTTCAAGTGTGAGTAAGTCCCACTTATGTGAAATTTTATCCCCGTAAGACATTATGCGACCATATTTGGATGCATGATGCGGCTGAAAATGAATGGCTCAAGAAAGCCACTAGGGGTGTGAGCTCTGTTCTGAGTTTGAAAAAGTTAATAATTGACTTTACCACAGCGTAATACTACATGCATATAAATTGATTCTTGCTCTTTAAAAGGTCTACAATATTGAATATCCTATCAAACACCACATCAGTTCTTTTATTTTCCTTTGTAGTTTTATTATCATCGAACTTAGTCTAAATGAGATGCATGGTTGTAGCTGAAAATGAAGAACCACAAGTAGGGATGAAAGTGGACAGAAGTGTGTAATTCGAAGATTGTTTCTTGCTTATTTAACCATGTGTGTTAGGTGGGGCATTTAAGATGATTGGTTTCCCTTATATAGAAGAAATTTGCTTGCACTGCTTGCGTAGATGATTAACTAGGATTTTAGCCCGTCTCCGTTTGAGCAGTTATTTAATTTATCATATTTATTCAATCAATTTATTTAACTCATTCTATTTAAGTCATATACCAATTATTATAACATTTACTAATCACAACACAAAATATGGCTTAACCGAAACATAGACATCAACGACTAATTATAAACATTAATATGTATAACAAAAGTTGTATTTTCATTTTTCTTTGTCAAAATAACTTGAATGCAATTACAATGTTAAAGTTTCTGTTGTAAATATATGAAGCCTTATTGTACAAACTGACTCAAACAATTGACCTACTTACACAAGAAAATTGTTCCACGCTAGTCATGTAAACAAATAATGATCAAGTGAAAATAGTATTTTAATCTACTTCAAAGTATGATTACCGCTAGAATAATTGAGGGTGGGTACATGAAAATCATGATTACTGTTACTTTTGTACTACTAATGAGTACATTATATGTATTGATAAGTCAAATAAGTATCTTACCTGGATGCACAAAGAAGAAGAGATTAGAAAATAAAATATGTCAAATACCTACTTGTCACATGATAAAAGATATACAAAGAGATAGAGTTGAACGTCTCTTCTCCATGTTCGGTAATTAGAACAACGACGCTGACGCGAACCCTAACTACTGCACAAAGTGGGACGAACACAAGTTTGTCCATTGTTGAACAAGAAATGAAACAAAACTCAGATCACAAACAATAGAAGGCTGAAAATGGAAGGAGAGAATAAGAAAATCAATTTTATTTGACAAATTCACGTCTCTGGGAAAAGAAAAACAAATATCATAGACATGCCCTAACAGTTAACAAAAATTAAATTTCCTCATTCAACAAAAAATATTGGGGCGCCCAGAGTTTCAGAAAATTAATTGGCCTACAAAGCTAATTTCTAGTTAACCAAAAAAAAATTAACATACTTACTCAAAAAAAAGAAAAATAACATAAGTTTCATAAAACGGACTCTACACAATTAGGACAAATGAAAAAAAACCATGCCCCATTCAATTCACATGAAATAAGTGACCATCACAACATTGAAGTAAAAACAACTATCTTGTTTTTTTTTTTTTAGAAATATCCTAGTTATCAAATAATGTTATTACATAATTCATCCATAAGTTTCGAATCCTGTATCATTCAAACTTAACCCTTCTGATCCCCTGCGTCAAATTAGTATTATCACTTCGGCTAACATTCGAAGAAAAACCTAACTTTCACTTCATAATATTGTGGTATAAAACATTTTATTTATATTTATATTTATATATATATATATATTTATTTAAGTAAATATTATATATAACTGGCGTACCCGTACCCTATTTTTTCTGAAAATACCGTACCCCATACCCGTACCGGTACCGTACCCGTATCCGTGCAACATACTTGTTAAGTTATGTTGCCTCTACAGTTTAGTTATTAATTTGCTTCCTCTTATATTGGGGTTTAATTTTTGAACACCCACAAATTTAATATTTGCACGCCCAAATTTATTTTTCCTTAAATATCCCTATATAATTCTTTCAAAAAAAAACTTTTTGGAAATTTTTAACCTTTTGGAACTTCAAGTTTTAGAAGCTAATTTTTCACTTAAGGAATTTTAAATTCCGTAAGTGTATAAATTTTTGCTTCTAAATATTCAAGTTTTAAGAGCATTTTTCACTTATGCACTTTCAATTCCGTAAGTGTATAATTTTTTGCTTCTAAATATTCAAGTTTTAAGAGCATTTTTCAATTATGCACTTTCAATTCCGTAAGTGTATAATTTTTTGCTTCTAAATATTCAAGTTTTAAAGAGCATTTTTTCACTTATGCACTTTCAATTCCATAAGAGTAAAATCATCAATTTTTTTAATTTTGAGGATGCTTTTCGAAATTTACATCGGCGAGAAATGAAAATCAAATTTCGGTAAAAGTTCATGGACTAAAAGCATATTTAACCATTTAATAAAGTGAGTATTATAAAAATTAAAATTAAAAAGAATAAGGAAATTAGATGGAATTTATGAAGACACATGTTACAATATTATTGAAACACTTCATCAAGGGTGATTTAACCCAATTTTTATCTTGGGTCTTTTAGACAACACCTAAAATAAAATATTGAGCGTGTACTTATTAAAATTACGGTGTGTGAAAATCAATTCGGCTTTTTGCAAAATGATAAGGAAGTGACGATTGCGCTTCTGTGTAAGAAAAATAAATCCTCTCTTTTTTTCTTATTGAATTGCTTTCAAGATTCTAACTCGAATGTGGTGAAAATTAAAAGTATTAAATCCTTTAAAAAACTATTGTACTACAAACATGTATGGGTTATTACTTATTAATATCTACAATATTATTGTTGTGAAATCCATCAGCCGATAATATTTTTTGTGCAGAATATATAGCAGGGGGTTGAGAAATTAAGCACATAATATGATCTGCGTGTGACTGTGTTTTGGGTTGTAAGGCCTTGTCATTTTTTTTGGTCAACAAGGCCTTGTCTTTGTGCGTTCTCTTTTTACGACCACTGTTTTAATGAAGGATGTTTGAACTTGGACAAAAGAAAATAGTACGTAGTGTTAAGAATGTTTTTTAATTTTTTTTGGGTGCATTTTAGTATACTTTTATCCCTTAGTCTTTGACCCAAAAAAATGCTTTAGTTTAATTTCATTTAAGCTCTAAAACCACCTTTTTCCGTTTGGTGCGACGTATAGTATAAGGCCTGATAGTATAAGACCTGATAGTATTAGGCCTGATAGTATAAGCCCTGATAACTTTCTTATACTATCCAGCGTTTGGCCAGACTCAGTATAATTTATCATATCGTTTAAATTAATGCAATTTTATGTTTAATGAAGTATTGAATAATGATATATAATAAAAATCAAATATGGAGATGATTATAAAGGTGGTGACGGTGGTGATGGAAGTGGTGGTAGGTTGGTGGTGGTGGCGGCGATGGTGGTAGGTTGGTGTTGGTGGCGGTGGTGGTGACAGTGGAGATAGGTTGGTGGTGGTGGTGGCAACGATGGTGGTTGTGGTGGTGACGATGATACGGTGGTGGTAGTGGTGGTAAGGCGGTGGCGGCTACGGTGGAGGGTGGAGCCAATGGTGGTGGTGGTGGTGGTGGCGATAGGGTGGTGGTTGTGGTGTCGGTGGTGGCGGTGGTGGCAATAGATTGGTGACGACGATTATGGTGGTGGTGGCGATAGGGTGGTGGTTGTGGTGTCGGTGGTGGCGTTAGGGCGGTGGTGGTGGTGGTGGTGGCGGTGGCGGCAACACCGGTGGTGGTGGCAACATCGGTGGTGGTGGCGGTGGTGGTGATCGAGTGGTGGCAGCGATGGTGGTTGTGGTGCGACGATAGGGTGGTGGTGGTAAGGCGGTGGCGGCTTAGTAGGGTGGCGGCGACGGTTGAGGGTGGAGGCAATGGTGGTGGTGGTGGCGATAGGGTGGTGGTGGTGGTGGCGATAGAGTGGTGGCGGCGATTATGGTGGTGGTGGCGATAAGGTTGTGGTGGCGGTGATTATGGTGGTGGTGGCGGTAGGGCGGCAGTGGTGGTGGTGGTGGCGGCGACGGTGGTGGTGCTAATGGTAGTGTAAGTTGGCAGCAATGGAGGGCGGTGGTGATGGTGACTTACACGTCACAACCTTATCATGTCTTATCCATCACTCACATGATGGATTAAATAATACATTATTTTAACGTATAAGGGGACTTTGATGGATAAGCTTATACAATACAATGTCATCACCAAACAATGGATAAACTCATAATGTATTGTATAAGCTTATGCTATCATGCCTAATACGGCGTGCCAAACGAGCCCTTTTTGTGCAGAATATATAGCAGGGGGTTGAGAAATTAAGCACATAATATGATCTGCGTGTGACTGTGTTTTGGGTTGTAAGGCCTTGTCATTTTTTTTGGTCAACAAGGCCTTGTCTTTGTGCGTTCTCTTTTTACGACCACTGTTTTAATGAAGGATGTTTGAACTTGGACAAAAGAAAATAGTACGTAGTGTTAAGAATGTTTTTTAATTTTTTTTGGGTGCATTTTAGTATACTTTTATCCCTTAGTCTTTGACCCAAAAAAATGCTTTAGTTTAATTTCATTTAAGCTCTAAAACCACCTTTTTCCGTGTCCTCTTCTCTACTATGTTAGGGCACTTCTTCTCGTTTCTTTGAGCCGCCACCTCCGCTGAGGAGGTCCCTTACTCCCTTTCCTCACAATAGACAAGTTTATGGAATCATCATGTGGATGTAAGTTTATTGGGTTGAGCCCAATAGATAAGTGTGTGAGCTTTTGTGTAGGGTTCAATGGACCTAATATCAATTATGGATGAACAATAAGATTTTCCATTATTGATAGAGGGTAGGATCTCCACTTGTCTATGACGTTCTTTAACGACTCGTGTTTCATTGAAGAGTCATTTTGCAAGAGATGAGAGATTAAGTGGAAGATCATGTTCTGTCGCATACAGTTGTGTGCGTACTTCGCGATTAAAAAGATCTTCAATAGATACCGATTTATAGTTTCAATTATTATGGTATCAGAACCCTTAATTGGTTAATTTCTCGATGATATGAAATTAAGGTTTTTAATTTTAGAAATATTCATATTGAGTGTGGACTTATGGAATCTAATCATTGTATAATTTGTGCGATGAACTGAACTAGTGATACTCAAGTTATTTTTTTTTGACGGGCGATGATACTCAAGTTATTTGTTTAAAATATTTCATAGCTCAGACCCATCATTTGTCTATTACCTTCAACTTGTGATTTATATGTCTTATTGTCTTGTCCGATAGCTTGAGAGATTTATGAATTGTTTCATTGTGATACTCAAGTTGATTGTTTTATTTGAGAAAGTTTTGTAAATTTTCCTGCATCTTTCTGGGTTGCAGTTACACCTGTATCCTCTTCATGCCGAAGTGAAGCTCCAACCATCACTAAAACATCTCAAAGTTGAGGGGTCAAGTGAAGAAAAGTCTGCTGCTACATCAAAGGAGCAGGTATCAATATTTGGTTTTATTTTAATGTAGCAATCTAGAAAACTCTGCACAAGTACAAGTTGTAGGCCTTATAATTTCTGCGGGATGCAACTGATATCTATCTATCTATACTAGATACAAAACAGAAGCCGGTAATTGGAAGATAAAAATCCGACGTGTCTTGCTTAGAGCAACTCTCCACGTGTCAAGGTTTCAGGGAACTATCTTGGGCAGACGTTATAGGTGGTAAGTTTAAAAGATCAAATAGCTGGACCCGTTATCTCTTCAGTAGGGTAGATAGGTCGGTATCATTTTCTCTTGGGGAGGGCACATAGTTGCTTCTGTCACTCTGTAAGCATTGCTCCAGTGTCAATTTTTAACGCAATGTGTTATCAGCCCATGTTTCTGATAATTTTGCACTGGCTGAACCACATAATTGATGGCTGTCCATCCCCGTATTCGCTGGATCCTTTGGCGGGATGAATGTTCGAATTTCCGGTCTATAAATTGAACACCAAACATGCATATCAACCACAACCATCCACAAACAACCCATTTCTGGTTTATAAAGTCCTTCCCCGTTTTCTCCGATTCAGTGTGGCAAGAATCACAGAACTGCTAACAATAATCTGTTGTAATTGGGAATTCTGAGTCTATAAATCGAGCAGAAAAATGGATAGTTGTCACACTGAATCGCGTTTTCGATCTCCGTTTGATGGTCATGGGTATCGTCTTCTCTCGCCGCCACGCACACCAAGTCTCGCCGTCATTTGGTGAATTGCCGGGGAGCTGCGTCGCTTTGATCCTCCTCAGATCTGCCAGCTAGCGACCTTGAATCACTGCTTCCTCCGCCGATTTTTTCTGGGAATCCAAGCTCCCCGCCAATTACCGTGCGATTGTCAGGGAAATCTTCACCGATTTTCCCTCCGATTCGAGCAAAATAGCCACTTACACCGCTCTTAATCCAAGGTAATTAGTTAATGGTTTGGTTGATTAATTATTTGATTAAATCATTTTTTAGAGGAAGAATTAATGTTTGAATATATGGGTTTTTTTTATTGCAGAAAGTTTGGTTGGATAAAAGCACGGGGAAAATTTGTATGTGCATATCCTTCAAGGGACTATCCATAACCGGGATTGATGATCGGAGATATTGGAAGGATATCCACACTGAAGAATCCAGGTGGGTGACCTTCTTCACATCCATTTTCTCATCACTTATCTTGAAGATGATTTTTTTTTGGTAGGATTAGATAAGATTTTGTTCCAAAAAGAGTCACTCATGACGTATATCTTGAGATTTAAGACATTTTAGTTAGGATCATGAGCAAATCCATTTGGTGTCAGATGAAAAAGATCTATTAAAAGATCTTGCTCCGCATAAAATGCAGGAATAAAAAAGTATATATGTATGTATCAAGATAAAACAGGTTGAGAATTTTGCATAGATATTGGAAAGATTTCAAGTTGACAATGCATTACAAGTAGTTTAGGACTTGAGCATTTAATGATCTAAGAGGACCTTGGAAGATTTATTTGAGGTCATACAGATTCTTTTGAACCTCATCTAACTCATCAAATCTAGGCAAATACCCGCAAAATTTCCTAAAAAACTGCCTCGTGCTTCTTCAGTTTGGTATTGTGTGGACTTTTTACCTCAATCAGGATAATGAAGAAGAATTTTTTTTATAGTTTCCTTCAAGAAGATGTGGGAAGAGGAAGCATACAGTGTGATTCATATCAAGCAAAGCTCTTGAACTACACATCATGCATGACAAATTGACAATAATAAGTGGTTTGTAGACAGACAGATATAATTCCAATTATTCTATTCTATCTCCAACTACAGAGATCAGAACAACAGAGAGAAAAGAGCTTGAAGCCAGAAGACGATGAACTGCGAAAGCAGATTTGTTAGGCTTAGCATCAATGCAGCGTCTAATAGCGAAGAAAGTATTGAGAAATGGAGGCTGCAGAAAGACTATGTTGCTTGCTTGGCTACTTAGTTGCTGAAAGGGCTGTGGTGAGTTTCAAATGAAAATTATTTCTGCATTGTGTTTCCTTTCAGTTGATGTGAGAGTGATGTTAATATATTGTTTACCATTCATCCATGTATGATGCATAACCAAGTTTTTTATTGACATCCTCTGCAGCTGCAAAGTTTAAAAAAGTGTCTTGGAAACTGCTTGCAGGCTCTGAAAGCTATTCCACGGAGTTTGAGAATGATGTGAGTTATAATTATCTGAAGAGGTTAATATGTTGTGTAGTAAATATTTGGGTAAAGTGGGTTTATATTGTGACTGGTAGTAATTTTTCTTAGTTGGAGTAATTATATTTGTAAGTTGTGATGCCAAAGTTCATTTCTCTCATCAGTTTCTAGCATCATCTGTTGTTGTGTAATGAATATCTTTTATTTGGGTACTGAATTATGTGCTTATATTTCAGTTGTTTCTTACTTAAAGAATCACAAATGTTTTCTTTCGCATATTTAACTTCTCTTTTATATTGATCTTTTTTTTTTCTTTCCATTTCAAACTAAAGATATAATTGAATGTTGTGGCTGAGGAGGCGGCCCTACCCATACCCCACCATGCTGAGTTTGAATTTGACATAATTTTATTTGAAATTTGAAATCTTGGTAGACATCTGAGTTCACAGTAAATTCATTGAGCTTGCTTACATTAGGTTATTTTGCTTTATGATAAAATGTTTTAGTGTGTTAATACAAAACAGTGAAGTCAACACACAAATGAATAAATAAAATCTGAAAGCTAGGAAAATACGAAAGAAATTCTTATGAAGTTTCTTAGTGGGCTATATAGGCTGTCTATCTGGTGATCTTTTACTGTGATGTGCAAAGACAAGTGTGCTATGAAAACAAATAGAGATGTTATTTGAGATGGGATATTTGAAGGATAATATTGATCTTCTTCATCTTATAATTCCATTGCTTCTGTATTTTTAGGTATGTACATAGTTACCAAAGCTATTTGTGGAACCATGCAGCAAGTACAAGGGTGCAAAAATATGGTAATGTGATCTTCAATAGTTTTCTAGATCTGCTTGCTTCGTGTTGCAATTAACTTCTAATGAACTTACATCTCCTTACATCCTTACTTCATTCAATACACTCTCCTTACCTTGAATTATTATTATGGTAGTTGAAGCCAAAATATTCATTTATTCAGTTGAATTTGATTCTACCACGTGCAGGAACTGAACAAGTAGTTTTAGGAGACTTAGTATATTGTAAAGAAAATTATTCTGGAAATGTTAGAGAGCACATTGGACCTGAATGTGCTGAAGACTACAGTGGTAGGCATGATTCTAATAATGAAGATGAGGTCTCTACAGATGTTCATGAAGAAATAAATAGTAATGTCAAGGTTAGTCTGACCATTTTGGCCCGGAAAGCTAATATACTCAACCAATGTTGCTGCTTTAGGAGTATGTCCTCTTCATATGATGTTTCTTAGAGAGAAGATGGTCTGGACATGTGTTGAGAAGATCTATATGGTTTATAGAAGCACCAATAAAGATGGTAGACTAAATGGATATCCAATATTTGGAGGTAGAGAGAGATAGGGAAAACTAGAAGTCAAACCATTAAGAGAGATTTATATTTAAATGAAGTATCATTGGACTTGATTCATGACAGGACATTAAGTCATCTTTCAGGCTCTCGGGATTGGTAGGGGTTGGAGGGCCTTCTGCACGTCAGATGGATTGAAGGCAGGGGATGTGTTGACTTTTTCTTTACCAGTGAAAAATTTGTTGTTATTAATGTTTTAATCCACCTTAAGCCGTGATAGAATAGCATGCATGTTTTTCTTTCAAGACCTGCATTGTATTTCTTGCTTTCTATCATGTATTGGACAAGTGTTGCTATTTTAATTAAGTTGCGATGGCATGTGTTGGACAATTTCCTTTATCATCTGGTTTGTTGTCCATAATTTCACAATAATGAGTTGTGATATTCTATATATAGGAAACATGTTGTTTGAAAAAAAATCTGGTAACATACTCACCGTGCAAAGCACGGGTTTAGATACTAGTGTCTCAACAATCTTGAAATAATTTCCCAACTTTTTAAAATGATTAAATGTTATGTTTGATTTGTATAAAAGTTTATGTAGCTTTACAGATATCCAAATCTAAAAGAAATGTACATTTAACAAGCCCCTTATAGTTATATGCATGCATGCTTGCTGATTGTACTACCCCTCCTGGTCAAAATATAAAATAAAGACAAAAAATGTTTGATTGTTGTTGCCTGCCTATAGGAACATTGGCTTTGCTGTTTTACATGAATTTTATATTTTGCATTGGCATTGGCATTTTGGTTCCATTTATGCCAACTTTGATTAACATTGGAGACAAATTTTTGTTATCTTACCAGAGGACTAGTTCACAACGAAGTTTTGTTGCAGGATCACTATATTCCATGTTTAAGTTTTGTTTTTTATTTGTTTTTGCTATCTGCATTCTATCAAGGCGTATTTGGTTATTTCCACTTAGCTAATTCAATTCTTTTGTTTGTTGGAGAAAAAGCAGATGGAGCCTTCAATCGAGCAAAGGAGTGATGGTGATGAGGTATAAAGATTGTTAAAGCAACAATGCAATTTACATATAGCTGTTTTATCGTTATAATGATAGTTATATTTAAATATAAAAGTAAACAAGAAAAACAATTTTCTATCTCTTCTGATTTAATTTGAATGATTCGATTTAGACATGATTGGTTTAACTTTAGAAACCAATCTGGTATTGAATAAGGTAGCAAAAGCAATCAGTCAACACTAACTTCTATTTGATATATATATATATATATGATAGAATAGAACAATAGGAATAATTTATTTATTCTATTTCCTGTAATTACGTAGGTAATTAGGTTTAGTCATTATTATTTAGTCAACTGTATTTTGTATAAATACCTCATCTATTATCAATAATAGACACGGAAAATATTTCTTTCATGGTATCATTGAGCAGGTTCAGATCCATCCCTATCTGACCTACTTTTATTTTATTTTTTAAATATTATTTTCTTCTCCTTCTCTCTACACAAGCCGCAGCCGCCTCCCACACATAGTGCAGCCGCCGCCGCTGACGTCCACCCGCGCCTCCTCCGTCGCGCCGCCGGACCCAGCCAGCCACCGCGCTCCTCCCAGTCGCGCCGTCGCTCCTCCCCGTTCGTTCCCAACGAACCTCTGCAGTCCAACCGTCCCCTGCAGCCATTGACTACCTCAGGCCACATCCACCGCGCCTGACCCGTCGCCGGCAGCCTTCGTCCCGCACGAACCACCGCGCGCCGCCCTTCGTCCCACACAAACCAGCGCCGCCGCTCCTCGGATGTGCCTCTTCCTTTGCAACCCGCGGCCAGGATCTCCAAACAGATCCGACCCGCTTCTCCAACCCGAGAAGCTGCTCCAGCGGATCAACCGGACCGGTTCGACCAGACGGTTGAACCAACCAGCCACAAAAAAAAAAAACAAAAAAAAAACAAAATCTTTATTTTCCTTACTGTTTTGTTTTGTTTCTGTTTGTTTTTTAATGGCAGATTCAGCCTCCATCACCGACACTCCTACAAGTACCACTGTCACTACTGTGGTCACTCCACCTGTCCCGCCGGCTAAACCCGATTTTCATCCGGCCCTTGCTGTCACAAATATCAAAAACAACATTCCTTTCAAACTCGAGATCGACAAGGATCATTATGCTATGTGGGCTGAATTGTTTGAGACTCATGCTCACGCCACTCAGGTGCTTCACCACATCATTCCTCAAGCTGACATGGAGCCTCCTGCGCGCACCGATGCTTCCTATGCCCGGTGGGCTACTCTTGACTCTACTGTCAAACAGTGGATTTATTCCACCATCTCCTTTGACCTTCTCTTTACTGTTATGGAGAAAGGTTCTACTGCTATGGCTACTTGAAACCGTATAGCTTCTATGTTTGAGGATAATCAGAACTCTCGTGCTGTCGTTCTCGACCAGGATTTCATCTCCACTCGCATGGAGGATTTTCCTACTGTTTCGGCATATTGTCAGCGTCTGAAACATATCTCTGATCAGTTGCGGAATGTTGGTGCCCCCGTTAGTGACCATCGTCTTGTTCTCCAGTTGGTCTCTGGTCTCACTGAGCCTTTCTGTGGTGTTGCCACCCTGATCCGTCAGAGTGAGCCTTTGCCTCCTTTCCTCAAGGTCCGCTCCATGCTGATTCTAGAGGAATCCGGTCTTGCCAAGATGTCCGGCCCTGCCTCTCAGACTGCTTTGCACACTGCTGCTTCCCATCCACGGGATTCTGATGACTCTTCTCAGCAGCGCACCACCAATCGCAGCAATCAGGGACACTCTAACTACCGTTCTGGGTCCGGGCACCATCGTAACTATCAGGGTAGTTCTGGAAAACCTAAAAAGAAAGGTGGCTCCCGCTATACTGGATCATCTGGCTCCTCTGGTTCCCCTGCTGCAGCTCCTCCACCATGACGCCCGCCTCCACAAGCATCCTGGAATCCCTGGGGTTGGCCTCCTTCCCCTGGTTGGGCCCCTTCCCCTTGGGGCATGCCTCCTTGTCCTTACCCCACCTCTCAGTGGTCGCGTCCCATGGCTCCTCAGCAGCAACCCGGCGTTCTGGGTCAGCGTCCTCAAGCCTACACCGCTACTGCTTCTCCAGCACCCACTGATATCGCTGCTGCCATGCACACCATGTCCTTGACTCCTCCAGACACCCCGTGGTACATGGACACCGGCGCCTCGTCCCATACTGCGACATCTCAAGGTACTCTCACGTCTTATTCTAATTTAAGTCATTTAAATCAGAAACTGATAGTTGGTAATGGTCAGGGCATTCCCATTCAGGGTTCGGGACACACTTCTATTCCCACCCCTCACAAACCTTTAGCACTCAACCATGTCTTGCACACTCCGCGAATTATTAAAAACTTAATTTCTGTGCGACAACTCACTACTGACAATAATGTTTATGTTTCTTTTGATCCTTTTGGATTCTCGGTGTCTGACTTCCAGACGGGGATGCCTCTCCTGAGATGTAACAGCCTCAGCGACCTCTACCCAGTCACCCGTTCCTCTCATTTTGCTGGTCTTCCTTCTGGTGTCTGGCACAATCGTCTTGGTCATCCAGCTTCCTCAGCTTTAAATCACCTTAGGAATAATAAACTTATTTATTGTGAACCTTCACGTTCTAGTACTGTTTGTGATTCTTGTGTTTTAGGCAAACATGTTCGGTTGCCTTTCAGTTCCTCTGAAACTATTACTTTGAGGCCATTTGATATTTTGCATAGTGATTTGTGGACGTCTCCTATTTTAAGCACTGCTGGTCATCGTTATTACGTTTTGTTTTTGGATGATCACACTGATTTTTTATGGACGTTTCCTATTAGCAAGAAATCTCAGGTTTATGATATATTTACTACTATTGCTACACTTATTAAAACTCAATTTTCTGCAAATATTAAATGTCTTCAATGTGATAATGAGCGTGAATATGACAATGATTCCTTTCGTCGGTATTGTGATGCTAATGGTCTTATTTTTCGCTTCTCTTGCCCTCACACTTCTTCTCAAAACGGCAAAGCAGAACGAAAAATCCGCACCATTAACAACATGATCCGCACCCTCTTGGCTCATTCGTCTGTTCCTCCTTCCTTTTGGCATCATGCCCTTCAAATGGCAACGTGCCTTCTGAACATTCTGCCCCGCAAGACTCTTCGAAATGATTCCCCCATTCAGTTGTTGTATCATCGTGACCCTTCATACTCACACTTACGTGTCTTTGGTTGTCTATGTTTTCCTCTTTTTCCTTCCGCTACAATAAACAAACTACAGCCACGATCATCTCCGTGTGTTTTCCTGGGGTATCCGATGAATCGCAGAGGTTATAAGTGTTATGATTTGTCAAACAGAAAACTAATAATTTCGCGGCATGTTATCTTTGACGAATCTAGATTTCCTTTTGCTGATTTGCCCTTGGACTCTCCTTCCTATTATGATTGTTTCACCGAGGACCTACCTCCTTCTCTGATCCATCATTGGCAAACTACATCCCCACGCCCTCCTGACCTTTCGATCCCACCGTCGAGTCCCACTGCCTCTACGACGCCCTCCCCGGCCCCCACCTCCTCACCTACTTCTTCCGCGCCTTTACCTTTGCCTCCGGTCCCACCTGCACCTCCAACTCGTACCATGACCACCCGTAGCATGCACGGTATTTCCAAACCTAAAAAGCCTTTTAGTCTTTCGGTCTCTATTGATGACCCGTCCATCTCACCCTTGCCTCGTAACCCAAAACAAGCCTTATCCGATCCTAATTGGAAGTCCGCTATGCAGTCTGAATTTAATGCTCTTATTAGCAATAATACGTGGGAGTTGGTTCCTCGTCCTTGTGATGTTAACATTATTCGATGTATGTGGATTTTTCGCCATAAAAAGCAGTCTAATGGTTTGTTTGAGCGTTATAAGGCTCGTCTTGTTGGTGATGGCAGGTCTTAGATTGCAGGTGTGGATTGTGACGAGACTTTCAGCCCCGTGGTCAAACCGGCTACCATACGGACAGTTCTCAGCATTGCTCTCTCCAGATCCTGGCCCATTCATCAGTTGGATGTCCAGAATGCTTTTCTGCATGGTGATCTCCATGAGACTGTCTACATGCATCAGCCATTGGGTTTCCGCGACTCTCAGCACCCGGACTATGTCTGTCGTCTGCAGAAGTCTCTTTATGGTCAGAAACAGGCGCCTCGTGCTTGGTATCAGCGGTTTGCTGACTATGTTTCCTCTATTGGCTTCCAACACAGCAGTTCAGATCATTCCCTTTTTATCTTCCGGCAGGGTACTGACATTGCCTATATTCTGCTATATGTTGACGACATCATCCTCGTTGCTTCTTCTCATGCTCTCCGCAAATCCTTTATGGCACTTCTTGCATCTGAATTTGCTATGAAGGATCTGGGTCCTCTGAGTTATTTCCTTGGCATCGCTGTCACTCGGCATGCCGGTGGCCTTTTCCTCAGTCAGAGCACTTATGCTAGTGAGATCATTGCCCGCGCCGGCATGACGTCGTGCAACCCTTCTGCTACTCCGGTTGACACCAAGCAGAAGCTCAGTTCTTCTCCTAGGACTCCTTGTGAGGATGCCACATTGTATCGGAGTCTTGCTGGTGCCTTACAGTACCTCACCTTCACTCGTCCTGACATTTCCTACGCTGTTCAGCAGGTGTGCTTGCACATGCATGCTCCCCACACCGAGCATATGCTTGCTCTCAAGCGTGTCTTACGCTATGTTCGTGGCACTCTGACTTATGGTCTTCACTTGTATCCCTCCCCTATTGAGAAACTTGTTTCTTATACGGATGCTGACTGGGGGGATGTCCTGACACCAGACGCTCTACTTCTGGCTACTGTGTTTTCCTCGGCGACAATCTTATTTCTTGGTCATCTAAGCGGCAACCCACACTATCTCGCTCTAGTGCTGAAGCTGAATACCGGGGTGTTGCTAATGTTGTCTCCGAGTCTTGTTGGATCCGCAATTTACTTCTAGAGCTTCACTTTCCTCTCTCTCAGGCAACATTGGTCTACTGTGACAATGTTAGTGCCATCTACCTCTCTGGAAATCCAGTGAACCATCAGCGTACCAAACATATAGAGATGGATATCCACTTTGTTCGGGAAAAGGTCGCGCGTGGCCAGGCTCACATCCTTCATGTTCCTTCCCGTCATCAGATTGCGGACATTTTTACTAAGGGCCTTCCTCGGGTCCTCTTTGATGATTTTTGTTCCAGTCTCAGCGTGGGTGAACCTCCCGCTTCGACTGCGGGGGTGTGATAGAATAGAACAATAGGAATAATTTATTTATTCTATTTCCTGTAATTACGTAGGTAATTAGGTTTAGTCATTATTATTTAGTCAACTGTATTTTGTATAAATACCTCATCTATTATCAATAATAGACACGGAAAATATTTCGTTCAATATATATATATAGAATTTTGTTATTGGTATTGAAACAGTTACAAAGGTTATATTTATAGGATCAGTTATGTGTTTTTGATCATAACAAAGAGTAACTAACTTCTAACAGTCTTGAGGTATCTCTAAGCCCTACAGAACAGACTAGCTCAAGATGGTCTTCAGGTGAGTGTATAAACTGAAATTTTAGTCTTACTATAAACGGAATATCAGGCCTCGTGTGAGACAAACTAATCAGTTTCCTTGCTAGTCTTTAGTAACTAGGGGTGTCCATGAATCATCTTTGTTGCCATCTCAGTTTTTTATTAGAGTATTGGTGTATTCGTTGGCCTGCAACCACTCATGCCAGTTTCATTGAGAAGGTCAAGGATGTATATTTAGAGAATAATTTCTTTCTTCAACTTAGCAACCTCCATCCCAATAAAATATCTTTAGGGCCCAAAGTCTTTTATCTCAAATTTTGCAAAGTGACTTCTACAATTTGTTCATTTATGATATGCCATATCTTGTACGAATGATTTGGCCCACATAAACAATCATTATAGCAACCTTTCCTTCAGCTGGGCGCCTCACAAAAATGTATGATATATTGATATGTTTGTCCTTGAGAATTTCCCTATTTTGTCATGAACTGCACAAATATCTCAATCAAGCTCTAGTTGACTGCATTAGTCCATACATAGCCTGCATACTTTTTGGGCTATACCCTTGTTCAAAACTAGGAAGTTCCTCAATATAGAATAATCTTCTATTCACACCGTCAATATATACTTCCTCATTTAGATCTGCATTCTTTAACCGAGGAATGCATTCTTTGCATCTAGTTGTTGTAAGGTCCAATTAAGATTTGCAACATTGGACAAAAGTGCTCTGATATTGTTGAGTTTTCCTGCTGGTGCTAATGCCCTGGTGTTGATTTCAAGGAAACATTTGCACATGTTGTTCGCCCACAAACGATCAAGATTGTACTTACTTTTGCCATCTCAAATCAGTGGGTCATGCACCAACTTGACGTCAACAATGCATTTCTCCAAGGGGCACTAACAGAAGAGGTCTTTATGGCTCAACCACCGGGTCTCAAAGACACAACACACCCCACCTATGTGTGCAAACTCCACAAAGTTATCTATGGTCTTCGTCAAGCCCCACGTGTTTGGCATGACTCCCTCAAGGCATTCATCATATCTTATGGATTCACAACCAGCAAAAGTGATCCATTCCTTTTCCTTTAGCACTCAGGTGACACAATGGCTTACTTTCTAGTCTAAGTGGATGACCTACTACTTACAGGTAACAAACCTGCCTTCCTTCAGAGCTTCCTTGCGGCAATATCTCACAAATTCTCTTTGAAAAATCTGGGACAACCTCATTATTTTTTGGGGAAAACAATGAAAATGGTCCCTGATGTTTGAGCGAGCGCTGGTTTTGGTCCCTTCCCGGAGTAACTTCCGGAAATAGTCCCTCTGGTGAGCCAAACCGCCATGCTTGGTCCTCGCCGGAGAGTTGCTCCGGCCACCGTGCATATGTGGCTATGCCACGTCAATTAAGGAGCCGACGTGGATTTTTTTTATTTTTATTTTCGTTTAAATCAGTAAATTATTAAAAATAAATCTAATTAATTTAATGCAATTAAACCTAATTACTCTTAATTCAATTTTTACTCTATTTTTTACAGCAATCTTAATCCAATTTAAACCTTCCAATTTATACAAATCAAAACCTTCCAGATTGAAACCTCATTTGATTAAGAACATCACCAGACACCATTCCAAGCCAGCCAACGCCCCAAACCCACCTTCAACAGAGCCACCTTCAACACTCACAATCAAAGCCCTTGCCATGATTTCTGGAAACCAAACCCAAATCATCGACCTTCCCTCTCTTTTTCTCTCATTTTGTTTTCTCTGCTTTGTTCTTTCTCTGTTTCACCCACACACTAGCAAGTTTCCTCTTTTTTGTCAAATTTCAGAAACCCAAACCCCAAATTTTAGAAACATAGAAACCCTTGTACAACAACCCCAAATTTCAGAAATCCAGAAACCCCCTTCTTCTTCTTCCAAATCCTTAACCCCATTCCAGTGCCACCGGATTCAACCCAGATCCCTCTCCCCCTAGAACAACTTCACCACCACCCCTTCCGTCACCAACAATCTCCATCATTTTCCCTACCGAACCCAGCAACAACAACAACAACAGTATCTGGATCTTCCTCCTCCTTCATCTCTTTCTTCGTGGGGCTTGTAGTGGGGCTCGCGGTGGGGTTGGATGGATCTGGGTGTTGGGTTTGCGATTGGGGGTGTGGCTGTTGGTGGGTTTGATTGATATGTTTATGGGTTTGTATCCAAACCCATTGAGAGACAGAAAGGGCATGGGAGAGATGTAACATAGAAGATGAAAGAGGAAGAGAAAGAGAAGCTGCAAACGTGGTGGTGATGGAGGTGCGAACTTGGTCTCCAAAGCGGCGATGGAGCTCGAACGCAGCCAAACATCGCAACTCTTGTTCAGATCTGAAGCCAAACCCACTATTTTCTCTTCAAACCCATGAACCCCAACGACATATCTGCAATGAAAACCACTTCCGCCTCCCACAAATTAGAACCGAGAAGGAAAGAGGATTAGAAAGGAAGATGTATAAGGAAGGGAAGAATATGAAGCTGCAACCGCATATCCCTGTTGTGTGTTGTGTTTCTGTCAATGATGATAAGATGAATATAATAATTTAAAAAAAAATGAAGATCTGAATTGTCGATGATGCTTAGATGAAGATAAGATTAGGATTTTTTAAAAGAAAAAAAAGAAGATAAGATTAGAAAATGTTTAAAATTATGGGTTAACCGTTTTTTAATTTTATTTATTTTTAATTGAAAATATAAAAAAACCACGTCATCTCATTAATTGACGTGGCGTGTCCATGTGAGCAGGGTTGCCGGACTTAAACTCTAGCACGGCGGTTTGGCTCACCGGTGGGACTATTTCCGGAAGTTCCTCCGGGGAGGGACCAAAAACGTCCGGTGACCAAAGTTTAGGGACCATTTACATATTTTTCCCTATTTTTTTGGGTGTTGAAATTATACCTACCAGTGCTGGAATCTTTCTTTCTCGACACAGATACATTCGGGAGCTCCTAGAAAGGTTTGACATGGAAGGTGCAAAGCCGTCTCTGACTCCTCTTTCCTCTACGACTGTACTTCAGCTCAATGATGGCACCGCATCCACTGATGCTACTGAGTACCGTCGGATTATTGGCGGACTTCAGTACCTTAATCTGACTCGACCTGATCTGTCATACTCAATCAATAAGTTGTCCCAATTCATGCACAAACCAACCTCTCTTCACCTTCAACATCTGAAGCGCATCTTAAGGTACATCAAGTAAACTATCAATCATGGCCTCATGCTACGCAAAGCTGAAACTAACAATTTGCTAGCATATTCTGATGTTGATTGGGGTGGAAACAGCGATGACCGCACTTCAACCTCTGCTTATATAATTTTCTTCGGGGTTAATCCAATTTTTTGGCTCTCACGGAAATAACGAACTGTAGCACGTTCATCCACTGAGGCTGAGTATCGTGTCGTTGCTACCACCACAGCTGAATTAATGTGGCTCCAAAACTTACTTCATGAGTTAAAAATCCCCATGGTGGCTCCCCCACTCTTAAAGTGTGATAATGTGGGTGCTACTTACTTGTGCTCCAACCCTATTCTACACTCAAGAATGAAGCATATCTCATTGGGTTATCACTTTGTCAGAGAACAAGTTCAATCCAACAAGCTCATTGTCACACATGTGTCTACCAAGGACCAACTGGCAGACCTGCTCGCCAAACCTCTACCCATGGCTAGATTTACTGAACTTACATCCAAGATAAAGGTCCTTGATGGAACCTTTATCTTGAGGGGACGTAATGGACCATGAGCAATAAATTAACATGATTTGGTCAAGGAATGATAAAGGAAGATTCCATGAAGTCAGTATTAGTATTAAGAGGAATAATTCAATCATTATTAGAATTGATAGGAGACAACTCAGCATTGGAATGTAATAGCAGCAGCTGCATAAGTTCAGCCTTAATTCTAGTTTTCTTTGTTGCATAAGTTCAACCTTAATTCTAGTTTTCCCTTCTCCTCCTCTAGTCAAACATTTGTAATATATATATATATATATATATATATATATATATATATATATATATATATATATATATATATATACTTGTATGTACTGTTATTCAATTCAATTCAATACAATTAATCATTTCATTATATACGGATTGGAAAATAAGTATGGATCAGAACAAAATTATAAAAGCGTGAGGGCATTTCCAATATCTGGTTGATCAAATTAAACACTTTATGTTCTTAACTTGTTACTATAATACAATATACACTATCATTAGAAATTAAAATCTTGTTACTATGCTCAACGTAGATCTGTCATTGCAATAGAGTGAAGCAATTTCAGTCTTCCTCCATTATCACCCTTCTTTTTCATTCCACACCATTATCATAATATTATATGACAAAAAATATCTGCAATTGGCTACAATACCTTGTTTGATAATATCTGAAGAAATAGCATCCGGTCATGAAATTGAAGTATAGACTTGTGCCATCGCGCATCCTAGCAGCTATTGTGGATTTGATGGAACTTAATTTATGTAGTAGACTATTGGATGTCAAACTTACATTGATTCCTTATGGCGAGTTTATTTTAGGGTTAATCCTCTAATTGGTCCCTGTGGTTGTGTGGCCGTCTGAAATTAGTCCCTCCCGTAAAATCTAAGTCCTCGCGTTTAAAAAAGTGTGTGTAGCAGGTCCTCGCCGGAGGGACTAATTTCCACACACTTTTCAAACGCGAGGACTTAGATTTTACGGGAGGGACTAATTTCAGACGGCCACACAACCACAGGGACCAATTAGAGGATTATCCCTTTATTTTATAATTGTCAAACTAACATCCTTCTGTGTTGGTTTGAAAAAAAACATTTTGCCCACCAATCAAGCAAAAATCCAACCCCAAATAATGAAAATTGAAAATACTGTAATTTCATAGAAAATTGGAATTTTTAGCAAACACTGAGATTTCAAAAGAAAGTAAAAAACTAGCACACGACACGAATAGAAAAATTTCAGAAAAGAAGAGAAAAAGAGGGGGAAAGCAACAGAACAAGGAGAGGAGGCGGCAAGCAAAGAAAGTGATAAGGGAGAAAGAAGATTGATTGCAGCAGAGAAAAGTGGGAAGTGGGAGGACAGAGGAAATTGAATTTTAAGATTATGAACTATTTGTAACTTTTCAAATGCTTGACCTCATGATTATGTATGTTATTTTAGGATTATGTATATGTTATTTTGCTTCACTTTAAGATTATAAACTCATGTTATTTTGCTTCAATTGGATTACAAGCTAATGCTTACTGACATTAAGTGATTCGAAAAATTAATTCCCGAATTAGTTTGGGAAATTAAATTCCGAACTAATTCAGAAGTTAAACTATCGTATTTTGAGACGGTAGTACATGAAACTTTGCATCACGGGATTCGAAAATTCAACTTTCGAACTCGATCCGAGATAAAAAAATATCGAAGGGCATTTCTGGCATTTTTTTTTAAAGGTTGGGGTGGGAATTCAAGTTCTCGGAGAGGATGCGGCAAGCAAAGAAAGAAGATTGATTGCAACAGAGAAAAGTGGGAAGTGAGAGGAGATAGAAAATTGATTTTTAAGAATTAAAAAATTTAAAAACAAAAATTACACAAGTACTCCAAATTAAAACCGGCTTGAAAGAAAAAGAGTTGAGTTTTTTTTCCAATGGTAAAAGTGTTGGTTGCTAACTTATTCTTTTACAAAATTAAGTGAGAGTAAGTTAGTATTCCCCATATATATATATATATATATATATATATATATATATATATAATGATATATACACACCTCATTTTTTAAACACTTCATTTCCACTTTCTTTTATTTCTATCTCTCTCATCTTATCATCTATCACATCTCATATTTTCTCTCTCTTACTTTTTCTTTTCTTCCTATCTTTCTCATCATTCCACCTCTCCACCTCAAAAGAGAGGTGTGGATGAAACATTACCCTATATATATATATATATATCCATGCTTGAAGGCAATTGTTATTCCCACATCATCCCTTCCCCTCGCATCCTTAGGGGCGTTTGTTAGATAGACATCTCAAAATATTTCCGAGAATGTAACATTCTCAGATTTAGTACATGAGAATAATGTATACTAAACAAACACATTTTTAATTTTACTCGGAAACGACTTTGTCAGTAGTGAGATTCCTGGAAAACAACATTTCAAGAATATATTTGTAAAATTTGTAAGAAAACGTTATTAGTTTCTAAAATCTAATACTACACAAACACGTTATTGAATTAATGTTTGCTTCCAGAATTTTAAAAATCATTTATATTTCTAAGCATATTTCACGAACTTAAATTTCTAGAGTATGTTTTTCCAACAAAAATATTTTTTAACGTACTAAGTTTTAAATTTCGTACATTAAAAAAACATAAAGATAACATAGAAAAACAATGAAAAATGTGACATGTTAGAAAATTACCACTTAAGGTGGTCGGCCCACTTTCGTGGAATACGAAAAGGGGCAAAAAAAAAAAAAAAACAAAGAAGGAGGGTAAAAAGGGAAATAAAAATGAAACTGCCTCCTTGTCACGCAAGCTAAAGCTCAAAACCTCGCCAAAACCTCGCTGAGCAAAAGTAAGAACGACTTTACAACTCCTACTCCATTTCTTGCAAAGCATGAGTATATAGCAGCATTGTCTTCGTTTTTTCCTAATTGGGCCCGCTCATACGCAATCGCTTTCGTTTCGTACCTTTCTTTAACCTCTATCGTGAAACCAACCACAACCAAAACCATCGTGTGCAAGCTAGGCTCATGGAAACGGCGCCGTCGTCGTCTACGAATCCGCCACAGGAACCGCGGCAACCACTCGAAGACCGTGTATTCAAAACCAAGACTGTTCAGTTTCTAGGTCGCCGCACACCGATCGTCCTCCAAGAACACAATGGCCCCTGCGGTCTCATCGCTATCTGTTAGTGCATTTCCCCCATCCTCCTCGCGCTAGGGTTTATTCATCTTCATTTTCTGTATTCACTCCTCACTCACGCTTAATTAGGATTTCCTAGCACGTCCATTATTCAATTGATTGCTCGCATTTATTCAATTCCAAACGCTTAATTTGTGCGTTTTTCTTTTTTTGGAATAATGGCTTGTTACTTTGAAGTCTCTTGGCTTTATCTTCATCAATTTATCTGCTAGTTACCATTATTGATTGATGCTCCCTTGGATGATAATTTAAAGCATCTATAATTTAACCATTGTCTCATGCTTAATGTTATGCACTTTAAAGGGTTACTTGGAATTTTTGATTTATTTTTTGGTTGCATAATACTGTTTATGTATTGCATTGCGGCAGGTAATGTTCTACTGCTAAGAAACGAGATCCATTTGAGTCTAGGTACTTCTGAAGTCTCCCAGAAGACATTGCTCTCATTAGTTGCTGGTCGATTGATTGACTCAAATTCAAATCGTGATGTGAGTGTAAGAGTTGTGTTTGCTATTTCATTGGTGGATTCACTCTTTTGTGATGTAAGTTGATTTGAATTTTTTTCTTATCATCATCAGGATGATGTAAATCAACAACAGAACCTTGCGGGTGCATTTGATGTGCTCAATAAGCTTGCGACTGGCATTGATGTAAATGTAAAGTTTAACAGGTCAGTTTTTCTTATTGTTGTCCGCAGTTATATACATCCATTGTTTTGAAATTCTGATAAAAGTTACACATGAATTGCAGAATAGATGATTTTGAACGCACTCAAGAGTGTGCCATATTTGATCTGCTGGGCATTCCTTTGTATCATGGCTGGATAGTTGACCCCAAGGTATTTTGTTTACCCTAAATACAAATTAATTAGTTCTATGTTGGTGTATGACCTCGACAATGTGTTTGCTAACTGTTATGATCCTTTATTATATTATCCTCAATGATCCATGGTGCAACCCTATGGTTATTAGGAACTGGTAACCTCAACAAAAAAAATTGTTCACTCCGTAAATTGGAAACTTCTTGGTAGTTATTTTGACAGGAATTTGGATTCTGGACAAAGGCGTATTTTGTGTGTGTGTATGTCAATATCTAGGGATATTAATAGGTTATGTACTTATGTAAATTAATTTTAGCATATTTATGATAGAATTGTATTCCTATTATGATGCTATATTGCTATATGAATTAGGAAATTCTACAAGATTGTTTCCTTGCCGATTGTAAGCCAAGGTCTAATGTGCCCATAAAAAATCTTGTTGTATGTGAAATGAGATGCAATATGTTTTCACTCATAAATGTTAGTCTAAAAATGTTCCTTCACTTTCAGTAAAATCCAGAAGTTTTGCCTGGCAATTTCTCGGTCATCTGTGAAACTATACCACACCCCCATTTTTAGTCATTCCATGATATTGGGATGCATACATTTTAATATTACTATTCTGAGATTTGCACGCTAGGGCAAGCGGCAAGCCAAATAATCATATAATGCTAATCAAAAGAAGGAAATGGGTATAAAGGCCTGGTGAGGCCTTAGCAACCCTCATGAACTAGTTAAATAAAAAATAGCAAAATAACATATGTCAATTGTAAAGTATGCGAAATCTAAATTTTTTAAATACAATATCTAAAAATCATACCGGAAGAACCAAAATTTGAGGTGACTTCATCTTGTTGACAGTCTCTCCTCCTAAAAGCGAACTGTTCCCTAGGGGCAGCTTCATCTACCAGATATCCCTTTTCCTCTCATATATCACTATCATATCCATATATCATGTCATCAGAGGTGGTTGCTTCAGCTGATAACCCTCTACTCTTGAGGGCAATCTAGGGTGACTTCACCTAACAAATAACTCTCTCCACCCTGAATATCATATCATCTCAACGGGGGAGGTTGCATCTTGTTGATAGCCTCTCATTGCACCGACATACTCCATCTAACGGATAACCCGCGCCACCTAGAATCATTTAACCTGGTGTACCTATGATGTTACCTTGGCTATGTAACGACTTCAAGGTTCTAACATGGATCCCCAAATTACAATTTCTTAAAAATCATCATCAATTCATATCAAAATTCTTCCAAGAATTAAATTATCAACTCTTATAAAACCTCTTCAAGAATAACGTTTCCCAATACCATATTTGTCAGGTTCAACATCTCTCATTTTCCACTTCATAATTTTATAAAAATAAAATCCCCAATTTTTAATTGAATAAACAATTTCTAATATGGAATGATAAATCAAAATAACAATAATTATATTTAAAACATGCCGCAATGATTGTCAACTGCTCACAACCATGAGTAACCAATAAAGGTTCTCCCAACAACTATAGGAGAATCAAATGAACTAGTAGCAGACAGATCTGAGCGCCAACAAATATTAAGTTTTAGAGAATTATTCAGACATGGGTAACCATAAATCCCCAAATCTATACTCCAAGTCCTAAAATAATGTTGCCTAAAGCTAACGTACACTAAAACAAATTTTTTAAATTTTGGGCATTGGGTATACTTCAAAGAGCTCAAATAAGAAAAACCTTTAAAGGGTTGGTACACTTCTCATTCCTTTGAGCGCTAACCCTAATTCCAAAATTCATCTTAAAAGCACTTACACTTGAAAGATTAAATTTTCTTGCCAAGACTTTATATTTTACAGGTGAATGTGATTGTTTCATTTGTTTGTGGTGGAAAAGTGGAAGAGAAATGGGGACTAATGGGTACTGTGACAAACAGTAATCAAAGCAAGTGAAAAAGATGGAAGGATGGCAGGGGAATTCGGCAGCTTTCTCTTTTATGACTTGTTTTTTTTTTAAAAAAAAAACTTTGGGATATGGTTTGTTTCATAGTGGCCTCTTTGTGCCACATCTTAAACTTAACTAGCCTCTAGCTTTGCTGGCTCTAGTGGTTTCTTTAGGCTTCGATCAATAGTTGCACCATTCACTGTATAGTGTAAATCTTAATTTGTTCAGTGATCCTTCTTGGATAATCCTCTGAATGCATATCAACATATTATCTTTGTTTATCTGAAACCATGTGGAATTTGTTTCTATGATGTGTTTATTTGACATTTAAATATTCATGTGATTGTTAACCAGGATTATGATACTGCTAATGCAATTGGATCAAAGTCCTACAATGATCTTACTGTAGAGATTGTTACAAAAAACATTGAAATCCATTATAAGAATAATCTGGAAGAAGATTGTGTTGATTATGATTCTACTATGGAAGAAGATTGTGTTGATTCTGATTCTACTATGGAAGAAGATTGTGTTGATATTGGTTCTTCTCATTCTGTTTCTGACCAATTGGGAAGAAGAGGTGAAGAGGCAGAGGTTTTGAGAGCCTTGAAACTGTCTGAGGCTTATTTTAAAGCTTCAATAAGTGATCCTGTTGTAGGTCATGTAAATGGTGATGGAGGAACAGTTTCTGTCAGTGTGGATGAAGATATGTGTAACAAGCTGGTTAAAACTGTGGATTCTGACCAATTGCGAAGAAGAGGTGATATTGAAGAAGCGGCAGAGGTTTTGAGAGCCTTTAAACTGTCTGAGGCTTATTTTAAAGCTTCAATAAGTGATCCTGTTGTAGGTCATGTAAATGGTGATGGAGGAACAGTTTCTGTCAGTGTGGATGAAGATATGGGTAACAAGCTGGTTAAAACTGTGGATTCTGCAGATAAGTTAGGAAAGAGCGCACGTGCTGAGAATAATGATTTTCATGAGTCAGGGTCGTCCATATCTGATGATTGCGCTGCTTCTGGTAAAGACTGTAATGAACATGCATCTTCTGCATCTACAGCTGCCCCCGATCTAAAAGCTAAGGATGGAATAACACCAAAACAAGGTCAGTGGTGCTATCTATTAAATAAATGGACTGGTTTTAATCGGAATATTAATTTCCTATATAACTTACACTATTGTTTATAGTAAAAGACACCTGTCCTTTTTTATTGGCTTTAGGGGAATTGATCACGAGTTTCTTGATTAAAAATGCCAGCCAGTTGACTTCTATTGGGTATGTTGACCTCTCCTCTTGTTTGTATAAATAACTTGAACTACGTGACTACGTCCTCTGATCCATATATTTATCCTAAATTTCTTTTTACATATGTAAGTATAAATGCTTTTGCAGACTTTCCTCTTTACAAGATGGTCTTAAAGAGCATGAGCTATGTGTTTTTTTCCGAAACAATCATTTTAGTACTATGTTTAAGGTCAGTAAAAGGCGTGAAGACTCATTTCATTGGTCATTCCAGTCACTGAGATCAACTGCCCTAGCACCTGTTTAACACCAAGAGAAATTTGTTGGGTTCTTTTCTTTGCAATCTTGAGATTATTTTCTCTGTTATTCGCAGTTTGAAGGTGATCTTTATCTTCTAGTTACTGATCAAGGTTATATAAATGAGCCTAATCTTGTTTGGGAAAAACTGAATGAGGTGAATCTCAGTTACTCTAGATCTTTTTCACCCTTCTCATCTTAAATTGTTGTTTTCTTCTTTGTTCTTTCTATGTTGATACTGGTGTGAGTTTATTATATGGATGTAGATCTTCAATTAAACGTCATGAAAACTGAAAGTTTGCATGCTTGGTGATTTGAGCTTCTAGGATATTCATGGACAGAGCATACAGGCGGTTTCTTGGATTTTAGTGAATTCTGTGTGAATGAATCTTCATATACTGTTTTTTACCTCTATCTTATAAATTTTTATTTCAGTTATGATGATAGAATCAGCCTAGAAGTAGATAGAAAACTGTTATTATTCAAAACAGAAAAGTACACTGTTGCTGAGTAATTTCGAGAGTCTCAGCCACTATCCTAAATCCTAATCCCAAATGATCCAAAGGATGCTAATCCCTCTCAACTCCCTCTTATTTATGATATCCCCTCCCCTACACTGACTAATGCTCTGTTTGGTAGAGAAGAGAGAGATAGAGAAGAGAGACTAGAGAAGAGAGAAGTTGAGTAGAGAGAAATATGTGAGAAATATAGTAAATTTAGTAGGTTGTTTGGTATGATAGAGATAAAAGAGAAAGAGAAGAGAATGAATGATGTGGAAAGTTATATTTTGTGTCGAAAGACAATTTTAACCCAATTAATATATGCAATAAACTATTGTTACAGACACAAAATAAAAGGACAAAAAGTGAATATGATAGCCCGAGTCTCTACTGTTCAAATTCTCCCCAATTTGGAGAGATTGAAAAATGTGTCATTGAGTACCTTTTAAAACTCTCTCTCTCTACTACAGTATTTCATACCAAACAAGTGGAGATTACACATCTCTCATGTATCTCTGCAGGACTTCTCTCTTCGGTATCTCTTACTTAACAAACACAGTGTAAATCCTTGAGCTAACCAAACTCTAATTGAAGAACTGCTAAAAGAACTCCAACTAAACTGCTACTAACTAGCTAACCTAAGGGATGTGGGTACCTATCAAATGGACATGCTCTTTCTAATCTTCTATATCCATGTTTGAGCGGCTTTAAAAAAAACTCACTAGTGTTGTAATGTTAAATTGATGGAAGTAAATTTTAAATGTACTTTGTCTTTCAGGTCAATGGTGACTCATGGTTTATGACCAGTAGTTTCAAGGAATTCAAGGTAGAAAGCCATGAAAATAACAACTGGGATGAGAACAATGCCATTACCAGTACTGCTGTTCGTATATTTTTTTATAAAGGGAATATCTAGTATTACAAACCAATTTTTCATTGACAACGATAACCTTTCATGTTTCAGGACTATCTTGCCAGCTTAGACGGTGCAATACAGGAAAACTTAGATATCAAGTAAGGTTCTGAACTTGCAATTAGCGCATATGTAATAGTATTTGGCTCCTCCCTTCCCCTATGGCCCTAACCCTAAAAAAATGACTTTTATCCAGTAGATAAGCATTCAGTATTATTTGTCAACTTATTTTGGAGAAAAAAAGGTTATTTTTGCTGCTTCATGAGAGCTTTTGGGGAAAAAGAGTCACCGAAGAAAAGCTTTCCCAAATATGAAAACTATAGTTTATTCTTGTTTCAACTTTAACTTCAGTTATAACTTCAACTATTCAAAATGGCTTGGTAAAGTGGATCTTTTCTGTTTTTGTGACAGTGCTGCTCTGCAATTTGAAATAAACTTTCCACAACAGGAGTCTGAGAAGCAGCCTCCACGGCATAATTTTCAGCAACCTGTTAACGGTACCTCCAAACTGGTCACAGGTCTTCAGGTAAATATTACTTTTCTATTTATTCTTCACCTAATTTGCGGACTTTTTATAAGTACATGACATCACTTGAAAACATTATGTGAGATATATGAGATTTTAGAACCTAGAAAAACAATGAAAAAATGTGACATGTTAGAATATTACCACTTAAAGGGGGTGAGAATTAAGGTGCAGAGGGTGGGATAACACAACTATCATGCTTTAAAGTGGCTCAGCCCTCTTTCGTTGATTAAAAAGGAAAAGTTACATCTCTATTTACCAAAAAAAAAAAGAAATAGAAAAATGGGAAAAAGGCAAATCAAGATAAAAAAAAAGAAACTGCCTTGTCGCGCAAGCTAAAGCTCAAAACCTCGCTATAAACCCTACCTCCGTTAACATTACACAGGTAAACATGGACCTAGACGGCGTTGATGATCCTATGGATACGGCTGGAAACGGCGTCACACGAGAAATCGATGTCTTCTTCAAAAGTGCAGACCCGAACACAAAGGTGGTTATCTACTGCTTCCCATCTTCGCTTACCCGATTGCTTATTCAATTCTGCATTTTTTTTAAAGTCTAAATTTTTCTTTGTTCTTTCAGTTGTATGTTTTGCAGTATCCTTTGAGGCCTTTTCAGAAGCCGTACGAGTTAGATGAACGATGCCAAAAGGTGCATTTGTTGATTTGTTTGTTCATTTTTTTTTGGGGCGGAAAGTTGAATCCTGTTCTGCCTTTGATTTCCCAGGTCAGGTTGAATCTTGATAGTTCAGAAGTGGAGTTTGATTTGGAGGCACTTGATATTGAAAAGCAGGTCAGTTCATTTAAACACTCATTCATCTAAGTTGATCTACCTAATGGGGTAATGCTTTGTTGTCATTCTTATTTGTTGTATTCTTTCTTACTAATTTTGCTTTTTATTCCTTGGTATACTACATATATTCACTTGTTGTATTACCTGGCCAACTTCTATTATATCAAATTATGAGTGCTAGCAATTGTCTCAGAAAAGTACTATAGATTGTAACTTCTAAACTTGACACAACACTTTTAATTCTCCAGACTTTATACACCCTCTCGACGCCACCTCCTGAGAGTCGATTTGCTGTTGGGATTCTTATTGGTGATAAGGTATTTGTGTCTCACATTCTATTCTGTGATGTCTAATTATGTTTATATTTTGAACAGGATTGTGCTAGGTATGCCATTGCAAAGTGGAAGACATTTGTCCTATCTAGCGAACATTTAATACTTCTTCAATGAATTAGGAATTTAGGATGGGTGACTTTCACTAAATACTTCTGTTGTTTGACGATGAGTTTAGATTAGGTTAAAGTTTTGAAGAGGAGTAGGAACAGTTTATTAATGTGTTTCTTAATGAGAAACTCTTTGAGAAGATAATGCAGCAAGGAGTATGAAGTTGAATGAGGTGTGAAAAGGAGGGAAAACTAGGAAGATGAGAAATACAAATCATGCTTTGAAATCAACTTCCTCCCTGATGTAGATTGTATTATTGATCTTATTATATAATTTATTTAGGAATTTTAATTCCGTGATTTTTTTTATTTTTATTTTTTGAATTATTTCATTGCTATCTTGATAATTTTGGATTATCTTAGTAAGGCTTAGAATAGGAATAGTTATTAGGTTGTTTAACTTTATTGGGTCTGTAAATAGGTCTTTGATGTTGACTTTTGATGATTGATATGCAGTTTTTTAATCAAAGAGTATTTGGGTCTGAGTTACTAGAGTGCTATTAGGGTATACTATATAGTCTGATATAGTTACTGTTAGTAGAGTTACTGTTAAGTAACTGCTGACCGTATTATGTGTAGTTAGTTAGCTTAGCTGTCAAGTAACAGAATTAGTTAGAGTTAGCTTGTTCTCCAAGCTTTGAGGTTTCTCTATAAATACTGAGATCCTCTCTTGTACTCTTTAGTTTTTACATTCAATGAAATTCAGTTTATCATTTTAGGATTTTCAACAAGTGCTCCTCACCCAAAGGAGCACTTTAGGTTTATCAAGAGAATACCTCGCCTAGATGAGCACTCTTGGATACTTGTTCTGTACCAAACTCTCCTGCCCCCAAGAAAAGAGAAAACATTGACATGGAACCTTAAAAAGAAAAATAATTGAAAACTATCTTATAAAGATTCAATTAACAGTTTATGTGTTGTGGTTCTCACATGATTAACTCAGCTAGCTTGATATTCTTTCATCTAGTAACTTACTGCTTATTATATTTGAGAAAGTTTTGTAAATTTTCCTGCATCTTTCTGGGTTGCAGCTACACCTGCATCCTATTCATGCCATTGTGCAGCTCCGACATGTTGAGGGGTCACGTGTAGTAAAGTCTGCTGCCACATCAAAGAAGAAGCAGAAGCAGGTATCAATATTGGTTTTATTTTAATAAGGCAACCTAGAAAATTCTGGTTTTTCTTAATGAAGATTTTATTCTTAACTGTGGTTTTTCCTCCTCCTGTTTCTGATCAGTTTTTTTGCCTATATCTTATGTAGCACTGGGTTCCTCTCAAGTATCACGGCTGCAACAGTGATATCTCCTCTGGATTTTTGCAGGAAATGATGGCTCAATCATCCGAAACTCCCATAAACTTTACAATGAGCGGGTAAGCATGTCCTTTTATCCTTTTGTAGTCTCTTTTGTATGAATTATGTAAATTTATTATGTTTGTGAATCTTTGAATGGTTGAAGGCATGATTACGTCACTGCACTCTGTGGTGGAGTAATACCCAAGGGTACTGCCAAAAGGTACCGTCTTCCTTTAGTATCAAGCTTATTTAATTTTTGGCCCTCATTCGGGATTAACAATTTGCCATCTTGCTGTTGTGTTTTGGACTTGCACTCTTTTCTTCTGTACCTGTTAATTCATCCATCTCTCTTCTTATTTGCTATATTCTTTCTCTCTTTGTTTCTGCCCACTGCTATGTTTATTTTCTTATAAAGCTTCTTTAATTTTGTTTATTTGTTTGCACTTTACAGTCACTTGTTATTTGACTATCCCGGCTGGATGTAATTTCAGGTTTCTTCTATCATTGCCATTGGAGGAACGTCTTAAGAAATTGCTTATTCAGGTTTGTTGCATGTTTTGTTTGAATGTGATTTTGTTTTGTGTTGACAGAGGGACATTTTGAGCCAACATCATTCTGCCGCTTATTTTCTATCCTTGTTTATTGTCGATTGCAATTTTTTTAACTTAGCTGATATTCTCCATTCCTAATTCAACTCTGCTGTTTTAAATATTTTTGTGTTTAAACTATTACGCAATTGGTGGACGATTTTTTCAGCAAATAAAGTTGACGTGTGCACAAAGTTCCTCATTCATAAGAAAAATATCAAGAATTAAACTTTCTATACAAAAAGTATTTGTATTTTATATGGCTGCTACCTCAGGTTTATAGGAAATGTCACTATATTCTGTATATTTTAAACAATTCTATATTATGATATTAATTATTCGAAGGTTTGTTGTATTCATCTCTCTATCAGTGTTGAAGTATTACTTGCATGTCATTAAAATATAAAGAAGAGAAAGAAAAACACGAAAAAATATTTTTTTTAACATATCTAACAGAGATCTTTATGATAGGGTCCCCCACTTCGTCGTTTCAATACTATCAAGCACTTTGCTCCTGAATGGTCTGATTTGGAACTGCTGGAACATCTGCAGTCAACTGCAGTATTGCTGTGGGGACATTGGGCCCCAAGAAGTCAATTACTATTTGCTGAATCTCCTTCTGGACATTTGGCCAGGGATTATGTCATATCACTGTTTAGCGATAAATTGAAAGTTTTCTCATCTGATGTGAATGTGGATTTTGAGAGCGAACTTGGTAAGAATGTGGGAAAATTCTTGAAGATATTTGGTCTGGAAAGATGTGATCTTAACAAAACTACGTCTGAACCATTGCCTTACTGGATGTTCAAAGAGCTTCCTGATTATTCATTTATAGAATCCCACTCAGATGTTGTTCAAATGCAACAAGTTAAGCTCAGGGATTTGAAAGATCACGTATCTAGGAAAGTGGCAGACTACATCCCTAAATCTGCAAATTCTGGTCCACAGGTAGCAAGTCTGGATGGAGTTCCTCCTAGGAATATGACCATGTCAAAAGAAACCCAAAGTGCTCTGCGATTTGCTCTCGGGATTGTTTTTAAGACTCGCAAAGTTTGCAGGTATGATTATAGAGACATACATTTTGTTGATTTCCCATACAGTGATGACCCCTAAGTTATTTTTGGAAGCACAAACATAAGTAGCTTACTGCTCTGCATGCTCTTCAGATTTCAACACTTTGCTTATTGTCAGTATACCTTGTATTTGTGGAGCCATTGGAAAGTAAATTTTGTTTCTTTTGTGTCTATACTATATAGGGTTTGATCTTTATGATAATGGATACTCGATAATGAAACTATGTTGCTATGACGTTAATGATATGTTGAAATGATATTACAACAGACAAAACAGTAATCCTTATGTTAGTTATGTATATTGATCATACACTCTTAATTCAAATTAATAAGGAAATCTAATCATGACAATTACTTGACTCATAAATCCTAGTTAGGTAAGAAAATAAATCATGGAATATGGAAATCACTTCTGAGAGAAGATATAGGATATTATAAATTACTCTTAAATACACTCTAGGTATTATGAAATATTTTCCATGTATTCTTACACTCTCAATTTTCTTCCATCGAAAAGAAATTTGTCATTTTATTCTGCTTTTGTCCTAGTTTGGAACTCAAAATTAAATTTAGAACTTAGAATATCCTATTGTAGGATATGGGTTTAACTCTTATGTAGTGAGGGAGACAATTTAGAGTGTAGAATTGTAACCTCTGATTGGAAGATTGATAGGTAACTGTTAGTGAGAGCTATTTATGTAATAGTTAGCTAGTTAAGGAGGTTGTTAGAGACAGATTTGTGGGGTTGTAATTAACGGGAAAAGGGATGTTACATGGTCATGTCCCAATTGGAAAGGAATTTCAGATCATAGTACTCAAAATTGCAATTATAATCTCTTAAACACATGATTATGTGATTTATGGTGTCCTGAGAGATTAAAATTGCGTCTATATTCATTTTCTGGCTTAATCGTAAGTTTAATCATATAATCGCATCATAGAAGATAAATGATGTTATTTATGCTATTTATATGCATATATGTATAGGAATTTTGCTAAATCTTATGATTATGCAATTTACGATTAATACCCCCTTTCCTGATTAAATTTAGAATCCCGATTTTTACTACAAGTACATTGAGTTCCAAGTCTCTCAAATACTTCGTGTAATAGGCTCTTATCAATATGTATAGTTTCTTTTGTATTCAGCATTGGTTTCTATCAATGGGTACCATAACTCTGATATTGGAGCTGTCGGTATTCAGCATGATTTGAATTGAATCTGGTTTAGTTTGGGATGGGTGGGTACGCCAATCCAGCAATCTTAGCTATTCATGCCAGTGCCTAGAAGTTCTTCTCTCAGGGATATGCATCTTTCTGACCACTTTATAAATCTCAATCTGGGTGATGGCAGTCAAATCAGGGGGGGAATGTCTAACTGTTGTCTTTTTTCCCCTTAAAGTGTAGTTGGCAATGTGTTCCCTATTTTGATTTTCTTGTTTGGGCGACTATCTTTATTTTAGCTTTTTTTATTTTGCCAGGTTTGAATCTGTATGCAACGAATTGCGAAAAATGGTGGATTCCAAGGATTCCAATATGCCCCACTCATATTATAAGGTTGTGGAAGCAGCTGCCAGTCTTGATTGTCCAGAGCATGAGCTGAAGGCTGTCATGAGTGAAGATTTATGGTTGATCAATGATTACTGTGTGTTAAAATCAAATGTTTTTCCATTCAGGTTTTTCCTCTCTCCCCGCCCCAAATAGCAAAGAAAAAAATGATTTCACTTTACAGCAGGTCAAAGAATTTCAAAAACAATTAGCACATTCCATTTATTATATAATGTTCTAAACTGTATTTGTCCTAACAGAGATCTGGTAATCGAAATGTTTCGACAAAAAGGACTCGATGCCAGCCTGAAGAAGGCAGAGTTAGGTGAAGCTGAAAAATGGATTTCTAGGACTGAATATTACAAGGTAAGTTCTCTTCTAATTTTAACAACTAAATTTGTTATTTTATTATTATAAAGAAACCATTAGCAGAGTTGGGACACCCACAACCAAGGCTATCTGAATGTTCCTTATTATAAGCAATCATCTTATACAGCTGAGCTGAGAGTAAGTGTCCAATATGTTATAACTTATAAACTAGAATAATACATTAAATAACTAAACAATCTAGAGTCCAAACTCTTTTATCATCAATGCTCCTATGTCTGTCTTCATTCTTTTTGGGGACAAGCAAGATTTCACTTGATGGTAAACATCCTTTAATTGAAGTACTTTCTTTTATCTGGGCTACGCTCACATGTTGATTTCATAAGACGACGTTGTAAGCAAATCCAGTTGCAATTATGCAATCTTTCGTGTGTTGTACACTTGTACTGGGTTTTTCAGTGCTTCTAAATTTATGATAATGGATTTATTACTTAATAATACATTGCAGATTTTCTGTTTGAGATGTTGAGCTTTTTGTTTCTGGAGATGTAATTTATTATTTGAGCTCTTGGTAGTTTTAAACTACGCTCTGACTTCTCATTGGATGTTTTGTTTATCAAATTCTTCATTAAGTTAATATAAAGTCATACTTGTGTGCTGAGCATCTGGTCAATCAATTCTTAGCACAGCCTGTTAATCAAGTTTCCTTTTCAACTCCTATGTGCTTGATTATCAGGTTATAGGGCTATTGATCCAACATTAATAGTAAAAAATGCTACTGACATGTATAAAGCCTGCATTTTTATTATACTAGATATGCATGCATCCTAAGAAAAAAAGTGAGATATGCTTCTATAGTTCGCTTTTGCTGGTAGTGAATACTAGGATTAGAGAGTGGATGATTTTTTTTATTGTTATTTACTTCTTCGGCAACAAGCTACAAGGCTTTCTGCACTAGTTGCTGCACGGGCATGGCTTTGATCAATTGCTGATATAAAAAGTAGAGTAAGTGTTGAAAATTAATGTTGCATAAACATTCATATTTTCTCACGTTCATGTTATCATGCTAATGATTGGTTTGCTTTTTTCTTTTGACGAACAATCTTTTCAGGTAATGCACGAGTTATGTGTCTTTAAAGGTAAAAGTTCTGGGTGGGTCTTGAAATCTCCCCTGCCGATGCTCTAATCCTTGATTACAGTCATTTTGAATTGTTAGATAACTATTGTTTGTACTCGCCTGCGTTGGATTTGGCTCGTGTTTGAGAAACAAATCAATACTCTGCTTTGGGAAATATTTCATATATTCCACACAATCTTGATATTTCATTTCTTACTCCTGGGAGTATTAGGTTAATGTCGTTTATTGCAAATGGTTCTTCCTGGTTTATATTTTTTTTATAATTTGTCTTCTATAATTTGGGTGTGTATAACACGTTAAAAAAATTGTGTACGTGTTCAGAGATTTTTCTCTGTTAACCCCTTCTGCAATCGTTTCGATGAAGCTGGTATTTGGGGTTTGTAATTCAAGCTCAGTACCGAATTGTAGATTTATAATATTTTGAAGCGGTGTTTTGATTCCATCCCATACTCCGAATTGGGAGGGAACTAAAATGAAGAGATTCAATGGAATGAGATGGTATCTATCCCACTCATTTCCATTTCATCTCACATTTTATAACTTACCCAAACAATGGAAAATAAAACATTGTCCCATCCAATCTCATCTCATTCTCTACCACCAATCCAAACACGCTTCTTTGTTAAATTAATTTAGGCTTAATTGTACTTTTGGTCCCCCAACTATTGCCTTCCTGCGAAAATCGTCCCCAAACTTCAAAATTAGCAAAACACGTCCTCCAACTATGCATGTCGTTGCACTTTTGGCTTTTCGTCCAACTTCCGTCCAAAACTTAACAGATTGCTGGAAAATAAAATAAAAAATTCAAAAACCTAAGTATTGATTGGTTCTTCATCTTTTTCAAACTTCTTCATCATTAAATCTTATAAAACCCAGAATCTTCATCTTCATAAAACAAAACCCATAATTTTTTTTTTATAAAAAAATCTACAAATCCATGTTCCCCCACTTCAAAAATCCCTCTTCCCCTTCTCTCTTCTCCACCACATCCTCTTCTTGCTCCCTCACCTTTCCTCACCCACCTCCCTTCCTGCATAATTTAGTGAGTTGCATTTTTAGTCCCTCAATCTATAACCACCACTCCTCCTCCCCTCCTCATTCCTCACTTGTTTTCAACCACCGCTTCTATTTTCTTCATCCTTCCCAAGCTTTTTCCTTTCTCCATCATTGTTTCTGTGCAAGAGACCCACTTCCTGTATCATCAACCAAACCCACACCGTGAACCATCATTGAAGCCTCTGCCAAGCCGTGAACCATCATCGAGACCCACTCCTTCCCTCACCCCCACCTCTGTTTGATGAAATCATCAACCCAAATCGACGCCGCTTCTCACGGCAGTAGAACATGGAGCTGGAATTTGGGGCCTGTGGCTATGGTTTAGGGTTTGGTGTTTGAGGTTCCTGGTTTGAAGTCTTGGTCATTTTAGTTCCTGGTTTTGCTGTGAATGTTGGTTTGGAGATGGAAGGGGGAAGGGATCTTTGTGAATTTTGGGTTTGATTCTCTTTTGGGAGTGTTTGCTGGGAGAAATTTGGATTTCGTAGTTGATTTGAATGTTGGGATCGGTGGGGTTGAGAAGGGATGAAGAAGAACAGAGTGTGGTGGCATGAAAGTTGTGGTGGTGCAGTGGTTGAGTGGTGGTAGTGTGGTGGTTGAGTGGGAAGAAGAAGAAAAGAAGAAGAAGAGAGTGGGGCTGAGAAAGGGAAGAGAACGATGAAGGTGAGATGTTAGGTTGGTATTTCTGGATTTCAATTAAAATACTATTTTTTTCTCAATTTTAATTTTTCTTTATTTTTTAATTTATTTTTAACGGAATATTCTGTTAGTTTTTAGACGGAAGTTAACGGAAAACCAATTTTGCAACCGGGTGTATAGTTGAAGGACGTGTTTTGCTAATTTTGAAGTTTGGGAACGATTTTCGCAGGAAGGCAATAGTTGGGGGACCAAAAGTGCAATTAAGCCATTAATTTATAAGGTGGATTGATATTAAAAAAAGAAAATTAGTGAATACTCTCTCTGTTTCACTTATATTGTTGTTTTAGTTTCCATTCATTTTTTCTACAATATTTGTAGTTTTAGAAAGTCATGCATTTTTTCCCAATTATTTCCACCTATATTTAATGAATTTTATTTCATCCATCGTCTTTTATATTAACCAACTATAACTTTTTTCTATCTACTACATTCTTCTCTTTTCGCGGGAGTATTTGTTATTTCTTGTTAGTAGAATAAAAAATAAGGATATTTTAGTAAAGGGAAAAATGCATAGAGCCACCCTAAACTTTGTATTTTGCAAATAAGCACCACCACCTAAAATTTCATCTTAATTAATCCCTAAACTTTAAATATCATGATAATGAATCCAATTGTTAACCTGGGTTAGTTAATAAATCCTTATCATTGGTCCTTCTTAAATCTTTATGATTGTGAAATTAATTTTTATCTTTCAAATTGCAAACAGAGGCCGTGGGAGAAAGAGAAACCACTAAAAATTCTCTTTTTCCAGATATCAACGCTTCTTTGTTAATTGCAGGTCTTCCTCTTTTTTTCTTTTTTCCCTCACCAGACATTGCAAAGGGAAAGGAATATGGAAATTTTAACTCTCGATCAATTGCACAGCAACAGCGATATGTTACTCCTACCAATCCAATCCCCTTCTGGCTTGTCTATTCACATAAATTTTACATACAACAATGTATCCCCATGGTCTGAACTCTGAAGTCTGAACAATATTTCCTCCCATTTAAGCAAACACTTCCCTCTCTAATGCAATTCAATCATAGCTTCACCTTTTGTTTTGTTACCAGTGCTCTGTTTTCTTACTTTTCTTCTCTCTGACTAATTTTTTGTATTCTTTGGGTTAGAGACTTAGAGTACCCCTAATACTCTTATTCAATATACTTTGCTTACCTAAAAAAAAATCTTAATGCGGCCTGCAACCCTTGGCCCCTTATTGTTGTTTTTGATATATAGAAAAGTAGTAGAAGAGAAAATTGAACGGTATAAAACTTCTGATATGAGGCAGCAAAAGCATAATGCTTTATTGAATCACAAACTTGAATTTAAATACATCTTGAAAATAACTGATAAGAGATAACCTCCTTAATTCTAGCTAAATTCTAGGGGCTGTTACTTATAATTAAAAACAAAACAGAAACTGATCTCTCCACTAATAGCTAGTAGAAGATATTTTATTTGACTCATTCAAGCTAAACTAAACTATCTAAGCAGCAGCCAAGGCACGTGTTTAATTTCTCAACACTCCTCCTTGCCTTGGAGGTTGCAGATGCCCAAACTGAATCTCAAAGCTTCAAATCTAGCCTTCGGAAGGGCCTTTGTCAAGATATCAGCATTCTGATTTTCAGTCTTGCAATACAACAACTTGATTTCTCCTTCTCTTTGCATCTCCCTTAAGAAGAAGAACTTGATCTTGAAATGCTTAGTCTTCCCATGGAAAACAGGATTGTTTGAAATTGATATTGCAGCTTGATTGTCAATAAAAATTTGTGTTGGCTCGCTTTGCTCCATGTGTAAATCAGAAAATATTTTTCTTAGCCAAATGGCTTGATTCACAGCAGCTGTAGCTGCTACATATTCCGCCTCAGCTGTACTTTGAGCCACTACATCTTGCTTCCTTGAACACCATGAAAACACACCTGATCCAAGACTGAAACAATACCCTGTTGTACTTTTCAAGTCATCAACTGAACCACCCCAATCACTGTCAGAAAATCCATGAAATAGAAAACTCTGAAAGTGAGTGTACTTAATGCCATAGTCTGCAGTCCCCTTAACATATCTTAGAATTCGTTTGGCAGCTTGGAGATGTAATTCACTAGCACAGTGCATAAATCTTGACAACACACTCACTGAAAACATGATGTCTGGTCTAGTTGCAGTCAGATACATTAGACAACCAATTAGGCTTCTGAATTTCTGCTCATCTACCTTATCAGCTCCATCATCTTTGCTGAATTTTTCCTTTTGATTCATTGGAGTGGTAGTGCTACTGCAATTCTCCATGCAAAACTTTTTGAGTATTTCTCTAGCATATTTTTTTTGGCATATGAAAACAGCATCTTGATCTTGCTTTACCTCCAGACCCAAAAAGAAAGACATCAAACCAAGGTCTGTCATTTCAAATACTTGGAGCATTTCAGCTTTAAACTCCAAGATTAACTTCTCTTCATTCCCTGTTACAAGCAGATCATCAACATAGACAGAAACTATGATTACATTAGCATCCATCAGTTTCACATACAAAGTGGCTTCACTGGGACTTTTGACAAATCCGAGTTTTTGAAGATAATCATCGATTCTGCTGTACCAAGCCCTTGGGGCTTGTTTAAGACCATACAATGCCTTTTTTAGTTTGTAGACCTTCTCCTCATGTCCCTTGACATGAAATCCTTCTGGCTGCTCCACAAATATCTCCTCCTGCAAATAACCATTTAAGAAAGCAGATTTCACATCTAAATGGTAAACTTTCCAACCTTTCTGTGCAGCCAAAGCTAGGAGCATTCTAATTGTATCGAGGCGAGCAACCGGAGCAAACGTTTCTGAAAAATCCACTCCGAACACTTGAGCATAACCCTTCACAACCAATCTTGCCTTGTATTTATTTATAGAACCATCTGCATTTAGCTTAGTTCTATAAACCCATTTGACTCCTATAGGTTGCTTGTGTTGAGGTCTGTCCACTAGCACCCAAGTGTCATTTTTTCAATCATATTTAGCTCCTCCTTCATTGCATCTATCCATTTTTTGTTCTTCTCAGCTTCAATGAATTCTGCAGGTTCCAAGACAGCTACTCCTTTCATAAATTTCATGTAAAGGTCTTGTACCTCTGACAGGAAAGTCATCTATATCATCATCAATGATCTGTGGAATTTCTGGAATTTGCTTCTCCATTGACTCCTCCCAGCTCCATTGTTTGTTCTCCATGAATTTGACATCTCGACTTACAAGAATTTTCCCATTTTGAGGTTGAAAAATTCTGTACGCTTTGGATGTGCTACTATATCCAATGAAAACTCCAGGATCTGCCTTCTTATCGAGCTTGTCTCTTTTAACCTGTGGCACGAAAGAGAAACAAAGACAACCGAAAACTTTAAAGTTATGGAAATCTGGTTTGTAACCAAACCAAGCTTCAAATGGAGTTTTCCTCTGAAGAACTCTTGTAGGCAGCCTATTCAGCAAGAAGACAGCAGTATTTGCAGCCTCTGCCCATAATTTCTTTGGCAGCTCTTTTTCATGTAGAAGACACCTTGTCATTTCCATAATGCTTCTATTCTTTCTTTCACTAACTCCGTTTTGTTGCAGAGTATAAGGTGTTGTAAGTTGGTGCACAATACCAGCTTCTTCACAAAACTTGTCGAAAGTATTATTTTTATATTCTGTCCCATTGTCTGACCTTAGTGTCTGCAACCTGTAATTACTTTGATTTTCCACCAGTGCTTTATATTTCCAAAATATATCAGCAACCTCAGCCTTGGATTTGAAGAAATAAATCCAACAAAACCTGGTATAATCATCAATAAATGTAATATAATAGATATTACCATTTAAAGATGGTGTTCTCTGAGGTCCTCCAACATCCGTATGCACAAGCTGCAATTTTTGCGTTGCTCTCCATGCTGTTTGCGGAAACGGTGTTCTGACTTGCTTGCCATATTGACAAGCTACACAATCATCAAGTTTGTATTCAAGTCGTGGTACACCTTTCACCAAAGCATGTTTCTGCATGTATTGAAGTCCAGCAAGATGGAAATGTCCGAGCCTTTTGTGCCATAATTCAATGTTGCTGCAGGTGCTTGAAAAAGCTATTTGCTCTTCCTCCATCAGATTTAGAGCATAAGTTCTAGCCTTCATTTTCACTTTAAATAGATCATTGCCTTTGGCATCCTGAATCAGACACCATTTGCCTTCAAATATAACTTTGAAGCCATTGTCAGCCATCTGTGCAACACTAAGTAAATTCTGGTCAATGTTAGGCACATATAAGACATCAGAAATATATTTTAAACCTGCTATGCTTTCAATAGCAACCGTTCCTTTTCCTTTGGCTGGGATAAAAACACCATTTCCAACTTTTACTTTGGAAGTGAAGGTTTTGTCAAGCTCTTTAAAAAGAGTTTCATCAGGAGTCATATGATTTGAGCAGGCACCGTCTATTAACCACAAATCGCTAGAACTGTTGCTTGTTGCAAAGCATGTTGCTGCAAAGAGTTGCTCATCTTCTTGTTGCTCCATGGAAACTTTTGCCTCCGTTGAAGACTTACATATACGCTCTGCATGTCCAAGATTGCCACACTTTCTGCACTTGATGTCAGGCCTCCACCAACATCTGCTTGGAGAATGGTTAGTCTTTTTGCAATATGTGCAAGGTGGAAAAGACTCATTCTGTTGTATGTTGGAACTTCCAGGTTTGTTGTACTGTTTCCTTTTGTTATACTTCTCATTCCTTCCTCCTTGCGAGTTGTTTGCTAGAAAAGCATCCTCTACTGCCACCTCTTGTCTCATCATTCTTCTTTGTTCTTGTGCTTGTAGGGCATGTAAAACTTCTGCCAAGGTGATCTATGACAGATCCTTTGTGTTCTCCAAAGATGCTATAGAGGCTTCATATTTTTCAAGCATTGTTACAAGAATTTTTTGCACAATTCTTGAATCTGGAAATTCTGTGCCAAGTAATCTTACCTTGTTGGCAATGCCAAGCAATTTGTCAGCATATTGTTTGACTGTCTCGGACTCCTTCATTCTTTGTAGCTCGAACTCACGTATTAAGTTCAACACTTGCATGCTTCGTATTCGGGCATCTCCTGCATACTCTTCCTTTAGATAATTCCAGATTTCACTTGCTGTTTGGAGGGTCATGATTCTGGTGAAAATCGTTTTTGAGACACCAGCAAACAAGCAAGCCTTTGCCTTTGCCTTCTTGGTTTTTCTTTCCTTGTGATTTTTCATCTGGGCCACGGTGGGATTGTTTGGCAACGGATCAATTTCATAATCTTCTTCCACGGCTTCCCAGAGGTCTAAAGCCTCCAAGTAGGATTCCATTCTCACAGCCCAAAGGTCATAGTTCTCCCCATCAAAGATAGGAAGAGCTACATGTGAAAAACTTGATTCGACATCCATAGCACAGGTCCCGTAAGAAGTAGCTCTAGATACCAATTGTTGTTTTTGATATGTAGAAAAGTAGCATAAGAGAAAATTGAACGGTATAAAACTTCTGATATGAGGCAGCAAAAGCATAATGCTTTATTGAATCACAAACTTGAATTTAAATACATCTTGAAAATAACTGATAAGAGATAACCTCCTTAATTCTAGCTAAATTCTAGGGGCTGTTACTTATAATTAAAAACAAAACAGAAACTGATCTCTCCACTAATAGCTAGTAAAAGATATTTTATTTGACTCATTCAATCTAAACTAAACTATCTAAGCAGCAGCCAAGGCACGTGTTTAATTTCTCAACACCCCTAATGCTTGAAGGAATTAGGCGGAATTACGGCCAAGTTGACTATGGTTAATGAAAGAGTCTATTGCAATGGTAATTATAATTTAAGGTTCAATTAGGAAGAAATTATAGTTAATGATGATGTCTATTTGCAAATGACATAAAGTTTATGGTGGCTTTATGCATTTTTCCCTTTAGTAAAATACTAGTATTAATAATTATCACTTTACTATTTGTGCTGAAGTGCAGAACACATTTGAACACACGAGTGGCACAATGCTTCTGTTTTGGGTTAACTGTTTTTTCTATCTTTAATTATATATTCTAAACCTCAAAAGAGGAGGGATATATTAACTCTAGGAGTAAGTTTTTTAATTGACTCCAAATCTTAACCCTTCAATTTTATTTAAAAACAACGGATGAGATTAATACTTAAAAAGTATCACGTGACATCTCTCCTTGTTTTTTTGCTTCACCGATCCTTTTTTGGTTTTCCCATTCCCTCATTTCCATGTTCATTCCTGCTTCTTCCTTGCCGCCAGTGATCTTAAATTCTCCCTGTTCATCCATCATTCTTCTTTGCAAAGATTCGGATTCTAATTTTTTGTGATGCTATTTTGATTTTTGGAATCAAAAGTGACACAAAGCTTAAAGCCCACCTTTAATAGACCAATAGAGCACAAAATACGATTCCAACTCTAACACACAGCTTATAGACACGGAAAAAAGTATTCTCATAATACTCTGAGCCATTATATTCATTCTTCAGAACTTGTTCGGTGTTTCCATGTGTGAGTTCGCAAACCTGGGAAAGATGAGAATGAAATGGTCACATGAGAAATTTTAGGGTATTAATAACAGCCGTTGTTTTTAAATAAAATTGAGGGTTAAGATTTGGAGTCAATTACAAAACTTACTACTTGAGTTAATATATCTCTCCTCATTTTGATGCGTAGTTTATTTTTTTTATTTTTTGATGCATTGGCCAGTCATACCATGTAGCAATTCTGTAATTTTAAACACAATTTTTATAGAAGGGAGGGATCGCAGAGAAGGATGGGATATGTGGCGGTTATTCGACTACCGGGTGGGAGTTGGCAATCTGCCACCTCAGAGAGCCATGAGTATGGTTCAGCCTTCGAAGCAGAGGTCTGTGCAATGGATTTAGGATTGTCTCATGCCTGTAGCTTAGGAATTCGTAGTTTGGTGTGTGCGTCGGATTGTGCAGATGTTGTTCGCCTTATGCAAAACTCAGGGGAAGCTGCCACTTTTTGGGACAGGGAAGCCATTACAGATATGCTAGCTTGGTTAAACAAGGATTGGAGATTAACCTTTGTCCGCATCGATCGCGATCGGAATAATACTGCGAATCTACTGGCGAGGAAGGATCGGTGACCCGTATATGGGGACAACCACCATCTTTTCTCTATGAAGCCTTGTATTTAGACGCATGCGCGTAGTCCTATTTTCTGCTTGTTTTTTTTTCTTCCTCCTGTTACCAAAAAAAGTACACAATTTTAAAACTAAACTAACGGTATAATTGAATTTTGTAGAAACCGTACTAATTAATATATAGGCTTAATGGTCAAATTGGTTCTTGTGTTTGTAGTGAATTTTGATTTTAGTCCCTCCGCGGAAAAATCTTCTCAATATCTGTAAGATCAAGGTTTGATCAGTGGTTGCATCTCTATGTTTTGATGATTACAATTAAGGTCTGTGATGATGAACAATTGTGGTACCCTAACGTTTGTTTTTTTTAAGTTGTGACAAACAGGTTCTGAATCTGACCCAAGCCTATTCGTTCAGAAGAAGAAGAACCAAAGGTTACTAAAAAGAGAGCTATTTAATCTATCATGTTCATTCTGAACAGTGACACATACTTCAGAAGCTCTGAAGATCCAAGCTCTCAAGAAGTTCTGAAGAACTCAAGTCAGAAGTTCTGAAGATCAGATGTTCCAGTGGAACGGTCCAGAAGCAGAAGACTCAAGTTCTGAAGACTTACAAGAAGTTGGTTCTGAAGACCTAAGCTATTCTAGCTCTGATGATCAGAAGTTCTGAGGAACTTGTGCAGAAGCAGAAGTTGCATGGTCAGAAGGATCCAAGCTTCAAATCTGACGATGATCAGAAGCTTCATCAACGTTCATCTGAAGCTCCCTTCATCTCAAGTCAACTGGTGAAAGGACAAGTCGCTATCACAGTACAACGTCGTACAAGTCTCAGTCTGTCCGCCACCTACCGTGTACAGCCTTGCAGTCTGATATTTCACAATTGCCACTCCAACGGATAAAACCCTAGCAACGGCTACATCACAAGTCTTGGAGTATATAAAGGCTGAAGTTAGAAGAAAGAGGCTAAGAAACTTTGCTGAAAATATTCAACACATACGAACCATTCTCTTAGCATTATTTCTTCATTGTTCTTAAACTTCTGAGTTTACCATTTGCTTGTAAGAAGCACTCTTTGTAAACCCGAAACCTTTTACATCACATTGTAAAGTTCATCAAGAGACCAAGGTTGGTCGGATCTTGAGAGGACTGAATCAAGGTTGATTCAGTAGTTAGCTAGTCTTAAGAGGATCGGTAGATCAGCTTCTTAAGAGGATACTAGTGAGAAAATCAGTGTATTGTTAGTCACTTAGCAGATTGCAAAGTGCAGTTGTGACACTCATTGATTTTAGTGGATTGCCTTCATCAGAAGAAGGAAGAAATCACCTTCACAGGTGGACTGGATTAGCTTGAGCTTTTATCTCAAGTGAACCAGGATAAAATACTCGTGTGCTTTACTTCCTATCTTTCAGCACTTAGTTTTTATCCTTAAATTTTGAAAAGGCTAAAAAGTTTATCCAAGATAGAAAAACTCTATTCAAACCCCCCCTTTCTAGTGTTTTTCGCACCTTCAATTGGCATCAGAGCTCCGGTTCTGATTTTAACACCTAACAGTGTTCAGTGATCCAGAACCTTGTGTGAAAAACAAACAATGGCCCAATCCAATACTTCCGCTGACAACAACAACAACAACAATCAACTCAGAGCACCAATCTTTGATGGTGAAAAGTTTGAGTACTGGAAAGATAGAATAGAATGTTATTTCCTTGGTACTGACCCAGATCTCTGGGATATGGTCATTGAAGGCTATACTGATCCAGTAGATGCTTCAGGTGTGAAGATCCCTCGTTCTGAAATGACTGACGCTCAGAAGAAGCGTTTCAAGGATCATCACAAGGCGAAGTCCATGCTATTCAGCTCAATATCATATATTGAGTATGAGAAGATCTCTGACAAAGAAACTGCTAAATCCATCTTTGATTCCTTGGTCATGACGCATGAAGGAAATGAAGAGGTCAAGGAAACCAAGGCTCTTGCTCTCATACAACAATATGAGCAGTTTAAGATGGAACCTGGTGAAACCATTGAGGAGATGTACTCAAGGTTTCAAACTCTGATTGCTGGAATCAGAGTGCTAAACAAGGGCTACTCTACTGGTGATCATGTCAAGAAGATTATCAGAAGTTTGCCTAAGGAGTGGAGAGCTTTTGTCACTGCACTGAAACTCTCCAGAAATTTGAACTCTCTGAAGTTAGAAGAGCTCGTGAGTCATCTCAGAAGCCATGAGATTGAACTCAAAGGAGACAAGCCTCAGAAGAAAGACAAGTCTATTGCTCTTAAGTCAAAATCTGACAAAGCAAAAGCCTATCAGGCAGAAGAGGAAAATTCTTCTGAAGAGCTATCAGATGCGTCTGATGATGAAGAGCTGTCTCTTTTCACAAAGAGGTTAAGCAAACTCTGGAAGAACAGAAATATTAAGGGCAAAGGACCAAAGAAAAGTTCAGGAAGATATGAATCTTCATCTGGTCAGAAGAAATCATCTGGAAAGGAAGTCACTTGCTTCGAGTGCAAGGAATCTGGGCACTACAAGAGTGACTGTCCCAAGCTCAAGAAGGATAAGAGACCAAGAAAAGTCTTCAAGAAGAAAGCCCTCATAACCTTTGATGCAACTGATTCTGATGAAGCTGAGTCAGAAGAAGATGAAGTTGTGGAGGCTCTAATGGCTACCACTGGCAGAGGTGCTGAAGCTTCAGAAGATGATTCAGACTCTGAGAATGATGATGAGGTATTCTCTAACTTCTCTCTATCTGAGCTAAGAACTGCTTTATCTGAAATAATGAAGAAACATGATATTCTACTAAATAAGCATAAAGAGCTCAAAAAGAAATATGCTGCTAAAACCAGTTCTATAGAAGTTCATGAGAAGTCAGTCTCTGAACTCATGGATGAAAACTATATTCTTGTTAATGACAATGCTGTTCTTCGTGCTAAAAATGATGTGTTAGAAGATCAACTTGCATCATCTGATGTTAAGTATGAGACAAAATATGAGAAAGCGTTTCAAAAGTTCCTTGCAAAGGGCATAGACAGAAGTCTTATGGCTTCAATGATCTATGGCATGAGCAGAAATGGGAACAGTGGTCTTGGCTACTTCCAATCCATGGAAGATAAGTCATCTGAGCCCAAACGCGAACCATTGCATAAGCATTTCGTTCCCGCTGGCACGATCATTCCAGAAAAGGTTAAACCAAAGGTGGTGAAACCAAAGGGAAAGTTCAAACTTGACATGTCTAAATACTATACTCAGGTCCCTATGCATTATCCTCCTGTTGCACCCAAAGTTCCAAGAACTTATGGGAAAACTAACAAGAAAGGACCCAAAATTTGGGTACCTAAAACAAAAATTATTCCTGTTGCAGACATCTTATGCAGCTCAGTTAAGACACCTGTCATGGTACCTGGACAGTGGATGCTCGCGACACATGACGGGCACAAGGTCTATATTCCAAGAACTGACACCGCTTAAATCAGGAGGAGACGTTGGCTTTGGAGGAAACCAGAAGGGAAAAATCATTGGAAAAGGTTCCATAGGAGATGAAAAATTCCAGTTATAAATGATGTACTTCTGGTGGAAGGATTATTTCACAACTTGCTCTCCATAAGCCAAATTGCTGACAAAGGTTACGATGTGATCTTCAATCAAACCGGATGCAAAGCTGTTAGTCAAACAGATGGATCTGTTTTATTTTCTGGAAAGAGAAAAAATGATATTTACAAAATCAGATCCTCTGAACTACTATCTCAGAAGGTCAAGTGTCTCATGTCAGTTAATGATGAGCAGTGGATCTGGCACAGACGTCTAGGACATGCAAGTCTCAGAAAAATTTCCCAACTTAGCAAGCTAAATCTCGTAAGAGGATTGCCTCATCTAAAGTACTCATCAGAGGCTCTATGTGAAGCTTGTCAAAAAGGAAAATTCACCAAGAAGCCGTTTAAAGCAAAGAATGTGGTATCTACAACAAGGCCCCTTGAGCTACTTCACATTGATCTTTTTGGACCAGTGAAAACTGAATCCATTGGAGGAAAGAAGTATGGGTTAGTTATTGTAGATGACTACAGCAGGTGGACATGGGTAAAGTTCCTAAGGCACAAGGATGAAACACATACTGTGTTTACTAACTTCATTACCCAAGTTCAGAAGGAGTTTCAGTCTTCTGTGATTACTGTCAGAAGTGACCATGGTGGAGAATTTGAGAACAAAGCTTTTGAAGAATTATTCAACTCACAAGGAATCTCTCACAACTTCTCCTGTCCTCGCACTCCCCAACAAAATGGAGTAGTTGAAAGAAAGAATAGAACTCTTCAGGAAATGGCTCGCACCATGATGCAAGAATCAAGTATGGCCAAGCACTTCTGGGCAGAAGCAATCAACACTGCATGCTACATCCAGAACAGAATCTCCATTAGACCAATTCTGGAGAAAACTCCTTATGAGCTATGCAAAGGAAGGCAACCAGATATTTCTTACTTCCATCCTTTTGGAACCTGCTGCTACATGCTCAACACCAAGGAGCATTTGGGTAAATTCGATTCTAAAGCTTTAAAATGTTATTTTCTTGGCTATTCTGAAAGATCCAAAGGTTTTAGAATTTATAATATTATTCATCAAACTGTTGAGGAATCTATTCAAATTAGATTTGATGATAAGCTTGGCTCAGAAAAGTCAAAGCTGTTTGAAAGATTTGCAGATTTAAGCATTGATTGTTCAGAAGCAAATCAACCAATGAAAAGCACAGAGGATGCTGCTTCAGAGGCAGAAGCATCTGAAGATGTTCCAACAACTTCTGATCAACTTCAGAAGAAGAAAAGAATAGTTGCTTCTCATCCAGAAGAACTGATCATTGGCAACAAAGATGCTCCCGTCAGAACCAGGTCTATGCTCAAACCTTCGGAAGAGACTCTTCTGAGTCTGAAGGGATTTGTGTCTCTCATTGAGCCGAAATCTGTTGATGAAGCTCTTGAAGACAAAGGCTGGATTCAAGCAATGCAAGAAGAGCTAGATCAGTTCACCAAAAATGATGTGTGGACCTTGATGCCTAAACCCAAAGATTTTCATGTCATAGGAACAAAGTGGGTGTTCAGAAACAAACTAAATGAAAGAGGAGAAGTAACAAGAAACAAGGCAAGACTGGTGGCTCAAGGCTACAGTCAACAAGAGGGAATTGATTACACTGAGACCTTTGCTCCGATAGCAAGGCTTGAAGCTATAAGGCTATTGATTTCCTTCTCAGTAAATCACAACATTATTCTCCATCAAATGGACGTCAAGAGTGCTTTCCTCAATGGCTACATTTCAGAAGAAGTGTATGTCAAGCAACCTCCCGGCTTTGAAGATGACAAACACCCAGAGCATGTCTACAAGCTCAAGAAGTCACTCTATGGATTGAAGCAAGCTCCCAGAGCGTGGTATGAAAGGCTCAGTTCCTTTCTTCTACAAAATGAGTTTGTAAGGGGTAAAGGTGACAATACTCTCTTCTGCAGAACCTATAAGAATGACATTCTTATAGTTCAGATTTATGTTGATGATATCATTTTTGGTTCTGCTAATCCCTCCTTGTGCAAGGAATTCTCTAAGTTAATGCAGACTGAATTTGAAATGAGCATGATGGGAGAACTCAAATACTTTTTGGGAATTCAAACAGATCAACGACCAGGAGTCACCTACATCCATCAGAAAAAGTACACCCTGGAACTTCTGAAGAAGTTCAACATGAGTGACTGCAACATCTCAAAGACTCCAATGCATCCAACATGCATTCTTGAGAAAGAGGAAGTTTCCTCTAAGGTTTGTCAGAAGCTCTATCGTGGAATGATAGGCTCTCTTCTTTACTTAACTGCATCTAGACCTGATATATTGTTTAGTGTGCATCTCTGTGCTAGATTCCAATCAGATCCTAGAGAGACTCACTTAACGGCTGTTAAGAGGATCCTCAAATATCTGAAAGGAACTACTAACCTTGGCTTGATGTATAGAAAAACATCAGAGTATACACTTTCAGGTTTCTGTGATGCTGATTTTGCTGGAGATAGAGTGGAAAGGAAAAGCACTTCTGGAAGCTGCCATTTCCTTGGATCAAATCTGGTATCCTGGTCAAGCAAAAGACAGAACACAATTGCTCTATCAACTGCTGAAGCAGAATATGTCTCAGCTGCCACTTGCTGTACACAAACCATATGGATGAAGAATCATCTAGAAGATTATGGATTGTCTATGAAGAAGGTTCCTATCTACTGTGACAACACAGCTGCTATCTCACTCAGCAAGAATCCTATTCTACACTCAAGAGCGAAGCATATAGAGGTAAAGTATCATTATATTCGTGATCATGTTCAGAAGGGCACTCTATCATTAGAGTATGTTGATACTGACCATCAGTGGGCAGATATCTTTACTAAGCCCTTAGCAGAAGATAGGTTTTTATTTATTCTTGAAAACCTGAACATGGATTTTTGTCCAGAGTAAGGTTTTCCTCAGAACCTCTGACCATGGTACCTCTGAAGTCATCAGATGTTACCTTCTTCAGAAGTTACTCAATCAGAAGCACTTAACCCACTGGTTAAACTTCTGTGGTAGACAACAATACTCGTGTCACTTCATTTGTGACATAGTTCCTTGAGTCGCGTGGTATATCTGCTATAATGATGATGTCTACTCTCCTCTACTATGCTATTTTCAGACTACATATTTTATAACCGTTGATTTTGCCTTTAATTTCTTAGAAAAACTGTCAACGGTTACCATTAAACCCACTATATGCACTGTCACACACGATCTCCCACTCACTTACACTTACGGTTTTGAAACTATTCGTGTGCATCGCATTCATTCATACTTCTCCCTCCAACATTTCCCCTTTCTCTCTGAACCCTAAAACCTCAACCTCTGAAAATCATGGGCAAATCAAGGAAACCTAAGGCGAATGTTTCTGATTCTACCACACAAACTGCCAAAGATCAGGAAAAGCAAAGATTCGAGGAAGCTCAGAAGATTCTGAATGCACCAAATGTAGTAACCTGTGCAAAGAAAGTGGAAGAACTGAATGTGTGCTGCGAAGCAAGAGTTGATTTTGATAATCTTGCTCAACATGGGTTTGACATCAGGAACCAAGTCGAGTTGCAAGGATGGTCTGGGTACTTCAAAAGGCTCGTTGGTCCAATCTATTACAAATTAGTTGTCGAGTTCTGGAAGAATGCAGTTTGCAACGACTACTACGTCGTCTCTCATGTACTGGGCAAGAAAATTGTGATATCTGAAGAATCTATTGCAAAGCTGCTGGGTATGAAGTTCCAGGAGGGAAAAAGGATCAAGAATGTTGATGCTAATGTTCCTGGGATGAGGAACGTGGTCAACAAGGCAATCTATAACAACTGGGCTCTGGAGAAAACCAAGTACAGCTTTAAGGACTTGAAGTCTGAGATGAAGATTTGGCAAAAGATCTTTATGCACTGCATTAACCCTAGAACTGGAGGAACTGATTACCTTAATGCAACCCAAAAGGTAATCATGTACTACATTTCTAAAGGTGAACCTATATGTCTGTCATTCCTGCTTTTCAATTATCTGAAGGAATGCATTGAGAAATCAAGGACCACAACTGGTTCTGAGAATAAGAGGTTCATCTATTACATTCCGTATGGAAGGTTGTTGTCAGATATCTTCGTCCAGAACAAGCTCGTCAAGACTCTTTCAGATCTTGAACTTCATGAAGATCTGGCCACGACAGTTGGTGATACTCTCAATAGCACAAAGTTGAAGAAAATGCAGATCATTGAGAAGATCAAAGTTGCTCCCAAAGAAGACACTCCTGATGAAGTTCGTCAGAGGAACTACCCCATTGATGACTTTCCCATTTGGTCCAAGAAGGACAATCCAGCATGCATTCTGGAATATGTAAGGATGCTCAACGGACAAGGAGATCCTATCTCCCTTACAGAATTTGTTAACTCTCTTCCTGAAAGTCCTCCTAATCTGGCTACCAGGAAATCCAGGAGAGCAACAAGCAGCAAGCCCTCAGATCCTAAGGGCAAAGGGATTATGATCGAGGAACCTGCAAAGCAGAAGGCTGCTTCCAAGACTGTGATCATCAGGGAACCATCTCCTGAAAGGCCTCTAAAGAGAAAACCCACTCTACCTCAACAACTGTCTGAGTCTGAAAGCTCAGAAGACACATGGGAAGATTCCTTAAGTGAGGAAACTGAAGATGAAGACAGGCCTCTGGCTAAGAGACGCAAAATTATTCTTGAAGAAGAGGAAAATGAGCAAGATGACCATGAGATAATCCAGAATGTAATTCAGGGTATAAGGGAAGCTTCAGATGCTGAAGAAGCCACAGATTCTGATGAGGTACACTTGGTAAGGAGAAGGAAGCTGCCCCTGAGAGGTCCACTTCAGCAGCAAAAGACAGTTGCAGAACAAGCATCTGAACCAACTTCAGAAGTACAAAGAGAAAGAAGATCTAAACGCACTTCTGATCCAGCAAGGGCTGCCAGTCTCACCAAAACCTCACCAATCAGAAGCCCCAGTAAGGTAATTACTGAAAGCATTAACTCCGATTCTGCTTTAGTAGTTATACCTGAACAACCCCTGCCTATATCTACTTCCATGCCTACCTTAATCCAAATAGCACCCACTCAACCTGAAACACAACCTCAAACACAAGCTGCACCTCAAGCTCCTACTTCACCCATCCAAACTGCTACCACAGCCATTCCTTTCACTCCAATTTACACTTCAACCACATCCATTTCAACCGAACCAACACCTCTCTTCAATTCCTTCATTCAAGGTATTGTTCAACATGAGGCCACTCTGAGAACCTTAGTTCAACAGTTCTCTCCCAAGCCTGCATCCACTCCACACACCTTCCTCATAACCCAGACTGGTGAGATTCCTGCTGAGACAGAAAAGGAAAATGATGATGTCCAGATCCTTGAACCGCCTTTCAATGTGAAGCCTCTTCAACAAATTGCTTCCAACTTTGAAGATCGGATTCCAGATGATGCAGAGACCTCCTATGTGTCTTTGTCTAACTACTCAGCAGTCAACTCAAAGGATCTGAGTTTCACTTCACCTGAGAAGGCTGTCACCTCCAGGCGAAGGCCAGATACTATCTCTGAAGCTGAGCTCATGGCTGAATCAGATCACTCAGGCTTCGAGAAGAACCATGAGATGAATTTCACTTCTTCTGAGCACATGGAAGAATCAAATGCTTCGAGCTCCAATGCTGCCAGAACCCCTCAGCCTGTTCTGACCCTGGCCACCTCCTTCCTCCCTCAGAGTCTTCCTCAACTCATTCAGGAGTTTTCTGCAGAAGCCATCAGAAGGCTGAACTGGTTGTATCAGGTAACTGATAATCAGTTTGATGCCTCTCTTGTTGATAGTCTATGGTCTGCATTTGAGAGCTGGTCAGAAGGCAAAGGTTATGAATTTCAGAATCAGCTGAGCAGAGAGAAAAGACTCAGAGTTCATGATGCATCCGAGAGGGCCTATGAGCAGAGGCAGAGAGTGCTGCACAAGGTGTGTGAGCCTCTGAGACGAGCTATGGCTGAAAGACCATGTGTTGTCTCTGCATGTACCCTAGAGGATGTTGAGATGCACTCAGCAGAGGCAGAGGAAGAAAGCTCAGATGGTATAGTTATTCTGGAAGATGCAGATACTGGTGAAGTCCAGAAACAAGGGCCGATTCAAGCTGATGATGTCATGACTTCAGAAGCTGAAGCTGCTACTCATCCACCAGAATCAGAAGTTCCCACTTCTGATTCAGCTCCAGAAGTTGCCGTTTTAGCTGCCCGGATTGACAGGATTCAAAATGATCAGCAGCGATTGTTTCAGATGGTTGAGCAACAAGGACAAGTTCAGATTGAGCAGAGCAAGCAGATTGCAGAGTCCTCAAGCAAAATGGAAGCCATCATGAAGTATCTCATGGACAATCTTCCTTCCACCTCCAAGCCTTGAATTCCTCTTCTATCTCATGCATACATTTCCCTGTTATGACTGCATTTAGTTTTATGCTGACTATGTTTACTCAATTCTTATCTGATTCATGCACCGTCCATTTCGTAACTCACATGCTTTTATGTTTTGATAAGTTTTATGCATGATTTTCTGTTACGTTTTTCTCCTTATAATCTCCGCAATCCTTCTTCTCCATCACAACGCAATTCACTTTCTCATCTCTCTGTTTCATTCCTCCTTGTTCAAGAATGACTTCTGTCGACTTAATTTCTGAACTCAAGACTTTGGTATTTGACCAAGTCTTTCCATGGAGTGTTAATCTTTCTTCCTCTCAGATCTCTCAAGCTCTTGAGAAGATTGAGCATCTTCTGACCTGTTGGCTCACTTCTCATCAGACCCTCTGTCTTCAGAACCTTCAAGATGTTCTGAATGATCTTCTCCGTCTGACCAATCGCCAGGAGGACATCGAAGCTCAGCTCCAGGGCATTTGCATGCTTCTGGAATATGAGGAAGATCACCATGAAGCGGATCAAGCGGCTGTGCAGGAGAATGTTGCTCTCAAGGAGGACCTGGCTACTCAGCTAGCCTCGATTGTTAAGGACATTCGTCCTCTCCACCTTCAACTTCTCTCTATGAAGAATTCTCGAGCCTTCCTGTTTGTCTAGGCTTAGTCTTCTTCTTCTCTTTTGATCCCTTGTACTTCTTCTCCATTCAGTAATAATAACCAATCTTATTTGCATCACTTCTCTGTTCTTGTTATTGTTGCTTTTGTTTTTCACTCTTTTTGATTATGACAAAAAGGGGGAGTACATATATTGGTTTTGATAAATTTTTAAATTTTTTATATTATATAAAACCAGTAGAGGAGAACAAGTACCAATACTTATAGCACATAGATATTGTCAAGCATCTCAGATAAGGAATACATTTTGCTCTTATCGTGAACTAATCTTGCTTCTGACGCCTTATTCCAATTACATCTAGACAACACTCTATGTTATTATGTGATATACGCTAAGTTCTGAACCATCACTTCTGATGAGTATACATCTATTCAAGCGTAAAATCTGATCACATAACCAGACTCCGAATCTAGACTATTCACCAATTCATCAAGTCATAGATTCAGGGGGAGTCAGGGGGAGACCCTAGCTCAGAAACAGGTGCTGTCCTAGGTTCAGAAAGAACATAGCAAACTGTTACACAAGGATAAGTTTAATCTCTGATCTTTTCTCTCTTGTGTATTCAGTTTATTGTGTAAAAATTGTTCATCAAAATACTTGTTTTGTCATCATCAAAAAGGGGGAGATTGTAAGATCAAGGTTTGATCAGTGGTTGCATCTCTATGTTTTGATGATTACAATTAAGGTCTGTGATGATGAACAATTGTGGTACCCTAACGTTTGTTTTTTTTAAGTTGTGACAAACAGGTTCTGAATCTGACCCAAGCCTATTCGTTCAGAAGAAGAAGAACCAAAGGTTACTAAAAAGAGAGCTATTTAATCTATCATGTTCATTCTGAACAGTGACACATACTTCAGAAGCTCTGAAGATCCAAGCTCTCAAGAAGTTCTGAAGAACTCAAGTCAGAAGTTCTGAAGATCAGATGTTCCAGTGGAACGGTCCAGAAGCAGAAGACTCAAGTTCTGAAGACTTACAAGAAGTTGGTTCTGAAGACCTAAGCTATTCTAGCTCTGATGATCAGAAGTTCTGAGGAACTTGTGCAGAAGCAGAAGTTGCATGGTCAGAAGGATCCAAGCTTCAAATCTGACGATGATCAGAAGCTTCATCAACGTTCATCTGAAGCTCCCTTCATCTCAAGTCAACTGGTGAAAGGACAGGTCGCTATCACAGTACAACGTCGTACAAGTCTCAGTCTGTCCGCCACCTACCGTGTACAGCCTTGCAGTCTGATATTTCACAATTGCCACTCCAACGGATAAAACCCTAGCAACGGCTACATCACAAGTCTTGGAGTATATAAAGGCTGAAGTTAGAAGAAAGAGGCTAAGAAACTTTGCTGAAAATATTCAACACATACGAACCATTCTCTTAGCATTATTTCTTCACTGTTCTTAAACCTCTGAGTTTACCATTTGCTTGTAAGAAGCACTCTTTGTAAACCCGAAACCTTTTACATCACATTGTAAAGTTCATCAAGAGACCAAGGTTGGTCGGATCTTGAGAGGACAGAATCAAGGTTGATTCAGTAGTTAGCTAGTCTTAAGAGGATCGGTAGATCAGCTTCTTAAGAGGATACTAGTGAGAAAATCAGTGTATTGTTAGTCACTTAGCAGATTGCAAAGTGCAGTTGTGACACTCATTGATTTTAGTGGATTGCCTTCATCAGAAGAAGGAAGAAATCACCTTCACAGGTGGACTGGATTAGCTTGAGCTTTTATCTCAAGTGAACCAGGATAAAATACTCGTGTGCTTTACTTCCTATCTTTCAGCACTTAGTTTTTATCCTTAAATTTTGAAAAGGCTAAAAAGTTTATCCAAGATAGAAAAACTCTATTCAAACCCCCCCTTTCTAGTGTTTTTCGCACCTTCAATATCTCCTTGCAGTTGCAAGCATTTTGGTTTTAGTCCTCACCGGAGGGCGGAGCTCCGGTGAACCTCCACCTTAGGCTCAAAACTAATGCATTGTTTGTTTGGTCCGGTTGGAGATGTAGTTGTGGCTTTATAATAGAATGTACTTTCTTTCCTTATCTAGGTTTTTCCAATAAGGTTTTTCTAGTAAGGTTTTAATGAGACATTTTTTATAAAGTTTAGCTTCTTCGTTTTGGGTGGCTAGAAGACCTATTGATATTGGGCAGTTTGGTGTTTTACTGTCTGGCTGGGGTATTCTTGTTTGTTATTTTGTAATATTTATTTCTTCTTCTTCTTTTGATGTATTATAGGTTGAGTACCCCTTGTACTTTCATTAATGCATTTCTTTGCATATAAAAAAAAATGAGATTGATTATCACAAAGCACTAACACCTATGGTGTGATTTCATTTCAAAGGAATTTGCGTTAAGTAGTATCTTAACCACTCAGCCCATTATCACTCAATTTCAAAACCACAGATTGTGATTCCATAGTAGATTTAGAAATAATAGGTTAATTGACAGTTTTTCAATTTACCGCACTACCACCAAATGTAAATGCATAACCACTTGTGGATTTTGTCTCATATGAATTCAAAATTCATCTACCATCGATGTATTCTTCAAGTACATCAGAAAATCCACAACATATGATAACATAGTTCATGGTACCTTCAAAACATTTTATAATTCCCGCAAGCACTTCCCAATAATCCTTATTGGTGCTATAGAATACCTACTCAATCTGTTCACAAAGTATGCTATTATCTTGCCATGAAAAATTATCAGATGTAATACGCTACCAATAATTTGAGCTTACTCAGATTGAGAAACAAGATATTTGTTGTTTTGCTTCAACTGAGTGTTAGAATCATAAGGGTATCCAAAAGTCTAACATTAACATTTCTAAAAGGCTTTTTCAAAACAATGCTCGTGAGATAGTTTGAAATTATATCCCTTCCTTATGATTTTAACACTCAATATCATGCTTGCATCATCCATATCTTTTTTATATCAAATTTTGACGAAGGGGTTTTCCATCTACAATTCTATCACATGTGCAACAAGAGCATAAAAGACATTCATCATCCAATGTTTAGCATAAAACACATTTATCTATATACGGAACATCACGAACAATCCTTGACCTTTAGATTTAGGGTCTTCAGCAGTGGACTTTCCATAAGGTAGGAGGTGATTGAAAAAGGGGACTCGAAAGTCCCATCAGTGAAAGAGACGAAATAATAATTCTATTCCTAATAGATCAAGCCGAGGTAGTAGACCAAATCGTCTATCAACGTCCTCCACTTACTCCACTAGGTTGGCTAGAGCCTTGTTACTATAGTTCGTGCACAACATTCAAGGATGAGAATCATTCACTAATCAAAATCTGATCAAATTTCTCATGCCATCATTATTTAGGTATCTGCCTAAGCAATACAAGGATTTGAGAAGTTTGCTAATTAAATTTTTCTTGACCCTTTATCAATACCACTTTCATGTTGTGTCAAAAAATTCTTATTCAAAGTCACTATTTAAAGCACGATTTATACATTCATTGAGTTTTTTTTTTTAGATAAGCCAAATTTGTATTAAAACTTGGAGTACAAGGGGTACTCCAACCCATAATACATAACAAACAAAGCAATCAAAAACCAGAAGAAAACAAAAAAACAAAAAAGAAGAAATTACAAGCAAAAAAGGAAACACAGTACAGACACCAACGATGCAACAACAAAGACCCAATTCCATAGCACACCACCAACTCTTTGCAGCCACAATAACCACGAAATTAAGAGGCCACTATCACCAGCAACCGTACACTAGCCAACCTTCACGCTGATGTAATGCAAACAGAGGGATTTGAGAGCCATTCAAACCAAGAATAACTAAACCCCTTCTTCTTCACCCTGATCCACCACTAAGATCTTAGTCTAATTAAATCCAACGCAGCAGGTACACTCCTCTCACCATTCCTAAAGATTGCTTCATTCCTTAACAGCCATAAAGTCCAAACCCCAGCCACCCAAATTGAGCACTGAAATTCTGGCACACGCGGACAGATGTTCTACCAGATGTCTAAGACATCTTATACAACATGATACAAAACAGTTACTTTTTTTTTGATAAGCAAAGAACTATATTAAATGAAGTACAAGGGGTACTTCAACCCAATACAAATAGGAAGAGTGAAAAAGAAGAAGCAACAATAAAGAGCCTAAGGAGGAACTAAATAACGAGAAAAGCTAACTCAGAACCTAAAGACCCCCCGCCCAATGGAGGCACAGCTTACTAGAATATGCCTCATTAAAACCTTACCAGAAAATATGCAATACAGAGAACATAAACAAAGACAAGGCACACGAGATTGTTAACCCAGTTCGGTGCAAAATCACCTACGTCTGGAGGGTTTTCACCCAAGAGAAAGATAATCCACTATTCAGAGAAATTGTACACAAAAGGTCTTAATTGAACTGTCCCAGTTCACAGCCTTTTCTACCTATCTCTACAAGTGTTTATTACTTAGTCCTCCCCCTAAGTATGAGAGCCCCTCTCACTTTCTCTCAATCACTGCCATAGTGATTCAATAGCTCACAACAAGAGCAAAGACAGATCTCATGATCAAACAGCAAAAATCAACTCTCAGCAAAAGAATCAATACATGAATAAGCTGAGAGAACAACAAGTGTGAACACAGACAAGAGTCAACCCTAGTTTTACTCAACAGAAGCTCTCTACCTAACACTAGCTTTCAGTCTTCATATATAGCAGTCATCCAAGCCTTGTCTTCGATGGGCTTGGACAAGCAAAGGTCCACACAACACTCAGGGAGTTACTAGGAAACAAATCTGCAGAAAAGTCTTCAATAATAAGTTTCCTATTCAAAAAATAAAACTCCCACACATCTTCAAATCAAATCATTGAAACCGATTTGATCACATAGAATATAATCCTTGCACGGCGCATAGAAGCTTCCAGAAATATCCTATCTTGATCACCAAGTAATCAAAACGAAGCTTCACAAAAAACCTAGCCAACTCATTGCAGGTTTCGCAGGGACATCGGGTCCGACATGTTGGCCAAAAACTTAACTTAGCTAAAATGCAGACAACATAACAAAGGAACAACAAGCACAGTAACTGATTCTGACTTTGAGTCCATCCAAACAGAAATTGCAAGAAATGAGCACGTATATCAGCTGGGAGAGAAATGTCCAGGCCAAGCAAAACTAAAAACACTTCTCCACACATCCAAAGCAAAAGGACATGAAAACAATATATGGGAGCATGACTCAAAACTTGCAGAACAAACCTTGCACGCTGCATCCTCCATAGACCCCAAAACATGGCGCTTCCATAAATTCTCTGCACTAGGAATCCTGTCCAGAAAACTTCTCCAAACAAATGCCTTCGCCGTTGAAGGAGAAAAAGAACGCCAGGCTAACTTCAGGGCAAAGTCCACCTCCAAAGTCGCCGGTACCTGCAGGAAAAATAGGCACTGTTAACAGAAAACTTGCCCTCCGGGCAAGGATTCCAACTCCACTTATCACGCTCCCCTTCAGTGAAATTAACTGCTGAAACCTCCTGTACCAGTGTTTGTAACCAACCCACTTCCCTCCCTCTAAGAGTTCACCTCCACCGAAACTTCCATCCCCACACATGCTCCTGCCACACTCCGCACTCAGCAATGGTCGCTTTTTTAAGGCAAGACAATTTATACAACCGAGGAAACTTATTTCGCAGGCACCCACCACCTAACCAATATTCACACCAAAATGATGTAGCATTACCAGTAAGGATTACCTTATGAGACCCTTCATCAACCCAATTCTCACCATCAATTACACAAGCCTCCTGAACCGCCCTCCACCAAACTGACTCTGGCATACTGCTTGACCCGTCATATTTCAACTTAATTACCCGACACCATAAGCTATCAGGTTCAAATCGAAACCTCCACATCCATTTGGCTAACAAAGCTCTATTAAAAGAGGAGATATCTTTAATCCCCAACCCTCCCGCTGGTTTTGATTTGCAGACATCCTCCCATTTTACCCAGAGAATTTTCCTTGACTCCTCAGAACCACCCCACAGAAAATTCCTCATCAAACTAGTGCAAATTGTCACCACCCCACATGCATCCGGAAAAAAGACAGGAAAAAAAGAGGTAAAGCAGAAAGTACACTTTGAATCAAGCAAACCCGACCACCAAAAGACACCAATTTTTGTTTCCAGGTAGCCAACCTCTTCCTGAACTTGTTAATCACTGGCTCCCACAGTTTAAGACAGCTAGGTCGGCCCCCAACAGGGATGCCCAGAAAAACAAATGGAATACTCATCACTTTGCAGTGCAGGAAGGAAGCAAAGTGATTGACCACACCACTCTCAATGCCAACAGCCGCTAATATGCTTTTATTAAAATTAACCTTGAGCCCATATTTCAGTTCAAAGCATCGAAGAACACATTTACTAGTTATCAGATTCTGAACTGAAGCTTCTCCAATGAAAATGGTATCATCAGCAAACTGTAGAAGTGAAACTTCAAGACCACATTCACCACCAACCCTGAACCCGTTAAATTTCCCCAACTTTACCGCATTAAGAAAGAAACAATTCAACCCTTCTGCCACAATTAGGAACAGGAACGGCGCTAATGGATCGCCTTGCCTTAGTCCTTTCTCCATAGCAAATTCTGCGCTTGGACTCCCATTTACAAGAACTGAAATGGAAGCTGATTTCAGGCACCCCAAAATCCACCCGATCCATTTTGCATGAAACTTCATCCTGGTCATCATATACTCAAGGAAATCCCAAAACACAGAGTCGTATGCCTTTTCATAATCAACCTTGAAGAACAACGTAGGCTTTTTCTTAACCTTTGCCTCGTGCACAACCTCATTTGCTATCACAACACTATCCAACATGTTCCGATTCCCAACAAAAGCAAATTATCTTTCATCAATCAATTTCCCCATAACAGATTTAAGTCTAATTGCCAGTAGTTTGGAGATGACCTTGTACATACAGCCAATAAGTGAAATAGGCCTGAAATCATTCAAATTCTGAGGCGAGTTTACCTTTGGAATTAAGGCAATAAAAGAAGCGTTACTACCCTTCGGCCAGACTCCACGCTTCCAAAATTCCTTCATCATTTTACAAAAATATCTTTTCAGCAGACTCCAAAATTTCTGAATAAATTTAAAATTAAACCTGTCTGGGCCCGGACTTTTATCCCCCGCACGACCACACAGCTTCCTTGACCTCCTCCTCTGAAAAAGACGCAATTATCACAAATCAAAATGGAAGCTAAGACAGTTAAACACAGATCAAAATTCTTACAATAGAAGAAAAAACATAAAATAATCAATATGTTGTCTTTTGTAAACACATTTTGCAGTAAAAAAAACATTTCTGCTTGAATTAAGTCAACTACGGTTCATAAACTATTTTTTAAATTGAATCTATTTCAGTTTTAGTTCCTAAAACGTGATTCAATTAAAACAGAAAATGATAAAAGCCGTCATTGACTATAAAACATATCCATAGAGGTTAGGTTCTTTGCTTCTTACCTCCTTCTCAAATCTTTGTTTTCATACCATTATCATTGTCATAACCATATGAGATTAATGACAGAAGTCATTCAATTTCTTTTATTGTCAATGAGAAATATGATCAGTCGATAACATAAATATTCTCAAAGTACATAAATATTCTTTAGAATAAGAAATCAATATCAACAATATATACTAGAAAATAACAAGACTATCAAAGAGAGATTGCTATGTGTTATTACCAAGTTTAATCTACTCTCCGAATCACTCTCCCACTCAAAAAATCATTGATCGAGGCCGTACCCGATACAAATAATTAATTAATAAAACTGTAGTAACTAGGAAGTGACTCCTAGGTCGTTTCCCAAGGATTATCGTTTCAACAAAGATTTAGTATTAAAAAGCACAAACACACACACACTCAAGGGGGGTTTTGTGATTCAGTTTCAAAAGACTAGCAGAAAGTAAAAACAGATTAATATAATCAAGTAAAGACGGACGAGTCCCTTTGTTCAGTATATCGCTGTTCAATCATGGGTATCTAAAGATCAGTTCTTGTCATTAGTTTCCTAGTTCGTGAGAATTAATTAAATAAGCGATAACTAATTCACAGATTCCTAAACTAAGCGATTAAGAACCGGTTACGACCTAACATGAACTAAGTGAGCATGCATCATCTTCTATTTCTAATCATAAGGAATTAAGCAAACCTAAGTCAGAAATAGAGATGAATAAAATTAATCAGGCGAATTCTATTAAGCACTATACCTCAAGAGCGCGATATACTTTGCAAAGGAATTCGTTCGAAGGGAATTAGCCTTCCATGGATGGGGCGAATTCTGCAATTAAATTGGAGGAAGTAGGGAATAAAAGCATAAACCCTAGCAGAGTTCTAATAATTACTGAAAAACGAAATTATATTGAATAATAAGCAGAAGGTAAAAGGTTAGTGGGCGCCAATTTGACGAACGCACTGCCGTGGGTGCGTGTCAAAGTATTCTGCTTTGAATGCAGTACAAGGTGTTGAACACCAGGATCGATCTCACGAGGACTCTGTGAAGTATTAATTGATAATAGAGTAAAACAAAGCAATTAGAAGGGGGTTTGGTTGCTTTGATTGTAAAGTAAGCAAACAGAAATTAAAAGAGATTTAATTCAAATAAGAGAAAGTGTTAGTCATCGGATTATAACATTTAAGTGCAACAAACCTTCATTGGTTACAAAAGATTAATTCTTCCTTATCAATTCCCTAATTCGTGAGAACTAATTAACTAAGCGGAAATCAATTCACAATTTCCTAAACTAAGCGATTAAGAAACAGTTACGAACTTACATGAACTAAGCGAACATGCATCAACTCTTATTTCTAAAACTACGGAATTAAACAAACCCTAGATCAGAAATAGAGATGAAGAGAATTAATAAAGAATAAATTTGCATTAAGAACAGAACCTCAAGTTTGCAAACACAAGAATATTAAAAATCCTAAGACTAACTATGGAGTTTAGCAACTCATACTAGAAAAGAGGGAGAGATAGGAGGAGGAGAAGGTGAGGTAGTGTGATGGTGGTGAGGTCTAACAAAAGCCTATTTATACTAATAAATAAACTTCTTTTCCAAGTAACAATCCTTGTTATCTAAATCTTTTCTAAATCTTCATAAAATCGGGCCCACATAAAGGAATAAGCAGATGAACAATCAGGTATCCGCGGTCCCACAAGAAGTCTTAATCTTCAATTGTTGTAAGCATAAGAGTTGTAGCTCTTTAAGTCAGCTTCGCGGGCCTTCAATCGGATCTTAATTCGGAGTTCTGTGGCCCAAGATATGATTATTTTAGTGCAGACTGTTCCAGACTCGCAGGATTAGCGATCAACTTTGCAACGCAATTATGACCATGTTAGAGGCTGATTCTCGAATTGAGCTTAACATGAAAGTTGTAGGTCATTGAGTTATCTTTCCAACGACATATTATTCGTCTTATTTGAATTTTTGTATCTTCAGATTCAACCTGTTCTAGCAAAACAGTCACAGAAACTAAAAGTGTAGAATTAAACACTTTTCTGTGAATAATCCAATTAAGCACTAATGGTTAGAACATGGCTAAGTGATAACAATTAAGCACCAAAATATATATAATGAAACTTAGAAAGACACACGTAAAGTGCATCAGTTATGCGCTTATCAATCCTACGTGTCAAACTCTCAGTAATTCTCATCTATGTAATACTGAGATTATAATCGTTTAAAATTTTAAAAGGTTTTTCCTAATTATCTAAGATACTGCATCATTCTGTTGACACGTATTCCCTGAACACATGTTGGGAACAACTTTAAAAAAAATCAAAACATAAATAACTTAGAATTAAAAAAAAAAAAAACTGAAAACGAACTAGCATAATCACGTTCATGATTAATTTATGTATAAAATATAATAGACATATTTATCGTGCGTTGCACGGGAAAAAAAACTAGTATATTCACAATTATTTATGTTTAAATGACACGGTAAGAATAAATTTAAAAATATATTAATTTAAAAACTAGTATATTCACAATTATTCATATCGAAACTAATTTAAAAATAAATTCTAATATACTTTTGATACTTTTTCATAATTTTAATAAATAATTTAATAATTATAAATAAGTATGATAATTTGATGATGAAAATATGTTATACAGAGATTAAAAGACATATTCATACATATATAATCTATATTTATATTCTAACAGTGAATGGTTTGCCACAGGATTTCGCATTTAGTGAACTGTTGGAATATAATATATAATCTATATTTATATATAAATCTATATTTATATTGGTTATAAAAATATATAATCTATATTTATATTTTTATAGAATATATAATCTATATTTATATTTATATTGGTTATAAAAATATATAATTTATACTTATATATAATTTTTTCCTATATAAAAATTCTATCTCTCTTGAACACGATAATCTAACGCTAGCTAACCACAGGATTTCGCATGACAAGTTTATCCAAATTCAAATCAAATTTTATTTTGTTTGATCTTATTTTAAAACAAATCAATCATAAATTCATATAACATTATTTTTTTATAAAACGTCACTAGTTCCTATATAAGAAATTAGGTTCTGAACTCAATGCACTTGTGAGAAAGAAGATGGCCGATAGGATTAGTGCTCTACCGGATGAACTTTTATGTCACATCCTCTCTTTTCTCCCAACTAAACTCGCATTCACCACCACCATTCTTTCAAAGCGTTGGACCTCACTTTGTCGTTCACTCGCCTCTCTCAACGTTTTCTATGAAGGCAGCCCTCACGACGAACACGAGGTGTGTGGCTTTGTTCGTGACACAATTTCACTCATTGCACCCGAGCAACATCAATCCACAAAAAATTTAGTGGTATGTAATTTACTTGAACCTCTCATTAGGGTTGACATCGAAGCCGCCAAATGGCAGCATGGTGTTGAGGGTCTCGAAATCTACACAACTAGTTGTGCCACCTTGTCGCCCAACATCTTCCGCTGCCAAACCCTTGTGTGTTTAAAACTGAGTAGAATAAGTAAGGTGGGTAAAATTTCCTCGGTTGATCTTCCTTCGCTCAAAAGTCTTCACTTGTTCGAGGTTTCTTTCCATAATGAAAAAGAGGATTACAGGAAGTTTCTCAATGGTGCACCCATTCTTGAGGATTTATATGTTGCAGAGACATCCAGTTCAAGATCTGTCCATGTTGTAGGGACCAAAACCTCCAACTTGGTGAAAGCACATTTACGTCCATGCATACCTAATCCTCAGGTATATAGATGATCATGAATATGACACTATGAGCAAGAACATGTTTTTACAACAGTTTATTATAACTTTTTTATGTGCTAAAATTTTAATGTGTAGAATTGTAAACCAAATTTTAATTAGTCTATTATCTAGAATTTTCTAGTCCTATCTATATATTAGAAATCTGTATTATATTTTTATAGATTGTTATTGTGTCATTCAGTACTTCAGGCGCTTCAAGGAATATTTCTCCTCTCACAAGTTTCCGAACTTAATCCACCTTGAATTTGTATTTAATTGTATTCCCTTTTCTGGATGGCCTACCGTACTAGGAATGCTTTATCATTGTCCAAGGCTTCAAAATCTTGTCATCAAGAAGGTTTGTTGAGTCTTTAGGATCATTTTTGTTAATTCTCTTTCTAACATTTTGTATTTTGTAAAACTAAGTTTGTCTATTATGATTAACAGCGCTCTTTGGAGAAACATAGCTATATTGAGACAGAGGAATATTCAATTGTTCCTGTTCCGGAATGTGTTTCATCACATCTCAGAACATGTTTTATTGGTTCTATTTTAAACATTGAAGATGATTTCCGGTTTGCTGCATATATTATGAAGAATGCAAAGTTTTTAAAAACCATGACTATGTGCTGTTGCCAGTTATCTCCAGAAGAGGAGCTCCAAATGGTGGCAAAATTATTAATCCTCCCAAGGATCTCCATAGAGTTTTCAATATTAACGTGTTGGCTCAATAATAAAACTTTTAGATGGTGGCGTTGTTGGTCTAATTCAGGAGAGTATCACAACATTGATCTCTAAATGCAAGCTCAATTGTTGGGGTTAGATGGATTTTTCTCGTTTCAATTGATGATGGTGGAGGACACCAGTGGTTTTTCTTTTTTTTGACAGAAGTGGTTTTTGGTTTTTAGTTGCGAGTGTGATTATATCTTAAATTTACAATCATATGGATTTTATTATTCACGTGTTGCTTTTGAGATAATCGAAAATTAGTTTAATTCTCTAACTGATTATTCCTACAGTGGGCATACAATTGAAGTCATGAGGTGAGATGCATCGCTGTTAAGATATGTTGCATCTACAGTTTAGTTATAAATTTGTTTTTTTGAAAATGCAGTTTAGTTATTAATTTGCTTCCTCTTATATTGGGGATTAATTTTTGAACACCCACAAATTTAATATTTGCACACCCAAAGTAGTTTTTGCCTTAAATGTCCCTGTATAATTCTTTGAAAAAATAACTATTTTGAAATTTTTAAGCTTTTGGAAGTTCAATTTTTAGAGCTTATTTTTCACGTAAGTGTAAAAAAATTTGCTTCTAAATATTTAAGTTTTAGGAGCATTTTTCACTTATGCACTTTCAATTCCATAAGAGTAAATTTGTTGCTTCAGGAAGTTTCAGTTCCGGAAGTTTGATTTGTAAAATTTAAAAAAAAAAAATTTGGATGGTCAAGTAAAAAAACTATTTTTTACTTTGTACAAGTGTAATTTTTTAATTTTAAGGTATTATGGAAATTAAAACTTCAAAATAATATAATGGGCGTGTACTTATTAAAATTACGGTGTGCAAAAATCAATTCCACTTTTTATAAAATGACAAGGAAGTGACGTTTGCTCTTCTGTGTAAGAAAAATAAATCCTCTCTTTTTTTTCTTATTGAATTAATTGCTATCACGATTCTAACTCGAATGTGGTGAAAATTAAAAGTATTAAATCCTTTAAAAAACTATTGTACTACAAACACGTATGGGTTATTACTTATTAATATCTACAATATTATTGTTGTCCCCTCTCCCAGATTTCTTCCTCTGGCCTCATGTTGATTGGCTGCGTTTCATGGTAACCCACACTCGCAGCGCGGCGTTCCTCTCCCATCTTTGGTGGATTTGGCGCTGGCGTAATCACAGAGCTTTCGACCAGCAACCTGCTTGGAACTTGCATCAGGTTCAACGTGCTATTTTCGGTTCTCTCATGGATTTACAGGTCCTCCAAACCACTTCTGCGGTTTTGCAACATACTGGCACCCCCTCTTCTTGGCTTCCTCCTCCAGCGTCGTGGATTAAGCTCAACATTGATGGTAGTTTCCTTTCGGCCTCCTCCTTGTACTCTGCTGGTGGTGTCGTTAGGGATACGTCCGGTGCGTGGCTGGTTGGTTTCATGTCCAAGGATGGCATTGGCGATCCTCTCTTCGCGGAACTCACGGCTATTAACCATTGTCTTTCTCTCTGCTGGAATAGAGTCCGCAAGGTCCTCTGTGAGTCGGATTGTGGTAAAGCCGTCACTACTATTCAGAACTTAGGTCTTGGTGCGCTTCCTATTTATTCCTCTGTCATAGCTGCAACCTTGCAGCTCCTTCGCCTGGACTGGGAGGTCTCCCTGCTCCTGGTCCCCCGCAACTGCAATGCGGTGGCGGACAAGCTAGCTAAGCTGGCTCATGGCTCCCAGTGCTCCTTTACCTACTTTGATACCCCTCCCCCGGTGGTGTGCTCTCCTTTTTAGCCTCTGATAGAGGAATTAGCTAGTTTCTTTTTCGTTTGTTTGTTTTGTTGTTTCTTGTATTTCCTTAGCACAAAAAAAAAACAATATTATTGTTGTAAAATCCATCAGCCGATAATATTTTTTGTGCAGAATAGCAGGGGATTCAGAAAGCACATAATATGATCTGCGTGTGACTGTGTTTTGGGTTGTAAGGCCTTGTCATTTCTTTTTGTCAATAAGGGCCTTGTCTTTGGTCGTTCTCTCTTTCTTTGGGTTGAGTCCCTTTAATGAAGGATGTTTGAACTTGGACAAAAGAAAATAGTACGTAGTGTTAAGAATGTTTTTTTTGGGTGCATTTTGGTATGCTTTTATCCCTTAGTCTTTGACCAAAAAAAATTGCTTTAGTTTCATTTCATTTAAGCTCTGAAACAAACTTTTAAGGTGTCCTCTTATCTACTATGTTATGGCACTTCTTCTCATTATTTTGAGCCACCACATCCGCTGAGGAGGTCCCTTTCCCCACGATAGATGGGTTTCTACCATATGGTTTGGTTTTTCTACCACATCATCGGTGGTTTTGTTACTTAAATAAGTTTTTTTCTCTTTTCTTCCAGCTAATACTGTTCACCTACGGTTTGTCGTTGGCTACCACTGTCTACCTCTCATCTGGCTTTTTGTGATCTCAATCCCGACACTATCAAACCTAAGTTCACCTATGTCCGTACGGACCATAGGGCCAAATAGGTACCGGAAAAAAAAATTATTTTGTATACTTTTGTTTTTTAGAAAATGTAGGCCCACTAGCCCAGTCCCACGGTTCAGTGGTTTGCCAGATTTTGTTTTTAGAAAAGCCGAAAAGGTTAGCCCAAGAAAAGTAATGCATAAGACAGTTTTTTTTATTTTTGAAAAATGAATAAGATTGATGCTATTTAATATTTAGGTGATGACATGAACAAATATGAAGCAATTTAGGTAAAATTGGAAATGGATATTTAACACACTCTAAAAGCAATGCTTATTTCTAACATAGTGGACCACCAAAACACCAATTTTTTTGCTTATATTGTGGATTTGAGGGAGTAGCATGTCACTTGGTAGGTAGCTTTGGTCTTGACTTCTATCCCTTGAGGAGCAAATATGAGAGCTTGGTTGTGACAACGTTGTACTTTGAGCTTTGTCAAATCACGTGCTCTTCTTCACTTGAAACTTCTTCTCCAAATTTGTCTAAGACCTTTATGTGTTTCAAAGTCGGCGCTCATTCTTCAGACGGTCTTCTTTTGTTAGACGATCTTGATCAATCGTTTCTATAGATCGTTTAGACTTGAACGACACTTCGTAGGCGTAGACGATAGATACAAGTATTTTTGAAAAATGAAAGTTTTAGTACACCACCTATGCCCTTAAAATTGTTATCGTACAAAACATGGCGAACGATATGATTGAACATTTGAACTTAAAAGTAAGTTCATTCCTAGGACCGTGATTCCATGAAAGGGGGTTACTAGTCCTTTACGAGGAATGTGACTAGTCGTCGCGAGCGATTTATCCCTTGGGCAAGGCTACTAGCTAGTCCATTCCTATAATAGTAGTCCCCAGTGCGGTCGTTGACTACGTCAATGGAAAAGGGCTTTAGTGTCGCATGAGTTGTTTCCTACTTGACGATTTGGCGAGGAGTAGTAACAACTGCGGGTAGACGCACTTTCCCCACTTGGAGTTTTTAAAATGCAGGGAAGCAATCAGAGAGTAGATTTTGGAGGAGGGTATGCTCAGGCTTGTTTTGAAGTCAAACTTCGAGTGGATTGCTTGTGTGAACATGGTTTGATTCGCAGGGATGCTTTGAAGGTGTTGTGGAAGGAACCGAGGTTGATCACTTATGATCTCGAGGATATCGTGAAGAAGATTGAGTTCTTAGTTCATGGGATGAAGTATGGTGTTGATTGTTTGCCTGATGTTCCTGAATACTTGGGTGTGAATTTTGATAAGCAGATTGTTCCTAGATACAATGTGGTGGAATATTTGAGAGCTAAAGGTGCCATTGGTTTTGAGGTTGGATTGAAGGACCTGATCAAGCCCACTAGGCTTGGATTTTACAATCTTTATGTCAAGCCCTATCCAGAGTGTGAGAAGATATACGGGAGATTTTCAAGAAATCCTGAAGTTAAAAGCAGGCATCCAGCTGGACTCTGGAAAATCATTCAACCACAGAAGTTCCCTAGTACTGATGAAGATGTGAAGAACATGAAGTCTTTCATGGACTGAATGTTGTAGTGGTTTTGTCTGTATATTGTTAGTTGGATTGGATGCAAGGTCAATGTTCAACCTGTGTAACAGATTCATATTTTCAGAATGCCAAAGGAACACAAGGTGGCAGATTCGTCACTTACAAAGATATACTACTTATTATCCTTTTATTCTAATTATTTGATGGGACATTAATAATGTCTGTGATGCTGATCTATATCCACAGTAAGATTGTAGCTAGTGGCAAAAACAATGGATGACTAATGGTTTGATCTATATCCAGAGTAACATTGTAGCTAGTGGCAAAAACAATGGATGACTAATTGTTTGGTTTGGTGCCATCTTTGCTGATCAACTTTTTATTAGGCTAAAATTATGAATCTGAAAATCAAATTAGTGGTAATCAATGGTAATTATTTTGAATTGGGTTTGACATGGAGTGAAGTGAGTGAACCAATCAATTATGAGCTTTTTGAATTTATTAGGTTCAAGTCAGGTTGGTCCAATGAGCAGCTATAGTTATTAGTTCCAGTTTTACAGGTCTTGGGTCTTGCATACCTAATTCAACTTGTCTTTCTTCTCTGGTTTTAGGCTTTTTACATTCATTTACAATTATTTTCTTCTGGGAGGGCCCTTCCCTTATTCAAACTCTAGTAGGAATTGAGTATCAATGGTTTCTAAATTGAAGAGCCTGCTCAAATACGTACTCCACTGAGTTGAGCATATGCTACATGTTCTAGATTGGGGTGGCTGTGTTGCACCAGTTTCTCAATCATCAAAGAGAGGGAGAAGATTCGGACCAGTATAAGCGGGTCCCTATTTCCTTCAAGACTACAAAATTGAAACATTTAGGGTTGATTATTACAATAATTTTCAGAGTTAGCAAAAGATCACTTGATTTAAACATAGATCCAGTAGTGTAACAAATAGTTTGCTTTTGTCAGTTGGCAATAAAGACATTCCCACTCAATAACCTCCCCAAAGTTTATTATCATTGCATCAACCTCCCCTAAAAGATTTATCATTATAACAACTCAGCACACAAGGAAACCCCTTGCTCGGAGTAAGAGCTAAAATCGGGCCCCCACAACCGGTCGGTCATGTTACGACGTCGAAGTAGCTGACCTCAGCAGTGTCAGGGGCCTTTTGACATCACGAAAGAGACCTCACACAACCACTTTATACCAAAGTGTCTGTAGCGCTGCGGATTGACCTGCGTCAAGCGTTGAACACGCCAGAGCTGGTACCCATTCCACCACCGTCGGATCTCTACCCCAGATAGGTGATCCAACAACCCACAAGCTTTCAGGCCTTCGCCACCCAGCAGACCCAAGACACCCACCACCACTATAAATACCAAGCTCCACCAAATCTCAAAGGTAATTAAGTTCTCATATTCCCATTTTGCTTTCCGTTATTCTGCCAATTCCTTTACTGACTTAAGCATCAGAGTCCCTGCACGTACCTCTGGTGCTCTTGCCCCAACGCTCTCCACAATCAACTCACCATTCCATCTGAGACTCATTACTCTTCTCACCGTTCCCGCCTCTATTGAAGTTTTTGGGACCGACTCTCTCCAGCTGTCAGTCCAATTTCAGAAACTTATTTCTCGAGTAGTTTTTTCCAATAGGAGTATTTTTTTAAAGTACTACTAAGTCTTAAATCTCAGTACTTAAAAAATACAAAAGATGTATAATATTTTAAAACCAGGATTGTCTAAATGACTCAAGAAAAGTTTGAGTTAAATAACCTATCATCAAATCACATTGAAGATAAGTGAGTTGAAATTTCTATATTTTATTTATTAATTTATTTTCAACTCACTTATTTCCAATGTAATTGGATGATGAGTTATATAACCCAAACTTTCTCGTGGATCTAAAGAATGAAACATGACATTTTAGAAAATTACTTTTTTTTTTCTTCATAAAATTACCACTTAAATCAAAAGGGTGAGAACGGAAGTGGATAGGGTGGGATATAACGCAACTCCCATGCTTAAAAGTGGCTCGGCCCACTTTCCTCTACATCAATTTTTTACCAAAAACAAAAAACGAAAGAAGACAAAAAGGCAAATCAAGATATAAAAACTGCTTCCTTGTCACAGAAGGCAAACCCTCACCTGTGTCACCGCTCAAACCCTCGCCATAAACCCTACCTCAATCAACATTCAACACTAGTGAGCGACACAGGCTCGGTAATGGATCTTCACGGGGTTGATGAAGTTGTTGGCGCGGATCCTGTTTCACAAACTCACGCTGATCCCGAATGCGTCAAAGAATCCCCACAAGAAGACGATCCTAAGGATACTACTGCTGGAACCAAAGTCGTGAAGGAAATCGACGTCTTCTTCAGAACTGTGGACACGAAAACTCAGGTTTTCTACTGCTTCCCGTTTTCGCCTTGTCCGAATCTGCATTTTGTCCAGAGTCTAAATTTTCCTTTGTTCTTTCAGCTGCACCTTTTGCAGTGTCCGCCTTATGTACAACCTGACCAGTTTGATGAACGATGCCAAGAGGTGCGTTTGTTGATTTCTTTACATTTTTTTGGGGGAGTTGAATCGTATTGTTCCGCATTTGATTTTCGCAGGTCAGGTTGAATCCTGAGACTTCAGAAGTGGAGTTTGATTTATCCACGGATTTGGAGTCACAGTCACATGATATTGCTCAAGAGTTTGCTAACAAACTCAATATTACAAAGCAGGTCAGTTCATTATAGTTTTTATCAAATGATGATTCTAAATCAACGCACCACATGATCAACAATTAATAATCACGGAGAAGGCTACAGGACTCAATCACAATGATATTAGCAAAATAAGAGTGAACTTCTTTTGTGTGTTTTAATGAGAAAGATTGCATGGTTGAAAACTTATTTGATGCTTCCTGCCCTTAGGTGCGGCGTGGAGTTTTTACATTGCATTTACAGATAGCTGTAAATTTCTTTTGATTTTGCTTTGCTATGTTCAGGGTCGGCCCAACACTAAACGAGACTTAAAGCAAACTTTAGAAGTGAGGTCTTTTTACATAAAGAAATATTTATTTTATTAAAAAATTTGGGGCCTTTTTTACTTAGTAAAAAAAAGTTTCGATGACTTTTTAAACTTGGTAAAATAAAAAAATTAGAGGCCTAAAGCCCTTGCTTGGATGGCTTGACCCTTGGGTGGCTTAGCCCTTGGGTCGGCCCTGGCTATGCTCATTTAGGTTTGTGGGATTTTGGTTTTGTTTTGTTTTGATAGTATACTTCTAAAGGTCATTCCTTTCCTTGAAGTGAATGAAAGTTAATTTAAAGTTATATTCTAGGTAGGTTTTGTTTGTCAAGTTATATTCTTGGTAGGTCATTCCTCTCCTTCATTGTTGTATCTTTGTAAACATAAGCCCATTTTCCAGAGCTCCTGCTCCTGCTCTATGTTTTTTGGTAATTTTGAATTTATAGTTAAAACAAATTAAAGCAAGCAATGGTAATTTTGTTATTGATAATCTTGGTCTCCCTTAATGAGTTGATAAGCACGAGTAGTAAGTACTCATGAGTTAGTTTAAATATGACATCCTACATTGTCTAAGGAGTAAGGATGCCTAAAAGAGGATTCTAATTTGATTGAAAATATAAATAAGAAGTATTTCACTTTGGAGTTTTTATTGTAATTAGAATTTGTTTTTATGGAACTGCAGACTCTGTAGCTTGAGACTCCACTAAAGTGATGCCAAACTGATGAAGGATAAGTCAAGGCAGCAGTTGCGCCCAAGGTGGGTGTTTGCTGACCAAAATCGTTGTGATGGCTAAATTTTCCTTTGCATATGGTGTATTGTAATGCTTAAGATAGAAGAGAATACTTCGAATCCCTCTTATGTTAGTGTAAGAAAGAAGAAGTTGCACCTGTATATATAAACTATTTTAGTCCTTTTACTTATTGATTGGTGCGTACAAAATTTCAGGTGGCCTTTTGTCTATAGAAAATTGTTCTAGAATTTTTACTTCTATGGATCATATTACCTTTATATTGGACAATAACTCTATCACTTTTTTGGTGCTGCTAGAAAATTGGGATAAGGGAATTGAATTGAGAAAAAAAAAGGTTTATAAATGAATCTCCTTTATTAAGAGATCTTGAAAATGATCCTCTACGTTTTGCTTTGTTTTGTGGGTTTTATATTAAGATTTTTAATCTTAGAAAAAATACATACTTCTAAATTATTATTTTGAAATTATATATCATATTATAAAATTTTAAATAATTTTCATATAATAATATATTATTTTAATTTATTTTTTTAAAATTTTTAAAATACTAATATTAATTTGCAATTAATTAAATTAGTTCATGAATAAATATATACATTTATAACTAATGAAAAGTAAGAATGTTACAATAATACCTCACTGTTTGGTTGTTTTTCCCTTCGGGTTTTGTGGGGGGTTTTCCTTTTGGGTTTGTTTGGTCTGGTGGGCTTTTTGTTGTATAGGGGTGGGTGTGCTTTTGATCGGTGTTGTATAGGGTGTTCATATTTTTTGATAGAGCTGTTGCTCTGCTCCCTCAGCTGTTTTTGAAGAGGGCGGGTAGCTTCTCCTCTTCATGGGTGGCTACTCTCTTATTTTCCTCTTTTTTATTATATATTTTTGCTTTCGAAAAAAAAATAAAAAAAGAACTTATAAATATCTAAAGTAATATATTTAGATTAAAATTAATTGTAACAAAAAAATTAAAATTATTTATTAAAAAAACATAACACAAGAACTATTATTCACAACATATTACTTTAATATTTATATTTATTATTTTTTAATTATTCAATAGTTATCGTAGATAAGAGTATGGAAATGTAATAAATAAAAATATGTCATGCAAAGATTAGAAAGTATTAATATATCAATCAATATCAATATCAATATCAATCAATATTAGAAAAGAAGAACTTTTATCAGGTTGATTTAGTGACATGTCATTCTCATAAAAAAAAAATACATGTGTCATTCTCAGGTTAATTCTCATAAAAAAATCTCACGTGTCATTCTAATATTAGATAACTTCTCTTCTGTTATGTTATTTTATCTTACCAAATTTTAAAAGATTTACCTAGATTACTCTTTACTAAATTTATTTCCAAAACAAATCTTGAAACTGTTTTCATTATTTCCTTAAATTAGGAAAAGTCTCGAGTTTAATCTACTGCATATTTACAGGAATACCCTGATTTCTCCTTTTATTCTTTCTCATAATTTATATAAAAATAAAATATGTAGTGCTGAGATTATAATCCGTCAAAATTTTAAAAGGTTTTCCCTAATTATCTAAGATACTGCATCAGTCTGTTGACACGTATTCCCTGAACACATATTGGGAACAACTTTAAAAAAAATTAAAATATAAATAACTTAGAATTAAAAAAAAAAACTGAAAATGAACTCGCATAATCACGTTCATGATTAATTTATGTATAAAATATAATAGACATATTTATCGTGCGTTGCACGGGAAAAAAAACTAGTATATTCACAATTATTTATGTTTAAATGACACGGTAAGAATAAATTTAAAAATATATTAATTTAAAAACTAGTATATTCACAATTATTCATATCGAAACTAATTTAAAAATAAATTCTAATATACTTTTGATACTTTTTCATAATTTTAATAAATAATTTTATAATTATAAATAAGTATGATAATTTGATGATGAAAATATGTTATACAGAGATTAAAAGACATATTCATACATATATAATCTATATTTATATTCTAACAGTGAATGGTTTGCCACAGGATTTCGCATTTAGTGAACTGTTGGAATATAATATATAATCTATATTTATATTGGTTATAAAAATATATAATCTATATTTATATTTTTATAGAATATATAATCTATATTTATATTTATATTGGTTATAAAAATATATAATTTATACTTATATATAATTTTTTCCTATATAAAAATTCTATCTCTCTTGAACACGATAATCTAACGCTAGCTAACCACAGGATTTCGCATGACAAGTTTATCCAAATTCAAATCAAATTTTATTTTGTTTGATCTTATTTTAAAACAAATCAATCATAAATTCATATAACATTATTTTTTTATAAAACGTCACTAGTTCCTATATAAGAAATTAGGTTCTGAACTCAATGCACTTGTGAGAAAGAAGATGGCCGATAGGATTAGTGCTCTACCGGATGAACTTTTATGTCACATCCTCTCTTTTCTCCCAACTAAACTCGCATTCACCACCACCATTCTTTCAAAGCGTTGGACCTCACTTTGTCGTTCACTCGCCTCTCTCAACGTTTTCTATGAAGGCAGCCCTCACGACGAACACGAGGTGTGTGGCTTTGTTCGTGACACAATTTCACTCATTGCACCCGAGCAACATCAATCCACAAAAAATTTAGTGGTATGTAATTTACTTGAACCTCTCATTAGGGTTGACATCGAAGCCGCCAAATGGCAGCATGGTGTTGAGGGTCTCGAAATCTACACAACTAGTTGTGCCACCTTGTCGCCCAACATCTTCCGCTGCCAAACCCTTGTGTGTTTAAAACTGAGTAGAATAAGTAAGGTGGGTAAAATTTCCTCGGTTGATCTTCCTTCGCTCAAAAGTCTTCACTTGTTCGAGGTTTCTTTCCATAATGAAAAAGAGGATTACAGGAAGTTTCTCAATGGTGCACCCATTCTTGAGGATTTATATGTTGCAGAGACATCCAGTTCAAGATCTGTCCATGTTGTAGGGACCAAAACCTCCAACTTGGTGAAAGCACATTTACGTCCATGCATACCTAATCCTCAGGTATATAGATGATCATGAATATGACACTATGAGCAAGAACATGTTTTTACAACAGTTTATTATAACTTTTTTATGTGCTAAAATTTTAATGTGTAGAATTGTAAACCAAATTTTAATTAGTCTATTATCTAGAATTTTCTAGTCCTATCTATATATTAGAAATCTGTATTATATTTTTATAGATTGTTATTGTGTCATTCAGTACTTCAGGCGCTTCAAGGAATATTTCTCCTCTCACAAGTTTCCGAACTTAATCCACCTTGAATTTGTATTTAATTGTATTCCCTTTTCTGGATGGCCTACCGTACTAGGAATGCTTTATCATTGTCCAAGGCTTCAAAATCTTGTCATCAAGAAGGTTTGTTGAGTCTTTAGGATCATTTTTGTTAATTCTCTTTCTAACATTTTGTATTTTGTAAAACTAAGTTTGTCTATTATGATTAACAGCGCTCTTTGGAGAAACATAGCTATATTGAGACAGAGGAATATTCAATTGTTCCTGTTCCGGAATGTGTTTCATCACATCTCAGAACATGTTTTATTGGTTCTATTTTAAACATTGAAGATGATTTCCGGTTTGCTGCATATATTATGAAGAATGCAAAGTTTTTAAAAACCATGACTATGTGCTGTTGCCAGTTATCTCCAGAAGAGGAGCTCCAAATGGTGGCAAAATTATTAATCCTCCCAAGGATCTCCATAGAGTTTTCAATATTAACGTGTTGGCTCAATAATAAAACTTTTAGATGGTGGCGTTGTTGGTCTAATTCAGGAGAGTATCACAACATTGATCTCTAAATGCAAGCTCAATTGTTGGGGTTAGATGGATTTTTCTCGTTTCAATTGATGATGGTGGAGGACACCAGTGGTTTTTCTTTTTTTTGACAGAAGTGGTTTTTGGTTTTTAGTTGCGAGTGTGATTATATCTTAAATTTACAATCATATGGATTTTATTATTCACGCGTTGCTTTTGAGATAATCGAAAATTAGTTTAATTCTCTAACTGATTATTCCTACAGTGGGCATACAATTGAAGTCATGAGGTGAGATGCATCGCTGTTAAGATATGTTGCATCTACAGTTTAGTTATAATTTTTTTTTTGAAAATGCAGTTTAGTTATTAATTTGCTTCCTCTTATATTGGGGATTAATTTTTGAACACCCACAAATTTAATATTTAACTTTTTGAAAACTATTTTTTACTTTGTACAAGTGTAATTTTTTTAATTTAAGGTATTATGGAAATTAAAACTTTAAAATAATATAATGGGCGTGTACTTATTAAAATTACGGTGTGCAAAAATCAATTCCGCTTTTTATAAAATGACAAGGAAGGGATGTTGGGTAAATGGTCACTTTGGTCCTTAAAAGTGTCCACCAACTTCACATTCATCCCTGAATGGATTTTATACATCCTGCGGTCCCTCAAAGTGTCAAATGTCTGTCACTTTAATCCTTCCGTTAAAAAAAAGTATAACGGACGTTAATAAATTCATTTTATTTTATTTTATTTACCGTGGAAATAATTTAAATTTAAAAAAATTAACTAAAAATTGATTAAATAAAAAAACTCAATTAAAAATTAAAAACACAAAATCCTAATCTCCTCTTCTCATCTTCTTCTTTTTTCTTCATCAATTCTTCCATCACCATCAAACCCCATCACAACACAATATTCTCCCTGTTTACAAGGGATGCTAGTCCCAATTAACCATAAAATCCCTTTGACCTGTAGAACCAAGCCTTTGATGTGATTTTGATGCACCATGGGATGGTGGCCCTCCACCAAATCCATGCCGCTTCATCCCACCCTGGAAATAAAAGCTAATTTTAATTGGCTCTCAAGTAACTAAATAGAGTAATAGACATAGATTGATAAACATGGTAGCATCCTTTAATTGCGTGCTTGATTCACATGGAAGGATTCAACATGAAACAGAAATATCCACACGCAACAACTTACAATGATTAGAACAGGCGTGGAATCAACAACAACCATCACCACTGCTGCCACACACTCCTCAAAACCCAAACTTTCAACAACCCATTTCTCAAAACCCAAACTTTCAACAACACATTCATCAAAACCCCAATTTTCGAGCACCCAGTTTTCAAAAGCTTTGAGAGGAAGTTCAGTTTCAGGTGATTTGACCATGCCTCCATCCCCCTTGACCCAGATCGAGCCATCATCATCTTCACACACTCTGACCTAGGTTCTGTAGTGGTGAGGAAAAAGGTTTGATTGAAACTTCAAACCAAAAGAGGAAAAGATTGAAGCTTTTCAATGGGTTTGGAAATCTATACTCAGGTCTGTGGGTTTCGAAATCTCATTAGGGTAGAAAGAAATAGGTTTTGAAGGGGGTGGGGGATGGACTTTGCAGTGGGGGATTGGGTTGTGATGGAAGGATTGGTGAAGATGATGAAGAAGATGAAGAACAATGGTGATGGTTGGTGGTTAGGATTTTTTGTGTCTTATTTAGTTGAACTTTTAGTAAATTTGTTATTTTAATTTGATTTAATAATTTTTCAGCTTAAAAAAAGGAAATAGATAACATCTATTAAATTTTTTTAACAGAAGGACTAATATGAATGACGTTTGTCACATTCAAGGACCGCGAGATGAATAAAATTTATTCAGGGACGAATGTGAAGTCGGTGGACACTTTCAAGGACTAAAGTGACCATTTACCCAGTGACGTTTGCTCTTCTGTATAAGAAAAATAAATCCTTTTTTTTTCTTAATGAATTGCTCTCATGATTTTAACTCGAATGTGGTGAAAATTAAAAGTATTAAATCCTTTAAAAAGCTATTGTACTACAAACATGTATGGGTTATTACTTATTAATATCTACAATATTATTGTTGTCCCCTCTCCCAGAATTTCTTCCTCTGGCCTCATGTTGATTGGCTGCGTTTTGTGATAACCCACACTCGCAGCGCGGCGTTCCTCTCCCATGTTTGGTGGATTTGGCGCTGGCGTAATCACAGAGCTTTCGACCAGCAACCTGCTTGGAACTTGCATCAGGTTCAACGTGCTATTTCCGGTTCTCTCCTAGATTTACAGGTCCTCCAAACCACTTCTGCGGTTTTGCAACATACTGGCATCCCCTCTTCTTGGCTTCCTCCTCCAGCGTCGTGGATTAAGCTCAACATTGATGGTAGTTTCCTTCCGGCCTCCTCCTTGTGCTCTGCCGGTGGTGTCGTTAGGGATCCATCCGGTGCGTGGCTGGTTGGTTTCATGTCCAAGGATGGCATTGACGATCCTCTCTTCGCGGAACTCACGGCTATTAACCATGGTCTTTCTCTTTGCTGGCATAGAGGGTTCCACAAGGTCCTCTGTGAGTCGGATTGTGGTAAAGCTGTCACTACTATTCAGAATCGAGGTCTTGGTGCGCTTCCTATTTACTCCTTTGTCATTAGCTGCAACCTTGCAGCTCCTTCGCCTGGACTGGGAGGTCTCCCTGCTTTTGGTCCCCCGCAACTACAATTAGGTGGCGGACAAGCTAGCTAAGCTGGCTCATGGCTCCCAGTGCTCCTTTACCTGCATTGATACCCCTCCCCCGGCGGTGCTCTCCCTTTTAGCCTCTAATAGAGGAATTAGCTAGTTTGTTTTTGTTTGTTTGTTTTGTTGTTTCTTATATTTCCTTAGCACCAAAAAAAACAATATTATTGTTGTGAAATCCATCAGCCGATAATATTTTTTGTGCAGAATAGCAGGGGGTTGAGAAAGCACATAATATGATCTGCGTGTGACTGTGTTTTGGGTTGTAAGGCCTTGTCATTTTTTTTTGTCAATAAGGCCTTGTCTTTGTGCGTTCTCTTTTTACGACCACTGTTTTATTAGCTGCTGGGCTATCTCTCTTTCTTTGGGTTGAGTCCCTTTAATGAAGGATGTTTGAACTTGGACAAAAGAAAATAGTACGTAGTGTTAAGAATGTTTTTTTTGGGTGCATTTTAATATGCTTTTATCCCATAGTCTTTGACCCAAAAAATTGCTTTAGTTTAATTTCATTAAAGCTCTAAAACAACCTTTGTCAAAAAAAAAACCCTTCAAACAACCTTTTTCGGGGTCCTCTTATCTACTATGTTAGGGCACTTCTTCTCATTATTTTGAGCCACCACATCCGCTGAGGAGGTTCCTTTCCCCACGATCGATGGGTTTCTACCATATGGTTTGGTTTTTCTACCACATCATCGGTGGTTTTGTTACCTAAATAAGGTTTTTTTTTCTCTTTTCATCCAGCTAATACCGTTCACCTACGGTTTGTCGTTGACTACCACCGTCCGCCTCTCATCTGGCTTTTGTGATCTCAACCCGGACACTATATGAAACCTAAGTTCACCTATGTTCGTACGGACCATAAGGCCAAATAGGTACCGGGAAAAAAAATTATTTTGTAAACTTTTGTTTTTTAGAAAATGTAGTCCATCTAGCCCAGTCCCACGGTTCAGTGGTTTGCCAGATTTTGTTTTTAGGAAAGCCGAAAAGGTTAGCCCAAGAAAAGTAATGAATAAGACTGTTTTTTTTATTTTTGAAAAATGAATAAGATTGTTGCTATTTAATATTTTGGTGATGACATGAACAAATATGAAGCAATTTTGGTGATGACATGAACGAATATGAAGCAATTTAGGTAAAATTCGAAATAGATATTTAACACACTCTAAAAATAATGCTTATTTCTTACATAGTGGACCTCCAAAACACCAATTTTTTTTGCTTATATTGTGGATTTGAGGGAGTAGCATGTCACTTGGTAGGTAGCTTTGGTCTTGACTTCTATCCCTTGAGGAGCAAATATGAGAGCTTCTGTTGTGACAACGTTGTACTTTGAGCTTTGTCAAATCACGTGCTCTTCTTCACTTGAAACTTCTTCTCCAAATTTGTCTAAGACCTTTATGTGTTTCACAATCGGCACTCGTTCTTCAGACGGTCTTATTTTGTTAGACGATCTTGATCAATCGTTTATGTAGATCGTTTAGACTTCAACGACACTTCGTAGGCGTAGACGATAGATACAAGTATTTCTGAAAAATGAAAGTTTTAGTACACCACCTATGCCCTTAAAATTGTTATCGTACAAAACATGGTGAACGATATGACTGAACATTTGAACTTAACAGTGAGTTCATTCCTAGGACCGTGATTCCATGAAAGGGTGTTACTAGTCCTTTACGAGGAATGTGACTAGTCGTCGCGAACGTTTTATCCCCTGGGCAAGGCTACTACTAGCTAGTCCATTCCTAGAATATAGTCCCCCGGTGCGGCCGTTGACTACGTCAATGGAAAAGGGCTTTAGTGTCTCATGAGTTGTTTCCTACTTGACGATTTCGGGAGGAGTAGTAACAACTGCGGGTAGACGCACTTTCCCCACTTTGTCGACGACAACTTAAAGTGAGACCTTTAAAATCTCTCATGTCTTTGGAGGTTGATGCATTGGACACCATCTGAAACATGCATATTTTCATCTAAACCTTGGTGGATGAAAGTAAGTGCTTGTTGATCCTTCTTCTTCATCTTCAACAAATTCTCATTCTCATTCGGTGACAAAATAACATCATTTTCAGGTTGCGTTGCGTATAACATTTCCCCACCACCTCCCAAACATCTTGAGAACATAACAACGCGTTTATGTAACCGTACCAACTGTCCAACTGTCATAATTCCATTTGATAAGCGGGAGAATTGGAATATACTCAAGCCATTCCTTGCCATCTCTCAACCCACCAAGTATTTCTCTTCACTCACTTAGTGTTGCTCTTCCCTCTCAGCACCTAAGCTCTGATGGCTTTATTGGAAAATAAAATATAGAAAAAATGATAATTCTACTATTTATCACACCTATTACATGAAATGAATATGTATTTATAATAGAGTAACCTATAACCACTATATAACTACTTAAGTAAAATATTAAATAGATATAATCCTAGTAACTCATAACATTTTATCTTTTGTAATATCCAACACTATTTATTTTCTAATTAGAACTAATAACTTATGTCTAACCTTCACTTCTTAAAGTCATAAAGCGACTAAGTCCACTTGAAGATATATATTTTGGTTGAGGCTTGTGAATCGAGGCCTTGATGAAGCCTTGACCTTTCCAACGACTGGATCAGATTTGCAGTTAACGCTTGTTACGTACCCTTCTGACGTACGTAGTTATGTTCTGATTTGACATTGGCTAAAAGTGAGTACAAAATACAATTAACTTCTGTATTGTGCCTCTTTCAACATGCGAGACAGAGAGATTTGATTTGACCTTTGAACCTTGGCCCGCTTCATCTGTTAATATACTCCAGTGTCTTTACTGAACCTGTATTAAATGTCACTGTTCCTCCTAGTCGTTCGAGTACTTTCAGCTAGGAGCCTAGGACATTGAGACATATCACAGACGAAATAACATCTTTAATTAATTTGCATCGGACGAAACCTCTTTTATCGGTGGTAACAAACAAAGCAAGAGCCAGAGCAAATTTCTCCGAGTCCCTCTCTCTCTTTCTCAAGAGTTTCTTTGCCTTCAAGAGCCAGAGCAACCACCATGGAAAGGAAGGTCTGTGCTATTTCCTTTCATTTCTTTTCATCCAATAAAAAAATGTGTCATTATATTGCATGATTCATTTCACTTTACACTGAAACGTGGTTTTTTGCGTTAATGTGTGACTTAATTTCTGCAGCACAAATTCAAGCCAACTTTACCTAAAAGGAAGCTTGGTTCGACTTCGAGTGCTGCTGCTCCTACTCCCACTCCCACTGTAACCTCTTCTTATTTCTTCTTTGGTGATATTTTTAAATTAGCCACTTTTATTTTAATTAATCTCTTAGTCATGACTTAATTAGCATTTACAGAATTCTTGCATGGCTTCTTCTTCTTGTTATTACGGTGTAATTACGTTTGATCCTTTGTCATTTGTGAAGTTCCCAATATTAATTGGAATTTAACACGGTATTGAACTTACAAAATGTTTTGTTCATATTCTTCCTCTTACACTTATCAAAGAAAGATAAGAACGGAAATTAAAAGAGAAAATTGAGAGGATGCATGGCAGACAATGTAATAGGAAAAGAAAAAATAAATAAATGAGAAAATATATGAAAATAAAATGATAAAGAAAATACATATAGTAATGACGCTGCTTTTGCTTTTTCTTTCCCTTATGGCTAAAGTGACAATTATTTAATTTGCTGTTTATTATCTATATTGCAGGAACAAACTCAAACTGAATCTATATTGCAGGAACAAATTCAAACTGACGAGGAATCAACTGAATCTTATGACGACGAGGAATCAACTGAATCTGTTGACGACCTCCTCGTCGATCCTCTAGCAGGTAATTTTTCATTTTTTTTATGGAAATACCACGTGAGCATTTTGATTGTGATGAGTATATATATGGGCAAAATTGGGTTGTATACCTGTTTCAATAATATATTTCTTGAACACGTAACTCCTCAACTTTTTTTTTTACAAGAGGAAAAGTGGGTCACTCCTCAACTAGTTGACGGTGTTAAAGTAATAGTGATTATTTATTTTGGATAATTTATATAAATATATTTTTCAAATACACTGATGCATATAAATTGAGATACTTTTTTAGCAAGAAGAAATGTTTTTTCAATTATATATATATATATATATATATATATTTGTTTAACTCTAATGCAAGGTTAGTGTAAACACAACATATATTCAAAAGTAGTTATATTTATTATTTATTTTAACTAAATTAAAAACTTATTTTATAATGCAGTGACCAATAATTGGATGTAGGTGTAAAAAACACATTTTTAAATTTCTAGAGATCGGTGTTTTTTTATTGAAAATCATAAGCTTAATGATGATAATACTTTTCATGTTTTATTTTAGTTTAATTTTTATGTACGGACGACGTAATTTTTTCCACATACATCAAAATTAAGTCTTTCTAGATTTCGTAATAAAAATTTTTAAATTAAATTTTAATCATGACATGGTGAATTGATAAATTTTAATTAAATGATTGTGTAAAGCTTTTATGCGGTGTAGTAATTAATTAAACTCACCCTTTATTATACATGGTGAAAGGTTTAAAGTTAGGCGAGGAGATATACCCAGAGATATACCCAGCGTGGTCAGACGAGGAAGATTGGAAGATTGAAGATGAAGAAGAAGTGCTACCTGCAACCCGACTCGGGTTAACGGTACTTAGTTTCCTGAATGCCTTCTTTTTTCTATTTTTATTGTTGAATGTCTTCTAAATATATGTTCTTAATTATTATGCTGTTATATATAACACCTAAAAATTTTAACAGGAGAGCAGTGAGGAACCTAAGCTGCTTTTATTTAAGTTTCCTTCATCTCTACCAATTAAGAAGGAAAATCTGAAAGGGAAAGAGAAAAGAGGGTATCTCTCCAAGATTGAAGCAGTGGATTTGAATGATTTACCAAGTGGAAAAATGGGTAAGCTGCAGTTGCGTGAAAACGGAGATGTAAAATTGAATCTCGGATCAACAGTTTTGGATGTAAGTACTTGTTGTTTTAAAATTGTCAATTATTACATTTAATTATTACATATATAATATGATTTTATTTCCCACAGGTCACTGCTGGTATGGATTGTATGTTCCCTCAAGATTTGGCAGCAATGAAGATTGGTGAAAAAGAGTGCCTAAATGTAAGCCACCAAATTGGCCGGAGGGCAGCTATTGTCACGATTGAAGATGATCCTCAAGAGTGAGGATTAAGTCTCCTGAATCATGATATTTCACTTCTTAGGGACATCTTAAACCATGAACTCTAATTATATGTACTGTTTCTATTCGTATGTGTACTATTCTGGATTAACCTTAGCGCACGATGATTTTCTCTTTTTATGGAGTGAGGACTAAGTCACCTGAATCATGGGATTTCACTTCTTAGGGAGTTAAACCATGAACTCTAATGATATGTACTGTTTCTATTCCTATATGTACTATTCTGGATTAACCTTGTCGCACATCTCACAGGAATATTTAGAATCCGTTCCAGAATGTGTTTCATCACATCTCAAAACATGTTTTATTGGTTCTATTTTAAACCTTGAAGATGATTTCCGGTTTGCTGCATATATTATGAAGAATGCAAAGGTTTTACAAACCATGACTATGTGCTCTTGCCCGGCTCAATAATAATACTTCTAGATGGTGGCGTTGTTGGTCTAATTCAGGAGAGTATCGCAATATTCTCTAAATAATGCAAGCTCAATTGTTGGGGTTAGATGGATTTTTCTTCTTTCATTAATTGATGATGGTGGAGGACACCAATTGATGTAGGTGTTTGGAATTTTCAAGTGTGAGTAAGTCTCACATTGGAAGCTAAGGATAAGTTCGAGTGGTTTATAAGTGTGAGGACCCATACACCCATAGCCTTAAGGTTTTGGGTGAAAGATGTGGTGTCTGGTCCACTTATAATTTGCTCTTTAAAGCTCAATGTGGAGTTTCAAACCATCTCCTTTGTTTGGGTCTTTCTTTGGCCCAACTCTGGTATCAGAGTAGACGGTTGTTTGACCAATGGGTGATGTGATTGAGAGATTCACAGTTGAGGGGGAGATTGTTCGGAATTTTCAAGTGTGAGTAAGTCCCACTTATGACTTGCTCTTTAAAGCCCAATGTGAAATTTTATCCCCGTAAGACATTATGCGACCATATTTGGATGCATGATGCGGCTGAAAATGAATGGCTCAAGAAAGCCACTAGGGGTGTGAGCTCTGTTCTGAGTTTGAAAAAGTTAATAATTGACTTTACCACAGCGTAATACTACATGCATATAAATTGATTCTTGCTCTTTAAAAGGTCTACAATATTGAATATCCTATCAAACACCACATCAGTTCTTTTATTTTCCTTTGTAGTTTTATTATCATCGAACTTAGTCTAAATGAGATGCATGGTTGTAGCTGAAAATGAAGAACCACAAGTAGGGATGAAAGTGGACAGAAGTTTAATTCGAAGATTGTTTCTTGCTTATTTAACCATGTGTGTTAGGTGGGGCATTTAAGATGAATGGTTTCCCTTACATAGAAGAAATTTGCTTGCACTGCTTGCGTATATGATTAATGATATCACTTGAAGCATTGATAAAAATACAACCATTGATCTTGATCAAACGAAAATTTGACACTGGTTGTAGAGATGAGGTCCTAATTTGCAGTCTTGCAAAATCCAACTTGAAAAGTTTCTAGTTCTCTCATCAACAGAAATCAAACTACCAACTGGTGCCACAATTTTAATTTTGAAGTATTCTTCCTATCCAAGGACACACTACCACATCTGATCCATCAAGTATGTATCCTGATTTAGTTATTTTTTATTTTTAGTTTCAAGATTTGAAATTAACAATCTTTGTGATTTTATTTTAATATATAATAAAGTATTTACCTTGAAGAAGAATACTTTCAAAAAAAAAACCTTGAAGAAGAATAACTAAAACATGAACACATTTCATTTAATCACAATCTGTGCCAGAGGTGGGCTGCTAAATAAGTTAGCTTAAAAAGGTTATTCCTTATAAAAAAAATCATCTCTTTTGTGACTCAGAAGTATTGGTATTGGGCAAGCTGACTTTTAGCATAACATCTTCTTGGGATGAATTTGCAGGTCTTTGACTCATCAAACTGACTTTTAGCATAACATCTTGCGGCAAGTAAAAGCGAAAAAAGTAATTTGCAGGTCTTTTCAGAATCTGCTATCTCTGCATGCATTCCTCAAAGCCAAGTATTTTGCAGCCTTTATTTCTTCCTTGTGTTGATTTTCCACTTGAACCATGGAAGCTGCCTATGTCGTCTCAAACAAATCTTCAGATTCCTTGATTTTTCCAGTTAGATGCAAACTCCTCAACTGTCAGTATCATTTGAATCTTAAACTGAGACTTCTACCTTTTTCATGTGAGACAACATTCTCAATGGCTTTTTGCTCTACCGCTTTTGCTTTTACAGCTTGTTTGCAAGAAAAGCTCTAGCTTCTGCTCCATTTTTTCTTCTTCAATTTTTTCCTCAAGCGAAGCCCAGGGAGGTTTCTTCTTCAAAAACTTGTTGTAGTGTCTCTGCAGTTTCACAAAGAGAGAGAAAGAAGTTCAGAAGTTCAGCAAATAAAAAAAAACCCAATGGTGAGAACTATATTATTGAACTAATCCACCATGAGCAAGCTCCACCTGTAGAGATACAAATTTAAACAATATCAGCAATTCATTGAAGCTATCTTGTTTTCTCCCCAACTTTTGGTAGGAGTAATTGCAGTTGTTAGAATAATAAAAATTGTAATTGTAAGATATAACCAACCCGTAAATGGTGACCATCAAAATCATAACCATCGCGCCCACAAATTGCATCATCATCTTGAGTGTCTTCAAACTACAATACAGTGCCCTCAATTAGGATAAACCAAAATATAAAGAAATAGACAGAAATTCATATCAAACTATCTAGATGCAGACTCACCTCTACAAACGCATAGCCAGGAGGCCTTGGCGGAACCTTTAGGTCAATATGAGTTATTTTTTCATACTACAAATACAAAGTGAAATTTATAAGCATATGACAATCAGCTGAAAATCAAGAAAGAGCGTAGAAAAACCCAATATAACATGAAAAAGATGGTCAACCAATGAATTGGCTAGGCAAAGGAACAGTGGGCATATAATTTAGATCGTGCATGAGTATTGACACAAATAATCTAAAAAATTATAACTTAAAAAGATGCACAACTCATATAGAGTGGAAGTAGTAACTTTAAGAGAAAACAAATTTTCCTTACAAATAAACTTTTGCTCTCAAATCTAATTCTGGTCCTACAACTTCCAAGTAAAGGTTATCCAATGCATTCAATGATGGGGAAATTCAACCATGAATAAATCAAATAAACTTACTGCATTCTTGAGAGCACCAAGTTCAACCAGGGCAATTAAAGTCCCAAATGGAACACATTTGAATAACCCTACTTTCCTCACCCACATCCATTGAGTCGTGCTAAAAACCATCTAATCCACACGCCTATAGGTCCAACCATGCAAGCAATCCATAATTGAGCAGCACTGCCACCATGCTTGAACTTAGCCTTTACTAATGCACAAATGACACACCATAAATTAGCCAAGATCAGAAAATCACCTTAATAGTCAACTGACAGAGGTGGCTGTCTACCTTGCTGTTGATTTTGGAGCTACCACTTCCTGAATTCATATGCAGCGTGTTAAGAAGCCCATTGCATGCCCTCAGAGAGTGGTTTGTCGTGCTAGGTCACTAACATATCCTTTGTCTCCATTTGACCCCAAGAATGGATTGGATCGAAACGACTTTCCAGTTGAACTCCTTTGTGTCTATGAATTTCTAACTGCGCGAAATCTCAGTAGCCAATTTTCCATTTTTCATTATGAATTCCAAATATGATGGAAAAGGAAACAATAGAAAAACCTGATAATTTCCAATTATAAAAAATATATTCAACTTACCAATTAATAGAAGAAGAAAAAAATGTGAAAATTGGAAAAAATGACTGGAACAACTATAGCCCTATAACTATGAAACATTCTTAATAAATGCACTTATTTACCTATAAGAAAGCCAAGTGCAGAGAAGACCCCACTGCAGCATTTTTCTGATTCCAATCACTGAAGGTTGTAAAGTTCCATATATAACCAGTCGTTATTACTATAGCTAGATGCTCTGACACATGAGATATGTGTCCTTTGAATACAACACTAAACCATCGGAGTTTCCCCTCTTCTTCTTTCTTCTCTATCTCATTTCTCCTTGTAAAAGAATTCTCTCATGAGTCTTTTTCGTCCTATTAAAAGGTAAACTGCAATAAACCACACTATATAGATCCAAGTCGTCACATATATCTTTTTAAAATCTATATTTGGGAATATAAGCTACACTTAACTTAATAATGCTAATGGTACTTGGGTGATGAAGAAGTTAAAAGATCAATTAATAACTATACAAGAAGAAGAAGAAAATAATATTGATGAAAGATCTTTTAAGATGGAGAGTAACATCAAGCCACATAAAACATATTGCCTTGGAAAAGTTAAGGGAGTGAATAAAAACAGAAAACTTAGTCTCACACGGAACAAAACCATATCCTTTACCATCAAGCAAGCATTTTAATGGTTATATTCTCTTAAGTTGATATCCATATAATCAAAACTCCAAAAATTAATGGAAACTAAATTTCATGGGGATTGGAAGTTAAGTTAAATGTGATGTGATGTCAATTTAATGGTACCTGCGTACTTGGCAGTTATAGGAGATCCCATGTCTATAGCAGATGCAGCCGGAAGCAATGTGCTAGTGCTGGCTTCTTCAACTCTGCCACTGCCTAGTGCCTCCCCTTGGTGACCAGTGCTTTCCCTATGATTTCCCGAATCGCCATTGTTCTCCTATCCAAAAGCTGAAACCCAAACAAATAAGAAATTCAAGCTGAGAACATGGGTGAAAAGAAAAGAGAGTCCCAAAAGTAAACTTGCTATTAATATTATGAAACCCAGACGAAAAAACACCCCCTTGATAGTTTAGAGCTGAAAAAAATATCCACAAATAAATCACCAATAGGTTATTTTCCCCAAAAACTAAGCTACATTTCTGTATCTTTTGAACCAGAATTCAACATAATAACATCTCCACGTACATATCTTACTCAACCAGTACAAAAAATTTACATCAGAAATTACAATCACATGTTAAACTGCAAATGTCATTTTTATCTACATCTTTACCTATAAGTTATAAGGTTGCGCTTGTAGATGAACAAAATATTATAGGATAGCGGCATGGTTAAATTCCTTCATACTTGATGCTGAATAAGTTTCATTTCTAGAAGAAAAGTGTCAGCAGTTGGCTGCAATGGACATATATAGCACACATCAAGTTATCAAAACATGAAGAATAAGTTATATAACGCACCGATGATAGTTATAAACCCACTTATCAGTTATGAATTATGACCATAGCATGGCCTGCTGACATTCTGCTAGAGTAAAATAAAAGAAGAAAAAAGGTACATAGAAAATAGCACTTTGTAAATAATCTGAATGTATCAACCTGCATACTGAAGTTTGTCATGTTGGCCCACCACCAAAACCCAAATCACCACAAATGCATTCACTATGTACATCAAAGTCTAGTTAGGGATGAAGAAAAGCAATTTCTTTGCTGCATTTTCTATCTTGTGGAGGAAGAACTCTAACCCAAGAAAACCACAGCAAAAAAAAAAAAAACTGATCAGACAATCCTATTCCAACCACGAACACCACACACACTCCTCCACATCAAGAAGCTAGATATGAGAGCCACCTCCACCAAATTGTTTTTTAATCACACAGACTTTTCAACCATTAATTGCAGTAATACAGGAATGCTTATGACATTTGCAATCTCATATCATATAGGAACTGCACTACCCGAAAGTATTGAAGGAATAGCCCAGCTAAAGTTGGGAAGACGAATAGGTGTTTTGAGACTTGAGCGAGCAGAAGAGAGTCACGTGAAATTGTACATTGGGAGTTTAAATCAGAACTGTTTATCTTAATCCAATGGCTATCATTTATTGCTCTCGTCTCTCACAATAAAACACTCCTCTCACTTGATATGCCCTCGTTTTAACTGTTTTCTTATAATTATAATTATTATACAATAACGTTGTTATTGTTAGATTATGCTGCAACACTCGAAATACGCCAATGATCAATATATATATATATATATATATATATATGAATGTGGAATTTGATTGAGCAAATGTAACTTTAAGAAGCTCATTTAATTCAATTAGTTTTAAAACAGATGCAATAGAACAAATAAGACCATACGTAAAAATAAGTACAATAAACACTTCAAAGGCATAATCAACATGAATGACATTGCTGCCTATATGTTACTTAAAACACATCCTCATTTTCAAGTGCTTATAAATCTATCATACGAGATTACATGCTCCTAACTTTTCAAATCATTAAATGTATTCCAATTAATGATCATTTGTGATTTTATCATGGAATGAAAAACTTAGGTCAACTGTTATTCTATTCCATTGCAATACCAAATTTCAAATAATGATTTATAAATGAGGTATAAAACAAATAAATATCACACATGTCTTTACTAGTTAACTGTGAACACATTGCTTGGTTTCGACTCAAAAGTATGACCATAAAGATTAATGGTAAGTTTTGTGTGATTGGAAAACCTTAGCTGAACAAATATAAAATTAAAGAGCTGGTAGAATTCAAATAATTTTCATACAGATAAGGAAGAGGCAGAGGTGGGAGAATTAAAAATCTTTATGAACCGAGTTAATCTTGATATTTTGCAGAAATAAAATAAAACTGGAATGGTGCTATGGCCTAAATCTTTTTCAGTTACAAATTCCATGATCAGAAAAGGAAAATAGATTAAGTAAGGTATCAAAGACTACTACATTATCAATTCTGCATCAACTTGGTATCAGATTGTTGCTAGCTTAACTAAATAAAATTTTAATAAAATGCACAAGCACAAGTCTAAAATATAAGACCACATACATACTATAACACTTGTGTTTACCTTCTCAATCTGTGACAACATGTCCAACATTAGCTCATCCGTTGGAGAACCTGATGACCCGGGTTTATATGATGTTTTTAGGGTTTTTACTTGTAGGTTTTGAGTCTTTTTCTTGTGTCACATGTAGTGTTTCATGCATTCTCATGCATTTTTATCTTTTCTTGAGTCTTTGTTTTGTTTTGGTAATTTTGTAGTTTTATAGGGAGTTTTCTTGCATTTTAAGTTAAGTTTAGGACTTGCATGATTTTCTTTTGTTTTATGAAGGACCTCTTGTGCTAATGAGCTCTTTGAGCTTCTAGATTCTTCCTTGACTTGTTGGTTAGGTTTGGAGAGCAGAAACTGAAGGAGGAAGAAGGCCAAGAAGCATGGAATTGATGGAGAACTTAAAGAGGATTGAAAAGAGGAGTTTCAGAAGCCAAAAAGTCCTTTTCAGGCGAGCTTAAGCGCCTACGCGCTGGGAATGGGCGCCTAGGCGCCAATTAGCTCCAGAGAGCATGTTTTCAGGATGGAATTGGCGCTCAGGCGCTCTGAATTGGCGCCTGAGCGCCCAGAACAGCTCAGCCTCGATAATTTTGCCTATAAATAGGATTTTAGTCATTTTCTTTTGTAATCTTGGATACTTTGTAAAATTCAGAGGTAGAGGATCATCTAGGAGAGTGAGAGAGGGCTTCCAAGCTTGTAATTCAGGTTCTTAGCCAAGCATGGCTCTTGCCTAATCTCAAGCTTGTAAAATTCTTTGCTTTGGATTTCTTTGTAAGACTTTTTATATTTGAGTTATAATCTTAAGTTCTTTCCCACATGTTCTCCTTCTTCCCTTGAATCTCATTTTCTGAACATCAATCTAAGCTTGTATGCATGCTTGCTTTTTGCTTTTCTATAATCAGAACGGAAGTTTGTTATAGATTAGGGAACTGATTTGGGATTACCCCTTCTATACTTGCTACTAGGAATAGAGGAAGGGTCGGGGTTTGATGGCCTGAATTTGCATGATCTAAAACCTCATATAAATGACTAAGTACACAAGGAATTGGGCTTAGCTTTTAGTATGAGAGAATTGCTTATGTGAGGAATCAATAAGTGAGTAACTAGGCTATATCATCAAGGAAAGATCCATGAGAACATGTGCTTAGAATGATGTACTTGAATTGACTAGTTGAACAAGAACCCAAAGCATGTTATTTTCTGAATTGTCTTTTTATTTTTCCTTTTTCTTATTACTACTTCAACATATCTCTTATTCAATAATACAAACCTTCATACTCAAAGCTTAAACTGAATTTAGTCACTCACAATCCCTGTGGTTCGATATTTAAAACCGGGTGGATTCGTACACTTGCGAATTGACCAACAGAACCCATTTCTCCATCATTGATTTAGAAAGCATTAATCTTATAGTCTGTACTACGCAGCTTTTTCTCAGTTACAAAAGGCTCTGCAATGAAACAGTCCAAAGCTTCAGCAGAAAAATTTAACATATTAAAACATGCCAAATTAATATTATGAAAGAACCAAGTTATCCAAGGTGAAAAGGCCAACAGATCTATAAATTCCATCTACCACCAGTGTTTGTCTGCATAAATCAGCTTTTCAGCTAAGAACTCTCTCTGCAAAGTTTTGTTTATAGATTTCTTCTCAATACAAAATAAGATAATCTAAAAACACAATGGGTGGAAGTGATACTTATAAATTAAATAATATGGTTCAACAGTGATTTAAGATACCCCTAAATTTTTCTATTTTTCAAATATTATAAAGGAAAAGACATCATTTACTCCTGTTTTAGTTATTTTCCACAACTATATATGTTCTAAGGGCATGGTAAAAATTATAGGCCACTTAAAAGAACAAGCAGATTAAATGCAGGAGGCAGCAGATAATTAGCATTCCTCTCTCTTGGTTATGCATTATATTTGAATAAAAGACACATCATGGTCCGAGGCTTAAGTAGAGAACACACTGCACCTTCTGTAGAACACGCTTATACTCCACAAGGTTATTGTATGAGCGTTGCAATTTTTCACCATTTGCATTCATCTCAGTTAACTCTGACTCGATATCTGAAAGTTTTACCTATTACAAGGCGAACAGATGTCAGCTCGTAAAGTAAATTAAAAGAAAGGAGAAAACAACTTTGTCAAAAAACATATTCACATACCTCAAGGTTATGAATGTTCACATCAACTTGTGTTGTAGACAGTTTTGGTGAAACACCTGCCTTCAACATTTGTTCCTTGAAAAATCGCAATTCGCGAGCAATCTTTCAACATCTTTTTATCTTCAAAAGGACCGATATTGATCCCCCAAAAGCAAGTCAGTATTTTATATTTAAAAAATAATCAAAACAAAGAGAAGGAAACACAATGAGCTAGGAGGACAACAAATCCTACTTAATTGAAGAGGAAAACACAAAATGGGAAATATAAGAGCATAATGGAGAAAAAAGCTGCCCAATCCAATCACATCACATGTCTGTTAAGGGAACCTCCTTTAAAACATCATATACTTCACACCACATAGATGCCACCCACTCTTCGGCTAAATCAACTTTGTGCCAAAAAACTTCCTTAAAGACAGCTTATGCTCTGAACATACAATTAGTAAATGCAGCAAAAGTTAAAATTTAAATTTGTGCATGAATGTAAGAACTGAAGGTCACACAAGTATAGATATAAAACAAAAACAGGACAAAGATATAACCTTTGCATCAATTAGGATGAGATGAATAGGATATGGTCTTGAGGAATGGCAGGGGACATACACTGCTTCACGATGTGGGAGTATTTAATTATAGAGATGGAAAATGGAAAAACCAATTACTCTATAATTTAAATTTTAATAGGGTAGCTATTTGAATGATGAATTAAGTATGTCATCTTATTGGAAACTTGAAGATTGGTGTCAAAGAAGCTAACTTGTTGCTACACAATTGGCTCCATTACAATGCTCGACTGACATGATCCAGCTCATGGATGACGAAATCTGTCTGTCATGATCTTGCCTTCTCACTCTGATACAATCTTCCATCTCTTTCGGCGGTGCCAGGGAGATGAAGGAGATGACGGAGATGGTTGAGAAAGGCTGCGTTGTGTTGCCGTGTTGGATGGGTTGGAAGCGAGACGACGGAATGCAAGAGAAGAAGTTGGAAGAAGGTTGATCATGTGAGATGACGGAGATGATTCAGAAAGACTGAGGCACTGAGCTGTGTTGCCGTGTTGGTACTGGACTTGGGCTAAAGCCCATTAAAATAATAAGGCAAAAACGAAACCAAAAGAAAAAATATGAGTTGAGTGATTCTTTAAACAAAGGAATTCGAGAGGTAATACACTCTCACATGCATGCAAAGATTTTAAAAATCTTTTCACATATAAAATAGTATAAGCCTTAAGTCTCTGTTTTTGTGTCGCTGTCTCACCTAGGTCCCTCCCTGAAAAAATTATTGGAAAATGTTCTCATGTTTGAAAATCATATGGAGCGGATCCTCGCCGGAGCCTGACGAGTGCTTAAATGGCAAGCTGACCGTGTTAAGTCAACTGATGTGGAATAACTAAAATTTTAAAATTTTAAAAAAATTAAACCTCAAATTTATTAAACAAAATTAACATATTCCTAATCTAATCAACTAATTTAATTTCACCCCCAAACTTATCTCAATTCCCCAAATTAACCCAAACCACCAATCATCCAAATTAGGGTTCATATCTGATTCCCCTTCTTCTTCCCCTCTCAAGCATGCAAGTGCCAGAAATGTTATTGAGCGATATTTTGGCTTGCTAAAAAAGAGAGGGGCAATTCTTAGGAGCCCATCATTTTATCCAATTAAAACACAAAACATAATCATATTAGCATGTTGTTTATTTCATAATTTTATTAGGATTGGCATGTCTTTTGATCCTGAAGAGAAAATTCCACTTATGGATGATGCAATACCTATAGGGGAGAATCCAAACAATGTAATTGGAGTAGTTGAGACAAGCAACCATTGGACTCAAGAGAGGGATAACTTGGCAACTCAAATGTTTGTAGAGTGGCAGGCTAGTAGAAATAGGGCTTGACTTTTTTTTTGATTTAATGTAATACAAAAGTGAACTTCATTTATTTTAGATTTATCTTATGCATTGACTTATTAACTGACAAATTATTGAGTATTTCATATTTATATGTTTGATTTCAATAATAAGTTAAGAGTGTTTGATTAACTTAGCTATGGAGAATGAAGCAAATGGTGATTCAAGGAAGAGTCGTACCTGGACTTTAATAGAAGAGGAGAATCTTATGAATATTTTACAAGAATTGGTTGTTGAAGGTCAAAAACAGCCAAATGACAAATTTAAAGCAAGAGCACACGAGATAGCTTCCCAAAGAATGAAGGGTGGATGGAAGGTATTGACATTACTTTTAAGCATGTGGTGAATAATATGAAACGATGGAACAAAAAATATACTGCAGTGTTTGACATGATAAATACAAGTGGATTTGGATGGGACGACTCCAAAAAATGTGTTATAGTTGATAGCCCGCAAATGTTACAACAATATTTGGCAGTATGTGTTTTTGTTTTAGTACCTGTAGTATCTTATTAATCTTATTTTCTCTTATTTATCTAACTTTCTTTATGTTTTTCCTTTTTAATTAAGCATCACCCGAGAGCTCAAAATTTTGTCAACAAACCATATCCAGAATATGAGAAGATGCAAATCATATTTGGAAAGGATCGTGTTGATGGTCACATTGTTGAGTCATTTGCTGATGCTGCAGAAGATACTCCACAAGAAAATGATTTAGGCAACGAGGTCACTCAAGAAGAGAGTGAGATTCTTATAAAAGCACCTCAATCTGTTCCTATTCCAAGACCAGCTTCAACTTCTCGAGCTTCAAGAAAACGTGCTAGAGAAAATGATAGATTAATAACATGTGTTGAAGCTTTTGCTACAAGTGTTAGCGCAGCAAATGATAACATGGCAATGGTGGCTAACAACTTTGCACGTCAAAACCGAGAGCATGACTTGGTTGCAGATGAACTTTAGAAGCTTAATTTAACACGTGATGATCGTATTGAAGCAATTATTAAGATAGCAAAATGTCCTACACTTTCAAGGTTGTTTCTCAAGATGGAAGGAGAGGACATGGATGAATTCGTCAATAAGGTGCTCAAGGATTGAAACTAGATGCTACCAAGAAAGACATATTTATCAGTTTTGGTTATGTTTTTTGGTTCAAAGATACATTGTTAGGGTGTTTTGGTTCGCCTCTTATTTAAACTTTTATTTTATTTGGATGACATTAGAAACAATATTTGTTGTTATGATATTTTGTTGATGAATAGGAATTTATCTTTGATGAATTTTTCCAGGAAAATAAGGCACTGCTGTCATTTAAAAATAGTTAGAAAATAAAGTTAGTTAACTTAGCACTTGTTAAAATTAGTTACAATATCAACAATTGATAATAACTCATAATTTTGTAAATTTTGACGTCAATTTATAATTTTATTAGTAGAATTGTTTTTGAATAAATTTCTACAATGAGTTTTGAATTGTATACGGTTGTTGTAAATTGATATATATGAAAGAAAATATATTAGAACTTATATATAAGGAAATTGAGGTTTAGGGGATGAGTGTCCATTAATGCATAGAATAAGGGATGAAGCGAACGGAATATGAGAGATTGCATAGGAGAGGAATTCATAAGGATGTGAAACAGAATAAGGGGCAAACCATAGATGAAACAGACAGAGGAAGATGATACATTGAAACGGAATAAACGGTTGTGATTGATTATTTAGGAAATAATGTGCATTTTTACTAAAATGTTCATGCTAAAAATTAGATGGTAGTGCATAAAATTGTTGAATTCCAAAGTTGCCCTCCAGGCTGCACAAATATAGATTATAGATAGATAGATTATAGATTATAGATAAAAAGATAGATAGATTATAGATTATATATTATAGATAGATTGATAGATTATAAATATAGATAGATAGATTATAGATTTTAAAGAAAAAATCAGTTAAGTATTTCATAAATTGGTAAATCTTTGTTAGGTACAGAAAGTATCCCTCTTAGTAATTGCGTCTTTGCTTGTTTTAATTCGATTTGCTGAGATTATTCATCATTATGACTCTGATTTGTGATGAGATTTTTTCCCACTTTCCTTTTGAAGACACCATGAACTGTTAGCTGTTATAATGCTATTTTCCCGATTTGATATTAGCAATTTAGCATACACCATTTTTCATGATTTTCCAATAAATAACAGGGTCAATGCAAGGTGATGATTTAAAAGGGAACAAATTTAGCAAATGGACATGTGATGCTTATCTCGTACATTGAACAAGCTTTGCTTTAAAATCATAAAAAAGTGGACAAGTCCAACATCAATGTAGGGCTAAAGTTAATCATAAAGTGATGCACTCTTAGTTAATTATAAGAGATGATCATAGGTTTATTTCTTAAAAGAGAGTCATAGTAAGATGAGAGTTGTTTAGGAAGAAAATTTTATTCTTACTTACTTCTACATACATTTCATCTCATTTTTTTATAGGCAAATGTTATCCGTTAGTAATGTTAGTAAATTAATCTTCATTAAGTTTCGAACCTGAACCTTTCACCATTTTTCTCTCATACTCTTATGTCTTCTAGCTCTTACCACTTAAGTTAACTTTCGGTGACCATCTCATTTTATTTGACATTTGAGAAATAATATCTTATTTTCTTTGTCAGTTTATTTAATATCAATAATGGTGGGTTTTATTGGCGGCAGCTAGCTACGGTAGGTCACTTTTAAAATGACTCATTGTGATACACTAAATTTTAGGAATTTCCCGCTGACCAATTTTGGTTTGATTGTGATCCTGGGTCACCTTGGCTGTTTTCTCCCTTTTTCTTGTCCCTGTTTTTCTTTACGTTTTCTTCTGGTTTTTTTCCTTTTGCCTACTAATATCTATATTACTAGTGTTCTTTACATATGCGTTGCACAACTATTAAATTTATTGTAAAGATGAATCAGTAGTAATATGTTTTAACTTAGTTTAGACTATTTTCAGTATGTATAACAGATATGAAACCGAACATGCGTTACAAACATGTAGGAACCCATATCTATACCTCAGCAAGATCTTTGAGTTGCTCGATGATTTTCCCATCACTCTGCTTTAGGAAACCATCTTCAGGGGTAGATTTTTTTGCAGAATCTTGCAGCGGACTAATGACATGCAGCGCAGTATCATTGGATTCCAAGAACCTAGAAGATAGCCGATTACATAATTTGATATGAATAGAAAAAAATGAAAGTAATTTAAAAATCAGAATAGAACGCACCGAGCTCGGAGGGGGGCAGCTTCTTGTATGAGAGGATTAAAAAGAACCATTGTAGCCCCATAAACATTTAGGATACTTGTCTTACCTATAAAATAAAAATTAGGAATAAGAAAAAAAACATGTGTCACTAAATTTTAATTATTGGACACCAGATCAAACTTTTAAATACCTTTAAAGGGCTTTATCTTGGCACACAACAACAACTACATTGGTTGCATCAACCGATGCAAGATAACCAACTACTTCAACAACATACTTTCCAAAAAAGGCGCATTCAACCCGAACCCTATTAAGAAAATTGGGAAATTATAAAACCGATTTCATAATAGTTAAAGATGGAAAAAATATGAATAAGCATTGAGCATTACGTGTACCTATCTTGGTCAAGTTCAATAGTAATTCTTTTCTGCTTTGTACCATCTTTCTCAAACTCTTGTTCACCACTTGCACGAGTGAGAATTCCAATCACAACTGCAAAATCATAGAAACATTAATCTAAAGTAAAGAACAATAATTTAAAACTCAAAAGGTTAAAAAAGAGTATATACCTATAAGAAAAGACGTATCAAGGTCCTTAAACATTATATCAGATATTGGCTCAAATAAAATGGGCTTAAGTTGATAGCCTTGTTGGGAACCAATCACATAGAAGTATGAATATCAAAGTTGATCTTGAATGAATGCGAGGTTGGACGAAAATCACGACCGCTTTCACCAACACCAAAGAACGAAATCTGATATACATGTCCTTCACTTAGCAAAGATTGGAATCGGTATATAAGAGTCTTCCTAACCGAAGCATGAATCTTACAACCCTGAAATTCAATTAAAAGAGAACATAAGGGATTTATAGTTTAAAAAAAAAAGAACGTAAAACATGGTGATTATGTGAAAAAGTGTTTTACCTTATCAGTCATAAGAATCATGTCCATGGAAAATGGAAGCTTGGAGCCATATAAACTCGGACTAACCCACAAACGGTTCACCTTTGCAACAATACATCAGTTCTCCTTTGAGGCATCGATGGTGGCGAGATCGTCGATTGCCATCAGAACAAAGTATATTTCAAAGCTAATAGTTGGTGTGAAATGGAAGGACTGGTGAAGTTGAAGAATAGCATGAGATGATTTATATAGAAATTTCAGAATTAGGGTTACTCCTCAATGCAAGTTAAAGAAAGGAAAAAAAACAAATAAGGCTGCACGGTATTTGAAATCTACGTGCAAGGAGTTATTTTTTTTTCCACCAAAATTTACTATATTTAAATTAATTAATATGTTTAAATTTGGAGCTGTAAGTTTTTTTACTTCATAAGAAAGAGTAATTGTAGGAAAATAGGAAATTCATTTAATTCCATTTAATATTGACTTCATAAGAATGAAATGATTGTATAGAATGAAAGAGATTGAACATTGAGTGATTATAGGAAACACGTTATTTAACTGAGAGACTCGTTGTGGAGGGTCCGCGCAGGTAATGAGTAATTATAGGAGATGAGTAAGTATTTCGAATTTAAAAAAAAAATGATAATCAATGGTATCAATATCAATATCAATATATATTAGAAAAGAAGAACTTCTCTAAAACTGATTTGGTGACGTTTTTGGTTCAATCTCATAAGAAAAATCTCACGTGTCAATTTATTAGATAGCAAATTACACGTGTCAATTTGTTAGATAACTTTCAATTTGTAAAATAACTTTTAATATTTAAATCTGAGAAACTTTTTCATGAAATTTTAAAAGACTAGTGTTTTTTACCCGCGCGTTGCACGGGGAATACATCTATTATATTTGATAGGTCAATTAATACCTTGATCATTAAAAATATAATAAACAACTGATGAAATAGAAGAGTATGAAATTAATGATGAGCAAAGTGGACAAAAAGTCTTAAATTAAAACTCTTGTTGCATAGATTGAACTTCGTACAATTGAATAACTAATAAAAAAATTGGTTAACCAAATCTCAAATTATGCAAAACATATTAGGGGATGTGGTTTAATGATGGCTAATAAACAATATCTGATTTAATCTACAATGAAAAAAAGAGAAAAGATTCTTTATGTACGTGATTATGCGAGTTCATTTTTTACACAATAAAATAAACTAAGTTTGACTCATATCAACATGAAGTCGTTTCACATTCTTCATGAGCCTAAAGACAATAACACAAATTATAGATATGAAGAATCACCAATAAAGCATTCAGAACACATTTTAATCTTAGAAAAAAAAAGAATGTACTGCGAAATTTGTTATTATATTTTATACATTAATTAATACTTAATGAAGGTACTTTCTTGTTAAAATATATTTCTTCCCGTAGGAGAATTTAACTCCTATAATAATTTGTACAAAAAAATTAAAGTGGACTATATTATTATGTAGTAAAAAATTAACATCAAACTATATTATATTATGTTTTTCTTGTAACAAAAAAAAATTCCGATGAAATCTTATTAACATTTATTTTTATGTAGAAGTATTTTCATGTAAAATATTCTTCCTATATATAAAAGCTTTTAGGCTCTTTCTAATACATTTAGATCCAGCTTCTCCTTACTCTCAGAATGCCTGAAAGTCTTTTCTCAAGTCTATCTGGTGGGTAATATCGATGAAGATGATGACACCCACCATACCTTGCTTGCTTCAAGGTCGATCTCTTGTATCCTCCTCCTGTCGAAGACTTTAAGAGTAAACCTTGCCATTCCAACTTTCATCGATCGAGTTTCAGTTGCTTTTTCTGTTGATCCAGGTGAGAAAGCTTACTAAGGCAACCTCTGCTTTTGTCTATCTCCCAATATAAGAAGCATGTTGCTTTGCTCTTATAGTAGTACTAATGGGCGTACTTTAGAACAAATTTCTAGCGAAGGTCTTGACAGTTTGGAACTGAAAGGTTTGGTTCATTAATAATATCTAGTAGTTTCATCATGCTATTCTGCTTTTGAGCTTGTTGTACTTACCGGAGCATTTATGCGATAAAAAAAATTCAGAATAGTAAAGCAGTCGTAGTATGCTCCCTTTACTTGCTCTAGTGCTCAAGTGATAGCTGAGTGCATACTGTTTGCATCTGAATTATATATAAAAGACTTTTAAAAAAAACTACTTAATTCTCCATTACAAAGAATATACATTACATCAGAACCTAATTATTATTTGTCAGTGACATAAGTGTCGAAAATAAGAGTAATGGAAATTTCAAATGGTGTGGATAAGGGTTAAAAGTCCAATCTCATAAGAAAGTAAAATCTTCATTTACATCAAAATCTCTCTCAGATTTCTCTACCTCACTATCACCACCGTTTTTCTTATAAATTATCTACAAACACACTCACAAATTCCACACAATACCTAACATCATATGCAAATTTTGTTTTCACTGCAACTAGAGTCTGTTCTCTGGCATAAAAAAACACTTCATAAAGTAAGAAGGTATCACATTTTGAATTTAAATCATTAAAATATTTATTTCTAATTAAAAAATCAAATGAAACTTGCTTCCAAATCAGCAACAATCCTAGGTGCTATTCTTGATTGTTGTCCAACTTTAACATGAATTAATATGAACTCATGCTAATTCAAATGAAACTTGCAATTGAAGCCACTTTTTGGCTATGGCCTTCCAGTGGTTTCCATAACCAATCAGATCTATTTGTAAGGGGAAACTAATCACATGCTACTAAAGAAGATGAATGGAAGAAAACCCCACTAGAAATTTTAGACCCATTATATTTGTTGAACGGCTAAAACAACTCTTTGCTTTATGTAGCACTGATGTTGAAAGTACAATAATCAAATCAAAAACATATGCTGATACTAAATCGTAATGTGATAATTACACACTCATGCAAGCAAGACTTCCAATCACACTAAAGTTTGATTAATTGAACCATAGTAGAACAATGATTAATTATAAAATCTAATATTGCCTTCGAAAAATGACTTTTAATATATGTAATGATGATAGATAGATGTAGAATTGATGAACTAAATCAGTAAAACTATATATGCATCACAGTAGTGCAACACCAAACACACATCTCTATCTCTTATCTAGTGAATATATACATATGTATCACAGTAGTGCAACACCAAACACACATCTCTATCTCTTATCTGGTGAATATATACTTATAATGGACTGAGAAAAACCTCCATGAGTACTGGTCTCACATGTTTCGTGGCTTACTTGAAATGCGAGCAAGATAAGATCTTGAGTCATCAATCATGTTTCATCTTCAGCTAGCTGAGAATCAGAGAGTGTAGTCAGAAAGAGGTATGCACCTCATTGTCGTTCCGTACCTACGGATAAATTCATGTCAAATGTTTCCAGGGAAGCCAAGGAAATCAATTTATTGTTAGAACATTGGTTTAGGCGTTTAGCATATTAGAAAGGATAACACCAGTTTTAAAAGTCTAACCTCAATAGTATAGCTTGAGCGAACAAAGATAAGCAGTAAAATCTTATCCATGATATGTAGTTCCGTAGTTGTAACAGCAAGCACCAACAATAATAATTAATTTCCTCGGTGCAAGAAGCAGGCAAAAAGAAAAAATTACCAAATAAAAAAGTTGCAAGGAAAAAAATCTACAACTTCTCCTTTCTCTCCCCTCAATTCTTTCACTCCCTCAATCCACTTCACTGACAATGATTAGGTTAATCAAAACATACACAGATCAATGTTTCACCTCCTATAACATAGGACACAAATTTTAGATGCAAATTAAGAAAAACGAATAAAATAGAATCACCTACAAAGGAGAATCAGAAAACATAAAAAACAAATCAAAATATTGCAAAATTCCATATAGAATATAAAATGGACTCACCATCCACGGCTTCCAAAGAATCTCTTTTGGTGGAATATCTATAAAAAAAAAACTGAAGAAAATAATTTGAAATTAGCATGGCAAGTGATGAACGAAATTGACCTTGAAGTCAAACATGAGTGAATAAAAGTTAAAGGTAAAGTAAAATAAAATTGAAAAAAACCATAACATATTATGCAAGCAAAGGAAGAAAATAATTTGAAACCTCCATCTGCAACCTTCCCAATCAGTCCAAGGCAGCAAATCGGAGGGATGCGATTGCAAGTCGATGGCAAAGTGGTTCCGTTGAGAGATGAGACGATTTTGTGGGGGTGGTTCCGTTCAGTGGAGAGATGAGATGAAAATTGCATGGAGAAGATGAATTCCATGGAGGAGATAGTGGAGGTAGGCAGGGTTTTAAGAGGGTTTTTACTGATGGGATGTATTATTGATTTAAATCACTTATCACAGATTTTATATTAAGATAAAATCATGAAATAAACAACATAAATCCTAATCAAATCTAAAATTTAAAAATGTACTAAATAAATATAGATAAAAACTATCAAAATCTAGCAAATCACAATAAAAACTCATAAAATCCGGAATTAATTAAAAATTCAAAAATTCAATAAAAATACCATAAAAAATAATTAATACTCTAAAAATAAATAATAATATAAATTAAGATAAAATACAGAAATAAACAACATAAATCCTAATCAAATCTAAAATTTAAAAATGTACTAAATAAAAATAGATAAAAACTATCAAAATCTAGCAAATCACAATAAAAACTCATAAAATCCGGAATTAATTAAAAATCCAAAAATTCAATAAAAATACCATAAAAATTAATTAATACTCAAAAATAAATTAAGATAAAATCAAGAAATAAAAAACCTAAATCCTAATCAAATCTAAAATTTAAAAATGTATTTTTTTATTAAGGAGAAATAAGGTAAAGAAAAATCAGGGCACATGTGGCAAGTGGGGCCAAGGAGAAAGAGCTTACATGTAAAATATTAGGTGAGAATTAATAAGATAAAATCAAGAAATAAAAAACCTAAATCCTAATCAAATCTAAAATTTAAAAATGTATTTTTTTATTAAGGAGAAATAAGGTAAGGAAAAATCAGGGCACATGTGGCAAGTGGGGCCAAGGAGAAAGAGCTTACATGTAAAATATTAGGTGAGAATTAATCTGGGAGCGACACGTCACTAACTTGGCCTGTGAGAGCGACACGTCATGCTAGAAGTTGTTCTTTTCTAATATATATATTGATTGATATTGATTGATATTGATATTGATATTGATATTGATATTGATATTGATATTGATATTGATATTGATATTGATATTGATATTGATATTGATGATATTGATATTGATTGATTTGACATAATTATCTAAGATTTACCTAGATTATATAAAAACCAAAAAAAATAATAAAAATACCATAAACATTAATTAATAGAAACTATCAAAATCTACCGAATCACAATAAAAATTCACAAAATTATGAATTAAATAAAAATTCGAAAATACAATAAAAATACAATAAAATTTAATTAATACTCTAAAAATAAACTTTTTTTTCACCTAAAGTTTATTTCAATAACAAATCTTGAAACCGATTTTTTAAAGGTAATTTTAAATCTGTGAAACTTTTTCATAAAATATTAAAAAATTTAAAAGATTTGCCTTAGTTTTCTCTTCCTCCTCCTCCTCAATCTTCTCCTTTCTCCACCGCACCGCTCTGCTCTTCTCCTCCCCTCAAATCTCTCTCTTCAACTCTTCCACATTATTCCCTCGATTCGCCGTCGTCGTCCGCCACGTCGCGACCCAACCAGGTATTTTCCGTTTTCCCTTTTTCCCCGATTGCATTGTTCATTGTTCATTCCATTTGATTTTGTTTTGTTGGTTGGAACTTGGAAAATAAGAGAAGCGATTTTGGTGAAACCGCGTGATTGAGAGTGATAGACAATATACTATTAAAACACGAAGCAATTGAGGGTTTTGTCTCTGTGAGAATCACAATGAGAGATGTTTGTAGAAACTTCCAGCGAGGCAGGTAACTCTTCTTCTTTCTCCTTTTTCAACTTTGCAATCATAGTTCTTGCGATTCGTCACTGCCCATGGTTCTCACAGTGTTTGATTGAATTTTGGGATATGAAGAATGTGTTAGTATAACCTAAAACATGTTCAAGATTGTATTATTGATTTGATTTGGTTTCATGTTTCTGTTGTCAATATGGAGAAAGGTGTAAGTTTCTTCATGCAGTCCAAACATAGAGAAAACCTAACGTTCATGCATTTGGAGGGCAGAACAATTCTTACCAGCAGCAAAATACCAATAATCCTTTTGGGTTCGGGTCTAAGGCTGCATCTGTATCTGCCTCCCACCAACAACAGTAAAAGCCCAATCCTTTTAGTTTTGGCTCGTAGAACAGCTCCTACTCAAATGCCCCATCTCATTTGGACTTTAAACCCAACCAATTCAAGGTTTTTTACTGTTTTCATATGCATATACACATATTGTTTTCTGTCTTTTAATGGTTATTTTGACTATGAACATCATAAATTAATATTGGAAGGATGCTTAAGTAATAAACCGGCATTCCAATCTCTAAGTTACAAATTACTGATTTGTTTGAAAGGAATTAACTTAAACATGAAATATGTGTTAAAAGTTATTTTTTAATTTCTCGACAAGTAAAATTTGAACGTACTAAAGTTCAATTTTAATTTTGTTACAACATCTCTGCACTCAAACCAATTGAAGATGAAGCTATGAAAGCGTAAAAAAGTTGTCGTGTCAGTAGCAATGCATTCAGGTTTTTGTTATTGATATTCTTCATCTGCATTGCAAGACTAACCTCTTCTCTCTCACTCTCTCTACACCTTCCAATTTCACTATATCATCTTCTTGAATTCAATTGGGGTTTGTTTTTTATTCACTTGCAAGTTTGGTATTGTGTCCACATCGCAGGGATCAGAGTCATCGAAATCGGAGATCTGAAGAGGAAGGCTAGGGCTGGGAGGTTTTTCTTTCATTTCCCCCCTTTTTCTTATTAACCCTAAATCACTAAGAACTCAAACGTGTTGCTTTATTAATCATGCTTCAATAACAGGTTTGGAATTTCTACCCCTTCTAAAGCTGCTGATAAAGATGCAAAGAAGAAAGCTCGCTTTGCTAGGTTTGCACAACCTTCCAAGGTTGATCCTTTGGAGGAAGTTAATGGAAGCTAAATATATTTGCATTCATGGTTTCTTCCGTATTTTTTACCCTCTGCTCATGTCCTGCACTTAAATAGGTTAGGCTTCTTCCATATTTTTTACCGTCTCAATTGGAAGAAACCAAACATGTTTGTTACTGTGAATCTTCTCTCTATCTCTTTCATTTTTTCCTCCTTACTCTCCCCCTTTATCCTTTTTGTTCTCTACTTATTTGCTTTCAGTATGATCTTATCTTTCTCTCCGTTGCCATGATTCTTCCTGACTATATTCAAGCTTAAATGGAGGAAAAATGAGGAAGATCACTCGAGTATGAAACTTGCTTAATGTGGTGTTGATAATTGTGTAAGTTGATAATTGTGTAAGTGTTTGACATAAATGTTGTTGAGTAATTAGATTATTTTCCTCATCCTCTTTTGATATATTTGTTAGAATGATTTTCTATTCTTATAACTATGGCTAAGGAAAATATATCCCTACTTGCATTGTTCTTCAAAAAAAACATATACCCATCAAACCCTCATCTTAAATCATATTTTCTCCTGTTGTCAATTTGCTCTTTTAGTTTCTTTCGTTGTTCCTTTACCTGAAACTTGCGATGGCCAATTCCCTTGCACTAAGTTTCAAAACTGATGATGTCTCTACAGTGGGTTCACTAATTCAAATTACATAGAATTGAGCCCGTTGTATGAGAAATACAAATCAAAAGGTTTGTTTTCTATTATGTATCCTTATGTTGTTGTCATTGTTTTCCTTTTCATATGTTGCTTTGTTGGTGTCCCTTTCATTGGTGAGTTAACTTCTTCTTATGTTTTCTAACAACTCAAGTTCCGAATTGCATATCACTAATAAGACACAATGCTTGCTACTAAGTTTTAACATTTGTTTGAGTTTTGACATCCTTAGTAAAGGACCATTATTAATTATGGATTGATTCGAGATTTTGGCTATATATACCACATAGCAATAAGCTTCTCATGTTTTCAAGGTTCAAACAACTCACAAATTGTAGGGTATTTTTGTCTATCTAAAACCTTGGTCTTCTTTATTCGGGTCTTGAAATTCTAGCATTCTCATGTGATCAGTTTCGGGCACAGGAACCTGGAGATAATGAACAGATACAAGAGTTTGTTTGAACTCGCTTCAAAACCGTGTTCTCTGTTTTTAACACGGTAAAACCCTTGCTCGTACTTGCTTATTATTCCATTCTATCTATAATTATCAAACTTTATGATGTGTATATACTCATATCCCTTGGGTCTCAAAACGTTTTTCCCTTTCTCAATATGTTATTTATTTTCTTTGGTAATTGAAACTGATTCCAGCACTGGCTTGGTTGAATTCGTAGCAATTGAAATTGATTCTATCAATTTTTTGATTGTTCGGGTTACTTTTGGTTGGAAAAAATTTATATATCAATAGAAAATTTATTGGGTTCATTAGTTGAAATTTCAGAAACAATTAGAGCTTACTTGACCATGTTACTGATGTTGCTATGCTTTCATTCCTAATATTGCAGATGAGTTTTGCTTCAATTGCATTTTGCGTTGGTCCAAGGTGGCTGCTAGAAAGCAACGCTCTCCACCTTCTTCTGTAAAATTAGCTACTGATTATATCTATTATGCAGACATAAAAAAATTCTATCATATATGGAGTTGATGGAGGTTGCTTTCAGCGTCAATATGTAAATACAGATGTTAAGGATAGGTTTGACAAAACTTTTCTATAAAAAGTGTTGTCAGTTCAGAATTAGTATAAGCAAGATCAAGAAGCAATTTAAAAGCCCCCAGATTCTGGAACTGGTTAAATTTGGTCAAGTTAGTCAAGCATCTACTAATTCATGAGAAGGACCACCTCAATCTCTATTCGTTGATTCTTCCATTACTTTTAAGTTTTAAGGTAGTGTTTGGCCCAGCTTTTTTTTTACTTTTAAGTAACTTATAAGTTAAAGTTTGGCCAAACACAATTTCAAAAAAGGTCTTAAATTTGAAGGAGCTTATTTTTTATAGTGTAAAATAAAGAAAAGTTACTTATTAGAATAAGTTAATGAGAGGAGCTTTTTACTTAAAAGTAACTTATTTTCTCTCTTCACTCACAAACTTTCCTCTCAAAAATATCCATCTCGTTCTTGTTCCCTTCCCTGTTTGGTCGATCCTTGGCGTGCCATTGCTCTGCAGAATAATAAATCTGTATTTGCTGATTGCAAATTAGATCCAAATTGGACACGAGCCTTTTTCTATTGGGAGAGTGTGCGAGGTAATCCGAACCCTGTGGTGAAGGTGAGCAAACGGTAGCAATTGAGAACCGGTTATTGTTTATGCTTGGAAAGGTGCAGACGGTAGCAATTGGAATTATGGTTTTAAGTGAGTTGGGTTTGTCAATTACAATGATTTAGGGAAGGAATCCTTAGTGGTGCATTAGCTTAACAGTTCGGGGTGATAATCTGGGTTTGCTTTCTGTTTCTTATGTAAGCTTGTTGGTTTGGTGTATAAAGAAGGCCACTCAGATGGAAAATGTACTGCATACCAACCATTTGATAAAATGTTAAGACCAGTATGTGAGAAAATATAGATGATTTATCAAACAGTTTTTAGCTTAAAAGTTACAATTACAATGTAAAAATATGTAAACTACCAAACAGATTTAGCTTTAATTTTAAAGCTCTTATTTTTAACTTTGACTTATAAGTAACTTTTAAGCTTTAAAAAAGCTGGCCAAACGCTACCTAAGAGTTGCAAATAAACAGAATAAAAAAATCTGAAAAGAGTACTCTAACTTCAAGTTCACCCCCACCAATGTTGCATTTCATTCTCCACCATCTTCAAAGTTTGGTTCAAATGCGTGATGCTTTTCCAGAGGCAATGAACATGAGCCAACATGAATAAAAAATGACTTTGCTGATTCAAAACATAAGGTTCTTTTGCTGGACCAGTGTTGAAAGGTTTTTACTGAACCACTTTTGAATCCTTCAAGATTCAATTGTAGTATAGCATAGGGTTTTTGTCGTATCCGCAGGGAATTGCTAATACAAATGTCGTTCTCTAGTAAAATTACCCAAGCAATAGATTTTTAAAAGGTTGATAATTGTTTCGGTGACCAAAACACATTCAAATTAAATAAAGCAATATAATTTTTTTTTCCAAAAGCCAATTTTCTAGGGATGAGAGGGAGAGGAGAGGGCAGCTCCGGTTGGGAGCCCCAATCGTGGTGGCTCAGGCCACGGCGTCACCAGCTGCATAGGGGGGTTCGATATATGCAGAACCAGCGCTCAAGCCCACAATGGCAGCAACCGGAACTGGATTCAAATGACTACCGTAACGCACAACAGCAGCAGAATTCAAATCCAACGAAGCTTCCCCGACCAGCTTGGCCACCGCGATGGAGGAGGGAGACCGGCAGATCAAACCGTGAGCAGAGGTCTTGGCCAAGACGCGATCAATATGCACAGCGGAAACAACAGGGCAGGTCGGTAGCTTGGGATGGTGTAAATCAACAACGTGAACAGAACGCTCGTAATCAACAGAATTTGAAAACACAGGGGGTGTCTTTTTCGGTTTATGTTGATGGATTGAGTGATAGAATCACCTTGCTGAAGTTGAAATCAGTCTTTGAACAGGCAGGGAGAGTAAAAGATGTCTTTGTCCAATTCAAAAAGAAATTCTAGCGACGCTTCCGTTATGGCTTTGTTCGATTTCAGAATGATGATGAGGCATGGCAGGCAATTCGGATGTTCAATGGGATGCGGTTGGAGGGAAATTATCTGGTGGTAAAACAGGCAAACATCAGACAAAGTGGCACAAAGGAGAAGAGAGGAACTCCGGCGAGAAAATCAACTCAAAGCCAGGTCACTGGAAAAATATGGCGACCAAAGGTTCAACGTTTCTCTACTTCCCTTGACAAAAAAGTGGAGCACATAAAGGTAAACGAACCTGTACAGCAACATGAGGATACAAGACAGCCAGGGGTGGGACACCTGCGCTTCTCAGGCCAGGATTTGGATCATCTGTGGTATCAGCGATGTGCTCGGGCTCGCACTCTTGAAGCTAAGCCAGTAGATGTTATACAGGATGAGCTTGCTTGGATTGGCATGTATAATTTTCGATTCATTCCTCTTGGGGCAGAGGAGGTATTATTGGAATTCGAAAGTAAACAAGAGATGGAGGATACTCTAGCCGAATGCAGATTCTTTCTGGAACAGAAATTAACGGACTTGAATCCGTGCACGCCGTTAACTTTCGGGATTGCACATTTTGTGTGGATTCGTTTATGGCAGGTTCCAATGGGTTTGTGGTCGGACTCTTTTTTCACGGCCGTTGGGAATAGACTAGGCAGATTTGTGAACCAAGATGAAGCAACAAAACAACGTCATCGGGCTGATTTTGCTCGCATACTTGTCCGTATGCACCACCCGCTACTCCAATGTTTTACTATGTCAGTAGATTTGGAGGGCACGACTTACGTGATTTTGGTAGAGAAAGATGAGCATGCTTATGACTATGGCATGGTGGAAAATATGCCCTCTACGCCGGTGAAGATTTATAACTCTGAAGATGCTACTGATTTTGGTGATGACGCAGACAATAATGATAATATCAACGTTGTGGATGAAGTTGGCACACTCCATAATTTCAAGAATGATCATGATGTTGTTGTCGAAGTAGATTCAAGGGAAGAGGATGAAGTCTTCATGAATGAAAAATTAGAAGGTCTACAGACAAGGGAAAAGTTAGCAGGTTCTCATTCTGAGTCTGCTTCAAGTGAGACGGCAGGAGGGGTTTTTTTGGGCATGGAACGTGAATCAGACCCAAAAGATGACGCGAACGCTTCGCCGGAGGCGGTGACAACCCATGAACGGCAGGTACAAACCCAGAAACGTGAGCAGCAAAAAATTTCAAATTGCAACGTCTTCAATTCAGCCATCAGTACAGGAGAGGAATTCATGGAACAGTTACAAGTCTTGGAAGAAACGGGTTATACGGTGGAGGAAATTGAGGCTTGGAAGAGGAATATAAAAACTGATGATATAAAGATAATTCAAAATCATATCTTCCCTTTTGATTTTAAAAATCCTGATTTAATTTCCAATAATCAGTTTTCTGTTACAGGATATTCTTTCAATTCACATGATATTTCTCACAAATATAGCTGGCCACTATTCTCAACTTACTGGGACCCATTTCAAGTTCAAGCCTTGCTAAAGCCGTGTTTGCCTCAGGGTTTTCAGAAAAATAAAGAGTTTTTATGGCTTACAGCTTATTTGGCTTCATCTTCATCTTCTGCATTACATGCAAACACGGTACCTACTCAGGAAAATTATATCAGAATTTCGCCCCATCAAATAGTAAGGCAATCCACTCCTGTCACCACAACCCAGCCTCAACCGTGCGTTCCACAAGTGCAACAGACGCCTCAATCATGTGCTGGAAAACAACAACAGACGCCTCTGAAAGGGTTGTTTGAGACATCGGAGCTATCAACACCAACACCTTATAATTCCCCTAACACGAACTCATCCAAGAAAAGCTCTCAGCGGGGACGGCCTAAGGGCAGCAAAAACAAACCCATTGATTTGCCAGATGACTATTTAGAGCCAGTGCCGGGAGAAGATGGTGTGACAACTCGCGCACAACGAGCTTGGTTGATTGGACAACAGCTTGGTTTAAGACCACGTGGTTCTGAAGCATTGATGTTGAGAAGCCTGGAAGCTCAAATCCGTGCGAACCATCCCCATCTGAATTGATATGTCGGGACCTTGGCTCACATGGAACGTTCGTGGGCTTGGAGGAACAACGAAGCGAGAGATTGTAAAAAAATCAGTACAGCAACTGAAGCCAGAATTACTTTTTATTCAGGAAACGAAAATAAATGAACAGCGGCAGCAAATAATAGCAACATGGGCGCAGAGTATGCAGATGAGTCATGCAATGGTTCATTCAGTTGGTGCTGCAGGTGGCCTCTTGTGCTTGTGGAAGGAGAATAGTTTCCAAGTATTGAAAGTGGTGTCTGATACTAGCTTTATTCTATTGAAACTGAAGTTCCCGAATTATGATCACTCAGTGCTGGTGGGCAATGTTTATGGACCACATACGTTGGCAGAGCGTAGAGTTTTCTTTGAGGCATTGAAGACGCATATATTGGGTCATGTCGGCATGGTTTTCCTTGGGGGTGATTTTAATGCCGTTTTGCTGGCTGCAGAACGATCATCAGGTGGTGCTCCTGATGCAGGAGATTCTGTTTTCCAACAATTTGTACTGGAAACCAACTTAATGGACTTGCCACTTCTTAATGGGGAGTATACTTGGTTCTCAAGTCGAAATGAAGGCTTATGGAGTCGCCTGGATAGATGGTTGGTGTCTGATGAGGTGATTGTATCTTTCTCAAATATTTCTCAATCTGTTATGGCATGGAATGTATCTGATCATCGGGCAGTTTCTCTGTTGTTTGGTGTTCCTGATGCTGGCCCAAAGCCTTTCCATTATTTCAATCACTGGGTGGAGGAGGATGGCTTCAATGAGATTGTGGAGTCATGGTGGCGTTCTGCAGTTTACCAAGGGTGGTCGGGGTATGTATTACAACAAAAATTGAAGGGTTTGAGAAGAGAAATTAGAGAGTGGCGTAGGGGGAGGGGGGTATGGGGGGCGAAAAAAATAGTATCTCTAGAGGGACAATTGCAAGAGGTGATGGGGGTCATGGAAGTTCAGAGGGGGTCGAATGAGGTATCAAAGAAGAGAAGGGATATTTTGGAGGATTTATGGAGAGCATATCGTGAAGAGGAACGTACCTGGAGGCAGAAATCAAGAGTACGTTGGTTAAAGGAGGGTGATAGGAACACAAAGTACTTTCACCGCATCTGTAAGGCGCGAGCAGTGAGAAAGAACATCTCTCAATTAAAATATCAGGATAGAGAGTTGACGGCTCCAGCTGAGATTAAAATGGCTATGCGGAATCACTTCCAGAACTTTTTCAAGGCTGTTGATGTACCTCGGCCTTGGTTTCATAATGAGAAGCTGCAGAGGGTGTTTGAATCTGAAAATCAATTATTAGAAGCAGTTTTTTCACAGGAGGAGATTTGGGAAGTTGTTAAAAAATTTGATGGAAATAGAGCACCTGGTCCTGATGGGTTTAGTATGGATTTTTTTTAAAAATTTTGGAACCTAGTGAAGGATGATTTATTTAATTTCTTTGATGATTTCTACCACACAGGTCGACTGGTGAAGGGCCTAAACTCTACTTTTATTGCGCTTATTCCTAAAGGAGGTCAGCAGACTGAGATATCTGATTTTAGGCCCATAAGTTTGATTGGTAGTGTGTACAAACTATTATCCAAGGTGTTATCAGTTCGACTGAGTCTGGTGCTTCCAAGGTTGCTAACTCAGAATCAATTTGCCTTCACAGCAGGGAGACAGATTGCTGACTGTTCGTTGATTGCATCTGAAATTGTCCATTCCATGTCCGCAAGGCCACAGGGAGGTTTGCTTTTTAAAATTGATTTTGCAAAGGCTTATGATAGTGTTGAATGGGGTTTTCTTTTGGAGCTCTTGCAGGAGATGGGCTTTGGCGAAAAATGGATTAAGTGGATGCAGTGCTGTATTTCTTCAGCTACTTTGGCAGTTTTGGTTAATGGGTCGCCGTCTGACTTCTTTTCTATCGAAAAGGGGTTAAGACAGGGTGATCCATTATCTCCTCTTCTTTTTAATATAGTGGCAAATGGCATGTCTTGTATGTTGAATCAGTTGTTAGACCAGGCTAATCCATGCGGGGTGGAAGTGGCTCCGGGCATTTATTTAAATCATTTGCAGTTTGCTGATGACTCTTTATTATTTTCAGATTGTGATCAGACTCAGTATGAGACCTTGGCTTTGGTGGTGGAAACCTTTCTGTTTGCCTCAGGCTTAAAAATTAATTTCAGCAAATCAGAAGTATTTTGTGTGAATGCGCCATTGGTGGTGGTCCAGGAAGCGGCGAATTGGTGGAATTTCAAGGTGGGTTCATTACCATTCATTTACCTTGGCTCACCTCTTGGAGGCAATCCCAGAAGGTTATCGTTTTGGAATCCAGTCTTGGAGCGTCTGATAGCAAAATTGGGTACATGGAGTTCTCGCTTTTTATCTTTAAGCGGGAGGTTAGTTCTTGTTAAATCTGTTTTAAATGCAATTCCATTATACTACATGGCTCTTTATAGAGCACCAAAGGGGATTATTTTGAAAATGGAGAGAATTATGCGACGATTTTTGTGGGGGGGTGTACAAGGTGGAAATAAAATCATGTGGGTGGCTTGGGAGGATGTGTGCAAAGGGTCTAGGTATGGCGGCTTGGGGGTGGGTTTTATTGAGTGGAAAAATAAGGCAATGTTGTTGAAATGGATTTGGCGGTTTGGGAGGGAAAAAAATGCGTTGTGGAGGGAAGTTATTTGTGGCAAATATGGTTTACAACGGGAGCATATATCCTTCAGTTTGGATTTAGTGATTACTAAAAATTTATCTACACTGCTTGCTGATGTTTTGGCCATCTGGCGTGAGAGTGGGCTGGTTGGTAATGTATTTAGGGATGGAATAGCTTGCCAAGTGGGGAGGGGAAGTGGGGTTTTGTTCTGGTTAGATCATTGGGCTGGTCCGGGTCCTTTTCGGTTTGTCTTTCCAAGGGTTTTTGCTCTTGCAACACATAAGAGAGCAACAGTCAAGGAATGTGGTGTGGTGGATGGCCAAAAGTGGATATGGGATATTTCTTTTGTGAGAGAGTTTTTGGGATGGGAAAGGCAACAATATGATGACTTTCTGGCTGTTCTCCATCATTTGGTTCCTAAACAGGGGTTGCATGCGGCGGTGGATTGTCTGGTATGGAAACATGATAATATGGGCATGTTTAGTGTGAAATCCTTATGTGCAGTTGCTGAGGCAAGGTGGTTCACGGAAGATGGCTGGTCGGTTCCCAAATTATTAAAGCCTATTTTGCCTTCAAAAATTGCTCTTTTTCTTTGGCAGGTTCAGAAGAACAGGATCTCTACTAAGCAAAATTTGAGGCGACGCGGTGTGGCATTGGAAGATGGGGTGGCTTGTGTGTTGTGTTTAGCTGAACCTGAGACGGTTTCCCATCTATTTCTACACTGTCCAAAGGTTTGGCAGTTATGGGTAAAGGTGCTATGTAGAGAAGGTGTGTGTTGGGGGGTACCTGAAACAATCCAGGGGTGTTTGGCTGAATGGGGATCACTTCGTAGAGTCACTACAACAATTCTGTGGGATTTGATTCCATATGCTGTATGCTGGGTGGTGTGGTCAACTCGGAATAATGTGATTTTTAATGAATTAACTTTTGTTGTAGACGAAGTATGGGAATCACATATGTTTATGCTATTTACATGGATAAAGGCCTGGTGGAAGGAGTGTCCATATGGAGCGGATCAATTTGCCCGGGGGTTCACCAGAATAAATGTACAGGAGAGGGCGATTGTTCGCCCAGTTGTGCCTTGGAAGCCTCCTACAGGTAGGACTTTAAAATTTAATGTGGATGGGTCGTTTCAATTGGGGTGTGCCGGAGTTGGTGGTATTTTGAGGAATGGGGCGGGAGATGTGCTTGGTAAATTTTCCAGAAAGGTGGAGGTTCAGCGAGCCGATGAGGAGGAAGTGTTGGCTATTCTTTATTCACTCTTATTTTGTCAACAATTTATGGTGTCTTTTGTGGAGGTTGAAAGTGATTCTATAGTAGCTGTGGGGTGGGTAAGAGGAGAAAAAATGAGACCCTGGAAGCTTACAAATGAGTTCAATATGATTGATTATTTGATGCCTCTTGTGACGTGTCTCGGGGTAAATCATATTTTGCGGGAAGGGAATGCGGAGGCGGATGAATTGGCAAAACAAGGGTGCTTTTCTGTGGAACCAATTTGGTCCTACTCGCAGCTCTAATATCATTGTTATCAGATGATGTTTTCTTTGGTTTTTGGTTTTCTGTATTTGGCACAGGATAAAGCGTTGCATGTCTTGGCTTCATGATGGTTCGAAATTCTTTCCATGCCTTGTTTGGCTCTCCGCTGTTGCTGTTATTCCTTATGCTGTTTCCTGGTTTGCTGGTGCTGTTATAGCTGTTTGCTGCTGCGCTGGTGTTTATTGTTGATGTTTGCTGCTGGTGCTGATTTTTGTGTTGTTGCTGGTGTGCTGTTTTCCTGCGAAATTGGTTGCTGGTGCTGGTGTATCTGGCACTGTTACGAAAGTCTTTGCTGCTGTTTTACCTTGCTGTTTGTTGTTGCTGCTGGTGCCATTTTTGTTGCTGTTATTTTCAGAACAGTCAAGGGCCGGGATATGATTGATGATTTGTGTGAAACTTATATGAAATTGATTGTTAATGGTCCTTGATCTCAGCAGGTATAAAGCTTTGCATACTTTGGTTTGATGATGGTTCTAAATTATCTCCATGCCTTGTCTGGTTCGCTGTTGCTGTTATCCTTGTTGCTGTTTGCTGGTTTGCTGGTGCCGTTGTAGCCGATTGCTGTTTTCCTGTTGCTGTTGCGCTGTTGTCTTCCTTTGCTGTTTGCTGTTGTTGCTGGTTTTGGTGCTGCTGCTGGTGTGCTGTTTCCTGCGAATTTGGTTGATGTTTCTGGTGTTTCTGACACTGTTACGACAATGTTTGCTGATGCTATACCTTGCTGGTTCTTGTTGCTGCTGGTGCCCTTTTTGTTGCTGCTACGTTCCGAACAGTCAAGGGCCGGGTTATGCTGCTGATTTATGTGAACCTTATGTAAAATTGTGTTGTTAAGGGTCTTTGAACTCCGCTAGTGTATCATTGGTCATCTAATGCTTGTGGTATTGTTTTGTACTTGTGCAGAGTGACTACCCAGGTTTGGAGTACTCTTTTTCCTTGCTTGGTTTTTATCCCATTGGGTTTTTCCAAGTAAGGTTTTAATGAGGCTCCTTCCTGGGATCGCTAGAGTCATTCTGTGGGTTGGTGGTGGGTTTTAAGCACATGTTAGGAGTCATCTTGTGCTTTTACTTTAAACAGTTCAGATTGTACTTGGTTACTGTTTTGAGATTCTGCTCAGGCTATTTATAATAATACTTATTCCATTTTCAAAAAAAAAAAAATTAAATAAAGCAAGAGTAAAACGATTGGATATCAAGATGAGAAAGCTGTTGGAATTGGACTTCACCGTTTAACTACTAGTGTCCTATGATTATATATGGAAATTCATTCCTATTTATGATTCATCTACACCAATTCTACCCTACTTCATTGATTCCTCACATGAGTGAATATCTATAACTTACTTTCCTAAACATTGATTCCTCACATGCATAGCAAAGTTAAGTTATCTTTAAGCTTAGGTGTTTCAATGACTAGCAACGCCTAATTCCATTCCTAGACATTAGGATTACTAGATGATTAATTCTATGTCAGACTCTAGACGTCGTAGCTTCCGCTCTTACGCCGAATCAAGCGATATGTTCTAGGTGCGCAACTAAAACATAACATTAAGAACAAGAGAAAATCATTGAATCATGTAATAGAAACGATATTTTCATATAGAAATCAAGAGAAACACATCATAGTTAAAGGCTACATCCAAATCCAACAAAAAGAGTTTAGCAATCCATTTTCATGGATGCTTTAAGGCTTACAAAGAGAAACAAGAAGATGATGACGATCCGTGACGTCCGCCGAGCGTTCCCACCTCGATGGATGATCAAAGAAGTCCAAAAATATTTCTTCTCCTCAGCTCTATGAGTTCTCTGTTCTGTTTCCCTAATTTTTCCGCTCCTCTGCAAAATACGATGGTATGTTCTTTTTATAACAGATTTGTTCGCTCAAGCGGTCCAAAATTCGCTCAAGCGAACTCTTTCTTCAACGTGAAGGAAGAACTGGGAACCGCCTTTCAACCGCTCAAGCGACCAAATGTTCGCTTGAGCCAACTTCACGGCCAAACACTTAAAACCTTCTGTTGCTAGATGGCTTGAGCAAACTTCTGAGCCAAGCACTCAAAACCTTCTGTTGCAAGATGGCTTGAGCGAACTTCTGAGCCAAGCACTATTCTTTGATGCTTTCTTATGATTCAAGCCTCTTTGAAGCAAATCTTCATTCCCAATTCATTCCTACACCAAAATTTGATAATTAACACTTAAATTCTACATGGAATTCTAGTAAACCATATCTTCACAATTGAGGGTAAATTTGATATCTATTTCACATTTCTAACCTAAATAAGTGCCCAAGAATGATATGAAAATTAAGTAAATTTGGCACTTATCAACTCCCCCCAACTTGAAACTTTGTTTGTCCTCAAACAAATGGTACCGATTATCAAAAAGCTATAGACAAGGTTCATTCAACAAGCATGGTTTCAAAACTCTACACACGGCATGATTTCCCAATTTATGAAAACAAATTTCTCAAAGACAACATCATGTGATGCCTACAACAATTTACCAAGATCATGATACAAGAGCATATTCAACATGAGATTCTAAGAACAATTTGAATTTCCTACTTTCAATCAAGGATTTACTCAACTTTTCATCAGCTGAACAACTCAAGAGATCAAGGGCAAGTGTTTCACTCAAATCAATCAATGAATCACATAAATCAAACTTGCTACCTGTCTCAGTAATCATTAAACTGCATGGTTAATCCAGAATCACAAAGGTCTTTCTAGGGTTGTAATGGGGCATGGTTTCAAAAGAACATTGGTTTTTCTGGATAACAAACACTTTCTAGCCAAGAGAGCACAAAATGACATGTATCACAACTAATAATCTTCCATTCTCTCCTCAACCAACTTTCTCTTTTGACACTATTTTCTTTTCATTTGTATCACACTTCACCCCTTTCATTCCCTTTCAACCTCTCAATCTTTCTTTTTGCTTTTCATTTTTTTCTTCATTTTTTTATATACACACATTTTTTTAATACACACAAGATTGAGAAATTGATAATTTCAAACCAAGATATTAATAGCCTCCACTCCCCTCAACTTGCACACTTATATACAATCTAATCACGCATGCTCTCTCAACTTAGAAAGTAAGGAAGAGACATTGTTTTTTCTTTTAAGCTTGGGATCATATATAAGAAAAAAGAAATTTTTTTTAAAATTTTTTTTTTTGGCTCAAATGGGGTAACCAAGTGATTTCCTAAATAAGGGTAGGCTATATGGCTTAGTAGTTATTTACACTAAAGAACAAAATGCCTTGATCATTTTCTTTCATTCCCATGCAATTCCAAACAATTAGAGACTCAAGCAAGTTCAACTTTGTAAAACAATGATGATTCTCTCTTCATCTCATCTCATCTCACTAGTGTTTAGTCACACTCCCTCGCATGGCTTAGGTATATATCCCTGATTTCAAGCATTTTCAAACAAATTGAGCCTATGACCTCATGTGAATGATGCATTAATATCATGTCATGGCATCATGTGTGTGCAAAACACAATGATCATGGATTTAAAACACAAAATCATGCTCAACTTGAAAGATTTTTCAGATCCCATGCTCATTTATAAACCAAACCAGTACTAGCAATTTCATCATTGGACAAACACAGAAAGAAAACAAAACTCAAAACCCAAGTATCAACACACCAAAAGAACTAAACCAAGTACCATCAAACTAAAAAGTAACATAGTCTAAAACAACTACTAAAACCAACATCAAACTAAGATAAAGGACTAAAACTGAAATAAAATGACAGAATTATAAAATGAACACTGTATGGCGTGCATCAGCTCTATCAATCATCCATGAGCTGCATCAGCTCCATCTCCATCAGCTAAACCAGCACCAGCTCTATCAGCACCATGCATCTCTCCCTCCTTTGGACATGGACTGTCCTCAGGCCATCTGACATATAACTGATCCTGCATAGCACTACGCAACTGATTCAGCTTCATACTCAGTTTCAGATTCAGATGATGGTTCAGGTGGTGGTTGAGCTTGCTTTCTCTTCTTGTTATTCAAGTTGACATTCAAAGTTCTTGTTCGGGGTGCCATCCTGAAAATTGACATTCAATATTCATGTGAGTTTAAGTTCAAAACAAATGAGCATTTTCAATTCACATGTTCATTTTGCACAAATTTATGAGCAAGCAGTTAATTCCACTGATCTTTGATTTTATTTTTAGAATTAGCCCCAACCAGCCTAGCTTTTCATTCTACACATGCTTTTATAATTCACAATATCATTGAGACCTTTTTTCAAACATGTGGTGTGCAAACATTCTAATCTTCATGTTTCATTCACGTAACTTCCTCATATCTCATACAATTAATCTCATATACACATTCAATTTCATGGAGCATGATAATCAATCAACCCATTCAAAACAAATTTCAAGACCCCAAAATCATACACAATAATATCAAAGAGCCTTACCATGTACGAACAAGTTGATACACAAACAAAGTGTTGGTTCTTTTGGTTCAAGAAGCAACAATAACTAGAACGGAACCAGCATGAAACAAAGATAGAAGGGTCCAAATTTCTGAATAATTTCTTAACAACCCAACCAGCATGAATTGATTCCCAAAATTGATTCCAAATTGAAACCTAAAATTGATGGAGAAACAAAGGAAAAAGAGAACTTACTTGTTGTTCTTGGTGAGGGTGGGACGTGGGTGAGAGATGAAGCACGAGGGTTCAGAGAATGTAAGAGAGTGAGAAAGTGAGAACGAGGGTTGAGAGATGAAACGTAATCGGTGCTGCTGTATTGTGTCCCTTTTTTTTTCTTTTTTCTTTTTATAGGTGTTATGTTTGCTTAAGTCGTCGTTAGTTCGCTCAAGCGAACTTTGCTTGGCCCAGACCTTGGCTTAAGCAATCCTTTTCCAGTAGAAAATGCAATTTCTTTGGTAGAGTTTGCTCAAAGCTTCGCCCAAGCAAACACTTCACAGTTTTAAAACAGATTTTCACTGGAACTCAGAATTTTGCCAAATTTTTTTCAAAACTTTCACAACTAAAATTCATAATACTTACCTTGACTATTTTCCATGAATCTCTCAATGCTGCACCCTTCAATTCATACCTGTTACACACTCACTTTCAATTAGTTACTAACTAAAATCATGAGATTCACAAAGAAAAAGCTTAATTCATAAGCTACTGTGCATTTTCAACAAGTGCATGCCTCCAATTCAGTTTCAATGATGTTGAATATCTTTCTCATGATCAAACCACTTTATATACTTGTAAGAAACTTGTATAGATCCAACAATCATGCAAAAGATCACAGTTTCTGCAAAACTCACTTTACATGTTCTTTTAACAACTTTTTCCACAACTCAACACCTTAGATTTTGTATCTCTCACTTTTCCTGCTTTCTAAACACTCCTACCCTCTAGTTAGACCATTTAAAACTTGTGGAAACCTTTGAAATACACAGATGAGTAAAAATCATTCTCACTTTTCTTAGGATTTGAAAACTTGTTCACTTTGAAAAATTACCAATCCATTGCATCTCAAAATCACCAAGTTCATTTTAAAACTGTCCCAATGCCTAAAATATAATCATTTAGGTGCACAATTGAGCTTGATCAATGGGTTGAAATGAAGTTCTCTACTGTTTATGCAGAATATGGCTCAAAGGGACTAGTTTTTCACCTGAAGCTCACAACCTCATACCCCAAATTTTGCAAAACGCTCAAATCATACAAACCAATCATTCATATGCATGTCAAATCACTATTAGGACCTGTTACAATTCTCAAATGCAGATTATTCACAGAAATCTCTCAAGACCCAAATTTCACTCAAATTTCATGCATTTTCACAAGTCACTTCCTTGAATTCAAAATTCATCAATTTCATTGGTTCCAAAGCCTTTGAGCACACTCAACACACTATATTAAACTTGTGAAGAACACAAATACAGATATTTAAGCACAACTTCAAAGATTTACACAAAAACTTACTAAAACACTTAAAAACAAGAAAATCACATCAAAACACTGGGTTGCCTCCCAGGAAGCGCTTCTTTAACGCCAATAGCTTGACGCTTTGAAATTAAATTTGTCAAGGAGACCAAAGACAAGAGGAGAGAATGGTTCCCTTCTTCCTCTTTGGTTCCTTCTCCTTTTTCAGAAGTTCTTTGAAGCACTTTTCACAAGTAGTAACAACCTTCCACATCTTAGAAAACTTTTTCTTCTTTCTTATCCTTCTTTTCTTCCCTAATCCGTCCTTCACATCCTCTTTAGCATCAAAATCACATTTTTTATTTTCAGGAAGTTTAGATTTTGCATTTTCAAGCTCAGACAAATGACTCAATGCATCAATTGAAGATGATGATGGATCATATTCATCAAACAGCCTTTTAAGATCAAAATCAACATATTTTACAAGTGAAACCATACCTTTGCCTTGTTGATGATGATTACCATTAAATTTAAAATGTACCTCTTCTTCTCCTTGTCTCACCTTCACGATCCCAGTATCCACATCAAACGCAGTCCTGGCAGTGATAATGAATGGCATTCCTAAAATGATTGGGACCTCTTTATCTTCAGGCACATCTACAACCACGAAGTCTATGGGGAAGTTCAACTGCTCAACCATCACAACCACATTCTCTGCAACTCCTTGAGGTAATTTGATTGATTTGTCAGCTAGTTGCAGTGTCATCCTTGTAGGCTCTATTTCCACATCTCCCAACCTTTTCAACAAGGAAAGAGGCATTAAATTGATGGTAGCCCCAGAGTCTATCAGTGCATTACATGATTGATTGTTGTCAAGTTTAACCGGCAAGACAAGACTCCTAGAACTTCTATGCTTTGGAGGTGGTAAGCGTTGCAGAATTGCACTACAACGTCCATTGAGCTGGATCACCTCATCTTCATGCAGTGCTTTCAACCTGTCCTTTTTCTTCAAAAGCTCTTTCATGTACTTGCCATATGATGGAATTTGCTCCAATGCCTCAGAAAATGGCATGGTGATGTTCAAATGCCTAAAAATGTCAATAAACCTCCTCCTTTGCCTTTCTTGATCAATCTTCTTAGAATTAGGAGGATATGGCAAACGTTGGATAGGCGGACTCCACTTGACTTCCTCACTCTCTTTCTTTTTCTCATGGTTTTCACTCTTTTTCTTTTCCTCTCCATCTACAACCTCTCTTTTATTATTTTCTTCTTCTTTTTCAACTTCTTCCTCTTTTTCACTTTCTTTTGGATCATGGCTCTCATTTTTCTGTTCTTCCACTTCAACCTCTCCACCAACTACTCTCCCACTTCTTGTGAATATTGCATTGCAATGCTCCCTTGGATTGTCTTTTGTATTGGCATGGAACTTCCCTTTCTGCTCAATAGTCAGCTGACTCAATTGTTTAGCCATCTGTCAAACCTGTACTTCTAAGTTTTTAATAGATGCATCAGTATTTTTATGGTTGGCCATGGACATCTGCATGAATTGATTCAGTGTGTCTTCTAGCTTTGCAGTCCTATCCACTGGTGGTTGTTGGTATTGTTGATTCTGATAAGGTAATGGTGGTGCCCTGCTAGATGATGGTCCTGTGTCTTGCCTCCAAGGTTGGTTATTGTACTGGTTACCTCCCCTAGGGTAGTTGTTCTGGTACTGACCTTGCCTCTGCTGATTTCCCACATAGTTCACTTCTTCTTGATTCTGATCACAGCTACTAGTATGATGATCACCTGCACAAACATCACATCTATATACCTGTTTTCTAGAAGAGGAATCACGCATCTCCTTTAGTTGCTTTGGAAGATCTGCGAGCTTATGTTTCACTTCATCTAGTTGTTGTTGAAGCTGCTTGTTTTGAGCCAAAACAACATCATTTGTCCCTAGCTCAATCATTCCACCTCTCCTTGGTGGACCACGATGGTGTTGATCTTGTTGGTCGTTTAGAGTCATAGCCTCAATAATCTGAATGGCTTCAGTAGGTGTTTTAGCCATAAGAGACCCTCCAGATGTAGCATCCAAGATCAGCTTGCTTTGTTTGTCCAAACCATTTCTGAATATATGAATTTGAGTTCGAGCATCAAACCCATGATTTGGGCACTTTCTCAGCATAGACTTAAATCTCTCCCAAGCTTCACATAGGCTTTCACCTGCAAACTGGGAAAAAGTAGAAATAGCAGTTTTACAATTCATGAATTTTGATTCAGAGAAATACCTTGCCATGAATTTCCTTTCAAGTTCATTCCAATCAGATAAAATGGTTTGTGGCTGATCCAAAAACCAGTCTTTAGCTTTCCCAATCAAAGTCAAGGGAAAGAGCCTCAGAAACACAACTTCTTCCTCAGTTTGTGCAAGGCCAGCAGTACCACAAAGTTCATAGAACTTTGTCAAATGCGTGTACGGATTCTCATGGTCCAAACCAGCAAATGGGTTGGCATACATTAGCTGCACCAATCCGGACTTCATCTCAGGTGGCTTCTCATTACCTGCAGGTCTTCCGATTCTTGTCATATTCCTCGGTGTGAAGTTCACAAAACCTGCATTGTCATCTCCATTTTCACGACCTGGAGCAGCTGCCATGATGTTTTGTTCTTGATTTCTTGAAGAGATTAAAGAAGATGATGCTTCTTGTTCCTTTCTTTGCTTAGCTAATTGTTTTCTCCTATTTGTCTTGCTATTGTTCCTTCTAGCTGTAGCTTCGATCTCGGGATCGAACAACAGTTGATCAGCTGAAGTTTTACCTCGCATACACAAAGTGAAAATACAACCTAACCAAGAAAGTCAGTAAACAAGATAATTAAAGATAACAAAAGAAAGAAAACTATCTACTATATCAACAATTGCTCAAGATAAGAAACTAAAGCAAGGCTTTTGTATTGACGCAATTCCCCGGCAACGGCGCCATTTTGTTGAAAGGTTTTTACTGAACCACTTTTGAATCCTTCAAGATTCAATTGTAGTATAGCATAGGGTTTTTGTCGTATCCGCAGGGAATTGCTAATACAAATGTCGTTCTCTAGTAAAATTACCCAAGCAATAGATTTTCAAAAGGTTGATAATTGTTTCGGTGACCAAAACACATTCAAATTAAATAAAGCAAGAGTAAAACGATTGGATATCAAGATGAGAAAGCTGTTGGAATTGGACTTCACCGTTTAACTACTAGTGTCCTATGATTATATATGGAAATTCATTCCTATTTATGATTCATCTACACCAATTCTACCCTACTTCATTGATTCCTCACATGAGTGAATATCTATAACTTACTTTCCTAAACATTGATTCCTCACATGCATAGCAAAGTTAAGTTATCTTTAAGCTTAGGTGTTTCAGTGACTAGCAACGCCTAATTCCATTCCTAGACATTAGGATTACTAGATGATTAATTCTATGTCAGACTCTAGACGCCGTAGCTTCCGCTCTTACGCCGAATCAAGCGATATGTTCTAGGTGCGCAACTAAAACATAACATTAAGAACAAGAGAAAATCATTGAATCATGTAATAGAAACGATATTTTCATATAGAAATCAAGAGAAACACATCATAGTTAAAGGCTACATCCAAATCCAACAAAAAGGGTTTAGCAATCCATTTTCATGGATGCTTTAAGGCTTACAAAGAGAAACAAGAAGATGATGATGATCCGTGACGTCCGCCGAGCGTTCCCACCTCGATGGATGATCAAAAAAGTCCAAAAATATCTTCTTCTCCTCAGCTCTATGAGTTCTCTGTTCTGTTTCCCTAATTTTTCCGCTCCTCTGCAAAATACGATGGTATGTTCTTTTTATAACAGATTTGTTCGCTCAAGCGGTCCAAAATTCGCTCAAGCGAACTCTTTCGTCAACGTGAAGGAAGAACTGGGAACCGCCTTTCAACCGCTCAAGCGACCAAATGTTCGCTTGAGCCAACTTCACGGCCAAACACTTAAAACCTTCTGTTGCTAGATGGCTTGAGCGAACTTCTGAGCCAAGCACTATTCTTTGATGCTTTCTTATGATTCAAGCCTCTTTGAAGCAAATCTTCATTCCCAATTCATTCCTACACCAAAATTTGATAATTAACACTTAAATTCTACATGGAATTCTAGTAAACCATATCTTCACAATTGAGGGTAAATTTGATATCTTTTTCACATTTCTAACCTAAATAAGTGCCCAAGAATGATATGAAAATTAAGTAAATTTGGCACTTATCAACCAGACCTCTCATTTATGAAGATATAAGAGCATGAGCCACAATTACCTTTAGATTTAGATTTTGGCAAAGATGGAGAACTTCCTGTAATGACATTGAACTGTCTAAAAATGTCAAGAATGAATTCTTTAAGATTGTTTTGAATTGAAACAAATTCTCAGTTTTGAAGTGTTTGATAGTTGCCTTTGTATCTGATATTTTTTTAGACATAATATGGCATGATGATTTAATATGTATTAGTTGAAAGCAAAAAAAAATATGTTTATATCTGATAGAAGAAGAAGGAAGTGGAGGAAGATGTTTCTCAATGTTCGATAATTTTAGTCAAATGTGTCTCTTTAAACTTATTGATAATTTTAGCTCGACCAATGAACTTTTCATTTAAAATTAACACTGAAATGGTATGGCGGTGATACTGTTGATGTGTCTGATGAAGTTCGTGGGTGGTCAGGGCTATGGCTTATGGGGATATGTGATCTGATTCAGTTTGTCTGAGCAAGACCACAACAACGAGCAAGTGAGTATTGATTATCATGATATTATAAAGATATCAAGTTGTGTTATTATTTGATTCTTTAGGTACCCTGCGATATTGACTCAAACTTGGATGACTTGGAATAAACACAATAATGTCATACTTTATGATTTATCTTTCACAATCCTGATTTGTGCTACTTTCACATTCATTTTTTTAAAGATTAATTTGTTGGAAATTCTTTATATCTATGATTTGTGCTATTGTCTTCATATTCACGAAGAATGTGAAACGAGTTCCTGTTGACCTCAATCAAGCTTAGGAGAGAAGTATTTATGTCCACTTTGCTTAGCATTTATGACTCTTCTATTTCATCCGTTGTTTAATAAATTTTTAATAATCAATGGATTAATTGACGTATCAAATACAATAGACATATTCCTCGTGAAACGCGCGGGTAAAAAAACACTAGTATGTATTTAAATTTTATATTAACAATTAATGAGGGGCTAAAAAACAATAAAAATAAAATCAGCATTCAAAATGCTTTCAATATTTCTATGAAATATTAACATATCTCTTTTAATATTTGAACTGTATTTGACTATCAGTACCTGTAATAAAGGCTCAATATAATTGACTTTAATTCTTATGAGATTTGGTACCTAAAATAAAAAATTAATTATATTTTTTTGACTATGAATCAATATATATATATAACGAAATTTACTAATTTACTAATTTACTAAATGTTAGTCAAATAATTGCATTACCCCATTAAAAATTCATGATTGAGTGCAATGTAATTAGGTTATTTGAAAAGCCTACGTATTTCAGAGTTAAGATTTGTATACTTATAGCATGTGCATAGGTTGAAATTCATACATCAAACTTATTAGCCTACCTACCAAAAACACAAAAAGTTCTTTAGCCTAATATGTTAGAGTCCATGGCCCTGCATAATGAGTAATTATAGGAAGTGAGTAAGTATTTCGAATTTTTTTGAAAAATGATAATCAATGGTATATGTATTCAAATTTTATGTTAACAATTAATGAGGGGCTCAAAAACAATAAAAATAAAATCAGCATTCAAAAGGCTTTCAATAATGAGCCTCCATACAAAACTCAAATAAAATGAGCTTGTACTATTTTGGTCCAAATCAATAAGAAGGTGACACTTGTCAGGTAAAGAGGGAGGTTGGGTGAGAGTTATTCTTGTAGTGTCAAATCATCTAGGTGAGACTCACAACCTTCATCTTTTCTAAAGTATATAGATTTCTTGATGGGCAGAGCCCTTGTGCCTTTATTTATAGTCGTGTCTTGCATCAGTGTAAGGAAGCTTCTCAGGACCTGCTTTGTGTACCTCAAAGTCTCATATTGTAATTTTGGATTTCTGGAACTATATTGCTCCTCTATTCGGGTTTGTAATTATCTATAACTACTACAAAGGTGATCTCCAATGATACTATTCATCCCAGGGGTTTTACTCCATGTGATCAAGGTCCGCCGTAAGGGCTAATTAAGGTTGTTTTTTCTTACTTTTCGGATTTTTATTTAATTCATGATTTCATGAGTTTTTATTGTGATTTGCTAGATTTTGGTAGTTTTTATCTATCTTTAATTAGTACCATTTTAAATTTTAGATTTGATTAGGATTTAGGTTGTTTATTTCTTATTTTTTTCTCTTTTATTTTATTTTAGATTTATTTTTAGAGTATTAATTAATTTTTATTGAATTTTCGGATTTTTATTTAATTCAGGATTTTATGAATTTTAATTGTGATTTGCGAGATTTTGGTAGTTTTTATCTATCTTTAATTAGCACATTTTTAAATTTTAGATTTGATTAAGATTTATGTTGTTTATTTCTTGATTTTATCAGTGAGTCTTTTATTTTATTTTTGATTTATTTTTAGAGTATTAATTAATTTTTATGGTGTTTTATTGAATTTTCGGATTTTTATTTAATTCAGGATTTTATGAGTTTTTATTGTGTTTTGCTAGATTTTGGTAGTTTTTATCTATCTTTAATCAGTACCTTTTTTTAATTTTAGATTTCATTAGGATTTAGTATTTCTTATTTTTTCTTAATTTATCTTATTTTTATTTAATGTTAATTACAGGAAAATGGAGTTGATCTGGTGCTGAGGGTCCACAGAGCTACCATGGACACGCAGAGAGGTTAGTTAGATGTTATTATAGTAGTTACTTAGTACTAGGACGAGATGAGCTATAAATAGAGGAAAATTAAATTAGAGGGACACATTATGTAGCATTATATATCTCTCATTAAGGGTGTCCTTTAGTATTTGAAAATATTGCTAAAGTATGATATTGAACATGTCTTAAGCACAAGAGAAAGTTATTCGTGCAACGCACGGATAAAAAGTGATTGTTTGAACTCATATGTCGAAAATCTAATTCCTATGAGTTGTAAATAAAAAATCAATATAATGTAATTACTTTTTGCATAACTTTTTGAAAATTTTAAAAGGAAATAAATATAAAGGCGTGATGATTTGATGATTAAAATGTGTCGTCCGGAGATTAGAAAACATTAATACATATATAGTGTATTTTTGTTTAAGTTAAACTATAGGATTAAGAGTTCTCACGGGGAGGAACATTTTACATGAAAATTCATGTAAAATTAATAGAAAAATAAATTTTAATAAAATGTCACTATTTTACTATGTAACGTCATATTAAATATGTTCTACATAAAAATATAGTCTATTTTTATTTTATTTTGTTCAAATAACAGGGCAAAATGCTCATACGGAAAATAACATTTTAGCATAGAAATGTTTTAATGTCAAACATAATAAGAAAATAACATTTCATATATGATTTAAATACATTGTTCATAGTTTTTCTAATGATTTTAGAAGAAAATATATGATGAAAGGATATTTAATGAAGAGGTTTTCCTCCACTAACTACTATCAAATCACTTTCAAGACTCAATCGTAGTATAGTATCGGGTTTTGTCGTCTCCACAGGGATTGTGTTGCTGCGTATTAATCTCACTAGGTAGATGTTGGATGAGTGGTTTAAAATGAAATGTGAGTTTATTTTAATAAAGGAAAATAATAATTAAAGCGATAAAAGAAGTTCACAAAGGCAAACAAAGAATAAAATGTATTTGGAAAATGAGTTCACTTGATTTACAACTTTTTCTCAACCAATATACTTTTATAAGATGAAATTAACAGTTAAGATGCCAATAAGAGCTATTCACCCACTAATTTCTTAGCTAAGCGAATCTACCCATTAAGAACCTAGCCTTAATCTCTTAAGCCCTAGTGATCATAAAAGGATCATTATAGCACATACCTACTCGATAAGACATTCCCAAGCTCTGCTCCTAACCTAAGAAGTTCATGTCCTAGTGGATAGAATCTCTGACTGTCACTCAAGAAATCCGAATAGTTCCTACTAGATAATCCTATCCTAGAGATGTGAGTATCCCGACTAGTCACTCGGTTTAGACCTCTTTCCCAACTCATGATATTCATACCTAAGAGTTAATGTCTCCGACTGTCACTAGAAAACCTAAACCCTACCTAAGACATGCCTTTCTTAAGATGACTGATGCAAGGGTGGTTTCTCTCATTAACTAAATTCACACCAACTTCTCAATTGTCATGCAAATCTTAAAAAGCATCAAATTGGTAAAATATACATGAACGCGCAAAGAGAATTAATAACCTAAGACATAGGTTTTTTTCCCCTTTATATGAACTAAGTCTACATTAACTCATATAAACTCTTTATGAATTAATATAAACTCTTTTAAACACCAATTAACCAATTGAAGCATTAAACATAGAGAGAAAGACCAAATAATGAAAATCCATAATTATAATTGTATATTAGTATATTGAATAAGATAGAAAATCAAATTAAGTCATTCCAAATACTAAAAGAGAGTCAACACAAAAATAGGTAAAAAGAAAAGCAAAACCCAAAATAGAATGGAGCCATGGACATCCGGAGAAGCTGTCACCTCCTCCATGGCCCTGACACCGGCCCTCAAGGGCCTAGCCTTCCTCTCCACCAAGGAATTGCCTCCAAGTCTCCCAAAGGTTATTTATTTAGTTTAGGAGAAAATAAAGATGAAAATGATCCTCAAAAAATAGGTTAAAAACTGATTTTATAGTAATTTTCGTGTTCTGTGCGTTTTTGTCTTTTTCTGATGCGGCAGATGATCCTGTGCGTTCAGGTGCACCCTCAGGAGCATGGATGTTGGATAACAAGGTCTGCTACGTGGCGCGATCTGATGCACTGGTACACGGTAAGATCCTGGACGCGGCACCTTGGAACAGAGCCCATTAAAAGCTGCGAATTTCTTTTTCTTTTTCCTTTTTTTTCTGATTTTCTCTCTCTCTCTTCTCATATCTTCTCCTAAAATAACAATAAAATAAAATAAATAGAAGATAAAAATAAGATAGCAACTTAAAATAAACTTATCTAATCCTAAATTAAAGTAAATAAATCCTAATAATATCTAGAAAATAATATAAAATATAGAAAAAATATTAAAACTAAATAAAAATATTAAAATGCATGAAATAAGCCTAAAGTGTCTTAAAATGAATGAAATATCCTAAATAATATATTAAAATGCATGCAAATAAACTAGGAAAATAGCCTTAAATCCCGAGTCATCAATATACATAAAAATCATGTGAGATTTCACGAGGTCTGTGATATTTCATTTGTGTTATGAAGTTGTTTTATTGAATGGTCATCTTTGTTAGCTTCTTAATTTCATCAGGTACGAATATCAACAAATAGTGTTTTTAGCATGTCAAATTTGTATAAACAAAGGTATTGATTCATGCCTCAAACACAAGAGCAAATTTCACCGTAAAAACACTAGAAAGATTTGTTCTGGGGATGCACACAATTTTCTACTTCTTATCCTTCTAAAGGGCCCTTTAGGAAATTGTGTTTTTCCTAATGAGAATAAGATTTTCTATCGCGTACCTACTCCAAAGATCTCAAAGGCAGTAAAAAGATCTGGTATGCGGATGCACACAATTTTGTGTAGACAATGGTGTTAAAGAGAATAATATAATGATACTTTAACATTTAATTTAATCTCTTCTCATTTGTATCATGTAACTCTACTTTTTTAATGATGGTTTTAGTTTTTCATGTGGAGATAAATATTTACTTATCTAAATTATCTGTGTATAATTTTTGTTAAGGTGTGTGTAATTCTGGTTCTCGCACAGGACAGATGTCGAACGCAATGCTGGGACAACAGGTTCGACAATCGACTAACAGTACAGAAATTTAGCCACATCGATTAATACAGCAGAAACAGCACAGTAGTAACAATAAATCACTAAAAACACAGAGAATTGTTAACCCAGTTCGGTGCAACATCACCTACATCTGGAGGGCTTCGTCCAAAGAAAGGAAATCCACTATATCAAGATTTAGGAATTATAGACACTCATGAACACCTCAGCTCATAGTTCTTATCCTAATCTACCCAGTGTTTTTCTACTTAGTATATCGACCTAAGTATGAGAGCACTCTTTCACTTTCTCTCAATCACTGCCACAGTGATTGGTTACAACAATCAACACATGTTTGAAGAGATTACAACTCAACTAAAACAAACCAACTTTATGCCATATGATGATCAATGGAGACAGTAGAGTGGTGTACAAAATAACAGAACAAGGACTCACATAATACAACCCTAAAACCCAATCCTTGGGTGCCCAACGCACACTTTGCAACTAGGGTTAAGTCTCCTTAAATAGCCATTCTTCAGGTCTTGATCTTCAATGAGCTTGCACGAAAATAGAGTCCACAAAACAGATCTGGAACAAATCTTTTTATACCAGTAACAAATCTTATCAAGTAAGATTTGAACAAAAGATAACAACTTTCACAATTTAAACCAAATCAAATTCTCTTCAACAGATTTGATTCCACTATATTATATTCCAGATAGCACACATAAGCTTCTTCAATAACCCTAACTTGATTATCACGAAATCAATCCAAGGCTTCTAGAAAAACCAGCAAAACACAACAGTCCTGCAGGGACAAATGTCCCAGGCACGATGTCACGACATCTGCTTCGACATCAGGTTGTTTTTGAAAAAAATGCAGACAACCAAAAGTAACAACAGTGTGTTTATTCAAAGTTTGCTACTTATGTACACGACTTCAAAGGAACAAGATGTAGAATACATTTTTATTCAAAGTTTGTCATCCATTATCAAAAAAAAAATTATATATGTATTAAAGGGTGGAATCACGTTGTGGTAGTAGGCACAATCACCACCCTTAGACACAAAATTGTTACTTGATATACTATAAAAGATAATAAACTCTCTATATATTTCGGTCCTTCTCCCTTAGAAGGCACACTTCAAGTAGACTAATCAATATATATCTCTTACACATTTTAATATTATATGCAACTAATAGTACTAACAGACTACTAATATAAAAGTATGATATATTTCATATTTTTTTTAGGTGCCCTGCAATATTGGCTCAAACTTGGATGACTTGGTATAAACACAAAATGATGTCATACATTATAATTTATCTTTCACAATACTGATTTGTGCTCTATCACATCCTTTTTTTTCTAAGATTAATATGTGTTATGAAATGCTTTATTGGTGATTTCTTATATATATGCTTTGTGTTATTGTCTTCATGTTCATGAAGAATGTGAAACGATTTTCTGTTGATCTGGATCAAGCGTAGTTTATTTTACTGTGTGAAAACGAACTCGCATAATCACGTTCATAAAGAATCTTTTCTCTTTTTTTAATTGTAGATTATATTAGCTATTTTTTACTAGCCATCCATAAATCATCCCCTGATATGTTTTGCGGAATTTGAGATTTGGTGAAGCATTTTTTTTGTTAGTTATTCAATTGTACGAATTTCAATCTATTTTTTTATACATCGGAAAGATAAATTGCACCCGTTAGGAATCGATCCCCGGACCTTGCCCAACCCATATGCTCCACAACTCCTACCACTTGAGCTATTCTATGGTGATACAAATTTCAATCTATGCAACAAAATTTTCAATTTAATACTTTTTGTCCACTTTACTCATCATTTCAGACTCTTCTATTTCATTTGTTGTTTATTATATTTTTAATAATTAAAGTATTAACTGATGTATTAAATACAATAGACATATTCCTCGTTCAATACACGGGCATAAAACCCTAGTTAATTTTAAAAAAAAATTAAAGGAATGTGCACTGTTAGTGTAAAATTTGTTTGCACTGACAACCAATTGATTTCTGCTAAATCAGGACATATATTTTTATTTTTATTAAAACTAAATACGAATATAACTGTTCATTTTACGTGACATGATGTGATTGGATGATAGAGTAAAACTATTTTACATTAACAATGCATATTCATTAAACTCTTTCAAAAATTACTTTTAATATGTATTAGAATAGAAATATAGAAATATAGAAATATTTAATGTGGTTGAGTTCTTGAATTGTCAAACCAATCACATTAATTATGTTTATTATATAATTATATAATGTGCATCATTCATATAAAAATTATTTTGTTAATCAAACCAAATTAATCAGAGATTGAATTTTCGTGCATCACACGGGATAATCCTAGTATATTACAAGCCAGCATGTTAGTGGATGATTTATTTAGCCTGGTTGAAGGTTTAGTGCCTTTTGTATTGGCTATCCTGTTGCTCAAGGGGGTGGGTATTGGATTGGGCTCTATAAAGATACTCCCAAGCGGTTTGTTTTAGGGATGGCAGAGAAGCCCGAACCCATGGGCACCCGACCCGACCCGACCCGACCCGATTTCTTGGGTGAAAACCCGAGTTAAATGGGTTCGGGTTCGGGTTCGGGTTTTACCCGATCACTTTCGGGTTCGGGTTTGGGTTTGGCCAAACCCGCACCCGAACCCTACCCGAACCCGGATCTGTATAAGTGAAACCTAAGTATTCTGCTTGTGCAATACAATATATGCAGCATCTTGCATATTAATTTAACAGTAACATGGCAATTACAATGTTACATTACATAATATAGCTCTCTTCACAGTCTTTTTCAGGTCGGGTTTCCGAGTTCAACTGTTTGTTTGAGGTTGTGTGCGGGTGTGGGTACGGGTCGGGTGAACCCGAAACCCAATGGGTTCGGGTGTGGGTTTAAGTTCACCACTCATTTCGGGTTCGGGTGCGGGTGTGGGTTTTTGATTTCGGGTTTGGGTTTGGGTTTGGCAAAACCCGCACCCTACCCGACCCATTGCCATCCCTAGTTTGTTTGGTATTTCTGTCCTGTTGCCGTTTGGTATTTTGGTAATTGTAGTGGCTTGGATCTTAGGATGGCGGACATGCTTTACTTTTAGTGGATGTTCATTTTGGGTAATGATATATACACACATCTTTTTTTATACACTTCATTTACACCTATTTTTATTTCTATCTCTCTCATCTTATCATCTATCACATCTTATACTTTCTCACTTTTACTTTTTTTTTTCTTCCTATTTCTCTCTTCCTCCACCTCATTCCACCTCATTTTGAGGTGTGAATAAATAATTATTGGTTCATTTTAGTTGGGGTTGGTGGCAGGTGCTGGTTCTTTGGATTTGGGAAATGGGAAGGAATAGGTTCTGTTATATAGCTTAATAGAGATAGTGTTAGCTTCATTAGTTTCTGGCTATCCATAGATTTATGGATTAAATAAGTTTTTTCGTCCCTAACCTTTATCAAATGCTTGACATTGGTCCCTCGCCGGAGCAAAGGTGGATTTTAGTCCCACCGGAGCTCTGAATCAACGTCGGAGCTTCGGTGGCTCATGTGGCATAGCCACGTGAGATTAATGAGGTCAGGTGGATTTTTTATTTATTTTTCATTTAAATTCTAAAAAAAAGGAAATTAACCTCTGTAATTAAAACCTAATTTACTAATTTAATCCCTCACCTAATTATTAATTATAAATCTCTTCATCTCCACATCTTTTATCAAAAATCAAAATTTTGTTCTTCATCTTCCCTTTCACATACTTCCACAAACCCACTCACCTAATTATTAACATCTGAATTGAACGCAGATTGAAGAAGAAACATTGAACTGAACAAGCAACAAGAAGCTTGTTTGAATTTACCCATAAAATTTCCAAATTTTTGTTGTGTTTGCTTTGTTTTTATAATCAATTGGTTATCCATCAACAAAGGTGCCCAACCTTTGAATCCTACCACCTGCTCTCACAACCAGCATCACAACCATCAGTACAAGCCAAGAGAACTTATGAGAAAATCCACATCTGAAAATCCAGCCTACCAACCTTCTTCATAGACATATCAAAGTATCACTACCACCTTTTGGGAAAATAACGAGATCTGGGGCGGAGGCGGCGAGATCTCAATTCCCCAGATCCCTTAACCTTTTCTCCTCCTTCTGCATCTGGCGCCGGCGACGACAAGATATGACGGAGCGATAATTCTTTCTCACGTGAAGGCAATGAATTGCATAAATCCATCAAAGGAACCACCTTGATACCATGAGAGGCCCATATTTTTCGAGATCTGTTTGAATTTTTTAGTGAGGGTGAGGGGGGTTTTAGTGAGCCGTAGATCTGGAGGAAGGAATCGTCGTCGATCTGGTCTCCGAAGGAACCATCTTCGATCTAGAGAGTGCTCGCTGTTGGAGCTTCTGGAGGATACGTCTTCCATTGTTACTTGAGCAAACATATTCAATTTCTCGTGATGCTTTCCTGTGTTGACTGAACGAGAGAAAGTCAGAGGTTCAGGTTAGAATTTCGATAGGGTTGAGAATGGAGCTTTGGATTTTGATGGAGGGTGTTGAAGAAAAGGTTATGAGAAGTTTGTGGTTTCAGAGTTTCATGGGCGTGAAGAAGATGTTGGTGATGGTGAACAGTGATGAAGCTTTAGAAAATTAAGATAAAGAATAAAAGAAATCATTGGATGATTAGTTAATATCTGTTTTATAAATTAAGATTTATTTTATAATTTAAATGAAAAATAAATAAAAAATCCACCTGGCCACATTAATCCTACGTGGCCATGCCACATGGGCCACCGGAGCTCCGGCGTTGACCCGGAGCTCCGGAGGGATCAAAATTAAACTTTTTGACAAAGGTCAGGGACTAAAACTCACCTTTGCTCCGGCGAGGGACCAATGTCAAACAATTGGTAAAGGTTAGGGAGGAAAAACTTATTTAAGCCTAAATTTATCTTAGTTTGTACCTATTACCTTCTTTTCTTTTCTTTGTAACTCTTTTCTTCTAAAATAAATTATATATTGTGGCTTATAAAAAAAATAAATTAAAAGCTAGAGAATACAACTCCTGTGTGTATATATATACACGGTAACAAAAGGATTAAATAACAAAAAGATATCTTTCAAAAAAGAAATTAACGAAAAGATAACTTCTTCCTATACAATAATTAAATAATAAACTAATTCAAATTTAAAAATCAAATCCTAGTTGTTACTTATTACGGTTACACCATTAAATGAAATTTTCTTACAATTTATATTCTTTTAGATGTTAGTCCCTTTCTAAAATTTATCTCCGCCCCTAGTGATTGTAATGAAGATGTTAAATTACTAAAATGTTATTCTATCTCGTATTGGATACCACAATAGTTAGATTTTAATTTGTTGGATTAAAATTCAATATATAGCCACACAAGTAATTATTAAAATGCGTCGTCATCATTATTTATAAAAGTATATATAAAGTGATCTATTTTGAATTACGGTTTTAAGGACTAAAGGTTATAATTGTTATGAAAATTATTGTGTAGAGGCAGAAGTGATATTTTAATTTGTTGAGGGGCCAACTTGAGATTATCACAGTATAAGTCTATAAATAAGGGTCATGGTCCCCATATTTCATTGTCATGAAAAAATCTATTTTCCCCCCTTTTAGAGAACATCAAGAAACTTCATACATTAAAAATCTGGAATATCATCCCTTCATCTTACATTCAATCTCGGTCTTCATCTTGCAATCAGTTACAAACAATAGATTCAAGTACGCTTCCGCTTCTAGTTCTTATTCTCTGAAGAATTGATGTGGTCTTATGTGTTTAGGAATTTGGTTTATGACTTGCATTTCTATAGTGATAAAATGATTTAAGTCATTTCCTTTTTTAAAGTATCCTTTTTCTTGGTATAAGAGCCTCTCATCTTCCATTCTTTGGGATAATCTTTAACATTCTATCCATTTATTTAAGATTGTGTTTAGATGATTACCTTTTAGAACTAATGCTTCTTCATGGTCATGTGAAAGAAAATTTGATTGTTGTTATATGAAAGTCTTATACTTTGTAATACTTCATAAATTTAGTTTTGACTTTTTCAAAAGAAACATGAATCTTAAAGTTGTCTCTTTAAATTTATAAATTCACAACTTTAAATTTATAAATTCTTTATTACGAGTTCAGTTTTCATTTTAGATTCAACTTTAACTAAGAATACTTGATGAATTGAGTTTCTAGATCAAATATTATGAGGTTTTCATGAAGAGAAAAATGATGATGCACCAACACTGTAAATTTTTTTTACACCATGTGATTCTGCTTCTGGTATGTGTGCAATCATGATTCAAAATTTGGACTACTTGCGCATAATTGCTTTGTTTGGAATGTGAAACATCACATTGCTTCATGATTCATTATGTTTACTGCCATTCAATGATCAATCGATGCATGGTGGTTTGGCCGTTGAGGCACTCGTATTTTAAGCTCTTCACACGGGTTCAAATCAAATGTAATGTGTTTTTCAAAGTTATTTCCATGTTATGTGTATGTATAATCTCATACGAATATTTTTTGGCTCAAAGGAAAGTTAATATTTAACTGAATTATACATGCATTTGCAATGATAAACATATAATAATCATAAGATTTCACATGCAAATGATGATTCGGCTGAATTATACATGCATTTACAATCAATATCAATATCAATATATATTAGAAAAAAAAACTTATATCAAACTGATTTAGTGAAGTGACAACTCCTAGTTCAATCTCGTAAGAAAAATTTCACGTGTCAATTGGTTATATAGGTTTTAATTTGTTAGATAGCTTTTAATGTTTAAATCTGAAAAAATTTTTCATAAAATATTAAAATTTTAAAAAATTTGTCATAATTATCAAAGATTTACTTAGATTAAATAAAAAACCAAAAAATTCAATAAAAATACCATAAAAATTAATCAATAAAAACTATCAAAATCTACCAAATCACAATAAAAACTCAGTAGTGGACAATTATGAAACAGAGGGAGTAATAATTAGTAGCATTAAATTTATTTTCAATTTGTAGTAATTTTAAAATACTTAATTGGAAAATGGAAAGGGAGAAAGAGTTCAATTAAAGCAATACACTAAATGCTTGAAAGAACAATACACTAAATGTTAAAAAATACACTCAATTTAGTTTTTTTTTTACTTGCGGTGGTACCTTAAGCCAGATTAAGGCGTGGTACCCAAAATGAGTTCGTTCGATAATAAAAACTCAATATACCGATTCAAAGTTTGATTTTATTCTATCGTATTAATGCAGCGTTGCATTCTTAGGAACGTGAGATTTGCGAGTTATGTTTTCTAAGCTTTATTCATCCATCTACTATGGTCATTTTACGCGCATCTTCATCATCATCATTCGTTTCCACCACTCATTCATTTTTCATTAAAATATAAATTTCATAAGATAAAGTTAACTGATAAGTAAAATAAAATCTAAAGATGCAGTATTTACCTTGAATAACATGATAATAATCTATTAAATTACTTAATACGGGTACCATACCCAAAGAAAATTATGGGTACCACAGAATTTACCTTTTTTTTTTTAACAATACACTAAATGTTAAAAAAAAAGTGATGCACATTTTTATCAAAAATAAAATAAAATAATGAACGTGATATTCAATTATCAAACATGCGCATTTTTATCAAATAAGTACCCTTGAAAAGTTTTTGTTTTTTATCACCTGACATGATCATAGCACCGTTAATCTTTACTCAGATTGTGGCGACAGCCACCAAGTGCTGTTATAGAACACTTAAGCAGTGATATTCTTAGTTAGCCTGCTTTATTAGAAACTTTCCACTTGTAACAAAAAAAAAAAACTAAATAAGTCAAAACAACGTTTTGCTTATCTACAATGTGCAAGAAAAACTAAACTAAAGAAAACTTTCAGAAATGCCTATGTTCTGGCTTGTATTCACTCCATAAGAACACGAATAACTAAGTTTAATTCATTGCTTAATCTAAGGGATCTGCCAGTTTTAAGCGGGGAACAATGTTCATTGATTGGAGCTCCTGAAAATTTTGAAAACCAAAGCAAATTGATCAACACCAGGTACACAATGAACCAGAAATTAAACATAATATGAAAGCTCCAGGAAAAATAAAGAGAAATACAGTTAACACATTCTTCAACATACTTCGTGTAATTGATTTATTTTCAAAAGGGCCAACACATCGTTTGAAAAGTAAGATAAATGTGTTGACTTTTAGAAATATATACCAATCATACGGAGTAGTTTATAAGATTGCTAGTAATTGATTCTTTCTATATTATATATGCAAAAAGTGATATCCTAATTAAATATGAAAGATATTCTAATACATTGTTACCTGAATCAAGAGTTTGCATGCATATGGTAGCTTCATGTTAGAAATCTGGTCTCCATTCTTACATGATGGACAAACACCAGTTTTCAACTCATAGTTGTAATATCCTAACAGCCCACACGATCTACAGACCTGCGTAAAAGGGAAACTATAATTAGCCACTTTGATTCTAATCTAAAAAGAAGAATCATTACAATTTTGCATCAAAACAACAAAAGTCTTATCTCACTAAGTGAAGTTGGCTATATGAACCACACTATGCAATTAAGCACGATCAAGATCCAAATTTTGTGAGATGTTATTGACAATGGGGTCCTTTTTAATAATATCTTCCAATGTTCCCCTTTGGCCTCCCTCTACCACTCTTCACATGACTAAAGAACATGTTATCAACGCTTCTCCAAAGGTCTTCTTCATACATGGCTTGTCTGCACACCTTAACTGATTTTCTGTTGTCAGATTCTCCACGATAGACATCACCCTAGTATCTCATCTTATATGATAATTGCATATCGTATCCCTTCTGGTATGGCCTCGCTCCATGTTAACATTCTAATTTCTGCTACCACACTAAGCCATAAGCATGGTAAGCCCTCTGAGTCAAATCTGTTCTTTGAAAAGACCTCTCCTCCTCCTCGTGAGTAGAAAAGGCTCAAACCCCTTGAGTTACAATGCACATGCTCAACTATCTTGTAATGAAATTCAACTACTTTTAGTAGAATAAATGGGGACACCAAAAATCGAACTCTAGACCACATGGTGATAGAGGTTCTTATACCATGTCATGTACATTAACTCTCAAATGATATGACTGGAAAAACATTAGTTTTAACGTTTAAGTGCCAATCATTGACAATTTCAGTTTAAACTATAGCCCAACTGTCTACAAAAAGTCTTCCCCTTACAAAATTCTAACAATTCAACACATTATGGATCTTTGAAATGAAAGAGAATCCATGAAGAACCCATTGTTGAAATGCAAACAAGTCATGTCAGTAATTATTAACATAAAAGTCCAATCATTACCTGAACTTCAAAAGGATCACTAGATAGCATGAGTCGCTCAAAAATCAACATACTAGCACCATACGCAATTAAGGAATCACGTTCCCTTTCTCCAATTCGTAGACCTGAAAATATAAGGGTGACATCAAATTCAACCACTAACTCGTGTTGTATAATGGACACCTCAGAATACTTTCTTATGTTTGATTATCCAAACCCGAGTTACCCACCAAAATGCTCGGTATGTGACACATGAAGGTAACAATTAGTCTATAACTGTGGGTGAGGGTAAGTATGCTTGATGGGCTTACTTAGACACTAAATTTTGGATGGGACATAAAGGGTACAATTTATAAACTAGTAAAACAGAAAAAGTAGTGTAGAATGAATCTACAAGTAAAACATAACTTATCATAAAAATCATTTAAAAATAGCATTAAACAAAATAGCAGGAACTAAAAATTGAGTTCAACACTTCAACCAAATACATTTCCATGGACGTGGAGAAACCAAAGCAGTGATCCCAGCAACTCTAATTTTACCAAGATGTAATAAATGCAAAAACATATCAACAAAGTATAAAATAAAAACCTCCATATATAGCTTTCCCTTCTGTAGGCTGTCTAGTTAGAAAGTCACGAGGGCCGTTACCACGGGCACGCATCTTATCAAGCACCTGAGTATCACAACAGCTTTTGCTAGTGAACTTGTTGCCATGAATACACAGGCAAGTTATAAATAAGCAAGAAAAAGAGAAATTTCCCCAAGCTAATTAAAATGTAGTCTACTTAACAAAAGAGAATATCTTTTGGTTCTCATCTAGATCACGAGACTAAAAGAAATATTCTACAAACTACCAATCTAATTCACATGATGTACAAAAGGATTCTAATTGTTAAAATAGTTATAACTGAATACTGAAATAGTAAAATAGGAATAATTATCTTCATTCTTAATAAAAGGACTTCTCACCATATGTTTTAATTTCTGGTAGTATATTGGCCCCATAAAAATATATGCTTGCAATGGGCAGCCCGTAATACCTGAAAAAGAAAAGATGAATCAGGACACCCCTTAAATTGATAAATGAAAAAAAAATAAAAATCGCTGGAGTATCACTAAAGCTATGTTGGAGTATGTACTTAGTGTAGGCTCACTTATACTGTATCATAGTTTCCATACGGCCACAAACTATTTGTAAGATAGTTAGGTGTTAGTTCCAAGCTGAATCCATTCAGTTATAGTTAGCTCTACATATATAACAATGTATTGTACTATCTGATTCATTGAATAACAATATTCATTTTCATATAGTCTCTCTTACTCTTGAACTATAACTGTTAGAATATAATATAAAACCATTAAAGTGGCCCTTACCCAACAGCTTAAGCTTTTGGGATAAGTGGTTACTTGACAATAACACGGTATCAAGAGCTTGAAATTGGAGACCCAAGGCTAGCGCCATCTCTCCGCAGCTCACCTCCACCGCCGCCGCCTGCTGCTTCTTCGTCATTCCATGTATCCACAACTTGCCTCCAATTCCTTTTCTCATTCCATCGCTGAAAAGCTCGACGAGTCGAAATTCTAGACCTTGGAAGCAACAAGTTGAACCAATCATTACTGGGCATAGGCATTTACCACTACCTTGTTAGTCCTTAGATTCCGGTGACATTCTGATCTGAAGTTGATCGCGATTCTAGCATCATATCTGCTGAGTACCTTGCATGGGAGCAACAAGATGCCTGGCTTCTCTCATGGCTTCAGTCTACTTTAACAAAAAAAAAATCGGACTCGCATTATTGGTTGCAAACATTCGTTTCGACTTTGGGGGAAACTGCATTTGAATTACAGTCTAAAACTGAGGTGAAATTACGTCAACTCAGGACGGAGCTTCGCAAAACGGTACTTTCCAACCGTTCTATTGGCAAATACCTCCTTTGATTCAAGTCTATCTCCAATTGTGCCATCGGTGTTCCTATTTATGGCAAAGAGCAAATTGATATTGTTCTGGATGGTTTACCTAGTGAAAATGAGGCTTAGTTAATCTTGTTCACATGAACAATAAATTTTCTCCTCTCTTTAATGAGGAGATTGAGTCACTATTACTTGCTCAAGAACTGCGAATTGAGAGAACAAGAAACATGCATCGGAGTTCTCTGTTAATCTAACTCAGGCTTTTCCTCCGGCATCACAAGCAAGAACCTGTTACTTCGATACTTTTACTGATTAGCAAGGAGGCCGAGGTCGTGGTGGACATAGCACGGTTGAGTGTCAAGTGTGCTTAAAAATTGGACGTTCTGCTTTAGTTTGTGCTACCATTGGTTCAATCAATTTTACACTCCTCCACAGTCTCATTCCCCTCAGCCATGGAATGGAATCAGACGCCGTATTCTTGGCAATAGAATCAACCAATGTTCTCTGCTTCTTCCAGGCCACCTCCTCAAGCACAAGCTATGGTTGCTGGCTCTACTCCAGTCTGGTCCTTTAGAATCTGCGGCATCCTTCACTATGGTCTTCTTCTTCCGCCTGTGGCTTCCTTCCCTCTAAATATTCGTGGCTTTTGTGATGCTGACTGGGCCACAGATCCTAATGATCGCAGCTCTACTAGCGGTGCTTGAATTTTTCTTAGCCTAAACTTGATCTCATGATGGTCTAGAAAGCAAGCTGCAGTTACCCATAGTAATACAGAGGCCGAATATAGAAGCGTAGCACAGATAATTGATGATGTCTTGTGGATCCAGTCTCTCCTGCAAGAACTCCATGTTAAATATGCCCAGCCTTCTCTGTTTTGTGACAACCTAAGCCCAGCCTCTCCTCACAATCTAGAGCTTTATTCCAAAACTGAACACATGGAGATGGATCTCTTTTTTGTACGGGAAAAGGCGCTTCAACATCAGCTTACTGTTCATCATATCCCTGCTGACCTTTAACTTGTGGATGCTTTGATAAAGCCCTTATCTTCATCCATATTTCAAGAGTTACGCAGCAAGCTCACCGTCACACCTGGATGAGTTTGAGGGGGGACTGTTGGAGTATGTACAAGTGTAGGCTCACTTACACTGTATCATTGTTTCTACGGTTACTAACTAATTTTTTCACTTTTTCTTTATAAAATTGGAGTGTTAGGATGGCATGACAGTGGTACGATAACATAAAAATTAAAACAATGCAAAGTGGCAAAGTGTGATAGTTTGATAGTAGCAAATAGTTGCAAATGAAACAGTATGACAGCCAACGTAACTACAGCAGCAACACAGTGCAATGCTAACAACAAAGGGCTTCAGAGGGAGAATGTCACAATTTGATATTGATAATGGTGCACTCAACTCTGTGGCATGGTTCTTTAATTGTCCAGGTTTAGTAGAACAAGGACTTGAGGCTCAAACAGAAATGGTAGAAGTAGGGTTGTTAATAGCGCGCTATAACGGCGCAATAGCCCTACAGCGTAGCGCCCTAGGGTTCACCGCTACTCCACTATTCACCGCTATTGTTCGCTATTTGTCGCTATAGCACACGAAATAGCGTTTTTTGGGCTTGCTGCTACACTATGCTATCCACCCTTAACAACCCTGAGTAGAACAAATATGGGCCTGTGGTTGCAGGGTGGAACACTTCTGCAGCCAACCACTATCTTCTATCATTTTGATTTATGTATTAGTTTATGCAATGAGTTGTTCCTTTTTTTGACTTAAACATGCTAATATTTTTATGTTTTAAATGTTTCTTTCTATTAGATTATATTTTACGTAGTTCTTAATTATTGATCAGGTATCTCATTATTCATAATAAGATTCGATTAACGAATCTGGAAATAAGTTCTCAGATTAACAATCTGAATCTATATCCGAAAACCTTTCACAACCATGAACTCCTACACAGTGCTGCATCTCCAGACAAAACGCAAGAGCAGCACAAAACTTCATTCTATTCTTGCCCTCAGAATACTCTAGTTCCTGAATAGATTTTTACCCACTGCTGCCCAAGCCTGGACTTAGGATGCTGCACTTTGCTCGGCATTCCATCTAAAGTGTAAACACCTATGGATGTGACTCTTGCTCCTTATTTATTCAAAAGTTCATTATAAATGTTAATTCAAATAAATTTCCATGTGTAAGTATAAGTTGTCTGATATGGTGCAAGTATGCAAGTATGAGTGATAAGATGAATTATCGATAAAACTATATACATTAATAAGTTCGCCTTAATTGGATCAGATATGTTTTAAAAATCACATTTGAATCTAATCCAATCCAATCGGATTATAAAATTCAGTTTTTTTGGTTTACTCAGTTTTTGGATAGGTTTTATTTTAGTCAAATCAGTTTAGGAACACACTTAGGTAAAATAATCTTCTCAATCACCAGGATAAAAATTAATTCATCCACGACCTGAAAGAATAGCTCTAAGAGAAATGAAAACCTGAATAAAGGAAATCTTTTCCACCGTAGTTGAAGCCATGGTTCACAAGAGTTTCACTGCCAGAGCACGAAAACCATGAGAAGAAAAAATGGCTAAACCATCAAAAGAAGGTCAAACCAGAGACCAAGAAGATACCTTATAGTTTCAACCTTGTCAGCATGACCACTTGTTTCGCCAAAAGCACTGCCATAGTGAAACCTACCACATGAAACCCCTGCTTTCCCTCCAAGAAGCTCCATCATATTTCCCACTGTCATTCGACTGATATCATAATAAAGTTAGTTCACATCCTGAAACAAGCAGCGGTACTATATTTATTTATTTAAAATATTTTTTAAGGCCTAAACTATAATCAAGAAATTACGTGCATTGTACAAAGTGACAGCTCAAGCATTGATGCTCTACCAGGCTGTATTTATATACATCAAAAGAAAATAGGAAAGAAACTATTTCTAACTGCTGATAAGTCCCACATTGCCAAGAAATATGGCAAAATAAATATTTATAAAGGGTAGAGTAACCCTCACCTCTAAGCTAGCTTTTGAGGTACACTTAGGCCTAACTCAAATTCAAATACTGACCATCCTAAATTTCCAATGCTTTACCTTCAATTGCTTCCAAAGCTACTTTAAGTACTATTGTTCGTTAATTTCCAACAGTGGCTATTCAAAGTTTTTCCTGAAAATCTATTACTTTTTTCCAATAAAATCCGCATGCACTAAAAGTTTTATACATCCATGATCATTTTTCTGCAACCATGGGAATGTGTTAAATAAGGTGTGCCACATTACAAAGTGTCTCAACACATCCAATCAATTTGAAGGGCTTTGAGTTTTGTATTAAATTGTAACTCCACCATTTATTTAAACTGCTAAAAATGAAGTGTTAGATTTGGATTTTAGAAGATATATCCAAGTATATCATGAAAAGTTATCTTCAAATGAAATGAAAAATAATGGATATACCCGTTGTTAGAAATAAAGGGAGCTGGACCCCAAAGATCACTGTACAACCATTCAAAAGGATGGTTATTTGCAGTAGTAGATGAATGAGAAGGAAAACTCCGAGATTTTCCAAGTCAACAAGATGCGCAGAAATCCCTGACACCTTAATTTGGAGTGGGTATATCACAAGACTTGAGACCAATATGAAGAGTATCATTATTAGGATGTCCTAACCTAGAGTCCGAAACAGTAAATGGCTAATTTTTATTGACAGAATTATTACAAACATCAGTAACAGTATTTACAGAATTAGAAATTGAATCAACAGAAGGTTGTTGTCGAAGACTAGGATACTTGACCATCTGGACCTAGAACTCCATGAGAAGAGCTGCTTGTGTTTCCAGTGATTTGACAACACCAAAAGTAGGACGAAGGCCCCGTTTGGAAGACTTTATGAACAGCTTATTTGAGCTTATCCTCTAAAAAAACACTTGTGTACACGTTTGGAAGAACTTATCAAAATAGCTTATAAACTCCTTATAAGCTATTTTTAACTTATTTCAATAAGCTGATGGTCGGAGATTATTTTGAGATCCATCTTCGAATCCCACTGGCCCCTATTGGCGTCACTTATTATTATTTTGCTCCAAAGTTCGAAACCCTACGCTCCTATACTCCCAGCCGTGCAACCTCCTTGCCCTGCTTCAGCCGCACTCACTTCTTCGGCTGCTCACCCTGCTCCAGCCTCACAGACTTCTCGCCATGCTATTTTTTTTTGCTAAACTGTTCCTTCTATTTTTCGCCCTATTCCATGAGACACAGTAGGAATCAACTTGTTGGTTTGCATCAGGTTATCCTGTCTGATGTAGATGTTCATTGGGTTCTGCTATTTGTTGAGAGTTGATTGATTCACTATTGATTTGTAAGGTATTTATGGTGACATTTGTTGCTGGTTTGTTTTTGATTTTTCTGTGAAGTGCTTTATTGGTCCCTGATCTTTCTGCTATTTTTCACCCTATTCCATAGGACACAGTAGGAATCAGCTTGTTGGTTAGTATTCTCTATTTATGGCTGATTTAGATGTTCATTGGATTCTGCTATTTTTCACCCTATTCCATAGGACACAGTAGGAATCAGCTTGTTGGTTAGTATTCTCTATTTATGGCTGATTTAGATGTTCATTGGATTCTGCTATTTTTTGAGATTTAATTGATTAATTTTTGATTTAGATGCCAATATTTCGTCCTGTCTATTGATAGCCTAACTCCATAGTATGTTTACTTTGAAAGTATGATTGTGGATGCCTTCAAAGACATTAGACTAAGCTATTTCTCTTCATGTGTATAATATCTTTACCACTGTTAAACAGTAATCGGGCAAATAAAGATGAACCATATATATCTTTAGTTCTTTACCACTGTTAAGCAATTTGCTAAAGCTTTTTACTTATTTCACATTAGTGAAAAACTTGGTGACGAACTTGGTGCTCCATTTGACACCTCCAAAGGTCACCTTGCTGTTTTGACCAAAAGCAAGTATGGTATGAGCAAGAAGGAACTGTTAAAAGTTTGTATTTCCAGAGAACTCCTACCAAAGCCTATCACCATTGTAAAAGTTGGTATCTAGGTTGGGTTGACTTATCAAAGAGTACTTTCTGCTAGTTTGTATCAACCGAATGGCATCTGAACTTTTTCAATATATTGGGACACTTGGGTTTCTCAATTGTTTTGTAGGGTTGGCTTAATGGTTATGCTTTCTATTTTGTTAAGTTTCTACTTAGTTTATCTTTCAGAAGTTCTATTATGTGTTGTTAATTGAACATGTGTTTGTAAACTTGAGTTATCAATTTACGATAATGTTGTACATCATTTATCTTTATATCTGTGAAAGTAATGTTGGTATAAAAGGTTAGAATGGAGTCACTGAGGTCAGGAAACAAATAAGCATCTTGAGTAATCACAAATAAATTATTTAAATTATTTAGCAAAAAGTGGAGGGTTTTTGTATAGGTCCCCCACATAATGTGTGAAGAACAATGAGATATAAAATATTTGTATTACCCTTGAAACCCATGAGGGTTCATAATCAGATCTGGATAAATGCCTTTCTCAGAAAATGGCAAGTCTTCTTGTTGTACAATTGTTCCAATAACACCTTTGAGCCCATGTCTGGTACTAAATTTATCACCAACCTAAGGCAACAGATAAAGACAGAAATTAATAAACTGTTTCAAAACGATAACGATATCTAAGAAAAGACCCAAAACGACATTACCTCAGGTCTACGAGTGTGACGCATTACAAAATTGATACACAAATTTTTGTCCTTGTTGGATAAAAGAGCTACCCTGTCAACTACTTCACCTCCTTGACCTTTGAATGTTTGTTCAGTTGGCAGATATTTACTGGACATAAGGAAAACATTTAGGGACAAACATGAAGCAACATATATCTAACACAAATTTACCCACAGTAAATGAAAATGTTAAAACTAAAACTAACCGAACAGGCAGATTTGCTGAAGAATCTATATTTTGTCGAAGCATTGGTGTCTGCTTATAGATATAAACGTCACCTTGCCTGATAAGTTCTCCAGGAGGAACGAGCCCATCGTCATCAAGTATCTACAGGAAGCAAAATAAACCCAACGGCACAAGAAACTTTAGTACACTAAATAGCCACACATCTGTGTGGTCTCTTCTTTTTCTGTTAAGGTGCTTCTGCATGAGTTGTAATTGTTATTGTTATAGTTAGCTCTTAGCTGTTAGTGTCCGAACAGTCGGGAAGTCAGCAATTCTGCTAGAATAGATCTAACACGCTCACACACACTATAAAACATAAAACCAGAAAAATCTCTCAGAAGGCTCAGTAAGATTTTTCATAACACAGTATTATAAAAAAAAAATTGAAACTATTTTAGACAACTGTCTTGTTCAAATAACAACACAAGAAATAAAGGAATGACAATTTGGCAAATAAATAATTCTCATTTTATACCATGACCAAGACAGGAATAAAAAACAACCAAACTTCCTCAATCTGAAGTAAATAATTCTCATTCTAATTAGGTTAGCCTTCAAGGTTTCAAAAAGCACACAAAACATCAGAAGTAAATAGCTTATCAGTATGTGTAACAAACTATTCATCTGAGAGGTCCTACTGCATCCTAATTAAGGGCTCTTCGCAAAAGCACTTGTTAATAAGCTAATTTGAAAAACTTACTAAAATGAGCTGAAAATAGGTTATAGGTAAGTATAAACTTTTATTCATAAGCTATTAGCTTATGAAAATAAACTCAAAACAGCTTATCGGCAGACCGTAAGATACTTACATAAGCTCTCACAAACATTTGCATAAGCATCTATGCTATAAGATAAGCACAAACAAGCTAATTCCAAACAAGGCCTAAGTCTTTCTTTAGGAAAGAAATTATTTAGCTTAATTGATAACTGAATTGGGAATTGTTTGAGATTAGCTCTCAGTCCTTGGTTTAAGTATACATCATCAACTACTGAATTCCTACATTATTCAGGGACTAGATGAAGAATTTACAGCAGAAATCTAAGCAATAAAATCAGCATATAGAAGGAAATAAAAACTAGCAAATAAGAAAAATAGGTAATTAGGAAATAAGGAATCTCAGCAACTGTCTACATATTGCAATATTTTGTACAGCTTAACATGCATTTCAGAAATAATATTCACCCTTTTTCAAGGGTCACTTGTATCGATAAATTATGGTTGATGCTCAGGGTTTGGAATTTTAATAGTTAGTGTTACTGTGTTATTGGTAATTAGATTTCAGATTCAGGATGCTAATTACACATCATTTTCACGGCACATTCCTTTTTCAACCATTTTAACTGCACAAGATTGGATTCCATCCGGGGCCTCCCAAATTTTCTAACAAATCGTGAAATCGACCACAAGCCATTGACTTTAAGTGGTGATAAAATAAATATTAACTGCCCTATGAGATTAGGCAGCAGAAAAGGTTTTCAAGTCAAGCAAAAGAGAGAGATAAAGTGATGTGCCAATCGAGATGAGGTGAGTTGGTTATTTGGTGTATAAACAATATCAATGCCAGCTTGCCAGGTTAGCAATAGCTTTTAAAGCCACCTGGATGAAAATTTCTAGATAGGCATATCCCTGTTACAGAATTTTCACCTATTAGTTGGTTATCAAACTGACCTGATTCCCCTCCCTAATTGAAAATTTAAATATGACACTGAGCCAGTAAGATAAATGAAATTAAACCGACATTTTAAGGAAATACCTATAGTACAATAAATTAACAATAATTACTGTCAAATAACCCATTATCCGAAAGCTTAAGTTATTGTGTAAGGGTCACATGATTGGTTTTATATTATATTCTAACAATTACTATGACGATGGAAGACATACTACCTGCATACGTCCTGCAGACTCTCCAAATACTGCTATTAAATATAACCTCATTTCTACGCTTTCACCTAACTATAAAAACTTTTAAGGTTGAATACCGCCTCCATTCTCACAGTAATCAAATATATTTTAAAAAATGTACTAATGGCCTAAAGAAACTAAAAGAGAGAGAGGGGGATAGGGAGAGAGATTGAATGTGTTTATGTTATTGAGTGAATGATTACAGAACTAAATACGTCAGTTTATATAAGGTTCATTGATTCTAGCGCTACTGATCATATGACAGGGGATTCTAGTATCTTTCTTCCTTTAGTCCCTCTAGTATTCATCAGACAGTAACCCTTGCTGATGGGTCCAATGTTAGTGCAAACGGGAGTGGGTGTACTACCCCCCAGTTTCTACTTCGCATTTGTCCTTGGTGCTAAATTTAGCCCGGTTTGCCTGTATTCTTCTCTCAATTAACCAGATAACACGTGCATAAAAATGCTCCTCCGCTGAATACTCAACCCCAAACTCTACATCCTACGGTGTCTTCAGACCCCCCTTATTGATAGAACCCTGATTTTATTGATAGTAAACCCTAATTCCCAATTGGAAACTAGGGAGAGATACAAGAGAAAGGGATACCAAACACCCTTCCAAGCCTAAGAGAGAACCACTTCTCTCTCTAAACCCAATTCCTAACTGAATATCAGAATGACTAATGTTCTCTACCCCTTTCTTATTTATAGGCAACAAGCCTTACTAACCCTCTTAACTACCTATCTAATTATATGATAATTCCCTCACTTAACTAACTAAACCATGCGTACCTATCAATTGATAGAACCCAGTAAAATTTGAGTATTATTTCTATAAAGAACCCCAATTCCCAATTTGGGAATTAGAGAAGATACATGAGAGAAGGGATACCAAACACCCTTCAAACCCAGAAAGAGACCACTCTCTCTCTAGAACCCAAAACCAAAACAGAATACAAAGATATTCCAATTCTCTCTAATCCTCTTATTTATAGGCAAGCTTCTAACTAACTAACTAACTAACAAACTTCTAACCCCTCTTAACTACTAACTAACCGTGAGTTCCTATCACTTATGATCTGGACCTTACTATAGCCTTATGCAAAGTAAACGCACTTACAATCACCCCATCTCTTCTTCTGTCTCTTCCAGTATTTATCGCCTACCTCTAAGTCATTTGTCACTGCTATAGATTTAGTGTTAGTACCTAAGTCTCTTCCATATATCTTATCACACGCTAGTTGGCGGCAAGCTATGGAGGAGAAAATGCTGTCCCTTGAACAAAATTCGACTTAGGATTTGGTCCCTTTACCTGAGGGGGGAAACATGCTGATGGGTGTAAGTAGGTGTACACTACTAGAGTAAACTCTGATGGTTCTATGGCTCTTGAAAGCCCAGTTGGTTCCCGGGATATGCACAATCATATGGGTCAACTAAACTGGTATTTTTTCCCCTGTTGCTTAATTATTCTCTATTCGCTTTCTCATTTCTATTACTGCTACTAATCATTGGACTTTGTTCCAGTTAGATGCGAGAGGAAAAATAAAAAAGAAATAGCATTCAAATCCATTTTCATTGACCAATTAGAATTGCCTCCCAAGATCTAAAAATGCATTTATACATTGTGAGGTATAAATGGGCAACCACTCGAGTTTGTTGCTCAGACGGAGTATGACAAAGTATGTCAACTAAAGAAGTCATAGTATGACCTAAAAAAATCACCTAAGTCCTGGCTTCGAAGATTCAGTGATGTTGTTATGGAGTTTGGCTTACGAAGAAACAAGAGTGATCACACTGTGTTATTCAAGCAAACTAATAAAGGCTTCATTTTATTAGTTGTTCATGTTGACTATATTGTGATTACAGGAAGTGGTAGTGAAGGATTCGGCAACTTGAAGAATGGAATTCTGATATCTCAAAGGAAGTGTATTCTGAATCTGCTAAGCTGCGACTGGTCTTATGGGATCTAATCCATGTGAGACCCCTATGGAACGAGAAATCAAACTCAAAGCAGAAGGAGTTCCTTTCTCTGACCCACAGAAATAGAGAAGATTGGTGGGTAAGTTGAATTACTTAACAGACACCAGGCCAGATATTGCTTTCCTAGTGAGTGTTGTAAGTCAATTTATGTCCTCCCCGACAGACATGCATTGGGGAGCACTAATTCCTTTGTTAAGTATTTGAAGAAAGCCCGAGGAAGAGGTTGATAGAAGAATCAGAGAAAAGAAAAAGAATTTGCATCTGAATATTTCACTATGATAAAACTGAATTGTACAATGAGAGATTGAATCCTTATATAGGATGCAGTGGCTTGTTGAACAAGCTAACTGAACAGTAACTTCCTCTAACAGAAAGATAACTGACTCTAACAAACTTGACAGCTGTATACAGCTGTTACTAACAGAAATTTCAGTTGTGTCCAGCTGGCATTCCAGCTGGCACACACTTACACATTGAAACCGATATTTTCATATCAACAATATACCTATACTCTCTAATACACCCCCTCAAACTGAAGGAGGTGACAAAAGCACTTGCTTGTCAACTACATTCAGTTTGTCCTTTAACAGTAGAAACCTAGTTGGGGAGAGGGCCTTAGTGAATATGTCTGCCTTTTGATGTTCAGAGGGTACATGTTGAACTAGAAGACTCTTATCTTGGACCTTTTCCCTTACAAAAAATATATCCATTTCCATATGCTTTGTGCGAGTATGCAATATCGGATTGTGTGTCAAAAGCACTGTGCTCATGTTATCACAATAGACTGTAGGAATAGTGAATGGAATTTTCAGTTCTGTCAGTAAGGATTGAACCCATAACAGTTCTGCAGTAGTATTGGCTAGGCTTCTATACTCTGCTTCAGTGCTTGATCTTGCAACTAAGGATTGCTTCTTGGCTGTCCAGGAAATGAGATTATAGCCTAGAAAAACACAGGACCCTGATGTAGACCTCCTATCATCAGGGTCAGATCCCCAATCAGCATCACAGTAGGCAATGAGAGGAAGAGGCCTGGTCATGGAACAAGGTTGAAGAAGAATACCATGAGTTAGAGTACCTTTGAGGTACCTCAGAATTCTTTTAACAGCCTTCCAGTGTTCCTCATGAGGTTGTGCCATGAATTGGCACACTTTGTTTACTGCAAAAGAGATTTCAGGCCTAGTAATAGTTGCATACTGAAGGGCACCAACCACACTTCTGTATTCAGTAGGATCCTTGAGAGCAGAACCTTCATTTTTGGACAGTTTGACTCCACATTGCATGGGAGTGGAAATGGCAGCTGCATCAAGCATGTTGACCTTAGTGAGGAGATCAGAAATATACTTGGTCTGATTGAGAAGCAAGTTGCCATTGGAAAGATGTGTGACTTGAACACCCAAAAAATAGTCCAGCTGACCCAATTGTTTGAGTGCAAAGATGGAATGTAATTGTGCTGTTAATTGTTGAATAAGTGACATAGAAGCCCCAGTGATGATGATATCATCTACATACACCAGCATATAGATACAGCCTTGAGAAGAATAGTAAGTAAACAAGGAAGGATCACACTTGCTAGCTTGGAAGCCAAACCTGATGAGAACCTCTTTTAGTCTATGAAACCAGGCCCTTGGAGCTTGCTTAAGACCATAGAGGGCCTTTTGCAGCTTGCAAACCAGATTCTTGTCCTTGTGTTCAAAACCAGGAGGTTGTACCATGTACACTTCCTCCTCTAACACTCCATTAAGAAAGGCATTATTGACATCTAGTTGTTGTAATGGCCAGCCCCTTGAAATGGCAAGAGAAAGAATGAGTCTTACTGTGATATGCTTCACCACTGGTGAGAAAGTTTCAGAATAGTCAAACCCTTGAACCTGACTATATCCTTTGGCCACCAACCGAGCCTTATACTTGTTTATGGAACCATCTGGATTTTCCTTGATTCTGTAAATCCATTTGCAACCAACTGGTGTTCTATTAGCTGGAAGAGGAACAAGGGTCCAAGTGCCATTGTTCATAAGAGCTGTGTACTCTTCTTGCATAGCCTTATACCATTTAGCATCCTTCATTGCTTGCTTGACAGAAGTAGGTTCCAGGTGAGTGAGCAACAGTGTGGGTTGAAGTCTGGGTTTAACTATCCCATTTTTAGCCCTTGTTTGCATAGGATGAGTGTTGACAATCACTGGAGGAGCTGCAGCAACCACTGAAGCAGAGGTATCAGCTGACTGTGCAGAGGATGAAGGTACAGGTGGTGAAACAACTGCTGGAGTTGAAGTAGAAGGGTCATCAGCTGAGAGTGTAGCACTTGGAGGCTGCTGTTGTTGAGGAGAATCTTGTGGACCTGGTGAGGAATGACCAGAAGCTGCCAAAACAGGAGAACTAGGTGGTGCAGTGTGTGAAATTATTGGAATGGTAGATAAAGGATAAAATTCAGCTGAGGAAGAAGAAGAATGATCAGTAGGAAAAAGAATAGGATATGGAAAACGATGTTCATGAAAAAGGACATCTTTGGAGATATAAATTCTCCCAGATTGGTCCAAGCACTTATAGCCCTTGTGATTAATGGAATACCCTATAAACACACACTCTTTTGAATGTAAGGACAACTTATTGGAATTATAAGGTCTTAGAAAAGGAAAGCAAGCTGAACCAAAGACCTTGAGACTCTTAAAATCTGGATATTGACCATACAGTTTGAAGTAAGGACTAGCACCTTGCAATGTAGTAGTAGACATTCTGTTTATGAGATAAGTGGCAGCAAGAAAAGCATGATCCCAGAATTGCAAAGGCATTGAGGCATGAGATAACAAGGCTAAGCCAGTTTCAACAATGTGCCTATGCTTTCTCTCAACACTACCATTTTGATGGTGAGTGTGTGGACAGGTTAGTCTATGAATGATGCCTAACTTCTGAAAGTGTGAGGTCAAGGGTTTAAACTCCCCTCCCCCATCTGTTTGGACACTTTTAAGTTTGTGTCCAAACTGCAACTCAACCATGGCTTGAAAATTTATAAAAGTTGCACAAGTGTCTGACTTTTTCTTCAAGGGAAAAACCCAAGTATACTTAGTACATGCATCAACACATGTTAAAAAGTATAAAAAACCACAAGAGGATTCCAAAGAAGCTGGTCCCCACAAATCAGTAAAAACAAGCTCAAAGGGAGTATTGTAAACTGTATTGGAAGAAGAAGAAGGTAATCTATGAAGCTTACTTAAACAACAAGCTTTGCAAAATGAAAACACACTTTTATTGCTTGGAACAGAAATATTACACAAGGAAAGGGTTTGTTTAAGTACATCATGATGAGGATGACCTAATCTTGAATGCCACAAATCATAAACTGAAATACCACTACCACTATTACAAGAAACTAGATCAGAAACAGTAGATGAAACATTGACAGAATCAGCATTATTACATGGAACTAGACTAGGAACTATAGGAGAAACAGTTGCAGATTGCAAATCAATAGCAGGAGATGCTTTATTTGCTGCAGACTTGGAAGCTAAGCAAGCCTGGATAGAAGACAAAGGAGAAGAAGACTGTGGTTGTGAGCTGGCCTTGGTGAGTGGTCCATCAAAGTAATATAGACCATCATCTCCAACAGTACCAGTAAGAAGAAGTTCATAAGTGTCCTGATGATGAACAGAACAATGATTGGCATGAAAAGAGAAGAAAACATTGTTATCACGGGCGAAACGACTAACACTAACAAGATTTTTAGTTATAGAAGGCACAAGAAGAAGCTTTTTAAGAATTAAACTAGCTGTAGGATTAAAAGAAGAAGGAAGAATAGCTGAACCTATAGACTGAATTGGCAGTCCCTGACCATTGCCCACCAAAAGCTGTTCTTGTGATGAAGATGGAACATGATCCACAAAAATGCCTGGATTATTAGTCACATGGTGTGTAGCTCCAGAATCAGGGCACCAAGTCACAGGTGAAGAGTGGTGTGCAGGAACAGTAGCTAACATAGCTTGAGGATGCATTCCAGTAGAGACCTGCTGCTGTGGTGGTCTAGGAAACTGAGGAGTTTGAGCAGTAGGTGCTGGAAACTGCCCCTGAGGAAGCCAAGGTCGAACAAAGGACATGCCAGCAGCTTGCATACCTTGCATATCAGTAGCATGTGAATAAGGAGTTGGTGGAATACACCAAGGTGACCATGGAGGCATGCTAGACGGTGAAAGAACACTAGAACCATACTGAGGAAGCATTGAATTGTATGGAGCATAAGGTGGAAACCCAAAATTGGCCATAGAGGGAAAACCCCCAAATTGCATTGGGGAAAACCCTAAATTGACTCCAGGAACAGAGAAATTGGAACCAGAATTCCCAGATTGTGCAGAATTAGCACTGGAATTAGCATTGGAACTAACTCCTGAGGGACGCGACCAACAAGATGCAGCGTCATGGCCCCATTTACTGCAGTAGGTGCATTGGACATTGCGTCCTCTCCCGCGACCACGCCCTCTGCCATAACCACCAGAATTGCGATTTTGTTCATCACGATTTCCATATCCTGAGTCAACCGCAGTATCGACTGGCTGAGAGGGAGCGACACTGGTAGCAGGAGGTTGCGCCATCGTTGACGATGGTGCCGGAGCGGGCTGAGTCCACATAGCTTGTGGCGGCGGCGGCGCCGGAGCAGTGGAAGAAGAAGGTGAATTCTGCGCCTGTGCAAGAAACACCGCAGGAGTAGTGTCTGCGAGTTGTTTCTTCCTCATCCTGTCGAATCGCGCTTCATGCGAAATCACCATAGCTTCCACTTCTGAGATCGTGAAGTAGGTTGTTTGGTTGTAGATAACCGTCATCAAAGCACTGTATTCTTCAGAGAGTCCATCAAAAATTGCTTCTAGATGATCACGAAAGGTAACAGGTTCTCCAATCGAAGCAAGAGTATTCACAATCGTCTTGATTCGTTGCAGAAATTCAGAAGCAGTTTTTGTACCTTTTGTGATGTTCTTCAGTTCATTCTGCAACTGTGTTGACTGAGCTCTTGATTTGGCATTGAAAAACGAGTGGATTTCTTCCCAAACTTGATAGGAATGCACACATTGAATCACATTTGGAAGAATTGCAGGCGAAAGAGTAGAAAGAAGCCAGGTAAAGAGAAGAGAATCCTGTTGCTCCCAATCTGCAAACAGAGGATTCACATTTTCTGTGATTTTGTCTTCTTCAGTCAAGAATTTCTCAGGAATCATCGGTGGATCTTGCACAAATTTCTGAAGTTTGTGTGATCTGATGACTCCTTCCACTTGTTGTTTCCATGAATAGAAATTGGAATCATCAAGTTTGATGCTGAGCTTGTGCGAGAAAGCTTGAGAGAGAGAGCTTGAGGAAGAAGAAGAAGGCATAGAAGATGATGAAGAATCCATAGCCATGGATCTTAGGCTCTTGATACCATGATAGAAGAATCAGAGAAAAGAAAAAGAATTTGCATCTGAATATTTCACTATGATAAAACTGAATTGTACAATGAGAGATTGAATCCTTATATAGGATGCAGTGGCTTGTTGAACAAGCTAACTGAACAGTAACTTCCTCTAACAGAAAGATAACTGACTCTAACAAACTTGACAGCTGTATACAGCTGTTACTAACAGAAATTTCAGTTGTGTCCAGCTGGCATTCCAGCTGGCACACACTTACACATTGAAACCGATATTTTCATATCAACAATATACCTATACTCTCTAATAGAGGTATCAATGACATATGCGGGTGGAGGCGTTTTCAGATGCTGATTGGGCAGATCTCCTTTGGATAGAAAATCCACCATTGGCTATTGTGTATTTTTGGGAGGTAATTTAATATCATGGAAATGCAAGAAGCAAATTTTGGTGGCACAATCAAGTGCAGAAGCTGAATATCGAGCCATGGCTCAAGCTACTATGAAGTATGAACATATGTGGGTGGGACAGATCATGAGTGAGATGGACATATCTCTGATGAAATTTTGGTTTGATAATCAGCCTGCCATACATATCTCATCAAATCTTGTTTTTCATGAAAGAACTAAACATATTGAGGTGGCTTGTCATTTTATCCGTGAGAAACTTCAACAGAACCTTATCCACTAACTATATTAGGACAGGTGATCAACTTGCAAATGTATTTACAAAGGCTTTGAATGGAGTGCGTAATGAACTAATGATTTTATTTGTAACAAGATGAGCATGATTAATATCTAAGCTCCAGCTTGAGGGAGAGTGTTAAGAACTAGGGTTATGTGAAGAGCCAGGGTAGACCCATGTGCACTTTAAGGTTGTACTTTGTACTTTTAGAGAGAGGATACATCATGTAACTGAATTCAGAAATTTGTTATTGTATTACGAATAAGAGCCTAAGCTTATTGTGAGCTGGATCTGAATAACAACCATATAGTTTATTAGGGTACACTGTATGAATGTGTACAGAGTTACACTTTAGTAGTTGCTTTGTTATGATGAGCTGGCAATTCAGTTAGGCTAAGCGGTTATGCTTAGCTGTCAAACTGATTCAGTTAGAGTTTGTTAAGCTTGTTGAGCAAGCTTCAGAGTTCTATATAAGTTGTAATCAAAACTTGTATCATCAGCTTTTCAATAATCAATGATAATCATTTTTCACAGTTCTGAGTTTCCTTAACATAGTTTTCAAAAGAATCTTCATATAGTGGGGAGCTGTAACAGTCACTTTTCAACAAAATGAAATACAAAAAAAGCATATAATATGTACCCACATATGATTTAGGTTAACTTTTAAGACATGCTCTCCAGCATAAATTTATATGTTTGTATCTACGTACATACATGCACTAAGGAAAAGTTACTAAAATTTGATTCATTTAAAAAAAAACTTAATCAAAAGAATTATTTTTCTATAATATTAAGAAAAATGTTTCCCTTAAATCTAAACTCCACGCAATCACTAAATTCAAGTCACATAGCCAACAAAATGTTGCTTACCTGGTTAAATGCTATATTTCCCATAGAATTCCTCCCTATAGCACACTACAGTGGCAAAACAAAGGTAATTTCAGGATGGAAGAGGAACACCTTTCATTCATACAAGTGTAATATCTCAAGTAAATACTTTAAACACAAAGAGGGAGGGAAGGAACTGAGAGACAACCTGATAAATGTTGCATTCGCAATGATTATGATTAGCATATGGAATAATGCCTGCCGAAATTCCAAAGGTGGTAAAAGACTCAATCTCAATATGTGTATTTTCGGATGTGGCATCTTTTTCATATAAAGCAATCTGCAAAAAGGAAAATAGGCAACTGAGATCATTGGTTGTCCAAAATAAGATTTTAGAGATAAAAAATTAAGAAGCAATTAGAGCAGAACATACCAAAGCATTGTTTTGCTCATTGACATCTAGATACTCAATCAAGCCAGCTCGTAAAAAATCATCCACACGCTGAAAGAGCAGAAAAATTGAATTCTCATAAACCGCTTTCCTTATTTATTTCAAAGATAAAAGCATATCATACACCTACAATTAACTTTTCCATATGAGGCTCTGTGGCTCTTGAATCTTGGTTGTCAGCAATGATGGGAAGTAACTTTTTACCACCAAGATTAAGGTCGTAGAGACTCTTGACAGACTCCTGAAACATAACTTTGTTCATCAATACCAGATTTTACTCACGCCCTTTTAGCATTAGAGTAGTTAGAGAAGTACAACATATACATGGAAATCATAGTATACACAATACATTACTACATTTAGAAAAACATGTAGGCTGTAGCTCCTAGCAAAGGAAAAGTGGAAAATAATAAAACTAGAGGCCAATATCATGTTCTTGACATATATTCTGTAATAATGGAAAAGATAAAATTCAAGAAATTTACAAATAACATGAATACTTAAAAAGCTATTACATTAGAAACTACCAACCAAAGAATATCTCAACTAAGAAACATAACAGTAGAAACAGTCACCTACTTGGAGTTCTATCATATGGCCCTTCTTCACTCTAGAAACTCCTTTGTCAGCAATGATATATGGGCGGCAAACTCTACCACCATCAGAAGCTAGGTAGACACAACGCTGAAAAATAGTTTTGTCCATTAATACCAGATTTAACTGACACCCTTTTAGCATTAGAGTAGTTACCGGAGTACAACATATAAATGGAAATCATAGTATACATTTAGAAAAAACATGTAGCTCCAACCAAAGGAAAAGTGAAAAACAATAAAACTAGAGGCGAATAGCATGTTCTTGACCATATACTCTGTCTGTATTAATGCAAAAGATAAAATTCGAGCAATTTATAGATAACATGGATATTTAAAAAAGCAATTACATTATTTATAATATTCAACGCAAATCAAATAAGAAATTATAAACCAAAGAAAAAGGAAAAATTCAACTAGAAAATACAGCTGTGGAAGCAGTAAAATTCAACTGCACCAGAACTATTTACCTCCTTTTCATTGACATAGACACTCACAAATGCACCAATTTCACCAGCTCGACGCAAATTTCTCATTACAGTGACAAAACGCTTGAATATGAACAATGGTAAGTTTTACAACAAATGAAAATATAATCATTAATGCTAATTTTTCTGAATAATACATTTGAAAAAAATAGACAAATACCCGTGGCTTCGCGTGCTTGCCAAGAATCAAACCATTGAACATGACAAGAAAGGAATTTGGCTCATGAAGCTCTTTTTCAGAGATATGTTCCATGGCTTCAACACCCAAAGAATAGCACTGACCCAGAAAAAATAAACACAATAAAATGTAAAACACCTAGAGTAAAAAAAACTAAATGGAGACCATGTCTATCTTAAATCAATATCTAAAAGTGCCAAAGAGTAGTAATAAACACAATGTGGTTACGATAATCACATAAATAATAAGATAAAAATACAACTAATGAGCAAGAAAGCCCATGATTAGCCCTTCGACAAAGAACGTAGCTGTGTAAAACCTCTCTACAAAACCACCCATGGCCAAAAGAATGCAAAATTTTTGTTTAAAAGCGGTCCTGGTACCAATCATATTTAAAGCTGCTCTCACCCCTGGAGCCAGTGGCACGTATGTGAAATATAATTTTCCAGGAAATAAATAAGATATATCCTGGTAAAAAATACTATCGGAGCCTAATAATTCTTGGATAAAAATAAGTCCAATATCAATTTGAAAAACACTAAGAAAAATAGGCTCTACTACCGTCTGCAACTTTCATGCAAACTATCTGAACTATTTTTGCTAGGAACCTAATGAATCATGATAAACTAGTTAGGGGTCAGTTACTGTAAGATTTACATACATGCACTTTAGATCAAATCATTACAAGTCTGTAGCAGCAGCTCATCGCAGCAAATCATACTCATACTAATAAACAATAAAAGGACATTTCATCATCCAGGAGAACATACCAGAGAAATTAAGGGGGGGGCCTATTCATCAGTAGTAATACGAGTTAACAAAGCCAGGTTCTTTACTAGTCCACAATCTTCTCCTAGCGGAGTATCAAGAGGACAAAACATGCCCAACTATATCCAATTGAAGAAATCAGTGAAGGTATGAATCCATAAATAGATATATATATATATATATATATAATCAGAATAAAAATCGCAAGCAACAAAAGAAAACAGCAACCGCCAAGACTTTTGGTCAGCTGCAAGGACCAAATAATGTAATTTTCATTTTTCTCCATCTAAAACCAACGTAACATAAGAATAAAAATATGTCAAAAAGGTTACCAACGGGATTGCAGCTAACCTGGGTAGAATTCAAACTTCTAGATTGTCTCACTCTCTGAACAGACTGTGGGGTGATTCTAGTCAGTTGGCCCAAAGAAGCTAAAAATGATGATCTTTGTAGCTCCTGTAGATAGAAAAATTAATCAGAAAGTCTTGTGTGATAGATAATTTCAAGTCCCCAGGTACCTTAGTACCTGAGCCAGAAAAACTCAATTTTGTTTCAATAAATATCAAGATATAGGGAAAATATACTAGAATAGGAAATAATATACAACCTGTATCGTTCCTATTCTTTCCATCTGGAATCTTTTAACATTCAAATTACCAGTGAAGAAAGTTCATTCAAAAGCTCCCGCGATGAACTGTTCTTTAAAAAACTATGAACATTCACAAAGAAAATATGTAAATAGAAATCCAGAGTCCAGACATACTAAGATTAGGTTGGATGCATAATAATTCTGATTAAACATAAATGCATCGTTTATTATGGAGGAACAGAGAAGGAGAGACAGGTATGGGAAAGAAAAGGGTATCGAAAAGCATAACTCCATCGTGTGGGATTGTTAAGAATCGGGGTTATGAGTTAGTAATAGTCTATAGACAGGTGATTAGTCTGAGTTTCTCCCTTTCTTAGTAGTATATTATTAGTTTGTTTCAATAATGTTTAATGTCATGTTGACAGCTTTAAAGGCCTGGAGTGGGGTGTGTGTTGATTTTGTTCATAACAGGCTGGGCACGACTCACTCACTCTCTCTCGACTGGCCTCAGTTTCTACCTGACTCAAACCCACCCACCCTCCCTTTCGTAATCAAACTGATGATATAAACAAAATGTCTTCCAGGTGTACAAACAAACAAAGTTTTAAGGTTTTACATAGATGACAGACAACAACATAGATAAATAAACTTCCAGCACCATCCCAATTGGGAGATTCCCAACAATCCATCACTCCATCAAGATCAGAAACTTGCTAGAAAACCACAGTCCATTAGACATTTACTGTTTGTCAACCTCTCCTGTGCTAAAACAATACAAAAATTATCCATGCTTTTGTGTCCAATAACAATATTTGCACATAACACAAATTGTAATAGATAGAAGCTCAAAGTTGCGGAGTCGATGTCAAAGGTTTTTGGACTAGGAACAATTTTAAAATACAGAGGGAAAAGCCCATGCATAAAATTTAAATAAATAAATAAAAGTGGGAATTTAGTTATACTGACAAATCTAAAATAAGTAAGAGAATGAATTGGAAAGAAAATTGTATAAAAGAAACTCTTTAAGAGTGACCAGCCAGAGGTTCTCTACAGCTTCAGCAAGAATGCATTTGATTTAAGAATGCTTCATTTCATTCACACGATGTTTGATTATGAATACTATAGAGAGCTTACACTAAGGATCATATTATAAGGTCTTTTCACACCCTCTTTGTCAATCCGTTTCTTCAACTCAGTTGTCATGGCCTTAAAAGTATTCTACAATGGAAAGGAGTGATAATTAATGCAATGAAAAATAATCAAAGCATATCTGTAGAAGTTAGACATGTAATACATGAAACAAAATAGTACCTCGAAAAAAAGAGATATTAACTGGCCAGATAACGCCAACCGTATGTGTCCCACATAATTCTATAGGTCAAAGAAACAGTTAGCAGATAATCACTAACTCCTGTCCACACATGTATATGCACAAAAATCTACATATGTACATATTGTTTGGCTATAAGTTAAACATCATTCATAGCACAGATGATCAATCACAATAAAGGATGACTAATTCTCTCTAACTCTATTCTTTGGACAAAGAATAAATGAGGTTGTCTCAGTTATGTTGATAGAACCCTGATATTATTGAGATATGACTGAAATTTTGAGAGTCTCTGGCACTCTCCCCAAGTCCCAAACACCCAATGATCGAAAGGATGACTAATTCTCTCTAACTCACTATTATTTATAGATTAACTATCTAACAAACTAACTCCAAGTACCTATCATATGTTCATAAAAATTGGGCTTCTCTATGTCCGTATTCTCTAATTCCTAGGACAGCTTTGAAATGTGACAAGCACTTCAACTTCATTGAGAAAATCAAAAGCTAATAGCAAACCATATAATGGAAACAAACAACAATAGAACTGTACATTGTACTTTTGTACTAATAGTAAACCCTATTAGTTAATAGTCACCCTAGGAAACCCTATTCTTTTAAACGCTGGCAGGGATTGTGTACAAAAGGTACTTCCTGTTCAAAGAAATCAAGAGAAATCTCGGAGCCATCATAACGGAAAAAGTCCCGAGCGCGAGTCACCATGTGGAAGGTGATAGACTATATTAGATAAAATTACAACTATCGAGTAAAACAAAGGGAACCTTTCATTACATAAAGTATACAGTTATTATTTCCATTACATAACCTAGTCCTCTTTCTCAAGTAGCGTAAGCTCACATTAGAGAGAAGATAATACCTTATCATCAATTGTGTCCTCCTTTAGAATTACATTCATCATGCGTCTCATCATAACAGCAAGATATATACATTTTGGCCGCAAATTATCTTCATACACCTAAACAAAACAGAAGAGGCAGCGAATCAGACCAAACTAACACAGCTAAGGCATTTATTACATGTATTCAGAATAGACTAAGAATAGAATGTAATCAAGGTGTCCAACAAAGAAAAATTATCAGGAAACAGAAGTAAACACACTCAATATTCAAAGAAAACTTACAGGTACATTTGCAAGAAATACATCTCTTAGGACTGCAAAAGCTCTTCCACCCTACATAAAAGGTCCAAATGACTAAGTCAAAAAATTGATGTGGTAGAGAACAAAGAATAGTATTTTATTTTATCCAAAGCATGAGACAACTGAGAGAGAGAGAGAGAGAGAGAGAAATTTGAAACCTCTTCAGATGATATGTTTGCATACATGTGATCTTTAACCTGATGAGTACACAGGCCATTAGCAATAAATAAGAAACAAAGAAGTTATATAAATCAAAATCAGAAACAACGCAATAGAAACAGAGACAGGGTAGAAACAGGGAAAAACAGAAAAACTGTATTCTGGAAAATGTAATTGTATTTCTTAAGTTCTTAATGAATTGAGCTAAGGCTCAAGCTTATATACAAGAGAGGTTTCAGTAACTAACTGCACAGTTGGCAATAGTATATAGCTGTCAGCCTGTCACATGACAGCTGTATTAACTCATTTCTATACTAACTACTCCGAACAATACAACCGAAGCTAAGTGAGAACAATATAACTGAAGGTAGTATAGACTATATCCTTAACATGCCCCCACGAACTCAAGGTGGGTAAGCCGTAAGCCCAATGAAATTTGTCTTCCACTTTAAGTTTGTCTTAGAGTAGAAAACCTTGAGGGAGAAAGAGCCTTCGTAAAGATATCTGCATACTGGTCAAGTGAAGGGATGTGCTGTAGAATAAGACTCTTATTCAGCACCTTTTCTTGAAAGAAAAAGATGTCTAGCTCCATGTAGCAGTTTTTAACTTCATTTTAAAAGATTAATTGAGTAACAGTAAAATGTTATTATTGATCTATTTTCAAATTGTCAAAATCAAAACTTACTACAATGATAACTTCTAGTTCATACAAATTAGAGTTAATAATTTCAAAATGTCATTATTAGCTAGTTCATAAATTTCTAGACTGTAAATCACCCCAATGCAATTTCAATCAAGCAATGACATTCAATAAGTTATTATCTGAAGTTGGCATTAGAGATAATAATATGGGAGCCTATGAGAGCGTCCATGTAGATGGTCATCTCTCCCTCTCCCTCGGTCGTCATAAAACCACCGACAAAACGTATGCGACACCCACACCACTTGAGAACATCTCATGCACCTTCTTCCACCCCTCCTTACCAGCATGTTACCTGGCCAACCTTCGTTCATCTCGCCAACCAACCTATCCCCCTATCCTGCTCACTGGAATTTCCTTATCCTATTTGGATGGTCAGAAATTCAAATTGACACCACTATATTGATGGACTTATAAGCCCTGGCAGCCAGCTTAAGAATAATAAGAGCACAGCACAATATTATTTTGCTTCTCATTAACATCGCACTCACCTAGGTACTAGATATTATAATATATGGCATATAAGAAAGAGTGCTTGCCATTAATGATTTTATCCTATTTGGATAGTTTTTATCTTAGATTATAGCATCAATAGCCGAAAGGAAGATCTTTCATTATCTACTGGCATGCCTCTGTCCATCTCAACAACTAACCCCCACCCATCCTGCTCACTGCCTTTTCCTTATCTCACCTTCATGAGAGAGACTCGAATTGAGACAACCATGTCAGTGCTCTAATAAGTCTTGGCCGCCAGAATAAGAAATGAAGCACATTATTCATGTGCATCTCATTAATGTTGTTTTCTCCTAGTTACAAGATATCATATCTGAAGCAGAAGAATCAATGCCGATGATTTAATGTTATATGTATTAGTCATGTACTTAAATCATATTAGTTATGGGATAATGCATACAATTCCTTAAACTCATTTACTTAGTTGCTTTTATATTGGCATCAATGTTCTAATGCTGTGTTTGGATGGTGAGGTGAAAATAAAGGGAAGGAAAATACGCAGAAAAAATATAAAAGGAAAGAATATAAGTGAAACATGAGGTTATTTTTAAATTGTTTGGATTGAGAGAAAAAGAAAGGAGAAAGGAAAAGTGGGAAATATTCACACAATTACTATTTTACCCTTTTATATAAATCTTAAAAGATAATTTATATAAATTAAGGTATATTTAAAATAAATTGACAAAACTTAATAAAATAGTATACATATAACATTATATTTACTTTTGCAATCATTATTATTATAGTATACATATTATATTAATATTATAATTTAAATCAATAATTATAAATATAAATATTCTTTAATACAAAAAAATCCGCAGCATTAATTAATTTAAAAAAATTTAAACTGCAGTAGTCAAATTATTTAAAAAGAATTAAGTAAAAGTAAGAACACAACATGAGAGAAAGAAGTAGAACACAGAGCAAGGGTACGTGTTCATAAGGGTATTGTTGTCTTTAAAGCAAATCCCCTTGCTCCTTTTTGTTTTCCGGCCAGATGAGCGAAGAAAATGATCTGCTACTGTTTATGTACTATTCAACCTTCCCCTCCATTTTCCCCTCTCATCCAAACACCTCAAGATTCTTTTTCCTTCATCTTTCCCTTCCATCCTTACGCCTTCCTTGAGTTTTCCATAAAAACAGTGTGTAAAGGAAGATCGTTTATTTATCCCTGTCCAGTGTAAAGGAAGATCGTTATTTATCCCTGTGCTCCGCAGTTGTGCCTCTACAAGTAATTATTTTTTCAGGAGTTTACATCTGCTCTTCGACTGAAACCATGGATCTTGTGATGTAAGAAATCTCAAATCATACATCCATCCAGCTCACCTAGTTTATCTGGACACCAAATGTTTCTGACAAGGAACTATATAAACTAGACCTCAATATAAATGAAACTAACCAAAAAATAATAATCTTGCTGGTGGCATTAATTAAGTATACAAATTTTATGAAATGAAAAGATATTCCAAAAGTAGTAATTTGAGGATTTAACATCAATGTTACACTAAACAAAAAAAAACAAGAAGCAAACTACGTCAATAATCAGACAAGAAAAAGAAAGAACACACCTTTGAATCAAGGTACTTCAATGCTTCCTCTTGTGTATTCACACGTTTCTTTTCGCAATCCTAATTAAGGGGCAAAATATATTCCACAACTCACTGATAGCATAATAATAATAATAATAATAATAATAATAATAATAATGCACTTTGCGTAAGCAAAGAATTAGCAGATGAACCTGTAATTTATTAAACAAATCCCTTATTTATCTTATCTCTTATAAACCACTGTGCAGAAGTATTTTTATATATGACATGTTCAAATCTGCGTGTCAATTACCAGAAGAGAGGATTGAAGCAGCAAACTAATACGGATATCTCTTCCCATCATTTGCAGAATTTCTTTATGACTCACCATCCCCATAGCTTTCATTACTATAATAAGAGGAACCTAAGAATACAACAAGGAGAAACAAGAATCATCAAAGCTTAGTTTTAATAGAATGATAGGGCTGAGGGTAAGTAAGTCGCATTGAAAACGTCTTAATGAAAACCTCCTCAGCAAATTGCTTCATTTGTAACCACATCATATGATTTTTCATCACAATAACAGTCTTGTTTACTGCTTCTTCCGTGCTGCTAGTAACAGATGCAGTAAAGCTGAAAGCCATAAGAAGCAAAAGATAATTTATAACACAAAACACAATATTTGATAATCTAACATTGAGCATAGGAATGTACAATCACATCAGTAGATATCAGTAATTTACTTGACAGATTTTCAGATAGAGGAACAAATTTATTACAGAAAAAAGAGGAGAAATACAACTGGAGGAAGAATAACATAACTTCCAAAAACATAACCAAGAGAGGGAACTTATCCCACCAAAACATCAGTTCTCAACAAATAATAACGAACTAATTTCTTACTAACTCCGAAAAATGGACTTCAAAGGGGCTACCAAACAGCAATATCTACGCACAAAGAACACCTTTCCAGCTACTACTTGCCTGACAGGTAACCAAACAGTGCGACTTGGCAAGCTACTCCTTTCAATTGCCAAAAGTACAACCTTTGGTGTGAAGTGTTTCTTCAATTCAAACTCTAATAAAATTACTAAATAAAATGGAATTCTGGATAAATTATAATTAAATTCAAAATTTTAATCTTAAATTTCCTTTAACTACACTTCTTATCAAACATAAAACCCCTAAAAGTTAGCAACATATCAATATCCTAAATGACATAATTATCATGACATTTATAAATTAAAAATACCACAAATAATCGTAATCCATTCTTCATCACCTATGAATTGGCAATAAAAAGAGTGACGTTGAGAAGTCTCACATTGACTACAGATATGGACATGATAGTCCTTATATATGGGAAGGCAATGATCACCTCTTAAGTTAGATTTTGAGGTAGATTTAGGTCTTCCAAATTCTAATAGGTATCAAGGTCTACCCTAGATCCATTTAGTGGAGACCACACGAATATATGGGGCACCCGCAAATGTTCATTCCTGCATTTCCCACGCTCCAGATGTCCAGCCTTGGCGTGAGGGGTGTGTTGAGAAGTCACACATTGACTAGAGATACAGCCAAGATAGCCATTATATATTGGAAGGCAATCTTCACCTCTTGAGCTAGCCTTTGGGGTAGAGTTAGGCCTCTCAAATTCTAATAATAACTGATAAGCAATCCCCAAGAAAACCAAAAATGTAAATATATATACATTGGAAATCTTCATGAAGAAATGACACAAGGGGAACCAATTTGGTAGAGACCAAATGACATAGGAGGACAATCAAGTATTACTCAAAGGATATCAACTGAAAAGAAAAGGATTAAGGAAATATCCCCAAATACTATAGCCCCACCACATCTTGGAAATTCCAAGCCCCAAGTTTAAGGCAAAAGACTGCCAAAAAAGGGGGCAAAAGAAACACAGGTAGCTCTAGGTTCTCTATTTTTTCAGTCATTGTTTTGTTCTGTTATCTTGCATGAAGGAGAGTTTCATTGTTGTTTTCTGTTTTTAATTTTGTTAATCATCCCTACTTATCAAAAGTTTTTCTCTTCATCGTAATGAATTTCTTCCTTCGTGAAAAGCAAAAATTAAAACAGATTTAAGATAGGATTTTCAATGTAAGATACTAAATTAATCATCAAGAAGCTATATTTCATTATTTTGATAATTGTTCAATCATTTGATAACCAGAGTTATTCTTTGATAAATCATCACTTTGAGTCAGACTCAACAGAATTTGATCAATCCTTTTTTCAGTATCTGATGTGAGAAAAATATCACCCAGGAGCACCTCATTCTTGCCAACCAGGTAGGATAAAATAGGAGAGGAAGTAAGGAGAAATCACAAATTGTTAGAAATCTAACTATCTAGGGAGAATTTGAATGAACATTGTATACATCTTCTTAGAAATGATACACGCTGGTGCTCTATACTTATAGATAGCAAAAGCTTGAAGTTAATAGGTAGTTATAACAGAATGTTGAGTCGGCATAACAGATTGCTGACGTGGCTTAACACAAAACTAACTAACCTATTCAAAACAGACTTAATTGCTGACACAACAGCTTATACAAAGCAACCGTATCAAATATAACATATACAAAATAAACATAACTCTAACACAAATCAAACATGTACACATGCATTTATGTATATGCAACAATAAGGCATGACAATACCAGGATGAATAACTTACTTTCCTTCCTTGTCGGTATCAACAACTATTCGGTTCTCCGAATCATGCTCTTGTATCCAAATCACCTGAAATAGATTGGTGAAATAATAATTTGTAAATAAAAAAATGAAAAACTATCAACCAAAGAGGCAACGAAATGAAATGATTAGATGAGATTAGAAAAAAGAATATGTGAAAGTTACTGTCCATGAGCATCTATTAAATAAACGGACCTCCAATAAGTTTGACAAGTCAACTAAAAATGCTTATCCATTATCCTTGTATTGATATTCATCAATCTTTATTTTGCCTATTATTACACTATTTATTCAACATTCAGCGTCGAACAGCTAACACTCTTAAATTAGACGTATTGCCTCTGACCCTATGTCAATTGGTCTTGCACAGATTAAATGATAGGCAGCACCTCCAACATGGTTAAGGATTTATTAAAAGAGATAGAAGACCACCTTCTCACGCCCTTTGATTACAAAATAACCTCCAGGATCAAGAGGGCACTCGCCTAATCAAAGGAAAACTGAAGCAAGTAAGATTCAATAAAAAACTAGAAAAACAAAGGATTAATAAAAGATTAAAACCAATATATATATATATATAAATAAATAAAACTATATGTGCTTCCAATAATCCAATCCATTCGAACCAAGATCTTTAAGCTCATCTTCATTTTGTCCATACAAAACACAGCGACAACTCCTCAACATAACAGGCATTCTTCCAATAACAACATTGTTCTGCAAAAAAGAAAATATCGATGTAATGAAATAAAACAGATATCTGTCAAATTCAGATAAATTAGTGTTGAAATACCTGCATTATTTTGTCTGGTTCCTCTTCCTCAGGTGCTTGTTTTCTTTTTTCTTTTTTTGGGCCAACTGGTTCCTTATTGTACTCAACACGAGCTATTATTGGAGCAGCATACCTTTTCATTAGACAGCATCAAATGAATCATCACTAAGCACGGCAAAAAACTGTGTCTACAACTTCTAATCATTATAAGTACACTAAAAAGAAACTTAAATGTCGAAGAACTTAATAAGCAAATTAAGAGAATACATTTGAATACTAATAGTTCAGGAATATGTAATTGAAAACATTAGATCATGTTTCTAACAGAAATGAATCTTACGTTTGGTTTGATAAGCGGCATGCCATCGGGGTAGTGTCTTCTGTCCCAGAATAATCCTCTGAAATCTTTACTGATGGTTTGCCAATTCTGACATTCGAAAATCTACAGCAAAACTCGTTGCACATTAACTCATCAGTAGAACAATTTAAGGTGTCCCGAGCTTGTGAGGACAAAAGAAAAACAGAAAATGAGCCTCAGTCCTCAGATTAACTAAAACTAATAATCAGAATTGTGTCATCCACAAGCTAAAAACTAGACACCAATTTTCAAACCCCATGTAGAATGTTTTATTTCATAACAAGAAAAACGGTACGATACACAATTGAACAACTACAAGTCCAAAAGTAAACCATCCTTTTACCTTACAGAAATACGAGGGCGCGTAGTCGAAACAACTAGGTCATTAGCACGAACAATTTTCTGGATACCTTTATTCACGAAATAGTTAAAGGAATCCAAATGTTCCCTCACCAATCCTCTAGTCTACAAAATACAAATTCAGCGGCAATTAGTTAGGAAATCCAAACATCGACATTAATTACTGTCTCAGAATCACCGTGAAATCCATCATGCAGAACGAGTTACCCTCAGAAGTTCACGAACAAGCACCAGATTGTCATCACCAGGTTGTTTCGAATGATCCCCCATGATAGAGTGAAGATCAAGACAACAACGGAAAATCCCTAAGCTACTCAACTTCTTCAAGCACAGCAACGCCTCATTTTCTCTCCTATGCCTTTTCAACTTCTCTTCACTTTGTGTGAATCAGGGGCGGATCCAGACCTTAAATATCAGTGAGGCTAAACATAAAAGCAATTATAGACTAAAATAAATTGAAAATATTTATTTTTTTGAAAAAGAGAAATACTATAGATAAAACCATGAGAGAAAGTTTCTCATGGAAATAGAAGAGTTTACATTATAGTCCAAGAAGGACTAGGCTTACAACGATATATAACAAAAGAAACAAAACAGTGAAAACAGCAAGCCAGTAAAGACAGCAACAGCAGCAAGACAGTAAAGACAGCTATATTATGTTACATTCCATCTCATCTTATTTTATGTTACAATTTGCATTAGATGTAATCAATAATGGAATGATAGCTATATTATGCTACATTTCATCTCATCTTATTTTATTTCATTACAGCTAACATTAGAAAGAAAATTCAGGGAAGTTTTTTTTTTTGAAAGGCCAAATAATATTAATAGGGTGCACAAGGGTGTCCCAACCCAACATACATAAATAGAATTTACTATCAACCAAGTCTCCAACTACAGCTATCTAAGAGAAAACCAAAACAGAGAACAGAATGCTAACAAGGAAAATTTCAGCTAGCCGATAGCAGCAAACAACCAGAGCAAGCAAAGAAATTTTCACAAGCCAGTACCCCCTTAGTATACTACTTGGATACCCCATGGTCATGCTAACAGCTCCGTGCCAATAAGTATAGCCTAGACAATTGCTAATCAACTTCTAATTGCCACCCATATGAATGCAAGCATCCCAACATCAATTTGTGTATATCAGATCTCTTGTACCTTGCTAACTATGACAACCCTTCTAAACAGATAACTGGGTTTGTATGCCACTCATAATAAGAGTAAGAAAACCCATTTACTTTGCATCTAAGACATTTCCGAGATCTGAAAATTCAGGGAAGTGAGAAAGAAAATTCAGGAAAGAAAATTCAGCTATCATTACATCTCATCTTTTTTGCTGAACAGAAGTGAAATACAATTGTATGGAGGACACTGTTAGTTGCTTGTTTAGTTCATGAAAAATAGAAGACATCAATTGATCAATAATCAATTCAATTCCAATTTTGCCAACATAGATACTTACTGAGAAATCAATTTCAATTTCCACCACAGAGATATCAAACCCTAGAACAAGAACCCAAAGTCCCAAACCCTTTTCCAGAATCAGAATTCAGAAAACCCAATACAAAGAAAATTCAGGGAAGTGAGAAAGGCAGAAAGCATTACCTTTTGACTTTGAGTGACTGAGAAATCAGAAAACCGTCCCAAACCCTCGTCGGTCGTCGCGTGCGTGCAGTTGAGAGACACTGAGGCAGAGAGCTTCGATCAGTTCGATGGAGAGGAGAGGCCTTGACACAACCGACTGAAGGAGAGGCTGGAGAGAGAGGCACGAACAGAGAGAGAGCTTCGAATGAAGGAGAGGCTGGAGAGCAGAGAGAGGCCGAGAGCGATAGAGCGTGCGTGAGTCGTGAGAGAAAACAGAGAGGCAGAGAGCGTACGACTATTGAGGGTTTTTCTTTTTTTTTTCAAGCATATAAATTTTTTTAAAAAAATAAAAATAAAAACCGGTGTGGCTAAAGCCACACCTAGCCTGTGAGTGGGTCCGCCCCTGGTGTGAATGTCTGTGGGTTTCGAAGTGCAATGAGGTTTACGTTCTAGGCGGTTCCGGACTTGAAAGATTATTTGGTGAATATAAATTTGAATTAAGTTCGGACTTGAGAGACTATTTAGTGAAATTAAATTTGAGTTCAGTTCCATCCACACATCCCATAAGGTGGTGAAAGAAGATGTACATAGAAAAGGAATAAATAGATAAATCTATGGCCCAGTTTGGAAGAGCTTATTTGAGCTTATCTGACAGCATAAGCTCTTATGCCAGTGTTTGGAAGGGCTTATACAAACAGCTTATGACAGGGTCATAAGCTATTTTCAGCTTATTTTCATAAGATACTCAGGATAGCTTATGAAAAACAGTTTATGCTTATATACAGCTTATTTTTAATTTATTTCAATAAATTTTCAAAAATAACTTATGAATAAGCGCTTATGTCATAAGCGCTTATGACCATAAGGGCTTAATTAAGCTGTTTTTCCAAACGGGGCCTATCTATCTATATATAGAAGGTTAAGAGTTTATAACAATCTTATAATATTCTGTAAAAAAAAAAAAAAAATCTTATAATATCAGCATAAAAGATTTTATTTTAAAACCGGTAACTTCATCTATTTTTTTACGGAAAAGCATAACTTTCATTGAAATATATAAGTAAATACATCATAACGATTAACGAATACAAGCATTAAAGCAAACAGGTAAATTACCAACCCAAACAGCATTGTGATTGCTTTTTGTTACACTTAGAAGTAAATTCTTTTATAATAACTATCAAAGTAACCCTAAAATGTAAACAAACAAACAAAAAGTAACCTTAAAAAAAAACTATCAAAGTAAGGATATTAATTCAAAATCATATTATTTTTAACTCCACCAAATTTTTGAAAAAATGATAAAATACATTAACTCAATATAAAAGTAAACTAATAATCAAATAAAAATCGTTAACAAATATTTATCATGTAAGGATAAATTCAATTTTATACTAACTAATTATCATCCACTCAAATTAACCGATGAATATGAATTATTGAATGAAATTTAGGAGAAGTAATTCAATTCGTACTATTTAAATTTCAAATATTATACTGCAATTAATTATTTAAAATCCAATTTCAAATTAAATTATTTTTGTTTTGAATATGTTCAAATTAAATCATTAATATCACTTAAACTCAGTGTCATTAAACTCGGACCGGATCGGCCGGTCCAACCGATTCAGTCGGGAACCGAATACTTGACCGGTTCGAGTCACACATCGGATCGGCTATGCAATTGGCTCGGTGCGAACCAGAACGACTCGGCCGGTTCAGACAAAAATCGGTGACTCGGCGGTTTGATTGGAAAACCGGTTCAATAGATATTTAGAAGAAAGAAAAAGACTAAATGGAAAAAAATATTGAACAAAAATTGGGATGATCGGGTTCTTTTCCACCATCAAAAGCCAGCTTTCTCGTTGTTCATGCCGAGATCCAATACTTGGTCATCCAAAATTCTCATCTCCATCTCTGTAAGATGGTTTTGTAGCAGCTTGTATTTTAAAATCTCAATATCACACAGTTGTGCAAGGATAATGGGAGAGAGCATGCATTAGGGTTTTTACTTTTTTTTTTTTGGTCAACAGGGTTTTTACTTTTAAGTGGAGTAAGTACCACAAGTGGGCCTTGTCTTTTTGGGCTATAACTTAATACATGTGGGCTAGATATTATAATATGTTATCAATTTAAAAATAAAAGAACCTATTTATAACAACAAAAAGACAAAAGTAACATGTGTAATATACATAGGAAACGGATGGCGGCGATGAGAACCTATTCGCATAATGATAAAACACAGTATGCCAATATAATGCTAGATTATTGTTTTAAATAAATTTGTATGTAGTATTAATTTTTTTTTTGAAACTGTGTAGTGTTAATAAGTGTATATATATATATATATATATATATATATATATATATATATATATATATATATTACCGAGTCAAACGGTTCAACCAGTGACCCTGTGACTCATTGACCTAGTGCATTGATCGAGCCAATGACTGGTTCGAGTTTAATAACACTGCTTAAACTGTGATTCTTAATGGTATAAAAGTTAAGTAGAAATTGATATTAGTGTAAATTAAAAAATATTAAATGATAGTTGTTACTAATAGAGTTTAAATTGGAGACAATCACTGCCTAATTAATTTCTAATAATTACTACTGAATGGATAAGACACATTTAAAATGCTTTTGGTGGTTTAATGTTGGATGGGTTGTGTTATCTGTTTTAGAAAATCACAAGTCTAGAGCTCATTTGGGAGAGTTTTTCCCAAGTATGCTCTTTAATAAATAATCTCTTTTGGTATAAAACAAAATCACAATAACCCTAAACTAAAAAACCAGAATAATAAAAATTAGCAATATATTTTCGATCATATTAACTATTTAATTGAATTAAGAGAATAATTTCTTCTTTGTAAACAAAAAAAAAGAATTAAGAGAATAATAAATAAAAATATGTTATATTTTATTTTATTTTTTTGAAATTAATTCACTTCACTGTCTACTTTGAATGATTATTCCATTCGTTAATTATAGATTGTTTTTTCATATGTTAGATACAAATAAACTCAAATCCAAATGTGGTAATTAAAAAATGTTTTGAAATAAAAAATAAAATGTAAAATAAAATTTGAAATAAAATATAACTACGAAATTCAGAATTTTGTATTTTTTTTTTTACAAAAAGGAAAAGAAATTTCAGAATTTTGTATGCCTTCTTATCGGATGTTTGAAAATCATTTTCCTGATTTTTTTATATATTTTGAATACATGGTCAAATACAAAAATAAATGGATAAAATTATTATTCCATTAATTATTTACCAAATATACCTATATAAAATCAATCTTCCAAATCATGATGCCCTATTAAATGTTCAAAATACAAATGTTAAACCATTTCAAAATTAAAAATTTGAAAGTCAAATACTCCAGCAAATCAAATTAAAGATATAAAATATATGTCACGCTTTATTATATACGTAAGAACTACTCTTTAGTTATATCTCACTAGAAAAAACTATCCTCTGATTTTGAATGTTACAATCTCCAAAATTAAGATTACAAAACATAGGAAGCTTTTGAAAATTGAAGTTAGAATCATACACTATAAAGAGTCTTGAACACGACCAATTAGATTTCATCAACATACTTTTGGCCTGGACGTGCCCCCAAGTTAGAATCATACACTATAAAGAGTCTTGAACACGACCAATTAGATTTCATCAACATATTTTTTGGACTGAGCTCCCCCCAGAAGGACTCACTCAGGGACAGATCAGCCTCAAGAGTAGGTAACTCGCCAGAGGGAAAGGACTTAGGAAATTAGGAACCCCTCCTATATTAGGGCTTCATGTAACCTCTATAAAAGAGGACTTGATGATCATTGTACGAGACTTTTTGCTCATTTATCTAAAGGATTAGGCTATTACTATACCTGAGCTCTGCTAAGGTTTAGGTTTAAACTCTTCTTCAGTTTTCATTACCGGAACATTTTTGGCACCGTCTATGGGGATCGGTAAATTCTCGATTCCCAGTTCACATGTATCGGCTTAGTGCTTTTCATAGCTTGGTATCATCTTTGTTGACATGGAGACTCGGTGACGAAGGATTTCAACGGAGTGGCAAAGTGTTTCGCCTCCTCGATGATTCGTGCCACCAGAAATGGCAGGCGGAGTTCTACACTGCTAGGAGAGGCAAGATTCGGGTCCTATGGACTAGATCTGGCCAATCGCGCTCCAAATATGGGGTTACGCGGTTCAGATATGAGGATTCCTCAGCCAGCAGAACCACCACCTCATCCTTCGCCACCACGGTCACCATCGCAACCACCCCCGCCTCCTCTGCCACCTCTTTCTCCACTGCCTCCACCTCTACCACCGCTTGTGGTCACTCAGGAGGACTGGGAGCAAATGATGCACAACATTGGAAACATCTTACAAACTCAACTTGATTAACTCCGTTACGAGTGTGAGTACCAAGAGGATGGAGTTCGCGAGGCGGAGAACATGGTGGAGTTTCGTTCGTTCTCAGCTAAGGTTGAGAATGTGGTGATTCCTAAGAACATGAAATCTTTGGTGTTGGACTCCTACAATGATAATACCATCCAAAGGATCACCTTTTGTACCTCAACACAAAAATGGTTATCAGTGCTGCTTCAGATGGTGTGAAATGCAGAATGTTCTCATCGACTTTCAAGTTGATAACGATGGCTTGGTTCCCCAATCTCCCGCTAGGATCCATCTCTTATGTGAAGATTGAGGATTCGATGCCTGATGCATGTATAGGGGCGTTCAAAAATGGTGTACGCCCCGGATCACTGAACAACAAGTTGGGTAGAAAATCAGCGAGCTCGATGACAGAGATTCGGGCTCGAGTACACATGTACATATTAGAAGAGGAGGATGATGCTTTGAAGCGCTAGAGAGATGAGATTGGGGAGACAGAGGTCGTGCCGCCCCAGCCCCCGCTGAAGGAGCGAGGTGGGGACGATCGCATTGAGAAAGCTAAGCATCAGGAAGGGAAAGCCCCTGCATGCGGCGAAGAAGTCAAGGAGGACGCCATATCAACCTCGTGGATCCTATGAGTACCGTTGCCCATGGCAGCAACAACATCAAGTCATGCAGTGAGAGGAAGCTAGTCTTGTGCTCAACACAAACTTAGCAGACATTTATCGTGAGATCAAGGACACAAACATGGTGGGCGACCCAGAGATGCAAAAGCGTTCGCCGAGGAATGTGGACATGTACAGGTGGTGCGAAGACCATCGCACGGTGGGCCACAATACAAATGAATGATATACTTTGAAGCGAGAGATCAAGAAACTAATAAAGGTCAGGCACTTGGGTAGGTTTGTGCAGCGCAATGACCACCAACAGCCATCGGCGAGACAAGAGAATCAAGAAACTTTAGCAACAACGACAATTGAGGCAACATCAACGTTCACCCAAGGCTTAGGACCATCATTTGGCATGATTAATATGATTGCTGGTTCAGTGAGGGCGGTGAGACAAACGCTGCAAGAAAGAAGTACATTCGAGCCGTGAATTCAGTTCAAGAGTTACCTTGGGGGTTCGATCATCCGGATGCTGCAACAGTAAGGCGGATTTTGCCAGAATCAAGCCACAAAAAGATGATCGCAGAGTGGTCCAATTACGAGTGAACAATTTCGATATCATTGCTTTTGGAATCAGGGAAACTTGGCGGACCTAATATGTGGAGACATTTTTGATAAGCTTGGGCTGTCAGACAATGATCTTCTCCCTTACACAGGAACTCTGGTTGGTTTTGCGGGCGAGCAAGTTTAGGTGCGCAGTTATTTGGACCTAAACACAATTTTTGGCGAGGGGGGGAATGTAAAGACTCTGAGAGTGAGGTACTTGGTGTTGTAGGTTGTGGCTTCCTACAATGTAATCATCGACAAGAACACTCTAAACCGCCTGTGTGTAGTGATCTCTACAACTCATTTGGCGGTCAAGTATCCACTTGATAACAACAAGATATGACGAATTAAAGTTGAACAATATTAACTTTATGTTTAGCTTACACATGTAAAAGTTGGTTTTAAAGCAGGGCCTCGAAAAATTTACATGCGTCATTAGCTAATTCAAGCAAATGAATCAAATTAAATGTAAATTCCAGGAAGTGATGGAACCGTTGGTAATTCAAGTTCCAAACAAGGACAAAAACCATAGAATTGAAAAAGATAATAGCATAAAGTGACATTTTAGATCCACTACTAAGTACTAACTTGTTGGCCAAGTTAGCTAACAAAAATATATAGAACTTTTTACTGCAAGCAAAGAAATATATAAAACAAAATGGAACTTAAGCCTTGGAGAAAAACTTATTGCTAACACGGTACACATCTCTGTGACTCTATAGTGTCTAAATTGGCCACGTTTGTTTATGTCTCTGGAAGTGTATGGCATTGGCTAATGAAAGTTGAAGCTAGTTCTCTTTTTTCCCCTATCAGAGGACACAAACACAACATATGAACCTGATGTAGAAGCAACAAATGGAATTAGAGCTACTCTTAATAAAGAAATGCAACAACTTTTGAAGTTACAAGTGCAACTGTGACATTAATATAATTCTTGCAGTTTTAGTATGAGTCATCAGTCAGATCTACCTATCTAAGTTTTCTTATGACATATAGTGTACTTATTGAAAGAGAAGATTGTGCAGACAAATGAAAAAATGCTTCAAACAGAGCACAAAGACATCAAAGATTTGAGGGTCATAGGGAAAAAAGAAATTATTGGAGCCAAGAAAGTGAGCTTTAGTTACTACATAGTGAAATTACTTACATTAGTGACAGGATCCAAAATGGAATTCCTACGCTTGGATTAATTATAAACCGTTATAGCTGAAGTTATCAAAAAAATAAAAACTTCTGCAAGGACAAGTTGATTGAATATATACATTAGTGAACAATATTTTGTATATTTTCTCACTTAGATGAATATGATAGTTTTCTAAGTCTCAATATTATGTAAGAAAGCATCCCTCTGTCCTATCAAACTATGAATCTTAATTGCTTTGAGATTTATCAAGACATATAACATGTTGAATTTCTACTGGTTTGTCCACTCTCTAAATAATAACTTGATAAATGTATGATTAGTGAAAATAATTTCAATGTGTTGTTTTCACTAGACTGAAGTTTTAATGTAAAATTTGACTATTTGACTATGCATTAGTTTAGCGCTTCTGTGTATTTTAGAGTCCCAAGTGTATTTGCTTACATCCTTTTTTATTTCAAAGCCTCTTGGATTGTGCTAGTGCCTAGTGATGAAAGCTTTGAATGACTTGCAAAAGGTCTATGATAAATAGTGTTTTTGGAAGCTACAAAAGCAATTTCTAGCGGTCTATAACCGATACAATATGTTTGTAAAGGGTGATTGGAAAATATGTAAATATGTTTTGGTCGCAAGAAATTGCCGTTACAACGTAATTATTTTCCCCGCCATTCAAGAAGCCTTTACTGGTGGCCGGAATAAGCGCCACCAAAACTTTTACCGACCCTCGATACGCCAGCCGAAACTCGTGTGCTGGTAAAATTCATAGCGGACATTTTTATTGCTGCTAAAAGCGATATATATTGTCCTACTAAAAACGCATTTTGTTGTAGTGACACATCAAACTTTTTTTCTTTAAAATTGCAGTAAAAATGCTTAAATACCTATAACAATTATTAGATGTATATTAAACCGTAGTTCTCTAAAAAATGGAGTTCTTGCTCCTTTGCATTAGGAAAAAAAAACTTTTATTTTGATTTAATTAGTAAAAAGTTATTAACGTTATAAAGCTTTTGGTACATATTTTAATACTATCATTGAAAAATATTTAAAGGACAATTTAGGAATTTCATTATTTATTTGTATACCTATAACAATTATTAGATGTATATTAAACCGTAGTTCTCTAAAAAATGGAGTTCTTGCTCCTTTGCATTAGGAAAAAAAAACTTTTATTTTGATTTAATTAGTAAAAAGTTATTAACGTTATAAAGCTTTTGGTACATATTTTAATACTATCATTGAAAAATATTTAAAGGACAATTTAGGAATTTCATTATTTATTTGTATTCCTAACCAAATGTATGTTTTAATTATTTCTTGAAATATAAATAAAGATTCCCAGGAAATTGAATTTGTTACCAAACACATTTTTTAAAAATTCCGAGCAATAATAATTCCATCTCAATATTCCCGGGAATAAAGATTCCCGGTATTATTTTCCATTCCATCTAACTTTTTTGGACCCAGGATAAGGGGATAAAAATACTCAGTCCATTGCCAAAAACTCGCAAGAACCCCAGGTGATGCCAATAGAAATTCATCACAAAAGCCAATAAAAATATGATGCCAAACCAGATTTTTACCAAAATATTCCTCACCAAACCAGAAAACTCAACCGAATAATACAATTCATCCTCTCTCATTTTTGCCCAGATCCATTTTTTTCTGGCCCAACAAGCCCAAAGAATTTTTTCCCAGATTCCATGCCCCTTGGCTCCACCCATGGCCTTAGGTCAGCATCATCATGAATGTGGTGACCCGTGACCCCATACAGCTCTGAGAGAGGCATGGAGCAATCACAATCTTGAATCCCTGGAATTTTCTTCTTTTGTGTTCATCTTCTACTTCAACGGTTGGATTTTGTGATGCTCCAATTTGTTCAGAGGCCTAACAGAGGAAACTGATGTGGAAACCAAGTAATGTCACAGGAGGAAAACTGATGTTATACATGTGGAAACCAAATAATGTCACGGTTCTAGCTGCTAGTTTGAAGAGAAAGAGAACACCAAGGCAAATAGGAGGAAGAAGATGATCCCTGTTCGCTGTTTCACCTGTGGGAAGGTATGCACTCATCTATTTCTTCTTTTTACTGCATCTCCTTTAAATGTGTTGCCTTTTGAGGGTTTTGCTTAATTCATATCCTCCTGTTTAGGTGGTTGGAAACAAGTGGGAGCCCTATCAGCAGAGTCTGAAGAATGGTTGCTCTGTAAAGTCAGTATTTTCCAATTTATAAGATTTTCCAACCGTTCTATTGGCAAATACCTCCTTTGATTCAAGTCTATCTCCAATTGTGCCATCGGTGTTCCTATTTATGGCAAAGAGCAAATTGATATTGTTCTGGATGGTTTACCTAGTGAAAATGAGGCTTAGTTAATCTTGTTCACATGAACAATAAATTTTCTCCTCTCTTTAATGAGGAGATTGAGTCACTATTACTTGCTCAAGAACTGCGAATTGAGAGAACAAGAAACATGCATCGGAGTTCTCTGTTAATCTAACTCAGGCTTTTCCTCCGGCATCACAAGCAAGAACCTGTTACTTCGATACTTTTACTGATTAGCACGGAGGCCGAGGTCGTGGTGGACATAGCACGGTTGAGTGTCAAGTGTGCTTAAAAATTGGACGTTCTGCTTTAGTTTGTGCTACCATTGGTTCAATCAATTTTACACTCCTCCACAGTCTCATTCCCCTCAGCCATGGAATGGAATCAGACGCCGTATTCTTGGCAATAGAATCAACCAATGTTCTCTGCTTCTTCCAGGCCACCTCCTCAAGCACAAGCTATGGTTGCTGGCTCTACTCCAGTCTGGTCCTTTAGAATCTGCGGCATCCTTCACTATGGTCTTCTTCTTCCGCCTGTGGCTTCCTTCCCTCTAAATATTCGTGGCTTTTGTGATGCTGACTGGGCCACAGATCCTAATGATCGCAGCTCTACTAGCGGTGCTTGAATTTTTCTTAGCCTAAACTTGATCTCATGATGGTCTAGAAAGCAAGCTGCTGTTACCCATAGTAATACAGAGGCCGAATATAGAAGCGTAGCACAGATAATTGATGATGTCTTGTGGATCCAGTCTCTCCTGCAAGAACTCCATGTTAAATATGCCCAGCCTTCTCTGTTTTGTGACAACCTAAGCCCAGCCTCTCCTCACAATCTAGAGCTTTATTCCAAAACTAAACACATGGAGATGGATCTCTTTTTTGTACGGGAAAAGGCGCTTCAACATCAGCTTACTGTTCATCATATCCCTGCTGACCTTTAACTTGTGGATGCTTTGATAAAGCCCTTATCTTCATCCATATTTCAAGAGTTACGCAGCAAGCTCACCGTCACACCTGGATGAGTTTGAGGGGGGACTGTTGGAGTATGTACAAGTGTAGGCTCACTTACACTGTATCATTGTTTCTACGGTTACTAACTAATTTTTTCACTTTTTCTTTATAAAATTGGAGTGTTAGGATGGCATGACAGTGGTACGATAACATAAAAATTAAAACAATGCAAAGTGGCAAAGTGTGATAGTTTGATAGTAGCAAATAGTTGCAAATGAAACAGTATGACAGCCAACGTAACTACAGCAGCAACACAGTGCAATGCTAACAACAAAGGGCTTCAGAGGGAGAATGTCACAATTTGATATTGATAATGGTGCACTCAACTCTGTGGCATGGTTCTTTAATTGTCCAGGTTTAGTAGAACAAGGACTTGAGGCTCAAACAGAAATGGTAGAAGTAGGGTTGTTAATAGCGCGCTATAACGGCGCAATAGCCCTACAGCGTAGCGCCCTAGGGTTCACCGCTACTCCACTATTCACCGCTATTGTTCGCTATTTGTCGCTATAGCACACGAAATAGCGTTTTTTGGGCTTGCTGCTACACTATGCTATCCACCCTTAACAACCCTGAGTAGAACAAATATGGGCCTGTGGTTGCAGGGTGGAACACTTCTGCAGCCAACCACTATCTTCTATCATTTTGATTTATGTATTAGTTTATGCAATGAGTTGTTCCTTTTTTTGACTTAAACATGCTAATATTTTTATGTTTTAAATGTTTCTTTCTATTAGATTATATTTTACGTAGTTCTTAATTATTGATCAGGTATCTCATTATTCATAATAAGATTCGATTAACGAATCTGGAAATAAGTTCTCAGATTAACAATCTGAATCTATATCCGAAAACCTTTCACAACCATGAACTCCTACACAGTGCTGCATCTCCAGACAAAACGCAAGAGCAGCACAAAACTTCATTCTATTCTTGCCCTCAGAATACTCTAGTTCCTGAATAGATTTTTACCCACTGCTGCCCAAGCCTGGACTTAGGATGCTGAACTTTGCTCGGCATTCCATCTAAAGTGTAAACACCTATGGATGTGACTCTTGCTCCTTATTTATTCAAAAGTTCATTATAAATGTTAATTCAAATAAATTTCCATGTGTAAGTATAAGTTGTCTGATATGGTGCAAGTATGCAAGTATGAGTGATAAGATGAATTATCGATAAAACTATATACATTAATAAGTTCGCCTTAATTGGATCAGATATGTTTTAAAAATCACATTTGAATCTAATCCAATCCAATCGGATTATAAAATTCAGTTTTTTTGGTTTACTCAGTTTTTGGATAGGTTTTATTTTAGTCAAATCAGTTTAGGAACACACTTAGGTAAAATAATCTTCTCAATCACCAGGATAAAAATTAATTCATCCACGACCTGAAAGAATAGCTCTAAGAGAAATGAAAACCTGAATAAAGGAAATCTTTTCCACCGTAGTTGAAGCCATGGTTCACAAGAGTTTCACTGCCAGAGCACGAAAACCATGAGAAGAAAAAATGGCTAAACCATCAAAAGAAGGTCAAACCAGAGACCAAGAAGATACCTTATAGTTTCAACCTTGTCAGCATGACCACTTGTTTCGCCAAAAGCACTGCCATAGTGAAACCTACCACATGAAACCCCTGCTTTCCCTCCAAGAAGCTCCATCATATTTCCCACTGTCATTCGACTGATATCATAATAAAGTTAGTTCACATCCTGAAACAAGCAGCGGTACTATATTTATTTATTTAAAATATTTTTTAAGGCCTAAACTATAATCAAGAAATTACGTGCATTGTACAAAGTGACAGCTCAAGCATTGATGCTCTACCAGGCTGTATTTATATACATCAAAAGAAAATAGGAAAGAAACTATTTCTAACTGTTGATAAGTCCCACATTGCCAAGAAATATGGCAAAATAAATATTTATAAAGGGTAGAGTAACCCTCACCTCTAAGCTAGCTTTTGAGGTACACTTAGGCCTAACTCAAATTCAAATACTGACCATCCTAAATTTCCAATGCTTTACCTTCAATTGCTTCCAAAGCTACTTTAAGTACTATTGTTCGTTAATTTCCAACAGTGGCTATTCAAAGTTTTTCCTGAAAATCTATTACTTTTTTCCAATAAAATCCGCATGCACTAAAAGTTTTATACATCCATGATCATTTTTCTGCAACCATGGGAATGTGTTAAATAAGGTGTGCCACATTACAAAGTGTCTCAACACATCCAATCAATTTGAAGGGCTTTGAGTTTTGTATTAAATTGTAACTCCACCATTTATTTAAACTGCTAAAAATGAAGTGTTAGATTTGGATTTTAGAAGATATATCCAAGTATATCATGAAAAGTTATCTTCAAATGAAATGAAAAATAATGGATATACCCGTTGTTAGAAATAAAGGGAGCTGGACCCCAAAGATCACTGTACAACCATTCAAAACGATGGTTATTTGCAGTAGTAGATGAATGAGAAGGAAAACTCCGAGATTTTCCAAGTCAACAAGATGCGCAGAAATCCCTGACACCTTAATTTGGAGTGGGTATATCACAAGACTTGAGACCAATATGAAGAGTATCATTATTAGGATGTCCTAACCTAGAGTCCGAAACAGTAAATGGCTAATTTTTATTGACAGAATTATTACAAACATCAGTAACAGTATTTACAGAATTAGAAATTGAATCAACAGAAGGTTGTTGTCGAAGACTAGGATACTTGACCATCTGGACCTAGAACTCCATGAGAAGAGCTGCTTGTGTTTCCAGTGATTTGACAACACCAAAAGTAGGACGAAGGCCCCGTTTGGAAGACTTTATGAACAGCTTATTTGAGCTTATCCTCTAAAAAAACACTTGTGTACACGTTTGGAAGAACTTATCAAAATAGCTTATAAACTCCTTATAAGCTATTTTTAACTTATTTCAATAAGCTGATGGTCGGAGATTATTTTGAGATCCATCTTCGAATCCCACTGGCCCCTATTGGCGTCACTTATTATTATTTTGCTCCAAAGTTCGAAACCCTACGCTCCTATACTCCCAGCCGTGCAACCTCCTTGCCCTGCTTCAGCCGCACTCACTTCTTCGGCTGCTCACCCTGCTCCAGCCTCACAGACTTCTCGCCATGCTATTTTTTTTTGCTAAACTGTTCCTTCTATTTCTCGCCATGCTATTTTTCGCCCGGTATTATTTTCCATTCCATCTAACTTTTTTGGACCCAGGATAAGGGGAAAAAAATACTCAGTCCATTGCCAAAAACTCGCAAGAACCCCAGGTGATGCCAATAGAAATTCATCACAAAAGCCAATAAAAATATGATGCCAAACCAGATTTTTACCAAAATATTCCTCACCAAACCAGAAAACTCAACCGAATAATACAATTCATCCTCTCTCATTTTTGCCCAGATCCATTTTTTTCTGGCCCAACAAGCCCAAAGAATTTTTTCCCAGATTCCATGCCCCTTGGCTCCACCCATGGCCTTAGGTCAGCATCATCATGAATTTGGTGACCCGTGACCCCATACAGCTCTGAGAGAGGCATGGAGCAATCACAATCTTGAATCCCTGGAATTTTCTTCTTTTGTGTTCATCTTCTACTTCAACGGTTGGATTTTGTGATGCTCCAATTTGTTCAGAGGCCTAACAGAGGAAACTGATGTGGAAACCAAGTAATGTCACAGGAGGAAAACTGATGTTATACATGTGGAAACCAAATAATGTCACGGTTCTAGCTGCTAGTTTGAAGAGAAAGAGAACACCAAGGCAAAGAGAAAGAGAACACCAAGGCAAATAGGAGGAAGAAGATGATCCCTGTTCGCTGTTTCACCTGTGGGAAGGTATGCACTCATCTATTTCTTCTTTTTACTGCATCTCCTTTAAATGTGTTGCCTTTTGAGGGTTTTGCTTAATTCATATCCTCCTGTTTAGGTGGTTGGAAACAAGTGGGAGCCCTATCAGCAGAGTCTGAAGAATGGTTGCTCTGTAAAGTCAGTATTTTCCAATTTATAAGATTTTTTTTTCATGCTGATTTCAATTTTTTCTGGGTTTCTGTTGGTGTTGGGGGAGAGTCACATGTTAGTTTTAATATCATGTCAGTGAAGCATTGGATTCTTTGGGATTAGCTCGATCTTGTTGTAGGGGCATGCTGATGACCCATATTGACCTCACTGACGATCAGATGGACTACGACCGTAAGTTTTCACTGCTTTATTAATCTTGCTTTATTAATCTTTTTGTGTCATTGTCATTTCTTATGTACTGATCATGCATTTGGTTGCAGCCAAGCCTAAGGAAAGGCACAATCCCGGGCCCAAGCCTGAGCCCAAGCCCAAGCCCCAGCCCCAGGTCAGCGGGCTGAAGAGAGACAAGCCTGACAACTAAGTGTCTCTGGTTTAAACAAACTCAAAATCATGTTTGGAACTAGTATTAACTGACTTTTAAACTGGCTTTCAGCCAATGCTTTGTCATTCAGTAATCTTTCTTTCCTCAATCTGTCTGCCCAGTTTATGTAGAAGTGATAAAACTGGATATATGACAGAATTAGAAACAATTTACCACTTTATTTTCAGGTGCAAAACAATTCGTGCACACCAAAAAATGGTGAAGTTCTAATTGCCTCTACTCACCTCTTCCTTTCTCATAACTAGGGAAGAAGGTTTTTATGATCGTTCTACTTTTACACTTATTTGCTCATACATGGGAGTGGCATGGATCTTATTGATCTGCCAACACCTGCAATTATCAAGGTGAATAAGCATGATACCTATTTTAACAACTTACTGAAATTTGCAAATTTAACCAATGTAGTTGCTTGAAAATGTCATATCATCTTGATTGGGATTCTTGTTTTTTTTTTTTATCGTGTTTTTCTTCTTTCTTGTTCATGAGATTGGTAGGCTTTATTAATCTAATTTAGAAGATTCGATCGTTTTATATATTATGCTCTTCTCAGATGTTGTTGGTACTTGGTAGGGTGGTGAGACTGAGAGGGGTTTAACTAGCTTGAAAATTGGCGTCTCTTGTTCCAGTATGAACTTTGGGTGGGCGTTGGTGGTTGAGGGCTTTTGTTGGTTGCAGTTGTATCCTATTGTGAGCTTCTTTGGCTCTTTTTTAATGAATGATTTATTTTTGCAGTTAAAAAAAAATATTGGTTGTGTGACCTAAGTGAGATATATCAAAGAATTTACGTGTCATAGGTATGCCATATGATAGCCAATCGTGCTTATATTTTAAAAGCTTTTAGGAATGTCAAATTAAGTGTTGCAAGGAAAATCAACTATTTTAAGCTGTATGATTGAATTGATGAAATAAACTCTCGTAAAAAGTTATGTAGTCGTTGAGCATGCCAAATCTTATTTTTGGGGTCTCTTTATCATTCAATGAAGAGTGGAAATCATTTGTCCTTGGCCTCTGTTTTTTTCTCTGTCCCTCAAATCACAATTTGACACGTCATTAAAATTTGACATCTCATTATTTCATGCAATTAACACCGTTAAATCAAAACCGTCACTCCCACTGTCCCACACCGTCTCTCTTCCCTTTTTTCCTTTTTTCTCTGTGTTTTCAATGGAAGTTTTTCCAAATCGATCAGAAAGATAAAAGAAATTTCTACCTAGATACAATGCTTTTCATTCACAGGATTTAAACTATTATTTATTCATCTGAATTCCACAACCTGTTCTTCTATGGCTATCCCACTCGTTGACAATGACCACAGATCTCATTGACTCATTCCCAATTTCTACAGATTTTGACTCTAATCCCGTCAGTTTTATTTTTTCCACATACGACATTGTGGCATTTAATTATTCAAAATCTGCTTGGATATTTTCCCTTGCCTTGTAGTTATATTGTATATTTACGGCAAAAGAACGACTATAATGGACGTATGATTTGATTTTGAAAGAACTTTGTGAATCAATCTTAGTTGTTTCGTTACGAAGGAAAAGAAAGAAACAAGAGGAGAAGAACAGAGTGATGACCGATGATACCTTTTAGTTTTGCACAAATTCTCTTTTATTTTTTCACTCAAACCCTTTTACTGATTAGCATAACGTTTGGTGTTGGGAGAGACTTCCGTTGGAAACACAGAGAGAGAAAAGGGAAGACTGAAGAGTGGAGGAGACTTGATGATGGGAGAAGCTTCCATTGAAGCACAGAGCACACAGGGGCGCTTGTTTCACGGATTGGAAAAGGATTTCCGAGAATGTTTGGGCCGGAATTTGCATTCTATTGTTTGGTAGCAGATTTGAAAAAAATATTCTCGGGTATCTTTCATTCCTGGATAAGTCATATGCTCATCCAGAAGCATTTCTCATTCTCATGATGGAGAGGTGGGTAAGTTGAATCCTGAATAGAAGGGAATGAAATTTTTGGTGTGAAATCTCTTAATTGCCACTACCAACTACCCACTACCCATGTCTTTTACCGCGAAGGGTATTTTAAGAATTTTACTATCTATTCCCAGGAATATACATTTTGAACCAAACATATATTATAATTATACCCAGTAATATTAAAAAAGATTCTCAGAAACTGATTTTGTGAAACAAATGAATTTTTTAAAAATGTCTGGGAATAACATTTCCATCATAACATTCCCGGGAACAAGATTCCCGAGTATCATTTTCCAATCCGTAAAACAAACACCTCCATAGAAAAAAGGAAAGTGGAGGAGATGGTGAGGAAACGACGTCGTTTTTATTAATTGAGATGAAATAATGAATGTGGAACTTTAATGACGTGTCAAATTGTGATTTGAGGGACAGAGAAAAAACAGAGGCCAAGGCCCAAGGCCCAAGGCCCAGTATTCTATTAACACCGTCTTGTGTATCTGTGTTAGGGTATGCAGTGCTGTGATTTCCCCTTTCATTTCTTCTTCACACTCACTCACTCACCACTCAGTCTATTCAGCAATACATTTCGTGCGATTCGGTACCACATTTTCTTCTTCGAAACTTTTCATACTGTATCTGCTATTATTCTCTTCATTTTCTAGAATCTCTAGTGTTCTGATTTTTTTTATTTTGTAGAAAATTGCATTCAACCTTTGATTTTGACCTCTGTTATTATGATTTAAGTAAGTAACACTGTTTTATATTCAATTAAGGTGGATTACAGATTTTGAATGTGGCTTTGAGTTAACCCTAGAACTAGCATCAATTGCAAATACTAGCTGAGTATTGAATTCAAAGCAAATGGTAAATTGCAGACACTTTGTGATGATAATGTTTTTATTTATTTATTTATCTGGGGATGGGTTTTTAACTTGATGCTTGGTGCAAATTCTGAATAGGTCCTCATGCCTGCATTGCTAAGACGGGTTCATAAGCCTGTATCCTCCTCTCAGATGGAAAGGCTAGTTTCTCTTTTAAATTCGAAACAACCTGTACGCCATTTTAGCTTCACTGATGATTGCAGTGGTGACATCAAACAACTTATGGGAGAATCTGATGATGTTTCTATTCATAAGTTAGACCCACATTTTAGTGATAGTAGCCGGGAAGGATCAGAACCAATTCCAAATAGGGCTTTGAGAGGTACACAGCCAGTTAATCCGCATAGTCGAGAATACAATAGAGGTTCTCGTTCCTCTCGTCCGAGATTCGATGGCAACCGTGGCAGACCTGATGACGTGGAGATGACAAATAAGTCTTCCCAAACTGATATTGGATTTCAGGGCCGAAATATGTCGGACACTAATAAGGTTGTGAATAAGTTAGGAGACAGTTTCCTTGATAAGTTCAAGCTTGGTTTTGATAATAAAGCAGGGAATTCCTCGGAGGTTGCAGCAAGCAACCTATCTGAAGAGGCTAAGAGCGCAAATTCCAATCAACCAGCTATGCCTGAGGATGCCGATGAAATTTTCAAGAAGATGAAGGAAACTGGTCTTATCCCCAATGCGGTGGCTATGCTTGATGGTCTATGTAAAGATGGTCTTGTTCAAGAAGCCTTGAAGCTTTTTGGTTTGATGAGAGAAAAGGGAACCATTCCAGAGATTGTCATTTACACCGCTGTGGTGGAGGGCTACACTAAGGCTCACAAGGCTGATGATGCCAAAAGGATTTTCAGGAAAATGCAGAGTAATGGAATTTCACCCAATGCTTTCAGTTACACGGTTCTTGTACAAGGACTCTGCAAATGTAGTAGATTACAGGATGCTTTTGAATTTTGTGTGGAGATGTTAGAAGCTGGTCATTCTCCAAATATGACAACTTTCGTTGACCTTGTAGATGGTTTCGTCAAGGAACAAGGGGTTGCAGAAGCAAAGGGTGCTATCAGAACATTAATAGAAAAGGGTTTTGTTGTTAATGAGAAAGCTGTTAAGGGGTTCTTGGACATGAAAAAACCATTTTCACCCTCTGTTTGGGAGGCTATCTTTGGGAAGAAAGCCCCACAGATGCCATTTTAAATATCTTTGCAGACTATGTAAGTTTCTATCTTAATTATTCTACCATTATGCTTGACTACCTTTTGCCCTTTATGTAATTCATTGTTACTTCAATGTGCAACCATTAAAATTTTCTAAAAAAGACTGACTAGTTAGTATTTCTTGATAGTGAGCAGAGCACTGTTTTCATTTTTAAATGTACCACTAGTTCCAAATTAGTTCGTGGATGATTGATTCCTCATATTTATTTATATGGTAGTATCTCCTTATTGATGTATTGTGATGAGGATTCATTTATTGGTTATAATGTTCCTGGGAAGTTGGACTTACCGCAGATGGTTATTTTGGGGATAGATCCTAAGTTCTAGTCAGAAAGACTACTTATTGATGTGTTGCAAAAGTGAAGAACAAGTTGTATGATGAATTGTATTTGAAGCGATGTGTTGTTTGGGATCATTTGAAGCCCAACTTTGTTGTTTTATGATGTATGACAACATACTTTTGATTTTGTTACAATTGATGCTTCTTGCTTGGGGCTGCTACCTTCAGAAGATTTCATGCAATCAGCCAATCACTGTTGTTGATTAAGGAATTTGATCAAAATGAAATACAGTGGTGTTGCAGTGATAACCCAGGTACATAGGCCATAACCAGATAATTATCAGTGTTTCTTACTCTCTTTGCATTGTGCAATTAGCGGAATTGAACCAACATGCACACACGCGCACATGTCGAAGTAGGGTCTTCATACTCCCATGGTTTTAATAATAGACAGCAAAACCAGTTTGAGACAGTTTGTTGAGTTATTCACTTATTTGTGATCAGGATTTAGTTATAAAAGCAGTTGCTACTTCTCTATGCTTTGTATACAATCCAATTGAGGACACTATTTTGAGGAACAACATTCCTCTGTCTTTATTTTCTAGTTCTCTGGTCTTTCAACAATAAATTCATCACTAGAACATGTACCCAATGCTCCTGAACCTTTGGTCTTGCCGGAAGTTTATGGGTATGGCCACACACACGCACAATCCACAACTAATGAATCAAATCAATTAGCTTGTTTTTTTATATAAGTTGAGTACAGTATGAACAAATTTTTATCTTAATTCGTAAGAAAGTTAGTTCTGTTCATTTTTTATTTTGAAATACATGCTAATGTTTGTTTGCAGTATCACTTAATAGACATCCAAACGTAGCTTTTAAAATCTCTGTTTGGTATAGGATAGAAAACAAGAAAAGACATGATGGATAGAAAGAAAGATGAGAAAACGTAGATTATTTAAGCTGTTTGGTGTGAGAGAAGTAAAGAAAAGAGAGGAGAGAAATTACTTGTATAGTAAATGACATCTTTATTCCTAATTATCGACATAATTAACTAGAAATAATGAAGTTTACTTTTGGTATATCACTTAAAATATTGGTCCCACAATGCTGAAGTGAAAGCTTTTTTTTTTTATAGGTCCTACATGTTTTTTTTTTCTTTGCCCATTTTATTTGTGTTTTCATTTGTTAGGAACTCAATTGCATTGCCGAGCGTTTTGGGATATTGGGAACCCAATTATAGGACTCTAGACTCACATTGAAAGTATAAGATTCTAATGTGACCTTTATAAAGTTTGACGTAGAACAAACTTAATATACTAGTATTTACTATTAATTTGAGGAATTGTTTTATTTTTTTATTAATGTATAAAAAATTGATCATAACAATATTCATATCACTTATATTTTAGTTATAACATTTTTTAGTATAACTTAATGTTATCGAACTCTTCCTAAATAATTTATTTTTTATCTTTAAATATTTCATTGAACGGAATACAGAAGTTTTTAATTAAATATGATTTTATGGTAATTTTGGAAAAGAAGTGTTCTTATAAGTTTTTATTTATATAAAAAATACCAAAGAATTGTTTAAGTTTCGCATAGTACATATTTACTAATTTATCTTTCATGATCAATATTTTAATATTTTAGTACATATAAAATTTTTATAAATAGTTTTTTACTTTAAATTTTCTTTCATAATAAAATAAAGACAAATTGTAAACAAATATTACTTTTTGAAAGCTCTTATTTAAAACTTTAATTTAAAAATAGCTTTTAACCATAAGCTGTGCCAAATGCTACCTTACTCTTAAGTTGTTACTGGACCAAACATTTTTTTAAACTTATAAATATAATTGAAATGTGAAGACAGTGATTGATTTTTTAGTAGGTTTTTTACAGCATTTTATTAGGTTTATTAATAAGAACACTATGCGATCAACCTCAAGAAGGAGAGCAGGACACATTTTCTATGTTTTCAGAACTACAAGTGGCAATAATATCATGCCATCGCATACAACTTTGATGCTCTATTTTATAATCTTTAAATTCCTTTACATTTAACCTGAGTTAAATACTGAAACATTCTTTTCTGCTTTCGTTTGGAAGATAGCTAAGTATGATTCGTTATTAATTAAATTGGCAAAAAGGATGAAGGAAGTTCGACATAATACTCTATACTAATGGCCTTTTTAATCATCTTGAGAGTCATTTCTTGTGAGTTCTAGAAACAATTTGGGTTACAGAGGCTCTCTTCCGATTAAAATTAGAATGAAAATTATTAATACAAATTTATTAGATTTTGGGTTGAGTTTTTTTATAACTTGTTTTAAGTGTATTAAATTTTATTTGGGTAAAAAATAATCACATTTTAATTGAAGTAATTAAATTTGATGGCATAATTTTTACTATTATCCATTCTCAAAACCGAAACCTTACTTAAAAAATTAAGTATGTACTACTTTAATTAACTACAGTAATTTTTCGTGTTCAGACACGATTTCCTTTCTGAAGCAATATTCACTCACTTAACCAACAATAAAAAAATACTTAGCGCAATGGGCTCTTGACTTCTGCCAAATCAAGGTCCCTCTCTATTTAAGAGTCGTCACTTTTAGGCTCTTTCAATCATACAAGCAGGATAAAAAAGATGTCCATGAAAAATGAAACAAATGTGGTGCACATGGAACTGGAAGATGGTGTGAACGAGAAGAGTCGTAGAAAGCTCAACACGTATGCTTGTGCTTGCGTGATGGCCGTCACTATTATATCTGCCATATTCGGTTATGGTGAGTGATTTTACATTTTTTCTACTTGCCATTCATTAGTGTTTGTTTAATGACAAGTATTGAAGATATGAAGATTTTGAATTCTTTTCTTTTAATGCAAAATAGCATTTAATTTGTTGCATGAAGTATGAAAAATTGGGAGTATTAATGTAGTGAATCGGAAGTCTAAATTGTAAGATCTTCAAGTAGTTGCATATTTGATTTTTTAAAATAAAGTTTCAAGTTTTGAATCTTCTAAAGTAATTTCGATGAAAAAGTTAATTCCACCAAAATGTAAGAAAATGATAAATGAAGAAGACTCAAGTGATGTCCTAACAAATTCTTCTACATAAACACTGTCTAGGGATTGAATTTTAGACAATATGCTTAAAAAATTTAACAAACGATAAAATATTAAAATCAGCTAATAAGCAATATCATTTTTCAGTTACTGGAGTAATGGCTGGAGCACTCTTGTTCATCAAGGAAGAGCTTGGAATCAATGACATGCAAGTCCAGCTCCTAGGAGGTATTTTAAACGTGTGCGCATTACCGGCATGCATGGTTGCCGGAAGAACATCCGACTACGTCGGCCGCCGCTACACCATCATTCTATCCGCCGTAATCCTCTTATTGGGCTCCATTCTTATGGGCTACGGCCCATCTTTCCCAATCTTAATGATAGGAAGATGCACTGCAGGCTTTGGTGTGGGCTTTGCACTGATCATAGCCCCAGTATACAGCACAGAGATTTCACTTCCTTCAAATAGAGGCTTCCTCACTTCCCTCCCTGATGTTTCACTCAATGTGGGACTCTTAATTGGCTATGTCTCAAACTACTTCCTTGGGAAGTTACCCTTGAAACTTGGATGGAGATTGATGCTAGCAATTCCAGTGATTCCTTCACTTGTGCTGATCATTCTCATGTTAAAATTGGCAGAGTCTCCGAGATGGTTGGTAATGCAGGGACGCGTAGGCGAGGCGAGAAAAGTGCTTTTACTTGTCTCTAACTCAAAGGAAGAAGCAGAACAACGGTTGAAGGAAATAAAAAGTGCTGTGGGGATTGATGAGAGCTGCACCAAAGACATTGTCCATGTTCCCGAGAAAACTCGCAACGGCGAGGGAGCTTTGAGGGAATTGTTTGTTAAGCCTTCGCCTCCGGTGCGCCGGATACTAATTGCTGCAATTGGAGTTCATGTGTTCCAGCAAATTTGTGGGATTGAGGGGATTTGTATATACAGTCCAAGGGTGTTTGAGAAAACAGGAATAACAAGCAAGAGTAATCTCCTTCTAGCCACAGTTGGTTTAGGAATCAGCCAAGCTGTGTTCACATTCATTTCAGCTTTTTTGTTGGACAGAGTTGGGAGGAGGATTTTGTTGCTGATTAGTTCAGGGGGTGTGGTTGTGACATTGTTGGGTTTGAGTTTTTGTTCATTTATAATGCAGCAATCCAAAGAAGAACCCTTGTGGGGGATAAGTTTTACCATTGTTGCTATCTACATCTTTGTGGCTTTTGTGGCTATTGGGATTGGGCCTGTGACATGGGTTTACAGCTCTGAGATATTTCCACTGAGGTTGAGAGCACAGGGTCTTGGTGTGTGTGTGCTTGTGAACAGGCTTGCAAATGTGGCAGTGCTTACCAGTTTCATTTCAATTTACAAGACAATAACAGTGGGTGGGAGTTTCTTACTGTATACTGTTATCACTGCTTGTGCTTGGTGGTTCTACTATTCCTACTTGCCTGAGACTAAAGGAAGATCATTAGAAGATATGGAGTCTATTTTTGGGAAAAATTCCAAGCCAGAGAAACAAATTAATGCAGCCCAAGTTAACAATGGATAGTTGATGGGGCATTAGAGATGATTTGGCCGACGATACCTATCGATGGTACTAGCTAGCTGACCGAGCACACGCAGACTGAGTTAGCCACCGGCTAAGGAAAACGTTCATTTCCATGGATCTCATTAATTAGGTTTCCTTGATTCTGGCTCCTTATATAATTATAATTGTGTAATCCCCTTCTCCAAAACATAAATGTGATCTCATGATCCTCACTTCCACATTAGTAACCATTGAAGAGGCCCTAACTATATAAAGGAGCCTCATACTTATCTTTGAATTAAAGTAATTAAGCAAATAGTAGTTGAGAGTTCGATTCCCAACTCTTATTATTCACGAAAGTGAACTGTGAATACCGAGTTTAGAACATTGAAGAGAGAATTCTGAACTCAGTTTGTTTAATTCTAGTGAATCTCTTCTCTTCCTAAATTCCTTTTGTCTATGCATACATCATAATTTAAACTGTTGTGTAACCGTCTATCACCAAATGTGTCTACAAGTGTCTTGGTATAAGGATCATGTGTTTGACCCGTTTAACCACAATATTAGATGATAAGTGGCTGTCTAATAGTACATTAAATGATAAGTCGCTATGAGTAATGAGGTTGAGTCCTCCTAATCTCTCATTCTAGTCCACTTGTTGCTAAAAAAAACTTGTTACGGGGATTAGTCTTAGACTATAGATTAGTCTCACTGAGTCACTGCTACTGGCCATAGCTACGTTAATTGGTTACGAAAAAAATCTTTCAATTAAATATTTCTGCTGTTTTAATTTATAAGACTGAAATTGTTCCCTTTTCTAACCTTTTACCACCTAAAAAAATAAAAAAATTAAGGGATGATTAGTCATCATAATAGTCACACCAACATAATTATATGAAATGGATTGTCTAACCAACTTACTCGCGGGATTATAAGTAATGCAAGATTATAAGTAGAGTTGTGCTATTTGCTACGTAGATTACACAAACGAAAAAGATGCAAGAATGAATTAGGTGGATCTTCATAATCAATCATAGTTGGATAGTTATCAGATGGTGGGCCGTGGGGGGAGTCAGTTTTTAAAACCAATATAACGGGAGTCACATTCTTGCATTTCGTTTTATACTACTAAGCATTTCTCTCATGAGTAACATGAAATTGCTACCTATTGAGCAAAAGATTGTCAGCCATCTCTAAAGTACACCATAGCTGCATAGATAAGATTTAGGCACATAGGAACATGTACACTCTTTTAAGAGTTATGATATATACACACTTTTCCACTTTTTTTTCACCTCTATTCTATTTATTTCTCTCTTCTTTATTAATCAAATCACATATCACATCTTTGCTTTCTCTCTCCTTTCTTCATATCTCTCTCTTCTTCCACCTCTCCACACATCAAAAGTGAGGTGTGAAGGCCACCTCTCCACACCTCAAAAATAAGGTGTGAAGATATAATTATCCCTCTTTTAATTACACTTTCTCACAAACTTCTACTCGATCGTATTGAAAAAAGTACCAACAAGGGCAAGGCATTATTGGTGTAATTGTAACAGGAAAGTCATTTATTCCTTGAGACCGCCACAATATCTCAAATGAGCTACAATGAATATAGTATAAACCGCCATATAATTTCTTATTTTTTTAATTAGTTATTTCATAACCGGTATCCATGAGACTAATCTAGTAATGTTTTGAGATCCTGAGATCACGTTAAGTGAGTAAGCATTTTCTAACAAATGTTTGTCCATATGCATTGCTCAAGAATCGAACCCCGAACTAAATATTTAAGGAGCTCAATTATCTATCAGTTGTGTTACACTTTATTGGTCGTCATATACATTCTATATTTCCCTTCTTATCACATCAAATACAACATTCATTACTTTTTTTTTTTCTTTCATTCATTCATAGTGTCAAGCTACCTAACATTTCCCATTAGATTATCATCACAAATTAAAGGCATATTTGAATGTGTTAATAATAGGTGAATCGCGAGTCCCCGAAAGATAGCTCAAGTTGTAAGAGTTAGGAATATAAGAGTTGGGTGGAGTAAAGGGTGAAGGGTTCCGGGTTCGAACCCGAAGGAGGAATTAATTTACTAACATTTCTAACAATTAACATTTTCTTATAAAAAAATAAAATAAAAAAGTGAATCGCGAAAAAGTACCGACTACTAAAGGCAGGCAGTGATGATTAAAAGGATTTTGATTGACAAAAAATTGGCTAAACATAAGTTTAGTAAAGAAATGATGTAAATGAAGTTTGATGAGATTGATCAATATAATTCTACTAATTTAGTAATTACCTTTCTCATTTTTTTAGATAAGCCAAAATTACCTTTCTCATGACTTAAAGAGGCGCCTTTTCACTAAAATTAATAATTTATTATGAAGTTTTTCAGAAATGAGGTCGAGACGTTATAGTAAAAAAGCAATCTTTGTATAAGTAAATAAATAAATAATTGGCGTGCCATAGTCCCTTAGCTTTTGTCTGTAAGAAACGTCAACTCTTTTCAGATCTTAAATATTAGCATGAATAGAAAAAAATGTCTACTCAAGAAAAAAACAACCCTCACTGCAAACATCCAATGGAAAATAGAAGTGGTGAAAATGGGGAGACTAATAGAAGGCTCAACCTGTATGCCTGTGTCTCTGTGATGGCTGCCTCCATTCTCTCTGCTATTTACGGTTATGGTGACTAAAGTTCTACTCTTATAATCCTTGTTTCATTTGTAATTTATTCATTTAATTGTCTCTGCTTAACAACTTTTCCCCAAGTATATTGGATTCTGCTTACATCTAAACATAAATTATCTCATGCATGAACTCATTTGGTGTTTGAATTTGTATCATCACTCTTAGATAAATTAAGCTTGCATATTAGTTTCTTCCAACAGACTTTTATGGTGTTTGAATTTGTGTCATCACCTTACAAGAATTAAATTTAATTTAATCTATTATTAGACCCAACCACCGTGTCTCGACTATTATATGTGATCTTGCATTGCTATTTTTTCATTTTCTTAAGAAATTTAAGATCAATTTGGAAAGAAACAATCAAATTAATTAAAAAGAAATTGTTTGTTGAGAAATTGTATAGAACTGTCTACCCTGAAAATTATTCAATCGTTTCCTTGCCATTTTTCCATTAATTAACAAAACAAAAATAGCTAGCTAATAAATCACTATTACTGTTTCATTAGAGGTTGGAGTGATGACCGGAGCACTCTTGTTCATAAAGGAAGATCTGCAAATCAGTGACCTGCAGCTTCAATTCCTGGTAGGCATATTTCACATGTGCGGGCTACCAGCAAGCATGGCGGCCGGAAGAATCTCCGATTACATCGGCCGCCGCTACACCATCATCCTAGCCTCCATCGCCTTCTTATCAGGCTCAATTCTAACGGGCTACTCTCCATCCTATCTAATCCTAATGATTGGAAACTTCATCTCCGGAATCGGTGCCGGTTTCACCCTCATCGTAGCTCCACTATACTGCGCTGAAATCTCACCACCTTCACACAGAGGCTCCCTCACCTCCCTCACAGAATTCTCCATCAACATTGGAATCTTACTTGGCTACATGTCAACCTTCTTCTTCGAGAAACTGCGTTTAAATCTCGGATGGAGAATGATGCTGGCGGTTCCTGCAGCTCCTTCAATTGCATTGATCTTTCTCATGTTGAAATTGGGAGAGTCACCAAGATGGTTAATCATGCAAGGACGTGTAGGTGATGCTAAGAAAGTGCTTTTACTAGTCTTCAACACAAAACAAGAAGCAGAACAGCGTTTGGCAGAAATAAAAACCGCGGTTGGAATCGAACCAAACAACACACAAGAAATTGTCCAAGTTCCTAAGAAAACTCGCCATGGTGGAGGAGCTCTTAAGGAATTGTTCTGTAAACCTACACCATTGGTGCGTAGGATAATGGTTGCAGCAGTTGGTCTTCACGTTTTCATGCACCTTGGTGGAATTGGAGTAATTTTATTATATAGTCCAAGAATCTTTGAAAAAACAGGAATCACAAGCAAGAGTAAGCTTTTACTATGCACAATTGGTATGGGAGTAATGAAACTTGTGTTTTCTTTCATTTCAATTTTTTTCATGGATGGAGTTGGGAGGAGGATTCTATTGTTGATAAGTTCTGGCGGTGTAACTGTGGCGATCTTAGGATTGGGGATTTGCTTGACCATGGTGGAGAAAGCTGTGGTGAATTTATTTTGGGCACCATGGTTTACCATTGTTGCTACTTATATCTATGTGGGTTTTATGTCTATTGGAATTGGGCCTGTCACATGGATTTATAGCTCTGAGATATTTCCAATAACGTTGAGAGCGCAGGGACTGGCGGTTTGTGTGGCGGTGAATAGGATTGTGAATATGGCAATGCTTACGAGTTTCATCTCGATTTATAAAGCGATAACGATGGGTGGGTGTTTGTTTGCACTTGCTGGTGTGAATGTTTTGGCTTTTTGGTTCTACTTTACCTTGCCAGAAACTAAAGGAAGATCTTTAGAGGACATGGAGATTGTGTTTGGGAAAGTTTCAAAAACTGAGGTGCAAACTAGTGAAGCCTAGTTGCAACTTGCAACAACATGTAGTTTTATGGATAGGCTTACAAGCCATTTGTAATTATGCTTGTAAAAATAATAATTAATATATGTTATTACAAAAGGGTTGTCTAAATGATCCATGATAAAGTTTGAGTTAAATAACCTATTATTTAATCATATTGGAGATAAGTGAGTTGAAATTTCTATATTTTGTTTATTATTTTATTTCCAACTCACTTATATTCAATGTGATTGGACGATGAGTTATTTAACCCAAACTTTATCATGGGTCATTTAGACAACCCATTACGAAAATATAATATTCACCTTTTTAAAAAATTACTTTACAATTTTCATTTTTTAAGTGTCTAAATGTAATTACATGTTTATATATGTAAAATCAATAATGCAGTTTGAATTTCTATTTATAAAACCAAATTTGAGCTTTGCTTAAGAAGAACGAAACATATATATATCATTTGAACCATGTAAACAACCTCCCCCCACTGCAATGCCCCGACCATCATGCCTCCTAACTCCAATCCCTCACCCTTGCACCACTCTCAAGTCCTCTTTTCTTATCCCTTGATTGCCTCGACGTAGCCCAGTTAGATATTTAACCAATTCGATGAGGGCAAGACCGACTTGCTTACCTTATTTTTATTTTATTCTTATTTATATTAATTACAAACATGTTAAACATAAAATCTAAAATATCATGAGTTATGACTAACAACAAAATATCTATTGTGTTTTATTCAGAAAAAAATGATTTTTTACCTTAAATTTAAAAAAGAATATTTTAAATGATTTTTTTATAAAAACAATGACCCACATATAGGGGCCCAGGCCAGGCCACATTATTTTGAGAGCCCAACTAAAATTCTAGCCATATGACCAACTTTTTTTTCTTGGGACTTGGGAGGGTACTTTTATGAATAATGTTGTTTTCACACCTTTTTTTGAGGTGAAAATATGTGGAATGATGATAGAGATAGAAAGTAAAAAAAAAAAGTAAGAAAGAAAGAGAAAAATATGAGATGTGATAGATAATAAGAAAAGAGAGATAGAAATAATATAAAAATATGTGAAAATGAAGTATATAAAAAAGGACGTGCGCGCATATCAAAGTTATTATTTTTATCTCAACCCAAGTACTCAACTCAAAAATCTAGCCATATATATGACCAACTTTTTTTTGTTATTGGGAGGGCAGGGGCCTTGACCAACCTGAATTCACATCCTAGTTAAAATCCTAATGGTCGTGACCCTTAGCCATTGAGGAACAATGGCATTAGGTGGCTTTAATTGGTAAGGGCATCTACCCAAAAGTATTGACAAAAAAAAAGTGTCAAAATGAATCAATAAGTATCATGGGGGATGCATGAGTGAGCTAAGGAAAATGAAATGTGAAGGGTCAGGGTTCAAGCCCTGATGAATGAACTAATACTAATAATTAACGACTAATATTTGTCTTTTATAAAACATTTATAAGTATCTAAAGTATAGATGTCTCTTGACAAAAAAAAAAGAGAGTATAGATGTCTCCAATTGTTGAACTAGTAAATTAGTGGCCCAAGCCACATTATTTTTAGAACCCAACTAAAAATGTAGTCATATGATCAACTTTTTTTTTTTTTTTTTTTTCTGAGAGGGTATTTTTATGAATAATGTTGTTTTTACTTTTCACACCTCTCTTTGAGGTGAAAATATGTTGAATGAGGAGAGAGATAGAAAAAAAAAGTAAGATAGAAAGAGAAAATATGAGACGTGATAAATGATAAGAGGAGAGAGATAGAAATAATATAAAAATATGTATAAATGAAGTATATAAAAAAGAGTTGTGAACATATCATTGTTAGTATTTTTAGCCCAACCCAGCTCAAAAATCTAGTCACATGACCAACTTTTTTTTGTTATTGGGAGGGCAGAGGCGCCCTGACCAACCTGAATTCACACCCTAGTTAAAATCCTAAGGGCAATGACCCTTAGCCAAGCCATTGAGGAACAATGACATTAGGTTGTTTTAATTGGTAAGGGCATCTATTGAAAAAAAAAGTGTCAAAATGAATTCACACCCTAGTTAAAATCCTAAGGACAGTGACCCTTAGCCTGGCCATTGAGGAACAATGGCATTAGGTTGCTTTAATTGGTAAGGGCATCTGCCCAAAAGTGTTGACAAAAAAAAGTGTCGAAATGAAACAATTATTATGAGGATGGGTAGCTCACTTGGTGAGCTAAGAGAAATGAAAGGTATTGAATGATGAAGGGTTATGGTTCAAATCCTGGTGAATGAACTAATTTACTAATAATTAAGAACTAACATTTATTTATTAAAAAAAAATTATAAGCATCTAATCTAAAGTATAGATGTCTCTTTTGAAAAAAAAAAAAAAAGTATAGATGTCTCCAAGTGATCGCAAACTTGTTTCACTCGGGTTATTTCATCATATATTGATCGAAGTATGAGTCAACTTAATCTGATTGATTGTTATTTTAGTCCAAAAATAATGATCAACCCAATTCCTATGGAAAATTCTCCCTAGTTTCCCTATTTGAAATTTTTTTCTCGGGTAACTACATCAACGGAGTTGGACAAATATATGGCCACCTAGTGGCAAATTTAGTTTCAAAGAGTAATCATTCATACCTCCACAAACATGCAATGTCTCTTTAGCCAATCCTATGAATATATAGTGGTAGTATGATCCCACAATGTGCTGCCTCATTTGACCTATGGAAAACATTACTATCTAAAAGTCAATACGTTTTGGTTAAATATCGTAAGTACTGAGGCAGGTTCTTCTAAGTCACTACTCCTACGCAAGTATGCAACGTAAGATAGCACTTCATGGAATGCAAATCAACATATGCTTTACTTGTATCTGTTTCTAGACATTGCCCCCACTATATTTCTACTTTTCATACCACAAAGCAGTGTTATCAGACTCGGACCGGTAATCGACTCGGTCGAGGCACTGGGTCATTGAGTCAATGGTTCAACCACTGGGTCACTAGTTGAACCGTTTGACTCGGTTGACAATAAAAAAAAAATTAAATACCATAACAGAATACCATAACAAAATATCACAAAAATAACAAGGAATGTTTTACCACAACAAAATGTCACAACTCCAAATAACATGTCACGACTCAAATAATTGAAATAAGTTTTGAGCATCATCAAACAACATCGGTTTGACGCTTTAATTATAACAAAAAGCACATAAACAAGCTTAAAACATAATTCAACAACCAAGGTCTTGTTACAATGCTAAATATAGCAATAACAATGCCAAGTTTCTTCATGTCCAAGTAGGAAAGGGAGGCAAAGCTTCATCCAAGGAAGGCATCACTTCATCATCAAATAAACTGAAAGTTTCTCCAGCATTACTTTCATTCCCATTTGCACCTTGTGCATCCTCATCATCATCATCAAACAAGCTGAGATTTAGATCTACAACAAAAATAGAATTTAAATGTAAGGTAAGATAACAATAAACATCAAGTGGTTCCAAATACAAATACAGAATAATAATAAATTGAAGATGCATACCAGTATCATTAGAAATAGGTTGGATGGTCATGTTGGCAAGGTCATTACGCAATGCATCCACTTCCTCAACAGTTAAGAATGGCGGTGAGTCCTCCATAACCCAATTAGAATGATCTTCAATTACTTCAAAATTGATGGGATCATAACTTTGATGCCTCAACCGGTTCCTAAGTTTATTAATTTGACCATATATCAAATTACAATAAAATTCAAGCACATTTATTTAACTGCAGAAGCGAATAATCAAATAAGAATATTATTATGATACCTTTGTTGTAACCTCAAGTTGTAGCGAACATAGACAAGATCATTCAGCTTGTGATGCTCTAATCTATTTCTTTTTTTGGAATGAATGTGCTCAAATATACTCCAATTTCTTTCACAGCCCGAAGCACTACAAGTTTGACTTAAAATACGGATAGCCATCTTTTGCAAACTTGGTGTGCCACATCCATAAGATTCCCACCATTGATCTAAAATATCACATGTAATGAAGTATATGAAATCATATGTTGAAATATAAGTCTAGAATCTAAATCAAGAATCAAAGAATGCAAATTATCAAGTATAAATGACTAATTTTTTACCTGGCATAACTTTACTCCTTTCACGGATAGCACTTTTTCTGTCAAAATCTAACTCAGCATCTTTGAATAATCTCTTCTCACTTGTCAACCTATCATTCAACTCAATATCTCCAGAAGAATACCTATCAATGACATCTAAAAGGCCAGATATTGTGGACTCATGCTTCTCAAATTCATCACGATTAAACCGACAACCTGGATTTAACCAATAACCTGCAGCATGAAGATTCTTACGAAGCTGAGAATCCCAACGACTATCTATGATTTTCAAGTAAGGCTCCACTTTCTTCTTATTTCTTTGGAACCTCTTCACCATCTCCTCTCTAGTTTTGTAAAAAGCTTGGTAAAGAAAACCCATAGCAGGTTTATCTTCACTGTCAACAAGACGCAACAATTTAATAAGTGGCTCAGTTAGTTTCACAATATCAGCACATTTCTTCCAAAACCCAGAATCTAAGACTTGCTCCACAAATTTCTTTGCCTTGGTATCTCTAGCATAGGTTGAGGTTGTCCATGCCTTATCTACCACCATGGCTCTTAAAGCTTCCATTTGAGCCAAAATACTCTGTAATGCAATAAAATTAGTAGCAAAGCGAGTTGGGGCTGGACGAAGAATTTCCCTATTATTTGTATGCTTTCTCATCAAGCTCAATGCAAAGCAGTGATTATAGATGTACTTGGTAATATTAGAAGCTTGTGACACAGTCTCTGCTACTTCCTCTAGCTTCCCAATGTCTTGGAACATCAAATTAACACAGTGTGCAGCACAAGGAGACCAATATAACTTGGGAAACTCAGCCTCTAATAACCTGCCAGCAGCAACATAGTTTGCAACATTATCTGTCACAACTTGAACAACATTTTCAGGGCCAATATATAAAATAACTTCCTTAAAGAGCTTAAAAAGTATTTCAGCTGTTTTTGCATACTGAGAAGCATCAACTGATTTGAGAAAAACAGTGCCTTTAGGACAATAGACCAAGAAATTAATGAGGGACCTCCTACACCGATCAGTCCACCCGTCTGCCATAAGAGTGCAACCAGTTCGCTTCCACACTTCACGATAACTCTCAACAAGTTTCTTTGTGTCATCAACCCATTTATTCAACAAGAAACCACGAACTCTATGAAAGTTTGGAGCTTTATACCCTGAACCCATGGCACAAACAGCATCAATCATAGGTTGAAAGTATGCAGAATTAACTGCATTGAATGGCACAGAAGCATCAATCATCCATCTTGAAATGGCAAGGTCACACTTCTCCACAATTTCTTTACTTTGCAACACACTCTTCAGCGTAGGTTGAGCTCCTGGAGTTGTTCTAGGCACAAAAAAAGCAGATACGCGACCAGTGTCCTTCCCCTTTTGAGATTTAGAAGGTGGTGGTCGTGGCATTGTAACCTCTTCATCGGGTGTCATAGAGTGCTCATCAATTGAATTACTTTCCTTATACTCTTGTTCAGCTTTTCTTTTCTTGCCTTGGCATTCATCAATGCTTTCTTTCATTTTCACTCGAACTTCATCAGGCACGTTGGGGCATCCTGTTATTTGCCCTGACTCTCGCGCCAAATGTGCCTTCATCCTATTAATTCCACCACCTTTGATATTTTTATTACAGTACAAGCAAATCAAAACAGATTTTCCATCCTCAGTAGCTACGTAACAATGCGCCCAAGCCACATCTGATTTCTGTCTACCAGGTTTCTGTACCTATGGTGGTGGTACTTCTTCAGGTTCAACTGATTCGGGTCCATTAGAAGACATCTACAATAAAAACATACAGTGTGATTTAGAGAAAAATTAAGAAATTGAACTCAGATAGCCAGATGCAATTACTGATTTAAGAAATTGAACTCAGATACAGCATATAGCCATAGTAATACAACACATTATGTATTTGACTTTGTACTGAATTATTGTGGTATACTATGGTGATGAAATTGTTCTGAATATAGCATTCGTGTTATTAAGAAACACGAATAGAAAGATTGGCTGCACCAGTAATAGAAGGGGAAGGAAGAGCGTGCACGGGGGGTAGGAAACAATATAGCATATTTAAGAAATTGAACTGAGATAGCTTAAAATAGAAACCAAGAAAGGAGAAGAAGCTCACCAGGAAGAAGAAGATGAACCGTGAACCGCGAGCAAGGCGTGGTGGAGCGGCGGCGGAAACAAGCTTCACGCGGTGGAGCGGCGACGGCGCAGGCACTGAAAGATGAGGAAGATCGAATGGGTGAAGGATGAAGCACTGAGGTTGAAGATCGAACGTGAGACGGTGAGAGCTTGAAAGTTGAAATTGAAACTTGAAAACCCTACTCTGCTGAAGCCTGAAACGACACAGTTTTGAGATTTTTGAGTTTTTTGTTTTTTTTTTTTTAAATAGCGAACCGGTCCAACCGTAAGGACCGAGTCACCGGTTTTTTGACTGAACCGGCCGGTTTTTTCCGGTTCGCTACGGGTTGATTGCTTAGCCGATCCAATGCTCGGCTCGAACCGGCCTAGGGTCCGGTTCCCGGCTCAACCGGTCGAACCGGCCGGTTCGAGTCGAGTTTTACAACACTGCCACAAAGTATCTTCTTTATATTTTGATACATATTCTAAACTTCGGGTTTTACGTGGTTGCTTCTTGTTCTTGTCCTTATTCCTTAATTAACTTACCATGATGAACAACATTGATTACATTGACTAAATTAAAAAGAAATCTTTTGATCGTTGTGAGTATAAAATATTAAATATACATAGCAATTCTTCGAGAATTATTAAAATAAGACAAATTGTTGAACAATTTCACTACATGTGACGCTGGAAATTTAATATATTTGAAAAAAAAAATTGTGATTTGGTGACCCATGCTCTCAAAATAGAAAATTGAAAAATAGTCACGGCTTTACGCTTGTTTTAAAAACTTGTCCTATTCACTAAAATTTGTTGACATTTTCTTATCTAATGATTTATCTTATATAAGCTTGGTTTATCAAATCAATTAGAGATCTTTGGACTCATCTCCGCTCAAGTGATAAAAATTGGGACATATGAGTTTGGTAGGAAGAGGTTCATGGATCGATACCAAAAATATAAAGAAATCTTTGGACTCATTTGAATTAGCTAGGGATCAAAGCCGAACAGGCAAAGCTGATTTAGAAGCATCTTCGACATCACTCTCTTTGTAGGTCGGTCAACCCAATACTCATGAGTTAGGAACACATGCCCTCAAGTAACTAAATTGAACAGGCGAAGCAAGACATCTATACTCTCATAAAATATCGAAACAGAGCCTTGATTTAAGGAGCCAAATCTAAATTTCATAAAATATTTGATATTAAGTATTAACTCACTAATAAAAATCTACCAAAAAGAACTCACTAATTAAAAAAATTAAAATTATGGTGCGAGTAAGTAGTAACTACAACCCTATGGGAGGGACCCATCAGCTTATCTTTTAACTGTTCACACTTCACAGATAATAACCGAGCCACGTCATCGTCCTCTGGCCTCTGCTATAAAAACAAGCTGGGAATAAAGGATTTTGCACTCAGACTCATTTGAATTTTACTATACGAGAGAAAGAGCATTCTCAGTCAATATGGAACTAGGTGGTGAAGAGAACATGTTCAACAAATATGCATTTGCATGTGCTGTGGTCGCTTCTATGATATCCATCATATTTGGTTACGGTAATATTCAATTTTATCTTTCTCTTTTGTTTATTTAACCATCTTTGTCGATTGCACTGTTATATTTTTCAATATTCCCCATTTCTCATTCTCTCTGCAAAAAAATTGGTATGGGCGTATGGTGCATTCGTTATGGACTTGGTGTGGATAATCATAACAGTAAAATGATGAATTTTTTAATATATATAGTGGAGGTGTGTTTTAGTTTTAGTACTGTGGTGGCGGTTTGCGTCGTGCTACAATGAGTAACGAATTAAGGGAGATAGTGCTTTAATGGAGGGAGATATATTTTTTATTTGACATTCAATAACCTCATATATTAAATCGAAATCGAAGTAGGTACATCACAAAATAGAAGCGGAATGATATCCGGAGAATAGTCCTCAATCCACACATGACGGAGTGAACTGAAAGACTATTTAGTCAGAAAGTCCGCAACGGCATTACCTTGCCTCCTTACATGAACAAGACTAATAGCATCAAACTTATCACTAATATGTAAGCAGTCCTGAACTAAACATAAAAAGAGCATTTTTGTGATTTTTTTTCTTACTTCATTATCTTTGCAAATCCTTTCTCAGGATAACATCAGTAAATATTGGCGGTACGTACTACTGTGACTTATCTATGGGAAAATTATACATTCATACCATAATTACACACCAATAATCTTTTGTTCCCATTTTGTGTATTATTTTCAGTCTTATCCATTAATTGTGCCATGTGTGTATATATGAGCTAGACAACATGACACTATTTGATTGGTGAAATAGAAAATAAATAGAAAGAGGGGATTTCAATTCTACGGCCTGAGAGAGGGGAAAAAATGGAGCAAAAAATGATAAGTGATGCAAAACTTGTACTGTTATTGGGCTTACAATATTTGTGTCATGTTGGCTTACCGAATTTGTACTATAGGGCCAGGCGACCCATGACCCGAACGGGTCAAAACTTCATAATATATAAAGGAAACACCGCCCATGCGGTGGGGGATCCAATACTTTTTACTCATTTTGTTACTTTGCCTTGTTCTACTTTTATTGCCTAATTGCTTAGCCCTAACCGGAGATTTAGACCGGAACATTGGCGCCCACCGTGGGGCCGAGGAATTCAATCCTAGGCTTCAAACTCACTGAAAATGGTGAGTCGATCTGGAGCAAACGGAAGGGACAATCATGTTAACCATGAAAATGTTCCGCCCGACATTTTGCAACAGATCATGGCGGATCTAACTGATCTTCGTCAACACAATCAACAACTGCAAACTCAACTTGCTGAGATCAACCAAGATCGGGGCTTGCATGAGGGCGATCGTAGAATGGCAGAGATGGTGGTAGATTTCCAACCGTTCACAGAAGACATTGCAAACACAACTGTTCCAGATAATTTGAAGACTTTGGTACTTGATTCTTACTACGGAGATTCTGACCCCAAGGATCATTTGGTGTATTTCAACACCAAGATGGTTATTGTGGGCGCTTCAGATGCTCTGAAGTGTAAAATGCTTCCTTCAACTCTTAAGAAGTCAGCAATGACTTGGTTTACAACGCTCCCACCGCGTTCAATTGCAGGGTTCATGGATTTATCGGCGAAATTCTTGTCCCAATTTTCAACTAGTCGCGCCCAGAAAGTGACTCCAGCAGCCTTGTTTAATTTGCAACAGAGGCATAATGAAAGCCTTCAATCCTTTATGGGGCGTTTCAATCAATTGTCCGTGCATTTGGAGGATAAAATGCCCGAAATTTGCATTGCGGCTTTTGAATTGGGTCTTCAATCAGGAAGTTTGAACAGCAGTTTGAGTCGTAAGCCCGTGGAGACAATGGCGGAGTTGCGAAGCAGGGTACAAGGTTTCATTCGGGAGGAGCAAAGTGATAGCATAAAGAGAAATCGTAAAAGTGCGGCGGTAACTGGCCAGCAACAGCAGTTAGATTCGAAAAAGGCGGTGGTTAATGATCAGCGTTCGGGCGGAGCGGTTACAAAGGGAGAGAGAGGTTACAATAATTCAAGTCGTTTTGATAACCGCTCTAATTTTCGCAATCGTGCTCAGCCTTATGGAAATCGTGGTTATGGATCGATGACGTGGACCAGAAACCAACAGGACAGGTCGACTCCACTCGCGGTCAATTTAACTGAAGCATTGCACATGTGTCTGGAAGCGAACACAATTCGTTTTCCTAAACAACCAAAACGCCCACCAGGCAACGTGGACAGGAGTAAGTGGTGTGAGTACCACCGAATCGCGGGACACAATACAGATGATTGTTTTACCCTAAAGAAAGAGATTGAGGCATTAATAAAAGCAGGCTACATGCGTCAATTGGATGGGCGAAAGGAGTCGGAGGGAGCTGGAACCTCAACGAAGCGTGATGATACAGGGAAGGAAATTGAAGAGTCTGAACCAAAGAAGCAAGCTGGCGCTGAAACTAAAGGGCGCATTCATTCTATATTTGGGGGATTTCGAGGAGGAGGTATGACTAATTCTTCAAGGAAAAGGTATGTTCATTCCATTAATGCTATCTATACAAACGATTGGGGAAGTTGGGGAGTCAATCAGCCTGATATTACATTCACTGTTAGAGATTTTGAGGGAGTACAACCTCATGAAGATGATCCCATTGTGGTGATGTTAAAAGTTGCTGATTACGAAATTGAGAGGGTACTGTTGGATCAAGGGAGTTCTGCAGATTTGATATATGGCGATGCATTTGAAAAGTTAGGGCTTACGGAAACTGATTTGTTACCGTACGATGGGGCATTAGTTGGTTTTTCTGGTGAAAAAGTATTTGTTAGAGGATATGTGGAGCTGAATACTGTGTTTGGTGAAGGTAAAAATGAGAAAGCCTTTGCCATTAAGTTTCTTGTGGTACAGTGCACATCGCCGTATAATGTGCTTATTGGAAGACCATCGCTTAACAAGCTTGGGGCGATTATTTCAACAAGGCATTTAACAGTTAAATATCCATTGGATAAGGGCGGAGTTGGAGCTTTGAAGGCTGATCAGGTGGTTGCTAGGAAGTGCTATTCTGACAGTTTCAAACAGTATGGTCACATGGGAAAAAGAGCAGTGAAGGAGGGACATAGAGTTTTTGGAGTTGAGGTTGATCAAGATGAGGTTAGTTTGGACCCAAGAGAGGGCTTTTCAGATTTTAAGGTGACTCCAGAAGAGGAAACAAAGACAGTGAAGGTGGGCGAAAGGAATTTGAAGGTTGGGGTAAACTTAACTCCAATCCAGGAAAGCAGACTGGTGCAATTGTTAGCTGAGAACATGGACTTGTTTGCTTGGAGCGCCCAAGATCTTCCAGGAATTGATCCAGAGTTCATTTGCCACAAATTGGCATTGAACCCTGGAGTGAAGCCGATCGCCCAGTTGAAGCGTAAAATGGGCGAAGAGAAAGCATTGGCGGTGAAAACAGAGACTAATAAGTTAATTGATGCAGGTTTTATAAGGGAAGTGAAGTATCCTACTTGGTTGGCTAACGTTGTCATGGTCAAGAAGAGTAATGGAAAATGGCGAATGTGCACAGATTATACGGATTTAAACAAGCATTGTCCAAAGGATTCATATCCATTGCCGAACATAGATAAGTTGGTGGATCGGGCTTCGGGATTTGGAATGTTGAGTTTGATGGACGCGTACTCGGGCTATCATCAAATTCGAATGTATGCGCCAGATGAAGAGAAAACAGCATTTATGACGAACCAAGCGAATTATTGTTATCAAACCATGCCGTTTGGGCTTAAGAATGCAGGAGCAACTTATCAGCGATTGATGGACAGAGTCTTTGAAAAGCAAGTGGGGCGTAACATGGAAATTTATGTGGATGATATGGTGGTCAAGTCAGAGGAAATGGGCGGTCATTGTACGGATTTGGCTGAGGCTTTTGGAGAAATCAGGAAGCATAACATGCGTTTGAATCCGGAAAAATGCTCTTTTGGAATTCAGAGTGGAAAATTTTTAGGCTTTATGATTACTCGGAGGGGAATTGAAGTTAATCCGGATAAATGCAAAGCAATTCTAGAAATGCAGAGCCCAACATCGGTGAAAGAAGTACAGAAGTTAACAGGAAGGATTGCGGCCTTATCACGATTTTTACCATGCTCAGGGAGTAAGGCGGCTCCATTCTTTCAGTGTTTGAGGAAGAACAAAGCTTTTCAATGGACAGATGAGTGCGAGCGGGCTTTCCAAACTCTAAAGGAGCATCTAGCTAAGCCTCCCATATTGTCAAAACCAATTCCAGGTATTCCGTTGTCAATTTTCATTTCCATATCAGATAATGCTGTGAGTTCTGTCTTATTGCAAGAATGTAAAGAGGGGTTGAGAATTATATATTTTGTGAGCCATGCTTTACAAGGGGCTGAGACAAGGTATCAAAAAATAGAAAAAGCTGCACTAGCTTTAATTATCACCGCCCGAAAGTTGAGGCCTTATTTTCAAGGTTTTCAAATCAAAGTCAAAACTGACTTTCCCTTGCGCCAAGTACTTCAAAAGCCTGATTTAGCAGGGCGTATGGTTTCTTGGGCGGTCGAATTGTCAGAATTTGGTATAGTATTTGAGAAGAAGGGACAAATAAAGGCGCAGGGCTTGATAGATTTTGTGAATGAGATGTCTCCGGAAGAAAAAGTACCAGAAGAAGTGGAATGGTTCTTGTCTGTTGATGGGTCATCAAATCTGAAAGGAAGTGGAGCTGGTATAGTTTTGGAAGGACCAGGTGGAGTAATTATAGAGCAATCTCTTAAGTTTGACTTCAAGGCGAGCAACAATCAGGCAGAATATGAAGCAATAATAGCTGGGGTGAGGCTTGCTTTGGAGATGAATGTACGTTGTATTGTAATAAAAACTGATTCTCAGCTTGTGGCGAATCAGATAAAGGGAGATTATCAGGCGAAGGATGTTCAGTTGGCTAAGTATTTAGTAAAGGTTCAAGAATTGTTGAAGCAGATGGACAAGTTTCAAGTAAATCATGTTCCGAGGGAGGAAAATACAAGGGCTGACATATTATCCAAACTTGCAAGCACGAAGAAACCAGGTAACAACAAGTCTGTAATTCAAGAGACTTTGAAGGGTCCAAGTGTGAAGGAGGATGATGTTATGGTGGTTACGGGCGGAGCAGCATTAGATTGGATGGATAGAATTCGAATGTGCCTAGAAGCGGATGGGTCAGATTTAGCTCTGTTTTCAAAGGACCAAATACGAGAGGCGAGTCGTTATACTATGATGGGCGGACAACTTTACAGGAGGGGCGTAGGAGTACCGTTGTTAAGGTGTGTTAGCAAAGAGGATGCAGAAAGGATTATGTTTGAGGTGCATGAGGGGGTCTGTGCCAGTCATGTAGGAGGAAGATCTTTGGCTTCGAAGGTGTTGAGGGCAGGATTTTATTGGCCAACTTTAAAGGGCGATTGTATGGAGTATGTTAAGAAATGTGAAAAGTGCCAAGTTTTTGCTGATCTTCACAGGGCACCTCCTGAAGTTTTAAGTTCAATGAGTTCTTCATGGCCATTTGCAATGTGGGGCGTAGATATTCTGGGTCCATTCACTCCAGCAGGAGCGCAAGTCAAGTTTGTTTTGGTGGCGGTGGATTATTTCACAAAGTGGATTGAAGCAGAGTCAATGGCGAAGATAACAGCTGAGAAGGTTAAAAAATTTTATTGGAGGAAGATAATCTGCAGGTTTGGAGTGCCAGCAACCGTTGTTTCTGATAATGGAACACAGTTTACAAGCAAGAAGGTCAGAGATTTTTGTGCAGAGATGGGAATTGAAAACAGGTTCGCCTCAGTGGAACACCCACAATCTAATGGGCAGGTTGAAGCAGCAAACAAGGTGATTTTGAATGGCGTGAAGAAGAGATTGGGCGAAGCAAAAGGATTATGGGCTGATGAATTGATCACAGTGGTTTGGGCTTACAACACAACACCCCAATCCACTACTGGAAAAACACCTTTCAAGCTTGCTTACGGAGTTGATGCAATGATTCCAGTGGAAATACAAGACATGACTTTTCGAGTGGCTACATATGAAGAAAACCAGAATCGGGAAAATGTTCTAGTGGACTTGAACTTGGCAGATGAGGTAAAAGCAGAAGTTCGTTTAAGGGAGGCTGCAGTCAAACAAAGGTCAGAAAGGCGTTATAATACACGAGTGGTGCCTAGGAGCATGAAAGTGGGTGACTTGGTATTACGCAGAAAGGCAAAAAGTCCAACCGATTCAAAGCTGACACCTAACTGGGAAGGTCCATACAGAATTCTGCGAGATTTAGGGCAAGGGGCTTACCACTTGGAGGAGTTATCTGGGCGCAGGGTTCCAAGGGCATGGAATGCACAACACTTGCGCTACTACTACAGTTGAAGTTGTGTTCTGTTTGTTTCGTTTCAGTGTGTTTTTATTCTGTTCAAAGACTACGTCGTCGTGTTCATTGTTTGTGGTTTCTGTATTTGCTTAAGTGTCAAGACTATGTGGTTTGTCTATTAAGACTTGGTAGCATGCACTCTTTTCTCTACCCATTAGGGAGAGTTTTTAACGAGGCATGATGTTAAATTTTAATGAAAAAACAGGTATGTACTCTTTTCTCTACCCCAGGCGGGAGAGTTTTTAATGAGGCATAACCTTTAAAAATTTCTTGAGTGCTTTGTTAGCATTTAAGTTACTTTTCAACTTAGGTCTATCAATTGGGCGATTCCAGACAATTGAGAAAGAGTAAGTCTCTTGAAACTAGAGCGTTTGGCCACGAATTCATAAGCATAGCCTTAACTTGGATTAAGCTTGTCCAACTTAAGCACAAAGTCTCCAAGCGAGCAAATTTCTATATCAGAACAAATTGCGCTTCTGATCTTTTTATTTTTGATTCACTTCAAAATACAAAGGCCTTATGAATTCAAAGAATAGTTGTTAAAGAAAAATCAATTTTTTCTTGATACAGAAAATTTGATAAGCCCAGGGCTTTGAGTTTTGTAAGAATTTGTCAAGCCTTCTTCATAAGGTAGACAACTTGTTAAGATCAACACCTTCGTGGATAAACGAATCCAGAAGAAAGGTATTTTCGCAGTACATTATTTTCATATTCTTATACTGATTAGAGCAGTACTTTAAGTTTAGAGAACACAATAACTTTTGAGTTAGATTACTAAGTTATTACCTTTTAAGAAGGAATGGGGGATTTTAGAGGAAGATAAGTAATTTTGAAGCGTAGACTAGGGGTGACACTTAGATTTTAAACTTAAGCTTTGCTGCATTAATACTAGAGGGGGGCGTTACACTTAATTGAAAGCGGGAAATGCAGGAAATAAAAAGCAGGAAACTAAGTCAACCGTTTGGTATAAGACCAACGGAAACAAAACATCATTTCAGTTTTTCTTGGGGAAGGATCAATTGCTTTCCCCTTCGCCCTCTTTGTTGTTGTTGTTGTTGTTGTTGTTCTCCTTGTCTTCTTCTTCTTCTTGTTCTTCTTCTTCTTCTTCTTCCTCATCAAAGTTGGGCGTGATTAATTTTCCTTCAATGATCCTAGCATAAGGATCAGCGCCTTCAGTCTTGATAGGCACGTCAGGATTTAGGAACAAGATTTGCTCCTTAGCTTTGTTAAAGCCAGCCTCAAGTTGGGAAAGAATGGAGGCTTTCAAAGATGCCGTTTCGGCAGTAAGATCATCAACAGTCTTGTTCAAAATTTGTTTTTCCGAGGCCAAGGAGTTCGCCTCTTCCTTCAATTTTTGTGTTTCTTCTTCCTTCGCCTTCAGTAAGGCTTCACCTTCTTCCACAGTCTTTTTCAATTTTTCAAGTTCTAAAGCCAGGTCAGCGGCTTTCTTCTCGTTGGCTTTGTTAGATTTTTCCAACAACTTCATTGTGGACTTCAGCTTTTCATTTTCTTTTTCTCTATCTTCCAGCTTCTTAGCGTTAGAAAGCCCATCAAAGTGGCTGGACTCAATTTCTATCATCTTGGAAATGGCAGCAATTTCCAAACTTTTAGTCATGACGGCCTGGCAGGCTTCTTGAAGCCCAATTTTCCTCATCTTTTCCTTATCAGCTTCAAATACAAGGTTGGTCTCCACAAGAGAGTTGAAGTTGATGCGGGAATCCCATAAGGAAGTAATTTCTTCTGAAGTCATGTCCTCGAATTCTTTCAGTTCGTTCTTCCACGAGGGAGGTGGAGCGCTTGAGGAACCATATTGGTTCGCCCCTTTGGTTGTGAATTTTTCCAGCGGAGTTTGAATGGTGGCTTTCTCAGCAGCCTTTTCCGAACTTTGGTTTTTCTTTCTTCTTTTTGGGGCGGGATTCTTCTCCGTCTCAGAGTGACTCCCTTCAGGTTCGGTTAGGGACTTGGCAGGAGATTGCTTTTTCTTCAACGCCTGTTGCTCGCGGCGGAAGCGGAGAATATCGTCTTCAAAAAGGCGAGACATCTTCGCTGCAAAATGTAAAAGCAGAAAATAGCAGTTAGGAGTTTTGCATTAATTTTTGGGTGAGTCATATTAAGAAGAAAAATGTTCTTACCAACAAAATAGGATAAGTTTCTTTTCTTGAATGCTTCATAGAAATCATAAAGGTTCAAATGAATTGTGGATAAGAAATCAACCTCATATTTCTCATCGGGGCTAAGAGAGGATTCGGGAATATTATGGATAAGTTGGGGCTTATCAGTCCAATAGAAAGGGAATCGTGGGGTTCCGTCATCAAAGTAGAAGACATCTTTACTTTCTTCGTTTTCCTTTATTTTGAAAATTTTGGATTTCCAGTGTTTAAAATTACTCCTAAAGAGAGTAAACACCCCACGCCCCCTGGCAGAGGATAGGGAAACATATTCGCCCTTCACCTTCATGCCGGAGGTTTCGAAAAAGTAGAAAAACTTCTTGCAAGTTGGTATTATGCCTAGGCAGACACATAATAATTCAAAGGCTCGAAGGTAAGCCCAACCATTAGCAGAAAGCTGGGTAGGGGCGATGTTCATTAAGGTTAAGCAGGAACAGGTAAAGTCAGGAAGGGGAAGTTTGTATTCAAGGTCTTGGAATAGGGTTTTGAAGAGGTAAGTGTGATTTTTCCCATTCGGGTCAGGTTCACCGAAACAACAGGGTTCATCAGGGGCGCAGACGACTATATCTAAATGTGTATCATTACCGTCAGCCCTAAAATTATATTGGGTTATCAAATCCATCACTTTGGGAATAGTGTGGAAGTCGCTGTATCTAGTAGCAATTGATCGTGAGATCCATAGGGAGTCAGCAACTGGAAGTTCTTTACGTTTCTTAGGTGATTTACGAGGATTTTTGGCAACCATTTTTGAGAGCGAAGTTTCCTGAAAATTAAGAAGAAATGGGGTTTGTCAAGTAGGAGTTTTTGTGTGTAAATGGTGAAGTAGGTTGGGTGAACAAGTTCTAAGTTTTGGGGAAAATTATTTATCCTTAGAGAAGTGATGGAGTGATTTTAAGTTAAACAGGAGAGACAGGATAGTAAAGTTGAAAAGATGAGTAAAAGTTTGAGAGAAGAAGAGATTACCAGGACGAGAGGTGATAAGATCTGGAAGGAGATGGGAAGCGTTTCTGGTGAAATTCCCAGAAATTCTTCAAGTACTCGAGGCAAGGCAGTGAATATTGTTTAGAATTATAGAGAAAGTTACTAAAAAGTTGGGAAGGTAGAGAATGGTAAGAAAAGGATTTCGAGTCACGTTTTATAGTGTTGGTGGGTTTCAGGCGCGTCGATTCATCTTTAGGCCGAATCGATGAACTTTGAAACGTGTCTCTTTAGGGGCCTTTAATTTTTACTTTGAAAACGTTTCGGGAAAGGGAACGGGTTTGCGTGTGATAGAGTTGAGAATAGGTAATTATTACTTTTGTGCCGTTTGATAAGAGTTATGTCAGTGGAAATTAAATGCTGAGTGGAGGTGAATTTTGGGAAACGTCAGGCGTCGTTTCACCGTGGGGTTTCAAATTTCAAAATATTTGCATATCTTATCTGTGATCATGGCAGGAATATGACAGTGAAGTGACAGGAAAAGATCTCAGTTAGAATCTTAAAAGAGAGAGCAGGTGGAGTAATTTCAGTAATCGATAAGGGCGAAGCTTCTTTTCGTTCGCTGAAAAAGGCGAAGCTTCCTTTGCTGGTTACAAGGGCGAAGCTTATGTTGTTTATTATGTGACATTTTTTGCATGTAACAGTTACTTAAGTTTAGCGTTACTGACTTTATATGTTAAAGGGCTTTGAGTATTGTATTGTGGGCTTACTTAAAAGACACGCTGCCCCTTAAAATGGCTTTTAAGCTTAGGTGTCTTGTGGGCTTGTGTACTGTTATTGGGCTTACAATATTTGTGTCATGTGGGCTTACCGAATTTGTACTATAGGGCCAGGCGACCCATGACCCGAACGGGTCAAAACTTCATAATATATAAAGGAAACACCGCCCATGCGGTGGGGGATCCAATACTTTTTACTCATTTTGTTACTTTGCCTTGTTCTACTTTTATTGCCTAATTGCTTAGCCCTAACCGGAGATTTAGACCGGAACAAAACTCTTTTAAGGAAAATGTTGCATGAGTTATAAAATTTTAATTTATATATTATTTTAAGTTTTTAATTATATAAGAAAAAATTTATTTAGTTATAATATACTATATGTATATATGTAATTTGTGGAAGCAATATATAAAAAAAAATTATAACTAATTTTTTTCATTATTCTAGCATTTTTTATGATTTTAAAAATCAAGTTTCACTCTTTATTATTATTGTTATAATTTCTTTTCGATAATTTCAGTTCAATCTCAAATTGTTATATTAATAGCTTAAAATTTTAAGCCAAAAAAAAATATTAATAGCTTAAAATTTTCATTATCATCTAAAATTGAAACATAATAAGCTCACTTGCTCTATGTGTGTAAATAATTTCCAATCATTAAATTAATTAGATAAAATTAACACACTGAGATATCAAATTAATTATAGTGTCATGTAGCATGCCCAACCAAAACTTTGATACATCACATGAATGATTTCAGATACGGGTGTGATGAGTGGAGCCATGATATTCATAAAGGATGATCTCAAAATCAGCGACACTCAACAAGAAGTTCTCGCAGGAATCTTAAACCTATGTGCACTTGTGGGATCCTTAACTGCTGGAAGAATCTCAGATTACATTGGTCGACGCTACACAATCGTCATAGCCTCTCTCCTTTTCATGGTTGGTTCGGTTCTCATGGGCTACGGTCCAAACTACGTAATTTTAATGGTTGGAAGATGTGTTGCTGGTGTTGGCGTCGGCTTTGCTCTTCTAATAGCACCAATATATTCCGCAGAAATATCCTCTGCAAAATCAAGAGGCTTTCTCACCTCCTTACCAGAGCTTTGCATTGGAATTGGAATTTTACTTGGTTACATTGCAAACTACTTCTTGGGAAAATTGACATTGAAGCTTGGATGGAGATTGATGCTTGGTCTTGCTGCAGTTCCTTCACTTGCTTTGGCTCTGGGAATTTTGGCATTGCCAGAGTCTCCAAGGTGGTTGGTGATGCAAGGGAAATTGGGAAAAGCAAAGAAAGTGTTGTTGCAAGTTTCAAATACAGAACAAGAGGCTGAACTTCGCTTCAAGGATATTAAAATCGCTGCTGGGATTAACGAGAGTTCCACAGAGGAAATGGTTATGAAGCTCGCTGGAAAAAACCATGGTGAAGGTGTTTGGAAAGACTTGTTTCTAAGGCCTTCTAGTTCTGTTCGTTGGATCCTTATTGCAGCGGTTGGGATTCATTTTTTCGAGCACGCAACTGGAATTGAAGCTGTGATGTTATATAGCCCAAGAATCTTTAAAAAAGCTGGTGTTACCACCAAGGACAAGCTCTTGCTCACAACAATTGGAGTAGGCGTTACCAAAATCACTTTTCTGATCATAGCATCATTTTTGCTTGACAAAGTTGGAAGGAGGCGCCTCTTACTTGTGAGCACAGGAGGAATGGTATGTAGCCTTACAGTGTTGGGATTTAGCTTGACCATGGTGGATAGTTCTCAGGAAAAGCTATATTGGGCGTTGGCACTCAGCATAATGGCGACTTACATTTTTGTTGCGTTTTTTAACATTGGGCTTGGGCCTGTCACGTGGGTTTATAGTTCAGAGATTTTTCCTTTGAAGCTGAGAGCACAAGGGGCGAGTATAGGAGTTGCGGTGAACAGGGTCATGAATGCTATTGTTTCTATGAGTTTTATTTCAATCTACAAAGCAATCACCATAGGAGGGAGTTTTTTCATGTTTGCTGGTATTTCTATATTAGCTTGGTTATTCTTTTACTTCTTCCTACCTGAAACCAAGGGTAAGGCCTTGGAAGAGATGGAGATGGTTTTCAGCAAAAACTATAATAAAAATGTAACCACAGAAACTGATCTGAGACAGAATGCATAGTATGTGTTTATTTTGGCTGAACTTGGTGTAAAGCCTTAGAAGGGAAGAGAACTTTTGACATCATGTAAATTACCCAGAACTATCATAAACCATTCCTTGTGACTTGTTATTACTTAAAATGCTGGTTGCTTTTTATGTCATATTTTTTACATCAACAAAGATTTTTATTTCCACATATCACTTAGAGCCGGGTAAAATTACTATTATGAGTGACAAAACTCTACTTACCAAATATTTAGTTAACCTACATTTACAAAAATTCTTACCCAAAATATTTGGTTAAGTTAGAACAATTTCACACTAACTTATTTTACATTTTTTTGTGGTACATCATCAAAGATTTAGACTTATGTAGTTTATAGCATAGAACATAAATTCTCCATATATGAAGAACAAATTACCTAGAAACTGTGTTTCCTAGATAATGAAATGAATTTTGGACTTGAAATTGATGGAATGTAAGTGATAATGCAAAAATTATGTATTAAATCTTTAAATAGAAACTTAATTTAAACAAATTAAAACAATGAGCTATAATTTGTGCCCACAAATCACCTAAAAACAAGGAGAGCCTATGGCAAATGGAACCTACCTGCACCCTCTCATTTGGTATTTTCCTCAGATAGCTCAATGTTTCCCCTCCACAGGTAGAAACGGTTGAGAAACATACAAAGATCTTCAACCTTTGACTGTGAACCTCTTCTTTCTCTCTTTCTCTCAATTTCTTTACTCGTCTTACCTCTTCCATTAACTTTCATGTCTCTGAGATAAACAAAAAATCATAAAGAGAACAACAACAATAAAAACAGTGACCCAGACACACTGATGAAACAGGCAGCTGCAAGGTCATCCCTGAGGAGGCTTTGTCCGAACATCGATAAAGAAGATGGACTGGAAACCGTTCTTGAAATTCCCATACCGGAAGAAATGTTTGCAAGCATGGGAAGTAACGTGACATTGCGGTGGCAGAACATGTTAACGTGGATGAAGGCTCAAACAGAGGATAGATTGGCTTCTCCTACCGTCGCGGCACGATTAAACGAGCTTCGCTTTCTCCTTTACCTTGTTGGATCCCCTCTCATCCCTCTTCAGGTCCAATTAGGCCATTCCATCCACCGTCCAGTCAGAGATTGTTCCATTGTAAGAACACACAAATTTTCTTAATTTCAATGCATGATTGATAAAAAAAATTTTACATGGTGCAACAATTTAAGGGGAGGATTGATTTGATTGTGTTGTAGGAAGCATCGACGGCGAAGTACATAGTGCAACAATATATAGCGGCGACAGGAGGACAACCAGCATTGAATGCGGTGGATAGTATGTGTGTAACGGGGCAAGTGAAGATTAGTGCATCAGATTTTCACCATACAAGTGATAGCACTGAGGTGAAGAAAACCAATGATGAAATTGGAGGGTTTGTTTTATGGCAAAAGGACCCAGATTTATGGTGCTTAGAGCTAGTTGTGGCTGGATGCAAAGTTTGTTGCGGTAGCAATGGCAGGGTCTCATGGCGCCATTCCACTAACCAACAAACCCCCATTTCAAAAGGCGCTCCTAGACCATTGCGTCGTTTCCTTCAGGTACATTAAGTTTCTGGATCCGTCACTGTTCGTAATTTGATCCAATGTTTTATTCCTTGGTCAATGTAATTGTTAAAATTTAAATGATTTATATGTCAGGGATTAGATCCAAGGGCCACAGCAAACTTATTTTTGGACGCTGCGTGCATAGGAGAGAAAATCATCAATGATGAGGAGTGCTTCATTCTGAAGCTGGAAACAAGCCCAGCAATTCGTGAGGCTCAAAGTGGGTCAAATTTTGAGATTATTCACCACACGATATGGGGATATTTTAGCCAGCGATCTGGTCTATTGGTTCAATTTGAAGACTCTAGATTGCTCACAATGAGAACCAAAGATGACAATGACATTTTCTGGGAAACTAGTCTAGAGTCAGTGATTGAGGATTATAAGTATGTGGATGGGATAAATGTGTCTCATAGTGGAACTACTCGAGTTACAGTTTCTAGATATGGTGAGCAATCGGCAAACCATAAAAGAGAATTGGAAGAGAGGTGGAAGATTGAAGAGGTAGATTTTAATGTGTGTGGTTTGACTGCTGAAAGCTTTTTGCCTCCCTCAAGCCTAAGGAAAGCATAGGAAGAAAAAAAACACAAGCATCACATATATTATGTAATTGGAAAATGAAGCAAATGTTGATTCTGAAGCATGAAACTAAGGGTCTTTTGAAATGTGCAATTATACATTTCAAACATTTGCTTTTTATGTAAAACAACAACATTTTGTTCAACAAATTTTCTGCTCTTGATTATAGAAAATAATTGTAACATAATTTTAATTTGTGGTACTATATTTACTTTAGCTGTAAATATCACAAAATAAATTATATAATTTTTTTTTGTCACTATTCTTTTTTTTCATACTACATTTCACTACCTTCGATTTTGCTTATATGACACTAAATTATATTTTTCTCTAAAATATACATTCCTCTCCACCCATTTTAATATTTGCAACAAAATATTTGAATTCGTCACGAAATACATTGTTGACTTATAATCGGGATGAAATTAGTTACAAGTTTTATAGAAAAATAGTTTCTATCACAAATATCGTCACTATTTAGCAACAATTTTTTAGCTCTACATGCAAATATCGTCACTATTTATGCGATACACGCAAAATTTAACAAATATTTTAAAATTAGTAATAAATAGTGAAGTTCCCAAATGATAGCAACAAAAATCTCTTCTAAAATGACATTTTAGATTAGTAGAGTTCATGTAGTCAATGATGTAATGATTTACACAAATTTGTTTTTATTGTAACTAAAATAATATCACCTCAAGGTTTTTAATGCACATCACCTAACTTCACCATGCCCCTAAAAACCAAATGCATTTAATAAAATAGTACCAATATAATTACTTCTACACCAACCTAGTTATCGAATCAAATTTTCAGATGAGCTACCACTTTTTGCTATTGACGGTTGATGACATCTCCTGAAAAATCAAATTTCCTATATTCAAATCAATTTTTTCTTACATATTATTTCCACTAAAAAACTATCTTTCTTCATTTCCTATCACATCGCTAAAAATAACAATATGAGTTGACAGAGCGGAATAAACCCGACCCACCATCAACCAACCGAAATGCGGGTTTTTGAGATAACCCACTTATTATATTTGGGTTGAAAATCTCCACTCAACCTGCTAAATACGCGGTCCAAATAGATGGACCCCGCTAAATACGCGGTCCAAATAGATGGACCCAGTGAACTCATATTGTCACCCTACACATCACCTACCATATATCATTTATCGATCTTCTATTCTTATTTTTTTTTTGAGACAATGTATTCTTTTGGAGACAATCATGTTCGAGTTGGGAACATCTACATCATGACAGGACTAACTCTACAAGCGGAGATTTTTCTATCCACAAAACTTGAACTCGTAATCTTGCTCAAGAAGAATTAAACATGTGTCAGGATTCGAACCCCGGACATTCCCCTCCTCAACCCTTATGATTCTAACTCTTACAACTTGAATTAACTATTTGTTCTTATATAATTTTGTGTTTGATGTAAGATGGAAGTGTGAACACATTTTCATTTTCCCAAACAAATCATTAAAACGGTGCCGTTGGGTGTCGGTTGCCTCTTAATGAGTGCCAACATTGCCATCAAATCTTGGTGAACCGTATCAACGGCAAGCATAATTCCACATCAGATGATAGACCAAAGTCAACAAAATCAATCACAAGTATGATGGAAAAATAATGGCCCACACACTACATTTCATTAATCCTTCCCTTCCAACGAAACACCAAATCCGTCATTTCATTTCATTTCGTTATTTTTGCATCTCACTGTATCTATCTCACTAACGCGGAGAGAAACTCACATCATCATCATCATCACCATTCATTCATTTATTCATTCACATTCTTCTCAGATCGGACTCAATTTCTTCCTCTCCCCCGCAAATCCGAGTCCGAAAGCGATGAAGCTGAAGCCAGTGGAATCACTTTTACTGTCTTAATCGGTGTCTCTGTGTTGAAAATCGATTATAGATTGTTGATTGTGCGGTGCGGTCCACCACCGATTTAGATCGAACGAGAAATGAAGGATGACGACGGGCTTCCAACCACGACGGCGCCGACTGCCAAGAAGGACAATCTCGATTCCGGTCTGTTTGGGAAAGGGAGGTACAAATTCTGGGCATTAGCCGCTATCTTGCTTCTCGCCTTCTGGTCCATGTTCACCGGCACCGTCTCTCTTCGCTGGTCCGGTAATCTCAACTCCTTGTCCAACGACCTCGATACTCCCATCCACGATGACCTCGATGTCCTTGTATGTTTACGGTTATGATTATTCCCCTCTCTCTCTCTCGCTTTGTTAATTGAATTTGCGATTTGATTTTTGAGTTTGATTTGTGTGTGTGTGTGTGTGTGTAGGAAATGGAGGAGAGGGAGAAAGTGGTGAGGCACATGTGGGATGTGTACACCAACAGCCGCAGGATCAGGTTGCCCAGGTTCTGGCAGGAGGCGTTTGAGGCTGCATATGAAGAATTGACGAGCGATGCTCCTGGGGTTAGGGATGCTGCTATCACCGAGATCGCTAAGATGTCTGTGCGTTCCATTGATTTTGATCCACCTCCAATCCAATCCACGGTTCGTCCTTCTATTTTATTCTCTACGATTAGGGTGTTGCTATTGTTCAACATCTACAATTTTGAAATACATACTTTATGGTGCTATTGAAATCTCTAGTGAATTGTACTACTGTTTGTGCATACTATGGTGTTATCTGTTTGAAGCATAAGTTACAAAACGTTATCAGCTTTCTTCATCAGTGTTATTTCGTTATGCTGATTGTTGAGACAGAGATCTTGCTTGATTGGAATTGAAAATTCAGTTTTCTTACTTTGATTGGTTAACATGGTGACTTTCTTGAAGTAACTTTCTAACATCTCTTATCTCTATCTTCCAGCAGTCTGGTCAAACCATTCTCTACAAATTAACAATAACCCCTCACCCTCACTAACTTTTTCATTGGGAAGGTTTCTGTTGGGGGACATCTAACCTTGTGGTTTTTTTGGGAGAAAAGGGATCAAAGTTAACTCGGGGGAGGATAAGATGTCATTTATAGAAAATTGTCTACTATAAAAGCCAGTGCTCGAATTTGCATGACTTGTTGAGTCTCTGAAAACACATTAAATTAGCTGCATCTGTGTTTCTTGAATGCTACAAGCTAATTCTTTTTTGTCTCTTCATAAAAGAAAATTACACTATTAGGATTTGGCTCATCTAAAGTGAGGGAGTGACTTTAGAGGCTAATGGAAGTCAAACAACCATTGAATGAAAAATCAATGGTTGAGATTGTAAATTGTAATCATGTGCTTGCACATGTATAACAAAGCAACAAGCTATGATGTTTTTTAAATCTCAACTGTTGATTTTTGCAACCTACGGTTTTGGTGACTTATTTTACCCTAAAGTTACTCTCTCACTTTAGAGGAGCTAAATCCTTGTTGAATACCCCATCATGATGGATATGGATGAGTCCTTTTATGGAGGCTTTGGTGAATTGGATGTTTTGGCAGCATTATGGACCAACTTGTAAGTTGTAACAAAGCTTTCATAGATTTTCCTTTTTTTTTCTTTTAATTACACTTTTGGTTCCTCTTGTTTGACAAAGTCCAATTTTCATCATCCGGTTCCAAATAAGAACCTTCCTTCCTTGTTTTGGAGTTGATGCCAACTTGGAATGTAGTCTAGTCACTGTGTTTTGTGATTCTACTCGATGGTTGTGCCATGCCAGCAAAATGGCTGATATCGCTCTCTTTTTTCTTACTTGACCTCACATGGTTCAGCACCATGTTAATAATTAACGATGTGTCAACAGCAATAATAGAAAGATCCCATTTGCTTCAATTTGAGAGACATTAACAAAAGGGTTGAAATTGGAGGGGATATAGAAAATGTTATGATAGGTCCTTCCATCATTCTTTTGAACAGTTTTCATTTATCATGTTATGCGTTATAACTAATATTACTAGCATCACCAATTTGTCTAGTTCAATCTCTCATTCCACAGCAAATAGGAATTTAATAGTATAATTTTTTTGTTAAGGATGAAATTTAAAGAAAAACTCTTTAAATTTTTAGTTTGTCTTTGAACAAAATCCGTACATGATTGCAAGTTCTCATTGATTAACTGAATTTGTTTGTTAGTGAGGGTCTGTTGCAGTGTTCTTCACTAGGGGTTTCACACTAGGTCTTTTGAGAAACTAGAGGAAAGAAAGGTGTAGTTAAGCGGTGGATTTGTTAGTCTTTTGTTTGCCATTGTATATTGTATATTGTTAAAGAAAAAAAAACTGCAATCGGCATTGTTCAATTAAGATAACTTAGAAATAATGTGATTACGAGGACAGTGTCTCCTTATAAAAAGAAAAGGTATTGATAGGTTCTGAGATTGCTCTTTTTTTCCTTTCTATTGCCTGATATCCGTACTTAATTATATGATCATTATGTGACTCTGAAGGGTAGTAGAAGTATTTACAGAAAGCAGAGAGAGAATTGTAATTTTAATGTAAGGTAGCTTGCATAGTTATGTATGTATATTGATGTGAATGTATGATTGCCAATGTTGCTAAATGTTAATATATATTATTAATCTATGTGACCCCTTATCTCAGTCTCAAATTCAAATATGATAGCATATATGTTCTGGCCTGATGTTTTCACTGTGTACCACTTCAGAGAGCCCAGGAATTTAGCAAGAGTCTCAAGCAAGTTGAAAAAGGAAAAGGAGCAACAACCTCTAGGCGTGCTTAATCGTTAGTGTCTGAAGCATTCAAGGATCTGGCTTGTGTTTGAAAATGATCTTGGGCTACTAGAAGATTGTGAAGAGGTAGTGATGGGCGAAGCCATTCTCAGATTTTTCATGCTTCTATAAGATGGACATTTATGTATTTTAATAGGTTGTGGCCTTTCAAATTTTGCAGTCAAGTTCAATGTCTTCACGAAGTGAGTAGTAGTAAATCGAAACACGACCTTTTTGAGCAGACAAATTCAACTAAGTATATGTTTTCTAGGTTTATTTCAAAGCAACTAAATTCTAAATTTCTCATGCTTCAGTTAGTAAAAGGTTTTGGTACATTGGCACTTACTTTTTTCCATTTCATTTCCACTCACTTTCTATTCTTATATTTTCCTATTACATATCTCTCTTTTCTCTCTCTTTTTAGTGGGTGGATTTCGGGTTTAAATAATTTTTTATTAATTAGTAAATGTCTTTCTTGGCTACAGCAAGTCTGCATTGCCAGCTTATAAAAACATTTACTCCTTAATGAATTTATACAATGTTGAAATTTTGTTTTAGTTGTTGCCCCACCCAGACTATGTTGAGATTGATAAGAACGAATAGAATGGAAAAGAGAGTCCGATCACTAAATTACATTTAGTACCCTTAATAAAGAATATGTTGAATCATTAGTTAAGGGTAATTTTGTTAAAAATAATTTATTTTTTTAGAAAAATGAAAAATATATTATTGTAGATTCAGCAGCTAGAAAGAAAAACAAAGCAAACAGAACCGCAGCAGCCAACAGGAATATCACAACACCAGCCAGCAAGCACAGCAACTCGACAACAAAGAGGAGGGTACAGCTTCAGGTATGAAAGATGGAGCATCAGCGCACAGCACCAGAAGGCCCAAAGGAAGGCGGTGAAAAGAAAACATGGATAATTCCATCAACAACGAACACAAAAACCACTTGTTAGAAATAATTACGCAACACAAATTTTAAAGAAGAAAACTTAAATACAACCAAACCAATACATGATTTTAGTCCAATTATAACATCACATATGGTTTGCAAGAGGAGAATTATACTCCAGTTGATCTATTAGAGTGATCCATCGATCTTCAAGTCTTCTTGCTCTTAAGGTTGAGCGAGCACATTCATATAAGGAAGAGAGAAACCAAAATCTAATCTTGTGATATAATAGTATATAAAAATATAATAAAAACCTACAACAAGCACTAAATATAGGCCATTGGTTTTCTCAAACATTCAGGTTAACATCATCAAACATCTAAAGAAATTGAAATCCACCTCCGAGAGCACCAATCTCACCATTGTTTTTCATCTCTAGCTCATCATGTGTCTGACCTACCTGATCGTGGAGCATCCTTCCATCAAACAAGCGATTAAGTCAAAATCTAAAGATTAACAATTATAGTATCCATTCATGAGTTTTTTAGAGCTATGTATTTTGTAATCTCAGTATAGATATTTAATTCTCTTTATACCTCGATTCTCCAATCATATGACTTTTTTCCGTATTTTATTCAAATATTAATTTGATGAATATCTTACTCAATTTTATTTAATCACATTTCATTATACTTTATTTCGGTTTGACTACCCTCATAAAATTTTCATTGTTTGGTTGAAATCCCTTACTAGAGATTTTTTCTTTTACTCAAGAATGAAAAAAGTGAGAAATGAAAATGCTATGACTCTATGAGGCCCATTGACTGGATAGAGAGGGGAATTGAGTTTGGTGCCCCACCCCTTAGGCTTTGCACCCCACTTTATTAAATACGGAATTTAAAGTTCCGTATCAATAGGGAAAATAAAATTCCGTATCTGTTTTAGTATATAATGAGTGGTTGAAAATGTGACACGCATGCTTAAATACAGTACGGAATTTTAAGTTCCGTATTCAATAGGGAGAATACGGAATTTTAAATTCCGTATTTGATAAAGTGGGGTGCCAAGCCCCATAGGTGGGGTGCCAAACCCAACTCCCGATAGAGAGATATATAAGCGAGCCAACAGCCGTTTACTGACACAGCAAATGGAAAAGGGGAAAATGAAGTGTCCGTACTGCTCGGCGGCGGCTGGCCGTTGCGCCACCACGAGCTCCGGCAGGTCAATAACGGAGTGCACGTCTTGCGGCCGGGTCATGGAAGAGCGACAATCGCATCCCCACCACGTCTTCCACCTCCGCGCCCAAGACAACCCTCTGTGCCTCGCCACCTCCGATCTCCCTCTCCCGACTCTCCACCACCAAAACGACGCCGGCGACGAGGAGGACCCTTTCGAACCCACGGGCTTCCTCACCGCGTTCTCCACCTGGTCCCTGGAACCCAGCCCGCTTTACCTTCAGTCCTCCATCGCGTTCTCCGGCCACCTCGCTGAACTCGAGCGCACTCTCGAATCGTCTTCTTCTTCTTCAGCTACAGTCGTGGTTGATAACTTGAGGGCGTACATGCAGATTATCGATGTTGCCTCCATTCTGGGCTTGGATTGCGATATCTCCGATCACGCTTTTCAATTGTTCAGGGATTGTTGCTCCGCCACTTGCTTGAGAAACCGCAGTGTGGAGGCTCTTGCCACCGCCGCTCTTGTTCATGCCATTCGAGAGGCTCAAGAGCCCAGAACCCTCCAGGTTCGTCTCTCTTTCCGACTTTCATTTGCAATTTTTGGTTGTGTTTCTGGTATAATTATTCAGTAATCAATGGGGAATTTTGAAGAATCATGGTTATTTGTTGTCAATTTAGTACTATTAGCAAAAGATTCACTGTGTTTTTTCAGTGGGAACATGCTACTGTTTTGCCTGATTGTATAGATGACCAGCTGAAACTTCATCACTTTGTAATATGACAGGAAATTTCAATTGCGGCCAATGTGCCGCAGAAGGAAATAGGGAAATACATCAAGATACTTGGAGAAGCTTTGCAGCTAAGTCAACCTATTAACAGCAACTCCATTTCAGTTCATATGCCAAGATTTTGCACACTTCTCCAGCTCAATAAATCTGCTCAGGTAACTGGACTGTAATTTCTTTAACATTTGACAGCTTCGACTTTATTGCGTTTTCGAAAATTTAAATGGTTGTTGTATGTCTGTGAAAAAATTCCTTTGCATAAATGTTCTATGGTTCTCCCAAGTCGTACATACGACTTTCATCGAATATGGCTTTCCGCAGAATTCTATATGTATCTATGAGATTGAGTATGGAATTATTTTCAAATTATTTCTTCAATTAATAGAAAAAGGGAATAGTAAATATATATAATATATCTACTAGGGATTATCTTAAATTTGGTTAGGGCCTTAGGGGTGTCTAAGAAAGCATTCTTTCACATCACATATGTGTACCTTCGAATCCTCTTTCCACGACTTTGTCGGCACCTTCTCTCCATCAATAATATCAACCATTCGATATATCCGCTCCAAAAAACTATAACCCTAGAAAACATTGGAACCACGATAGATTGCGAACCCAGCCACCTCTTGTGACATTGTCCTCTTAACGGGTCCAAGCCCAACGACCAGCTCACCCTCACCTCACGGTGGTTCACCATTTCCTTTAATTTGCACCAGCAAATTAAAATGGTAGTGGTCAGGTGGCTGAGAAGGAAGCGAAGAACTGGGTGACGCAAGGAGTGAGAAGTGAATGAAAATGAACAAGTTAGGCAAAGCCATGGTTTAATTGGTTTATGAGCTTAGAATTTTTACATATGTATCTAATGGTCATGAAACAGGGTTCTAAATTGTGGACTGCATCACGTGATGCGGCCGCAATATTATCGGATCGCAATTGCGGCGTGATTTCGATTCACCTAAATAGCCGCAACGGAACCACAATTCAGCCGCAACAGTTTGCATTATTTAAGAAAATCACTCCGCAATGGCATCTCAATGCCCGCAATCGCTGTAGCCGCATCCGCCATCGCAACCGCAATTTAGAACCCTGGTGATTATTGATGATGGAGGGGGGCTGCAAACAAAGCTGAAGGAGAGGGTTCCTGATATCATCATATCCTGCTCAATACATCTACAAAGTTCTTAATTTTATGCTGCTGTCCATTTTTGTTTTTTTGTAAACCAAGAGACAGCAACAGATTGTAGGCCTTTATGGATACTTGTTGAACAGGTTCTAGGTCTTTATGTCCTTGTGACAAAATAAAGTTGGTATTATGGGCTACGTTGAATACTTATTACATGGTAGACATTAGTTACACTTTTAGATGTCTAAGGATCAAGTTGTGATAGTGAATTTGTTAAAATTGCATTCTTTTATTTTTTTACTTATAATACAAAATTCTGAGAATGACATGCATTGTATTTCAGGAACTGGCTACTCACATAGGAGAGGTTGTGATCAACAAATGCTTCTGCACTCGTAGGAATCCAATTAGCATCTCAGCTGCTGCTATATATTTAGCTTGCCAACTTGAAGATAAACGCAAAACACAAGCTGAAATTTGCAAGGTAACTGGACTTACTGAAGTCACCCTCCGTAAAGTGTACAAGGAACTATTGGAGAATTGGGATGATTTACTTCCCTCTAATTACACCCCAGCTGTTCCTCCTGAGAGGGCATTCCCCACGACCGTAATTGCCTCTGCTCGTTCTTCAACAAAGGTTGATGCTATAGAGGTTACTTCTTTAGACTCCGAAAAGTTGCCAGAAATTAAACCTAGTAAACCTAATGAGGTCTTAGTGCCTTCCAGTGGAATACATAATAATCAGAATGTTACACAAGGAATGGATATTGATGTATTCCAGCGTAACCACCACCAACCTGAACCTTTAGGAGATGACACAAATGGTGGGGCTAGTGTCAGTTATCCAAAATCAAGCCAACTTAGCAGTCCTCCACCATCAAGTGCAAGCTCTGTTGTGAGGGCGTTTTCAGCACCACCTTCATCGAGGCCTCCAAATGTTCGATTAGTGCAGTCACTTAAGACAATGTCAGGTTATCCCGAGCACTGAAATTACTTCTTGTGCTAACACCTAATATGATTTTGTTTCGTGTATCACTGTATTTATATGTACTGTATAATTTGTTTGTTTCTGAGGTGTGAGGCAGCTATGTTGTGATTGTTGCGTATAGTTGAAATATGGAAATGATTTATTTGGGTCTTTTATTGTACCCTTTTTATTTTGAATTCAAGTTTGAAATGGTGTGACTGTAAAATTTTGACTGAATTTTGATTAAACGAATTTCTCATTTATTTTTAAAGGATTTTTTACTGCCGTTTTGAAAAGTGGGCTACTGATGAAATTACAATTAAGTGTTTATCGATTTGTCCGCTCTAAATTATGGTGGTTCAGCCAGGTGTATAGGAACGCTTGACCTAGCCTTTGGTCCCAAAACCCATGGTGAGTGAAGATACTTCACCTTGTTGGGTCAAGCTTCCTTATAAAAGCTCGCTTGTTCCTTGTGTTCTTTGGGGTTTTTTAGTGTTTTATTGTGAACTGTCATTAAAGGCACCATGATTTGCCAATTAATTTGGACCTTTGGGGGCAGCATTAAGTTAGATTGGGGTTATGGCCGCTCCTCCCCCTTTATTGGGAAGTTATGAGTCGTAATGTGACCCTTGTTTAGGGATGTCAAAAATATCCGTACGGCCGTACCCGCTGGTAAATATTCGCCACGCAGGGCGGGCGGGTACTGGTTATGTTAAGCTAAATTGGTAATCATTCAACTTTAAAATCGAAGCTGGATTCATTACTGAAAGATAACAAAGAAAAAATGTAATAACTTGATTGAAGCACTTCTCCTTCTCCTGTTTTTTAAGTATCGTTTTCTCTGTAATTGCTTCCTTCTTGTTGCTCTAATTTCGCCTTCTTATGGTCTTTGATTTTGCTCCTGCCTTCTGGCCTTTGATTTTGCTCCTGCCCTCTGGTCTTTGCTTTTCTGATAATTGTTATTTTCCATTTTTCCCCTGTTTTTGGATCTCTCCCTCCTCTTAGTAATTTTCTTACTCTGTTTTCTTATATCAAGAATTCTTTGTTCTCCCCTTTGATTCTCACTAGTTCTCCCTCTTGTAATTTTCTTGCTCTGTTTTCTCATAAAGAAAACTCTGTCCACCCTCCCCCAATTCTCACCGAGCTTCTCATCAAAATTCCCTTTTTATAAAACTCTTTTAATTACAAGTGCTTGTAAAACACTTAATACAATAATAAATAAATTTAGTATTATTATTTAAAATTTATAATATTTAGTCACAATTTTTTTATCTTTTATTTTGACCCGCAATAAGAAAATCCTGATGTTAAATCGTGAATTGCAGTCCCTCATTCTAATTCACTCTTTTTTTTTAACTCTAGCTTAGTTTTACTGCCCCAGTTACTCATTCAAATAAGGGTGGTAGGAGGAGATACCAATCAGTGTTAATTTTTTGACATTGTAGAAATATTGTAACTTAAAAAAAAAAAAAACCGAAATATTGTAACTTTTTCTTACTAAATAGTTGCTTTTTTCATTTTCTTATATAACCTTTACATATACAAGAATAATTCGAATTTGTAATTATCTGCATTTTATCATCCTCACTTCCTCACCCCAAAACAATAGCCACCGATTCAATGTACTGACTAGCTCTACAGTGCGTCTCTCTAGCTAGTGCCAAGTTCTGTGACCATGGAAGCTTCAAGGATGTTACTGTTCTCACCATTAACATCTGCTCCAAACGCACGCATGAACCATTTGAATCACTTAGTTAGAACTAGAACTCCTAGGAAGATAGTGAGCATGGCAAAGGAAAGCAGCGACGACAGCAGCATCGGAACCATAGAGAAAGCAGCCATAGCCGGCGGTTTAATCTCACCGCCAGTAATTGCATGGTCTCTATACACTCTCAAAACAACAGGGTGTGGTCTTCCCCCAGGTCCAGGTGGATCAATTGGTGCTATTGAAGGAGTGAGCTACCTGGTGGTTGTGGGAATAGTGGGTTGGTCCTTGTACACCAAAACCAAAACCGGCTCAGGTTTGCCCAATGGTCCATTCGGGTTGTTGGGTGCTGTTGAAGGTCTCTCCTATTTGGCACTGGTTGCCATTGTGGTTGTGTTTGGGTTGCAGTATCTTGACCAGGGTTACATTCCAGGTCCTCTTCCAGCTGATCAGTGCTTCGGCTAGGTAAGGTTTGGTTTGGTTTGGTTTTCTTCTCTGTCTCACAATTTGGTTTCCAATTGGATAATGTGATTTGGGCCAGTAGAACTCTATCTTGTACTTGTGGACATGGTTGCTTGCTCCATGTATCTTAGGAATATCAATTTACTTTGCTCTACCTTCTTGTTGTATTCATATTTTTCTTGTAATGGTATGTCAAGAAATCACAAAGATCGTGTGGTTAGTGTATTAAAAAGAAAGAGAATGACAAAGATAAAATAATATAACTCAGGATTTGATAAAACATCTAAAACAAGTACCACCAAAATATGTATACGATTAGTTTTCTCAAGCATTCTGGTCAATATCATCAAACATCTAAAAAAAAATCAGCCTTCAGACTTCGATTTGGTGCAGCGTTGCATCGATACCATCGGCGTACTCCACCTCCATAGTGCATCAAGTGTCCGATGAGCCGGTATCGGCGTACTCCACCTCCATAGTGCATCAAGTGTCCGATGAGCCGTGAGCGCGAAGAATGCTTCCATCAAATAAAAAAGCTATCGAATCAACATAAAGATGGCCACTGGTAAAAATAATATGTAAAGGATATTCACCATATTCCACATCAAGAAAAAAAAAGTGATTTTACATAAAAATAAACTTTCATACTTGCGCCCCAGACAATTTACTTAATTTACTTGATTACGATGGTATGAAACTCAGATTGATTTTTGACTAAATTAGAAGTACTGGTCAGATAACTAGACAAAATAGTGAATTAATGGTTCAATTGGTATAAACCTATTAATTTTGTGCACAAACAAAGAAAAAATAAAGAAATTAGTTTTCTCAAGCATTCGAGTAAATTGAAATCAGCCTTCGACTCCGATTTGGTTTGGTGCAGCATTGCATCGATTTTATCGACATCCTCCACCTCCATAGCGCATCAGGTGTCTGATGAGCGCGAAGAATGTCCATCAGACAAGAAAGCTAGATGTTGACTCAATTGCTTTCTTGTTTGATGGAAGGATGCTCCGTGCTAATCTGACACCTGATGAGCTAGAGATGAAAGATGGCGATACAATTAATGCAATGCGCAATGGAAGCGTTGTTGGCCCAGTTCACGGAGGATGATACCGCCTTGATACCATGAAGAAATCACAAGGCATAGTGGCTAGTGTATTGAAAAGAAAGAGAAGGCATAGTGGCTAGTGTATTGAAAAGAAAGAAAACGATAAAACAATATTGTTGGTAACCAATGATGAAATACTAATCCCTATTTATACTAACTATGTATTGATAATTTGTTGTTGGTTACCAATGATGAAATACTAATCCCTATTTATACTAATAAAGATCGCATATATCTAATTAAATAAAAAACATATCAAGGTTATTCAAAAAAAAAATCAACGAATATATGGAAACTAATCCATGTTACCCTATATTTTTAATTTAACAATATAATTCTAATTGCATAGTTTCCAAATTACCTATAATATATTTTCTTAATCTGGGTATAAAGATTTAGTTTCCCTTATACCTTGATTCTCCAATATTCCCCCTATAATATATTTTCCCACTATATATTGATAATTTGTTGTTGGTTATCAATGAATAATGATGAAATACTAATTCTATCATCCATATCTAATTAAATATGAAACATATCAAGGAATATATGAAAACTAATCTATGTTATCATATATTCTTAATTTAACAATATAATATATTTTCCTAATCATAGTATAGAGTATCGACTATAGAGATTTAGTTTTTCTTATACCTAAATTCTCCAATATTCCCCTTACCCCTATAATATATTTTCCTAATTTAGTATAGAGATTTAGTTCTCCAATTACCCAGATTCTCCAATAGTATGTTTGTATACTGGTTGATTACGGTGTTATGAAACTCAGATTGATTTTGACTAGATTATTAGAGGTAGTACTATAGATAACTAGTCAAAATAGTGAATTAATGGTTCAATTGGTATAAACCTATAAATTTTGTGCACGTGCAAAGAAAAATTTATTAGCATTTACCTAGTAGGTATTGAGCAATTTTTTATTAGCATTTTGAGCAATTGAAAATCACACTTGTTTGGGCAGAACTATATAAAGGGTCCTTTAAAAAAATATATAAAGGGAAATAAGAATAGAGAAGAGGGATTTAAAATTGCAGCATTCTCATTTCTCAAGAAGCATAGCAAGAAGAGCTATAAGTTTAGTGTTAAACACAAAACCTACATGATCTAAAATGCATCTATAAAAATATTAAACTAAGTTACAGAACTATGTGTTTTCATCTCAGACCATATTCTTAAATGTTTTTATACGGAACCCGAAAGAAGAAGGAATAATGAAGCAATTTTGGCAATGTGATATTAAAAAGAGTTAACCAATTATTGATTTTGATGTAAAATCTTAATTTTTTATGGAAACTTTCACATGTTTTTTAACCATCCAAACATCAGAATTATATTGCAATCTCTCAACTCTAATGAGTTCTTGTATACTCCTCCATGCAACATCATGCTTTTGTCTTCTAAGCCATAAATGATTTAGTAAACATCTAACTTAGCTCTTGAAGTGTTGATAAATGTTATAGACATTTGTTCTATTTTTAATATCACTTCTATGATGTACAAATACAATACACTTAAAATACTTAAATTGCACAAATTTCTTTTAAAAAGAAAACTCGTGCAATTCACTCCAAATTAATCCATTAGAGATAAAAATAAAAATTTATAAATTGAGACCAAGAATCACTTAAATAAGCTTCTAAAACACTTACTGTAATTTCATACGCAATATACACGCAATTTAGAGTAAACTAGATCCCAACGAAGCAAGCAAGCAATGCACGGGACATGATACAGCTTGTTTTGGTTTCAATGGATTAATATCATTGTTGGAAGCTAATAATGTACATAGAGAAATGAGTTGTTCATGTAAACTATTTCACTATACAATGTTGAAAAAAAAGCTTTATAAAGTTTGAATTGTATTAATTTTAGATGAATTCTGTGTGCTTTTTGGTTGGTAAGCTATTTCAGGGTAACATATTGTTGTGAGTTAGAAGTATATATCCTTTAGGCAAATCATGACCGGACATTAGAGGATCCAATTGACACCAGTCAAATATTTAAAAATGGCAAAAAGCTATAACTAACGCAAACTAAGCAAATGGTGGCAGGGACAAAAGCATTGATTGAGAAAGACAGAGGTCCTTCTTTGTAGGAGACCAATGAGGAAGGACAGCAACGGTTCCTTTTGTATTATGGACTTCTTACCATGCAACTGGTTTTCCTTTTCTTTTTGTTGAGAACCCCTGCTATTCCTCGTATCAGGTATCTTTTTCCTTTTCACCATTCAACAAAAATCATATGATTGCTCTTTCCCAATTTCATCTAAAGAGAGACTTCAATCCCAGAATCTAGGAAAACCAAACCTCACTATAATGTGAAAGATTAGTAACCTGGTTTTGACTTGAGTATGTTCATGAATGTTCTTTGTGTAACAATGCACCTTCGTCAATTAACTTATTTTTCATCAACCCTGTGATAACATAAGTTCTTCCTAAATTTCATTTTGAATTTAAGATCAATATGAGATGATATTCTTATTACTTTTTTGGTTTTTCAGGGGTCCCAACCGTTGATAGAAAAGCACTAGCTAGGTGAAAGGTGGTGTTTCCGGCGGCGTGTTTGTTTTGGACGTAAACCTTTTGGCCGGAACCCAGAAAATATTGTGAGAAACAGGAGGAACGATGTCTTCTCCTCATAACTCTTCTCCCGATAACTCCACACCGGATAACTCAACACCCGATAACAGTACACCTGATGATGCCGATGGCTCTTCTTCGCCGCCATCGCCTCCATCACAATCCCCACCTCAACAATCCCCACCTCAACAATCACAATCACCCTCACCACCACCGCCATCAGAGAACTCAACACCACCCCCTTCTCCTCCTCCACCGAGTTCAGGAAACAACCCAACCCCTCCATCATCCAATGGGTCCCCACCTCCTCCTCCAGTATCAGGCCATTCTGACTCTGGTTCACCCTCGCCTCCACACAAATCATTGCCAACTCCCCCTTCCTCGGGAAACTCCAGTGACAACAATGACATTAGCAATAAGGCATTAGTTGGAGCAGTGCTTGGGGTAGGGGCCGTTCTTCTCATTATGGTAGTTGTTTGCGTTATTTGCTCAAGGAAGAAGAAAAAAACCAAGCAAATGTACTATTATGGAGAGCATCCATCTATGGGAAAAGGTGCCAAACCTAACATAACCCCTTATTATTTTTTAGCACAGGCCTTAGATTTTAGTTTTTGATAGGCAGATTTTAGTTTTACATGTTGTGCTCCAATTACTGCTAATTTTTCAATCAACCGCTGCAATGAATGACTTTACACTCTAAAGTACTCACTTTATATGAGTTAAATTCCCTAAGCAAAATGAATGTTTTGTGCTTGAAAACAAAATTGAGTTTCATGTGAATTGTGTGGTTTTGTGGTATACTCTGATTGCAAATAAAAAATACTATCATCACATTGGCATCATGTTTATCTAATTGATAATAATTATCTTGAAAGCTCTGGGGTTAAGAACTGCTACCTGATTCCAGGACTTGTTTTAGACTCCAGAACTGGAACTTTTAGCACACTAGTATTTTCTATTGAATCAAATTTTTGAGATCTCCATGGTGTCTAAAATATATGCACAGGGAGTAACTATTACAACAGTGGGCCACACCCTTACAACAGTGGGCAGCATCCTTACAACAGTGGGCAGCACCCTAATTACTATGGAGGTCCTCATGGGGATCATGTTGTGAGGGTACAAAATGGAATGGGTCCACCAAACGGTGGTGGATGGGGAGCTCCGCCACCTCCTCCAATGATGAACAGTACCGACATGAGCTCGAATTACTCAGGAGGACCACCCGCTCTGCCTCCTCCCTCGCCAAGCCTTGCATTAGGCCTCAAAGGGGGCACCTTCAGTTATGAGGAATTGGCAGCCGCCACCAATAATTTCAATGATGCCAATTTGATAGGACAAGGTGGCTTCGGTTATGTCCATAAGGGTGTGTTGCCTAATGGTAAGGAAGTGGCAGTTAAGAGCTTGAAATCAGGAAGTGGGCAAGGAGAGCGCGAGTTCCAAGCTGAGATTGATATCATTAGCCGTGTTCATCATCGCCATCTTGTGTCACTTGTTGGGTACTGCATTTCTGGTGGGCAGAGAATGTTGGTCTATGAGTTTATCTCCAATAACACTTTGGAATTCCACCTTCATGGTAAGTACTGTACATTCTTTGAACTCATGTCAGTTAAGATTTTGCTCTTTATGTTGTTCTGTTAATACTTTCAAGTGCATGTTTAGATCATCCAATTTTTTCTCAGAATCAATTCTGACATTCAGAAACTACTCGTAGAATCAATACTGACTTTAGAATGAACACTAGCAGGATTTCTAAACATGCTATGTAGTGCATGTACACTTCAATTGAAGGATTCATATGAAATCATTGTCAGATATAATACAGTTCAATTACCTTATTTAACAGCTTAAGCTAATGAGATATCTAGTCAGGACCAGGAAAGATACATTTTTTAATACTCTAATAAGATTTAGATATGGTACTTTTTCTGTGACCAATATTTCTTGTCATGAAAATTGCTAATGTAGTTGATGATGGTTACTTGCAGGAAAAGGTAACCCTACCATGGATTGGCCTAGTAGAATGCGGATTGCAATAGGATCTGCTAAAGGGCTTGCCTATCTTCATGAGGACTGTAAGACTCTTATGCCTCTAATATATTCTTTTTCTATTCATTTTCTTGTCTGATTATATTTTCATTTTTGCATATGCACTCAGGTCATCCTCGCATAATCCATCGTGATATCAAAGCTGCGAATGTCCTTATCGATGACAGCTTCGAAGCAAAGGTTCAACACGTTTATATATTTGATCAAGTTAATTTAAGTTCATGTGCACGTCCTTACCAATATGATGTTGCTGGTGCTAATTAATTATGCCAACAATGCATTTTAATCAGGTTGCTGATTTTGGATTGGCTAAGTTGACTACTGATAACAATACTCATGTATCAACTCGTGTCATGGGAACTTTCGGGTAATCTTTCTTCACTATGCTTTTATTACCACCAGCAACTTTAATAAAGAAATGTGACAAAAATGAAAGGGTCTTTGCTCATGATAGAACATGGTTTACTGCATTCAACTGTAACCTCTCACATTAACTAATCATAATGCATTTCTAACTAGAATACTTCAGCATTTATTTAAAAAAAAATTGTTCAAACGTACCAAAATTGAGAGAAAAAAAACACACAGCAAGAACATAAACAATTGGATTTATAAATAAAACAATCCTGCTTGATAACATGCCTCTTCATGCTAACGCAGGTACCTTGCCCCTGAATATGCATCAAGTGGAAAATTGACAGAGAAATCTGATGTTTTCTCATTTGGGGTCATGCTATTGGAACTCATTACTGGGAGGCGACCTGTGGATGCCTCAAGTGCCATGGACGACAGTTTAGTGGACTGGGTTAGTATTCTCATTGGTTGGATCAGCTTATTTTCCACAGAATTAATTCTGGCACTCAAAAGCTACTCACATATGTTTCTTCCCAGAATTGATTTTGACTTTAGAATTAATTATAGAGAGATTTTCAAACACGTATGTTTAGTTCCAAGTCCTTCACTTTTTTCCCTCATTTAACTAAAACTTTTGGAAACGAGCAGGCTCGTCCACTATTGAATCGTGGATTGGAGGAAGATGGCGACTTTGGAGAGTTGGTGGATCCATTTTTGGAGGGAAACTATAATCCTCAAGAACTGAAAAGGATGGCAGCTTGCGCTGCTTCTAGCATCCGCCATTCGGCCAAGAAGCGTTCTAAAATGAGCCAGGTATACAAGACTCCTTAAGATATAGTAGAACTTAATGTCATGCCTAGTTCACTAGGATGAAAATTTTGAAAATAGCAATGAATTTGTAAATTATGTGCAGATTGTAAGAACATTGGAAGGAGATGTCTCACTAGACGACTTGAAGGAGGGGATTAGGCCCAGCGCTGTTCCCGCGGCTTCTGTGAGCTCAGAGTATGACACAATGCAATACAATGCCGATATGCAAAAGTTCAGAAAGGCAGTGTTCAGCAACAGCACGGAATTCGGCACTAGCAGCTGCTCCAGTGGTGAGCAGAAATAGCCTTAAGATGTTCATCTAAAGAGGTTGGCTAGTGATTCTGCATTGCTTATCACACATGTGAAAGAAATTTTAAGGGGTTGGGCAAAAATTCAAGAGGGTTGCTTCTATTAATTTTATTCATTGTTTTGTTGGTATATGTTGGGGAAGTGAGACCTCATGCTGTGGAGATCATTGAGCTTGAAGCTTTCGTTTCGGGTGTGTTTGAGGCGCTAAGCTTACATTGTCAATATCAATCTGACCTGAAATTTTTTGTTCACTGTTTTACATTCTGTAATATGGTTATTGTGTACTTAATTTGGGATATATAGCCATGCCTTCAAATGAAATCATCGACATAACTATTATTCGTATTATTCAGGGGTGTTTCTTTCCTACATATATATTGTGTTTGCTTCACAAATGAAACTAGGTCAAAATACTTCCTAATTCTGTCTACATTGGGCAGTTAGGAATTAGGGTTCTTCTTGAAAAACTCAGTTCTTCTAACACAATCAGAAGTATAAATAATTTATGGCAATAATTAATTAGCTTCATTCTCTTTGGTTTTAACTAACACCACTATGTTCAAAAAAACTAACACCACTACATAAATATTCATAAGCATCCAAATAAGAGGGAAGAAAAAGAGTACCAGCGAGCGTAGCATCGGAAGCTTTACTTGGACGGTGCGAGGGGTGAAAGGATGAGATCGAGAAAGCCAAAATCAAATGCAGTACAGCAACAGCGTGAAGCTTCATAGCTTTGCTTTGATCGATATCGGTTAGCAAGGACACTTCTGATTGATTACATTGCTTTTACATTGCTTCAATTCATTTATGCCTTTAAGTTTTGAAAAATACGAGATTACCATCAATACATAGAATTTTGTTTCTTCAATGAAGCTTCCTCCCAGACAATTTGCTTTTTTTTGACGCTATATAGTCATCCATTCTCAAACCAACAAAGTAGCATAGCTAGTAAGGTAGTACCTAGTGATGAAGTGGTTAGGTCTTGTGTTGTATCTGTATTGAAAAGAATTTGTTGGAAGAGATTAAACTAGTTAACATGATCGCAGAGTGTCACTTTAAAAAAAAATCTCAGAGTCTCGAATATTAGTCACATAGTTGCGAACGACGGGAATACATTAAAATACAAAAAATAAGTTATCCATCTTGTAGTACTCTATTTTGAAGTTAAGGTATTACCGCCGATAATAATAATAATTTCATCGCGTAAAATATTCACATTAAAGAGTAAAATGAATAAACGATCGGTCATGAAATGAGCTTTATTTAAGCGATGATTGAACACTCTAGTAAGGATAGGGGTGAACAATCACAAATTGTCATTTTTTGGGACTAGTGAATTACTTTTGGTGGCCGTATCATGTCTATTTCACCACTTTGGGAAACTTCCATATATGAGTAGCATTCTCCTTCAATAACGTTTCCCCCCTTTGTTTGTTGTCCTTGGATAATGTTAAGAAAACTATTATAAAATAAAGAATTTTAAACTTGTCATGGTTATGTGCCCAAAAAAAAAAATTTAAAAATATATATCAATTATTATGCTTCTACTGGAAATGTCATTTCTGCAATTAAAACAACTGCAGGGCCAAAATGTTTATAATTCCTTTTAGTAACGGTTCAATATGTCATTCAAGTACTTAAAAAGCATTATAAACGTCTAAAATATAATTCAATATAACGTTTGTTTTAGGAAAATTTTAATAATATGGAAATTGATAGATGGCATGACACCATCTGAGCACGAAACATACAAAAAGCTACGTGCCTGAATGGAGATGAATTTGTTATCAATTTCATTTTTTGTCTCTGCATTCAGAAAATCCCTTTGTTTTCTGTTAAGCTGCCAAACTGGATAAAAAAGACTTTCGTCCGATTCATCTCGTGCCATAAAGCAACATTCTGTATTTATGGATATAAAAACAGAATGTTAGTACTGAAGAATACACTCCCTCCATTTTCACAGTCTCTTTTCTCAGCCATACTTGTTGAAGCAAAAAAGGGGGAGAAAGCCTAGGAAAGGTGTAGAGCATTGGTCCTAACAGCATGGCTACAGCAACATGGCTGGCCTTGTGTATCCTTGTTATAATCTGCAATGTGAGCTTAGCAGATAGAGTTTTGAAAGAAAAAGAATCAGGAAATTTTGCTGAGGAAGAAAGTCAGGGAGTTCTAAAAGGGATGATCAATTTCTTATGGCAGAGTGGAAAGTCTTCCTATGAACCTGTTTGGCCTGTGAGTTCATCCATCACATTAATTTATAAATTATGACATATTTAGTAATTATGCTACTATGTGTTTTGGTTATTTTTTTATAATGTGTATCTTTCTAGCATCTGAAAATTGAAATGCATTGTGCTGGTTGATTGAGCAGGAAATGGAGTTTGGTTGGAGAATTATAGTGGGATCAATCATTGGATTTTTGGGAGCTGCGTTGGGGAGTGTTGGAGGGGTAGGAGGTGGAGGAATTTTTGTCCCTATGCTTGCTTTGATCATTGGCTTTGACCCCAAGTCTTCTACAGCCATTTCCAAGTGTTAGTATATATAGCTCCATACACATGGTGTTTTTGTTAAATAGTCTAATTAAGCAATGATTCATTAGCTAATTTGAGAAACTTATTGGTATAAGTTGGAAACAGGTTATGGACATAAGCTCTTATTCGCAAGCTAATCTGAACAACTTATGAATATAAGCTCAAAACAGTTTATAGTAGCATAAGCTACTTACATAAGCGCTTATACTATAAGATAAATTCAAATAAGCTATTCTAAACCGAGCTATATTCTGTTCTGCTTATTCTTGCATGCTAAACATGGACGTTTTCTAATATTACATGAGAATGCTGAAAAACATTGATCTAGAAAATTAGACATATTAGGCTATTGCAGCTAAATTAGTGTCCAGATGATTCATATCATAGCTTTTGGTTTCAATTTAATAATGGCAGGTATGATTATGGGTGCATCTTTATCAACTGTATACTACAATCTGAGGCTTAGACACCCAACACTAGAAATGCCGCTTATAGATTATGACCTGGCCATGCTTTTCCAGCCAATGCTGATGCTTGGAATTAGCATCGGTGTTATATGTAATGTCATGTTTGCTGATTGGATGGTCACAGTTTTGCTTATCATCCTGTTCATAGGTAATAAACTTCCTTACTAGCACTTGTCTCTTCATCTTGATTTATTGTGTTTAACATATTTAATCTCTGATTGATATTCATAATGCCTTATTTCTAATTTTCTTGGTTTGGTAACATGGGAATACTTGTTGCCAGGTACATCAACAAAAGCTACATTCAAAGGCATAGCTACATGGAAAAAGGAAACAATGATTAAAAAGGTGAATTTACCTTATGCACTTCCTAAATATTTTTAGTTGAGTCTCTCATCTTCAACTTGGCGGAACGATCAGAGCACTGAACTACTTGACTTTCAGGAAGCTGCTAGGCAATTGGAAGTTGAATCAAAACCTGGTGGTAAGTTCTGATATGCCAGTATATAATTGGAACTGGTTGATAAAACAGATTAAGAATAACTAACATCATGCCAACCAATTTGGAGCACTATGGTAATAGAACAAGTTCCCTGGCAGAATAAATGTCAGATATGGCTGAAGTCATTTCCCCTGATAAAGAGATCACAATTAAACTACTTTTAGTTAACACAAACAAAAAAAGTACTTTTACACAAAATCTGCTGCAGTTTGTAATTAACATTGGAAAGAAGTAGTAGACAATATCTGCAGTATTTACTGTTGGAATGTAATAGTTCTTAGTTATGATCCCTCATTGTAGATGCTTCTGCAGAAGACTACAAGCCACTACCAAGTGGTCCAGCTGATTCCCATGTTGAAAAGGTAATGCAAGGGTTTTTCAAAATCATTTAGACTTTAGAAGTCAGCTAGTAACTTATTTAGGCTTATCTACTTCTAAAATTTATCACACGCCGTGTATGCAGGTCCCTTTACTGAAGAACATTTATTGGAAAGAATTATCACTCCTTGTGTATATCTGGGTGGGTTTTCTCCTTGTTCAGATTGCCAAGGTAATTAAACCATTATGCTCGGTTTGATTTTTTTGATTCCTTAATCACAACATGCAGCTGGTGGGTTTTGATTTATGGGTTCTGAATATAAAGCGAGAGAAAGGTGCTGCTGTTATCAGTGTGTCACTAGAACCATTCATACAAGAAGTAACTTATTTCTAAGGCATACATTTCTTTATGAACTTCTAGCCGATGCCAATTTCTTCCAGAAATTGATACTATTTAGCCTGTAACTGATGAATCATATGTTGATAATGGATCTAAAATGATTCACCTGTTAAACTGTTCAAAGTTTACCAAGATATGGTTAATGAATGCACTTCTATCCATTGCTATGCAGACGTACTTCAAGACTTGCTCCGTCCAGTACTGGATTCTTAATTTCTTGCAGGTAAAGTAACTTTTAATGTATGTAGGGTACTACTATAGACATGACAAATGTTTCTGCAATGATCTCTATTTGTATGATTACTGACTCCAATTTGCTAAGTTAACAAACCCAAAAAACATGACATAAAAATGGCAGTAGAACTGTGTAAAAATTTGTGATTAAAACAGTTTGCCTTAAGAAATTATAAGACAAATGAACCTAAATTTGTCAACAAAATGTATCAATTCCACCAACTTGTGCAAGAGGTAAGAGAGGCAACCTGAAACAGAACAATACTAGGCACTTAATTTTAATGGAAAGAAAATGATGAAATTTGCAGCATGGATGTCTCATCCTACTTAGAAGCACCGGTATTTGTATTGGTATCCGCTATCAAGCAAATCTAGTAGTTTTGAAATGTGTGACCCCGAGTCACCAAGGACTAATAACATGTTTGGACCAGCTTATATTTCCTCAGAATTAACTCTAGCATTCATAAGCTAATCACATAAGCTTCTCTCCATAATTGAGTATTGTTTTAAAATCAATTGTAGAATGATTTCTTAACATGCACTAAATGAAGTTTGATTGGCCAATTCAAGGTTCCTATTGCGATCTCTGTTGCGCTTTTTGAAGCCATATGCTTATACAAAGGAACTAGAGTGATTGGATCAAAGGGAAAGGAAATTACATGTTGGAAGGTTCATCAAATTTGTCTCTATTGTTCCTGTGGAATTATAGCTGGTATGGTTGGTGGATTGCTTGGTTTAGGAGGTGGCTTCATTTTGGGGCCAGTGTTTCTAGAATTGGGAATTCCTCCTGAGGTACACTCTTCACCGCTCTTGTTTATTTACTATTTCAATTTTCACTAGCTAGAACAATCTAATCAAGAAAAATTTGACCTTGACACATGGTTCTTTGTTGTAGGTAGCAAGTGCAACATCAACTTTTTCCATGCTTTTTTCATCCTCCATGTCAGTGGTGCAATATTACATTTTAGACCGTTTCCCAGTACCCTATGGTAAGCACAAGCAGCAAAAAACAAAACTAGAATTTGAAATCCAAAGTTGTAATTTGTGAAACTTGGTGGTTAATTGATTGAAATTTGAAACTTACTTTTTTTTGTTCATCTCTTTTTCTGCAGCTGCTTACTTTTCTTTGGTTGCAACCATAGCTGCCTTGGCTGGCCAACATGTGCTGAGAAAGATAATTGCAATCCTTGGCCGAGCATCCATTATCATCTTCTTACTTGCTTTGACTATTTTCATAAGCGCAATCAGCTTAGGTAAATTCTGTGATTTTTATTGAGCTTTCTTTTTCAACATTTTTCATTTCTTTCAATGATGTTTATTTATTCTTCTTTTAATGTATCACAGGTGGGGTGGGAATAGAGAACATGATTGAGAAGATGGAGAACCATGAGTATATGGGGTTTGAAAACCTCTGCGATCATTCTTAGGTGTGTTTTGTCTGTATGACTAGAGAGCTAGAGTAGTTATTCCAAGTAGTTAAATGGCCACGGATTCCACTTTCATTCAAGTGAAGCAAAGATTGTATGTTATATCATGTATTTTCTTTTTCTATTATGCAATGGTTGGCTGCATCGTAATTTTTGGCATCTCAATATTGATGTTAAGTATTTTAATTACTTTGATTTTCTAAGTGCAAATTATATTTATCGAAGACAAACAAATCAACAGGACAGGAACCGTGTGCCCAGGAATGTAGGCATTAGGACATCTTCTCCAATAAAGGAAATGCATCTAACAGATCACGGGCCCTAAAAATAAAAGTTTCTACTAGAGAGTGAACACTCGTGGCCCACCATAGTTTGATTAGGGAAATATAACCACACATTCTCTAACCAAATCCAATTCTCCCTCAATATGTTCCTTAAAAAATCTGATTAGTGCGTCTGCTTCTTCACCCTAACTGACGAAGAGATCTTGGCGGAATTGCCACATATAAAATTGAGATTATAGCGGGAATATTGGAAAATCTTTTTTATTTATTGGAAAGCTAAATATTGAAAAATCTATGTATAAGAGAAACTAAATCTCTATGATCAGATTATAAAATATATCATATGTAATTAGGATTATATTGTTTATGAATATATCATAACATGGATTGGTTTCCATGTATTCCTTGATATGGTTTTTATTTAATTAGATATATGTGGTCTTTATTAGTATAAATACGATTAGTATTTCATCATTGGTAACCAACAATAAATTATCAATACATAGTAGGAAAATATATTATAGAGAGAATATTAGAGAATTTTGGTATAAGGTAAACTAAATTTGTATACTCAAATTAGGAAAATATATAATAGGTAATTTGGAAACTATCCAATTAGGATTCTATTGTTGAATTAATATGTTAACGCTGATTAGTTTCCATATATTCTTTGATATGTTTCTTATTTAACTAGATATAGGTCATCTTTTTATTAGTATAAATAGGGATTAGTATTACATCATGAGTAACCAACAACAAATTATCAACGCCCATCAGTTTTATTGTTTTCATGAGTTTTTTAAGTTGTCCATTCCTTTTTATCCTGAAGAAATTCTTGTTACCGTGGCCTTAGCTTCTCCTCCCCATATAAGTTGATGCGGTAATGAGATAAAAAGGAATGCATTGCTTAAAAAACTCATGATTGCATATTGTAATCGCACTTGAGTGCTTTCTTATTTAGTGGAAGGATGCTCCACACTCATCAAGTACTAGAGATCGATGGAGGACGGTGGTGAGATCGATGAAATGCTACACCAAATTAGAGGTGAATTTCAATTTCTTTAGATGTCTCATGATGTTGACATGATGTAAACATCCAAATTTTGTGAGTTTTTTTATTTTATTTTATTTAAAGGTAGAAAAGCGATGATTTCGTTTGATTTAATCTGATTTCAATGAATTTAGGATTCCATTTGATTTCATCTTAATCATGTTTACTTGATTTTAGTTTCCCTTCTTCTTAAATAAGAAAAATCCTATTACCGTTAATATTGGCTTTGGCATCAGAAATACAAGGCGTGAACCTTCCGTGAACACGTACTGTGGATGTGTTGCAGGTCATGGAATTGGAAAGCAGACATTGAAGCAGGGTTTTTCTTTATCTTAGTGTTCAGATTTGTGCATTATTTTATATTTTCTTATTCTGCTTGCTTAGTAATTTTTGTCTTTTTTATTTTTCATTTAAATATAATTATTTTTAGGGTAGGTTTAAATAAACTTTTAGTCCCTGCTAAATAAATATTTTTTTTTCATCTCTAGGAAAGATTATTTTGTTTAACACCCTCCCAAAATTTAACATTTTATTTTTAGTCTTTACTATCACATTTTTCATCTAACCTACACGGAATTACACATGGCATTAATTGTGTTTATTCCACTTAGATTCGATGAAGAATGTGATTATTAAGCAAATTTGTCTTTGAGATAAGTAAATTTATGTATGGGTATAAAGATAACTAAATTTATGTATCCAAATTAGGAATATATATTATAGGGGAAATATTTGATAATTTAAGTATAATGGAAGCTAAATCTTGGATTAGGAAAATATATTATATGTAATTTGAAGACTATGCAATTATGATTCGTTGATATTTCAGTACCAACAGAGACGCAACCCAAAGAGGATGGCAAGAAGCTCAACCTTGAGAATTTCAGAGACACCAACAAAGGCAGAGAAACCAAACAGCCAGTGTCCCGCACCACGCCACCCGCTCCTGACCGCCCTAGGTTACCAAGAGAAGATCCATCAGTATTCAAAGCCACCCAACCATCTAGCGGCGCACGCCATTTGACCCAGCGAGGCTCACGGGTAGGGCCCATCGCAACCAGGCTCTCGCGCAACACACAGTCTATCCCAGCAGCGTGGTGGAGAACTAGCTGCCAAGGCTCAAGGATGTTCTCAAAGACAAACTTGCATCGTCTTCTAAGTAGAATAAACACAATTAATGCCATGTGTATAAAGATAACTAAATTTATGTATCCAAATTAGGAATATATATTATAGGGGAAATAATGGATAATTTAAGTATAATGGAAGCTAAATCTATATATTTGGATTAGGAAAATATATTATATGCAATTATGATTCGTTGATATTTTTTATATAGGTAATCGTTACTAGTATAATTAAATAGATTTCTTATTTGATTAAATATATATGATCTTCATTAGTATAAATTAGGGATGGCAATGGGTTGGATCGAGCTGGGTTTTGCCTTTCTTAATCTCAAACTCAAACTCCCATACCCAACCCAAACTCAAACCTGTCGAATTTTGGGATTATACAAACTCATTGTAGCCTCAAATCCACATATATCTATCTATCTATCTTCTATTATTATAATATAGGAATTGTGAAGCGCGGATTCTAGCGCCGACACATCAGCGACACATAATACAAATTTTGCCATGTCAATAAAATTCCAACGTGGACACCTCCAAATTCTTCCAATCCCTTCTGCACTTCTCCTCTGTGCTTTCTTTTGGTTTCGTTTTCTTCGTTCCACTATCCTTTCTTCTCCTGTCTCACCCTTTCCGTGCAATCCAAAAGCCACTAGAAAGCTCGCTCTTCAATTCGCTTAACACAGCTCAAGCCAAAGCCACTCAACTAGCTCATGTACCGTGACCCTCGACAGATCTCAAAGCCACCCGTTGTCTGTTGATATCTCCTCTCGGAGCTCCTCGACCGTGTCATCAAATCCCTAGACGTGTTCAATGTCGCCGCCGTCGGGCTCGACCCCTGCCGCTGCACAGTACCTTCTTCATGAATATAAGCTTTGCCCTTCTGCCACTACCCCAATCCTGATGCGGTGATGCCTCACCCTTCTTCTCCCACCTCACTCCTCAACCACCCTCGCAAAGGATCATCGACAACGGTCTGCCCCCTCTTCCTCCACCAATCGCTTTGTTGCTTCGTCAAATAATGTCGTAAGCTCCTCTACAAATGAATGACCGACGACCGAGTTACAATGGTTCTTGAGCGAGTGCTGTTTTGGTGACCTATGCACTCTTCGACGATGATGTTATCTAAACTAAATGATGAACCACACTTCGAGCCCCTCATCTTTAGCTTGTGGAAATCAATTAAGTAAAAATAAATTAAGATGTTGAAGGTATATTATATTTTTATCTGCACGACTTCCTTGTGAGAAGTTTCTTTCGTTTCTTTCTGTGTTGCTTGGAAATGTGTTCTATATTTTTTATTTTAGTGGTGAAACTGAAGATACGGTAACATAATATGAATATAAACATTGTTACCTCTGGCCAAATCAAGCATTGAACCAGATTTCCTTATTCTCTTCTTATAACTCAATGTTTTCTCACAGATTTTTGAATTTTGGGTGTGTGATAATTGATGAATCTATACAAGAAATCACTAGATACATTGTTTAAAAAACGTGGGGATGTTAGCTGGTTAATTTGCTCCATTTTTAATAATTGTTGGTCCAGTTGTAATCAATATGACCATATCTATTTATATTACAAGTTTACAACAATAGCTACAATACTAGCTGAGCAATACCTGGGCACAGATACAAGCTATGTTATTTTCTATTCTTTGAAAAGATTCAACATCGACACATACAATATTTAGCACTTGCAGAAAAGGCTGTGGATGCTTACTACAAGCTCAGCAATACCTGGGCACAGATACAAGCTATGTTTTTTATGGTAAGTCATTTGTGATTTACTTTAAAAATTTGGATTTTGTGTGCACTTGCAGTGCATTTTTAGATTGAGATTGATTTGTGTGCAGCAGTGCATATAAGTTAAGGAAAAATTCTCTTATGATTTACAAGCTTTCACCAATCATGCTTTATCCCTCAGCAAGGTCATTGCCGCCTTCGAAGTAAATTTCTGTTATGATTTATTTTCTATGTTTACAAATTCAATTGTGAATTCTGACAAACAAACTATCGTGTGTTGTTTGACTTTTTCAATTGTTCCTATAAAAAGTTGTGAAGACCTTATGTTCAAAGGTAAAGTTACTGTTAAAGGCTCTACCCTCAGGTTTGTTTGTTTCCGCTACCATGATTTTTCTTCATTCTTCACATAGGTTTTAGCCGGTTCTTCTACCATGATTTATGTTTCTTTTTATAGATGTCAATTGCAGTGGGTTTGAGGGCTGTGATTCGTGAATGAGTTATCAATCACTAAGTGCTTGGAGACTGGTAGACAAGTTGGATTGATTTGTTATGTACCATTTATTCCAACTCCTCACGAAGGTGATCCTTACTGGGTCTCACTAACTTTCTCTAAAGAAGTCATTTTAAGTACATAATCATATTCAAGTTTATTGGGTGCCTAACTTAGGGAGAAATGACTTTTGTCTCATGAAGAACAAAAAAAATCATTCTAAGTACCTATTTAGTCACAACTTGGACAAGTTTGGACACCTCTTAAATAGTCTTATGCATGTTGGAGTATCACCAAGACTTAAGTAGTAAATATTAGTTGTTAACAATGCATGTGTATATCCACGAAATTCCTTGGAACTGTAATGGTTGTTTAACTGAGTATAGACACTTTAGGGGATTGCTTATTTGCATATTTTTGCGTTTGATTAAATAAAGGTTTTAGTTGGTCCAGTTTCGATTTTATATCATTTTGGCTTTAACACAAACAAAAAGCATTTTGTGAGGATGAACACAAAATTTGTAGGTGGAATTGAAGGCAATCAAAAGGAACATCTTCACTAACTTGGGTCTTATCAAAATTTGTCCATTCATTATTAAACTTTTCTCACATTCATATACATTCCAAAGATTGCATCTAACAAAGGCATTAAAATTATACAAGACCATATTACTATTCAAAATTTGTATACCCTTAACTTCGTTGTGTTTATTGTCATTAAGATTTAAAATATTACTAAATCAGTATTACGCCCGCGCGTTCGCGGGTTACCATCTAGTTTTTACTTAACTTGATGCATAGACCTTTTTGCAAAATAAAATGCAACTAATATTATTTTGTTGTAAAAGAACCATTTTATATCATTTTGCATAAAAATGTGGTATCTTGTTGTTCAAATATAATCAAATTGTTAACATGGTATATATAAGAGTAGTTTTGTAATTTCATATATATTGTTTGTGATCGAGTGCGGGTTTCACCAATACCAAACTCAAACTCAATCGTATCAAGTGTTACCCGTCAAATTGAGTCGGCTTCAAGCATGACCATAAGTTTGGATTATATTGTCATCCCTCGTATAAATAGAGATCAGTGTTTTATCGTTGCTAACATACAAACAATAAATTATCAATACAGAGTTCTCGTCATTCTCTTTCTTTTCACAACACTAACCGCTTGCTCCTTGTGATTTCGCATACCTTTAAAAAAAACATGATTACAACAAGAGATTGTGATACAATTTTGATCAGTGTTTTACCTTTAAAAGGATTATTTTTTAAAGGACCCTTTATATAGTTCTTCCCAAACAATGAAACAAGTGTCATTTTCAATTGCTTAATACCTACTTGGTAAACCGAAATAAAATTTTCTATGTATATGCACAAAATCTATAGGTTTATACCAATTGAAACATTAATTCACTATTTTGACCGGTTATCTAGTAGAGTGTTGGTGATTTTAGAATCATCAATGTATTTTAGTAGTAATGTGATCTACTATAGGCTGATGCAATTACGCGTTAGGCTCGGAATCGAGTCAGGTTAGTGCGGAGTGCACGCTCGGTGAGCCAACACATAATTGACCGTGAATACGAACCGGGGTCCAAGGGGCGGAGCCCCTGGCCGGTCAGCTGGCGGGGTGCGGGGCAGCGCCCCGTTCGCAATTTTTTCTGAACGTTTGTGACCCTAGTTTGAAATTGTTTGAAAAATTGTGACTTATTTTTGAACAGTTGTGATCATTCGTGCAACCTCTTATATAAGGTTACTTGCAGCCTAAGGAATTGATACAGGAAAACAGAAACAGAAAACAGACACAGAAATTCGAAAAACATAACATCTCAACTTTCTTTATCTGTTCTTTTGTGCCAAAAAACAGATTGATTGTCAAGTATTATCCCAACAAAGATTTCGTGAACCCAGGCAATTATAGGGTCGAAATAATTTGTTCGGAAAGTGGACGCTCACGATTCTTGACTTTATCCAGGATTATCACAACCAGTTTTCTAACATAGAGTACCTCTAATCTAGTAAAAAATCAATGTAAGTTTTATAACACCATAATCAAGTATCTAAGGCGGAAGCATGGAACTATTAAGTAACCGATTTTCAAGTTCCCAAATGGTGAATGGTGTAGGGTTCGAACCCTGATGATGACTAAGTTACTAACAATTAACATTTACCTATAAAAAAAATCAATTATCAACAGACTTGTTTATTTTTATGCAAAATCAATAGGTTTATACCAATTGAAACATTAATTCACTATTTTGACTGGTTATCTAGTAGAGTACCTCTAATCTAGTAAAAAATCAATGTAAGTTTTATAACACCATAATCAAGTATCTGAGGCTGAAGCATGGAACTATTAAGTAACCGATTTTCAAGTTCCCAAATGGTGAATGGTGTAGGATTCGAACCCTGAGGATGACTAAGTTACTAACAACTAACATTTACCTATAAAAAAAATCAATTATCAACGAACTGAACTTGTTTATTTTTATGCAAAATCATTTTTTTTATGTAGAATATGTTTTTGAATATCCTCCTTTATATATTAGTTTTCCTTGTAGCCAAACATACTTTTTTTTGTATACATCGGAAAATAATATACTTTATTTTTAAGAGTACAACCATTCAACTACAACTATCTATTAATTGAATTTTAATGAATATCACACACTAATAACTAATTAGAACATGTCACACGTAGGTGAAATAATAATTTTCACCTTAAATTTTAATTAAAATAAAATTATATTTGCTGATGTAACAATTAAATTGGGTGAATGTGTAAAATTTTAATGGACACATATTAAATTCTTCTTAATCATCATCTATGCTTAAACTAAAATAAAAAACCAAAATGTGGGTAGCCAGAGCACCCGTCGCGTCGTCTCATTAAATCTAGGAACCCACCCTACTGGCTATCAAAGAGGTGCAAGCAACCCATCAGATCAGACACCGCCGTATGGGTCACTTCCAATAAAAGCCCTCACTCGAGCATTGAAAACCAGCGTCAACACGCAGGTTTTGGTGGTAAATAACGCGAAAACACCGGGGCATTAATTCAACTCATCTTTTCCCGCCCAAACTCACGCCCTTAACAAAATCAAACTCAAAAAAATTAAAAAATTAAAAAAAAAATCTAAACTCTCCTTTTAATTCGCTGTTTCTCCACTCCACTCCACTCAAGACAAACCCCACTGTTTTTCGCGCTCGGTTCATCTTCCCCACTCTTCTCTCTTCCAGGTACTGTAAATCGCAACCCTAGCGTCATTGCTTTTCAGTTTTTCTGTTCTCTTTTCATTTTCCCCTTTTGATTTTGTGATTGTAACCGTTCCTGCACATTTTAGGGTTTGAAAAAATGGTGACGAAGGACAAAGTGAAAACCGAAGATCCTGCTGTTGAATCTCCCACTTCGGTCCTAGAAGATGAGGTATGCTATTTTCTGTTTTCATTTCTTCGATTCCCTCTTTTTCAGTAACCGCTTTCAAATCGTGAATGTTAAATGATGATGTTATTTCAGTAACCGTTACTCGCAAACTATGATCTAATCTTCAACTGAACTGTTGATTTTAAGAACCTGCGTGATTTTCGCTCTTAGTGTTGTCATCGTTTCGCGATGCGGAGTTGCAGTGATTAGCGAAGCTTGTGTTGTTGTTATGCTGATTGAGGCTTTGTTTGTTTTTGTTAATTTTTTCTGCGTGTGGAAATTGGTTTTGATGTTTGCTACTTTTGAATTTTTGAATTGTTCTGAACTTGAAGGATGCCTGTGGCAAGGAAGGGGAAGTTAAGTTGGAAGAAGAGGTGATTGTGGATGTTAAAGATGATGGATCCTCCCTTTTGCCGGAATCAATTGCGGAGGAGGAAGAGAAGTTGCTCAAAGCTCGGATTCAGGAAGATGAAGTGAAGTGTGAGGAGGCACCGGACCTCAATGAGACACAGTTTGACAAATTGGATGAGCTTTTAACGCAAACCAAGCTGTACTCTGAGTTTCTTCTGGAGAAAATGGATGACATCACGCTTGTATGTTCATTTTTTGCCGCCATTTTGCTTATATTGTGTCAACCTTTTGGCTGTGTCAACTTATATTGTTATTTTTTTTATTTCAAGAATGGGGGCGATAAAGAGAATGACGCTGAGGCTGAGGAGGAGAGTAATCCAGCGGTGAAGAAGAAGGGTCGCGGAGGAAAACGAAAAGCAGCTTCACAATGCAATACAGTGAGTACATTGTGCTTGTATGGATTTTTGTTGTTTTCATGTTGTCAGCAAGGTCACTGTATATTAGATTATATGTGTACATGAGTTGCAAAAATTATGAAATTGTACTTTAGCTTAGTGTTTGTTGAACTCTTGATGGGATGCATAAATTAAACACTGATATTGTTTTCTTTGTGTTCAATGCAATTTGATTAGACATTGTTTGACCATTGGTTTTAAACATGCATATTTTAGTTTTCTTATTAACTTCTATTTATTTGTTATGTGACCTTGTTTGAAAATTATATTACTTTAGAGGAAGGCCAAAAGGGCAGTTGCTGCCATGCTTACAAGATCTAAAGAAAGTGAGCAGACTGAAGATATGAACTTGACTGCGGAAGAAAGAGTTGAGAAAGAGCAGAAGGAGCTTATCCCTTTTCTCACAGGTGGAAAATTGAAGTCTTACCAACTAAAGGGTGTAAAGTGGTTGATCTCCCTTTGGCAAAATGGTTTGAATGGAATTCTTGCGGATCAAATGGGTCTTGGGAAGACAATTCAGACAATTGGGTTTCTTGCACATCTGAAAGGCAATGGTCTGGATGGGCCATATATGATAATTGCTCCTCTATCAACACTCTCAAATTGGGTGAATGAGATTTCTAGGTAGACCAGATGTTTTGTTAAAGAATTTTGGCTATTTAAATATTATAGCATAATGGTATGCTTCTCCATTGTGACCATTATTTTTATGAATAAATATAAATAGGTTTGCACCATCGCTCCCAGCTGTTATCTACCATGGTGACAAGAAACAGAGAGATGAAATCCGAAGGAAACATATGCCTAGAACAATTGGCCCAGAATTTCCCATAGTAATTACTTCTTATGAGGTTGCTTTAAATGATGCCAAGAAACATCTCAGAGCATACCATTGGAAATATCTTGTTGTTGATGAGGTAAACAAGTTCCGACATTTGAATGTCTGAAGAGTTTTACATTTAGCTGCATGAATAAGTTATCAGAACTTTAATAATGAAAAGTATGTATGCTTCTGTTACAACCTTTTTTTTTTACCTCTGAAGGGACACAGGCTCAAAAATTCAAAATGCTTATTAGTGAAGGCGTTGAAATGCATGACTGTAGAAAATAAGCTTCTTCTTACTGGGACACCTCTTCAGAATAACTTGGCAGAGCTATGGTCGTTGTTGAACTTCATTTTACCTGATATCTTCTCATCCCTTGAAGAATTTGAGTCATGGTTTGTATCCTATGCTCATTTGTTGTGTTTGGTCATGCTTTTCTTCCTTTTCTACTGTTATCTGATGATTGTTGACTCTGAATTGAAACTTGAAATTCTAAATCTTTAAATTTGATAATGTCTCATTTAATTGTGTGTGTATATTTTCTTATTTATATACATGAGTTAAATAATGCATTCACTGTACCAAATCAAACTTCTCAATGACAATGAGATGTTTCTTTGACTTTAATGTCCTTTTCATTTGAATCTGCTGTTTCCCACCCCACCCTCTTTTCCCATATCAATTCTACCTATGCAAGGTCTGTTTGTCTTCCTAACCCAAATGTTTCTTGCGGCTTTGATATGTACTCTTACCCATGCGCAGTAGTTATTTCTATGTTATTTGGCAATATTGGTTTGGTTTCCAATAGTGCTGAAGGAAACCTTATGTGTGCCTGTGTTTTACTTTCTTTTATACGACCCAATTTCTTTGTAGGTTTAATCTGTCAGGCAAGTGCAGTAATGGAGCAACCAAGGAAGAACTGGAAGAGAAAAGAAGAGCCCAAGTAGGCAATCCAAGATTGTTTCTATATGCTAGTTGTCCATTCTTTACATGCACTAGAAGGCTCAATGGCTTTATTGTATGCAGGTAGTAGCAAAGCTTCATGCAATTCTTCGGCCCTTTCTCTTGCGTAGGATGAAGGCTGATGTTGAGCTGATGTTGCCACGGAAAAAGGAGATAATTATCTATGCAAGCATGACTGAAAATCAGAAAAGCTTGCAGGATCATTTAATTAACAAGACATTGGGGAAATATTTAGAAGACAAAATGTCAATTGGTTAGTTTGATTTCCAGCTTTTCCTTTGAAAAAGTGTTTTTGTACCTCCTGTACGTTGATTTCTTTTCTTTCTAAGAAAATATATTTAGTCAGATCTATTTTATGCTGTTGATTTCTTTTCTTTCTAAGAAAATGTATTTATTCAGATCTATTTTATACTATTGATTCTTTTCTTTTCTAAGAAAATGTATTTATTCAGATCTATTTTATACTGTTTTACTGCAGGACGTGTTGGGGCAAAGCTTAATAATTTGGTCATTCAACTTAGAAAGGTCTGCAACCATCCAGACCTCGTAGATTCAGCCTTTGATGGCTCACGTAAGTATCGCGTGATCGAATGGTTTTGCTGCTTTTACATTTTTAATATTAGGATTATTAACCAAGCTATATTTTGCTTTCTTGATAGATTTTTATCCTCCTGTAAATGAGATAGTTGAACAATGTGGAAAATTCCATTTGCTTGACCGATTGTTGCAGCGGCTGTTTGCTCGCAATCACAAAGTATGCTTTTCAGTGCTGTATTTATCTTCTAACTTCCTTTTATGTTGCCAAGCCGGTACTCATGTGCATTTGCCTTTGCTAACTACTATCAGGTTCTGATCTTCAGTCAGTGGACTAAGGTGTTAGATATAATGGACTATTATTTCAGTGAAAAGGGCTTTGAAGTTTGCAGGATTGATGGGAGTGTCAAACTAGAGGAAAGGAAACGACAGGTTTGTACCAATGCATGGATTATGTGACTTGATCTAATAATTTGAAATTACTTTTGTATCGTAATTTTGTTTTAGGTTTTGAATATTTAATAATGCATCGCTTTTTAGATGATATCTTGAAGCTGCAAATGCACCTCAATTATAAATAGCCAAGGAGATTTTTCTAGTTGTTTTGCTACACATGATATCTTGAAGCTGTAAATGACATGTTGTTATTGTCTTCCTTTATGCATTAATTTTTCCATTAAAACTGAAACTTAGTGGTCATCACTTGGGGACTCTGGCCCTGCCAAAGTGCCAATCATACTTTCTGATTATGATGTATGATGACGAAAGGAAATAGTGTTATATTTATAGACAGGCTTGGTTCAGAAGTTGTATGTCCTTAAAACACGGATTTTTATTGCAATGCACTTATGGTATCATCAGCTGTTATATTTGAGAATATTAATCTTAATTACTAATCATGGATTGAAGAAGCTGAATTAAGTATATTTCATTGGTATATCTTCTGCCCATGAGCAGATCCAGGAGTTCAATGATGTAAACAGCAATTGCAGAATCTTTCTTCTTTCAACTAGGGCTGGTGGATTGGGAATTAATCTCACTGCGGCTGACACTTGCATTCTTTATGACAGCGATTGGGTACTTTTTTTGACTCTTTCGTCATTTGGCGTGTTATCTATTTGCTTTACACAGTGTTAGATTATAATCTGCTTATGATTTAATTGTCCTCCAGAATCCTCAAATGGATTTACAGGCCATGGATAGATGCCATAGAATAGGTCAAACAAAGCCTGTTCATGTTTACAGGCTTGCAACTGCTCAATCTGTAGAGGTACGTGACAATATTGTATTTTAAGTTAAGCACAGTGTGACTGTTGGCTTACATTGAGATGGAAATGACAATCTGTTTACAGGGTCGCATGTTAAAAAGAGCTTTTAGCAAGTTGAAGCTTGAGCATGTGGTTATTGAGAAAGGACAGTTTCATCAAGAACGTTCAAAGCCTGTCAATGTGAATGAAATGGAGGTTTGTATGTCAGATGTCAGCAGTTGCTTGCCTAAGTTTTCTTATCTTTGTTGTTCTTCCATGTCAACCTGCTCAAGCATGCCAATGATATGGAAAATGTTGTTTTGATTGTCAGCTCAGTATAACTTGTTTGTATGGCTTTTTTTTTGGTCAAAACTTGTTTGTATGGCTTGAAAAAACTATAACTTGCCTAGAAACTGGCATAATAATTCTTGGGTGGCCCAATTAGATGAACATGCTGAGCTTTTAATTAATTTGTTAGTGTTATATATTCAAGCTTATACATATCAGACCTCATTTTAAGGAAACTTTATGGAGATTCTTTGCCTGGTCATTTTCAATTTGCTAGAGCTAGGCTATGTATTTCAATTTGTTTAGGTTGAATGGATTAAGCTAACTAATAAGACTTACTCGAAATATGAAGTGAAGAGGGGAATACAAAATCTGGGACTAGCATCATTTTCATTATTGGGATTTGGTTTTCTGGAGTGTTGCCTTTACCCTATTTTGATTTGGAGTTTGTGTGTGATTTGATAGGAGGATGATGTTTTGGCATTGCTTCGAAATGAAGAAACAGCGGAAGATAAAATGATACAAACCGATATTAGTGATGAAGACTTGGAGAAGCTCTTGGACCGCAGTGATCTTGTTATCAATAGCTCAAATGATGATGAAAACTTCAAAGCACCAGGAATCTCATTTCCCTTGAAAGGGCCTGGGTGGGAGGTGGTGATTCCAACTGCGAGTGGGGGCATGCTTTCTACCCTTAACAGTTGATTTCTGGTTTGTACAATAGAACTATTTGTGGCTACTAAAACTTCTTTTTTTATGAAAGGGCTATATATGAGATGCTCTCGTCCAATGATGTGATGGGGTGAGCATCCAATTTTTTGTAAATGCTTCTAATGGAACTAGATGTAGGAAGGAAGCTATTTTCTGGTCATGTTTTTTGCGAGTTGAAATCCATCACTTAACTTGTTTTGGACTTATTTTAATGAGTTGAATCAGCTAGGGTTAGGATCATCTGAACTTGTGTTCTTTTTCCAGTGAACAAACTATGGTTTTGTGTTCAGGAAATTTACCCGCTATATATCAGGTTTGTAGTGTAAACCAATATTTACGGAAATTTATTTCCTGAATGGTTAGAGTTACACTAATGGCCTGTAGTTCTCCATATCTGGTTGGATAAAGTTTATAAAAGGTCAATGTCTTTTTGTTTAGGTAGTAATACTCATATACATACACTTTAGATCTTAGGTTCCCCACATTTTTCAGAAAAAATGTTTTTGAAGTCTTCTTTCTTCCATTAAGTATCTGACCTTATCTTCTCAATCATCTTTGATAATATTGCTTTTAAAAGATAATTTGACATTAAAACTAAACATGAGCTCTTTTAGATCATTACTTGTTGTAGTGATATATTTTGTTCAATGTGCAATTTATTCCAGTGAAGGGCCACCGTTATACCAGGCAGCATATATATAACTTTTTTTTGGTCGAAAACATCATAGAACATTGAATTACAAGATCCTTGCAGCCCCGTTTGAATATCTGTTAAAAGCATGAAAATGAAAGAAAAAAAACAAAAGGTCTTGATGCACTTTTTGTTGAAGTATAAATGGTGAAGAAAGGTGGTTAGACAAGGTAGAAAAGGAACTTTCACTAATAAGAGTGTGTTTGTATTACCATTAACACAAATGTGAAAGTCTTTTTTCTTAACTCTCACCTTAATACTTGTCTCAACTTCTTGCGTTGGAAAACTGGTAGAATGCTAATTGGACTAGCTCCAACAAAATCATTTAGGTTCATCATCATGCTAAAGAGATCTTATTAATTAATAGATGTCACACTTCTATTTGAGATTCTGATCGTTGAGAAAAAAATTTCTATTATATTTTATTTTATTTCAGTCTTATTATTCTAGTTAATATTTCAGCCTGTTATTAGTTCATGTTCTAGAAGCTAAGGTTTTACTATATATTGTATTGTTGTCGATAAAAAAGACAACTAGAAAATTGATTAGATGTCTTTCTTCTTTATTTTTCTTAGCTTTAGATTTTAGGATTCTTAATGTTCTTCCTTAATAGAAATTATCTTTATATCAATTGGTTCTTCCGGCACATGGTATTTACGGTCAATTGGTTCTTTGATAGGAATTATCATCCTACAAAAGGAATTATCATCCTATCAAAACCACATTTTCTCGTAAATTTCCACCTATAAGTAAGAGAAAACGTAAGAATTTTTTTTCGAAACATATTCTAACTTATTTCTATATTTTAATGTGCTGTAAATAATAATGCACGCTTCTCTTTTCCATCATAGAAACCTTGTCTACTTGTCTGCATATAATGCTGTCTCAACGAAATTATATGAAACAATGCAAGCATTGCATAATTCAAAAGGTGCTTAGTAAAGTGAAAAGAATGTCTGTAATTAAGTCTGAACTACGCTTGGTTTCTGTCTTTTCTTTTCTTTTTGTTGTCGTTTGAATAGACCTTAAATCCAATCGGTGCACGAAGTTATATATACCCCAATGTTTAAAGATGTTTTACTTTGTGGAGGCAGCATTGGCCGCTAATAGAGAAAATGGGAATATTAATTTGTATTTACAGAATTCAATATTAAATAGTTTTCCTCAATATTTGTGACTTTATCACTTTAAGATTACGACACATGTATATGTATTTTATTTTTATTTATTAAAATTCCTATTTGGTTTCTGGTTTTTTTCTACCAAAGGACAAAGGTAAAAACAACAATAGATTTATTGTTTTTTATATTAGAATGATAAATTGCTCTCTTCAGAGATTGATCTCTCCAACTTATATGTCACAAAGCTCTTATCACTTGAGCTATAATTTGAAAACATTAGGGCATGTTTGGTTTAAGAAAACATTTTCTATTTTCATTTTCTGATTCTGTTTTCTGAAAATGGTTTTCATTTTCAATTTTTCAATATTTAGAAAACTTGTTTGGTTTAACTTCCTATTTTTTATTTTCTGAAAATAAAATATAGGAAATGTGTTTGATTCAACTATTTCCAAAATAATTATACACTTATTAATATACATGTAAATGGTTTTCATAATATAATTATAATATATTTAATTGTAATTTTCTTAGAAGATATATTTAAGCAAAAATATATATATACACGTATTTACATCAAATATAAAATTTATAATATAAATCTTGAATGATATAAAGGAATTTTATGTTTATAATATATTTATTTAATAACAAAATAAAAGTATATTTTTCTATCAAAGACTTACGTATTTCCTATGGCAAATACTTTGTCTACAATACAATCCGGTAAACCCATTAAAAAAATGAAACAGGAAAAAAAAATATTTATATGGATGCAACTTTGCAAAATGAGTTTCAAATAAAACTTTACAAAATGCAAACGGGTCTTTAAAAAAAACATGCAAACGGCCCCACCAGTCCACCACTATATTTTCACATCTCCATGCATTGCCAGCGTTTCAATTGGAAAACAAATGACAAAATTTCTACTTTTTGAAGTCTGGCAGAGTCGAACACGCGACAAGGAGTTCAGTAGAAGGAATCAGAACAGGTTTTAATTAAAGTTCAATTTATTTACAAAATTGCCACCCCGTTTTCAACTTTTCCATTTTCAATGTGGTTTGAGTGAAAACACAGAAAACGTCAATTTTTTGTTTTCGATTTTCCACCCTTTTTTGAAAATATTTCCTCTGAAAACATTTTCAAAAACCAAAGTGAACATGTTTTCTATCCCATTTTCTATTTTCAATGAAAATGAAAACAGAAAATGATCAAACCAAACAGGCCCTTAAAATAACTATTAAACTTCATAATATATCATTTATATCTATTATTAATTCCGTTTTTTCAATGTTCCTATCACTACTAAATTAAAGTACAATTGACAAAACATAATTACATTCTCTTAAAATTTGTAAAAGTAACAAATTAAAAAAAATGTAAAAAGAAAAGGAGGCAAGGAGCTATCATGAACAATGTGGGTCTTAATGAAAACGTGGGAAATAAATCCAAATTCGTGAGTGTTCCTTTGACCATGGATCTCATGTTGATAGAGAAAATTCGCTTTTATTGGGTTTGGAGGAAAATTGAGCCTGAACTAGATGGAATGGGGCCGATTCAGATACAGGGCCCAACGCCAAACTCATCTAATGTAATAATTAAATAATAGTTTTTTTTTTTTTTTAGATAAGGCCAAATTTGTTTTGAAAGAAAGTGCTCTGCTAGGGTTTTGAAGGAAAGTGCCGTCCTTCTCCCCTTGGGGGCTCCTCCCCCTTGGGGAGCTTCTCCTCCGCTAGGGAGGCTGTTCTCTCCTGCTTGGTAGGCTTTCTCCCACAATAGGTGGGTTCTCCTCCACATTAGGTGGATTTGTTACCCAAATAGGTGGGTTTTTCTCTCTTTTGTTATGGGTTTTCCCTTTACCTTGGCCTCCACCATCTCCGCCCTCACCGCCACTGCCTCCACCATGGCCGCCGTTGTCGCTTCCACCAACCGCCGCGAGTTGTGTCGTAGATCCAGGCTTGCCGCTGCCGTGGGTACTGCTACAACCCAGATCTGAGGCCATCTTCATTTTCGCCCATCTTTGAGTGGCCTAGGGTGATAAGGTATGGCTCTGTTTTTCTCTGTTATGGAGGAACCTTTGCCGCACCGTCGTGCTTACACCGCCGCCGTGCCGCCACCGCCGTCGTGCCTCAGCTGCGACCGTCTCCGTTTCCCTCCTCCCATGTTATGCTCAGATCTACAGAACCCTCTTTTCCTAAATGTTGGTGTTGTTGACTAGGCTACCCTTTGTGCCTTGAAGTCATGTCTGGCTGCTTTGAAGAAGGCTCTTCAGAAGGCAACTCCGGCAGAGTCGTGAGTTGTACAGTTTGAGTGGTCGAGTATAAATGGTTGACACACACCACTCTAAATGTCTTTTTGACTCACTGATGTTTTCTGAGGATTGAAGAGTTTCTGTAGGTCTTTTAGTTTCATTGATTATTGGTTCTAGCATGAGTGAGCCTTGGTTTAAAGTTTTAACTGTGTTGCTTTATTGTATCACTCTTTGATGTTGTAAGTGAACTACTTTGAGTTCCCCCTTGTAGAGCCGTATATGCATCAGGCTGGGCTCGTCCGAACACCTCTGGTTTATGTTCATCTTGTAACATGTTGAGCATTTTGCTCATTATCAATGAAACTGTTATCCTTTGACCAAAAAAAATAATAATAATAGTTTTTTTGAAGGGGAGCCGCGTGCCGTTTTCCCAAACTTGCTCTGCTAGGGTTTTGTGACTTGAGTGCCGTTTTCCCCTTTTGGGGGCTCCTCCCCCTTTGGGGGTTTCTCCTCCTCTAGGGAGGCTCCTTTTCCTACTTTAGGTAGGTTTCTTCCCACAATAGGTGGGTGTTTCTCCACATTAGGTGGATCCTTTACCCAAATAAGTGGGTCTTTTGTTCGGCCACCATGGTCCTCCTCCACTGCCGCCCCTTCCTCCACCATGGCCGCCTCTTCCATCTCATCTGCCACCGGGAGTCCCGCTGGGTGCAGATCCAGTGTTGTGAAGCTACGACCTTCACCTCAACGCCATGGTTTCAGTAAGCACCACTGCATCTTAGGCCACCGTTGCAACTCAGATCCGAGGTCATCCTCCTTGCCATTTTTTCTGACAGAGTCTGGGTCGTAAGGTGAAAGCTTTGGGTTGATAGCTTTGGTTGTTGGCTTTGTTTCCACACTGTCTCTGCCGGCTCCACCGCCTCTCAGTCCCCTTTTGGTTCCCCTTCTTTCGCCTCATCCGCCGCTCCATCGCACCTTTGACAGCTTATGCTGCTGTATGTTTGGAAGATACAGATCTCCTCTTCCCTATTGCTCTCAGAGCTGCTAGTTTGACCCCTATTTGTGCCTCCGAAGCCACTCCGCTGGTTCCCCTGTTGACGCACTGCAACTCCGGCAGAGCCGATGTGTTGTATAAAGGGAGCGCTGGTTAAAAAATGTATGTAGATCTTCTTCGCTCAAAAGTCAAGCGGCTCCCTGTTATTTTGGGGTTTTAGGGTTTCTGTAGGTCCCTATGGATTTTACTTCATGTTTTAGCTGTTGTATCAGTTGAGTGTGCGTGCTTGTTCTTCATTTTCCTTGGGTTTGTGCATTGCTGTATCACTCTTAGAGATTATTTCTCGCATGCTGTAAGTGCCGTGAGGCAATCCTTTGGGTTATATTCCATTCATCTTTGACCAAAAAAAATTAATAGTTTTGACCAAAAAAATAATAATAATAATAGAAATTCATATAGGAGTTAAATAATAAAAATTAAATTTATATATATATATATCTGAAAATATTTTTTAAATTCTTAACTCGTTATATTTTTCATTTCAATCTTTATATATTATTTCAAATAAAATGTTCTAAAGGAGTCCTGCATTAGATAAAAAATGAGAGTTCAATGATATATAAGTGTAAGGCTTAATTACAACTTTGGTCCCCGACGTTTATCAATGCCACGTCCCCACCTAATTTAATTACATGGATGGTCCCCGACGTTTTAGGTCGTGTGCAACGTTAGTCCTACCGTTTATTTTTTAATGGAGGAGGCTTACGTGGACGTCTAGTTGGAGAGAAAAAGGAGATCTGAGGAGAGAGTGAAGCACGTGAGTATCACGTGAACTCACGTGAACCTTATATGAACTCATTATACCCAAATCTGAAACCCTAGGGATCTAAACCGCGTTACCTTCTTCATTCCAGGGAGGTCAGGGGTTTGGGTATAATGGGTTCAGATAAGGGTCACGTGATACTCACGTGCTTCCCTCTCTCCTCATACCTCATTTCTCTCTCCAACTGGACGTCCACGTAAACCTCCTCCATTAAGAAATAAACGGTAGGACTAACGTTGAACACGGCCTACAACGTCGGGGACCATCCATGTAATTAAATTAGGTGGGGGACCAAAATCGTGGCATTGATAAACGTCGGGGACCAAAGTTGCAATTAAGCCTAAGTGTAATGACTTACTCATTCATTGTTTTAAGACTTTAAGGTAACAGTATGTGAATGATGCTCAAATCACTAATGAATGTGGATATAATATTCTCAACCTATCTCGCTCTCCGCTCAAGAATAACTTAAATAAGAGTTAAAATAAAAATGTCTAAAGACTCGTGATGAAAAGAAATATCACAAAGACAAAAAAAATGAAAGAAACAAGTCATATAGGCATCTGAGACTATACAAAAGTCGTATGATGCAAGTCATGTAAGCATTTGAGACGGAATTTGGGTTTGCCATCCCACCTATTGGGTTTGGCACCCCACTTTATTCAATACGGGAATTAAATTTCCGTTTTCAAAACGGTATTTAAAATTCCGATTTTTTTTTTATATGCAATGAATGGTTGAAAATGTGCCACATATGCTAAAACACAGAACGGTTTTTTAATTTCCGTTTTTTTCGTATTAAATTCGGAATTTTAATTCCCGTTTTTAATAAAGTGGGGTGCGAAACCCAATAGGTGGGGTGCGAAACCTAATTCCCATTTGAGACTATAGAAAATGTGTAAGGTCTTTGAGACTCGAATGAAGAAGCACAAGCCCGTGCATGGAAAAAATATGAAATCACACTTGAAGGCATGTGTGGGAGGCAAGTGTGACTAAGAAAATCCCACATTACATTGAAAAGTAACAGTTCAATAGTAGATAAGTTAAAGACTCATGTCTCATTCATTCATTGTTGGTTACATTATTTGTGTGCATGAGTGAGAATAAATTTAAGAGCAAAAAGATGTTTAAAACTAAAAAATCAAAACAGCTAAATTTTTTTTTAGTTTATGCTTTTAGTTTTCATATATCAGTTTTCTAAATGTAGAAAAATATGTCATTCAAACTGTTTTCTTCTTCTGAAAACTGTTTTTAAAAATCATTTCTTAAAACTATTTTAAAAACTGAAAATTAAAACTACAATCAAACAAGCTCAATATGACCTTTGTTTTTTATATCTCACTCTAATGAAGGTGAGATTCGGTACATATTAAAAAGATATTCTTGAATTAATATAGATTTCAAAGTGAGTAGAAGTAGTCAACGATTGTGTACTTGGAAAGCAGAGCCCCTAGAAGATATGATTATAGCCTGAAACAATTTGAAGCATCGTGCGGCCACGTTTAGATTCAGAGCCGCGCGTGAGCAATGATTGAGGCCCCCATTGGTTCGCTCAACTCAATCATGAAGGAAATGCAGCATGCAATGCAACACTTGGTCCCGTTTCGATCCATCCATTTCGAAAGGAGCTTAACTTATCTATTTTCCCACACTGTATACAGTGTGGTCTTTCAAGTTTGAAGGTTAATTTGTTTGTTTTTGTTTTGTTCTTTGAATTGAATGCATCACTGACCGCCTCTGCGAGTGTCAGTACAAATTAAGACCTCGTTTGTGTCAAAGATTTAAAGGTTGGTAGTTGGTCGGCAGTGCTAGCTGTGCATTTAATTTGTAGGATGTGGACCAGATATTGGTTATTGGCGTATGAAGGTCTCGCATGGCAGATGGCAACAGTAAAGGAGATATGGGTTTCTTTCTTTCTTTTGTCATGTACCCTAGCTATTAGCTACCTTCACACTGTTCAAGTCAAACAACCAGTACTCTCCTAGCCAAATGCAGCCTTCTGCCTCCTACTACTTTGCATGCCATCAAACCATTTTCTTCCTCTATTTCTATGATTAATATTATGTTATGTACTCCCTCCGGTCCTATTTATAAGTAACAAAAAAAAAATTCACATAGTTTAAGAAATGTAGTTAAACTAGGTAAAATGCATTAAATATGTCTTGAATCAAAATAAACTTCCAAAATTACCCTTTGTTATTAATGTTGGAAAGTGAGAAAGAGAGAGAATAATTAATGAGACACATTTTACAAGTTAGAATTAATAAGGGCATCATTGGAAAAAAATAATTAATATAGCTCAAACTTTCATTTGGTTCTTATAAAAAGGACCAAGATTTTTCTTCTCTTTCATGCTTATAAATAGGACCGGAGGGAGTAATTAGACTAATCTATCTAATCAAATCACTCAAAACAAATATTGATTGAGGAGGAACAATTGAACTTCAGGGTTGAGGTGAGGTTGGTGAAGGAATTGACTTCTATCTGGCTGAGAGGTAAGGGATGCTCTAATACTGACCATTGTTACCAAGCTCGAGAGAGGTATTTGCAAAAACACTCTGATACCTAAGTTAATGGTTGGGGAGTTTAAGGTTTCTTTAGGACTTAGAGTAAGATGTGTGTACTTGCCTTAACTTGATCTTGACTTTTTATACCTGTCAGTAGGTCGAAGGGGCCTAGTGAGGTGTCATGGGTATCTAGTCCTCGAGGGTGTCTCCAATGTTGGATCCTTTTAATTTGCTGCCTACAGAAATCAAAGAGTTCGGAATTCCTCGTTAATGAGGCTTAGGCTTCGAGCTCCACACCTACACCTGTTGCTAAGTTGTAGAGTCTGTGAAGGGAAAAGTTGAGGTGATGAAGATGATTGCCATTTAGGATATAGGTCAGTCGTGCATTGAGGATGCTGTTTGATCGGCCTTAGGGGTCTCCCATGCTCGACGAGCTCCCCTCTCGGAATAGTATGTGTCGATAAGTCTCACATTAAATAGAAACATGATTAAAATAACTTTTTATGTGAGTGACTCTCTACACCTCATGAGTTGGCTTTTGGATAGAATTATGGTATCAGAGTCTACCTTAAATTTCAACGTTGATGGGTGTGAGAGTTGATAGCTTTTATATATGGTAAGTCAAGTATCGCCTCATTAGCTAGCTTATGAGATAAAGTTATATATATCCCTCAAAATATTAATATTATGTGTAGATAAATATGAATCCTATCAAGGAAAAAGTAAATAAAACTCTTATTCGTATGGGTTTAAATTTAAGAATTTAAAAGAACTTTCAAGGAAAATATATGTCTTGTTATATAAGTTCAAACGCATATTCATATCATTTATCATATTTTGAATGATAACATTTTCAAGGGTATAAGTGTAATAGTTAAAAATTTCAAATGACTTGTAGTTCAGGAAATATCGTACTTATTGTTTATACCCTCTACAGTCCTGTTAAAATTGCAAGTCAAATCTACAAGACAGTCTGCACAAGAGAAAAATATTTTGACTAAGTGGTTCTATCGTTTAGCTCTAGCTGACCACCAGTAAAGAACATGGTTAGAGAAACGTCAATTTTAATATGAAAAATATCTCTGACTAGCTTGAAGAGGAAGTCAAGTGCAAAAATTACATGATAGTATATCTTTCTAAAAATTAATTACTCTGTCATTAACATGGATCAAAAATTATAAGAATTTACTCTTATTTTATAACCCTTTCAAAAAAAAAAAAACTCTTATTTTATAACCAACTTTTACCAAAGAAATAAAGTTAACACAGTTGTAAAAATTACTATAGCAACATGTCTCCCTTATGTCCAACATTATCATAATAGTTTCTGACTTTCTGTTATGCCCAATTATTTTGCCTAAAACTTGATTAATGGGAAAATTGTCATCACCCGCGGTTGAATTGGTCTCCGACAAAGGTTTTACTCAGTTTATGGATATTGGCATATATCCACTCAACTTACACTGTGTATAACTTGTGCTTTGTTGGTGCATCTGTGCATGTCTCGAAAGGTTTATGTTTGGGAAAATATTGAAAATAAAATCATATAAAAAGCTATTTAAAATGAATTATTTTAGATCAAAATTTCTTTAAAATTTAGTTCGCATGTTTTTCAATAGAAAAACACAAGTTAATGGAGGTAATATGAAAAAAAAGACTCTTGCTTCCATCAGTTTTAATGTAAGTTAAATCCAAATAGGGAACTGCTGGTCGACCAGTCCAATTTGGCAATTTGGTTTGTAGAAAATTGTGTTTCATGACATGTATGTTAGGCATTCCTAAACACACAAAGCCACATGTTTCATTCGCAACATATTGGAATTCACATAATAAGTTCCCTTAATCCATAATAATGAGAAATTAAACTGTATCATATTTGGCTTTTATGGATATTCCTGAGCAAAATCCAGAGTCTAATCAAATATTGAAATGAGTTGGTGCTGTAAAGGTAACGAAGTGGTCCATATACATATCAAACGGTTGGTGCACACTAAATTATAAAGTCTCATTCGCAAACGTCTTTGTCATTCACACGTGCGGTCCCGCCACGTTGGATCCTTCATGATAGCCTCGTGGTAGCAATGATTGGCCATCATGCCACCCGCACGAGTGGCTAGTTTATTATGGTCATGGGCCTTTCTCTTCGTTTTTGTTTTAGGGGAAAAATAAAAATTTATAATGCATATACTACTTCCATTAAGATAATGACATCTGTTATTTAAACTAATTTTTTTTCATTTTATTTTTTAATAAAACATAAGTATAGTATAAAACATAAATCTCATCTTCAACTTTCCTATAGATATTCCTATAATTTTTCTAATAGATTTTCCTATGGATTAATACATCCTATTTGTTATGGATTTTCCTACTACTTTCTGTAGGTCATTCTACATTTTTCTTTTCAGTTTTTCCTATGAACTAATACCTTTTACTTGTTATGGATTTTCCTACTACTTTTATATGTTTTCTCCCACGTTTCTTTTAGAGATTCACCTACAATTTTTTTCCAATAATTTGTCATATGGATTAATACCTCTTATTTGCTATATGGGTTTTCCCATTAGTTATAATCCATGGATTTTCTTGAAGTTTTTTCCAGCAGATTTTTCCACAGCTTTTTGTAATAAATTAATCTAAATTTAAACTTATTATCTAAAGTATTATATAATTGTTTCATTAAGAGAAAAATATGAATTCATTAAACAATAAAAAAGACAATTTTACTTTGTTTACTTTACAATACAAACTCTCTCTCTCTCTCCCTCCCTCTGAACAAATTTTCGAATCTGACGACATCCAAAAATATGAATTTAGGAGTGGTGGCCTAAACTATTTTTTTTTTATAAACATCCGGTACCCGGTTACCCTTTGGATGCCGTCAGATTCAGAATTTTTTTATTTTACAAACCACTAAAAATGCATTTTTTTTATTGTTAGCTAGTTCTTCATTACAAATATAAAAGTTTAAAATAGTAATATCTAAAATCATGAAAAATAACATTCGCATACGAAAAAAATAATTCATCAAATATGATATAATTGTCAACATATAAGAAATTTATATATTTATATTGAAGATCGACTAGTTATTCAAAAACATTACATTTTCTTTTTGTATTCTTTAAGAAGGATAATTACATTTTCATCATTCAAATTTACAAGGTGTTGTCTCATGGTAGGTAATTAAGCAGCGCAAGCTAGATGTTTTTAAGAGTGAGTTCACATTGACCAAAAAAAAAAAGAGTGAGTTCACAAGATGGAACCACAAAAATTCATTTGATGAAAGAGATTATCACAGTTTTCCGAATAAATACATCTCTCAATAGAGAACAAAAATTATTCAATTTTTTTATTATTTTTTATTAAATTTAACCAGATTTCACTGGCGGATTTAGTTTTTTTTTTTTTGGAAAGCATCAAACTTGGTGATCTATTGATCTTATTTATATCAGATAGTACATATCTATGAAATTTATACAAGAATGCTAACCTTTGGATATATATCGCTAAAAAACAAGAATGCTGATTGCTGAGGATTTCAATTGCAGCAAAATAGCGCAAACACACTTATAGGTAGGAACTCAACTTCATGACAGATATTGCAACCAGCAACCATACGGTATATACAACTAAACTTGATTGTCCATACCGCTGCAATGAGAATAAAACGATAAGCTCGCGCAACTCCATGAGATTTGGAGAAATTTTCTGGGTCCTTGGCCAGCTAAATTATTTTTCTGTGGGTTCCATCAGCGCCCCTGAAAATTTATTTGTCACTACTATATTATGTGCACATCAAAACTCATGGACACCGACATTCGATCAATTTAAAGTTTAAACTCCAGAATAATTTATTAGGATAGTATATATTACTCCCTCCGCTCTTTTTTAAGTGTCGTTTTAGCATAAAGATCTCCAACAAGATAATGGGTTATTAGAGTTGTTTTTCCCATTATACCCTCTCACATCCCAATCATAAAGTCATAAATCTCTCCAACCAAGATAGTAAATTATTAGTTTTTTTTTCCACTCTCTCATATCATTAAACCACCTACCACTCTCACCCAATCATAAAGTCAAAAAGGTCTTCATAGTTATTAAGAAAAAAGAATTTATGGAAAATGTGAAGTGGAGTTATTGAAAAAATAAGGGTATAATTGACAAGATGGAACCTAAAACATCAAAATGACAGTTAAATAGGAACAAAAAAATTATTCTAAAACGATACTTAAAAATGAATGGAAGGAGTATTAATTAATATTGGTAGTTAATGTGTTTTTTACTTAACATTTTTGGTCCCTTTAATATTGGGACTACGTGAATTAGGTCTATGTGTTTCAAATACTGATAGAATTGTAGCTCTTTTTTAGAAGAAGAAGGGGTGGGGTGGGGTGGGTGGAAGGGGGAGGAGATGCAGTAGGTGGGGGTATTAGAGGAAGGGCGAGGGTGGCGTTGGGAAGGGGGAGGTGGGTGGGTGATGAGGGGGTCGTGGGGAAGAAGGGGAGGGAGGTGGGGGAATTTAAAAAAATTAAAATAAGCCATGAGTTCTACTGAGTTGAATTTTCATCTTATTTAGAGGAAGAATTTAACGTTCAAGACTAAAAATGAAACTGTTAATTTTAGAGGCGATGAAAAACACAATGTTTATGCAAGGACTAAAAATCAAATCAGGATATATTTTAAGGACCAATAACTTATTTCAGCCTAAAAATATTTTAAAAAGTGTCGCATGTTAGGTTCATGTGGACTTCCGTCAAAGTTGAATGAAAAGTTTAATGTCAGTGATTAAAAATGAAACTAGTGATTTTAGGGGGTGAAAAACACAAAACAAAATTACAAGGACTAAATATGAAAATAGAGGTATATATCAGGGACCAAAACCTTATTTATGTCCTTTAAATTTAAGATTCTGGAAAAATAAAATAATATTAATTAATTGAATTACCCCTAATTTTCTTTATATCTTGATTTATCCATAAATCTCACCAATATGCACTTGGTCAAGTCACTCAAGTGGTTAAGCCATCAACTCTTATTTCTAAGGTTGGGGGTGCAATAAGATTGAATATTTTAGAATTATTATTGGGCATGTAGTTATATATTATGTTTTGCATATTGACGAAGTTAGACATTCATGTAGTGTTACGTTCTTAATTTTGCAAAGTAAGAGTGCTAGGTTGAATTCCCACTCCACCAAGGTTGTCAGACTCGTGAGTCTAAGCAGACTCGTTTTGGGTAGGTAGACTCGACTCGTAGACTCGACTTGTAGACTCGACGAGACTCGAGTCTACCAGAAATGAAAATTTACTAAGTATAACCCTGTCACATGAAGAATAAATACAAACATATAATCTAATTATAAGAGCATCCAAGATTTTTTAACGCAAAGGAGGAAGAGGAACGCGATAGAGGTTGAAAATAGGTTTAGTTTTAGGGATTTTTAATAAATTTGAGATTTTTTAACTTTAAAAAAAAAAACCTTGACTCGGTGACCGACTCGGTGACTCGGTCACCGAGTCAGACCGAGTCAGGCCAGAAAACGAGTCTGGCAGCGAGTCGACTCGTTTTTCCTATGTAGATTCGCGAGTCTACCGAGTCAGCGAGTTAACTCGCGAGTCTAACAACCTTGCACTCCACCCATAAGTGGAATTTTGTATAATTTCCATGTAAGGTGCTTATATGTCCGCCACAACAGATGATGATTGTGCAATGAAGGAAAATGTGTACATGATATCCTTCTCATCATATGTTATGTCACTCCCTCAGTGTCGACACATAAGCATTTTTTGACAGAGAAGTGTCAGAACGACCCAAGTGAAACATCAAAACAAACATGAGAACCACAATCATTCATTTTAACATTGTAAGAAAGATTTATATTATTGAGGGGTGTCGTGGTAACCACTAAAAACTGTCAGTGAAGCTCTTATCGACCGATGAAAAAAAAGTTGATATTTGGCTTGTCGGTAATTTTTACCGACAACTTTTGACGACCAACAACACATTACCAACTCCTTTGATCGTCGCTACATTAGCAGGATTTTATTTTCACCAACGGTTAAAGCCGAAAGTAATATCATTTTATTTTTAATTAAACAAAAGTGACTTATTATGTAGGGATGATATATGTTAGTTTGCCGAAATTATCTACATGTACAACAATAAAAAAAATTCACAAGTGATCAAATACATTTGCAGATAACATAAACCTTGACGATCTAATCTACCAACAAAACCTCATGCTCCACTTGACCTTCATTCATCCTAAAATGTTTTTCTATTACTATACATGTAAACACTTCGATAAACTAAAGTATCATCCTCAAAATGATAAGTCACTATCGTTCAATAATAAATACACTCATAAGAATATAATTATTAACTATGCAACTTATATGAATCATATTCTACACTAAAGTAGTTTTATAAAATTGTAGTCACACACCATCAAAGATATCATACTATATATTATACAGTAATTTATGTAGTAATCATAAATTACTAAGACTATCTACAATGGTTTCAACATTCAACACCCTCAACACCCCACTTTTCATCTTCTCTCTCCAGTTCAACACTTCATTCAACTTTTACCCACTCCAATGGTTTTTCATTCAACACCCTACCCCCTACCCCACCACTTTTTTTATCTTATATTTTGATTTAATTTTATATTTTTCTTTTTATGATTTCATAAATTTAAAATTTGCAATAAAAATTAAATTAAATAAACGATTATCGATTTAATTTAATTTTTTTTTTTTGGTTTTTTAAAATTAAATTAAATTAACGTAATATTTTTTTAACGCAAATTAAAATGCAAGACAACAAACTAAACACACAATTATTTATTTAATTTTCTTAACATAACACACAAATAACGTAATTAAAATGCAAGACAGCAAACTAAACACACAACACACAAATAACATAATTAGTACGATACAAAGCATATTTAATCATGAGGATACATTCCAAACTTTGTCCAGATGTGCTTCACTAGATCTGCTTGCAGTTGGTGATGGACATTTGGATCACGCAACTCGGATCTAGCACGCACATGATCCGCAAAAGCGGGCAACACCTCGGTCGAGTATGGTTGCGGTGTGCTAGATCCACTTCCCTCAGCTTGCTCAAAATCGGTCCAGCGTTGAGCATATGAATCTCGTTCATCCTCAACAATCATATTGTGTAATATGATGCATGACCTCATGATGATACCCAAATCATTTATGTCCCACAAGCGAGCTGGTTCACGGATGATTTGAAAACGAGCTTGAAGCACTCCAAATGCACGCTCGATGTCCTTCCGATATCCCTCCTGATGTTTTGCAAAGCACTTATCGGGTTCACTTTGAGGAAGTCTAATAGATTTGACGAAAGTTGGATAAGAAGGGTAGATACCATCAGCTAGATAGTATGCCATATTATAGGGACGTTGATTCACGATGAAATTCACACGTGGCGCGTTTCCCTGTTCCAATTCATCAAACACTGGTGACCGGTCTAGAACGTTTATGTCGTTCAGGGTCCCCGGACACCCAAAAAAGGCATGCCAGATCCATAGATCATGAGATGCAACTGCTTCAAGAATAACCGTGGTGGTTCCCTTATCCCCTCTAGCAAATTGACCTTCCCATGCTTTAGGACAATTTCTCCACTCCTAGTGCATGCAGTCAATGCTCCCGATCATGCCTGGGAACCCCCGCTGTTCACTAACCTGTAGTATTCTTTGCAGGTCCTCTTGAGTTGGTGCTCTCAGGTACTCGTGCTCATACAATCGTATGATTCCTTTACAGAATCTACGTACACACTCCAGTGCTGTAGTACCTCCGATTTTGATGTACTCATCGACTGCATCTGCTGCCACACCATATGCTAACATTCGCATTGCTGTGGTGCATTTTGCTAAGGGCGATATGCCTTCTTTCTTCGCTGCATCAAATCGTTGTGTGAAGTAGTTATCACTACTTGAAAGGTCCGCAACGATTCGAAGGAAAACATGTTTTTGCATCCGGTACCGGCGACGGAATATTCCATCGTCGTATGTAGGCTCATTGGCAAAGTAGTCGTCAATTAGCCTTCGGTTTGCCGCTGCATGATCTCTGTTGAGATTTTTTCTACCACGAGTTGCACTAGCCTGCAATATTAGATTTTGACGCTCTCTAAAATGGTTGAGTACATAAGCATCTTCTCTCTCACTTTTTTCAAGGTATGCTTGGAGATCAAACTCTGGTGGATCCATTATTTGTGAAATTTGAAGTAGATGGGAAGAGATGCATTGAATGGTGGAACCTTGAGTCCATATATATAGATAAATTGAATGGTGGACAGTGACGGATTTGAAATAATATGAACTATAGTTAATTATCAGATAAGGACTATATTCGAAATGAGTGATACATATTCAAACTCGGTAACCCATACATTAGCCACTGACAACACTGAAAAATTATTAAAGTAAACAGAACAGACTTGACAAAACACTGGCAAATTATTAAAGCAAACACTACAGACTTGACAACACTGACAAGTTATTAAAGCAAACACTACAGACTTGACAACACTGACAAATTATTAAAGCAAACACTACAGACTTGACAACACTGACAAATTATTAAAGCAAACACTAGGGACTTAACAACACTTGAAAATTATTAAAGCAAACACTACAGACTTGACACCACTTGAAAATTAATACAGAAAACACTACAAACAATTAATTTCCAAAGAGCTCTTCGGACAACCGCTTCAACATCTCTTTCTTGTGGTCACTGAGATGCTCTTCATCACTTAACTTTAGGTATAATTTCATTTTCTTAGCTACAGTCTCCTCTTTCCTCAATCTATTAGCCTCTTCCGTGATCGCTGCTAGATGCTTCAATTGTTCAACCTCATCCTGCTTGGCTTGTTTGTATCCAGCCCAATCGTTCTGCATCACTTCCAAGGCAGCTGTTGGGCTCTTCTTTTTACCCTTTTTTTTAGATGCATCCCTACCTATTGGACGGGGAATCGATCCTATAGAGGTTGAGCCACCTGCAGAGGTTGAGCCACATGCATCACTCTCGCGAGATCTCTTAGATCCACTACTTCTTGACCCAACACTTCCTCCTGCTTGACTACAGTAACGTGGTTGTTCACGGAGAGCCTGCCATTCTTTTATCAAATTAAATCGAGCCTTCTTTCCATCTGAGTACAGTTGTTGGGCTTGGGTCAAAATATCATCCTCCGACCAACCGCTTCGTTGCATACGCTTAGCACCATCATAAGCGCCAATCCATTTATTTATTTGCTTGCTCATATAATTATAACGGTTTCGGCATGCATTTCCATCCCGCGGAGGATTGAATGAGCAATGCTCATTACAATACTCAGCAATTTGACCCCAAAATGTTTCTCCTTTTTGGTTTCTCCCGACAACACTGTTTGTTCCAAATTTAAGCCACCCACTAATTAACACCAGATTTTGATCAGTGTTCCATGCTGGTAAGTGGCTTCTCCTGCTCGTAGGAGTTGAATCCTCTTCATCACCAGCTGTCATGCCACCAAGAGTCATTTGTGTTGAAAATTCGGGAAATTCAGATGCACCATCATTAGCACCATCATTAAACGGCGGTGTTGGAGATGGATGTCTGAACATAGATCCATGATGGGGATGAGGACGTTGGTTGAAAAATTGATTTGGATCTTGAAAATGGTTGGGATTTTGGTGGTTGGATTGATTTGGATCTTGATAAATGTTCGGATTTTGGTAGTGGGAAAATTGACTTGGATGTTGATAAGTGTTGGGATTTGGGTAGTAGTTGGGATTTTGATTTGGATGTGGATAATTGTTGGGATTTTGGTGGTTGGAATACTGATTTGGATGTTGATAGTCTGGATTTTGGTTGGAAGAATTCTGGGAGTTGAAATGGCTATTGTTGGGATCCATTTCAAAGCAAAGGTGATAATAGAAAGATAATAAGCTGAATAAGATGATGGAAAACTTGGTTTTTTTTTTTCTGTGTCCAAATCAAACAAACCAAGTCTCTATTTATAGAGAAAAAAAAAATCATGAATTTTGGTATTTTTTATATTTTTTTAATTTTTTTTTTCGAAATAATTGAGTTGGAAAGATTAGGATAAATGAAAATCGCCCGGACCAATAAGAACGAGACACGTGGCATTGGCGGTGCACTCTCTCTCTCCTGTCGCGCGTGCGTGGCACGCGTCTGTCGGTGGCCAACCGAAGCGTGCCACGCGTCCCACTACGCAGCCCCCTTACCCCACCCTGACACATAACGCGCCTTGTCTGCGCGTGTGTGGCACGCGCCTGGCGGTCACCAACCAGGGCGTGCCACGTGTCTCCGGATACCCCTTTAAACAAGTGTTGAAACTCTTCAACACTTCCCTCTCCCTTTCAACATTAAACTACCCCTTTCAACACCATTATACTACATTTTCAACATTAAACACATCATATTCAACACCATTGTAACCGGTCTAACTATGTGTAAGATATTGTTGAAGAACTTCTCCCAAACCTAACATACCTATTTATCAGCAAAAAAACAAAAATAAGAAAGTAATAATTAAAAAAACTAAAACATATCAAATGAATAAGAAAAGAGAAGAGAAATGTGATGTGATGTAATGAAAGTGACTTGCTCGCCTTTATGTATATGTTACCCACGCGTTTAATTGTCAATAACCTATAGAAAGGTAAAAGTTATGGCAGTTCTAAGTGTCGTTAAATGGGTGGTGTCAGAAATACTTCGAATGACTAATTATTAATAGTTATAATTGTCAGAAAATGGCCATGAACTTACCTATGATGTTATCTGTCAGCAAATATCGTCAGTAGTTTTCCTCGCCAAATGTTTGCACATAATATCGTCAGTAATTATCCTTGCCAAATGTTTGCACATATTGATAACAACTATGCTTTTTCTTTGGTTTAATTTTTTTTTCATGTTATATTATTGTGTTATGATTATGGTATTGTTTTTAATTATTTATAATTTCCCAATCATTAACAAATGCATTTAATTTTTTTATTTTACATATTCTATATATAGTTATGAGGTTTTGTAAAAATATTAATAGTTTTATATTGCATTGCTTAAAAAAAAAGAAAATAAGAAAAATGTTAGTTGAATCCCGACGAGTGTACTCATACTTTTTTTTTTGAAATCGCACTCATACTTTAAATTTACGCATTTCTAGTGGTCTAAAGTTGTCAATAAGACCGTTATAAATGCAGTTTCATCTTTTATAATTTTGCAAGTTGTGACGATCTAAAATGATTACAAATTTAAATGTACAAAGCATGTTACCTTACACCTCTATGTATAAGAACCAAATAAAATCAAGAAAATGAGGTAAGAAAGAAGCGGAAAGGAAAAGACAACAAAGTGTTTAATGATCTTTGCATGCCTTGAACCTCTCACGAGATGGGAAAAGAAAAAGAGAAGAAAGTCAAGACACACTTCCCAGTTGGATTAGCCCAAAGTATAATGGAACAGAACAAAGGTAGCCAGCAGCTAGCACATAGAATTCATTTAAAAAACAGAGTGAGGTTCTCATAAAATTGGATTAAATTATAAAGCTAAAGTTCATTAAATTAGTAAAGTGTACTGTTTTCCAAGTGTACATCCAATTTTCTTTGCTACTTTCCGTTGTTTTCGCTTTAATGACACAAGAGAAGCTTATAAAAGCACCCTCCCTATTGGCTTCATGCTTTCATTTCATTCATTCAAACCACCTGCTTCCATCATTTTATTAAGCCACAAAATGGAACCTCCTTTTCAGCATATGTAATTGTTGTAAAGCCTTTTCTTTCCCACTCTTCTTTTTTCTGCATATTCGAATCACTACTTTTTTTGCCTAGAACAGAATAACACATATATATAAATACAGAGAGAGATTAGACGATTAGTGACGACAGATTTGTAAAATCAGACAGTGTGGCTAGTTGAGCTAGCTCCATGTCTGACTCACACCCAAGTTTGTGTTCTCTTCCAAGCATTCTTGCTCTTCTTCTAATCTTCATCTTCATTCTCATCAAAAGAAAGCAAGGCAAACCCAAGCTTAATCTTCCCCCAGGGAAAATGGGTTGGCCCTTTCTTGGGGAAACCATAAGTTATTTGAAACCTTACTCTGCCACTACAGTAGGAGAATTCATGGAACAGCACATAGCAAGGTAAAATAAACCTTCTTTTTATTTTTAGAAAGAAATTAGAGTCTAACAACAAACCTGGTGTTGAAAAGCTCCCGTTATATGCGAGATTCAGAGAGGGGTCAGACCCACGATGTGACCACAAAGTCAGATAGCAGCAACCTTAATGTTGTGCCGAGACTCGGCCTCAAAGTAGACTCTAACTATTTTAGCCCAAAATCTGCAGGTATGGTAAAATTTACAAGTCGAACTTGTTTGGGGGGCCAGCAATAGTGTCAGCAGATGCAGGGCTGAACAGGTTCATATTACAGAACGAAGGGAAATTGTTTGAGTGCAGCTATCCAAGAAGCATTGGTGGAATACTAGGAAAATGGTCTATGTTGGTTCTTGTTGGTGACATGCACAGGGACATGCGGGTCATTTCACTCAATTTTCTTAGCCATGCCAGGCTCAGAACACATCTCTTGAAAGAGGTGGAGCAACATACTCTGCTGGTTCTAAACTCTTGGAAGGAAAATTGCACATTCTCAGCTCAAGATGAAGCCAAGAAGGTAATTTTCATTTACTTATTTCAAAGAGCACTCGAATAAAATAAAATAGTAAGTTAAAAGGTTCTTGCATGAAATTACAGTTCACCTTCAATTTGATGGCCAAACACATCATGAGCCTCCATCCTGGGAATATAGAGACAGAGCAGCTGAAGAAAGAGTATGTCACTTTTATGAAAGGGGTGGTATCAGCTCCACTGAATTTTCCAGGAACTGCATACAGAAGGGCATTAAAGGTAATCATAGTAATAAATTAATTAATAATTAATGAAGTTGGAGAATCCCATTTGTTTTTTTCTTTAATCACTAGTGGTAGCTTTTTAATGCTGTCCTGTATTTTACAGTCTAGGTCCACCATACTGAAGTTCATAGAGGGGAAAATGAATGAAAGAATCAAAAGGATCCAAGATGGAAATGAAAGTTTGGAGGAAGATGATCTTCTAAACTGGGTTTTGAAGCACTCAAATCTTTCAACCGAGCAAATCCTTGATTTGGTTCTAAGCTTGCTCTTTGCTGGCCATGAAACTTCATCAGTTTCCATAGCTCTAGCTATTTACTTCTTGCCAGGTTGTCCTCAAGCTATGCAACAGTTGAGGGTAAGAATACATACATATTTTCTCAGTTCAGCTTTTAGCATAAAAACTATTGAATTTTTCTGTTGATTATTAATTTTTTTTCTCAATTTTTGTGTAATGAATAATGATAGGAAGAGCACAATGAAATTGCCAGACTCAAGGAACAGGCAGGGGAAGTTGAATTGACTTGGGAAGACTACAAACGAATGGAATTTACTCACTGTGTAAGTCACATATGAACCATAATTATTTGATATAAACTAGGAGTTTAGCAACATGGGATGATGAAAGAAAGAATAAAAAATATCATACTCATGTAAAGTGATTAGATTAGATTAGACAACGGCAAATAAAGTGAACTTTATGTGTGACATTATTTGCTCTGTTCTTACAGGTTGTGAATGAGACACTTAGATTGGGAAATGTTGTGAGGTTCCTTCACAGGAAGGCCCTAAAAGATGTTCGGTACAAAGGTACATTGGAAAATATGGACACGTACACTATCAACCTGTATTCTTTTAGTAGAAAGAAGATCAATTAAAACTGTTTTGTATTAAAAATGTTGTTATTGAAAATTTGAAAGGTTATGACATTCCATGTGGGTGGAAAGTCCTTCCAGTAATTGCAGCCGTGCATCTTGATCCTTCACTTTTTGACCAACCTCAACGCTTCAATCCATGGAGATGGCAGGTCAGTTATACTACTTAATTAACCATGAACATCAATCACAGCACGCCTTGTATAATCATTATCCATGTTTTAAAATCCTTCTTTTCTTAAAGCTTGTTTTAAAATACAAATGTATGTATGGCTAACAACATCTAGCACAATTGGGCTCCATAAACATCTAGTCAATCTAGAGTTCGATGCTTATGCGGTATGTATGAATGATGATTTGATAAAAAAGGTCAATCAATTTAATGTGATCTTAGTGTCTCAAGACAATTATTTTTTGGTTGTCAACTGATACTTTAGTTAAAAAATATATATAAATGTATGAGGAAAAAGAAAAAAGAGAATAATAAGGTGAGGTCCCCAAGCACTTGAATTGGTGCTTATGGTGGAACCCCACATGCAATCACTGCTTCACTGGCTTCTTTTCTTTCCTTGGAGGTGTGATCTGGGCATAGAGAGAAAGAAAACTTAGTTGAATTTTGGGGGTTGTGATTTTTGCCAAAAATGCCATCCCGTAATAGTTACATCATGTAGTCCCTAGTCTTGACTCACTTAGCTTCTTGAGTCATGTATCTTCCTTTCCAGAACACAAAAACAGGTTTTTTACGTTGGGCGTTTCAGAATCAGACCCAACAAGACGTACACACGTACGCCGTACGGCTTTGACAAAACTGAAAAGAATGCTTCACCCGTTGATATGATTGTTGTTGACTTGGTCCTCTGTCCCCAAACTTGCACTTATACATCACCACCAATGGTAGACCTCTCACTAAATTATTCAGTGAAAGGTCAAGATTCATATGATTAATTGATCTCCCTCAACATTGCTCAGTTCAAGTTAGGGGTGAAATATTGACTAATTTCGTGTCTCAAGTTTAAGTTTGATTGGTGACATGTTTTAGACCAATTTTAAGGTCTGTTTTTTCAGTCTGAAGTACTAAATAGATATTTTGTCTAGTTTTAGTTTGATTTTTAGGTTAATCATATTTCTAAAAACCTAAATCTGACATTTATAATAAGTGAGGTAGGTCAGTCCAAGCTCAGAGCCTCGGACCATCTGACCTAATTCCACCCTTAGCTCAAGAAATGATTAGAGTTCATATTTCCCTTCAATTATTAGCCCATTTATTTTAAGAAACGAAAGGGATATTATAGTACATTAGCTAGTTTTTTTGTATACATTTGTATTATTGTTAAGGTGTTCGTGTGAATGATTGAATTGAGTTATATTTACTCTTTATCCACTCTTAAATATGGATCAGACTAGTTTTTAAACCGAAATTCGTCTATATTCTTAATAAAATCTGATAAACAAGAGGGGGGTTAATGGGCCGGGTCGGAATTCATTGGCAAATAGTTAATGTTACCACCCACTATCAATTTGGCATTAGCATTATTAGCGATGATGAAGTGTCATGATCAATGAAGGGGATATTGTAAACAGTACGGATGTGGAAGCGATGATGATGAGTATGGCCCCTTTTGCGAACGTGTGGGCAGGGCCTGAGGTTCCAGATCATTAATGCCCATGTGGAAGTGGACCTCTCACTTGCACGTGCATACATGCTTTTCTATTCTTCTTTTTCTTTTTTTCGCATTCTGGTCCTAACCCCTCTCCCATATTTATTTATCGAACATGCATGTAGTAGCCAAGTGGGAAAGTGTTCATCATCAAATTGTGGATAACAAACAATATGATGGTGACAGTTACATAAATATAATCAAGTCATGTCATTATTAACATATTTCTTATTGCATTTTTTCAGGTATCTTCCGGCGGAAGCAATACTGTCCGAGCTGGAAATGATGGTAGTTGTGGCGGTTGCCCAAGCTCAAGCACGGGGAGTAACAACACGTTCCTCCCGTTCGGAGGAGGACCGCGGCTATGCGCGGGGTCGGAGTTAGCCAAGCTTGAAATGGCTGTTTTTATCCACCATCTAATCCTCAACTACAATTGGGAATTGGTTGATGATACAGACCAAGCTTTTGCCTACCCTTTTGTCGATTTCCCCAAAGGCCTACCCATCAGAGTCCAATCCAAACCAAACCCAACTCTATGAAAATTTGATTCAAATATCCACCCAACTCAATTAGTTAGTTAGCTCAGTATTCAATATGTATGTGTAATAACTCCAAGTCTCCAATGCAATTTGGCCTAGCCTATTACAAACTTTGCATCACCAGTCTCTCTCGTTGTTGATGTGGAGAATCAAAAGCTAAAGCAGTTACGTGAAGAATTTGATGTTCCTTCCATATGCACAAATCAATCAAACAACTTTCTCACGCACGAAGGGAAGACACAATTAAGTACAGAGGCATGCCAATAGGACCACTTCTCTATATTTTCTTTACCTCCTCTAGGCTGTAGCAGATTTTTACCTCCCCTGTTGTACATTTTATAGATAAGGCCAGATGAGTGAATATTTATTCATCATTTACATTATCCCAGATCTGTAATCTACTTTCCGTCCTGCATATAATAAACCCATTATCTTTTGTGTATAATCAATTATGTTCTAGACATGATTCTCCACTTTTCTAATCAATATTAAAGTGTGTGAATATTTTCTTTCATTGAATCTAGTTATAAAATCATTTTTTAGATGAAGATATCAATCTTAGCTTACACAAATTTAGAGCAGTCAAAAGCCAAAACGGACTAACCCAACCCATATGGGTTGGCCCGTTATGGGTTGCTAGAAAAATGGCCTGTGTCATCCTGGCTCATTTTCTGTCAGTAGGCGAATGAGTTATCAAAAGAAAAAAAAAAACATCAAATAATGAGGAAAAAAAAGCTACATGACATTTGTTCACACAAGGTAAACCAAGATCAGATCTAGAACCCTCAAGGAGAAAGAGTCATAAACCTAATTGTTTCACTATGATAATGAGCATGGGTATAGCAAGTAGTCTCTCTTATATAGAGGAGTGTAGTCATGAATATATATATATATATATATATATATATATATATATATGAATCCGAGTCTTAGTGCAAAATGTCTCATATCAACATAACTCATCAGAAAGTGGCAAGGTTGCCTAAGACTTTAAGATGCATGCCTCGCCAAAATGGTGCAAAAAATTCATAAATCGTCAACGTACATGGCGTGAAGAATACATGAATCGTCAAAAGGGGCGCTAATGATCATAAGCAATGTGGGACCGCTCATGTAGGAAGAGATCGCCCGCATGACGAAGAAGTCATGGTTGAGGACTCGCCAAATGTGGGATGGCTAGCCAATAGGGATTATCTCAACAAGTTATGGAGTCGCTCGCTAAGTAGAGGAGACACACCTGATCAGTCCACATTTGAATGGCAGGCGGGTTGAAAACAATATAATAAATAGCTTATAACAAATTTAAATAATGCATCCAACAAATGCAACCTTCCAAAGTTCATATAGTTTCGACATTCTATGCGAAAATCTAAAAAAATGATTGATCTTCGAGCTTGATCAATCTAATCCGTGGTCCGCACAAGTTAGGTTTTGGCAACCCAATCCATTGACGAATCGGGTTAGACTGGGTTGGCTCGCAGAAGCCAAATTGATCACACAGCGCACTAGACCTAATTCAATTATATGACTTCACAATGTGGCGTTACATATAGTCATAATCAGATATCACTTTTTGTATAAATTTATCCATACATTTATGTTTTTTATAAGTTAAATATTAATCCATTACTTTTCCTTGGCAAACTCTTGTCATGGTTTGAGGTATATATATCTTAGTTGAGATAAAGTATAAGCCAAGTATCCCAATGTCAACGAAGCGTGGGTGTGCAATTTGGGAGGCAATGTTGTTGTTGGACTAGCTAGTGGCTATAAATGTTGTAACGGGGTTTTGGACGGACACGGCAGCGTTGAAAATTTTCAGTATTACTATTCCAAACTATACAACTAAAAGAGAGTCTGAACTTTTTGTAAGAGCCGTCTGAGTAATGATGCCTGTGGCGCGCACGAATTGCATATATATTTTGACTTTGCTGTATCAATGTAATGTGTACTGATTAATTAAGCAGACAGCAAAAGAGGGATTCATGAAGGCCCCACTCCTCAAGACTTCTCCATTCAGAATGTCGGGCACTCATTCTTGTGTTCCTCCTTTAACTCTTTCTTTTTTATCGTTCACATGGATGCAGGAATCATCAATCCAATTATGTTGAGTTATAAATTTATTTAAGTGTTTTATAAATTTAATAGGGTGGAGTTTGGGGTAAGACAGAAAATTATTACAATATAAGATGTGGTGTAATTGATGTTGGCTCACTTTATCCCTTAACTATATGGTCGGCATGTAGCACATTTCGTAATAGTCATTTACTACATACTTAGCGCATGCGAGCATCCGTAATAAGAGGATGATTGATACAATAGTCAGCTACAGTCCATAAGCTCTAAAGTTATATATATATAATATATGCTGATATGCACTAATTAATTGACACTTGACAGACTTTTTCTCCCTTATCTTTTATTGTATATATGGCAAGTATATGATTCAGCATACATACGTACCCTTGCGTCTAGTATATGGTGACGAAGCATGTACTATATTTTTCTGAATTCTATACATACCTGTGGTTAAAATTGATGTTCAAGTCATGGATCAGATTAAAATTTAACAATGGATGAGGTGCAGAAAGCATTCATGCACATTTTACAAACGCGAATTGCGGCAGATCATAACTCTTGTCAGGTTATATTTGCCATGTAGCGTCCTTGTTAGGTTAACTTTCGCTTTCTGATCTTCATTGAGATCTTATAAGATGTGTACGTCTTCGTCCTCTCCTTGAATTAATATATATCTGTGGTCTATGAAGCTGCACGTTGTTGATCCAAATGAGGATCCTTCGAAAATTAATAAATACGTAGTAGTTCTTGGTGCCATGTATAAATCAAGTTTAGAATAAAACAATGCTAAGGTGGTTTTGGACCTAGGAGTCTAGGGCATACTTCTGTACTAATTAACTACAGATATTAAGCTGACAAAAGCTAAAAAATGGTTGTTTCATGCTTCTAATCTACCCTTTACGTTTACGATAAAAAAATTTATTTAATCAAGTTCAGAAAGTATCGACACTATGAAGAGTATAGTTGTCAAACTCAATGATTTTATTGGCTTGAGAGAAACAGTGAAGCAATGCATGCAAAGGAGCTATCATGCATGCAAGGCATGACCGGATATTAAGCATTTTTGTTTTCACTCATAACGGTATATGATTTATGAATTGACAGCTAACAAATTGTGGTTCAATAATTGGAATTTACATTAAATCTAAAAGGACACTTGGCACCTATAAAATGTGATTGATGAGGAGGCACTATGTATGTGCATATTTTTTGTGATAAAAAGTCTAGATATGGTGCCTAATAAAAAGTGGATATCTCTTATGGAGATTCTAAATGTGAGTGATCAAGCCATCAAGTCCTACAATATTGGTTACTCATAAATTGATTGTCGTAATATATTGGAAGAAAGATGCAGTGTTCAATTCATTAGTTTATCACAAAACAATGAACAGTGTGATCAAAGTTAATGGTGTAACTTTGTGACTGACTTTAATAATGAGCAGTCAAGTCTGATGTTAACAAACTCACATTGTCTAAGAATGAACTAGTTGAACATCATATCATTTAAGAGAGATAAAGACTCATAATCAGCCCCATGCTCCCTTCACGACGCAACCAAACCAGGAGATGAAGGAAATGCTAGAAAACAAAAATGCTCGGTAAGAAAACGTTTGATTCAGATCTAATAGCTTGCTGGGCCTCAAATTAACTGATCTAAAAAACATCAAGCTTGGGCTTTAATTTGGAAGCCCTAATCTACACGGCCTATCCCGAGTTCCTGACACCAAATTACTTGGTTTCATTGGCTATGACCCTTCAAACTCATGTGAAACACTAGAACCTCTTCTAACCATGCCAAGTTCAGCCTAGCCCACTTCAATTTTAGACGCATTATATGAGTGGAGAGCTTATCTAAAAAAAAATATGGAGTGGAGAAATGGTACATTAGAAAATAGAGAAGATATTGGCCAAATAAATTAGTACAAAACAATATAAAATAATGCTTGATTTATATTCGATTTATGGAATGAAATCAATCAATATATATTAGAAAAGAAGAACTCTCATCAGGCTGATTTAGTGACGTGTCATTCTCACGTTAATTCTCATAGATTTAAAAGCATTTTTGGTCCCCCACGAATGCGATTTGTGCAAATATGGTCCCTAAACTTTAAAAATAGCATTCTGAGTCCCCAACATTACCCTCCGTTAACAGTTTTGGTTCCTTTCTCCTTTTTCCGTTAAAAAACTAACGTTTTCTGGAAAACCCAGAAAAAATTCATCATCTTCAAGTGTTCTTCCATCATCTTCATCATTTTGTCCAGAAAACCCAGAAAAAAAAAATCACCATCTTTCATCTTAGTCTTCATCTACATTCTTCCATGCTCATTACAAACAAACCCAGATCTGAACTCTTGCCCCATATCAGAATAATTCGTCCTCCTCCAATCCCTCAACTCCCAACACCCACACCATTGTAGAAATGATGACCCATCACCGTCTCTGTCAAAATTTTCCGTTTCGGAAAGGAGGTTTCAGTGACCCATCACCGAGATCTGAATCTCTGCTTGAAGATTTGTTGTGGGGGCTGGAGGTTTCAATTTGGTGGTTGAAAAGAATGAAGAGGAGGAGAAGAGGGTGCTAGGTTGGTGGTGGCTAGGGTTTTCTTGGGGAAGATGGGGATAGAGCTTCCAAGCTTGAAATTTCCTGATTTGAAGAACCAGGAAATACAATTACAATAGGATACAATTCAATAGATTTGGAAAGGTGAAGATCTACTAGAAACCGTCCCACCAAACAACACCTAGCAACAGAACAAAAAGAGCCCAGAAAAACAAAGAGGATAAGGCCAAAATTGCAAAAAGCTTGATGTCTTCTCATGTGCTTCGCTGCCAACATTGCAACATGACAAAGCTTGCTTGCTTTTATCATTTAGTCTTACTTTACACCTTGATCTTCCAGAACTCCATGGAAAGTGCAGCAAAAAGGGAGGTTGAGATACCAAACTAACACCCAGTGCACAACCCCAATAGATAGCAAAGAACAAACGGTAAAAAACGAGGTGGTGGGTGAATGAGGACAAACCTGGTTTGGTTTGTGTGGTTGAAGAATGGAGAGAATGAAGATGAAAGTGGTGACTGGTGAGTATGTTGAGGATGAAGATGTTGAAGAAGATTATGAAAATAGCATTTTTAGTCCCGATAAATGTGTGCCACGTCATTTAAAATGTGCCATGTAGGAGAAAAACGTTAAAAATTGACAAAAGGACAAAAAAGGTTAACGGAGGTAACGTCGGGGACTAAGAATGCTATTTTTAAAGTTTAAGGACCATATTAGCACACATCGCATTCGTGGGGGACCAAAAATGCTTTTAAGCCATTCTCATAAATAAAATTCCACATGTCATTCTCACGTTAATTTTCATAAAAAAATACATTTTTAAATTTTAGATTTGATTAGGATTTAGGTTGTTTATTTCTTGATTTTATGTTAATTTATTTTTGATTTATTTTTAGAGTTTTAATTAATTTTAATGAAGAACATGATTTTGTATCAAAATAAACTTCTCATCTCTTTAATTATAGTAATTTAAGATAAAATCTTTTTTAAGATATAGATAATAGATGAACATGATTTTGTATCAAAATAAACTTCTCATCTCTTTAATTATAGTAATTTAAGATAAAATATTTTTTTTAGATATAGATAATAGATGAACATGATTTTGTATCAAAATAAACTTCTCATCTCTTTAACTATAGTAATTTAAGATAAATTTTTTTTTTAGATATAAATAATAGATGAACATGATTTTGTATCAAAATAAACTTCTCATCTCTTTAATTATAGTAATTTAAGATAAAATCTTTTTTTTAGATATAAATAATAGATGAACATGATTTTGTGTCAAAATAAACTTCTCATCTCTTTAATTATAGTAATTTAAGATAAAACCATGAATTTTTAATTTTTTTTATTATGATGCTATAAATTGTGTACATATAATTTAATTATAGTAATTTAAGACAAATATTTTATAGATTGACCACGATATCAATTTTTTTATAAGAGTGTTATAAATTGTATCAAGAACAAAAGTGTGCAATACACAGTGTGAGGAAGAAAAGAAACAGGTCATACCAAAAGAAGGAGAAGAGATTAAGGTGTTTATTTTCTATTGAGCAAATTTTTTCAACAGATGACCCTTTATCACCCTATTTAATTTCTTATCCTATTTAATACATGATTGTATATATTTTTTTCTCTCATAACATGAAGAACAAATTCTCTTCGTTCACTACAAGAAAACAGTCCAGTAGTGACCGCCAAATCGGTCACTAAATGGGTAAAATCGGTCACTAAAATAGTTAGTGACTGATTTAGTGACCGAAATATATCAGTGGTTAAAACGTTGGTCGCTACGGATAGTGACCGAAATAGTGACTGAATTAGTGACCGAATTTAGTGACCGGTTTTGCAACCGATTTAGTGACGGATTTAGTGACTGATTTGGTGACTGATTTAGTAACCGCTTTTGCAACCGATTTAGTGACCGAATTAGCAACGAAATTTGCGACGGATTTAGTGATTGATTTTGCAACTGAATTTGTGACCGATTTAGTGATCGAATTAGCAATCGATTTTAGTGACTGATTTAGTGATGAATTCAGTGACGATTATGGCCACAAATTAGTGACTGAATTAGTGACGGATTCAAAAAAAATTATATGATTTTACGAAAATTTTAGCAAAAAAATTATTTTTCTAGCCAATATGATTTAACCCTGTAATAACCATATCTATCAATCAATATAGGAACAATAAAACAGTCACTAATTCAACTTCTCCATGACATGTCCAATACCAATAATCACGTACAAATCCTTTCCTATAAAGGTGAATTTCGACTTCTTCAGGATCTAAATACTTGAGATTTCTGCATCTAAGGCAAGGACATCTAATTTTTCCACTACTTGAGTCTTCTTTTTGGCATGCACTTCTTGTACTCCATTCATAAATTCATTTGTAACGCCACATTGGTCAAGCATAAGTCTATTATACATCCAACCACGGATTTGAAAAATGTCCATATTCTGTCACATCAAGCAAAACCATTACACTAGAATGGAGGAACAATAAATAAGCTAATAAGATGAATTAATTGAAAAAAGTCCAAACAACTACCCTTATATGAAATCGAAATATCTAGTCATTTTAAAGTCATACTTCACGAGGTAAAAATGAAAAATAAGTGAGATGCAGCATTTTCAAATAAAAAATAACTTGCCAATGTCAAATGATCATCAACATAACTATATTCATGCATGAGTCACTGTGAATCAAACACCACATTAGAGGGGATATAGATTCAAAATATGTCAAAGCATAAGAAGCAAAAGCCCAAGTTGTTTCATACAAAGCAAGGACTAGTAGATACAAGCCACAGACAAAGAACCATTGGAACAGAACATAAATGTATATTACTTTATTCATCTTAAGAAGCTACCAAAATAAAAAGAGGTAGAAAAGTCACTCACTCTATTATCCAGAGTGTGCATTTTATAAAGCAAAGAAACATTCCTAACCTTTATCAGTGGGACAAGAGGAAGTTGAATGGAAGTTGGATAACAGCCAAGATTAGCAACTAGGCGTGCACTCTTTACTTCCTCCCTTGAAACCTTTGTCAGTCCATATATAGCTTCTTTCTAGACACAAATAACTAGATTAACTCAGCATGAAGAATAAAATCACAAAAAGAATAGTTGGTTTTGAAGAAAACTTCATTTGATTTTTTATTAAAGAACAAAAAATTAACTTAAGCTTTTTGATTCTTAGATATGCATAGAAATCAAAGTTAACAAGTCAAATTCAGAGTCTAGCATCTTACTTCAACAGATATATAACATAGAACAGGTTCAACAGTTTGTTAAGCAAGGCTCCAATCCACTCTCTTTCGTTTAACACGAACTTGAGACATTTCAACAAGCTTAAAGAAAAAATATAGAAGTGAATGGTGAACACATCATTCAATTCAATTAGTATTGCAAGTTAACTATCTTTCTTAAATTCTTGACAGTGCATACAAATGGTATATTAAAAGTTACAGAAGGAAACTGAAGTGAGGAATATGAGAGAAATCTTGGACAATATTTTTTGCGAGAATCTTTGGCAACAAGTTAAAAACAACATTAGATTAGCCACACAATGACACAAATGACTGCAAAAAGTATAGTCACAAGATGTATCACTGATGGCTTAAAATCTTAAAATGCTTAGTAACCACCAATTCAATTGTTTAATTCATATGACCAATCCTCTTTTCTTCCTTCAAACAAAAAGAAGCTTCAAGGCTGATAAGAGGGAAAATTCTCTTTCACCTAATTCAACAAGCATACATGAATACATCTTTGAATGGGGGGAAAGGGAATCTAGTTGGAGTTTCATCAGAAAGCAGGATGAGAGTACTAACCCAGCAACCTTTGCAATCATGGGATCAGAATGAAGAGGATTGTAGTCACCTGATAGCCTATAGAGCAACGCCTGCCAAAAGGAGGAGACATTCAGAAACTGTATAGAAATTTATAAAGTAGCAGATCAGAAGTTCTCAATGACAACTTGAACTACAAAATTAGTATAATACTTGAGGAGCTAGGAAAAAAAGGGGGAAAGATTAAAAACTGTTTTGACAGACAAACTGTTGGTGCCATGTAGATGAAATAGTGTGTAATTAAACTACTAACGAAACCATAGTCATGAAGTGTCTAAGCAAAGGTAAAGATCCTGAAACCAATGTAATTAGCATTGATTTCTTGCATAAATTCAATTATAGAAATGTTTTTATCGATATAGTAGTGATATAAAGCGCCGACACAATAATCACCAGTATAAGTTATTAACTAAATAGGCAAGCCACCAAAACCAAGGGAAAATAATCTTACTAGCAGAAATTGCATGAAGGAGGAGCCGCGGAGGAGGAGCCGCGGCGGACGCTTTAGCCACGGTGGACGTTGCAGCTGCAGTGGAGAGCTATGGAGTGATGCACGTCGGTGAGCAATGGATGAGGTCGAAGGAGTAGAGAGAAAAAGTTAGGGCTCAATGTTTAGTAATAGGGGATTTAGTTTCAACTGATAGAGAAAGTTTATAAAATAAATAACGCTAACTTTGTTAAAAAGAGATCTCAGTCAGGTTGGCAACTTTAAGTCATGTAAGGATCTCTTCTCCCTAGAGGCCCAGGTTCGAACCCTACTCTTGATACATTTTGTATGATGTTTATAAAATTTTATATATTAAACAATTATAGTGACGGAATTAGTGACAGAGTTATTCGTCACAAAAGTAGCGACGAATTTAATTTCTTAGAATAGTGACGAAATAGTCCGTCACAAACTTTTCAGTCTCTAAATCGGTCACTAACCATTCAAGTTTGGAGGTAGTAAAATAATAACCTTAAATCGGTCACAAATTCGGTCACTACTATGACCGAAATAAATCAGTCACTAAATCAGTCACTAAACGGGGAATTTCTGGTAGTGTTGCTCATCTTTTCCCATTAACATGCAATGACCAAAGGTTTGTTCCTTATATACCTTCATCTTGACAATTGACATTTCTTTTCTTCTTTTTTCTAATGCACAATGTTGTATATATTTTTTTTCATCAATCTTCTTCAAAAATGTCTTTGGTTCAAAGGTTTGTTATTTCTGATCTTATACCACATGCAACAGTACAGTTAGAGTTGTTTTGTTTTATTCACTAACAGTGTTTTTTACTTTTTTTTCTTTTGCAATTATATAATATGACTATTTAAATTCTTTTATTGTATATTCAGATTCACTTTTTTTTTTTTGAAGAAACACAAGAATTTTAATTTTCATCAATTAAAATTAGTTTTTGCAGAAAACAAGGATGAATACCGTAGGATAAGGAAATTGTAACCAATGATAGGTATTCGTTTTTTGGGTGTTTTAAACCAAACACCCAACAACTTGAAGAAAAAAATGGTACATGAATGACCTCAATCATGCATGATTGTTCAAATTGAAAAACAGTTTACTTTAATTAAATGTCTAATTCATAATTTTATATTCTTCCATTTATATTTTTAAAGTTTAAGTAAGATATAGGAGTAATATTTTTCCTACAAATAATTTGAATGATTAAAAATGACAAATATTTTATACCAAAAAATTGATCACATTTAATAGGTAATTGAAAAATAACCTAAAGTTCTAACAGAACCTGAAACACAAGGAATGAAATAAATGAAAGATTTTACAACATTTTATTAGTTTTATATTATATGTTTTATTTATTAATTTTTTTCTTGCAAAAATTAGATTTGTTTATATAAAACACTATTAATAATAATTGTTAAAATTGTACTTCTACGTTGCACTTCCTAATTCTCACGTTGCAATTAAGATAACCCGTTTTTCCATTGTTTTGCAACCTTTCTCAAGTCTCAATAGTATATACTATATAGGTACAATTTTGTTGGGCCTATGACACTTTCTTTCATGGTCTAACCCATTACACGACCCTAGGCGATGACGAAGGGTGGTGATGGCGGTGAGTGGTGGTGATTATGGGAGTGGAGTTGGTGGTGGTGGCGATGTCAGTAATGACGGTGGTGGCAGTAGGGTGGTGGTAGTTGTGACAAGTAGTTTATACGACAGAATCTTATTCATTTTAATATATAAGAGTAGAATGATGTATTGTACCAAACTAACCCTTATCATCATGATTTTAAATGTTTATATCTTATGTACAATCTTCATCCAAAAGATTTTTTTTAATTAACATTAATATCTTAGCTTTTTAAATAATGTGTGTTTATGTTTGCGCTTATAGGACCTGACAAGATAGGGACCCCATGGTCACTATACAATATGTATATATCAGCTCTAATTAGTAGTTATTTTTGACATGTGACTTTCAAATTCATACTAATGTGCTGAAAAGTAATTTGAGATTTAAAATCTGAAAATATTAAAAAATTCTAGAACATGCCGCCTTTTATTTTGTCAATAGAATATAGCTATCAATTTCTACAAGGCTTTACCTATTTATATTCATCATCTCTTGATTAATCTTGCGGTGATATTCTGGGTGATAGAATTATTTAGGAAAGTGTTAATAATGTAGTCAATTCAGAAATAAAAAAATGACCGTAAAAAAAACTATAAAAAATATTGTCATCAATTATGATTATGATTTTACTTATTTTGATTATAACCTAAATTTATTAGTGCTAACAAATTAGAGTTACAAGATCTCACGGGGAGGAACATTTTACATGAAAAATGAAAATTTGTACGAGTTAAAAAAATTAAAAATTCATGTTTTCTATAAGTTAAGTGTATTTTTAATAATTTAAACAATAATTATATATTTATGTATTGTTACATATCTAAAACACAAAAACATTACCTTTTATGCAACACGAGTATACATCTTCACAAACAAAATTCAGTACATATGCAAAACTTAAAGCTTTTGGCTTATTAACTTATGTGTTTTTCAAAATCTTTATATTAGTTAATTCAGTGTATGCTTACAAAACAATAAAATTGAGTGTTTGAATTTGTGCTCTTTAAATATCTACATCTTTGTTATGATTGTTCTTACATTCTTAGCATCTTAAATATTTTATAATTTAAAATATTAATTGACGTATCAAATACAATAAATAAATTCCCCGTGCAACGCGCGGGTGAAAAACACTAGTATTGTAGAATTCAACAACGTAATAACAAGTTCACAACCACGACACTGCCCTGTTGCTTTATAATAGTTTTTTAAAAAATATGTATTTCTAATTTTAAATATATAATATTCATTAAATCAATTCAACCAGTTTTATAGAACTGTGCTTGTGGTGTGCATATTAATAAGTAATTGAAAAAAAACAATCTGCTTTGAATTTTTTTTTTGGTCAATCTTCTGCTTTGAATTTATATATATGTTTTTGGGGCAAAGTATTTTTTTTCTTGTTACTTTGCCTGTCCCTCCGTATTGTTGGACTTTTTTTTATCAACAAATTTTATGACAACTTATTCCAACATTTTTTAATTTGGACCTTGGCCAAATTTTGTTTAGAACAAATTGGGCTTGTTCGCATGCCTTTTTTAATTTAATTAATGTTCAGAACTGTCTACCCGTTAGAGTCCTATACCTCCTTCCAGAAAGCAATCTTCATGCTTATTCAATACTCATATTGGAGTAGTGTTTTGACCAAAATTTGGAGTAGTGCTTTTAAAGATTTTTTTCTTCTTTTCAAAAACCTCTTTAGGTATAGGATTCTTTTAAAGATCAGTAGATGTCACTTGACTTACCTTACAGAGATAGGCAAGGGAGATATAGGGTCGGCCAATATTAAATGAAGCTTAAAATAAACTTTATTTTTTGAACTTCTTTTTGCTTAGTAAAAAATTTTGGGACCTTTATTACTTAGTAAAAATAACTTTTTTTAAGCCTATAGCTCTTGCTTGGTGGCTTTACTCTTGGACCAGTCCTATAGAGAGATAGTAAAGAGATAAGAACACCACCCTTTTTGGTGGAAGGGAAGAGGAGATAGGAGGAGTTGTGAGGTGGACCCCACACCTTTTTTTCAATCTCCCTAAATTGAGAAAAGATGGGCTAACATGTTTTTTTTTGGCCAGCTTTTGCATTTTACCAGAAAATATTTAATGTTAAATAAAATTAATTTTCAATTAAAAGTAACTTTCTCTCTTTTCTCTCCCTCTTTTATCTCTAGTTCTCTATCATACCAAACAACCTATAAATCTACTTTATTTTTCATCTATTCCTCTCTACAGCTTTACTCATCTCTCTCTTCTATACTCTCTCTTCAAGAAAGCTTAAAACCTCAATTGTTTTTAGTTTTTGATATATTCTCTATAATTTTGATGCAATTTATTTAGGTGTCACTAATTAAGGAGTGATTCAATCAATATAAATTTCATTTCATTCTTGAGCTCTCATTCTTGAGAGGTTAGTTAAGACCTGATTGATAATCAATACTCTCTCTGTTCTCTATTATATGTCAATTTTACCCAATTTTCTAAGATTAAGAAAATTAGTTCAGAGCAATGAATTTGTAATATTTTAGAAAAACTTTCCAAAACCACCGTACCTCATATGAAATTCTCTCTCCATATTAACATTCCACTACCTTCAAACTATAAGGGTCTTAGAAATAAAACAAAATTTTGGGAAACATGAAAATTCTTTGAACATAGAGTATTAAATATGAGGGTAAATATGAAAAAATATAATTAATGCTTCATAGATAATTTAAAGTGACTTATATTATGAGACCAAAAAAACTCAAAAAATGTACTTATAATAGGGGACGTCGGTCCGAACAGAGAGTATTAATTTCAGTAATAATATAAAAGGAGATTGTCTAAATGACCCATAATAAAGTTTGGGTTAAATAACACACCATCCAATCACATTGGAGATAAGTGAGTTGGAATTTCTATTTTATATTTATTAATTTATTTCCAACTCATTTATCTCCAATATGATTGGATGGTGGGTTATTTAACCCAAACTTTATCATGGGTCATTTAGACAACCCCATATAAAAGCATGCAAATTTTATATTGAAAAGTATATACGTGCTTCATAGTGAATTAACATGAACTCATCTGAATTTGTATTCATTGAGATATACTTATTCTGAATTTGTATTTATTCATGCTAACAAATGACAAAAGCGTGCCGTTGAAATTGAAATTTCAAGGCAGATAAGTAATCAAATAGTAATATTGCTAAGTTCTATTTTCAATTAATAGGAACTTGTGTTGAAAAGTGATTGAACTAAATGAGCAGGTCAAAATCTGGTGTATGCAAACTAGGAGGCTAATGTCCTAAATGGACATGAAAAGCAAACATGTCCTAAATCATTTGGCTGTGACAATTAATTATATTGCAGAGCAGTCCCAACAAACGAATTTACTGAGACTTCATGCTCAGGACTAGAGTATGTGACAAAATCCAACCGTGGAAAAAAAGTTATGTATAGATGTAAACTCCCGGAATATCCATTTGCTAAACATATTGTTCTTTAGAAAAGAAGAAAAAAAAAACAAGAACTTAACGAAAAGTCAAGAACGCTGATAACAAATACATCCATATTGCATAAACACTAGAGAAAATCTAAGCGTTAGCGCTAGTCTGGTGCCTGGCCTTTTCCTTCTCCTTCACCTCACTTCCCTGCGTCTTGTCATAACCTTCATGAATTTCCCAAAAAAAAACAAAAATCGTCAGCTTTGAATATCTCTCATTTTTAATTGACTCAAACAATAAGACAATAAAACAGGGGAAAAAACAGAGACGCAAGGTGATTGAAGAGTCATCATGATTGATAAGCAATTAAACCTGGATGATTTTCATGGATGGGTTTATCCGTTTCAGGAGCAGATTGGTTTCCACCATATATCCCACCAAATCCTTCTTCATCACATCTAGTAGCATACCCTTCTCCAAACGAATGAGACATCACATCCCTACACAATATATCAATTAATTAACTAATCTCAATCTGAAAATTAAAATCAGATTATTTGAACTCACTCACCCATGAGCAGTTTCCTCTTTTGTGTTCTGATTCTTCTCCATCTTATTATCAGCACTTTGCATATCTGGTTGCGTGCAGAATCTAATCGTGGAAGTTTTGCGACTAAGGTTGGAAGCAGAGAGAATTCTTGGGAATGAAACTGATGATGGATAGGTTGAAACAGTTTTGATTGTGTGGAGCATCTTTTTGACAAATGTTACAAACTTATAGCAGAGTACTTAGATTGGTGCAGCTACAATATAGGGATAATGAGAGGTTAAGATCAGAAACACTGCGACATTGAAATCCTATTCCACCGCTGCACTATTTTGCTATACATGTTTTCTTTACATGACACCTGGTGCCTAGTTATGGGACGCGTGTCCTTCACAGATACCCTTGCGTGTCTACGTGCATGAATTAAAATCAGCTACGTATCCTAATTCCTATGACTCATTGCTAATTTTTATTGGGTAAGACAGCTATCATGGTGAATCTTATTCGATTTAAGAATATTCATGATTCTAACTTTTTAAATAAATTTTTTCTATCTACACCACTCAAATTTGATATTTTGTTTAGGTTATATTTGATAAGTTATTTTAACAAGTTTAAAGCTTCTTTTTACTGTTAATAGATCAAAATATGAGAGAGGTGAATGAGTCACCCTTATTTAGCTAGACTACACTATAGAGATAAGTGGTGTGTTTTTTTGCACTTTTTTACTAGGTAAGCTAGCTATCATATATAACGAATCTTGTTCAATTTAAGAATATTCATGAGCTAATTTTTCTTGTGAAGTTTTTCCATCTACCCACTTAAGTCATATTTTGCTTAGGCTATATTATATTAGTGAAATGTTAATTTTTTCTCTTCCATCTCATTCTTTCTCTTCTCCTTTTCTTTTATCTCTATCATACTAAATAACCTATAAATCAACTTTATTTCTCAAGTCTTTCTTTCTACTAGCACCAAAAAAAAGTCTTTATTTATACTCAACTTTTACTCTACTCTCTCTTATTTGCTCTCTCTTCTCTATCAAATAAAGTGTTCCAACGAATGGTAATAAGTTTATTTCAATATTTTATAGCATTTTTAATAAGCTGCTTGAGGTGACTTTTAGCTTTTAGCTTAAACCTTATTAATTTTAATCTTATCATTCTAATAAGATTCTATCATAATCCTTTTATATTTTAAAAGATAGTAAACACTAATTATGATATATTTCTATGAGACTAATTTTGTTTGAAGTTATCATCACTCCACTCGCATAAATATTTATTTATTTAGATCAATACAAATTTATTAATCAGTTTACTTACTAGAATATAATGTTTTTTTGTCGAATATTTTTTGTTGCAATAAACTAATTTTTTAACTCTTAGGTTTTAGCTATTACTTTTTAACTCTCAAAAATCAACTATTTTTTTAACTTTTAACTGGATATGCATGAGGATGTTGTTCAGAATTTCTGAATTCATGAAGGATGTTATTCACAGAAAAGTCTTTTTATCAATAAAATATCATTGTTTTTGTTGTAAACCAAAAAACTAGCTAGGTTTTAACATAACCTATTTTTTTTATTAAAAGGTTTTAACATAACCTCAACGGGCATTAAACATCAAATATATACCATAAACCATTTGAATCCATCATCCAACGTCATTTATACATGACAATGACTCTGCATATGCATTGCAAATTTTCCAAATTTCACTTTTAGTCTCTTTTATTATGCTGATGGAACAGATTCGTCATGTTTCGTGAGGAGACGGGTAAAGGCCGTAAAGCATTATACTTGTGAGGCAAAGAATCAATGACTAATTGCCTTGGCTAAAAAGTAATTATATTTATATGATTTGTTTCATTTTCATTATGTTTACTGTTTACCAAGTATCTTATTTTACTTTCAAATTAGGTGGACCATTTCTCTTGGCTAAAACGTCATTCTATGCAGTGGCGGATCCAGGACCCCGGGGTCAGGGGGTTCAAATTTTTCAAATGAACACACCGATAAAAATAGTGAGATTTATACAAAAGAAAGAGAAAAAAAAACAAGGCATATGTTCACTTCAATTCATAATTTTTCTAGTATCAGGTCCATATATAAAAACATGAAAACCATAAAGGATCGTGGTTTTGATTATATCTTCTGGCCATAAGACTATGCAGCTAAATATAACCTCCACAGAGGAAACTACAACTTTTTCCCCATTCAGTAAAAGATACAATCTAGATAAAGAAACGAAGCATATGAACAGAGACATTAGCAAGTTGTGTTGAAACAAATTTTTTTCATCAGTTGCACTAGCCTTGGCGTAAGCATACAACTACAAAGTATCTTTAGGGATATCATGGAACTATGACAAAAAAGCCTTATCAAATACTAGACCAATGTGACAAAGTGATTAAATCCATTACACACAAGATCAATTCATATCACAACTTTATTAGTCTCAACCCTTTCAATTAATCCCATCTTTCCACTGTATCTCCACAACTTCAAGCCAAAACAACGAACATCACATTAAATGATATAAGTCAGGAATTGTAAAGGCACCTAAGTGTATTCTGCATTTAGCTTTTTCAATTTTTATGATGCAAATGAATAAGAACAAAAGGTAACAAGGGTTGAGAATATTGCATACAAATTCTTCTGCTTTGGACAGTTAGATATAGTCATCTTCAGTTGATTCCTCTTCCTCATCTTCAGTTGCTTCCTCATCTTCATTTGATTCCTCTTCTGATTCCACTTCTTCATCATCAATTGCTTCCTCAACATCATTATCTTCCTCTTCCTCATCTACAGTTGCTTCCACATCTTCAGCTGCTTCCTCAATTTCATTTGCTTCCTTAAAGTCACGAAGCATGAACAGGTAACTATTTACACATGAAACAGAGTTCTAATAATGTTATCATCCTTTAAATTCACTAAAAGTTGGGGATTAATGAAATGAAACAAAATGAACAGCCAACTTATGCCTTACTTTAAACCCAAGACCATGACAGCACCCACACTCCTTTTGCCCATGACAGAGAGCACTTCCTAACCAGCCAAGGACAACATAAACAAAGTATCTGTGAACATTAACCATTGCCACACAAGACCATTGTTTGTTTATTTATCATACCCTCCATAACCAAAATCCCATGAAAGCTAAAAACAGTAGCAAAAATCAGAAAAGCTCCAACCAAGAAACACTGGCAAACAGCAAAACCAGCTCCATCCCCCAACCAGCACAAAAATTCATCTCAGATCACAACACACCCACAAAACAGGTGAAGAATCCATCAAAATTAATGGGAAAAAAATCAATCAAAATAGGTGAAGAATTATACCCACGAAAACAAGTTTGCGATCCCAGAGGCTGAACAGATCAATGCGGTGAGAAACGATTGGATCTTCAGATCTGAGTTCACCCAATTTCCTCAAACGAACCTCCAACATTTTCGAACCAGCCTCGTAATCAACCCACGCGTTGAGCTTTTCCCCATTGTTGACAACCAGCTTCAACACATTCGCAACCGCGACGGAGGCGAGGCTACCAACATCGATCCCAGTCTTGCCGTCTTGGCCTTGGGTCTGGGAGAAGGAGAACTGGAGAAGCCGAGGCGCGGCGCAGGGTGCGTGGTGGACTGGAGGACGGTGGTGGCGTGGTGGTAGCCGGTGGTGCAATGGTGCGTGTGTGTGTGCGCCTGACCTAGGGTAGTGAGAGAAAGAGGTTGAGGATTGGGGCTGAGTAGTGAGTGACTAGGTGTGTGAGAGAGAGAAAGGGTCTTGGGTGCAAATTCAAGTTTTCAGGGGGTTCAAAAAAAATATTATACAAGGGGGTAAGTAGGAATTGTTTTTTTTTCAGGGGGTTCAACTGAACCCCCTGAGTCCAACGTGGGTCCGCCCCTGATTCTATGGTTGGTATCGACTAGGAAATAATGTTTCAATATTTTTTCCAACCTAAGTTTTATTCACACTTCAAACTAAACGTAATAGAGATATATGATGTTATAGAACATAACAGCTCATCCCGGGTGGGTAACATTTTTTTTGTCAATGGATTCGGATTTGAATTGATTAAAGACAAAGCCCACCTTGACCTTACTCTGCTTGAAAGAAAATTAAACAAAGACACGTGGTAGCAGAGGCCAAGGGCGGAACATGAGAGGGGCAGATTCACTCGCGATCGATCTATCTGTTCGCTCTAACGCCAATATAGCCCATAGTTTTGACAAGTTTTGGGCCTTTGGTTACATGTTTTTTTTTTGAAAAGTTGGTTACATGTTCTTCAACCAAACCTATCTGAGATTGGAAAAAAACAATTATTGATATTTCTTTGGTTACATCTTAGAGAATTTTTCTCACATGTTGTAAGTGTGGTGAGATAATTCTTTGTATTTAATTCCATACATCATTAACAAAAAAAACTTCAAATAATATTATTTTTAAAAAGTTAAATCTGATTTTTTTTTGAAAAATCTAATTTGACTAGTTTACTAGAAAAATAAATTATCAATTATCAATCAATCAATTATAATATAAAAAAGAGAAGACAAAAATAATAATTTTAAGGAAGGTAAATAAACAGAAATCAATTATGCTTTACATAAAAAAAACAATATGTATCCCTTAAAAAAAAACAATATGTATAATGATAAATTTTGGAGTGGTATCAAGGGTGATTTTTTATTATCTTAATTCAAGTTTGAAATATTATTGTGCATTAAATAAAAAAACTATAATCTACACATGAAAATTATTTTTAATACTATTATTAAACATTTGTTGACGTCGACTTTTAGCTTGAAGACTACGTCAAGTTGAATTGTTCCATCGTGATAGCCAGCGGATTGTTGCCGACAGTATCGCCATGACATCACTATTTTACTAAATTATCCCTCTATTATCTCATAAGACAGATCATAACAAACACGTAACGACCCCACACGCGTTAACGTGCCGCACCTAACAATACACGTCACCAAATCTACACCGTCAACAATTTTAATCTCAGCCGTCCGTTCCACAAAAATCCGATTATAAAAAAAGGTTAGGGTTCTGTTCTTTTTCTCATTCAACCGTCTTCACCTTTCTCTTATCTTCGTTGATATCCTCTTCTTCTAGGAATCCAGATCTCGTTCATCTTCCTTCTTTGATTCGTTTCTCTTCATCAGATCTGTATGGATCTGATCAATCTCTACACACAGATGGTGATTTCTACGCGGTACGACCAGTTTTTTTATCATAGCCTTTACATCGTTTTAATTATCGTTTTTTCGCGTTTTGATTTGCTTATTCTATCTTGTTTTACAGATCTGTCATGGATCTGACTCTTGATGCCTCAGATCTACGATCCAGAGGTGTGCGCTTCACGTTCGTGTGAATCTGTTTCGTAGAAGGCCGTTTGGTCTGCATATATGAAGATTCTAAGGTATTTTTTGCAGGTATGTCGAAGCCGTGATGAGAAGATCGTAGATCGAGACTCGAATTCAGGCGATGCCGCTATCTTGATTGATCTGGATGCTTCTGCCTCAAGAACGTAGATCTGGAAGCATGTATTGCTATGTTCTCTGTTGCGAATCTCAGATTTGATCTATGTTGTAATTATAGTTTATGCTGGGAGGCTTCGAGGGGGGAATATGTGGATGTGGGAGATTTTGGGATGAAATTCCTCATTCCATTGAATGGATTTGAGGTATTGAATCCTGAGTGATCTTGTCATCCGACCTTTGCCATGTCAGGTGCGCTTGCATGGCAGGTCAACATGTTAATAAAAAAAGTTTTCGTTGGGTTTGGGGGAGATCGCACGGGAATTCCCGGGATCTCTTTCCCCTGTGTGTGTGGTTCGTTTGCCTGATCCTTTCCCTTTTGCTTTTAACTTTTTGCCCTGTCGCTCGGCTCTGAATTACTACTACTCACCACTCGGTAGATCCATCATCAGATAAGCTCCTGCAAGTCATCGACGACCCTATCATAAGGTATTATCTATCAGTTTTTAATTTAGATCAATTCCGATAACAACTACAGCAAATTACAGCCATAATTAACACGTCAATGGTTAAAATATGCTAGATCAACTCTTAATTTTCATGGATATGGCACGTATTTAGTCTAACTTTCTTCTTATAAACGCCTGTCCCACCAATTTAATTTAATTAGCTGGTAATTATAATCATGGGCCAAGTTTTGTTAATTTTCGGTTACGACTGCGTATTCTCTGTTAATTTAATTTAATCGCATATGGCAACCATTTGATTCTTAACTCCACTTGATATAGACCTTTTTCTAAAGGCATTTGGAGATTTGTAATATCTTGTTGGGACATATGTATTAAAGGATGTAATTTCAGAAATATAGGAATATAGCTATGTAATTGCAAGGAACTTTTGAAGATGATGTGGTCAAGTTATCTCCGGGAATGGCACACTATTGACGATGTGAAGATGTGATATGTATGTAGGTTGATTGTGGTTAATCATTATTCCTCACAAGTATACGAAGGTGAATTCAATTTTGTTTCAGTTATTCATTTGTACTCTCCAACAAATGTTCTATTTAGATTTAGATTTTTATTTAGTAGTTCATTTATTATTCATTAGCACTTAGACTTTTTGCATGATCAATTGTAATTCTCATTGAGAATTTAAAGTTGCACATGTTTTATATTTAATTCATATATCAGTTGTTATTCACTTCCCACTTCACGGAGGTTCCTTTGTATTATTGTTGTTGGTTCTAACTTTCTTCCTTGGTAGCAAAGTCATCATTAATACAAATGGTTCTTCAGAGTTTACAATAATAATTCAATTAGGGTTAAGCATTTTAGTTCTGGATTTGATGTAGAAAAATTTAGGAAATTTTTTGTTTGTGAAATGAGATTTATTTTGTTTATTTCATACGATTATATATTTTTCATTTAAGTACAAATTTTAGGTAATCCTCCCACCAGTACGTCTTTTGTATATTTGAAGGAGTGCTGATGCTTCATAGGAAGTCCAATGAAGTGCTTTTAACCCTCCACATTAGCTATAAATAAAGATAAGTCCAATGAAATGTGAACATGTTTTTCTCGCCCTTATTAGATACAACTTTGTTTTGTAGAATATCTGTATATTTATTTTTTATTATTTTAGAAGTGATGTCCATTGTGTAGAATTTGTGTGAATATTAGATACATCTTTTGAAGAAAATTATGGAATAGCATATTCTTATTTTTTTTTAGAGAATTTACTGTTTATGCCCTTATGATGTATAGATTTGTTTTTTTATAGATCATTTTTTTGTTTCAAGTTTTTTTAAATATCATATTCTAGAATTTGTTTTGTTAAAAAAGATCTTGGATTTGTAATTTTATCAGATTTTAAAATCTTGTTTTAATTCAATTACCTAGAAATTGTTTTTCTTACATATTTTGAAGTTTTTTAGTCGATTGTGTTCAGTATTTTTATGCTTTTCTCTTTATCTTATTATTTCTCTACGTCACTTTCTTAACTATTTCTTTACGATTATACTAGTAATTTTCATGAAATTGTAGCCCATTTTATTACTATTTGTTTAAAAAGTAAAAGCTAGCGGATGATTATGAAATGAAAATGAGGGGATATATATTTTGTTATATAAATAAATATTTTCTATAAATTAGCGATTTTGTATTACTTTTTGGATTGTGATTGTGATAAAGTAATGCGTGGGCAACTCTTACCTTTTTGCATTATTCCAAAGGAAGATAATTCCCATGATTATTATTATTTTCTCAAGTGGTTTCATTTAATGCAATGTAGAATTTTGGATTATTGTAGTTATCTACTATAATTGCAAATTTTTCAATTGCAAATTTCATCAAGTTTAGTGGTTGTATGCAACTTTTTTATTAGAAGATAAAATATTGTGGCTTTTGTTATATTATTTTATATTCTGTCACCATATTGATTAAACCTATTTACTTCTTCAGATTTAACCAATTTGTTGTTTCATTATTTACTTTGCATGTATCGGAACAATAGAACTACAATGCTCATTTCTAAACTTGTTGAAGAGATAAAATAGAACAAGATATTTACGCCTAATAGAACAAGTAATAAAAGCTGGGCTCCTGGGTTAGAATTTTCAAGCCTTACACAGTAGGAATATTGGCCTTACTCGTATATTTTGGGTTCAACAATGCCTTGATTTTTTATACATATTTTGACAAAGGTCTGTAAGCTGAAAATGGTAGAGCGCTCAGAGTTGTATATGAATTATTCATTATTCACACTCTGAGAGTATGATGGTTCGAATCCATCCAGACCTGCAATGTTTGGTTTCTTTGCTTTTGTTTAGAAATTTACAATATTTATTTCTTTTTTAGTGCCTATCTTAATCTTAATAATATATAAAGCCCATCCTCCAAAGTGGGCCATGTTGCAGTCTAATTTCCAAATGTCGCATTTTCATTGGTTGATTTCACTTAATTTCCATATGTCAATTTCTTATTGGTCCAAGTCATTTAAATCGGCACATTTAATTCACATGGTTTTGTTCATACAAGATTCACACGGTTTTGACAATAAACATAAATTAAAAATTGTCAATGACAATTAACAAAACTAAAAAATAGGCTTAATTGGTGATATGCTTTGAAGATTCACACCGTTTTGACAATAAACATAAATTAAAAATTGTCAAAGTTTGGAATAAATTAAAAATAGACATACCAATAATTTATATACGGGTGGAAAAAATATTGAATGCCAGCCTTTATCAAATAAGAATATCATCTCAAATTTGGAATATACCAATAATTACGAAATCAATGTTTTATTTTTTTGAAAAAAATTAAAAAAAAATTCTTCATATAATCCCGCCTTTCCCATATTACCAATGCTATAAATATTCTTGCTTCTGATCTGGCCTTCATCCTCCACAGTGTTACTACATATCCACCAATACACTCAGCCCCCAAGATGCATACACGCAACTTTCTTCTGATCTGGCCCTTCACTGATCTTGGCTTCATAATTTTCTTCCTTACGACGCCTTTCTTCAATCTACACAAAATCATCTAAAACACACTGCGTAAATGAAAGTGATTGTTGGTTCGGATGGACTATTCTTTGATAGAGATTATCAGGTACACCTATTTATCAAACGCCTTTAAGTTTATCTTCTATTTCTTATGCCTTATGGTAGTTTTTAGAATGAATTCTTATTCCATGTTTGTCATATTGACGAATAAATCCTGAACTAATCATTGAGTTTCTACCTTTTATTTGGTTTGTGAATTATTTAAAATACTAAGATTTGATTGCTTTCATGATCATTTGATGCTTCCTGATTTCTTGAGACTGCAATAGGCATCATGATATCTGAGTTTCTCTTGCTTTTCTCTTGCTAGATTTAAACCATATATTCCTTGGCGCTTTTCTTCCTCCTCCTTATTTTCATCTTTCATTGATTTGGGTTCTTCTTTCGGTCTCCTGTGATACCTTTCTTCAATTTTGCGGCGATGTTCATGCCGAGCTTCGAACCTAGATTCCTGGTAACAAGATGGAATCTCGTGATATTATCCGCTATCACAGGTATAATCAAAACTTCCCTTTCTTCTTAATTCCAGCTTCAAAATTTATTGCATTTATTTTCAATTTGAATTTCAAACTTCTTCTCTTCTGTATTAATTGCCTGATAGCAATTTTTGAATTCAAACTTTAACAACATCAATTCATTATCTCATTGTTCTATTTTTACGTTTCTCATCAAATTTCTTTCCATTCACACCTTTTAAATTTGATTTGTCTGTGTTATATTTGTTCTGTACTTCTCCCCCTCCAGATTCTCATCTTCTCTTCACGGCTATCTCAAGTAGATATCCCCAACCACAATTTTGACGGGAAACCCTCTTTAAGCTAATTTTTTGCAACCAACCCCAAAGAAGCAAGGACGGGGAGGACTTGGATTGCTAATTTTTTCCAGTGTTAATCAAGATATCCCAATGGTTGTTAGCTATAAGACTAATTTATCATCTCATTATCAGCTCACTAAGCAGTAAAAATTCATTGGTCATATCTACTTGGTCATATTTTACTGCTTAGTGAGCTGATAATGAGATGATAAATTAGTCTTATAGCTAACAACCATTGGGATATCTTGATTAACACTGGAAAAAATTAGCAATCCAAGTCCTCCCCGTCCTTGCTTCTTTGGGGTTGGTTGCAAAAAATTAGCTTAAAGAGGGTTTCCCGTCAAAATTGTGGTTGGGGATATCTACTTGAGATAGCCGTGAAGAGAAGATGAGAATCTGGAGGGGGAGAAGTACAGAACAAAGATAACATAGACAAATCAAATTTAAAAGGTGTGAATGGAAAGAAATTTGATGAGAAACGTAAAAATAGAACAATGAGATAATGAATTGATGTTGTTAAAGTTTGAATTCAAAAATTGCTATGCAATTAATACAGAAGAGAAGAAGTTTGAAATTCAAATTGAAAATAAATGCAATAAATTTTGAAGCTGGAATTAAGAAGAAAGGGAAGTTTTGATTATACCTGTGATAGCGGATAATATCACGAGATTCCATCTTGTTACCAGGAATCTAGGTTCGAAGCTCGGCATGAACATCGCCGCAAAATTGAAGAAAGGTATCACAGGAGACCGAAAGAAGAACCCAAATCAATGAAAGATGAAAATAAGGAGGAGGAAGAAAAGCGCCAAGGAATATATGGTTTAAATCTAGCAAGAGAAAAGCAAGAGAAACTCAGATATCATGATGCCTATTGCAGTCTCAAGAAATCAGGAAGCATCAAATGATCATGAAAGCAATCAAATCTTAGTATTTTAAATAATTCACAAACCAAATAAAAGGTAGAAACTCAATGATTAGCTCAGTACTGATTTATTCGTCAATATGACAAACATGGAATAAGAATTCATTCTAAAAACTACCATAAGGCATAAGAAATAGAAGATAAACTTAAAGGCGTTTGATAAATAGGTGTACCTGATAATCTCTATCAAAGAATAGTCCATCCGAACCAACAATCACTTTCATTTACGCAGTGTGTTTTAGATGATTTTGTGTAGATTGAAGAAAGGCGCCGTAAGGAAGAAAATTATGAAGCCAAGATCAGTGAAGGCCAGATCAGAAGAAAGTTGCGTGTATGCATCTTGGGGGCTGAGTGTATTGGTGGATATGTAGTAACACTGTGGAGGATGAAGGCCAGATCAGAAGCAAGAATATTTATAGCATTGGTAATTTGGTAGTTATCTGTTTGAGTGACTCTATCTCATATATTCACAATGAGACATATGTTCCAAAGTTTCCTATGTATCCCACAATTAATTTTTTCGTTTGCAAATGACTTTTCAAGTCTATTATTTTGCACCTCATCTGGTCTTACCAATTACTAAAGCAAAATTCAAGAGCCTTTTATTATATTTGATCTATGTATGATTCTGTAACTTCTACAGTTAGTGTTTCCATGTTCTGCATGTTTTTTTTGCCCCTTTTTACTCTTACCAAACTGGAGCTAGCTATGTCAATAATGTGCCACATGAAGTATGTAAAAAGCTTATTTTTATAGTTTTAATAACTCTAATCACGCAGGTTGAAAAAATAAGATTCAATGTCTATCACTTCATTTGTTTTGGTTGGGATGAATTGTAATTTTTTTTGGAAATTCATTGAAGACGTACATTTGCATCAGTTAGTGTCTTCTACCATTATGTTTTTTCTTTTCCCTTTCATTTTTGTTTGGTGTGGTGTCTTATTATAGTTATCATTTGTTATTTCTTTTCTTTTCTAATCCATGCTTGTGATAATTTAACCCCAAACAGTAGATATCCCCAACCACAATTTTGACGGGAAACCCTCTTTAAGCTAATTTTTTGCAACCAACCCCAAAGAAGCAAGGACGGGGAGGACTTGGATTGCTAATTTTTTCCAGTGTTAATCAAGATATCCCAATGGTTGTTAGTTATAAGACTAATTTATCATCTCATTATCAGCTCACTAAGCAGTAAAATATGACCAATGAATTTTTTCATTTACAAAACTTGGGATCAAACCCGACCGATGAGATATTGACCAATGTTTACGTTTATGTGGTTTCCCTGCAAATAATCAATCCAATAATACCACTTACTAATAAATAGTGCAACACTTTTTCCTGAAGCTTGCTATTTAAATATGAAACATCATAACAATGAATATGAGTGAAACAACTATAGCTTATATGTGAACTACATGGTAAAGTAAATTAAAATAAGGTTTTGAGTTTAAAAAAAGATTTTGAGTTTAAAATTTAAGTCAACGAGGTTTTTTTTTTAAATTAAAATTCTTAAAGTATTACTTTTTTATTTGGTATTAAAATAATTTAGAATTTATGGAAAATTGAAAATATTATTCTTTATTAAAAAAAATACTCTAAAACAAGTGTATAAGAAATATTTAAAATATATAAAACTTATAATATTTTCATCACTATAGACCCTATTTCAATATTTAATGGAATATGAAGAAATATTAATGTGAGTATTATAATACATTTTATCCAATGTTTTTAAAAGTAAATTAGAGAGGCATTGTATGGAGGCGATAGTAATTTTTATTGAGTTTAATTTTGATGCACAGACAATGTAAAGTTTTTTTATAATCAATCAATCAGATTTCAAAGATTTATCATGTCAGTCAATTTAAATAAATAAAAAATTCAATTTCCCACAATCACGAAATCTGAGCACGAATATCCGAGCTTTGACTCTGCCTTGCAATCTAATGATAGTTCTGAAATTCGAGGTGAGTGGTTTACCGCAGAATTTTTGAACAACACTAAAAGTTCGGGAATCCCAAACCACAAACTATTATTGAAAGTTGGTACTCCAATCATGCTTTTGAGAAATATAGACCAAGCAGCAAGTTTATGTGATGGAACCAGGTTAATTGTGGATGAACTTGGTGAACATGTTATTGGTGAAACTGTTATCACGAGAACAAATGCTAATGATAAAGTTCACATTTCAAGAATGGACTTAATTCCTTATGATTCCAAATTTTCAATTAAATTTAGAAGAAGACAATTTTCAATTGCAGTATGCTTTGCGATGATCATAAACAAAAGTCAAGGACAAACACTATCTCAGGTTAGGCTCTTCCTTCCGAGGCGCGTCTGCACTCATGGTCAGATATATGTAGCTCTCTCTAGAATACACTCAAGAAAATGTCTTAAACTTTGTATTGAGTCGGGCAAACAACAGACAAGTACTGTAAATGTGTGTTTAAGAAAGTTTTTCGAAATGTTTATTGTATACGACACAATTTCATTTATTTATTCCATGTTTCTCTTCATATATTATTACACAATTGACTTTTGTATGATTAACTTATTTATAATTTAAAAATTACATATATATGAAAACTAATTTATTTATTAAAAAATTCCAACATAAAATGTCGTGCAACGCACGGGTTATCGGACTAGTAATATATAAAGTCCGTCCACCAAAGTGGGCCATGTTGCAGTCTAATTTCCAAATGTCACATTTTCATTGGTTGATTTCACTTAATTTCCACATGTCAATTTCTTATTGGTCCAAGTCATTTAAATCGGCACATTTAATTCACACGGTTTTGTCCATAATTAATGCACATGGTTTTGTTCAGACAACATTCACACGGTTTTGACAATATACATAAATTAAAAATTGTCAATGACAATTAACAGAACTAAAAAATAGGCTTAATTGGTGATATGCTATAAAGATTCACACCGTTTTGACAATAAACATAAATTAAAAATAGTCAATGACAATAAACAGACATCTTAATAATAATAAAAGAAATCAGCCAATAAATGCTATTTTAAAAATGTTAATTTAACATAATAAAGTTAATTTGACAATAAATGTTATTTTCTTTATTTTTTTATGAAATTCAATAGGCATTTAATGGCCGAACCATTTGTCTTCTTTCATATTGACTACACACACGTTTTAAATGTAAATTTGTGTATTCTTTCAAATTATTAAGATAAGTCAAATTATTAGGACTTTGTGTTGATCAGTGAATATGATTCCATGAGGCTAAAGTTTCAGACTGCTGGGACATTGTACATTGTGGACCCTTTGGGAAAAACGAAAGTTTTGAGGTTCGAAGTTCATGAAGGTTATACTGTAATAACCGATGGATGGACTGGCCTCCGTTCATTCTACAATTTCAATTACAATTGTTGGGTACTTTTTTTTCAAATAAGAAAGTTCACTTTTAATATACCTATCTATACTGAAACTTTTGACGAAATTAAGTACCATGGTTGGCCTGTTGTCACAAATCATACAAATCTTATGTTTCTTCGTGCTTTAGTTCCTTTCACTGACAACAGAGACATTCCTACTATAACAAAAGTGGGTAGCGGTCGCCTAACTTAGATGTCTTCTAACTTGAAACTGATTGCTTCATATGTAGTTTTTTTTTTAATATTTATCCGATGATCTTAATTTACACAGCAAAAGAACTGATCATTTTTATTTGTTTATTTATTATTTTAGATGTTATAGGACATGTCGTGCAGAAGGATGAATTGAAGGAGACTGTCAAGGAAGGAGGCATCCAGAAGCGTATAGATGTAGTCCTAGAAGATTTGGAGTAAGTGTATCTCTATAAGCAATGTTTGTATTTATATAAAAGTGTTTAAATTAACATATAAAGCACTTTCCTGTAGGAAAAATCAAATTGTGTGTACTTTGTGGAATCAGTATGCTACCAAATTGCTTGAATACCTTGAAAATGATGATCCAAACTGTCTGGTTATCATCATACTGCAACTGTGCAAAAGGAAGTCATATTTTGGTAATTTAGTAACCCCTTCCTCTATAATGTGATTATGTTATCATATATCATGTGCTCATGTTGAAATTTCTTCAGATGTAAAAGGCATATCGAATGCATTTGATGGCACTATATTGATTATCAATGAAGATGTTGAACATATACATGATTATAGAAGAAGGTTGATTTTCCTTTATTTTAGTATCATGTGCTTATTTTGTTTTCTACTTTAAAGTAGTATAAGTTTCTAATATGTTTTTTTCTGTCAAGGCTCGAAGAGAAAGCAATTCCTGTTAACCAAATAATAACAGGATTCGTCTACAATATCAGAATCTGATGACATCAAGCAGTCTACACGATTGTTGATATCAGACATCATCGAAGCTACTCAGGTTTATAATATAAGAATGACTTTTTTTTTAACTTTTAATTGAATCTATAGTATTAATGGAAAACTATTTATTAATCACACACTTTCATTAGGAATGCTATGGATTTGTCATTGCAAAAGTTGTTGGCGTTGATTATTCTAAAAAATGGAATTACAAAGCTTGCCCGAAATGTTACAAGGCTATGGTCGAAGCTGGGGACACTAATTATTGTGAGAACTGTGACAAATTAGAAAAAGGAATAATCAGGTCAAACACTGTGCTTCTTTTTTAAAAGCGCAACATTTTATAGCTAACACATGATATGGTTAATGAACGTTGTTTTTCCGCTGTCAGGTTTAAATTACATATAAATGTTATTGATGATCACGGATCTGCCACATTTGTACTATTTGATCGAGTAGGATCCTTGTTGATGAACCAAACTGCGGAAGCACTAAAAGCATCCATGCCATAGGTTGTATTTTCGCATGTTGTGTCCCATGGGTTGTTTTAAGATGCAATATTTATATAACTGTTCAATTAATTCATTGTTACCCACAGGATGCTCCATCTTCTGATTCTTTGGTAGATAATGTTTATCTATTCAAAGTGGAGGTCACAACAACTAATATCAATGGGACTTATCAAAGTTATGTTGTTAAAAGAATTATCAAAGAGAAGTCATTTATTGACCAATTCAAAAGGATTCATTCAATTCAGATGAATTATAAGTACAATAATTGGTTTTTACATACAATTTTTTTTTTCCTTTTGATGCTAAGACCATTTAATAATATTAATTAGGGATTTGATGACATGCCAAGTACATCTACTGAGGTTGAAAGGCCTGATGGTCTATGTCAATACATTGGTGACAATATGAAGGTGTGTCACCTTATCGTAAATTATATTACATCCTTCATCCATATCATGTATAAAAGTTGTATCCTGATTTTTTTCATACAAATATAGGAAACCCCTGTGAGCAAACTTCAAGGTAAGCGAGATACTGAGGTCGTCGATCTTTCCGCAATTTCAGATGATGCTACTACTCAAGGATCTTGCACAAAAAAACAGAAAAAAATTGGTGACCACGAACTAATTGATGGAGATCATGTGACAAATTCCGAGAGCGTTAAGTTGGTCGCAATTAAGAAAGAACCAGGGACTTGACGTGAGGACTCACGTCAAGTAGTAAAAAGCTGTGATCCAATTATCATGTTTTGAGTACCTTATTATTTGTGTTTTGCAATTACCATGGATCTTTTGATTTTTATATGTTTGAACCTCTCAAACAATTTTGATGTTTAATTTAAATTCAAGTATCTCCATTGCTACACTTTTTTTGACATTAGACAAAATTTGATAAAACATCACAAGAAGTTTGTACGTTCTATTCGTCCTAATGTGTTGTTCATTTGATAAAACACACACATCCATTAACTCAAGGTTCTAACCCAATCCAAATGTAATGATGAGTTAGGTTTGCTAAAATAATGCAGGAACAAAATTTAAAAAAAAGGAGATTGATATAGCAATTGACCAATGCTGAATTAACGATGATTCAAAAGGAGAATAAAGTGGATTTCAATGATATCTATACAATGTGGAGTCCTTGATTTGTATATGAGCATCGGAAAAAAAAACATGAGAATAAAAATTAAAAATAGTGGCCACTTCAACTAATTTGTTTAACTGTGGTTTGTAATCACAAACAACACACTCAGTATTGACCAGAACATTATAAAAGTATAAAATTATAAAAATTATAAAAATAAAAAAAGATTATATACCAGAAAAATAAGATTTCAAAAATAAAATAATATTGCTTAAGATTTCGAAAATAAAAATTTAATTGCTTTAGTTAATTACCATATATACGATGATTTTTTAAGATTTTTTTCTGTTTCCTTTAAGCATTATTAATTATTGTAAATCAACAAATATTTTATTCACTCTTATGGTTTGACTTAATGTAAACAGCAACATAAGATGATAGAATCAAAACTGAACTAAATCAAATAAGTCAATAAAATAACTAATCTAAAAATATCTACATTTAAAATACTAATTTATTCCTTCCTTTTAAATTTTTGAAAACCTAAAAATAGCTATATATACACACCAGACTGCACTACACCACACACATGACACGTTTTCAGAGTTTGGCTTCCTACTCTTTCAAAATTTACTCTCTTTCTTTACATGTTTTTTTTAATCAAAGGCCAAATTAGAGCAAACAAGGTTTTTTTTTTTTTTTTTGATAAACGGTCAAATTCATTAAGAAGAAATAGCAGCAACATCCATGGATAGAATGCCCTCTAAAGCATAAGGAGCATCACCTATCCAAACAAAACATTGACCAGACAAGGCATATTTTGCCATAAAATCAGCGGCCTTATTCGCACCGCGACAAACATGACTCAAACTAAAAGAACTAAAACTAGATGACAAAGCTACCCAAGGTTGTTATTTCCTCTTATAAGAAAAATAGCAACAGCGACAGAAAGAAGGTTAGGAGCGAATCAAGGTAGCCTCTTATAGATATCACAGTTGTCAGTAACACTGCCTCATCAATCCTGCATCCTTCTTCACATGGATAATACTGCAGGTGCATCTTCCAAAACAGGAAGAAGAAAAAGACATCATTCACAGCAAGGTAAGGCATAAAAAAAAGGTTGATTTTTGGTAGTGTGACATGCATCTGTATTCAAGTGTATTAAGTTTCCCTTTGTTGTAGATGAGAACAATCCTCCTCTATCTAATAGTCAAGCCAGTGTACCATTCACTACCACGCCATGTTTACGCCCTCCCCCAAGACAAATAATTGCAAAAGGTGAGAACAACCTTCACATCCCTCTGAGGAAGTAACATCATATAGAAGTATCAGAACAGTGAAGGGAGTAACATATGATACTTTTAAGGAAGCATGCGATCAATTGGGATTGCTAACAGATGACAAAGAATATATTGATGCAATTAAGGGCCCGTTTGGTGCGACGTATAGTATAAGGCCTGATAGTATAAGACCTGATAGTATTAGGCATGATAGTATAAGCCCTGATAACTTTTTTATACTATCCAGCGTTTGGACATACTCTGTATAATTTACCATATCGTTTAAATTGATGCAATTTTATGTTTAATGAAGTATTGAATAATGGTATATAATAAAAATCAAATATGGAGATGATTATAACGGTGGTGGCGGTGGTGATGGAAGTAGTGGTAGGTTGGTGGTGGTGGTGGCAATGGTGGTAGGTTGGTGTTGGTGGCGGTGGTGGTGACAGTGGAGATAGGTTGGAGGTGGTGGTGGCAGTGATGGTGGTGGCGATGATAGGGTGGTGGTGGTGGTGGTAAGGCGGTGGTGGAGGCAATGGTGGTGGTGGTGGCGATAGGGTGGTGGTTGTGGTGTCGGTGGTGGCAATAGAGTGGTGACGACGATTATGGTGGTGGTGGCGATAGGGTGGTGGTTGTGGTGTCGGTGGCGGCGGTAGGGCGGCGGTGGTGGTGGTGGCGGTGGCGGCAACACCGGTGGTGGCGGTGGTGGTGATCGGGTGGTGGCGGTGGTGGCAGCGATGGTGGTTGTGGTGTTGGCGACGATAGAGTGTGGTGGTGGTGGTAAGGCGGTGGCGGCTTAGTAAGGTGGCGGCGATGGTGGAGGGTGGAGGCAATGGTGGTGGTGGTGGTGGCGGCGACGGTGATCGGGTGGTGGCGGTGGTGGTGGTGGTGGCGACGACGGTGATCGGGTGGAGGCAATGGTGGTGGTGGTGGTGGCGGCGACGGTGATCGGGTGACGGCGACGGTGGAGGGTGGAGGCAATGGTGGTGGTGGTGGTGGCGGTGACGGTGATCGGGTGGCGGCGGTGGTGGTGGTGGTGGCGGCGACGGTGATCGGGTGGTGGCGGTGGTGGTGCCAATGATGGTGTAAGTTGGCAGCAATAGAGGGTGGTGGTGATGGTGACTTATACATCACAACTTTATCATGCCTTATCCATCACTCACATGATGGATTAAATAATACGTCATTTTAACGTATAAGGGGACTTTGATGGATAAGCTTATACAATACAATGTCATCACCAAACAATGGATAAACTCATAATGTATTGTATAAGCTTATACTATCATGCCTAATACGGCGTGCCAAACGAGCCCTAAAGAAGTCTCTGATTTAGCTTCCGGAGAACAAATGAGGAAACTCTTTGTAAGGATGTTGATGATGAATTCAATGTCAAAACCTATTGATGTTTGGGAATCATGCTGGCTACTCTTATCAGAAGGCATTCTACACCATAGAAGAAAAGAATTGCATAATTCAGGTACGAAATTTTACAAGTTATAATTAAGATTTGAAATGCTGTTATAATAAGTTAATTATTGCTTGGATTTAATTTAATTGAAATTCACAGCTTTAAAAAATTACACTGCGCAATATAATTAATGAATTATCTGTGAACAACATAAGTTATATTCGTTACAGTTAAAAACAATTTGTTAATCTTTATTCTCGACTGTAGGCCTACGAATCGCAGATGCTGATTTGAAAAATTTATGTATCATTGAAATTAAGAAGTTGCTTCAAAGAAATGGTAGGTCATTAAATGATTACCCATGTTTGCCAACTCCAGAATATGATGAAGTCCTGCAATTTGACAATAGATTTATTGTTGATGAACTAAACTATGACAAAGATGCATTAAAGGTACAATATGAAGAGTTGCTTAGTATGCTTACACCTGAGCAAATGTCTGTATATGAGAGGGTTGTCACATCTGTGTTGTAAAACTCAGGAGGCTTCTACTTTTTATATGGATATGGTGGAACTGGAAAGACTTTTGTATGGAACACTTTATCAGCGTCACTTAGATTCAAAGGTCTAATTGTTCTTACCGTTGCTTCTAGTGGCATAGCATCATTACTCTTGCCTGGAGGCAGAACATCTCATTCTAAATTCTGCATTCCATTAGATGCTACAGAGACCTCGACATGTAATATAAATCAGGGAAGTCTACGAGCAAAGCTTCTACTTGAAACAAGTCTTATTATATGGGATGAAGCTCCAATGTTGAAAAAGTATTGTTTCGAAGCTTTAGACGTTACACTCCGAGATTTAATGAGGTCGAAAAATGAAGATAACGCCCATAAGCCTTTTGGAGGAAAAGTAGTAATACTTGGATGTGATTTTAGACAAATACTACCTGTAATAACTAGAGGAAGCAGACATGAAATCGTCGAATCTACTATAAACTCTTCCTCATTGTGGAAACACTGCAAAGTTATGAAATTGACTAAGAACATGCGCCTAACCGCAGCTGAGACGGCTGATGAGGCAAAAGAAATCAAAGACTTTGCAGATTGAATTCTTAAAATTGGAAATGGCGACCATCCATATTCCGGAGCAGGAGAGTACGAAGTCCAAATCCCGCCAGATCTGCTCATCCCAAATAGTCCTGACCCATTAATGGAATTGATTAGATATACATATCCTGACCTTGCGAACAAAATGAAAGACCCTCATTTCTTTCAAGATAGGGCAATATTGGCCCCTACACTAGAGGCTGTTGAAATGATAAACATATACATGCTTGAGATGATAGCTGCACCAGAGCATGAATATCTGAGCTCCGACTCTGCCTTGCGATCTGATGAGGATTCTGAAATCCAAGGTGAGTGGTTTACCACCGAATTTTTGAACGACACTAAAAGTTCAGGAATGCCTAACCACAAACTTTTATTGAAAGTTGGTACTCCAATAATGCTTTTGAGAAATATAGACCAAGCAGCAGGTTTATGCAATGGAACCAGGTTAATTGTGAACGAACTTGGTGAACATTTTATTGGTGCAACTGTTATCACGGGAACAAATGTCAATGACAAAGTGCACATTTTAAGAATGGACTTGGTTCCTTCTGATTCCAAATTTCCAATTAAATTTAGAAGAAGACAGTTTCCAATTGCAATATGCTTTGCTATGACCATAAACAAGAGCCAAGGACAAACACTATCTCAGGTTGGCCTCTTCCTTCCAAGGCCCGTCTTCACTCATGGTCAGTTATATGTAGCTCTTTCTAGAGTACGCTCAAGAAAATGTCTTAAACTTTGTATACTCGACGAGGGGGGCAAACAACAGACCAGTACTGTAAATGTAGTGTTTAAGGAAGTTTTTGGAAATGTTTGATGTACACAACACAATTACAATTACAATTATTTATTTCATTTTTCTCTTCATCTATCTTTACAGAGTTGTCTTATACAAGAATAGCTTATTTATTTATTAAAATATTACAACATAAAATTTCCGTGCAACGCACGGGTTACGAAACTAGTTTTTATTTATAGTTTTAAATAATTTAGCTTATTTTTTGTTACTATAATGTTAATTTACTAGTGGAGTTCAAAATGAAAGGAAAAAAATAAGTTAATTTACTAGTGATTGAATTATTATAGTAAGTAACTGAAAAAAGCTTGGAATACTTTATTTTAGCATAACCCATTCTTTTTTGATACAAAAGTTTGTATGTTTTTTAAGTGAATCTTTCCAACTTTTAACAAGCGTTATTTTTTATCTATATTTTACTATGTTCGTTTTTTAGATGCATTCAGCAACATGCATCTAGCTTGGGTAATTAGCTGCTGCATGGCCTCAGCGGTGAAACTGCTTAATTAAAGTTCTCAATGTTTGCACATGATTATTCTGAACCATCTAAGGTGGTGCTGCCATCGAACCCAGCACAACAAGGGCACTACATCTTCCAAAATAACCAAAGGGTAAATAGCCAAGTTCGTCCCTGAATGTGTCCACCGACTTCATATTCGTCATTGAATGAATTTTATTCATCTCGCGGTCCCCCAAAGTGGCAAACGTCCGTCACTTTAGTCCTTGACGTTAAAAAACACTAACAGACGTTACCAAATTCATTTTTCTAAAACTGAAAAATCATTTAAGTAAATTAGAATAACAATTGAACTAAAATCTAATTAATTAAAACAGAAAAAAAAAATTCTTAATGTGAACCACTGGTCTTCATCTCCTTCTTCTCATCATCTTCTTCATCATCTTCACAAATCCTTCCACCACAACCCAATTCCCCACCACAAACCTTCCAACATCATTAAAATAATGCATTCCTAGAAAAAATAATAATAATGCATTCCTGAATTCAGGTCCAATGTCAGCTTGGATCAGAACATGTTCCCAACCAGAACCCGAACCCCCCCCAACCAAAATCCCACAACAGCAACAAATCAAGCACGAAATTGAACATAAGAAAGTGAAAATTGCCACAGATCCATCCCACTTTTCACACAAATAAAAAAAAACCCCAACAATCACAAAATAGAAACCCCATCACACAACATGTTTGGGAGCTGGAGCAAACGAAGCAAGGAGAAGGAGTGGTTGAGAGAGAGAAAGAAAACCCCGATCTGGATCTGGCTGCTCAATCGCTGACTGCTTGGAAGATGGTCCGTCTTCCCCAAGCCCAACCTTCTTCTCTTCCCCTCTCCTTCCTTCACGCGGCCGCTTAGGGTTCTTCGCCGCCCCAACACTATCACCGCCACCATATCTGAACCCGAGGTCGAAGTGTTTGGAGGCGTGAGGTTCACGTTCAGCGTCCAGGTTCGATCCTTCATCTCTCTTGTTCTTGATCCCCCTCTGGTTCTTGGAGGGGCGGTGCCAGATTTATCATGAAAGGGAGAGCTAGGGTTCATTGTGGGTCTGAGAATGATGAAGTACACATACGGGCCTGGTGATGATTTATCGTTAAGCTTCATGTTCCCTTGATCTGGTTTTGCTGTGAAATTGGATTCTGACCTGGATTTTGAGTTTTGGTGGAGGAGGAAGAAGAGGTTGGGGATATGGGGGTTACGAGATTGTGGAGATTGGGGTTGTTGTGTTTCAGTAAAAAAACTGGGTGGGTTATGAAGAAAAGATGAAGAAGCAGATGCAAATGGTGATTTTTTTAGATGAAAAATTGGGTTATGATAAAAAACTAGGTTATGATGCAAAGATGAAGAAAAAAGGAGTAAGCTGAAGAAGATGAGAAGGAGATTAGGATTTTGTGTTTTAAATTTTTAATTAATCAATTTTTTAGTTAATTTGTTTTTTTAAATTTAAATTAATGATTTTCACATGGGTAAAAAAATATAAAAAATGAATTTGTTAACGTCTGTTAGTGTTTTTTAACGTCAAGGACTAAAGTGACAGACATTTGTCACTTTGGGGGACCGCGAGATGAATAAAATTCATTTAGGGACGAATGTGAAGTCGGTGGACACATTCAGGGACGAACTTGACTATTTACCCATAACCAAAAGCAGAGTCTGAGACTAGAAGAAGGTTTGGTCACATGATCAAGTTAAAGCCTCAACCGAAATACTGTGCTGCACAGCTAATGATGTAGTTCTCCTAATGTCATCCTTGCTCCAAATAAACTTATTGGACAAGGAATCCATTTCGTTACCATTCAACAACAAGAAAAGGTGCATGAGATGAACTGAGATGATTAGATGAAGGTTAGCACTGGATTAACAAGAGTAAGGCAGCCATGTTTGCTATGAAGCTTTCCTTCTCCAAGTAGCCTGACTCTTCTTGAACTCATCAGCAATGTGATTAAAAGTACTTCAGACTATGTATGCAAATCCCTCTCGTAGCAGATTTCTCTCATTAAGGAGAAACTTTTAAAATGTGAAATCTTTGCCTCTACTTATATAGACCAAATTAATGCTCCCTTTGGTGAGCTTGTCATAATCCATCTACCTCTTTAATTAGTTTCTACAACAATGATCTTGCTCAATACATTCACAATGGCCTTTGAGCTGATTTTCATAAAGTAATGACAACTGTTCGCAATAAATCTATTGAATTTGGGGAAGTACTTAAACTATTGAATTTGAGGAAGTACTTAAACTAGCAAACTTTGGAATATACCTTCATCGTCAAGAGCCACAAACTCAATCTTTGATCCCCTGTACATTCTGCTAAGCTTAATAATCATTGCATCTTGGAGCACATTACAAAAGTCTGCTACAAGTATGGGGTTACCCTCAACGAGGTTGAAATAGAACTGCATTTCTAAAAGTACATCCTTTTCGTAATCCAACAATTGGATTATGGACGGTACCTAATCGTTCTATTTTTTTTTTTTCATGGATGAAAGGTGCCATCATCAATCACGTGGTTGACATATATATAGAGAACGAAACATGCATTTGTTATTGTTGTGATACATTTCATTGGGAAATAACATAAAATAATTCTTTTTTTTTTGGACCGAAACATAAAATAATTCTTATGAGTAATTATGTGATTTGGATCGTTGGTATTTAAATGAGTGATTTTAGCATCCAGGAAGTTTTAGTTTTTGAAATTGGGGTCATTTCGTTAAAGAAACGTTTAATATTGAATGGAGTTTAAATATTTGACACTCGCTAAATGATGCTGAAGTGTAGAGCAGGGGTAAATTGAGGAGTAATGTTACTCACACACCTCTCTTTTGAGGTGTGTGAGGTGGAATGATGAGAGAGATAGGAAGAAAAGAAAAAGTAAAGGAGAGAAAGTATGAGATGTGATAGATGGTAAGAGGAGAGAGATAGAAACAAAAAAAGGTGGAAATGAAGTGTTTTAAAGATGAGGTGTGTATATATCATTACTCGTAAATTGAGCGAGGTTGAGATTCACATTAATTGAGAAACTTCAGCCTGAAAAAGCAGGCCCAATATATTTAATAACTGTTGGGTCCATTCAATAAATACATACCTAATCCATTCTTAACGAAATTTAAAAAAAAAAAATTGAAATGGGTGACTTGCCGGTCTGACAAAAAACCGGCCGAGTCACCGAATTAATCATCGAACTGAAGAGGGTGATTTTGGTGGCCTTTGGTACTTGTTTGGATTTGAAATTGAATTCCGGATTTATTGTACCTTATTTTAGATACATCCTTGCACTCAATTTTTTATCTGTATAAATTCAAATGGTTGGCTTTTAAGAAACGTTGGTGTAACTTGTGGCATATCATGTTTGTTGCTATTGATTATGCAGCAAGAAGAAGAAGAAGAGGAGCTGGGAATCTGGGGCGAATTTGTTTTTTGGATCTACAATTGGATTTTTGGATTTAGGATAACTTAAGGGTAAATTGGGTTTTTTTACATTTTTTGTTTTAATTAATTAGCTGAGGTGTAAAATAAAAAAAATTCCACGTATGACTCATTAAACAAATAAGCGTGTTATGTGGAACCTCGCCGAAGCTCCGCCCTACGATGAGCATTAATACCAAAATGCATGCAATCATAGGGAGATATTACTAAAATTTCCGGTAAGGGACCAAAATCAAAACTCACTACAAACACAGGGACTAATTTAACCTTTAACCCATATTAATTTCATGATTTATTCAATACCTTCTAAAAGAAGCTATACCAATTTAAATCTACAAAAAAAAATTGAAAATCAAAATGTGTCTCTTCTTATTCTAAAAGGAAGCTTTGAGATCATGTAAAATGACTTTTACATGACATAGGTTATTACCAGACCCTGCCTCTGCTAGGGTTTGGAGTCTATACTCATTCTGGAATTCAGATCCTCTCCTGCTGCTGCACCATCCACAAGTATAAAATGGGAGAGAATATACATGTAATTATCACTTTTTTTTTCTTAAATTAATTATAACCATTGGATTGTAAAATTAGTGGCTCAAAATATGCTGAAGGGGCTGGAGAAAATAAATGGCTGGAGAGGATCCAAATTCACTCATTCTGAGGTTTTATTCCGAAATATCCATATCATATTAGATTTGAATTTTAAATTATTTAAAATAAAAACAAAAAGTTCTAATGGATTGATTGTATAAATATCTTTAAATTATTGATTGATTCATAGCTATTAAATCTGTACTATAATCTCTTTCTTTTTTCTGAAACAATCCGTACTATAATATCAAAAAGAAAAAAATATGCTTAAATAGGATTTTATAAAAATTTAAATTTATCAATGATAAAATAAAAAAATCGATGAGATTAGATGAGATAATTTTCTATTTTAAAGTTGGACTAGGTGCTTTTTCTGTTTTTTTTTATCAAGTAAAATTTCAATATTATTATATCAGACTATTATTTATCTATTTAGGCTGACTTTGAATTTTGATACCGCCTTGCGCTGAATCGATTCCAGCGCATCACCGCCATAACACGTCTTTTACAATAATACCCCTCAATTATTCTAAAGATAACACATAACGTCACCTCGCAATAAACGTGCCGCATCTAACGTTACACGTCACCAAATATCCACCGTCAATATAAACTAATCTCAGCCGTTCGTTTCACAATATCCCTCTATAAAACAAAACGCTAGGGTTACGTCTTCTATTCATTCAGCGCTCTTTCGCGGTTCAACCTTATACCACGATCTTCATTCTCTTCTCGAAATTTATCAGAATTTTTCTTCGTTTCTCTTCTGCGCACGGATCTGCATAGATCTGGTGATGGCGTTTTCGATCAGGTACGACCAAACCTGATTTGAATTCCGCTTCGTATAGAACTGAATCAACGTTGCAATCGACTTGATTTGGTTTTCTTATGTGATTTTTCAGATCGTTCCAGAATCCGAATCTTGCAACCTTCGATCTACAACGCAGAGGTGCGAGGCTGAAGTTCGTGCTGCCTTTGGAATCTTAATTGATAGATAGTAGATTGGTCTTGCATATGTGAAGGTTTTTGAGGTATTTTTTGCAGGTTTGGAGAAGGATCGATGAGGAAAACGTTGATCCAGTGAAAAATTATGCCGCTGCTGCTTGTAATCGATGCCTCTACCTCAGATCTGTAATCCGTGACCTCATATGTCGCTATTATTCGATATTGTAATTGTAGGTTATCTTTGGGAGGGGAAAATTTGTGGATGTGGAAATTATCAGGATGAATTACCTCAATACTTATTGAATTGAGTGTTTGTGGTATGAATCCTGATGGATCTTGTCATCCGACCTTTGCCATGTCAGGTGCGCTTGCTTGGCAGGTCACAATATCTTAATAAAAAAGTTTTGTTGGTTTTGGGGGAGATCGCACGGGATTGCCCGGGATCTCTCCCTGTGTGGCGTGTGCTCTGTTCCTTGTTCCTTTATTATTATTTCTCTGTCGATCGACTCTCCTCAGGGATCATCAGATTTGCTCCAACGACGCCGCATCAAATCGAGGTATCATCTATCAGTTTCATGCGTAAAAGCGTTATGGTTTTCAATATTACTCAATTATTCAGTTAAAGTCTGTAGGCAACATAATAATATACGCTAATCATTAGTATCAGAACACTTATTTCTTTCAAGTCTCATAAAGTTGTTAATGAATTAATTAGCTATATGGTTTTACAGAAATTGCACATGATCTTGAAACGTGAATACAGTTTTTGATTGAAGTTTGTTGAATTCGAATCAGATGAAATTTCATGTGCATGATGTTTGGCCTAATATAAACATTCAGTTGTTCTCACTGTGTAATTCGATAACAATCCAGCGGTTTTTAACTGTGATTTAATTTAGGGGAAAATACATGTCAATCATGTTGTTATTCTTCGTCACTGTGTAATTTGGATTTTGTAAACAAATGTTATTCAACCCAATATGATAACAATTCATGTACATTGATGAGCTGTTTTTTTAACTATGATTTAATTCTGGGGAAGATGTCAATCAATTTGTTATTGTTTATCACTGTGTAATTCGGATTTTGTAAACATGTTATTTTAATTAACAACCTTGTTGTAATTGTTCAGTATGATATGATAGCAATAGTAATCCATATATGTTGACCAGCCTAGTAGTTTCTTGTCCTTCAATTATACAATAGAAATGCAGCTTTGGCTGTCATCATTTGCGTATATCGGCACTACTCAAAGCTTAATTCTCATGATTGTGCTTGGATTGCGGGACATGCGAGTTTCATTGTATCAATTGGTGGACTTCCACAGTAAACCAAGATCTCAAGGTTGGATAGAGAGCTTTGAAGAGATATTTCTTACTCTAGAAGATTACATATGTACTCCAATGACTAAGGTGAAAAAACTTAAGTTTCAAGTATAGCAGTTAATTTGATGGTTTTTTATTGATAGTTAGTCGTACCTTCTGTTCTTTTATATTTTTTTTGATTTAATGTTTAGCATTGGAATGCACCAGTGAATTGTGACTTTGGGATTTTTCATTATAACACTGCGGTTGCTGCAGCTGTTTATATGTCCCATTATCTTGATTGTTATGAGGTTACTGATTTATATTGCTCCTTTGTATACAGATCTGTATTGCTCCTTTATATTTATGAGTTAATATTGAAACAATGGTACATGTTGGTAATATGGTAGTAAAATTGTAACTGTTAATCTCATTCTATTTCGCTTTACTCAGAGCAAGAAATGTAAAATTCGTTTGGTAATTTTAGTCATAATAGTGTTCTATATGCAGGATAGTTTGATTATTTATCAATTTTCATTGAAGAGAGCATTGCTGTAGTAAAGATGAATCAGTTGATGCTTTTCAAACTTTATCTACACTTGATCACCGTACTTCCATAGTTATTGAACTGCCAAGTTTAACTCCCAATTTTAAATGAACTTCGTCCATTTTCAAACAAAGGGCCTTAAATTAAGGTTAGATTGTGAAAACTGATGAGGCTCTTATCAAATTAAGGGATCCTGAAAATTTGGTTATTGGGAGTTATGTTATTTAATTATTTGGGTAATACCTTAGTGTTAGTTTGTAAATATTATTGATTATTTACTGTTTATGAATTTTAGAATTTCGATTATTTGGAAATTCAGATATTTACACTTAAAAGAAAATTGTAGATATTGGTGATGTTTATAATATAACTTGTATTTTTATGATTTTTACAAACATCAAACCAAGATTGAATTTTTCTGAAATGTGTCTATCATCCCTTGTTATATGTTAAGACTGTATTTGTATTTTGTAATTTAATTAGTTCCCTTTTTCTTGATTGATTTAAAAAAACCAGTTTTGTAAATTTGCTTTGTACATGATTTTGATTTAGTTGTATTTTTTAAATACTTTTTGAGCTAGAACCGGTGATAGTGGTGATCCTATGGAAATTTTTGTTCACATTCTATTAAGTCCAAACAGAGTGGAGAGAAGAGTGAGGTCTCAAGTTAAAAGAGTGAAAGTAAGTGATGTGTGATGTAATTGTTAAAGAGAGTAAAGGTGGAAATGCAGTTGAAAATGATGAGTGTTAATAGAATCATAGTTATAACCCAATGCATGTGTTCAACCTCACTTTGAGTGTTTATCTTTCTTCAATTAGATCTGTAAGCTCAAAATGGTAGAGCGCTCAGAGTATTTTCAATCTCTGAGAGGATGGTGGTTCAAATCCACTCGGGTCTGCAATTAAGATTGTTTTTTTTACTAGAATTGTAGAGTCAGGTAAATTGAAGCATTTGTTATGAATTACTTCATCTATCAGAATTTACCCTTATCAATTGAAGATAACATTAGAGTATAATCATATATATAGTAATACTATCTTAATGCAGTGTACAAATTCTCTTGCCCTCTTATATAATATTAGAGGATCTCCAGCCTTTTAAAGAGACATTATTTGTGCACTTTGTTTGCAGATTACATGGAACGCCATGTACCATGATATTGGATCCATTCTTGAGTCATTTTTGGAGACACTTGTTTTTGACTTATTGGTACTAGAGTTTTCTATACCAATAAGTCAAATATGTGTTCAAAAATCAACTATGGCTTGAATCCTCCATTTCCTCCGTAATAAGTCATGGGGTTATCTTTATTCTTTAGTGGAGGCAGGGGAAGATATGCACAAGACCAAGGATGAGGTGTTACTATTACGTCCACAAAAAAGACTAATGAAGGCTTAGATCAAATGGAAGCAAAAAACCAGATGCAAATTGCACAGGAATACCATCTGCTACAAGGACTTATGATTCATCTGACATTCCAAGCCAAATTTTATTGGTGAGATAGAGAATAAAACACCAAATGGAGAGATAGAGAATAAGACACCAAAGATTTTATTTCCTCGTCGAAAGAAATGCATTCTCTTTTAGAATATAAAAAGAACATTTGATTTATCCCCTGTCAATATAAATATTGAAGAATTTAGAATGACTCTTTCTCTATTTTGTTAATCTGAATTGCAACTAGTAAACCTTGGATAGATCTGAATTTGAACTGTGGTCTAAGATATAGCTCCTGGTGGCAATGGGTCAGAATAATTTTATCTCCATAGCTGAGCAAGATACTTATTTTCACTCAATAATTTATATAAGAAATGCAATAGCTGTTTTTTTATCACATATTTTTTAGAGAGTTAATCCTATTCAAATCATACACGTACACATCATTGTGAGATTAACTATTCCAATAAGATTATTTTATTCATAATGAGTAATAAAACTTGAGATCTTACTATTCCAATAAGATTAACTATTCCAAGGCATAACATACTTCATTGACTTATATTCTCTTTTACTCAATCAAAGATCTCATTTCACTGCATCCTTTCTATTTCTCCCCATGTAGAACCTTAAGTTATTCAGCAGAAACAATCCTTCTCTAAGCTGAAACAACATAATGAGGCTGCATGACTGCATCATAGAAGTAGATGCAATTCCTTTAAAAGCCATAGTAATCTTGAGCTGACAGAGAGAAGTTAAAATCTTCACTCAATACAAACAATCAAGTTGATCACAGGTAATCATCTCCCCCTTTTGTTTCTCAATCAAACTTATATATACTTTAATATAATGGACTCAAATTTTGGAAAAATGAAACGCGGAATAAAAAATATACATATCAACCACATGGAGACTTCCAAAGGGACGAATCCAGATCTTATATATCAGTGTGGCTAAACATAAAAGAAATTATAGACTAAAATGTATTGAAAATATTTTTTTTTTCAAAAAAGATAAATATTATAAATAAAACCATGAGAGAAAGTTTCTCATGGAAATAGAAGAGTTTACAGTCCAAAAAGGACTAGGTTCCAAGAAAGACTAGACTTACAACGAAATATAACAAAAAAAAAAGCAAAGTAAAAAAAATTAATAACAAAATAACAAACCCAAATTCTCATGTTCTTCCCCTTTTCAGCGTGTATTAATAATTATTTCCATTTACCATCGTTTTAAGCTATAGTTTGATGCATTACTATTTGTTCTTGTCATGTGAATATTCGATTGTCTCAACTTTTTGCAAGTTGTAAAAGTACAGTCTTGAACTTCTTTCTTCCTTCCTTTGTTTTATAGATTAGATAGCTCAAAAATTGTTCTAATATGTTAAGTGATACAGTTTTGCAGCTTAGTTATAATGAACTTATTGAGAGTATACCAACTGAACTGGGAAAGTTAAGGAAGCTTAGCTTTCTCGCGCTGAAAAATAATCACTTAAGTGAAACAATTCCTGCAAGTATTGGTAAATTGGAGATATTAGAACGATTGGATCTGAGCTTTAATAGCCTTTTTGGTCCAATTCCAGTGACATAGAATTTGGGTTTGTTATTTTGCAACACTACACTCCATGGTATATAAATTTTTCTAAAAAAAAAATAAAAAAAACTGGCCACACCTAGCCTCAATGTAGATCCGCCCTTCCAATGGACTCCACAAGCTGTTAATACTTCCACAAAAGGATAAGGATGAAAACTTTTTTTTTTTAAGAAAACTTGAACCAACTTCAAGGGTGAAATATATAACCGAAAAATGATTTTTCTTTTTAGAACGCAAAGTTCTCTTAACAAATGTTTCTCTTGATAGAGTCTAGCTTGTTTGCTACTAGATTAACACATTGTTAGCGTTTTGTTTTCAAAATAAATAAATCGGTTTTTTAGTCTATAGAAAAGGTGGAACCTACTATCTAACTTCTTCTAAAATTTTAATGATAGTAAGTTAGCAAACCTCATTATATTTATATCGTATTTAACCCTTTGCATCATTTCAAAAAAAAAAAAAACATTGCATCTCATAATTAATTGTTGCTGCAACCGCACAATCGCACATCTCCAACGCCTATGTTGCTTTAATAACAATTACTTGTCTACCTTGAAAATTATTTTATTAGCTTTTAATTTTCATGAGTATTAAGATAAAAGTTAAAAATTAAACTGATGAAAACACAAACAAACCTTGTATGGTTAGAGTAATTTACAACCAAAGCAGAACAAGTATTTTGACTAGAATCATTCTTTAACAATCATAAGAATGTTCATCCATTAGACAAAATAGATACAGAAGCAAAGATGAATTCCAATTGCAAATATGCCATAAAAAGCTGATTACAAAAGCTATTCACGTTTTTGCCTTGGATCTATCTAGTATCTACCACTTCACTTGAAAATGGAAACACAAAAACCAGAAAAAATAAAATAAAAAATCAGTCACCAACCCTGAATTGGCCACCGTTTATCCGGATCTGGAAGCCAAGAGGATCTTTTCTTCTCCTTCTTCTCTGCCACCTTGGGTGGTGACTCCTCAGGTGGATTGGAGATTTTTTTGAATGGTAAAATTACCTTGCTAAGAATCCCTAGACCTCTTTTATGCTGCTTCTTATCGTGTTGATCTTGATCACTGAAATCATATTCCCTATCCAGGCTCATGGATCGGGAGAGTCTCTCATATCCAGCCATTCTGGTACAATCTGAACTCACAGATTCTGATAAAAGCAATATATGTTGTGACCTCGACAACCTGGAACTTCTGCTACATTCCATCAAGGGTCCTGTTTTTGTTCCTAAGAAGTCTCTGTGACATCAAAGGGAATGTGAACATGAAGGGTGGTTCAATTAATGAATTCGGAAATGCAATGATTATTATATCTGAACTTACATGCCTCTTTGCCAAGAAAGTGGAAAGAGAGGGTCAACTTTGGACGGACATTATCAAATAGTTGTGTATTAAGTTGCATTTACCTCATATTTGTGAAATCATTAATGGTGGGGTTCATTGATTGTGACTAGACTACAGTATATGAAATTCTGGATGTCTAGCTCACCGTTTTATTGGAAATTTGTTTTGACTTTTTTTATGTAGGCTTTTATAATTTATACACACTTCTTTTCTATTTATTTTATTTACTTCACTCTTTGTTTTATATATCATCATCTATCATAGTATTTGTTTTCAGTGTAATAGGAGTGTGAATATCCTCAAACAATAATAGCTCGAGTGATTAGAGGTGAGAAACATATAAATGCATGTGCAGGGATCGATCCATGCAAACCGAATCGGAATAATTATATCTTCACACCCCATTTTTGAGGTGTGGAGAGGTGGATGAAGAGAGAGATAAGAAGAAAGGAAATAGAAAGTAAAGATGTGATATGTGATTTAATTGATAAAGAAAAGAGAAATAATAGAAAATAGAGGTGGAAAAGAAGTGAAGATGTGTATATATATCAAAAAATGACCCATAAAAGAAAAGAGCGTGAACGAACATTATTTCTGTATCCCACATTGTAGAATCAGTATTGGTAACTACTAATAATATTAACATTCTTTGTACACCTCATTTTTTTCATTCATTTCTCAAAAAAAAAATGTTTCATTGACATTCATTCCATCTACATCTAAGTGAGAGATAAGAATAGAAGTGATAGAAGTGTAATTTGATAGAAAGAAATACTTGGTGTAATTAGAGTGTAAGAAAAACTTGATATCAATAAAAAAAATTCTTTGATGAATTTGCCGTTCGAGAAATAGTTACATGTTTTTCCGAATAAATATCTTTTCCGAGAATCTAATCTTATCATCCTTACATGAATCTAATCTTATTAGTAACTTAGTATCAATATATATTTCAACAAAAAACTTAGTATCAATATTTCTTTTCTCATATCACATTATATATTATATCTATTTTTTTCTTTTCTCATTCTAGTTATCTACCTAACATTTTGTATTGTAGAATAGAATTCAATGACCAAAAACCTTTCGAGGCCGTCATAAGAGAAGATTGATTGGGCTGGATTATTGGGGAGGTAAGAATCTTGCCTTCAAAGCTGGTCTTCACAAAAGAACAAAAAATAGTAACAACTCTTAAAATTTGTATATTCTTTGACCAAAAAGAGAAAAACTTGCATTCATTGAGTTTTGCAAACATAAAAAGGTGGTTTTAGTAACAGCTAATAAAGGGATATTGAATGGACCAACAAGATGTTTGTTTAATGGTAAGCAAACTAAATCTCATAAAAATGAGAGCACAAGTTCAAATCTTAGTAAAAACATTTATCAAGAGAAACATACAATCATTTTCCGAATGAGCCATTACATCCTTCAAAGACCAAAAAAGATAAGAGAAGAGATATTGTATGGATTTTCTGGCATCAAAAGGAAGAGATATAATTTGCATGTAAGTGCTAATGTGTCATTAAGTAATCCATATCATTGTCAAAGTTTCACGGTTAATTATTGGATGAAAAGTTGACAATTTGACATGAGGCCAAATGCTAAGGGGACCAAAATCAGGATTGTGTGTGCAATTAAGTCAAACAACTTATATCAAACATTTTTTAAAAAAAAACTAAACTACTTTATAAAACAGTAATTGAAGAGGATTAACCAGATTGTTAGTATCACACCCAAAGAATGTGCGAGTACTCCGTGACAGAGGAAACAAAAGGTACTGAGTTAATTAATTAGACAAACAGGACTACACAGGAGCACAGACAACAACGGATCTCCATATCTACAACACTGCTACGCAATTGAAAAGGAAGAAAGAAACAAATCGACACGATGACTTAATGTTTAGTTGTCACATCTAAAAGGCATAATGTTTAGTTGCTTACTTTCCACCTGAACAGATTATAAACAGCTTGGTATGAACTGAGTATGTGATAGCTGCGTTAGCCAGTAAAAATACTAACACTGTACTTAAGAGGCAAAAAAACTGACATGATGACTTAATTTACATACATACATACCACACCTTAATCACTGTGAGGCTGGGAAGAGGAGGGGCAAAAACATCCTGTTAAAATCAAAGAGCTAAATCTCCTCAAAAGGTAAACCCCTTTGGACTGATTTCTAAAGACAATGACTACTTTTTATTCCATTCATCAGCGGCAAATGTCCTTTACAATAGTTACTATGCAGGCATGTGTGCCAGTTCACAGTTCATTGGAGGAGAGACACTCATCGACAAGCTGGCGGAGGTTGGGATTCTCCAAGGCAGCAGCAATTCTTTCTTTATCATTTAATTGCTTATTGACTGCATGGAAAAATTGCAGTATTATTAGAAGTTCATGTTGCAAGAAGGAAAGAATGACTACAGAGGAAACTTTGGTTTGTCAGTGTGATGCAGAGGCATTTAAGTGAGTGTCATGATGTGGCTGAGGATAGTTGTTTTTGGAGACATATGGACCATATAAAATTTTCACTGTGTGTTATGTAATTATGCAGATCAAATAAGGGGAAAGGCTGTGTTATGTAATTTCTACACTTCAGGTCTTAATTGTTTTTTGTTTTACCAAATGTTTAAAGTAAACTTTACCTGATTCTTCATCAGCATGAGATCCTGGAGACACTTTGATGTCCACCTGCAAAGAGGAATTTGAATGATAGATGAGATAGAGCAACCATGATTTATGCAATGTGAAACTGAATTTCAGCATATAGAATTGCAATTCACAACAAAGTAAGGAAATCCTGAAGGAAAGAGGGATTTAAGCGAAGGGGCTAGAAATTTAACACAATACCAGCCAGTTTTTAATGAATGAAATTAGGCCGAGCAATGACCTGTGAAATATATAGCAAAACATGTGTATAGAGGTCCAATAAGAAAGAAATGTCAGAGATGCATTTACCGGATGACCTCAACAGAGAAATTAAGAACATCCACACAAGGCATTCATTCATTAATGTAGATAAATTCAACCCCATTTAAGAAGCTAGAGCCTTACTCACCCAATGATTATATTCATTAAATTCTATATTATGGAAAATATCCAATCCCCAAGTTGGTGCTAGCGTGTGTTTGGATATCAATGCAACGTGAACAAACTTTCATCCAAATTCATGATAAGAGTCTCTCTCGTTCACTTTTTATCTTGAAGCGTGAGCTAACATCTATTTACACCGGTTCTAAATCTAAACATAGCCTTAATCCAACATTAAACACTCACTTTGTAATGAGGAGGGAAGTAGTGCTTTAGTTTAACCCTGAGACAAAGACCAATAACCGTCGCCATGCTGCAGTGCTGAACCGTCGGCGTAAAAGTTATCCTAAATAAAAATAAAATGCAAATTCAGTAAATGCTTTTAATAAATAAATCCTGAAATGAGTAGAGAGAAATTAAATTACAGAATCCTGGCCAATTTGTCATCGACAGTGATTGATTTCTCAGAAAGAACACTAAGCTGTTCCAAGGAATAAGGATGTTCAGGATCCCTAATATCCCTCACGAAATTTGCAAAATCAAAATCAAAGTCAAGGATCCCAAAACACTAATACAGTAAGAAAAATAGAGAATGAAGAAGGAAAAAGGATATCATAAATATCGAGGGGATCGACGGCATCATCGGCGGCGGAGCGAGGGATTCTCTCTTTCTTGGCGTGAACAACGGGGTTCGCATTGATCAGACCCAACGTCATCGCTTTTTCGTTTCGGTTTCCACTTCTTCACTCATCCACTTTTGCCGGCTCAATCATGTGAATGTCAGTCATCTACTTCTGTCCTTATCAGTTCACTTGTTCTGCTCTGTGCATGTTGCTTTGTCTTGGTTGGCCAAAGTTATAAAATACTATACTCATTATTTTATTTTTTATTATTGATTTTTTGAAATTATATAAACTTGTCATTATATGATTACAATTTTAATCAAATATCAAATTTAATTGATATAAATTTGGCCAATAGAAAATAAATTGAAAGGAGTGTTTTTTCTAATTGGTTTTGGTGCAAAAGACTAGAGGAAGGGATATTTTTGTTATGCTCATTCATCCAACTTATATGTGTAATGTGTGTACGTGCACGAGCATGTATGTTCTCGACTTCTCGTGCCACCACAAAATAAGCTTTCTTTTCACAATTAAGATATTTATTAAAAAAATGGAAATTTCTTAATAGCTTTTAGTTTGAATTTTGAAAGATTTTCATCACTATAAACATTTATATCATCACTATTAATGAGTGAGTATCATGTGGGCAAAGGTGCACCTCCCAAATTGTGGTGTTGTGGAATTTGGGAGGGACAAAATGGGTCGATAGACCTCAAATATCATAATCCGTCCCAAAGTGCACAAAAAATGATGTATGAAACAATGTTCAACCAACTTAATACCCTCTAACTTAGTCATACTCAAGCAACCAACAATGATGTCGTATCTTTATACAAATGTTCAATCCAATGCTCTTTCAAAATCCATTTTGGAAGCCATTCAATAATTTTCACCATTTAATCAATATTTATGGATAAAAAGACAATTTTATTTTATTTTCATATTTTTGAAATGATAAGATAATTTAAAATGTGAAAAGTCATCGATATGACATTTCATTCACAACATAACGATTATATTTCATTCCATTCAAGCAAAATTAATCAAAATCACAAAGTCATCTAAGTACACTATTGGTTGCATGTTTTAATATTCCTAATCATGTAATTACATGCTCATGTTCATACATTATCATACATGTCTAGTATAATACATTTCAATAATCACCTACATATTTACATAATTCAAATATTAACTGATGCATGTCAAGGTCCCGTAGCTCAGTTGGTTAGAGCGTTGGTCTTATGAGCCGAAGGTCGCGGGTTCGAGCCCCGCCGGGACCAGTAATTCGTATTGTCCTTGCATTTTTTTTTGGCAATTCATCAAACCATTTAATAATTTAAATAATTATTATTTTTCCCCGCAGTTATTTTCCTCCTCGTTCTTTTTTACTGCGAAAATTTTCTCCTCGTTTTCAAAGAGTAAGCAGGCACAAGTAAAACTTCAAGTCCTGAAAAAGAATGGGAGAAGAAGATTGAATTGAACCACAGAAGAAGCGGAGTGAGTGAAAATGGTGCACAGCGCTTACGATTCTTCGGAACTGGTCCCCAATTTCCCCGGGAAAATTGAATCCGTCGTAACATACGACTCCAAGCTTCTCGTCGGTTGCTCCGATGGATCTCTCCGAATATACTCGCCGGAACCCGATTCACCGGATCGGGTCAAGCCACCGTACGTGCTGGAGAAGAATCTCACCGGCTTCGCCAAGAAGCCTATTGTTTCACTCGAGGTTTTGGAATCCAGAGAGCTCCTCTTATCGCTCTCGGAATCCATCGCGTTTCACAGACTCCCTTCTCTGGAAACCATCGCAGTCATCACCAAGGCGAAGGGTGCAAACGTCTTCTGCTGGGACCACCGGCGTGGCTTCCTCTGCTTCGCTAGACAGAAACGTGTCTCCATTTTCAGACACGACGGTCAGTATCACCATTCCCTCGCTTAATTCCATTCATTCCGTCATACATGATTGGTAGTTCATAGTTTTGTTATGGTTATTTGAATTTGAATTTGGAATTGAAGTTGAGACTGAAATTGAAGTTGAAAGATGTAGGTGGTAGAGGATTTGTGGAGGTGAAAGAGTTTGGTGTACCTGACATGGTGAAGTCCATGTGCTGGTGTGGGGAGAATATCTGTTTAGGGATTAGGAGAGAGTATTTGATTTTGAATGCTTCGAATGGCGCTTTGTCGGAGGTTTTTACTTCCGGGAGACTTGCGCCGCCTTTGGTAGTGTCTCTTCCCTCTGGAGAGCTTCTTCTTGGAAAGGTATTATTAGTGGAAATCTGTTTTTCTGTTACTTGGTTGGTCAAGTCAAATGAGTCTTCAAGATGCATCAATTTTTGTATTGCTTGTTTGTTTTCTTAGGTTTGAGGTGGTAATTTGTTTTGCTGATGCATTTTTCTGTTTAAAGGAGAACATTGGGGTCTTTGTGGACCAAAATGGGAAACTTATTCCTGAAGGTAGGATTTGTTGGTCGGAGGCCCCGTTAGAAGTTGTGATTCAGAAGCCGTATGCTATAGCTCTGCTGCCCAGATTTGTGGAGGTAACAAACTGTTTGAAATATATTCCTTGCTCTTTCTTATTGTGAGAGAGGTTATGATGTTGATTTCATTTTGCAGATTCGATCGCTCCGGGATCCTTATCCACTGATACAAACTGTCGTTCTTCGTAATGTTCGCCATATTTTCCAAAGCAATAATTCTATGATACTTGCTTTGGATAATTCTATTCATGGTCTTGTCCCTGTTCCTCTTGGAGCCCAGGTAATCGTATTGCTAATACTGTCAAATGATAGAAGCCTTTTGCCACGGCCTGTTTCTGAATTCTAAATCAAATGGCATAGCAGTTAATCATGTAGCTTCTGTTTACAATACCTAGTTGTCAAATTATGTGCTTCATTTTGGGTGTCACAGTGTTATACTTAAGTATTTTGATATTTCATTGCAGATTGTCCAATTAACAGCTTCTGGCAACTTTGAAGAGGCCTTGTCATTGTGCAAGCTCCTTCCTCCTGAAGATTCAAGTCTACGTGCTGCAAAGGAGGGATCAATCCATATAAGGTTATTTCCCATTATGAGATAATTCCTTTTAAAGAAATAAACTAGACAATTTTTCCCTATTGGGTTGAATACCTTTGAACTTTAAGTTCATCTTATTTTTTAGCACTAAGTAGCTAGCAGTTAAATTTGTATTTATTTTTAACTCTGCCATATTAATTGTTAAGCATTCTTGTCTTGAAACTTTTAAGATTCGGTAATAGTTATCGCTCATTGGATCAAAGAACACAGAATGAACAGTTATGATTGAAATAAATCAGCTATTGTTGATCTGGACTTTCGTATCAATATGATAGATAGCTAAAGCAAAGAAAAGGAGTGTCTAGTACTTGATATATTCGTTACTGAGTGTTCCTTGTAAAAGTTTACCTTTAATGTGTTTTTAGATATCAGCTTAAGTTGGGATGCGCTTTGTGTTGAGATATATGTTATATGTTTTAGTTTGTTGAGGTTATGATTTATTTAGCTAAGACTAGATTTTGTTCTGTTATTATTTCTTGTTATCTTTTTTATATTGCTATGGTAATATTTCATACTTATCTCATCAAATTATACTTTTATAAAATTAACGTTTTAAATTTTACTATAAAGAAGTTATAGTATTACCATGTATGAGGAAGTTAGAGCCAATATTCCACCTTTATATATTTGAGAAAAAAACATGAGATTTTGAAGTACCAGACTAAGTGTGTGAGGTCATTTCAAGTTATCCCTCTTCCGAACTAAATTAGTAGGAGAAAAACTAAGTGGATGGACAGCTACGAAATGAAAGTATGAAATACAGCTAGATTCTTTTCCTAGTTAGCTTTTTCTTTCATTCATTTTTATTCGCTGTTAGGGCTTAGTTGTTTTTCTAAATCACATAAACTCAACACATTGGTTCTTTGCCATTTTTCTGTAAGCGCTGTTAAATGTGTGTCTCATGATATTACAGATATGCCCACTATCTTTTTGAAAATGGGAGCTATGAGGAGGCTATGGAACAGTTTCTGGCATCTCAAGTTGATATAACCTATGTGCTTTCTCTGTATCCATCCATTATCCTTCCAAAGACATCTGTAGTTCATGAGACGGAGAAGCTGGACATTGACGGGGATGTTTCCTATCTATCTAGAGGTTCTTCAGGTCTGTCGGACGATATGGAACCCTCATCAACGTCTCATATGTCAGAATCTGATGAGAATGCAGCACTTGAGTCCAAAAAAGTGAACCATAATACGCTTATGGCTCTCATAAAATATTTACAGAAGAAGAGATATAGTTTCGTTGAGAAGGCCACTGCAGAGGGAACTGAAGAAGTTGTTTTGGATGCTGTTGGGGATAACTTCGCATCCTACAATAGGTTTAAGAAAACTAACAAGGTAAAATTAACTAGTTTTTTTTTTCTGCCTTATTTAATGCATCCCCAATGTGTGAAGGACTACAATTATAGGTTACAGTTAGCACAACTTACAACTTACACCTTTCAGTTGGAGGCTAACAAGTTAAATATTATGGCTACATAAAGGTTTATTGACAAGCACACACATTGACACACATGCGCGCACACATTGTAGATTTCCTTATAGAGAAAATACAGGATTGTTGGTGAAGCTGTGGGACATGTCAGATCCTTAATCTTTTTCTGAAATATCAGAACAGTTTAATCATAATAATTCTATCATTTTGAAATGATTGGTTTCAGGGGCGTAGTAGTATCCCTGTTAGTTCAGGAGCTCGAGAGATGGCTTCAATATTGGATACTGCTCTACTCCAAGCGTTGCTTCTGACTGGACAATCTTCAGTGGCTTTAGAATTACTGAGAGGTGTTAACTACTGTGATTTGAAAATATGCGAAGAAATACTCCGCAAAGGCAACCATAATGTTGCTCTATTAGAACTTTTCAAGTGCAACTCATTGCACCGGGAAGCTCTTGAACTTCTTCACAAATTGGTTGAAGAGTCAAGATCTAGCCAGTCTGAAATTACACAAAGGTTCAAGCCTGAGGACATTGTTGAGTATCTCAAGGTATCTTTTTTCCTTCAAATTTTTAAAGGGCTGTGATGGGTAAGTTTTCTACTTCCTTAAAGTCAAAGACTAACTCACTAATTTAGGATGGTGCTTAGGAGTTAGTATACAGTAGTGTCTGATTATTTGACATTCTATAATCTGGAATCAGATAAGCTTACACTTTGCACTCCAAAAAGCAGTTGGGGTATTAATCGGGCCCAATTTTATTAAGATGGGGGTCTTGCATAAATGGAGATTGCATGAAAGTGTTATTCTTTTGCTTAATTTGCTTGTCAGATTAGATGAAATTTGTCAGTACACGAAGGAGCTTTTATTTTTCTAGGACATTGATATGCTAACAGCAATTGTTTTTGTGGTTTTTCCTGTATTGGCTAATTCAGTTATTTTCCTCTGCATCTAGCTATACTGCTCCTTGTTTTTGTAGTCATTTACAAATTTATTAGAAAAATGTTTCCAATTTTCGTTATCTGTGGATTTAATTTTGCTGGAAGACTCCATATCCTCCAAATATAGAATGTTGTTTCTGATTCTCAGTTTTTTATTTGGTGGTTTCTTATGCAGCCACTATGTGGGACAGACCCGATGCTTGTTCTAGAGTTCTCGATGCTTGTTCTTGAAAGCTGTCCATCCCAAACTATTGAGCTCTTTCTGTCCGGCAATATTCCAGCAGATATGGTTAATTCATATTTGAAGCAGCATTCTCCAAACATGCAAGCTACATACTTGGAGCTCATGCTTGCTATGAATGAGAATGCCATATCCGGCAATTTGCAAAATGAAATGGTGAGGTCCTCTTGCATCTTATTCTAAGGCTCTAAAAGGAATGAATCAGGTCTACTTTTTCTTTTGGCTGGGGATGGGAGCTGAGGGATTTCATGAAGACAACTTTTTTGAATTTTTTTGCAAAGCATTTTGATGCTGCTGCTGCTGCAAGCCTAGCTGCTTTTATATCTGTATTTACTTATAGTATTCTGCAATGTAGGTAAATATCTATCTTTCCGAAGTACTTGATTGGCATGCTGATTTAAGTGCTCAACAAAATTGGGATGAGAAAGCATATTCCCCAACAAGGAAAAAATTATTGTCTGCTTTAGAGGGTATATCAGGATACAATCCAGAGGCTCTGCTGAAACGTCTTCCACGAGATGCTCTATATGAAGAGCGTGCAACATTGTTGGGAAAAATGAACCAGCACGAACTGGCATTATCTTTATATGTTCATAAGGTATATCCATTGTATACCAGATCATCCTTTATTTACTGTGAAGGGGAGATTCATTGATACAGTCATCTTCTGATATGACTAATGCACTTAAGTCCATTGTTTATGTATGAGTGTGTCATTGTCATATAATCATGGTTTTTAAACTGATGAATACTATTGGAATAAATGAGTGTATTTTTCATTTGTAGCTTCATGTTCCAGAACTAGCGTTGTCTTATTGTGATCGGGTCTATGAGTCTACACACCAGCCATCTGTAAAATCTTCCAGCAACATCTACCTATTGCTTCTGCAAATCTATTTGAATCCTCGAAGGACCACGGCAAGATTTGAAGAGAGAATTACAAATTTATTATCCCCACAGAATACAAATCTTCCGAAAGTTAGTTCAGCAACATCAGCTAAAAGTAAGGGAGGCCGAGGAACAAAGAAAGTTGCTGAGATAGAGGGTGCAGAGGACACAAAAGTTAGTTTGAGCAGCACTGACAGTAGCAGGAGTGATGGTGATGCGGATGAATTTGTTGAGGGTGGCTCTACTATCATGTTTACTGAGGTCCTTGATTTGTTGAGCCGCAGGTGGGATAGAATAAATGGAGCTCAAGCCCTTAAACTTTTGCCAAAAGAGACTAAATTACAGGTATCCATTGCTTGTTGGTCATCACAGCTAAAGACCACAAGTCAACTCTTTTTTACCGGTTTAGATTTTGCTTAGGGATTTTGTTCTGTGAGGAAGTAAACATTTTATCGAACTTTTTAAGTTTCTTCAATCTGGTGAGAAGTGTATCTGTAATCTGCAGGACTTGCTTTCATTTATTGAACCCCTTCTGAGAAAATCTAGTGAAATGTACCGTAATTGTTCGGTGATCAAGAGCTTGAGACACAGCGAGAACCTTCAGGTAACCAACCATACACCAGGAATGAGATTTTTATCTAATAAATATTGGGGGGGGGGGATTTGTAGGATTGGCAGCTATATAATATATTTGTGACTTGTTAGTTTCTTTTTTTTTTTGATAGGCAAATGTTAGTGGTTAGTTGTTAGTAAGTTAGAAATTCCCTTCAAAGTTCCCTTCTAGGATTCGAACCCTGGACCTTCCCCTCCCCACCCTTATGTCCCCTAGCTCTTACCACTTGAGCTAACCCTCGGGGGGACTTGTTAGTTTCTTGCTTTTAAATGGATTAATCATTTGCCTATCATATATTTGTGACTTGTTAGTTTCTTGCTTTTAAATGGATTAATCATACTCGTACTTCTTACTTTCTTGTATTGTCGGATGCAACGTGGCGGTGCCATTGACCTACACACGCTTGTGTATTCAGATGCTTTTATCTAGCCTGATTCCATGTGATTTGTACAGGTGAAAGATGAACTCTATAATCAGAGGAAAGCTGTTGTGAAGATAACCGGTGATAGCATTTGTTCTCTGTGCCATAAGAAATTAGGGACTAGTGTTTTTGCAGTCTACCCCAATGGGAGCACTCTCGTGCACTTCGTCTGTTTCAGAGATTCTCAAAATATGAAAGCAGTGTCCAAAGGGTCTCAATCGAGGAAGCGGTCATGAAACTTTTGATGTACCAATCAGTGGTTCAGCTGCCTTGTTTGACATCTTTTTCTACCCATGGTACCTTGCTGGTTGGTGGATTGTGATGACAATTGCACTGTGATTTGTCTTCCGAGGTGAGTTTTTCCCCCAGTTTGTTCGTGTGAAAAGTGAGAATTTATATGTGAAGAGCGTGATGTGTTTCTCCTTTATTTTCTTTTATGATTGTAATTTGTAAATATTGGGTTAGAGGGGTTGAACATTTATATATTTTAGCATGGAAAGGGAGCAGATTTCCCCTCCTTTTCCTACTCGCTGTTGTATTTTTTTTTTTTTTGGCAACTGTTGTAATATTATTCTGCACTAAAATGTCAAAGTTATAGTCCGTTGTTAATTATTGAAAAACAGTGATGAATCGTACATTGTGTATTAATCCTCATCCTAAACCGGCATATCAAGTCGGGTGAAGGAAAAACAAGGCCAAAAGCAGGTTTCATGTAGACTTCTTCATTTGAAACACCATTAAGAAAGCCTCGTTAACATTAATCTGCTTTAAGTTCCAATTATGGGAAGAAGCTGAAGAAGCTCAAGCATCATAATTCTTATTTAGTCCCTTCAAAATCTGATCACACTTACTTTGCAGATCCGTACTTAAAATTCACTAAACTTTACGATATAATAATTTAATGCGATTATTCATCAAGTTGGTCCCATGGTCTAGTGGTCAGGACATTGGACTCTGAATCCAGTAACCCGAGTTCAAATCTCGGTGGGGCCTTTCTTTTTACATTTTCTTAGCTTTTGTATTTTATTTGTACTTTTTTGTGACCTCTTATTTGGGAGCGCAGAGTTTTGCCAATTTTGTTGCTACTAGAAAAAGCTCTCTTAAAGAATATATATCTAATTTATTGTCACCGTAATTTTATTTAGTATTAAGAAGCATAATATGCCAAATGACGTAGAATTTAAACATACAATAATAGTCTAGGGTTGGACATTAGACTATCAAATAAAAATTTCATTCTACTATTTTTCAAGACAATTTATATAATTCGTATCATGAAATTTTTATTTGATAAATAAAATCTTTTACACAATTTCATGACAAGGTTTTTTTTTAGATAAGCAATTTCATGACAAGGTAGGGTTGGACATCCGAAATTATATAATTTAATAAGTAACAAGGTGTGAAGTTGGTCATTGGTCTTTGTCTCTGATCATTAGCAAGCTTCAATAACCTCATTTGTGACAGCAAAAAATGAAAAGCAATCCTCTCAAGTCTCAACGTGACAATAAGAAGTTAAGAACAATAGGCCTCAATTTCCAAGGTTAGTCCTTGTACAATGTATAAAATGAAAAAGGTATATTAACACAAAAGAAAAAGAGAATCAAATGTGGATCGGTTTTTTTTTTGAACTTAGGTTGTGACATGAAGCATGGACCAAATGGATTTTACTCATCCGGATGATTGACCGACATATGTTAGAGCACATCTGAAAGACCAATGGAACTATCGACATGTCATAGTTGGATCAGAAGCTCAAGCTCTGTATTTGCTTTCAAAGGGATGTTACTTAATAGTTGATAGGTTTGAATGGGTCAAAGTTGTTCTACTGGTAGATTTATCCCTATAACCATGTTAGTAGTCATTAAGTGGGCTGAGACAGTTAGTATGTACAAAAGGTAGTGGATACATAGATCCGGAAATGTTCACTCTAATATTGAGAAGACTGAGTTTTGAATTTCTCTTTTTTCTAAACTCGGTCTCCTAGGATTCCCTACCTGAAAGAAATGTATTTCTCAAGCATATCAATACAATTTGTAAAGACAGAAACAAGAATAAATTTTGAAGTATAGATACTCACCCAGCCTCACCTCCCTAATCCTTAATGATTAAATAATTAAGCTATTATAAGAAGTGTTTAATAACGTTCAACTCATAGAAAAAGCTCTCTTAAAGAATATATATCTAATTTATTGTCACCGTAATTTTATTTAGTATTAAGAAGCATAATATGCCAAATGACGTAGAATTTAAACATACAATAATAGTCTAGGGTTGGACATTAGACTATCAAATAAAAATTTCATTCTACTATTTTTCAAGACAATTTATATAATTCGTATCATGAAATTTTTATTTGATAAATAAAATCTTTTACACAATTTCATGACAAGGTTTTTTTTTAGATAAGCAATTTCATGACAAGGTAGGGTTGGACATCCGAAATTATATAATTTAATAAGTAACAAGGTGTGAAGTTGGTCATTGGTCTTTGTCTCTGATCATTAGCAAGCTTCAATAACCTCATTTGTGACAGCAAAAAATGAAAAGCAATCCTCTCAAGTCTCAACGTGACAATAAGAAGTTAAGAACAATAGGCCTCAATTTCCAAGGTTAGTCCTTGTACAATGTATAAAATGAAAAAGGTATATTAACACAAAAGAAAAAGAGAATCAAATGTGGATCGGTTTTTTTTTTGAACTTAGGTTGTGAACATGAAGCATGGACCAAATGGATTTTACTCATCCGGATGATTGACCGACATATGTTAGAGCACATCTGAAAGACCAATGGAACTATCGACATGTCATAGTTGGATCAGAAGCTCAAGCTCTGTATTTGCTTTCAAAGGGATGCTACTTAATAGTTGATAGGTTTGAATGGGTCAAAGTTGTTCTACTGGTAGATTTATCCCTATAACCATGTTAGTAGTCATTAAGTGGGCTGAGACAGTTAGTATGTACAAAAGGTAGTGGATACATAGATCCGGAAATGTTCACTCTAATATTGAGAAGACTGAGTTTTGAATTTCTCTTTTTTCTAAACTCGGTCTCCTAGGATTCCCTACCTGAAAGAAATGTATTTCTCAAGCATATCAATACAATTTGTAAAGACAGAAACAAGAATAAATTTTGAAGTATAGATACTCACCCAGCCTCACCTCCCTAATCCTTAATGATTAAATAATTAAGCTATTATAAGAAGTGTTTAATAACGTTCAACTCATATTTTAATTTTAATTTTTAAAAGATTCATGTTATTTTTGTACATTATTTAAATGCGTTTAATACATTATTTAAAAAGTATACACAAATGAATAAAATTAAGAAAAATATATATATATATAAAAATTGATGAGGAAGATACCCAGCAAATTTCCCTGGCCCTAATAGAGCTGGGTTTAGGTATTTTATCTCTATCATTTTCAAACTTGTCACCGAACCCGTTGCATTCTTTACAAATTGACTTAATGAACTTGATAATAATTCAAATCTAACCTATCAAATTTGTTTGATTAGAATAATTAGTTCACTTTATTATTAATTCATTCAAATCAAACCACGTTCACTTTATGCCAACTATAATAAACTTTCCTTTTACCAACAAGTCTCGACACAGTTGATAGATAGTTGGACTTACACATTTAGTCGAGGATTTAATCCTTGAACCGTATGTATGAAGAAAAATTTATTGGAAGAGACTTATCCACTAAATGTGGTCTCCGAGTCTCAATAGATGGCTTCGTTTCGGCACAATTGATAGATAGTTGGACTTCACATTTAGTCGAGGATTTGATCCCTGAACCATATGTATGAAGAAATTTTTTTTGGAAGAGACTTATCCACTTAATGTGTTCTCTGAGTCTCAATAGATGGCTTCCAATTGTGCTCATACCTCATGTAGAACCCAAGACATGAAAAGGGAAGCAAGCAACAGAGTATTCTTGAGAACTGCTTCCTCTCATTAATGCACCAGCTGCATAATCATCATATAATCATATTGTATAAGCATAGTATTTATAAAATGTACTTTTGTTGGACAACTGGCAAACTTTCCATATTTAGTTTAAATGACGCACCAATTATTTGTTTTACAGTGTCATCTCTTCAATCGAGTCACCTTACAATATTCACATTAACAACTTCCTACTCCCTTGTGTTTCCCACCACCCTTATACCTATTGCTTTCTCACTCGTTTACTTGTTTTCAAATTCAGTGACTAGTTGCAACTTGCCACAGTATAACAAACTCCTTCGCATCTGAAATCTTCGTCTGTTTTTGTTGCAATGGCATCCAACACATTTTCTTCTTCTAACACCAGTCTAAGATGGACAACCAAGAAGAACAAACTATTTGAAAATGCCTTGGCAATTTATGACAAGGAAACCCCTGACCGTTGGTACAACATAGCCATGTTTGTTGGAGGCACAACTGAATTTGAAGTCAAGAGGCAATATGAGATACTTCTAGAGGACATCAAGAACATTGAGTCAGGCAAAGTTCCCCTCCCTGATTACACGAGTAATACTGGATGTAGCAAAGTCAGTATCAACAGTGCAGAATGAAGGTAACAGATAAGTATATTATGAACTACTTCCATAAATAGCAATGTTCCTCTTTTGATGAAACTATTAGTTCTGATAAGTATGACTTCAATCATTACTATTATAATTGTTGAGAAGTCTCACATTGACTAGAGATATGACCTAATATGTGTTTATAAAGGGTAGAGCAAACCCTCATCTCTAACCTAGCTTTTGCGGCAGAGTTAGGCTTAACCAAATTCTAAGAATAAATTTAATCATGTCCCGTGGGAGATCATGTGAATACTTCCTAAAAGCTATCATCAGTCTTTTAATCCTTTACTTGCTATAGGAACCAAAAATAAATTTGAATTGAAATTATAAAGATCTCTGTTCAGCAACACAGAGGTAGAGCAGAATGCTTAAAGGGATGAAATGCAGCAACACTAGAAAATTCAAAGCAGAAGAACAAAGTCTTACTTCCTTGGCCTGAGCCACTAAACCTTCTTATCCCTTCCACCACCTCCTTGTTCCCATTTTTGTTTCTTACTCTCATCGTTATAAAATTTACCTCCCTAGTCCTGCTGCTGGTCCTGCTGCCGTGAGTACAGTTTGTTACATTTTCCCTCCACCACTTTCTTTTACGCATAACAGCATGTTCCGCCTTCTTACCCGTAGCTGGTTACACTCTCTCACACACACCCAAAGCACGCCATTTCCTTATCTTTTTGTTTTCTAATCTTTATCTCTGGTATACTGATAGAAACTTGTACTTTATTGGGAAGAAATAGGCATTAACCTCCAATTACAAAGGTAGAGCACAGACACAATGGTCAACGCACTAGCAATTCATCAAATCCTTCCTTGTACTCTACCAGCCACTCTGTTTGCTTCAGCCTCGACAGCTCCGGATATGGTCCCCATAAGTCCTATCTTCGAATCTACATCAAGCAACACAGGATTTGCTTCCAACTTAGGTTCACCTTCCCCACCTTGGCCGTGTAGTGCCATTGCCATGCAAAAAGCCTTACCATCGTTATTAATAGAAGCTTAGCATTTTGCAACTCAAGAACCTCTTCGAACATGAAGAAAAGCTTGTTGCATCTTTCCCTCTTTTCTTGATAGCTAGTCCTATCAAAAGCTTTAAACAGATCTGAGTTTTCTCCGCCACCTATCTTTGAACCGAAACCATCTCTTCATTGTCTTGCCATCGCACGAATGAGCAAGGCCTGGGTTGTCCCCTTCATCGTGTGATACCAGCTTCCCTATTAGCATCTTCAATGACTCAATACTTGCCTTTAACTCATCCTTATTAAGCTCCATTTTCTTTTGTATCGCATCCATCCGCTCCATGGTCTATCTCTGATCTAATCAATTCTGGTCTCCATCAGTCCAACTCTGTTCAAAACCATCCTTGCTTCACAATCAAGAACAAACGCATATCTGCTCCAAGAAGCTCTCATCTTCAAGTTTTCATAGACCCACAGCTCCAAGTCCAAGATGGAGCTTTGATACCAATTTAAAGAAACTGGTATTTTAGTTGAAAGAAGTAGGGATTAACCCCAATTAGGCAATTACCAAGGTAGAACACACTGACATTGCTGGCAGGTTGTGCATCCAGCTCCAAACTTCAACATTAAATATCATTCCATTTCATTAAAAGCCAACAACTAGATGTTTATAAGTATGGTTCACCCTGAAAATGTCCACCCAAAGGATGGAACTTCGATGCAATAGGGCCAAGATGACTCTAGTAGGTACTCTTCTGAAAATAAAGACAGCAATTTTAGAAACATGCTCCCCCCTCCCATAATTTATATTTTAACCGATATAGTGACCAATTTTCTTCATTATGATGTTTCATAAGCATACCGCCAACAAAAGAAAAAAGTGTAAACAGATTTCGTTGCTTGTTTGCTAAGTGTTTTTTTTTTGTTTGTTACAGATTATGAGAAGACTGAGGGATTTAAGACTCTAATGAAGAATGACCTTAAAAATGAAGAGGAACAGCATCTTCGGAGAAGGCGCTTTAACAATTAGGATGATCGATGATTAGTAACTTGGTTTTTCCATATAATTCTTTCTTTTAGGTGTCTGTAATAAATTTCTTCCATGCTTACCATTTACCATGACATCTCTTTTTATCTTAGGAGAATAAAAAGCTTGAATAAGCATTGTTTCAACTTTTTGTTGAAAAATTGAGCATTTAATCTCAAACAAGTCCCAAAAGGCAAGTAAAGAATGGAGAAAGCTAATGATAAATTCAGTTTAGAATGCTAAATACTGACCTCCATGGAAATCACATCACACACAAATGTAAAGCAAAGTGGGGTCAAGTCATGAGAGGGAGTCAGTCACAAAAATGAAAAAGTGCTACTTAGCAGTGAAACATAAATACATGACAAATCTATAATCATTGTAGTCAAAACTTGAAAATTTTAAGGTCATAGGATCTATCATAGACATTCTTATTACTCCAGTCCAGTCATAGATCCACAAAAGCATTCTAGTTCCTTGTAGATGAATGAAGGGGCAAAGAATTTTCACCTTGGTCTATGCTGTCACTGTTTTTTCCGAAACTCTTTGATACATTAAATATCTGTTTCAAAAAAAATACATAATCAATCACTTATAACAATGTGAACAATGAACATCATACCAATACTCTGCATATCCATACATATCCTAATATCCATAGTGGAAATTTACCTTTTGAATTGTGTTCCTCAAGCATGTCTTGTGTTCATCAACAGATGCATGGATAAATTCATGAAAGTGATTTCTTAAACTGGACACGAAGCTCCCGTTCCCAGATTTGTTTCTTTGGCAGAACGAGACCCTCGGCGCTGAGTTGACTGGCAATTGCTCATCAGTCTGATTCTCTTTTGAACCCATTTTCGCCCTCACCTGCAACAAAGTTAATCCAGCAGCCATCAACATCAACATATATAAGTAGTTAAGAAAATTTTCAATTGACATTTTCAGATGCATCTTGTTTGAAACCGTTTAGGGTTTAGGGGAAACAATCGGTGAAACAGGGAAGCATCAAATTGAATGCCTAAAGAAGAAGAGTAACGATGGCGAGTGACTTACTCTGCAGTGGAGCGCGCGAACAAGGGGAAGAAGATGAAGAAAGTGAAGGCGAGAGAGAGAAGAGTGATCACTGTGGTTGTGGTGGCGGGAATCAAATTAGCTTCTGTGTTTCCACCGTTAACCGCTGCAAAAATATACTCAATTTCGTTTCTCGCAAGATTTCAACGGCGTTTCTACGGTGTGGTTTCTGAATCTGATTCTTCAGGCACGCGGCAAAGAGCATTGAGAGTTTTCTTTTTGTCCAAAGCGGCATTGAGTGTGAAGGCCCATTAAAAAGTTGCAGCTCAAAGCTTGTTGGGCCTTTGTACCGGCCTTGTTAGTAAACACAATGGGAGAAAATTTAAAATAATTTCATTTCACTTTAGGTATGATAATTTGGATTATGTATGATTTGGGAATTTGCAAACCGATCAGAAATCAAGAACAAATTCTCAAATCATTAAAAGTGGTCTTGGTGTTGAGTAAACATTAATGATTTGAGAATTTATTCTTGATTTCTGATTGGTTTGCTTTACCAGTTTCCTTTCTTGCAAGCGAGGGGAGAAAAATATTAGTGGAAAAATAGATTTGTGTTTAATTTGATAATTAAAGTTTCTAAAATTGATGATTAAGAAATTTTGTAATTTATTTTTCTAACTAACAATTTTTTAATGTAATTATTAATATACATGTAGAAATTAAAATAAAAACTACATATGTCTATCACAACTACTCTATTTATATATGTGGATGTGACACATCAGGCCTAAGTTACTAGGGTTATCCAAAAAAATCCGGTCTAATCAAAATCTACCAAAATCAGGATTTTTTTCTGAACTGGTTGGGTCGATTTCAGGCCGCAATTCACTCGGGTGAAGGAATCCGATTTTTTGTGGTTCAGACCGGTCAATTTCAGTTTGGGCTCCATTCCGACCGAACTAGGTCTTAGAAAAAAAAATTAATCCGCCAACCTGGGAGCAATATATATACTCTCACTATCCTCTAACTCTAGCCTTTAGCCATCACCAATCACACCTAAACCATAATTGTCACCCCACATCATCGGTCCACCACTTCTCCTCGACAGATCACGACCCGCCACCACCACCACCACTTCTCTCTCTTCAACTTGACGGAACGAGCCGAAGCCATCACCACCACCACTTCTCTCTTATCCTCGAAAGATCCCACGAGCCACAACCACCACTTATCCTCTCTTCTCTAGATCTAAAAACGTTACTTCTCCTCTCTTCACCATATTTGAGTTTCTTTCTCTTCATCTCATTTTTTTGTATAGTTTTTATCTTGGATAAACTAGCCGAATAAACCCACCCGAGATAACCGTGATTCGTTTAACTCGACGCATAACAACAGACAGTAAAACCCTGGTGGTTTGGTGTTTTTCACACGATCAAAACTGATTTTTGGGACTAAATTCGTCCGTTGGACAACCCTAAAAGTTACAATTTAGGTGGGTGATTAAAACCAAATATTTATCAAATCATCAGAACATTTTTTTCATGATGAAAATTAGGACTCATTATTTTTTTGGGAAAAAAATTATTTAACCCAAAAAATTCCGTATCCTTAAGTCGGGCATATATATATATATATATATATATATATATATATATATATATATATATATATATATTCCAACATAGGAAAATTTTAATCCACATGGCTGCACTTCAATGTGTCTTTTTCTCCAAAAGAAAAAAATTATGAATTTTCTTTTAGAACTCAGATCTGTCTATTGAATATATTCACAAGATTCAAATATCAAATCATGTGGAGATAAAGAAGCAGAGGGAGAACTGTTGTTGTCCAAAATTGAATGATTGGAATAGGGTATTCCAAAGACCAAACACATCAAAGGAAACAGAGCCACTGAACATAGACTTTAATCTCGTGATCATCTGCAAAAGGGGTACAAAACCAAGATTCCATGTTAACGTACACAACTGAAAAATCGAACGGGAAGTTTGGGGGGAAAAGGAAGAGGTCTTAAGCATGTATAGGATCCAACGCTACTTTGCCATCGCCCTGTTTGTCCCACTTCAACCTTTGATACGTACTATAGTACCATATATAGATAAGTTTAGCAGTTTTTTTACTTTAATTTTTATTTCTCTTCAAAATAAAATTTGTGTGTTGGATAGCTTGAAGGAAGTGTTGCTTGAAATTTGTCTCTGCAAATGATTAATTTCTATTTCTATAAGGAGACTACTATTAAATGGATGCCTCTATCGATAAATGTTTACAATTTTAATTTTTTCAAGTCATGTTAAATATTATAAATCAAATTTAATTTTCATACAGGCAACACCTCTTAGACCTAGATCATATGCCTGACCCGATTCCTAATACATCGTCTGTTTAGGGAGTGGCCTCCTGCAACACAATATCCATTAAGCCCAACCGAATAACTTTGAGCTCAAGTCACTTATATCTAGACCGTATATATCAGTCTAGTTTTAAACATGTTTTTACTGTTTACCAATTTTATCAATCATGACATGTAGATTAAAATGGAAAATGTGGAAAGTTATTAGATTAAAAAAATATTAAGTAAGTGGTGTGAGTTTAAAAAAAAAAATCAGACGAGAAATGTATAGTAACTATTAAATTATGATTAGATTAAATATATTTCAACAAATAGATTTATTTAATTTCATCATTTTCAATGTCCTTAAGAGATGGATTAACAAAATGCCAAAATTATAAGATGAGAATAATTTTCAGTGTTACATGTGCAAATACATCACTAACAACGCCGGTTCAAAAATGAAGATGTGAATAGCAAGGAAAGGATCCATCAATTAATCACCACAAATATACCCACCTGACCTAAAGCTTCATGTTTAATAAAAAATTACTTCAAATTTCCTTGATTAACTTTGAACATAATTCCTTTCAAAAAAAAAAACTTTGAACATAATTACTTCAAAAATGAACGACCAATCACATTATAATAATGGCTTAATAAAAAAGATAAAGAAACGTTCTTTTAAAGTGCATACAATCTATACACTGGCGGATTTAAGACCACCTTTGACCAAAAAGGTTAGATCTCCACAGAGGAGACAATTAGAGGTTACAGAGTGTGATCTCAGATTTTAAGGTACTGACAACAAGTTAACTTTCTTATGAAGGGTTTCTCCTACAATACGGATCCCCTTTTCTTAAATGTTGGTTCCCTGCCTCCTCCTTAGTTTACCACTTTAATGTTTGCTTCTTCTTTTCCTCCCTTAAATTCCTATTCCACTTCTTTAAATGTTGCTACTTTGAATCCTTAACTGGCTCTACCAAAGAAGATCCCGTCAACAACAAAACCACTGGACCAATCCAATCCCAATCTACAAGCCAAAAGCCCCCTCTGCTGGTCTCGATGGATCTAGTTTGAACCAAAAAGAAAAATAGAATTATCCCAAACCCCAAGTGAGAGAAAGACAGACATTCCAGTTGTATCTTGTTGCTTTTGATGAGGAATATAATTTTATTCGTTCCCAAAGTTTATTTTAGTCATAATTGTGTTATTTGTTGTATATACTTTATAGCATCGTATATGCGCTACCTAATAAAATATATAAGGGTGGCTCTAGGCATTGTTGAACACATTTGCATGCATGCAATACAAGAAATCCTTCCACGACACCCACGTGGCATCTATTATGTTAATGGAGTAGTGAATTGATTGATTTTAAGATTTTCGTCGGATTAGGCGTTGGATACGATTTGGGTAATTATCATTTCGATTTTCAACGTGACCCTTAACATTGGGAAATTGGAAATACTCTATTATTCGCAGGTGAGTGTGAGTCCCACCAAATCCAACGGGCCACGTAACATCATGATTAACCAGACCATTATTTACATGTAAGACTGTGCAAAACTGCGGTTGTGAGGCGGTGACCAGTAATTGCATACACCACCAAAAAGTTTACAATGAGTCAATGACTAGGCTTCTTGAACATTTAATTGAAGGTTTGTTTCCTAAATTATACGTATAGCGTGAAATATTTATTCATTAGAAAAGGTTCATTTTTTCATGGTATAAGTACTTATTGATAAGAATATTCATACTAGTACTAGTTGTTGTTATTTGTCTTAAATAATCAATCAATCTACTATTCTCCCTCTTGTAGCGTGTTAGCCACAGCCTAAAGGAGATTGAGGGAGTGATTGAAAACGTGACAGTGTAGGATCCACGACAGGTGATGTGCGCGTGAGAATAATACAAGGCTTAGCGTCTTGGGGTAATCGTAGTTGTTTGGACGTAGTTTACAAAGCAAATAGAGAGCATCTTTTGGAAAGCGGTGGTTTTCCCGTTTGTCGAACTGTGGTTTCATCAATCTCAATACGATCTGATTCTCACTCTCTCCTCCGTGATTGAATGTTTTTTTGAATCTTTTGATCGAATGAAATTAATGGGATCGATATTCCAGAGAGAACTGTGTTTTGTTTGTTTCTTTCATTGGCCTTGCGAATGCTATGATGATGATGTGTGGGGTTTTATTATATATCTTGGAATAATTAATTTTTTAAAATTTTGAGACCTTTTTTTCTTTTCTTTTTCAGCTTGGTTTCTATCTTTGACCCAAAGAAATAATGTGAAATCTCTATTGGACTAGACATATATACACTACACAGTGAGCCGAGCCATGGTTGCTTTGATGATTGCAGAGTATCCAATTTGAGATACCTTTATCTCTCCCTTTATCTTTTTGTTGTTGTGATCCAAAAATCAATCAAATCTGAGGGATCTTCTCTTCTTCTACTAATACTGTTGCTCACATAAGCAACTGCACCTAAAAAGCAATGTTGTGATGGGTTTTGGATTCGGGGCACGAGGTTACTATCATGACGAACTTGGCTTTCGTTTTCACTTTCACGTGATTCCCACGGTACGGCAGCTCCAAAAACTGCCATAGCTTCTTGTGTTATTTGTGTAAATTGTGTTTGTAGTTGCTTCTGCTCCTCCCAGCTTGATGGATTGGACGGCCTATAACAACTAACGGAGCTCATGAAGATGCAGAAGTCATTGTTCTGTTGAAAATTGAAACTAACCACATGCATCAAGATCACACATGCACATAGCCACCACCCACTAGCTAGCCATAAACTTGGACACATGTACGTGGTTACTTAATTAGCATCTTCATGAGATAAAATTAATTAAATTAAACTGAGAAATATATTAATTAAAGAGTAACTTAAAATGATGTTGATTAGAATGATGAATTTGGACAGTTAGAATATTGGATTACCAAGACAATGCAGGGAGTATAGGCATAGAGTAAATTGGGATTAGAGTTTGGTTTGATGAGAGCGTGAGAATAAGGGGAGGGAAAACTATTCCATTTTCCTTGGGAGGGTGGGGTGGCAGTGAGTGACAGAGGAAAAGGCAGAGATACGGATACGGACAGAGGTTTTTGCATTGGGTTTGAGTTCAGAGACACTAATAAAGGCCTCGTGATCGGAGAAGGCAGATAGATCCATGGAAGACTGTACCAGCTAGTCACGTGGGCTCTTTTTGACTAACCCAGCTGCAATGACCAAAACCAAAACCAAAACAAAACCACATCTCTCTCTTTCTTTTTCTTTCTTGTTCCAGCAGCTACTGCTATAAATTGAAACTACGCAAGGGGAAATCTTACATGAAGTCACAAACAGTGCCTCAGATAGAAAAACTCATACACTTTGCTTATTATACCCTCACTCCCTCCCTGACTCACTCACTGCACCACTTCAGAATAATGCACCCATTGGGTCCCTCTCTTTATTTATAATCAACTCTCCATTTGCAATTCACGACAACGAGGAGTCTGCACCTGCTGACTAGTATTTCGCCATTTTATTAGCCTCACGACAACAACACTCACCCCCTCTTCCCCCACTCCGTACCATTCACCCTCTTTCTTCCAACTTCCAAGTCCTCCGTTTTATTATTGCTTGCACTTCTCTGTTTCTCTGTTCTCTGTTCTGTTCTCTCTCACCTTTGCCTATTAATTCTCCTCTATCCTCATCACACTTTCACATTTCATTTGCTCTCTCTTCAATCGGAAGAAACCGTTTTCTAAACACTGGAATAACAAGAAGCCAACGATGCATCGTGCTTGCAGTGAACACGTGATGGGACACTGCACATGTGGGATGTTTCATGGCCAAACAAACTCCTTCTCAATGCTCTTCTCCATGCCCAACCACCAACCCTATGATGAATATTCCGACATGTATTCCTACACCCCTTCTTCCTCCTCCGTGGACTGCACGCTCTCCCTAGGTACTCCATCCACCCGTGTAACCACCGAAGACCATGAAGAGAAGCGAAACCACCGCCACGAACGCCGCTCTGTCTCTAACTTTTGCTGGGATTTACTCCAACCCAAACACAGCTCTCAATCCCAAACCAAGTCCACAAGAGGAGGCACCACCACTAATACAAACTCAAACAATGATTCTCTCCTCGCTCGCCGCTGCGCCAACTGCGACACCACCTCAACACCACTCTGGAGGAATGGCCCTCGAGGACCAAAGGTATATGTTATAAACATATCTACACACAAACTATCGAAGTCTTTTATTTAGTTCATGTGATTAAGAATTTTCAATAGTTCATCTAAGTATGGTTTTCTCTAGAAATCTTAGTTTACAAATTAATTTTAGTACATAGTACTATGTAATAGTTTGAATGAGCCAGTTTTAACATCATCTACCATGCTCTTTCAAATATTTTCATTTATTTTAATAGCTTCTGTATGAATTAATTGCAGTCGCTGTGCAATGCCTGTGGGATAAGATTCAAGAAGGAAGAGAGAAGAGCAAGTGCTGCCGCCGCCACACCGGCGACAGCCACTGGCGGTGTAATGGAGTCGTCTCAAATGTACAACCACAACAACAGCTCATGGTACGGAAACTCACAGAGCCAGAAGATGCAGTGCTTCTCACCGGCGATGGGAAACGAGCTCCGGTTCATGGATGAGTCCGATAGGGACTCCGAGAATGGCATTCCCTTCCTCTCTTGGAGACTCAACGTGACGGACAGAACAAGCCTCGTTCATGACTTCACCAGATGAAAAAAATAATCATATAATAATAATGATAACAGAAGATTACAAAAGGAGCTTCTCTTACCTAGACGGTCAAGACCAGGCAGTTATACGTCAACGTTTAATGATGGTGATGTAGAAGATGTTTTTGATTGCGATGGTTGTGGTCTCGTCAACATGATGTTTTCTTTTCTTTTTTAGTTAATTAACCTTTTTTTTCTTTGCTTTCCTTTTCTCCCTCTCCTTGTCTTGCTGTTGCATAAGATGGAGTGAGAAATGGATAATTCTTATTTCTTAGCTTGCTTTTTTCTTTGGACTTCTTTAACTATCTCTTGCACTCATATATGATCCTACTTTTTTTGTTGCTTCACTTTCCCATCTTTTGTAGATTAGTGGTTATATGTAGTTGAAGTTGACCGTGATATAAATGATAGTTCTATCCATTTGATTTGGTCATCTCCAAGGTTATGGGTATAACCTTGTGCTTTTGCAGATGCCATAAACAATCTCCAACTTTGACATTTAAACTAAGCACAAAAATGTTGTGAACACTATTAAAGAATTAAGTATTTAAAATGTTTATATTGAGCAAAAGTTATCTGAATAATTTAAGGGTCTTTTAATAAGGGATGAAGAGAGTATTAATTTTCACACGATTTCACATGCAAGAATCAATTTGAGCTTATTATTTGGACTTGGAGTTAATCTGCCATGTGCTTTTGATTCTTTTTTATTAAAAGAATTGGGACTGGCAAGCCTATTAAGCACGCAAGTCATTTTTCACATTTATAAAATATCACATTAATTACTCATTCTTATGCCAATTTATGCTAATAATTTTTCTTTTCTTAGAGTTTGTACTTTATATAGTGGTTGTTTTCAATTTTATTTTATTTTTTCTGCATTTCACAGCACAGACATTCATAAGAAATAGAGAGGCATCAGACACGGGTGCATTTAATTCGTTTGAAGCATGATTCAATGCTAAGGTTGTATCACTGTTCTCTCTGAACCGAACACTGGGTGCCGTTCAGAACAGTAAATCTGAGATGTTTTTTTAGAATACCACATCAAATCTAATCGTCCAATGAAGTTAATGTAGCAATGGCTGCGAACTCATGACACTTTTTCATCATAAAACATACTAACATGATTACCGTTGTATGTCTTTTTAGGATTAAGATTATCTATCATGTGTTAGCAAAAGAAAAATGTTAGCATTATACTCCACCATCTTTAATTTTAACATTCTTTTTTGAACATTATGTGAGACATACTTAAAAAAGGTTTAACACAATTTAATAGAACTCAAAAATTTGAACAAATTAATAAGAAAGTGATGAAAAATGAATATTAAAGTAAATGTTGATAACACTACTCATTTGCAAAATCGATTAAATGTACATACCTTATTTATTAACAACGTAATGGCCGACTTGGATGTGTGTTTTAGAATTATAAAATCCACATCATCATTGGTCTGATATGGGCTTATTGATTAGTTGGGCTTATCAGCCTAATGTAAATATGGGTCACGCAACCCATGGTCCGGGCGGACCGAAACTCAATCTATAAATATCAGACACCACCCAAGCGGTGGGGGATCCAACTCTTTTACACAATTTCTGACTTTCTCTCTTTCTCTCTTGGCTTTCTGATTTGCTTAGCCCTGCTTCTTTGGTTCTATACCGGAACATTGGCGCCCACCGTGGGGCTTCTGTAAAACAAATCCCCACTACCACGAATAAGAGGCTATGTGATTTCTACTTCTGAGAGAGGAGGGCGAACGAAATTGAAGGGAAAGCGATGCAATCAATTTATGTCAAAATGTCAGTTTCAAAATGATGGTTACATCAAACCAAAAATTTGCTCAACGCACTATGAGAACGGGAGTTCATGGTAGACACAAATCATTCATGGTTGATGGATCTGCTTCGCCACTCAAACAACATCAGGAAACAGATAGAGGAAACGTGAAGGAGAGCAGAGAAGAGAAAACGGCGGAACTCCTTCGTGCTCGCGGGCGTCAACGACGAAGGGGACGTGAACGGAGGCGGCGGAACTCCTTGGTGCTCGCGGGCGACGCGTTTTGTGGGCGGTGGAAGGGTTGAATAAAGTGGCTCGCCTTTACCATCGTCCATGCTCCTTCTCTTTCAATATTTTTTCAATTTTGCAGTTCCTAAACTTCACAAATGACAGAGGTCAAGTAGATTGAAGGTTGGAGGATCACAATTTGGGTTTGGAAATCAAGATGGAGAACCACCTCTGTAGCCGGACCTGGTTCAAAACCATCAACAGATCCCAATTCATTCATTTTGGAACTGCACAACCGCCACTTTTGAGTTGCAACCGCCCACTCAATTTCAACCGCCATGCCCAGAATTTAAACGACCATTCTCAACTGCTAACTCAGAGTGGCAACCGTTCATGTTGTCTCAACCGCCACCTCTGGATCAAGCCAAATTGATTCAGGACCACTCTAAAAACGGATACGCATCCTCGTTCTTTTAAATTTTTCTTATACCTTCTGTTCAGTTTTGATTCTATTAGTTTTGTACTTTGATTACCAATAGCTGGAAATTAATTTCGTTACTCTCTTCTGTGTTTTATTCAACATGGAAAAATTGGATCAGATCAAGAAGAAATTGTGGCGAGTCGGTTTGGCACGCAAACTGTTCGATGGAATTGGTGAACGATTTCTGCACTTCAACTTTGCATATGAGGCAATCTCAACACGTTTGCTGCGGCGATGGAGTTATGGCGAACACGCTTGCTGCGGGGACGTTATTCTGGCGAGCAAGTTTTTGCTTTTGGCGGTTGAAGCTCGGCGAGCAAGGGTCGCCGACGTTGAAGTTCAGCGGCGAGCAAGTTGTCGCCGGTGTTCAAATTCGGCGAGCAAATGTCACCTATGGTTCAGATTGACGAGAGGATCCTTTTGAACGTGAACCTAGTCTATGGCGGTGGCGAACAGGATGCGGGAAACCAAGAAAATTCAAGCATCTTGTTTAGGATCGCCCAAAGCAGATTCTGGCTTTTTTGGATTATTTCTTTGTGTTTTGTTTCCTACTCTCCTTTGATTGTTTTTGCTTTAAGACTGATATCTCCATTTTTCTCATGGCATATGGTGGACCACACTTGATGGAGCGAGGCAATGGAAAATCAGAGTTGCATACTAACTGTTTGACAAAATCAACTCAAACTCAACTCCCTGCTGCGCCTGCAATTTCTACTGGTTTATTCTTTCTAGACCTTATCACATTGGCTCTCATTTTCTTTCATGATTCTATTTTGGTTTTATTACCTGCTATATGCTTGATAAATCTCCTATGTGAATTTCAAGAAACAAAAGCCAGAAGAGTGACAATTTAATCCTTTGAGCCTAATTCCTAGTGAATCTATTTCTGTTTATGATTGCCCTATATTGGTTTGGTGAATGCATATGCCGCAAATTTGCTTTGAAAATAACCTGCATAATTAAAATTTTGGTTCCAATATCTAGTCCAAGTTTGCTTCTAGATTAAAACACTGTCTCTGCATAATCTGCCAGTTTGCTTTTTGCCAGTTTATGTAGCAGATAGTGCTCTGTTTTCTTATCATGTGGTTTTTGTTCATAAGCATGCCTGCTATCTGGTTCATTCCTTTCCCATTTAAGTAGTTTAAATATGAACCTGCACTTATTTGCATCCGAACATGAAACTTGGCAGTTAACTTCCTAATTAGAGGTGTTTGATTTTATAAATATTTCTTTCTCATGTGATCTAGTTATTATGAGGGATAAGGCGTTGAGTTTTGAAATGTGTATCAAGTATAATCATATGTTTTGGTGCTGGTTTGGAACTTAGTTTACTACAACTAATTAATTTATTTGAGTCCTCAAAGAATATGTTGATTTAATGATGACCTACTTGTTTGTATGAATCTGTATGTTACCTTCTGTTTCTTCACAGGCATGTAATAATTCTGGTTTGAGTTTTCTTTTGTGTTGCATGGCGTAAGTCTCTAGTTTATTCTATTCTAATTAAGCCTTGCAATCTGTCCTCATACTGTTGCATCTTCTTACCATTTTTATTTGTTTCATGAGCTCCACTTGAAATTTGAGGGCCAAAACTCTCCACCTTAGAGAAGGGGCATCGGAGTTGGCAGCAACTAATCTAGAAGCTGGTCACATTTTGAGGAATGCATGAAATCTGGAGCTGAGATAACGCATTGGGTGATGAGTTGACTAAAAACAGTCAAAGCATAAAACATTATGTACAGAAAAAGAAAGGAGCAACAGGTATGCACTCTTTTCTCTACCCCAGGCGGGAGAGTTTTTAACGAGGCATCAACTATTAATGAATAACAGGTATGCACTCTTTTCTCTACCCCAGGCGGGAGAGTTTTTAACGAGGCATAACCTTTTAAAAATGTTCAAGGGCGTAACATTTTATTTGTTCCCATGGCGGAAACATATCAACTAAGGTCTATTAATTGGGCGACGTCAGACAATTGAGAAAGAGTAAGTCTCTTAAAACAAGAGCATTTGACCACGAATTCATAAGCACAGCCTTAAATTGGATTTAAGCTTGTCCAAACTAAGCACAAGTCTCCACGCGAGCATATAATGAAATCAAATATTGTGACTTTGATTTCCATAAATAACTAAGTCAAGAAATGAGAAATTTTGACTAAGTTATATACACAAAGGCCTTATGATTCCAAAGTAGTTGATTGAGATAAAACTCTACAAAATCTATGAGATTTGCTTCATAGTTATTTTACTATATACAATAAAGAAAGGCGGGATGATTCTGATGAAAAGTCGTATTCGAACTCTTTAGTTGAGCGATATTAAACAATATCGTCTTTTGGGCGATATTAAACAATATCGTTTTTTATGATAAAGTTCATCTTACAAAGGATACACTACACTGAGCATAGATGAATGTGCAAGCGATGTGAAGTAAGTGTGTTCCATATTATTGATTTACATTTAAGTCTTTAACTTTTATTTTGTTCAAGTTTCAAATTATTGTGCATTATTACTTGTGGTATTATGAGAGCAGGTTGTGATCATGGTTTAGGGGAAGAGAAAATTAATCATGATAATGACAGTGAGGCTGTGATTGATGCGAAGAGACGATTTGGGTCAACTTGCACACGCTACACAAAGATCAAGAAGTAACAGCAAAAGTTGAAATGGCAAAGGAATGACTATTTAGCTTTTATGCCTTTTAAATTTTGATTTTGGAGCCTGTGTGCCCATTATTTCCTTTGCACATTTTGGGCGTGTCAATTACTTGTTAGTCTTTGTGTAGTGTTGGGTGAGTTGATTACTTGTGGGCTCGAAAAAAAGACACACTTCGTCTTAAAGCTTTTAAGACTCGGTGTCTTGTGGGCTTGTGGTCTGATATGGGCTTATTGATTAGTTGGGCTTATCAACCTAATGTAAATATGGGTCACGCAACCCATGGTCCGGGCGGACCGAAACTCAATCTATAAATATCAGACACCACCCAAGCGGTGGGGGATCCAACTCTTTTACACAATTTCTGACTTTCTCTCTTTCTCTCTTGGCTTTCTGATTTGCTTAGCCCTGCTTCTTTGGTTCCATACCGGAACAATCATAGTGAGAGATTTTAAACTTTGACCAAATTTTTCTTACAACTCGTTTCCATTATGTTTTTCTACTTGACTCTCTTTAATTTAAATTTAATTTGTTCATATAACATCACTAATCATATATCTCATTTTTCACTTTATTTTCTTTTATCTCTCTAAAATTGTAGGTAAAGGAGTGCTACCACAACACTTTCCTTTCAAACTATAATTATCAATAAAATATCGGCAGTTATTAGTATATTTGTTGCACTATTTTCCTATTTTTTGTCAAGGATCGATGGATGGCATTGAGAAATTGGGTCTAGCCCAAAAGACGGGACAAAGCCCACCGTTTCCTTTTTTTTTCCATCACTACTGGCTACTGCAATGAATTGGGCTGCCCTAGCATTGGAAAATGGTCCAATAGAATGTCATAGCTATTATCCAGAGCCCACACATAACTTTAAAGAAGGCTGGAATTATCCAGGGCCCACACATAGCTTCTTTATTGGAGCCTATCAAAGCCCATCGGTCAGATATAAAAGATCTCCTCACCCGGAGCCCAAGTAAGTTACATTCATTCCAACACATGGAGATTTTATGAACTAACTTAGCTAGGTATCGGAGTGCCTTTGCAGGACCCTGGCCCGGGTTCAATTACGACATTCAGACGCAACCTCAGGGCCATCTTAGCTCCAGGTGCCACCCCTACTCTCCTCAATCTAGTGCTCCACCGTTTCCTCTTCTCCCTAGCTACCCTTTCCTAGGTACTTGGTCGGTTCCCCCGATCAATATCATACATAATACATTAAAAGGTTTAGTTCATGCGATAATTGATCTGCCTCCTTGAAGACAAGCCTTTATTGTAAACATTTTGTTATTTGAAGCGTTATATCGAGTCAAGACAAGTGAACATGGGAATTTAGGGCACAAATAAAATGCAATGCATGTGCTAGCTAGCCGGTGATTTCAACTCAGAAAAGTACCAATTAAATGGATGCAAATAAATTTTGATGAAGTGTCTCCAAAATTGTATTAGGCTTCATCCCTGCTAAAACTGAACTCTTCCACTATGCAGTGCAAATTTGCTTGGAATTTTTTCTTCTTCCGAATTGGAAGAAGATTAAGATGAGTTTGCAATGTAAATGAAAGAACCGACTAAAAGAGGGTGTGACATCGTTAAAATTACATAAGTACGTACGTTGTGATGTGTATTTTTGATTAACGTGGTAATTTGTTATTGGAGGGACAGGATCGATCAGAGACAAAGTCACGTGAGAGAAGATTTCCATCCCACAAGTACTAATACCATTTCCATGGCTAGTTTTTTCTTTTAAAATAAAAATAAAATAGAATTGAGCAGCTTAAAGAAAAAAAACATTGCATGTAAGTTTCTTATTATATTCAGTGACCCGGGACCATAAACAGGTTTCTATTTACTACTCGATCGTGTCCTTAATGTCTGTTTTTTCTATTGTCACCCTCAATTCCTCAAATACTCAACCGTCAGCACCGAACAACTTTTTTCGGTCTCATTTCATTTCGTGGTTCCCCATACATGATTCATTGATTGCATGAGCTGATCATTGGTACCCATAAACGGTAGAGCGTGTACATATGCGAAATCAGGTAGAGAAAATAATCAACATGGTGAACCTGGTGACAGCATACTGCTCAATGCTGCGTTGGGGGATGATGAAGATAGCGGGTGTGAGGCCGTACACGGTGGAGATAGAGCCAGGGACAGTGATGAGATTCTGGGTTCCCTCAGAAACCCCTTTGAAGCCCAAACCAGTGGTGGTTCTCCTCCACGGCTTCTGCGGGGATGGCATTATGACGTGGCAGTTCCAGGTTGGCGCTTTAACTAAAAATTACGCCGTGTACGTGCCGGACTTCCTCTTCTTCGGCAGCTCAGGCACCGACAGGCCGGAGCGGTCCGTGGCGTTTCAGGCGGAGTGTTTGGCGGCGGGGTTGAGGAAGCTCGGGGTGGAGAAGTGCATTGTGGTTGGGTTTAGCTACGGCGGGATGGTGGCGTTCAATATGGCGGAGATGTATCCTGAGCTGGTCCAAGCAGTTGTGGTGTCTGGGTCGTGTGTGGCTATTATGGAGTCTATAATTACAACTGTAGTGGAAGAAGCTGGGTTTTCTTCTTGTTCCGACATGCTATTGCCAACCTCTGTTGAGGGATTAAGGGCACTTCTCTCAATTGGTGCTCACAAAAACTTGGCATGGTTTCCCAACCGTTTCTACAGAGACTTTCTTGAGGTTTGCCATATTTATAACCATAAAATAATAATTTTCTCTTACCTTCTGATTCTCACTCTAAATAAAAAATATTTCATTATATAGATTTTTGTATAATTTAAAAATTAATAATCTGCAAAAGAATCACTAAGTGCAGGTTATGTACTCAAATAGGGAGGAACGAGGCGAGCTATTAGATGAATTAGTCACCAGCTATAAAGAAATCAACATCCCAAAATTTCAGCAGGTAATCTTCATGTTTTGGGTACTAATTAATAAAAAACTTGGTTTATGCTTTCAATTTTTCGCTAACCTTCTTTCATTGTGATGATAATTGCATGACCTCCCTTTTAATTTGTAGCAAATACATCTTTTGTGGGGCGCGAACGATAAACTTTTCAAAGTAGAGCTTGCAAAGAAGATGAAAGAGTAAGCAATCTAGACCACAAATTAAATAGTTATATAGTTTGTAGAGTGGCCTATCGCATATATATGATGTCTAATGCAGGAAGCTTGGAAGCAAGGCCACATTTCAAGTCATAAAAGAGGCTGGCCATCTGGTTCACTTGGAGCGACCCTTTGTTTATAATAGGTGCCTTAAACAGTTTCTATCTTCGGTTATGCCTCTGCCTGAAGCCCTGAAAGACAATCCAACTCACATGTTACACTCTATTGATTATTTACGACACTATGAAGGAATTTATTAGTTAAAAATCGATGCTCATAAACAAATTTCCTTAATTTTCATGTTAATTAGTAATTAAGATAATTTATTGTATTCTCCCCTCTAATATGTACGAGGATTTAATTAATAAGACGATGAAGTAAGAATATTAATTTAATGATAAACAACACAATTGATTATCTTCGGTTCTTAAATTGATTTCACCGTACATTATAATTTATTTTATGAGTTTTAACGTTAAAGTTTTAGAATGCATTTTTCTTGTGAGAACGAAGTGTGCCTTGTGCTAAATCACACGACTCATTTAAGAAACAACTAACACAACATTTAAAAATTAAAAAAATGATGACCATTTGTCGTGTGGAGATGTACTATTAAGTTTTGTGCCAAATCACACGACTCATTTGAGGAACGACTAACACGACATTTAAAAAAATCACATTGAAGAAAAATTTATAAATTATCCATGTAACCATACGAGAATTTAATTAATAAGACGATGAAATAAGAAGACACTTTAATGATAAACAACACACAATTGATTATCTTCGGTTCTTAAAATTGATTTCACCGTACATTATATCTACTACTTTTTATTCATGAGTTTCATTTTTACTATTCCAACAAGACCTTCAATCGCTGCTCGCCACGTGTCCTGCTTTGCTGACCTTGCCTTTTTTTTTTCAACCCAAATATGCAAAACGACATCGTTTTCCATTTCACTGTTTGTCCTCACATCTGATGAAACCTAGGTTGCGTTCGCGTGTGAGCTTCGTTCAGCGCCGCCACCACCTCCTCTTTTCCCATCACCACCGCACCACCTCCTCTCTTCCACACAAACCCACCACCACCGACCACCTCCACTAAGCTCTATTCAGCGCTGCCACCACCTCCTCTTTTCCCATCCCCACCTCCTCTCTTCCCCTCAAACCCACCACCACCGACCACCTCTTCACCTTCAGAATTGCGTCGCCACCTTCAATACAACCTAAATCGAGCACCACCGCCATCTCTCCCTTTGTTTCCAGATCGTGCCACCGCCGCCGCCCTTCCGTCCTTTTTCCCCAATTTCTCGCTTCCTATGTATCAACGTCACTGATTTCTCCCGTTTCCAGCGGTTACCGACGTCACTCTGCACAAAAGACTTACTTTTCACGACCCTCGGCGTGCTCCCACGGATTCTCCACTGATGGCCATCGCATCTCCCTGTCAACCATTACGTGGGTAAGCCTTTGTAACAGTTATTTTTTGTACTTCAACACACTGTATCTTAATGATGCTCATACGTTTTCTCCTAATTTCGTCCTTTTTATGAATTTTTTATCTGATATAGTTGATTAGATGTGCATCTTTTTGGGGGATTTGGTACTTGGTTTAGAACTTCTCAAACGTTTCCTCCTAATTTCGTCCCATTGTTATCTTCGGTTCTTGCATTTTTTATGCATGTCATTTCTATTCTGAGCAGAAGTAGGGATTAGGTATGTAGATGGAGGGTTATAGGTGGAGGAAGGCTTTACAGAGACTCTTCTATTATTTTGTTTCTTCAGATCAATTTGTCTATAAATATCCCCTCAGTTCTCATTCAACCACACTTCACCTCCCCTTCCAGTTAGCTCTGCTATTTAACCCTTTTATTTGTGAGTTATGAATTGTTTAGATGATTTGCACTATTAATTCAATCAGGAGTAACAAAAGATTCAGGATTTGTTTGTTATCAACTGTTCTGCAAAATATTTTGTCTTCTTGCTATTTGTTGCCTTTCCTAATTTCTTTTTTCTTTTTCTCAGATATGTGTACTCTGGAGCTCTACTTTTGTAAATCAATGGTTCTACTGGAGCAACTAATAAAATTATGCATGAGGGGTAATGGTAATTGTGCATGAAGGTAATTTTGCAGCTAATTCAAGTGACCATATCACAATTTGAAAGCTTTTTTTTAACTTTTTTAAGTTTACATGATTAATTTTCTTTAATAACAACTTAACAATGGCTCTTGATTTCTCTTGGCATTTATATTTTCTGACTCTGTTTCCGCTGTTTATGTAATCAAAGATTATGTAATCATTGTATTTACAACTACTTTATGGTTCATTTCTAATTTTCTATGAGTTGTGTGTGTTAGTAATGTAGCATTTCTATATGATGTGTGTGTTAGTAACTTAGCAATTGAAGTCATAGTAGTGCAGCTTGAACCATATGGTTAATTGTTCGACCTTGGTCATTATTTTATTTTGTTGTTATCTTCGCAGATCCGAATTCTGAGAGCAGGCTGAATCTTGCATTGAGCTTAGACAAATATGAAGGTAGATGAGCTTAGACAAATAGTAGGTCCAATATAATGTTTTTATAGCCTTTTCTTGCAACAGAGAAATACATGAAGACATGGTCATAAATTTAGTACACGATGATGATGTGAACCATTTATTTGATGCATTAATTGGTGCCTGTCTAAGGTCAATGTCATGTATCATTTCCTGCTGATTTTTCATTTTCTTGGTTAGTGGTATAGCTCTTTTGATATTCATATGATTGTGGTAATTGATTTTTGAAATTCTGAACAATTTTTTTCATTTTTCATGCCTTTTTTTACAGGAGCCATTGACATTAATATTATCACTACTGGACTTTTGCTGTTTTAGCGAGTAACCCACATCATAATCATGGGATAAGTCATATAACGAAGTGGTGATTTGAAGGGATTCAAACTTTCTTTTCTCTCCATAATCAAATAACTGTTCCAGGAGGAAATGGAGCCTGTTCAGATAACAGTAGAGGCTTCTTAAGCAGAGAACATTGATTCATGGGGGGAAGGATCTGGGTGGGTTTGATGAAGCATGCTCTATTTTTCATCTGTTTGCTTTTTTGGTCTAAAAGTATCATCTTCTATATTTCTTTTAGATCCTGATATTATTTACTTGCTGTTTCAGATAAGGCTAGAAGTATAAAACGGTGAAGAGGTTACTAACCCATGAGAGAAGAAATCTTAAGATTTAAACAAGGTAAAATTGAAGCTCTATCAATAGGATTTTCACAGATTTTATTGTTATATTTTTTTTCATCAGTGTTCTTCTGTAATGGATGCCTTTGTTTCTTACTTCTTTGGCTTGGCATGCGTTGTTGCAAGTATGGGGTTATGTTGGAGTATTTTCCTAAGCATATTTTGTGATGGCATGATCACTACTTTGTTTAATGAATATGTTTGTGATTGTCATTATCCTTCCCTTAGATGATGTTTTATATGGCTGATACAAGGCATGGTTTGTAGCTGATACGATGCTTTCTGGAGGGTCTGGAAGGTTACTGGCTTTGTTGGTTTTACTGGTATGTTTTGATAGATAGTTAGCTTGGTATTTATGGGAAATGTGTTTTGCTATGAAATTATTGAGGCTGCATAATTGAGCTTTCGTGGGGGCATGGTGAGGTTGCAAAGCAAAGGTGAATGTTGTCCTTATGGTTGCTTGGTAAGGGTGGGGTTGGAATGTGTTTTTTTGTGGGGGAATTTTTCTGCTGTTTTGGGACGTAAGGCTGTGTTTATAACTTGGTGACATACTGACATTGATCCCAAAGTCCTATTATTATTAATAAAATTCTGGCTTTTGCTTTCAAAAAATAAAAAATAAGAAATCAGTTAATGAAATTGAACAAGAACTTTTTTCAAGCAATTCGAGCATGATCCCCAAAGCTTTGTTTCTCCCTTCGAATTGAAATCATTTTTTTTGAACTTAAAATTGTAAAAGCACAATTGGTCCTTTGTTTAATTTTCTTTTATTAAAATCACAATTCACATAAAACTTACTTTTGAAATATTTTCAGTATATCTACATTCGCTCAAGCTCTATTATCTTTGTTTTTGTGCAATTTTCTTCAACCGGAGAGGGAGGATGCTGGCATGAGTCTGTGGGGCTTGAGAATGGAAAGCCTGAGCACATGAATAGGCGATGAAGAAGAACTCTGCTGATTTTAAAATGACTATGGGGAAAGAGATTTTCTGAGAGAGAGCATGTTTATTGATCTAATAAGTTGTTTAAGAAAGCATGTTTAGACTTGAAGTCCAGGTATATATTTTGTTCTTTTTGGATTATATGTTTGCATTTTCCATGTTATTCAATGAATTGATATAGAGCTGTAGCTGATCAAGAAAAAATTTCATCCCAAAATTTTCTAATTAGACATTTTTATTTGATTATTTTTTCAGATTAGAACAGAAGAAATGGATTTGATAGCCGAAAGGTTCATTGGTGCTCATGATAGTGGGAGAGAATTTGTGACCAGCTTGGTTGGAAGTGCAATGCCTGGTGCTAAAAGCCCAAGAGGTAAGACATGGTGTCTTAAGAATGCCAACATCTCAGATATGCTATCTCTCCCTGACAGATTTTGATAGAATAATATTTTAAAGAGAGTTCTTAGTAATACCCATTACCCAATCTTGATGCCATTAGGCTGTATGGTCTTTATTCATGTTTTATGTGTCTATCTATCAAATGTTATGTCATTATTCTCATCCTTTGTACTATATGAATCATGTAATATTAATACACTAAGTGTAAAAGTCGTTACCTTTGTTGAGAGAGGTCTGTCAACCACAAGAAAGGAGAAATATTAACAAAGTGTTGAGGAAAAAGTTTTCTTGAAATGAATGTTTCTAATGTACATGAGGCAACCGATTAGGTGTGTTTTTTAAACTATCTTTGTTTTCCCAAGGATAGGATATATGTGCAGTTGGAAAAAAACATTATTCTTCATGTAGTACTGGTTGGTATGTACACATATTGTGACACTTACTCATGTATGGTTAGTTATCCAAACTATTTAATATTTTTCAATTTTTTGAATTTAAATTTTTCAAAAACTGACACTTTAGTACTGATATGATATAAGGTTGTTTTGAGTGCTTAGTTCTCCAATACTAAAAAAAATTGTTTCTTCGTTGCTCGAATGAAAGTCTAACACATTAAATAAAACTTCTAATCTAAATTGCAGGTATTTTCTTTGAGATCTATTCTTACAAATCATAAGTTTACGTTTTAAGAACTGTAAATGGGACTTTTTTACATCAGTAGTGTAATTTTCAAACTTATTTACTAATTTAGTGTAAGTTTTAAATTATTTACGGATTTAGTATATATCGTCACTAGCATTAACGATTTCATTAATATTTTTTTTGTTCTTATGAAATCGTCATTGACATTGGAGATACCTCCTTTCTTTTTTAATAAAATCGCCACTTGCTGTGGCGATACCATATTTTTTTTTTTGACTCTGTTCGTTAGTGACGGAAAAACGTCCGTCACAAAATCCTTGTATATAACATGTAAAGAAGTTACAAACAATATTCCGTCGCTAATACTTTTGCGACGGAATAATTTCTACTCTACTATCCGTCGCTAATTTTGTTTTTTATTATTCACTAGGATTTTGTGACGAATATCTTCGTCGCTAAATATTTTGCGACGGATATCTTCTCTCCTCACTTTCCGTCACTAATACCTTTGATATTATATATACTAGGATTTTGTGACGGACGTATTTCCGTCACTAATGAGTAGAGTCACAAAAAAAAATATATGGTGTCGCCAATCCTAATGGCGACACTAAAAGGAAATATATATAATATTTTGTTAACGTCAATCGTAATGGCGATACTAGAAAAATATATGTGTCGCCAACGGCCCTGGCGATTTCTCTAGAACGTAAAATAAAAAAAAATATATATCGCCAATGCTAGTGGCGATTTACACTAATTCTGTAAATATTTTAAAAGTTGCACCAGATTGGTAAATAAACTCCAAATTTACACTACCAAGGTAAAAAAGTCTGTAAATGGTTGTGAGGTTATTAGGGCGCACATTCTTTCTTTCAATGATAGAGAAGACTATTATTTCAAGTCATAAGTTGATAAGTGTTTTTTCCTGTTTTCTTTTTAGAAGCATTCAGAAGTCATAAGTTGAAGCTTCTGAAATAAAATTTACATTGTGTTATAGATATTTGCAAGCTCATTTGTTGTTTGTTATTCAAAATTTTCTCTAGAACATCTTTGATGTGGCCTATTGAACTTTTTGCATCTGTGTTTGAAATGTCAAAGTGAAATAAAAAAGCTAAAAAGGTTAGGAAAATTACTATTTTGTATATGTCAAACTCATATGAATGCTTCTAAAAATGCTTTTTCTGTGCAATGGAAGCTCTTTCTCCACAACATCCTTTTTTTTGGGGAGGGGGGGGGGATCTTTTTACTTTATTGAAGTTTTTTCTCCTTTCTGTTATTGATTTATTATCTAAGTTTCTTGATGAGTACTTGCTTAGATCTACCATTAGCATGTTCTATATCTTATCCACCTGCTAGTAAATTTTGATGCATAATTAAAGTCATCTAGCACTGTTTTAACCCATGGTATTGAAATTGAGTACTTTAGTCTAATTAAATAATATTTCAACACAATAATTTTGATATTTTTCTTCGTTCCAGCACAGTTTTAAACCCATGTCATGTGCATTGATTGATGAGGCAAATTTGTGAGCATTGGATGGATGCTGCCAATTGGCTATGCAATCCTGTACATAAGCATAGGGAGTTACTTGCTCTTATCAATTGGGAGTACTATTAGGGGAGCAAAAAAACATCTCTTCCACAAAGTACATCCATATTTCTTGACCGCTATTGCTATTTTTCTGTCCTCATTTTTCTGGTATAATCTAAGTAAGCTAAAAAATTTATGTAGTGTATAAATTATGCAGTTTGTTTTATGTTTTGTAAAAATAACAATTAATACGAATATGATATGTAAATATTTTATTGACTACTAAATTTAACTTTAAATGTTTTCAAAAAAAACTTTAAATAATATTAATTCCAACAATTTATATATTTGGTTTGTTAATTTCTTAATTCACTTTATTAAATTGTCAAATGATTAACCCTTGCAATACGGGTCACACGATATGGGCCTTGCTAATTTGCTTAGGGATGGAAGTGTAATTAGTAAGATTGATCCAGAAAACTGTTAACAGTTACTCGATGGATATTTTTTTTCTAATTCTAATTAATGGAGATAAAAGAAATGAGAGTTGTTAGATTGGGTAAATTTGAAAATTTAATGGTAAATAGTTTGAATTTTTGGAGTTCTTGATTTTTTTTTAAAATATACATAAAGAATCATATTCAAAAAAAGTAAAATATGAATAATTTAATTTGTCTCCGTCAAAAAAAAAATCTATCTTTTTTCTAAAATACAAAACGTCCACCATTCTTCCCAAAAAACGTCCACCATTCTTCCCAAAAAATCTATCTTTTTTCTAAAAAAATAGTTAATTTTGTTACATGGTTAATCTATGTATTAATTTGGGGAAAAATGAATACATGTACCATTCTTCCCAAAAAAGTTATGAAATAAAAAATTTCAATTTGAATTTATTTGAGTTATATTTTTTTTGAACGTTATTTGAGTTATATTTGAAATTATATTATATTGTTTTTGTCATTTACTTGATATTAATTGGTTTTATCAGTACTTTAAAAAAAAATTGGTTTTATCAGTTGGTATTAGTTTTTATTATCTACTATGTGGGATTAGATAATAAACGTAATGAATTTGATTTGTATGATAGTGTAAAGAATTTTATACAAACATTGATCTTTCAAGTTTTGATTTAAATATTTTTAAATTCATATTAAATTATGATTTCATAATTTTTTTCTCTAAGGTTGGGTACTAATTTAATTAACCAACATTTGAGCAACATATATTATATACCTTATTCGTACCTCTTTGTATGAATTGGTTGTAGTACTCTTTTTCCTTGCTAGGCTTTTTTCCCACTGGGTTTTGCCTAGCAAGGTTTTAATGATGCTCTATTTTGGGATTTCGTTTATGCCATTTTGTGGGATGGTGGTGGGTTTATTTTGTTCGGCCAACTTGTTCATAGGCCGTTCGAGTTTAGTTCAGATTGTACTTGGTTCTCGCTTGGTTTGCTATTGGCTCAAGCGCTTCTATTAATAATATACATTTCATTTTCAAAAAAAAAAACCTCTTTGTATGAATTATTTATTTATCTTAGATTGCACAGGAGATCACACCCATAAACTTCATACTTCCCATTAGGGGTGAACCAAACTTAATATTGCAGAGTTATCCAATTAATGTCTATAAGTAAGATGAAACATTAAAACATAAAGGGAAGTTAATAACCAAATATTTGTTTCACTAATTAAAATTGTATGCTTATAAAAAAAATTTAATTAAAATTGTATATTTTAGTAAATATATCATTGTATTATTCCATATATATATATATATATATATATATATATATATCAAGTATTCAATGATTATAATTAACAATTGATTTGTGTAAAAATTACGCGTGCATCGCACGGGCAAACGGGCTCTATCCTAGTTATATTTGATTGTATGAGTTTTAACATTAAAGTTTTAAAATGCATTTGCCTGTGAGATCGAGGTGTGCCTTGTGCTAAATCCCACGACTCATTTAAGAAACCACTAAAACGACATTTAAAAATTAAAAAATGATGATCATTTGTCGTGTGGAGATGTACTATTAAATTTTGTGCCAAATCACACGACTCCTTTGAGGAACGATTAACACAAAATTAAAAAAAATCACATTTAAGAAAAATTTAAAAAATATCCATGTAACCATATGTCCCCCCCCCCGCCCTCGCCCTTAAGTTTAGTGCCAAATCACACGACTCATTTGAGGAATAGGAATGACTAGCCTATGAAAAAAATTTGAGGAATGACTAACACCATATTTAAAAAAAAAAGGCTTAAAAGCATTTCATGCCCCTGATGTATGATGATTGTGCAAAAGTCGCCCCTACTCTTTTTTCATCTACATTTGTACCCTTCATGTTTCTAAAAAGTGCACCGAATGCCCCTATGTCACTTTGACGTTAAAAAATGGGTCACGTCAGCGTCCTACGTGGTGTGACATGTCATTAAATATAAAAAGAACTTGGGAAAATGGGGTGGGGGATTCGAACCCAAGACCTTGAACAAACAAAACACACACTTTCCCAGTTGAGCTACACAACCAATTTGTTATATCATGACCAAAGTTTTATTTATATCATACTCATTCATCATCATCTTCATAGTCTCATCATTTTGTTCATCATCTTCATCCCCAACTACATTAAAATCCATATTTTTCCATCTCCAGAGTGACGGATGGGTATTCGGTGCACTTTTTAGAAACATGAAGGGTACAAACGTAGACGAAAAAAGAGTAGGGGCGACTTTTGCACAATCATGATACATCAGGGGCATAAAATGCTTTTAAGCAAAAAAAAAAAAAAAAATCACATTTAAGAATTTTTTTAAAAATATCCATGTAACCTTATGTGTCCCCCTCTCACCTAATCAAGAAAACTCACGATACTTCAAACACGCGGTGCTAATTTACCATTAAAAAGACAACTTCTTGATCTATGAATGGTCTCCACTCGTGTGCGATTACCTCATAGGATTAGTAATACTATTGACAATTTTAATTTATATTAAATATTATTATACTTTTTATATAAAGACATTTTTACCTAAAGTTTTGTTAAAAATAAATAAAATAAACTTAATGAGTAGAATTAACTAAATATGGAACTACAAGAAAACGAATGAACAAACGCATATATATTCACCAATGCAAGACCGGCATTGATTAACCATTAGAAACATTTACGGTTACTATTATCAATGTAATCGAAAGAGGAACAGGCGTGATGCATTGGAAGATACAGAGAGACTAAAAATTTACATTGGAATATGAAACGGTGTTATGGAAAAATGAATATCTGTATCATAATTCCCCTATATAAAAGAGTGTTCTGTTCTAGACGCCATCACACCTTCAGTCTTGGTAGTTGGTATATAAATATCCAACAGAGCAGAAAAATCAGGAAAACATGATTTGAGCTTCATTACACAAAGGTCGTTGATTCAAAGTGGAGCAGAGTCAGTTCAAGGAATAAGAAGGTTAATAAAATTAAGTTTGCATGATTTATTTTTCTCTCTTTATTGACATTTAACGTTATTGGTTTCTTTGTTTATATATATATATATATAATTTTGGGTGGAGACTGTTGAAGTTTTCATTAAGATCTGAATCTTTATTTTTAAATCTCAATCTGAATCCAAATTCTTACTGTACAGTGAAGGATGTACTCTGCTGGAGTACTTGCAACACATGCCTTTACCGGAAGTTTGAGCATTGATGGTGAATTATGGTTGCCGGATAGTGCTGAGCATGCCAATTCGACTTTCATGAGTATATTGAGCGCAATTAATAGGACAGAGGTCAATCAACAGGATAAGTTACTGTGTTTGTTCGTATCAGCAATTGTTACTGCTTTTCCTGATTTGAAAGAGGTGGCGGAGGAGTTACTTGGTTGTCATGAAATTCGTGTGAGAGAGATCAAAATTCCGTCTCAGGCTGCTGCTAATCGAATTGAAGTTGTGCAACCACTAGTACAAAAAATAGATAAGGTAGCGGTTAAAATATAGCAATGGTAGTGGTTATAACCGCAGAAAAGCAAGGCGTAGTCATTGAGCATGTGCAGCAGTAGCGGTTCATAACCGCTACCTTTAAACACTAAAGGCAGCGGTTGTTTTTTAGGGAACCGCTACCAATACTGCAGAAATGATACCACCAGCAAACTTCAAACCGCTAAGCCATGAACCTCTAAAATCAACCGACACAATTAAATTCAGGTCCTCACATCTTCTATTTTAGGTACTCTAGCAAAAGTAAGATTTTAACAATGAACCCAACACTTGGTTGTACCATTATTTTTGCAAAAGCTCAATTGAAGTCTGAAGGTTATTAGAACATGGATTAAATATAATAACTAAACTATGGATTAAATTTAAAACAGCAATCGATAAATTTAGAATTGATAAAATACAAGCAATAAAGTCCAAACAAAGAAAAACACACAAAATAAAGATAAATAAATGTCATTACCTGTCTTGTTTCTCTCTATCACAATCACCTTTGTGCTCATGGCCTCGCAATACCACTCTGAAACTGCAAATCACCAGATACGTACTAGAAATTCAGCTATTTTTATGAGATTAGAGAGCTTAAAGTAAAAGGTGTACTTTTCAAGGAATAGTATGGAATTACACAGTTTAAAAACTAATAGCATAGTTTGTTTAACATGTACATATCTTTCATCACAATCTCATTTGTTAATTGTTTAATCAATAGTTACTACTCCACAGTTTAGTGCACTCCTCACTTTAATCTAAACTTTTTCCACAAACCTAACAACCAGGGATTTCAGATCAAATGTGTAACAACAAAGAGAAGTTATTACAAGACAGTGAATGAAATGCAAATGATTAAGAGTACTTAAACATGCTGCATTCAAGTTAACAGCAGAAGATTAGCGTTTGTGGCCAGCTGGATGGTACTAGTAGTTGTGGTGGAACACAATCGTCAGGTCCCAAGTTCAAATGTTGATAACAGCTATGAAGTTTACAACATAAGCTTATTATATAATTCATAAAGAACCAAGCAGGCTGCAGTTTTAGTTTACTGCAGATGCTTATAATATAGTTGATAAAGAATTTCTGGTTCTGATATATGTTGCTGTTATCTTCAAAAACAGCAAGGATTTCTGGTTTTCTTATCTATCTGTTTGCAGCAATGGTGAGGATCTAATCGGTTTCGTCTTTACTGGTTTGCTAATGCTCGAGATTTTTGGGCTGAGCTAATGAAGCTGTTGAAGAAGCTGCAGGGGACTTTTACTTAGTGCAATTTCTGCTGGATGTGGTTGGAGCGCCTAGGCCTATTGGAGAGTAGCCATTGAAGTGAAGATGGTTTCATTTATCTTATATGGATACGGCTGGTTCTGTTGCTCTGAGGTTTTTTGCGCAGTGGTGAAATAGGGGATAAAATTCTAATCTATTTTGCTGTGTGTATAGCGAAAATAAAGGGCCGGTTTTTTCTTTTTGATAGGCAAAAGAATGTATTAAAATAGAAGTACAAGAGGTACTTCAACCCAATACAATGAAGAAGAGAACAAGGGAAAGGAAAAGAACACGAAAAAGTATAACAGACCTAAGACAAGAAACTAATCCATCCCTCCATCTCAAACAAAGAGAACACTAAAAAGCCACAAATGACTATAAAATCTCCTCAAGCCCACCAAAACAGATCCACATTGCCATCAAACCGTGGTAGATTGCTTGAAACAGATAGCCAACAGAGACAGGACAAAATAAATAAAAGCCTCCAATAGTCAAGATCAATTAACTCCAATCAGCATAATCAACATGGTACCTTCCTCAAATCTGTCAACTGCAGTATGTACAATCCTCTAGGCACAACAAAGATCAAAGAAAAGGAGTGAAAAAACAGAAGTCACCTACAGCTCAGCAAGCCTTTCAAAGTAAGTCCAGAGACAAAACAATAGGGTGCTGTCATCTCATAAAGCTGGTTTTGAAGGCTTTAAATTGCTGTGCAATAAGCAATGCTACAACATATAGAAGATGATATAATATAAAACAACTATCCCCCTCTAATATTTTCTTAAGGCAACATAAGATTTAACGAAAAGCACAAAAAATAACACCACATTAATTCTTTTGTGTGCCATCAGACAAGGAGCCCCACGAATCAATCTTTTTTTTGGTTCAAGAGTTAATTACATAAACCACAAAACTAATGTGATAGCTATGGAATACAGTAATTTGTAAAATTCAGAAGTTTAAAAGAGAATCTCTGAGTTCAAAAATGAACTTAAAACATCCATTGATACACAAAGCAATAAGTTGTTACATTGCACATTAACAAGGAAAAGAACTACCTATCACCCAATACATAAAACTGCTGCTAATTTCTTTCTCTAATCTACCCTAAAAACATTGCAACCAATCTATCAAACTCATCACCCCCAATTCTTGCCATTTGTTTTTCTTGACGGTAAAACTTATCCTCACCCACAGATAAGCCAGACACAGCAATTGACCAAATATAATACAAACTTAAAAATCAAAAACTGTAGATTACCGGCAAAATAGAGATGACAGCAACAACCACGAGATGAGTTTGACAACAAGACGGAGTACGGCGCCAATAATCACAAAGAGACGGCAACACCCACAAACCTCGCAGCAACCGTGGCGGCAACAAGACGAGGAAGACAACCACAAACCTCGAAGCAACGGTGGCGGCAACAATTTCTGGTGGCTGTTAGGGCGCGAGATATATGGCGAAAAGATGCGTGCAGAATGGGAAGCAAAGACGGTAGCAGCAAGCTGTGGAGTAGGCCGCCAAAAATCTATGGTAACTGGTGTGGAGTAGGGCGCGCACGATCTATTAGTGGAGAAACCCTGCAGCTCTTTTTTTTTTTTAAATGATAAAGTAGCAAACTCTAAGGTAGCAGTTCATTTTTACCCGGTACCAAAGCCCACCTTCCCTATTTTGTTACTTAGTCCACTACCTATGTTTGCTTAAAGGTTGCGGTTGTTTTTTTAACCACTACTTTAGCCCCTTCCACACTAATTAATATAAAAAAAACGTGATAAGGTAGTGGTTCTTTTAAAATTGCTACCTTTAGGCCGCTACCTAATCCTTTTTGTGGTGTAGTGAACAAGCGCCAATGGACAAATATCTCATAATGCTTGGTCAAATGATTATTGTGGTATACAAGGACTTGAAGAATATGAACTACAGTCAATTCATGGCTCGAAAAATCGAAGAAATGAAAGATGCATTACCAATATCGTTATCTACTCACATGAGTGATTTGCTTGCTATTCGTGACCATACTAAGGTAATGCTTATACGTACAAGAATTGGACCCTGCTATTCTTTCCGTGCCAAGCTCATCATGAATGTTATAAATGAGAGTAATGCAGTCAATCCGTTGATCAAAAGTCTCAACACTTATGTTACGAATGTCCTGAAATACACTGATATGGCTGGTTATGCTCTAATTGTTGAGACTCTTGTGTACCCTAAATCCCCGGTTCTAATGCATCTTATAGTCGCGTCTGAGGTGAATAATCTTGCTGTGGCTGTCCGTGCTGTAACTAGGACGGAGTATCCTGAATTCTTCCGCATCCTAAAACCATTTGATGGCCGGCTGGTTGAAAGAGGCAGATTCCCTGTTCTGTTAAGTGTTGCACAGAAATTGAAAATGTCTTCTACTCCAAACTTTCGTTTTAGTCCCCCATCTGGAATAAATCAACATATGGTGAACACTCTTGTTGAGTTTCATAATTGTGCAATTAGAGGAAGTCTAGTAGCAGATAGGCCATCCACAAGGTTTCTGTACTCGCAGAGTGCACCTGCATCATCAGCTCCTCAGACTGAAACTGTGAATCAAGGCTCTTCCAATGCTAGAGGAACCGGAGGGTCGAACCAAGGCTAGGGTACTTATGTCAAACATAGCGGATGTCAAACGTTTTTTTTTGTCTTGTTTAAGTTATAATTTTTCTTTGCAAGTTTTATTCATCCATATCCCCAAGTTCATGAAGAGACATAATTATTCTTGCGATTATAATTCTAATGTTCTTGTTTGAACAATTTTTATTTATCAAGCAATCTTGTTTTATTTGTTGTTTGAGTGATGTTTAAGAAGTGTCTCCGAATGATGACTTAAGTGGTAAAAGATACACACTTATTTCATTTGATCATATCATTATTAAAATAAGTTAAACACACCCATATGTTACCATGTAGTATAGCTAGAGATGACAATTTCCACCTGTATATGGGGATCCCTGTGGGGACTGCCCCGTTTGGGGCCCGATCCTGGGGAATTTTTCTCTGTGGGGTGGGGATGGGGACAAAAATCCCCCCGAAACAAATTTGGGGATGGGGATGGGGATCACCCTCCCCGCCCCGTATATATATGTAAAAAATTAATAATACCTTTAGTAATCAAAGTCAAGTAGGTAATAAAAAATATAAAGTATCATAGCCAATTATATAGAGTTCAAAAAAAAAATATTTTGGATTGAATGTTGAAATAATACCTTTTTTCGGCGTTGACTTTTGAGATATTTTGGATGATAGACTTCACATTTTTTTGGATTGAATGTTGAATTTTATATGTCAATTTTCTTATTTGTAGACTTAATGTTATGAATTTTGATCAATGTTATTAGAACTTCAATATACATTTTCATGGAATTTGACATGTTCTATTCTCATCCGTGGTTTCTATACATTTGTGGTCCAGGAAAAAATTTGTGTATTTTTTATATTTAATTTAGTTTTATTATATTTTTAATGATGTGTTAATGGTCCCCATGGGAACCCGTGGGGAGGTAGGGATTGGGGATGGGATGAAAATTTATCCCGCCGTGGGGAATGGGGATGGGGACGGAGACAAAAGAGAGATGCGGGGACGGGGATGGGGGGGCCACTCCCCGCCCCCGCCCCCGCCCCGCGCGGGTGCCATCCCTAAGTATAGCTTTGTCAATTGCCTGAAAAGAAAATGCCCAAAATCTTTTGGTTGTAATGTTTTTTTGAAGTTTAGTAACCCTAATTGTTAAGCTAATGAATTAAAGTTGATAAGTTAATTTATAAATAGTATGATGATAAACTTTAGGTGGAGGATGGTTTTGTGATAGTCATGTCTTTTCTACGCGCTGATATTTTGGCATTAATGTCAGTTTTATCTTAATATTATTGGAGTTTCGTTTTAAGAAAAGCATTATTCCTGACATTATTGATAGAAAATAAACTTACCCAGCTTTTTTTGAATATAATTTATAATTTTAGTGTCATTAAATAACAGTTCTAAAAATCTTGAATTTTTTAAAATAAATAATTTTAGTGACCAATTCAGTGACGGTAAGCATATGTATAGTTTTCGTTGTGTATATGCTCAAACCCAGAGCTTGCCCTGTGGTTGAGTTATGTATTTCTAAGTCATTGAAATAAATGAGCCACTGATTCAAGATTCAAATGATCAATCAGCCAAGGTTGAACTGGGAATGGGGAGGAGTGGCGGTAAGGGTGATGGTGAGACACGACAAATAAGGGTCTGGGGTGCGACAAATAAGGTTCTGGGGTGCGACAATAAGGGTGGGGGTTATGGTCACATGTGGTGCAATAGATGTCCCCGAAGGATAGCTCAAGTGGTAAGAGTTAGGGACACAAGGGTTGGGTGGGATGAAGGGTGAAGGGTCCCGAGTTCGAACCCGAAGGAGGGACTAATTTACTAACATTTATAATAACTAACATTTGCCTATAAAAAAACATGTGGTGCAATAGGGTCTGAGAAGTGATTGGAGAAGTACGTAGATGATAAAGGAAGGGAATAGAGAAAAGGTAGTTTTGATAAAGAGAAGCTTCTAAAAAAGTTGGGTAGAGAAAAATGTGAGATTTAGCGTTCGCGAATCCGATGCAAAATTTCTCGCCCATGTCCTGACTTTTTCGTACATACACATGATTTGTGTCGGGTCCAACCGTCCTCCACATACTAGTGGAGTTAGCGTCGCAATACAACCGCCACTAACTTCCCCATGTAGGACGCCAACATGGTTGGTGATCTTCATGTGAGCAATAAAGGAAGATTAGGCCCAATGGTTGAGTTTGGCAATTCTTCATCAACTCAATTTTGATTTTTGACCGGTATGAAGCGAACACGATCCCAAACAAAACCCTATTCAAATCCAAACGATTCACTTTCCTCTTCCAAAATCTCCTTCCGCGCGCGAAAAATCCGACGAACCCCCCTCATCACCAACAAAAACCCTAACCCAGAACCAGAGACTTCATCAAAACCCTCTCCCACCACCATCTCAAAGCCGTTAACCGCCACCGGCGAAATCGAAGCCGCCCTCAACCACCTCCGCGCCGCCGATCCCCTCTTAGCCAACTGCATCGACTCTCTCCCTCCTCCTCACTTCTCAAACGACGTCGTCGTCACCCCCTTCTTCTCCCTCACGAAGAGCATCATCTCCCAGCAACTCTCCAACAAAGCAGCCTCCGCCATCGAATCCCGCTTCGTCTCCCTCTGCGGCGGCCGCGATTCGGTTCTCCCCGACGTCGTTTTGTCCTTGTCTCCCGTTCAGCTCCGGCAGGTTGGAATCTCCGGACCCAAAGCGACTTACCTCCACGACCTCGCCACCAAGTACATCGATGGGATTCTCTCGGATTCTACTATCCTGCAAATGGACGATGAGACGCTGCACGAGAAGCTTACCTTGGTTAAGGGAATTGGGCCTTGGTCTGTTCACATGTTCATGATTTTCACGCTTCACCGCCCTGATGTTCTTCCTGTTGGGGACCTCGTTGTTCGGAGAGGAGTGGAGCGATTGTATGGACTTAAGGCATTGCCTGCTCCTTCCCTGATGGAACGATTGTGCCAGAAATGGAAGCCTTATAGCTCTGTTGCCTCTTGCTACATGTATAAGTTTATGGATGCTAAAGGGGTGTTGCCATTGCCAGCCACCACTATCACAGATCATCAACAGATGGGTTAGTTTTCTCAGGTTCTAACCTTTTGCTTGTGTTAAGATTATTGTTCTGTATTCAGTATTACTATTTAGTGGTTAGTCAACTTGAATTGGGTATTCACCAATTCTGTAGCTGAATGTGGGCAGTGCATTTATCTTATTAGGTTGGGATAGAAGTGATTGCTGATTATGGGAGATTAGTTTTTGAAAGTATTAAATTTATTTTATGTTGATTTGCACTTGCTTGTCTGGGAAGGATAACTTGTTACTGGAAATGTTGTGTGTGGTTGGATTGGAGAAGATTCATGTTTAACAATGAACCGAAGAATAAGTACTTTTAGTTAGATGAATGGAAATCCAACCTCATGCACTTATAGATTTGGTTTTATTTTGTGTATGGCTGTGTGATTTTTGGACTGATGTGAAACTAGTCATGACAATGCTATATAAGCACTGCTATGAACACAGATGCATAGATTTTTGACAGGGCCTTGCTGAGATATTAGCATCTTTTGTGGCATTGGATTGCTTCTTATTGGCTTGTGGGTTTTATTTTATTAGGTGGTGGGGAGTGATCCTCTTACTGTGACAAATAAAGGGACGGATGTAGATAAGAATTCTCCTCAGATGGCAAGTGAGATCTTCTCTATTCCCATTGCTGTCCTATGTCAAGATTGTAATGGTGGGATAGAGATTCAGACACATTTTGAGGACATAAGATTTCAACGCAGAGGTTTGTTTGTTTGGAAACATGGAGAATGAGACACAATTCTTAAACTAGTTTCTTTGTTTGGAAACTATTACTACTTTTGATATGTAATGTGGTGAGCAGGAGTTCTATTATACGAAGTGTTTAGTTAGTGAGGATTAATTCTAAAGAGTAAAGATGTAGACGGATACCAGCTGTATGCTGCCATGGTTAAAAGAAACTACATAGTGAAATGATAATGGAGAGGACATCTCATCTCATGAATTTCAATCTAAATTTTCTGTCATCCTAGATTGACATAAAATTCCATTTCAAATTAAAAAAAAAAAGAAATAGAAGCATCATCATGAAAAGATTAAATTGACCTAAACCTCCATTTCAACCCATTTTCCATCTGTAATTATCCACCTTCCATGGCACATCTATCTATCTACTACTTGTTATTTGTGAGTTTACTTTACACTGTAGCTAAAAGACCTCCAATGGTGTTTCGCCACGTGTACCGCTTTTTGTTATTTTTTCAAATTTTGTTTTATTTTTTAGCTGGAATCTATTACTCTAGATCTGACGATCCACATTCCCCATCTATAAATGACCATGATGATAGTTTTCAATAAGATTTAATCTAGGCCGTTGAAACTTAAAAAACTTTTGGTGAACCTCTCTCCTGCTTGCTTCGTCCTCTCTTTCACGTGGGTATCCTATCAGCGTCGCTCTTCTCCTTGATCTCCGGCGTATTCCATGGCTTCTCCGGCGGTATTAGTCACATCCCGCCATCAACCATTACATCGGTAAGTCGTAACTAAGTCATCCTTCCATTATCAAATTTTCTCACACGCAACCTCAAACGTCAGTTTCCGTTCGTTATAACAGTAGGAGTGGTTGAGAGAAAGAAATCTCCTCCACGATTGCAGACGCCATTTTCGCCTCCCTCCCTTGATTTTCTCTCATCTTTCGTCTTCCTTTCATCATTCACGATCTGGTAATTTAATTGAATATAAAGATTTATTGATTTATTTCCTTTCTCACTCAAGTCCTCCTTGATTTACTCCCCAACTCCTCTCTCAGCAAACTCCTCTCTATTCCAATTTTTTTTTTAATTGTATGATTGACTGATGGGGTTGCCATTAATGTTTGGGTTGGGGGAAATGTAATTTTTTTCTTCATTGTATGTCAGCATACGTATTTGTTTAGTAGGTGTTGTCAATTCATCTCTGATTTTGCTGAAAACCACCAATACGACACTATTGAAAGGAGTTCCCTCATCTTCATATATGTTGTTTTCTATAAATAAGCACTCCTTGCTAATCTTTTCTCACATTCAGCTACCTGTCATTTGTGTTGAGATAGATATGTTAGGATTTTTTTGTGCTTTTGTTCTTGCATATCTTATCTTAATACCGATATCAATGTCTCATTTAGCTGGAACTAACAGTAGATTGAAAACTCTTTGTGGTGGAAGGGATACATGGAGGATTAAAGTAAGAGTCATTCGAGTATGGGAGATGTGCCCAGTTTCTGAACCATCAAAACCATATGCAATGAGTTTGCAGTAGAAATAGTGCAGCCAAGCATATGACAAGATAAACTGTCTACCCTTTTAATTTTCAGCACTGGGGCTTATACCAGTTTTATAATTTTCTTTCAATTTGAATGTATTGATTGTGTTTTATTCAAGATTGCATTTTTGTTCACTAGCAACTACGAGACAGGACTGTCAAAAAAAAAATACTACGAGACAGTGTCCTCTTATGGTGAGTTATGTCACCTTTTGCAGTAATATGTGTTGTATTTGAATTTGAAATCCATTATCACAAATGCATAAATAGGGGTGTGTTTCAGTTGCTACTTGCATTCATCTCAGTATCTGGGTTTTGTTGTAGTGTTTCAAGCTTTCTGTTTTGATCTGCATCAATTGTTGATAATTCTGGACAGGTGAACCCAGGAGTTTATGTCGAGGCTAGGAACAGGAGAAATATCATATTGAACCGAAAAATTTGCAAAAGCTGAAGTATTTCAAACTTCAAACCCACCATGGTTAGTTGAATTCCATTTTGGTTTTGATCTTTTTTTTTCTAATGCTTTTATTTTGATGAACCGTGTATTGTAAAATGTTACATAATTACATTGTTGAGGTTAGAGCAATGGGTTCATATTAAGAGGGTAAACTTTTTACAAAATGTAATAATTTGTGTCCATAAGGAGATAAGGAAATAATAATATAAGAAAATTAATATGCATAGAAAAGGAAATTGTTTATATCCGCATTCATTTTTGAATTTTTTCTCAGTGACTATGGATTTATATTAACATTGGATCATGAATTGTCATAGGTCTTCCCATTGGAAATTGGATTTCTTATTGTCTTTTTAAAACCATTTCTTTTTTATTGGATGAATTAACTGATCTGGTTTTGTCTCACAGATTACTGACATACGACAACGTCAGTATGAGAAGATTGGAATCGGAAGCAGTTACTTTTTTAGACTTGATGGTGGTAGCATGGTTAGTACCTAAGTAGAGTAATATGTAAATTTTAGATTTTGAAAGTTTGAAGTCTAAGATTTTTGTTTTTCGTTTGTGGGGGATGTGTCCTATTGGTGATTCCTCAAAACTATGCTATGCATCTCGTCCTAAATGATGCAGAGGTTATATTTTTGGCATGTTATTGTTTTATAGTTTTCTGTCCTACAATTACTACATTCATTTACAGGGTGTGAAAATTGAGGCTTCCATCAAGAAAAATCACATTAGTAAATACGTAAGTGACTTGGCTGAAAATTGATTTGGATCTTTTTTTTTCCTTGCTGCATTTTCACATGCTGAAATACATGGGAGTACAGGAAAATAACGAGAGAAGGTATTCTCTTCAATGTGTTTATTTAGTTGGAATTGCCTATAAATACTGCAAGAATTGTTTTGTTAATTCTCATTCCATCTTGCATTGCACTAGAATTTAATCATTCCTGTCTCTCATATTCCATCCTTTCATTTGTTTGTCATGATTTATATGATTTATTAGAACTGAAACAAAATCAATGGCATCAAGGGGGTTGGGATTGGTGGTCTAGCTTGCTCATTCCCCCCCCCCCCCCCTCCCCCTTTTGGCTGCTACATTTGATGCAGTTGGCAGTATTGGCTGGGAGTTTTATTTTTCCTTTCTTAGGCTTGTGTTTCTCTGGCCTCTTGAAGGAGAACACAGGTACAATAAATAGGTAATATGTAGTGTGGTATATGTATGTAAAACTATAAAGAGCTATGATATATCGAGGTCCTTGATGATCCTAATTATTTACCGGTCATTTTCGTGAGTAGTGTGTCATTGAATAATATACAAATAAAGGACTACTATTTCTCATAGTTGAACTCAATATATATCTTGAAAATTCAATTGCAGAATAAATTACACATATAGTTTTTAATTTGAATTTAGTGTCGTATAAGGTTGTATTGTTGTTCATATATTTATTTGATTTGATTTGAAGCTATGCAACAAAAATAAGTTGTTGAATTCAGACTATCCTTTGTTTTATTATTTGGTCTAGAAGGTGTCTTACTTCACTGTTGTGCCTAACTCTGGATCATAATGATCAAAATTATAACAAGTTGGTTTTCGAGTTGAAAGCTAAAATGTCACAATCCATATTTGAATGGATACCATAGTTTGGTGTGTTGGTTCTATGGATTTTGAGCCATAATTTTTTTGTAGGTGTTAATCTTTCAAATGTGACTGCAGGCAGGTCGTTCTTTAGATAGCTAATTTTTTGCTCCTTGACTATGAGGTGTCTACGAGGGAAACACATTACAACACCTTGAGAGAGCAAACTCCATAATATTGGGATAGTGTAGGCATACTTAATTATTTAAGTTTCAGATTCTAGAATTCGGTATTGTTTTAATATGAAAGTAATACTTAGGATCTATCAAGGAGCTCGCTCTGATATTGTACACAGATATTCTCACTTCAAGTTAGGTTTTTCAGCTACTTATGTGGCGGCATGGTTGAGTTACTAGGATATTGGAATTGTTGTTGGGCTTGTGAGAATGCATTTTCATGATTGTTTATTATAGCATTTATTTCTTATCATCCTAAATTAATAGGACAGTTTATGTCTACTTGCTTTAACAATCCACAAAACTAATTCCACAAAGCTACCAACTGTTGCACCTTGCACACAATGCTAGGTAGTTGTTTATATATTTTTTTTTGAGACTACTTAAAATAGAGATTACAGTTGGTATCATAGAAAGAACCCTAGAGAGGATACAAAGAAAGACATACTGTGATGCAATTTGCTTTATCTGCATTGTTTATTTTAGGGGTGTGATGCTTCAATTTCTCTTGATTCCACTCCTTTAGTTCATTGTAAAGTTGAACAGCTGAAACTATAATATGATAAACCAAATTATTTGTGGTTGTGCCTCCAGTAGTTCTATCGCCTTCTCCATTGAAACTTTGCAGACTTTAAGTGTTCCAACTTCATTAGACCTGCAAGGTTGCAGTCAAAAGTGATACTCTAAAAGGAATTCAATTTTTTGCAGTTCTTCTGGCTAAATTGGTAATAACGAACGGGCTATACATGTTATTCCAACCTATATATAGGCTCTATGATAACAGTGAAAAAAGGATTGTTTGAGATCAATGTTTCAACTACTTCCTGTGCTCTGGATTCACAAGGGTATGAAATATAAAAGTAACTAAATGCAGTCTCACTCATAAAAAATTTAAGCTAAAATATAACAAATGAGAGTGGACATTTTATACTTATATTAAAGTAGATTAATATTTTAATTATTAGAAGAAGAAAAGACTTTTTTTGTGTTTGTACAACCTCTAAATAATAAAGGTTCAAACTATTAGTATAAAAAAAAAAGGTTCAAACTATAATTTAGTTATATACACAACCATGTTTTCATTTATTTTCTAATTTTTTCCTAACCTTTACATTCTTCCTTAGCAATTTTCTACTATCTTTAAATTGTAAATTGAGTTTTTATTCACAGCCTAACATATACCGAGATCGTCATATGTTAATTTAATCTTATGAATCAATATAGTCGATATAAAAATGTTTATCTCATTATAAGTTTTGCAAAAATCAAACATTAATTAAAAATAGTTCTCATGGAAGTTTACAATCTCATTTTCATTTTTTTTTTTGAAATTCACAATCTCATTTTCATAGTTGATCGATGTCTTCTTTAATATTTTTTTGTAATACAATTCAAAATTGTTTCTATGCAATAAGAACAAATAATAACACATATAACTGGTTTGAATTAGGATGTGCGTTTCCACTTGATTTATAGAGAAAATAATAAATGTGCAGATTACTTGGTTGTTCTTCAGGCATAGTATGCAAAGTTTTAATTTTAGCAGTGATAATGTGCCTTACTCTGTTTTCTCTTATCGAAGATGTTGTTAATGGGGTTACACACCCAAGACTAATGTAATTGGTTTTTTGGGCTTTAGCCCCTTAATCTATCAAAAATTAAAAATCAGTTATTATTGTAGATTTGCAGGATGCTGGGTGATCCCTCGAACGAATTTGGACATTAATGACCAATAAGTGCATATGCTTATGGGCTTGGAGGGATGTGATCATCCCGAACGAATTTGGACCTTAAATCCTAATAAACGCACACATTTAAGAGTTTTGAGAGTCATGATCCTCCCTATCTTCCTTCCCTAGAACATTCAATGACTTGCCCTTAGGTCCCCAAGCATTAAAACCCCCAGTAATCAACTATGTCCTACATTGTGATTCTAGCCGTAAATGACCGCCAATTACCCCAAAGTAATAAAAGCCATTACCATCGTATTTACAAGGCAATTACACATAATGATGGAGAGAACCCTCTAGCAGTCCAAGAGGCAAGAAGGGAGCATATAAGATGACACCATAAGCTCGGAGAATAATCATCTTCACTCCACCAAATCCTGGACCTAAGCTTGGGTTTGACCCTCCAAACTTTCTCATAGGTCATTTTAGACAATACCATTGTAAAATCATTTCTCAATGCATCGCACGGACACAAGAAGATCATAACAACATATAAGTGTTTCACTAATTAAAATTGTATATTTTAGTAAATAAATCATTGTATTATTCCGCATATATATATATATATATATATATATATATATATATATATATATATAGAGGATGTATCTTATGAGAAAGATGATCTTACATGAGAAAATGAGAATAAATAACGACCGTTCTGCTATCATGATGGGGTCGCTAAAGAAAGGTAGGCACAAGGTTGTTGATTTTACTGATGATTCACCGGTTCAAAACTACTGCCGATATGTTACAGAAAACCTCCATGTGACCGATATGGATAGTTTCCAATTAGTTCTTCACACTCTCCCTGATTTTAGGCACCTTCACCCTGCAGTTCAGACCGAGGCAGATAATAATATGGAAGCCCTCCATGCCATAATTGGGACGAAGCATCCTCAATACTTTGGAATCAAGGTAGAACCTTCTGTTGCCCGTCTGGTTGATAAAGGTAGATTTCCAATTTTGGCAGCTGTTGCTGAAAAACTGAAAACGGATTACTCTCCTTCAAACATTCATTTTAGGCCCCCCATCTAGAGCAAATCATCATATGGTGAACACCCTCATTGAGGAGCATCTGTACCCATACAATCCAAATGCATCACCAGCTAGAGAATCTGTAGGGTCGAACCAAAGCTAGGATACTTATGTTGAATTTAGGGGGTGTGGGACACCTTGCTTGGCACATTGCAATGATCTACTGCTATCATCATAGATTTGTAAGTTCTGTTGTACTTATATCCCTACAGGATCTTGCTAATGTATTTTTTATCCATTTAATTTCAGAATGTAATCTCAGTCCTTGGTACTGGGTGTTTAATTAATGTAGCTAATTAGCTATTCGTGAGCTTTGGTACTTCTGGTGCAGTATAGATTTCAGAATGTAATCTCAGTCCTTGGTACTTAACATTCCTTTGCCTTGGTACTCTTGTGATTTACAGAACTGTCTTTCAGCTAGTGCCTTAGTGTATGTTTTGATGTCAATTAAGTGCAATGCGAACACACTTTTATCTCAATCTATACAAAGAGTTCTTTTACTTCTTGTTTTAAAGTGCTTGATAATGTTTGTTTATGCCGGCACAAACGGATGTCCAAACAACATCATAGGCTATGTTTGTATTTCCGTTACATTCACTTAAAATCATGTTTCCCATTCATTATGAGACAATGAAATTGCTTTTAAGCTCTGTAAACTTTTCAATAAAAGAGCTTTTGAGCCCTATAAATGGAAATTAGTGCATGAAAAAATGTAAATGCCTTCCAAAAAACATTATTCAAGCTTCCTGTTATATTGTGATGTCGCTTCAGTCTTATCATTATCATCCTAATTGGGTTGTATATAATTTCACTCATTCAGGAATCAAAAGTAAAATACTTAATTACTAGCAAGCGTGTAGATCAATTGTCACAACGTTGTTTCAGCTTGGATACGATTGTCTCTATATTGCAGAGGCGAGGCTGCAACAGATGAAACTTGGGCCTCAGTGGCCCATTGAGACTCTAGTTTAATTGTTTGGGCCTAATTGAAGCTGCTTCGATGTTTTATTGTCCACAATTGGTATCTGTGATATTTTATGGTTGTCGTTTTAGTTTTGTTGCGAGGCCCTTTGGTAAATTCTGTAACGTTATATATTTTGTTTGGCCCCAAATAAAAGTAATGAAAAAAAAAAGCGCTAAATTAAAGTAATGAGTTAAGGAAATCACGAAAACAAAAGAATCACTAGTTTTAGAAAACAAAAGAAGAACATGAGAGAACAAAAAAGGGTTGATCCCATTGTATCTATTCTGGAGTCACATCCTGATCCAATAGTAAAAGGGAAAATACGAAAGAGAAAAAGAAAAGAACCTCCGTTACAGCCGCATTGTGTTAACCACATAATAGTAGGCATGCGTGAGCGTGATAGACAGACACAACCCCGCAATTGGACAAGAAACTAGACGACAAAAAACAATGCATCATGCTTAAAGAAAGTTTTGTTCCTTTTTCTTTCTAATAATTATGCAATTAAGCATAATGCAAAGTAAACAGGCTCTTCAAGGATCTTTTTATTACCTAACCGACGATGCCTAATTCAATTAGACATCGTTTAAAAAAACTTATTTGAGCTAGTAACATTGTATGCCAAAGTTAGATAGAGTTACGTACATAGCTTATAGCTTATTGTTAACCTATAAATTATTTTCAATTTATTTTCACAAATTGTTTAAACTAACATATAAATAAGAGCTTATTAAAAATACATTTGGAAAAAAATTAATTAAGAACTTATTTATCCATGAATTGGTCATGTTTGATGACCTCAATATGACAATTCTAAAAAGAACCGATTTTAAACCTCTTTTTGGGTAAATACTATTAACTCTTTCTAAGAAAAAAATCACATACTCCACTCCCTCTGTTCCTATTTAACTGTCCAGGAAGAGAAGAAACACACATATTAAGAAGTGCAATTAATTTTGTTATTTTTTATAAAGGTATTATTTGATTTCCTATTTCACCCTTTAAAATGTATATTATATTTCCTCATTTATTGTTCCTGCGAGGACATTTCTTTGAAAAATATTATTTAATACTCTCTTGAAACTCTAAGTGGACAGGTATATATGAACAAATTTTTTTCTTCAAAGTGGACAGTTAATAAGGAACGGAAGGAGTATATAAAAAGTGCAATTAATGTTGATAATTTTCATTTTTTTCCCTTTCTATTTTACTCTATGGAATGTATTTTAACTTTCTTCATTTATTACCCCACAATGATATTATTTGGAAAAAAAATCATTTAATAGTGTCTTTAACAAATTATTTTTCTTCAAAGTAAACACGTAATAAGGGAAAAAAAAATACTCCATTCGATCCTATTTATAAGCAAAAAAAAAAAAATCACATAGTTTAAGAAATGTAGTTAAACTAGATAAAATGTGCATTAAAATGTCTTGAATCAAAATAAACTTCTAAAATTACCATTTGTTATTAGTGTTGAAAAGTGAGAAAGAGAGAGAATAATTAATGAGACACATTTTACAAGTTAAAATTAATAAGGGCATCATTGAAAAGAAATAATTAATATAGCTCAAACTTTCATTTGGTTCTAATAAAAAGTACCAAGATTTTTCTTCTCTTTCATGCTTATAAATAGGACCGGAGGGAGTAGATTTTAAACCTCTTGGTTCTATATTAAGTAGTAAATGTTTAATTAATTGTATTCAATGTTCAATTGATTAAATGCAAATTGTACTAACATTCCTTAAAATTTATCACCGTTGCACACTTCCCTACTTTATTTAATAAGATAAATCACTCTTATTCTATTCAGAACATTGTACTAACCTCTGAAATTTATTATTATTGCACTGATCTCTCATAAGATTTTTCATTATTACAGTCAATACCTCTCTGTTCTTTTAAATAATAGTATAGTTTATGTAAAATGAGATGTCAATGTATTTTACAAAATAGAGAGGATCTTAATGTAAAAATGAAAACCTCAAGAGAGAGGTGAGTGCAATTTTTCCATTGAATAATTTTTTTCCATATTAATGTCTAATTTTTTTTTTGAAAACAGAATATATATATAGGTTGATAGTACAGATAACACACAACGTGTGAATAGTCCACAATGCTACAATGAGAGTCCTAAGACTACTACCTGGCCAATAAACACCTAAAACCTACGAGAAGAGCATCTATTGAGGGGCTGCGCCTAGCGTGGGTCAGTTTCAAACTGACCCATAGTGGTTCAGTTATTATTCCCCACCTAAATTACAAAAATGCCCATTTTTTCTTTTCTATTTCCTTTCTTCTCCTTTTCTCTCTCAACCTTTCCACTCCACCCACCCCAGCAATTCTCTCAACCTTTCCATGCATCCTTCTTCATCTTGTGCTCATTCTCTTTCTTTTCCAAAATCTTGATGAAGCCATGCAATTTCGGATCTGGGAATTGCTAATGCCATTTTGGATCTGGGTGTTTGGAGGGGTGGCTTTGGGTGGAGGAGCACCGCCACCATGTATCCTCCAAGCTCTCCGGCGTGACGTCATCATCTCTAGGTCCCTTCACGCCATCATCTCCAGCAGCGACCCCAACCAAGTTCGTCGCCATGAGCACGAACGAGTTCAGCAGCGACGTCATGGTTGCATGAATTTGTCTCTTCTTTTACTCCCAAATGTGATTATACTGAAATTTCTCAAAATCCTAACTCTAATCCCAAATTGGTACCGAATAATTGTAGCCCTTAACTAATTAATTGAAGCAAGCATCGTTGAAACCCAACCAGATCTGGGAAATAGAAAGTCCAATAGAAGAAGTGTGTTTGGCTCTCTGTTCTTTTTCCTTTTTTTCAGATGGTGGTTATGGCTTTATTGTTAGGTTCTTCAGGGCGTCTTTGTTCTTCCCATGTTAGAGCTTCTTGGGATGAGATTTCACTTTGGATGTCAAGTTCCTGAAGTTCTTCATGTGGAGAAGATAAAGGAAGCTGAAGAAAGGGGTTCGACACAGTTTGGAGGACAGAGAATGAAGGAAACATGAGGAGGAAGAAGGGTGTTTTAGTAAAATTAAATAAATTTTTATTATTATTAGCTGATCTGGACCGTTCAAATTAAAAATATTAAATCCATCGGTGGATAATTGAACTGAACCACCATGGGTCAGTTTGAAACTGACCCACGCTAGGCAAAACCCTATTGAGGACTTAGATGTGGCAAACGTCATACAAACCCAACAAAAATAAAGCTCCACTTAACATTGGAACCCAAATAATCACATTACATCAAACAAATAGAACGCAACAAAGTGATCGAATTAAATCTAAATCTTCAATAACGATTTTTTTTATGTAAAGTGATCGAATACCAAATGTTTGTTAATACTTTATAACTAAAATTGACTAAAATGATTAGAATAGTAAAAATAATTTTGACTAGGAAAATGAATTTGACGCTATCAATATTTTTTAACATTATGGGACTTTTTCTAATAGGTGATATTTGAATCTTGGTAATTGATGTTATTTTATTACTATAGCATGAGAGATAGAAACAAAAAGAGATGAAAATGAAGTGTTTTAAAAATGAGGTATGTATATATCATTATTGCAACTATACATATAGAAACTAAAAAGGGAAGTGGGTGTGCGAAAGAGATACTACCTCTTGTACTATAAGCTTTATATTTTGTCAAAAATTAAATGAAAATAGATCAGATAAGATACACACACTTGGCTGGGTATCCACCACGTATAAGATGCAGGATTCATAATTACTATGCATGTATTATTCATAGAGTAATGATATATACACACCTCATTTTTAAAACACTTCATTTCCACATCTTTTTGTTTCTATCTCTCTCCTCTTACCATCTATCACATCTCATACTTTCTCTCCCTTACTTTTTCTTTTCTTCATATCTCTCTCATCATTCCACCTCACACACTTCAAAAGAGAGGCTTTTGAGGTGTGTGAGTAACATTATTCTTATTCATAATATTATACTGCTAGTGGAGTTCCCGGGAATTGTTCCGTCTTACAAAGTCCCTAATCATTAATTATAATAAAATAATTTACAAGATAATTTAAAAAATTATTTAGAAAATAGAAACTTCTGTGGTGCTCACGAGATATTCTTCTCGCTTAATTACTTGTTAATTCTCAGATCTATGATATAGGAATTAAAAATGAAGAAACAAAGAACTTAAGTTTGGGTTTTCTTTCCTAATTTGACAAGCAATTGAATGTCAAAGACTACTACGTGTTTGAGTTGATGATCATTCATTTTATGCTTATGTGAAAGAATAAACTATAAAGTATACATTCCTTACTTAAATTTCTAATCAATGATAAAAATGTAGGAAATAAACGCACACTTCTCTCCCTGAATAAAGTTATGGCATTGATCACTATAATATGTGAGGCGATGACAAGGACATGATAATTTGTGATTTTGACCACTTTTTCGTTCTTTTTTCCTTTTATTTATTTATTAAGAAGTGTCTATTTATTTTATTAATTTTTACTAAGGAATCTTCAAAGTCAAATTAATGATACCCATTAAGTGGATAAATATAAACAACCAATTCAAAAATTAAGATTAAAAGACAATCCAAAGTCCAAACACAAACCTTCAAGATCAAATAAGTTCAAAGCCGGGTGCTAATTCGAAACTATAATGAATTAGAATCATATATATAAAGTGACTCGAAGCATCCAAGATTGAGAAGGCATAATCCACAGGAGTAATTTCAAGGAGATTACTCACATTCGAGCTTTATGGTAATGTCAAGTGTGAGAAACTAGAGCAGGAACTCTCCCACAACCTACACCTCCCGTGGTTAGCCAAATTATAAACATTTCAGCTATGAACCTGGAAGCAAAATCAAGCCACAAGTTTGAGTCACTTGAAACACCTGGATAAACACCAAGTCTAGGAATGTCTCAATTTTTCTGTTGAACCCACAAAACTTCGAAATGCCTAGCTCTCAACCGACCTACTCGAATGGCAACTCTAGGAGTTCAACTTAACTTGGGGAGTTTTAACAATGGCCAAACCCGAAAGTAGTATAGGTTTGACCTTACCTCTTGGTCATGCACCCTCTAATTAATGGGATTTAAAACACTACTTAGCCAATCCAGCAGGTAAAAGAAGAAAAAATAGTACATGATGAATAGTGCAAAATAGTGAATTTGAAAACTTGGAATTACGAAGTTGTTGATTCATTTACATAATTTTCGGGGAAAAAAAACTTTTGGTATAATGTACGTAGAGTATTTTCCCGTCAAAGAAAGCATCCTACGAAGAAAAAGTCAAGTGATACATTTCGTGGTTAGGCAATCTCTTTTTATGTAGTGGCCAACTCAAGCATGTACTAGAAAGTTAGCAAAATAGCACAAGCACAATTTGATGCTCGAAAGTGAAATAAGGAAGAAGATGCTAAGAAACAACAAAGGTAGCTACGCCTACTAGCATTCAATTGCATCGTGAAAGAAGCAAGGTGGTGCTAAAGCAAGTCATTGGTCCAAGGAAAGAGTGGGTTGCAGATAATGCAGCAGCAGCAGGCGCACCACAAAGTCACAAACACAACACAAACAAACAACCTCGAGTAGAGAGAGAGAGAATCTGACACAAGATAACATGACAAGTGCTATGTAGTGGCCCAGCAAGCATTCACTCCCCCTTTAATTTCCCCACACCCCTTCAGAAAAAAGAAGGTATGTGCACATTATTGATTATCCCGCCTACGGATCGCAATGGGTAGGGTACTATAGTACCCATCCATATACCCGCGTTTTCAAAAAGTACCCGTACCCGTTTCCATACCCGCGTGGGTAGCAACCCGAATGCCCGTCCTCGTACCCTGTGGGTACCTATATGCCCGTACCCGTACCCGTTATCCACAATTTAGCTAGCGAAAATTTAACTTTCTTCATTAAAAAATCAAAATATAAATTTTATTATAAAATAAAAAGCCTAAAATAAAAATACAAATGATGATCTGAATGTTTAAGAAGTAAAATCATTGGGATAGGTATAAATTTTATATAAAAAAATAAGCGATAGTTGAAGCTTTAAATTTATAAATTTAGATTATTAATAAACTCCTAAAGCTGTCGGTTAATAATTTATTTTAAAAATAAGTGAGAATAATTATGAACTGTATATATAATATTAAGACTTCACTTACGTATTTTTTAAAAGAAGTTATGAAGTTATACTTTAAGTTTATTAAAATATACTACTAATTATGTGTATGTATATGTATAATATGTCTGCGGGTATGGGGCGGGTTGGGTACTATAGTGCCCATACCCGCACCCGTACCCATTAATTTTTGCGGGTATTTACCCATACCCAACCCCATACCCATCTATCGGGTTTTTACCCTACCCATTGTGGGTATTTTTTGCGAGTACCCAATGGGTATTGGACCCATTGCCATCGCCAATCCTGCCATACTCTCATATTGTAGTGGTTATCCAAAGCTAAGTAAGTTTTCCTCTAAGAATCCTCTTAAATCTAGGTTCCCAATGTGATTTGCATGACTATGCCTCCATTCGATTTATATATCAAGAGTAAATTATCCCAAAAGCTTAATTTAATATTTGTTTTTTAGTTTGGGTCTTTTGTAACTTAATTTGTGTCACTATTTAACAAATTTTAAACTAGATTCATCCAACTCACTTTCAACCTCAAACCATTTTTCATCTCAATTCACCTAATTGTCACTTCTACATTCATTTAACACACTTTTAATAACTCTAAACTTTGTTTAAAAATAAAAGTACCTAAACATAATTACATTACAACTAATTGGCCAATTTGACCTAGACTTTGTCTTGTAAACTCACACTCAGTGACAGATTCATAAATTTGATGCTGTGAGGGCAATATATATATATATATAAATTCGTATAAATTTTTTTAATATATACTATTAGTTACGAGTGCATATTTTACCAAAAAATGGACACAAGTGAGGACATTTAAGTAGTAATCACATACTTTTACTACTTAAGTAAGAATATTTAACGATGTGGAATACAAGTGAGAACATTTAACAATGTGAGCTTATCAAAAAAAAAATTAACAATGTGAAACACAAGTGATGACATTTTTTTACAAAAAGAAAAACCATAAAAACCACATACTTTTACTACTCAATTTCTTTTCTAATGATTTTTTTTTTAAATTAAGTGATCGAGGGCACATGCCCTCATGGTCTTCTACATACATCCATCACTGCTCACACTCACTCAAATTTTGTTTTGCAAACTGAAATTCAAACACAGGTTTTGGGGAAATATCACATGAATAATTGTATATTATACTCTAACTATCTAACATGCCCTTTCACACAACAATTCACTCGAGTTTGAAGCGTGAACATTGGACAATGTACAAGCTCACATACTAAAACCTCTAATAACATGTCTAACATAGTAACATGTCTAGATCGTATTATTACTATTATTTTTAAATAGATCCAATTATTTCAAAACCAAGTAATATAAATAATTTTATATTATATTTTAACACTATAAATTAATTTTAATTGAAATAATCTAATAAAAATAAAATAGTTTTTGCTATATTTATAAATATTAATGTGATTTCATATATCTTAAAGGTATTAATGAAACAATTAGAATTTTACATGTTGATTTCATAAAATTTCACCGTGTCAAATTCAACTTTGGTTGCCCATGTTGAGTTCTACAGCAAATCCATATGTACAATTAGTGAACATGTAAAAGGTTACATGTAAGAAGATTCTTGTAGTCTATCTCTTTGATTAGTCTCTCTCTCCCTTTATATGCTGTTTGAGGACACACATTGATTTGAACTAGGGTAGTAGAGAGTGGCTGAGAAGGGCAATAATTAAAAACTGGACCAGGGTGGTGCAGAGGACCAACATGACCTTGTCGGTTGTTCTGCAAGACAAATTCTTGTCATCACTCATAATTCTCAGTGCAAAACAACCGCTCCCCTAAACCTAGCTATCTACTCCCTTGTTCCTTTTGGTTTATATGGTGCTGGATGGCTGGTAGGAAGCAAACAACCCTTCCTTCTAGACCCTCTTCCCACCACATATTACTAACAGTACCTTTTCATTTCCCAACCCCACTTTCTCATTCTTAATCAATGTTAGTAAGTCCTTACCAGAATACCAGGTGTTGTTGGCATGCAATTAAGCTAGCTTTCTACTCTTTACATATCAGTCTCTATTTCCTATTCTAGCAGCTGAGGTATGTTAATTTCCTAGGGACCCCAGTTATCATTTCTCTCTTGCTTGATTTTCTACCTTTCTTTTTATCTTTTTTAGGAAGTTGTTTTAAAACTATTCTTTTCTATACCAGGAGTGCTATATAAACAGTCTTATGCCTGTGAGAATAAGATTTGATTAGTGAAAATTTTGTTAGTGGGATTAGCATCCAGAGTGTCAATATCAGAATAAAACCAAATTAAGAAAACAAACAATTGTGGGCGTGCTTGATACTACTACTAATTACCTCTTTGATTGGGCCTGTTCTTTGATTAGATGGGGATAAATCAGAATTAGGGTTCAGCAAGATCCACAACAACCACAAGCAAAACCAAAGAAGAAAATCACAAAGCTCTTGATATGGTTTAAGGAATATTATGCATAATTGGATCTTGAACAGTTTCAGTGAAAGGATTTGATGGAAGCAGTGAGAGGACAAGGTAGTAAGGACATAGAAATTATGTCAACAGCAACAACAACCACTTTAGGTTACAATCTTCCCATCAGAAATTCTTCATCTTCTTCTTCCAAGCTTTCTTCTCCAACTGCAGGACACAGAACAAGTACTGATCAACCTGCTCCAGTACCAGTACCTCATACCAACAACAACACATTAATCTTCAATGATTCAGCTCAACCTTCACACCACCACCACCATCTTTCTGCACCACCACTACCTCAAACTCAAAACCACCACCATCAATCTCAGAGACCCACCACTACAGATCCAGATCTAACCCCATCATCTTCCCCTCTAGCCACAACAAGAATCACAGCACCACCACCACCACCACCAACACCGTTGGTCAGATACCGAGAATGTCTGAGAAACCACGCGGCGAGCATGGGGAGCCACGTGGTGGACGGTTGCGGCGAGTTCATGCCAAGTGGAGAAGAAGGCACCGAAGCACTCAAATGCGCCGCTTGCGAGTGCCACCGCAATTTCCACCGGAAAGAGGTTGAAGGTGAACAGCAAGTCCCCAATCCCAGTTTCCACTCCTATTACAAGCACAGCAACGGCCACCTTCAGCTTCCTGCACCACAACCGCTGCCACCGCCACAAAACTCTTCTCTTAGATTTTCCCACGCGGCGGCGGGTACTACTCCTACGGCGGGTCCGGTTCCAGTTCCGCCGTTGATGATGGCTTTCGGAGGCGCTGCCGCGGAGTCGTCGAGCGAAGATCTGAACATGTTCCAGCGTAACGCGGGAGCACAGGAGGCGGCGGCGCTATCGAGGAAGAGGCATAGGACGAAATTCTCGAGCCAGCAGAAGGATAGGATGATGGAGTTTGCTGAGAAGATTGGGTGGAGGATCCAGAAACAGGATGAGGAAGAGGTGCAGCAGTTTTGTTCTCAAGTGGGTGTGAGGAGAAAGGTTTTCAAGGTTTGGATGCATAATAACAAGCAAGCAATGAAGAAATTACACCAAATGTAAGAGTTTTGTTGTACTATTTTCTCTTCATTTTTTTCCAGGACTTGTCACTACTGTGTTTGTTTGAAAAGCAATAAGGGAAAGAGGCAACAGATTTTGAATGAATAATAAGTAGATTAGGATGTGCATAATCAAACAGAGGAAGATAGATAGCTGGCTAGAGATATATTAATTGTAACAGCTATAACATTCCATCATGTTACTCATTTTCTCATTTGTATGTTCTTCTTCAATTAACATATTTGATCATTATTCAATTTCAATCTATGCAATATAATCTTGTTTAAAGTATATAGGTTTACATGAACATAGGCAATATATCTGCACTGACTTTTTGGGTGCAGAAAATTATGCATGAGAACATTCTCAGTTTCTCACCTCTTTCTCCATTTGGATTTTGGACATGGTATTGGTAGCCAGGTTCAAAATCACAACAACTATAGGTTGCCATAACATTTGTGTGTTCGTAAATCCTTCTACAATTAATTTTAGAGATAAATTTGAAGGAAAAAGAAGCTGATTCATCTGTATAGGTTGTTGAGATGGGATGAATTTAGGATATCATGAGCAACACTTAGACTATTGATTACAATATTTCATGCGTAATTCTTTGAGCCCTTTTGTATTTAAACATGGAACCGTCGAATAGTCAACATGTGCAGTTCTTTGGTAATCAGCATTGAAGGGTTTGAAGAAAATAGGATCCCACGCCACACTACTATTTTTGTCCTCTCAGAGTCATTGCGTAGGACAGTAGGAAACCAACACATCAATATTAGCAGACAATACCCGTTCTTTTCTCAATTTGACGTTTTGAAAGTTAGTGTGTTCAATATTGTCTTCTGGTCCAATATAGGTTGACATACCTAGCTAGCCGCATGACTTGAGTTTGAGCCTCACCCCTTAGAATGTGGATTTGAATCCCGTGCGAACAACAATCTTGAATTGGTGGACATTCATGACATTGATCAAGTGCTCTTACGCCGAAGATGAACAAGGCTAAGCGATATGCTGAAATTGTGGCGAAGTGATTTGGTGAAATTGCGGGATGCAAAATTGAATCGTTAGGGAGAGATACTATGCCTCACCAACACGCTGCAGAGTGAGCTTCTGTTGGCCTCTACATGAATAATAGAGGAAACAATCCTCTCCCGCCAAATATCACCGGTAGTATATCATTGACATCATGTATGATGTGTCTGGAGATGCCTCCCCAACTCTTTCAACTTTTGTATCCAAAAAAATTTATTTTGTCTATACTCAGACACTTTAACCAAATGGGACTGAAATCATCTATCATAATTAGGTGTCTTGTCATACCACAAATTTTATCATAATCATTGAAAATTCACTCATATAATGTTATAATTGGCATACTCCTATCTACATGTCACAAGTTAATGCATTGGAATAAACACACCAAATAAAAACATAGATCTTCTTCCACCATGACAAAGTAAACAAGGAGAAGGGGGCCGGAGGATACACAAATTTCACCCTTCAAACGCTTTACCCCCATTCTTGGATACCATTCGCTTCCACAATGAAAACACCACATGGAGAAAGTATATCAAGTCCTTTTTGTGCAAGAAAGGGAAACCAACTACATGAAATGTGCTGAAAATCATTGCTATTGCCTATTATTGCTGAAACAGGTGTAGTAACTAAATGTGTTTCTAAATCTCGAGAAAAGAATGTATATTTTGCATCAAACAAAATCTTCATATATAGAATAGAGCCATGCTGATCTAATGTTGTAAAAATTGACTAAAAAGTATGTAGTATATATTTCTATTCTTGTTAGCCTAAACGGTCACAAAACTGATATCTATATAAATAGTCTAAATGTTTAACAACTAAATAGACATCATGTTAGATCATGAGATGGCCAAAATGAACTCATGAAGTTCATTTGCAAAAAACCCAAGATAAATCATGATTGTACGTAGGTGAACCAATCACATTTAAGTGAAATGAAATTTTCATATTTTATTTATTTATAAATTATCTTATTAAGTAACCCTGATATATATATCATTTAGCCAAACATTTTTTCAAAAGTTCACATTTTAAAAAAAGGAGAGAAGAATATGCATGTTTAGCCTAATTAATTTCACACTAACAATTATACTTAGCTTTGATTGTAGTGGATTCCATTTTATTTTAAAGAACCGTGAAGAATAAACTTCAAGGTTAAAAGAGCAGAACTCACGATGGTTTTGTTATGAAATAAAAGATACTGAATAACTGTGATCGATCATTATTAACAAAAAAAAACAAGTTTGGAGTTTGTTTGAAGCTTCTTAAGCATTTACTCAATACATGATCTCTGAACAATGTGTATGAAAAATGATTTAATAGGGAGGATCTGCCAAATTAAAATGATCTTAGTCTCAAACAAACCTTCAGTTAGTTAACATAACACACATTTCAGATTAAGCAAGTTAATCACGGCTTTGGAAACACAACTTGTCACAAGTTTTGGCACTTAATATAAGATCACATGAGTTTCGGGCATGATAGTAAGCCATGTTTGGGATCATGCCCATGCAAAATCTTCGCAAGTAATAGGACAATTATATTGTACGTATCAACTTCTGGGACAGAGATTAGAAAACTTTGATTTTTAGACTTGTGGATTCGGGCAAAAGTACAATCTTGAATTATAAAATTTGGCCCCCGTGTGACTTGCATTTGTAGTCATGGACCACCAAATTAAATAAGGCCACTCACAAAATGCAGAAAAGACACCACTAATCAAAAGAGATGATATTGCCTTTATTAAACCATGCAACCTTTAGATGCTAATACGCTATTCTTATAACAAAGATAACAAACTACGCATGTTAGGAAAGGGCCCCAACATTTTATATCAGATGTCACTATGTCAGCATACACTAGCAGCAAAAGTATCATAATTAATTATAGGTTACATAAGATACATAGGGTGTGGTAGGTTACAAAAAACCCCAAAAACAAAACGGGATATCAGCTTATATGAATCTACCTAGCATCTAGATATATAACAAACCTTGGAACCTTACCAGCTTTTGTACAAAAAAGGAAATGCAACAAAACACGGCATACATGTTTGAAAATCCTTCTACAATTGATTCAGAATCTAAAACTGACCAGAAGCTTACAAAATTATCATCTGAGTCAGAATTGATCCAGATAAAAGAGAAGTTAATCCAAACACGCTAACGGTTTGCAAAAGAGCCAAAGAGCTAAAATCTAACTAAAGTGAACTAGTGAGGTTGTTTCAGCTAACAAGTGAAAGATACTGACCATATATCCTTATAGTTCTAGTTCTGGGGTGTTCCTCAACATTTCTCCAAATTCTCCTGTGGCTTCAGAAGCCTTCTCCTTTGCAGCCTCATACCTAGCCTTGGCCTCTTCACTCATTGTATTCTTTGCAGACATGTATCTCTCACCCACTTCATCTTTAGCTTGCTCAAAAGTTTCTGCAATTTTGTCTCTATCTAATCCCATTGCCTCACCCATCTTATCTTTTGCATCATTCACCCGCTCCTTGGTTTCATCATAAGCAGCAAAGGCCTTATCTCTTCCATAATCCACTATTCTTTTCCCTTTGCTTTTCACGCTTTGAATTTTTGGCGGAGCGCTCTTCATCCTCCCCTGAGCGCAATCATTAGCATCGTGGAATTTCTCCGAAGCCATATCTGAAGCCGTGTTTATTTTCTCCTTCCCCTGCTCATAGACATTGGATGCTTTCTCTGCCATGTTGTCTTTGGCGTTGCGAGCCATGGTTGAAGCTTTATCTGAAGCCATGTACATTTTTTGTTTAGCATCCTCATAGGTGTCTCCCACCATGTCTTTTGCATCATTGATCTTATTCTTGTCTGTTGGCATTCTGATGACCTCATCAGAATCATCATAAGCCTTGGAGGCTTTTTCCCTTCCATATGATACGGCTTCTGAAACTGCTTCCCGAGCGTCAGTAGCTTTTTGAGAAGCATAATCTGAAGCTCCTGGACAAGCAAATATAAAAGGAATTTTGATTAAGATTACATTGCTTGAAGTCGATATACCAATTTAAAATCCAGATGTAAAGATTGACAAATAATGAACAAATATGAAATACCTGATGCTGCAGACTTCATTGTCTCTGTTGCCCTTGAGGCAGCATCTTCAGCTTTGTACTTCGCGTTTTGAGTGGCTTGTCTTACATTATCATTTTGGGACCCCAAACCTCTGGCACAATAATTGTAAACAAATGAACAATATGACAAAATTTAAGGTTTGGCCTACAAATGCACTAGAACTAGCAATAATTTATTCAAAGACAGACAAAACATATACTGGTCAAGCATGAGAGAAAGCAGATCCTATCCTAAAATCTTAAATGTGGGTATGTATTTGCGTCAAGTTGGCCAAGAACACATTAATGCAATGATACAAGAGACATGGATTGCAAAAGGAGCACAAAAGCACATTGCACTGACAGAAATACAAAAACACACCAAGAGTGTGTTTGTTTTCAAGTCTAAAGCACATTCACATCAAATCCAATCCAACAGATAAACAAACACATACTAAGTTGTGGCGGGGTGAAAATACTTAAAGTGTATGTTGCAATTTAAATATGAGATGAAATTTAATCTTTTTTATTAGAACAACTAGAGCAATGAGGATTAGAATAATGGGAGCAATAACCATTTAACCATATAGATTTTGGTTCCAATACCATATTATAAACAATGTTTTGCCTAGAGAGATGAATTTTTTTATATATTATATTTCTGATATAGAGGCATGAGGCATCAATCCACGCTATTGTTTGCATCAATCTCCTACACTCCAAGCCCCTCTCTCTCTTCTTAAATTGATCCAAGCCTTTAAATATAATTCATTTTTTTTTCTCTCTTCTTAAATTGATCCAAGCCTTTAAATTTCAAAATCAATGGCTCAGATTTGGATGGAGAGAGGATGGAGGGAACATGGATGGAGAGAATCCAAACCCGTTTTTTCGGATTTGGATCCTCTCCATCCAACTTCTCTCCATCCCCTCTCCATCCAAAATCTGAGCCATCCATTTTAAATTTTAAAGATGAGGATTAATTCATGTTTTCTCTCTCTTCTTAAATTGATCCAAGCCTTTAAATACAATTCAATTTTTCTCTCTCTTCTTAAATTGATCCAAGCCTTTAAATTTCAAAATCAATGGCTCAGATTTGGATGAAGAGAGGATGGAGGGAACATGGATGGAGAGGATCCAAACCCCTCCCGCGTTTTCGTTCCCCACCTCCTAATTATGATTATCAGAACTAACTATCCATCATTAGTTTGATTTCCCAAATGTATTAAGGGAAACAGTCCCTTTTCAGATTGGGATAACAAGATAAGGTTAGCCATTGATTCCTTAACAATACTCGAATATCTCGTCGTAATGTGCTTCAACAAAACTCGTACAATGTGATTTTGGAAAAGGAAAAATATTGTCTAATCCAGAATAAAAAAACACACATGCACTACGGCTTAGCAAAATAAAAATAAATAATTGCCCATCACAATTAAGCAATGATAAATAAACATAAAAAAGAAAACACATGTTTTCTTGCATAGCATATTTGCATGACTAAAATCTAGTGAGAATGTGAGATGGTGAAAAAGGATACAGAGAGAAAGAAGATTACTCGGAGAAGGTGTTACGAGCATCATTGACAGCTTCTTCCGCTTTGGCTTTGGCATCTTCACCCCAACACCTGCAAATCCCCACACACACTGCAAACAATATCACAAACAACAACAAAACCTTTCTGTTTCCCATTTCGTTTCACTATCTATTTTCTCTTCGTCTGTAATGTACGAAAAAAAGATTATTTTCTTTTCATTGGCGGTTTATTAATGGAATAGCGTGCGGCTGGTGTTAACGTCACCATGACTGGTGCACCATGAATCTCCACGTGGCAGAGTATAGAGAGCCACCGGGGAATGGACATGCTAGCTTTTCGCCACGTGTCAAGTGTGGTGGGTGCACCGCATGGCTCGCGTCACGGCTAGTCTGAAAGAAACACTTCAACGGGTTTCACTTCATCTTATCTTTTAAAACTTTTCTTCATTTAGAAATTTTCTTTTCTTTTATAAGCTAAAATACATTCTACCAAAGCACTGGTAAGAGGTAGGTGACATATGATTGGGTGGAGGAGGTCCAGGGGGATTAGTGCAATTTATGTTTTAGTGTGTACCCAAAAAAATGTAAATTACAACTTTATATTTTAAATTAAATAATCAAGGTAAATTGACTTCTGCTCTCAAGAGTCAAGGCCCAGCTTCTTGTTTCATAGAATGTAATAAAGCATCTCTCATTCCTAACAAATAAAGCCACAGTATCCTGAAAATTTTGCAGACGAGATGCATCTAGATTAATTTATAAATGAATCTACTTCATCGGCCACAAATACTGACAAAGATAACAAGATGAAGAATAATATGCAGAAGAAAAATCCCAGAAGAGCAGGTCAAAATGGGGATTCAGATTTAAAAGCTGAAAATGCCGCCTTCAGATGCAAGTTGTAACCGTTGATGATGTTCCACCACCTTGTAATCCACAATTTCTTTAAGCAACTGGGAATCCAAGACGCAATCTGGGCGACCATAAACAGCAGCTTGGACACTGGCCATAAGTTTGGCTATCTCACGGCCAGAAAAGCCCTCGGTTTTCTTGGCAGCCTCTTTGAGCACATCTTCAGATAAATCTTTTATAGTAATCTGTTTGGGTTGCTTCTTCAGCAACAAGCCTCCCTTGGAGCCATTGTTGTCATGACATAGATACTTGTTCAGATAGAGCTTCAATAATTTTAGACGCTCCTCTTCTCCCGGAAGTGGGAATTCAATCACTTCATCAATGCGATCAGTAACTGCGCTGTCAAGATCTCCTGGTCTGTTTGTGGCAAGAACAAGTACTATGTCTCTAGACTGATCACCAGTTCTGAAGAGCAATGCGTTTAGAGCACTTCGCTGAGCTTCGCTCATATATGTGCTATTTCGCCTGCATTTAATGAAAAGAAGTAAGGGGAGAATTAGTTCTTTAAAGTTACAGTGAACAAGGTAAAAGCAAATACACACAAACAAAATCCATAGAAAGCTGGTGCTGATTCATCCATTTATTTTGATGTCTTAAATGCGGGAAGGTGAAGATACTCCATGCTTCTAAATACCAAAACTTACTTTGAGAACAATTCAAATGATAAACCATTAAAATTTGTAAAAGCATAAAGATATGCTTTGTAGACTTTTTTTTTGATGATACAACAGGGCTAGCTTTGTAGACTGCTATAATATAATATTTACATTTCTCGCATCCATGGTTTAAATGAAGTTATATGTATAGTTATAATCTTAAAATTTCAAAATGCAATTTAACTCCACTTACTCGCAAAGGAAAGCATCTGCCTCATCAATAAAAAGCAACAGGCCTTTTCTTGATTTCTTGGCCCAATCAAATATCTCATGAATTTTGGTGACTGCCTGAGCGCCAAGAGGCGCAACATCTCCTCCGGTCATCATGGCATAATCCAAACCCTTCACACCAAAATTGAAAGAGTCAAGCAGTTAAAGACACCTTTTCAAACAATTTACTAATAATGAACCATCATACGCAAAAAAAACGAGTGACTCACAGAAAAAGGCTAAAAAGAAAAAACAAATCCATTGGTAAGCAGGAGTACAAATATGAATGAGATTAAGATTTTAAGTATCGTAATTTCACTTCATTAGTACATCCAGAAAATTATATCAGATTGTTAGCACAAAGAATTTGGAAGGCCAAAAAACGTATAACAAGTCAAATATGTAAATCAGATCCAGACATAAAAGAAGTAATCATCATACCGATCTTCTAGCTATTTCCCTTGCAACCATGGTTTTACCAGTCCCGGGAGGCCCATAAAAAAGCATATTACGAAATGGTGCCTGATGGGCCTTAGTGTTTGATGTTGCCCGTGCAAGATGCTGTATTCTTTTTAGCAACGATGGATGGAGGATCACATTTCCAAGACCATTTTGACTCCCAATAGGCTTTTCTGCCCCGCCCAAAGTACTATAAACTTTATTCTTGGCTTGAGAAACGATCCTTGCCCCTGGAAACTTTGCCATGGATGATTCCCGGATCAATGATGGCTGCCCCAAAATCCGATTAATATAGCCCCATGTAACTTTTGCACCTTCTCTATAGAAACAGAAAGTAAACTAAAATACAATCAGATACCATTTACAAAATCTGGCATAATTCAGATGAAAGTGGATTTGACAAATCATGAACCCAGTGCATGTTTAAGAACTATAAACCCAGAGCATATTTGATCCAGGGAAAGCTTGTCACTGAAATTTGAAAATATCCATACATGTTAAGACCCTAACTCACTATACCTGCGTGCTAATCAACAGGTGGAGAGAACAACAGTAGGACATAAGAATTTGCAATGGCGCAAGACTCAGGACAGAACATTTCAAAACACAAGGTTTAAAATGGTTATTATTGAAAAGGGAGTTGAAAGGATCATAGCATGAAAAACCTTAATTTTATTTTTATTTTGTTTTCTCCTCTTTTTTTCCAAGGCGGGAGGGGATGAGGTTCGATAATTGGTCTGGGAATCTCATGCATAAGCAATGGCAACCACTTCTGTGATGTAAGAGACAGAAATAAAATCTCTTTCCTTATTCAAATTACATGATTCCCATTAATAGCTACTATAGATGATGTGGATGTTTACTTTGGTCATTTTTATAAGAACACTTGGAGATTGTGGTGCATTAATTACTTTTTGACAAGAATACCCTTATTTAATTGAACTTTTTCTCTCTTTTCACTCTCCTAAGCATTAATGATGCATAGAAATTAAGAAGAGTGAGTTTAGGGCAATTTTTCGAAGTCAATGTTAATTGAGAACAAATTTAATGCGCTAAACTACTTTAACTAGATTTCTTAAACTGTGTGAATTAGTTTTTTGGTTCTTATAAATAGGACCCGAGGTAGTACCATAAATCAGCTATCATGCATCTAAATATGCATTTTGGTCCTACAACTTCCACAGTTTTTGTAGGGATGAAGTGCATAACCAATCATTACAATAGAGGCATATGTAAAATGATTATATACCCTTACAAAACAAGATAATGTTCAGCAAAAGCTAAACAACAAAATTACAGTGCAATAATTGTGATTATTGGATTAAAAATTCATTCTATTGCGGTGACGCTCCATTTTTTCCATGAAATTTCAATTGGAACAACAAATCATCCTTGCGTTTCTTGCAGTATTGGTTTTGTAACTACTAGGATTGCTCATAATGATGTTACTCAGTTCAAAATCAAATGCACCATGAAAAAACAGCACACGTACCTAGTTGTATATACACCTGCAGCTAATGCAGTGACTCCTCCAACAGTCATAAGCAATCTGTCCCTATCAGTCAATAAGACCCTTAGACCACCTGCATATTAGCAGGAGATGGTAGTTAAACCAACAAAATCTTAATCTGAGATTAAATACAAATCAAAGGTCAAGCAGGACTAATTTTCATACATATGAAAATAGTTGACAAAACAATAATGCTACGGTGACACAACAGATTTAGTCAGATGGAATAATAGAAACTGATAACATACTAGCTATACCACATGCCTTGACAGCCAAAGAAACCAAAACTCAAAACCTGTAACATTTTTGTAAAATATGACAAAAATATAGGATATAAAACTTTACCGCTATAGTTCCCAGAAAAACTCAGAAGAGTACATACATAGCAGTGATAATATTCAGTGAGCAGCTATGAGCCTATAATATCATGTAACCATGAATTCTTCTGTGCGAGCCAAACAAATAACTTGAAAAATTAAATGACAAGCTTGTTGGAAGCAATTCAATAAGCTCATGGTGAAAAATTGAATTTTATCAAAGTCAGCAGATCAACAATTTTGGGAAATATTACTGGGAAGTCTTTTCCTATACAAACCAGAAGGTGTACAATGTTACATGTTGAAACATCTGGCACGGCCTGTACAGAAGAAATACTGCAGATACGGACAGACACAAATCCAAGGATGTGACTGGTATTGTGCGTTTTGGTTTTTGTAACATGTATTTACAACATGCCAACTTATTTTGGATTTTACTTGGAAAATTTCATCAATTTCTTCTGTATGGGTCTTACTTGGCAAAATTTAGTAATAAGTTAATAACATCTTCACCGAACAAAGCAATTACTGCCTCAAGCATTGAGAGGAAATTACCAATTAAAAATATGGTAATGGTATAGAATATATTCACATCAACATTAATCTCAATAATCACATTTAGAAGTAGGAAAACATCATTACACAATAAACTGCATAGAAGTTTATCCATAAAATTCTGCAAGTACCACAATAGAGCCAAGCCAGTCAATACCCACAGTACAATCATCATTTATGAGCCTAAAGTACATTATAAAGAAAACAGATGTGCTTATCAATTGAATTACCTTCGATATGACTAAAAGTTGTGTTAATTGCAGCAAGCCATTTATCTCTTTCACCTTGAATTCGATCAACAAGCATTCTCCTTTTCTGATCCTCAGTCAATTTTGCTTCATGGGCTCGACCTTCAGCCTCTGCCATTGCCTTAACTCTGATGGTTTCTCTTTCCATTTCAGCTCTCTCTTTCTCAGTCTGACGTTGCTGAGATTGGATCTGTTCTTCTGTAGCCTGTCTTGACCTCTCCTTTCTTACAGCAGACTCCTCTTGCCTCTTGACCAATTCAACATTATTTTGCCTTTGAACTTCATGATCTGCCTGCAAATGGCATCTTATTGATAACTATCAGACATAAAACATTTTAATATTGCAAAATTTCAAAGATAGAGAAGCTGATTTTCATAGGGCTCCATCCTAAGATTCACCTACAGTTTAGACTTCTCAATGAAATTTTCAACCAAAATCCTATGACTACAGAGACGAAGAGGGATAAAATTCAGAAGTTATCAAGCCAATCTATGGCAGCATTTCGTCCTTGTAGACCGAACACATCTAGTGGAGAAACTTTGATTGTTAATTGACTTACTCTAAAAAGCCTTATCAATTATTAGGACAGAAAGATAAATATCACATTATTCAGCCTTTCATGAAAACAACTATCATATGAAGTAGCATATGTGAAAATCCTGTGGGATGATCCAATACCATATATTTCACGGGTACATGTGTGAAGTTTTCATTTAGGAAAGACCATATATGCATGTGTTTATTATGTTTGATGAACTTTACACACACATACAAACACAAATATAATCATATCCTATACTTTTAGAGAATAACCACATTGCCATATGACCATATCAGATTTGTATCACATTTGATACAATACCCGTAATCCCGCATCATAGCTATATCATAGGTCTAAATTGCCAGATTTCAAAAAATCACATATTAAATAAAAAGGGTATACAATTGCTTATTTAGCCAGCACCTGCATTCTTTTCCTTGCCAGATCGTCTTCCTGTCGGCGCGCCTGGGCCTCTCTCTGGGCTTGGTCTTGTAATAGATTTCGTTGCTCTTCAACAATTTTCCGCTGCCTTTCCTGCAATGAATATATTGCAACAATAACGCAAGATTGAAATTGTATAAGACACACGCCACTAATGATAGACCCTGAGAAGCACAAAAAATCCCAATATCCTCTGATCACTGTTATTACACTCATGGCCAACTAAGGTGAGGATTGATGATGATAAAGATTCTAATGATGCGATATATAGATAGCTTGGTTCAATGTATGAAAATTGCAAAGGAAAAGATGAATGACAAAGTTGTCACTTTGAGGGGTAGTCTCCATAGTGCTAGTTGCCAGCTGAATACAGACCCAGCTCAAAGGATGACTATTGGGCCTTCGATCCCAGTTTCTAATTCGTACTTTACTGAAAATTGCTGGTAAATTGTTTTAGTAATTAAGTACAATTTCCAACATAGAAATCAGTCAAATAACTACAAGAAGATCACTAGCCAACTATGAACACATTAAAAACTACACAATATGGGAGTTCTGAAACAATCTTCATGACTGATCACTTACAATATCATTATGAGCCTGAATGAGTTCATAGTGAACTTTTTCAGCATCTAATTCAGCGAGGCGAGTTTTTTCCTGTGCACGCATTATAGCAAACACCTACAAGACAACATCAATACTTGAATAATCAGAACAAAAACGCAGAATGCAGATTGAATCCCAGAACCAAACACAGAAAGAAAAGGAGATTTCATACCTCTTTGGCCAACCGAGAATTATTGATTTTACGGAGAGCTCGAGCAGCTCTTTCTAACAATTCCGGAGAATCGAAACCCGACTTGCTGGATTCATCGGGTGGCGGGGTTTCGGATTTGGTGTCAGAAGCCTGGTCAGACGACGAAGGGGAATTTGAAGGCGGTGAAGATGAGAAAAAGGGGAAGCGAAAGCGAGAGTCGGCGTATGCACGATCGGAGCGCGCGGAATAGGAAGCCGCCGCCGCAGCTGTGGTGGCGACCACGCATGAGGTTAACCTAGCGGCGGTCATGGCTTAGAATGCACCTTCGAAATGGATCATCAAGAAGATTCGTGGTTTCACTGCGTGCCGCGAGCTTAAACCCTCTGTTTCTCTGTTAGGGTTTAAACGAACGGGTAATGGAAAACTTGTTTTCCAAGAGAGTTGATTTACCCTTGCTAAGCACGGTCATTTAATTTTAATATGCTTAAAAAGTAACTTTAATTATAGTTTTATAAATATAAAATATTTGTTAATTTTTATCATTATTGCACATTTGCACCAATCCCCCCTTTTATTTTATAAAATGCATTGATTTCTGATCGGAAGGATCTGATCATATCAATGCATCAGTGTTGATTGAAGAGGAAAATAATGGAGCTTTCGAATGAAGATGGTTGAGGAGAGCTTTAAGTAGAAGGGTGGAAGGACCCTAATGTCATCCGTTGTCGTCAAGTCCAAGAGGGTCCCTATAAAGACATTCCAATGCCTAAACTAGTGGTTGAGGAGTTTGGATTTCTCTAAATGTTGGAATGAGAAGTGTGTAACTGCTGCATACTTGAGTTTGTCTTTTTGCACATGTGAGTGTGTTAGGGAGGTTTCGATGATTGTAGTGAATGCCTAATGTTGAGGCGAAATCCCACATTAGCTAGAGATAGAGCATAGATAGCCTTTATAAGGGTTGTGCAAACCTCAACTCTTGAGCTAGCTTTTGTGGTTGAGTATAGGCCTCCTGATTTCTAATAAATTTAGCTGTTAGGTTTCCTGTTATGTTCATATATTCATATATCTTATGGTTGGGGATACCTCGTGAATGAGACCTCTGGTATTGACCTCCACACCTACGCCTATTGCTAGGTTATGGAGCTTGCGATGGGACATGTGATGAGGTGCAACTATGCCTTGGATGCTCAGGGGGTGATCGTACAAGTCCCCTAGGGATGACCATGATCGAAGAGGGTCGTCGGTTGCCTGATCGCCAAAGGTATAGTCGTCAGAGGGTTGACTACGAGAAAAACTTCCCATTCTCTACACGTCACTTTTAGATCCATTCTCCTTTGAATTTCATCACTGAATTTTTTTTAATCAAACTAAGAACAAAATCCACTTTTGTGTATATGTGTGGTTAAATAGGAACAGCCACTGGACACATGTGACTTTCACCTATCATACGTGTATTTATTTGCCATACATGTAATTTTTTTTTCACCATCTTCCTCTTCCTCCCCCACCCACTACCATTTTCTTCCTCTTCCTACATGAATCTGCACATGTATTCATCTCCAAATTATTATTAAGCTTTTCAAATCGAATTGAACCCTCTTATCCTCCAACCCCAAAGTTGCCATCTTTTAGGGAAGTGAACGGAATGACGCAAATACAATAAGGGTGGTTACTTGCTTGTAAGACCCTTAGATAAGGGTCAATTGGACGTCAGATAAGGGTCACGTGATACTCACGTGCTTCCCTCTCTCCTCATACCTCCTTTCTCTCTCCAATTGGACGTCCACGTAAGCCTCCTCCATTAAGAAATAAACGGTAGGACTAATGTTGCACACGACCTACAACGTCGGGGACCATCCATGTAATTAAATTAGGTGGGGGACCAAAATCGTGGTATTGGTAAACGTCAGGGACCAAAGTTGCAATTAAACCTATATGTCTTTTATGCTTGGAACAAAGTTTATTAAATATGAAAGAGGAGTCCCAATCAAAAGATTAAACTGTTTCGGGTAAGTCCTCAACAAAATGATAATCTACTTAACAACTCATGATGTCCCTTCTACGTGAATCACTTTTTATTTTAGTTGGGTTATAGAGTGCTTGGGTTTGTCTGTACGACACCAATCCTCATTTTACTTAGCCTAAACTTATTACAAGGCGATCAGATGTTGGTTCTCCCCTTTTTGTTGAGGCTCTTTCTTATAGATGGACTCTTTCTATGATGTAGAACACGTGTTTTTCTCATGCTTGTTCGAGTCTGATTGCTATATGACGTTTAATCTTTGGAAACAATTCAATGTAATTGAAAAGAATCAAATTTAGCTTGAGAAGTTCTATGTATTGATACCTCATTTTACTTAGCAAATTCCTAGTTCTTAAGCTCGGGATTAGATATGAAGAACTTCTCTTGGTAAATTGAATTTCTTTCCTTTTTCATTTGACCTAAACTGACCACAAGGCGATCAGATGTCAGTTATCCCCTTTTTGTCGAGGCTCTTTATTATAGATGAGCTCTTTCTGTGACGTAGAACATATGTTTTTCTCATGTCGTGTTCGAGACTCATTGTTAGACAATGTTTAATCTTTGGAGGGGATGCTCATAACGAATCTTATAAGAGAAGCATTATCAAGGATTATTGTGCTTTGGCATTGTTCTTTTGCTTTTGCGCATTTAGCTTTTGATGAACGGAGTGAAAATAATGCGGCTGATTTTTTTTTGCTAAGTTGGTTTTTTCTCCCCCCCAAATTGTACCTGAGGAAGGTCCCATTTTGTCATACAATCGATGTACCATGAACTATGCTTCTATGATTTCTTAATGAAATTTATCTTCCATTACAAAAAAAAACCTAATCCGAAGGGTTGGGTGGGATAAAGGGTGAATGGTTCAGAGTTTGAACCATGAGGATGACTAATTTACTAACATTACTAAAAATTAGCATTTACCTATAAAAAAACCATAGCATTTTAAATTTTTGCATCTTATTTATCTAACGGACTTTTGTTGTGCTAAAAAATTATTCACTTGATTTGTTGTTGTTGCAAATTAAGAGCTCAAGTGGTAGGAGCTGAGGGACAAATGAGTTGGGTAGGAAGAGGTACATGAATCGATTTTTGGCGGATACAATTTATCTTTCCGATTTAAAAATATATATTACTCTAACACAGCCATTGAAATATGACAACACAACAGAATCCATAAATTGCATGATAATATTTTACATTGAAAGGAAAGACCTTTAATTACGACTTGCCGGTGATACATTATTTATTAGGGGTAACGTTGTTAAATCTTCGAGTCTTCAATTATGGATAATCAAGAGCCTGCAAATCATGAAAAAAATGGAATTTAGGTCAGCAGCTGGACTTTGAAAGATACCAGCTGTACAGTATAATTTACAAGAGGATTGTGTAATGATTCATTCACACTCCACTTTATTTTCCATCTTATTTCCACACATTTTTTTTTTCATTTTCTGTCACATCACATATCATATTACTGATTTCTCTATTTTCTCTTCTCACTCATTTAAGATGGAGGTGGAAAAAAGTGGTAAACACAACATTGTATGACTCTTCATAGTATAGTTATTTTGAATGTTTCCGAATTTCCTTGGAAGACAGGAGACACTTTTTTCTTTCTTATTATGAATGTGGAACATGAAAATGACATTTGAGAGTGTCAATTTACACTATTCAGTATTTTAGGTTTAGATGATGCATCAACACAAATTTTCTATTTCCATCTCATTTCTAGAGCATTTATCACATGATTAATCGTGATTTAATTTGTTATAGCATAATAGCATGCAAACTCAAATTATGCAGAGATCACTTGTTTCGTTACATGCATTTGCAATTATTACAGATTTTGAATTATTTGATTTATGAATGATTGAAAATATGTACGTACCTTTGTAAGGAAAAGGGACCTGACCACGCTCAATGCGCTTGACATCTTCTACAAGGATTTCGTAGTGCCTTTTAACCTCCTCAACGGATTTTCCCACCAGTTTGGCGATATTCTGCCACCTATCAGGGGTTTCCCTGTCATATATTGCTAGTGCATCTTCAAATAGTTTGTTCTGCCTTGTAGTCCATGACGATCCCATCGATCTCTGACTCTTTAATTTGGTATTACAATTGAAAAATAATGAAACAATAACTAGTCTGTATCTGTGTGCTGGGATGGTATGGGAATGAGATAACCCAGAGTGAGTCTTTATATAGAGATACAAGGATGAATAATGTTAGTGGGGGTAGAATGCATGTGTTGGCCGAATATATCTTCCCAAAGGACAAAATTTTTGGCAACAAGTTGAACAAGAGAATCAAGATCAAATGTTCAATTGTTTTAATTTTAATTAAGCAAAGATACTCGATCCTGCATTATTATATATTTATGTTTCCATAAATTCCTCTGTTACTGTGTCAAAGTTGCTATCAGTACGAGCTAGCTAGCCAGGAGGGAAGATTACAACGTATCCATTTTTAAATTCTGACGATGTAGCATATGACTGTTTACCCCTAGTTCAAGTAGAGCGTCTTCCAAAATGGTGAAATAATTACAAGATACGCTATAGTGAATACTCAGGTTAGCACATTTTCAAGGCTTTGGGGGTGGAATGAATTAATTTTTGCAATCCCTCAAACTCTTTGCAGCAGAGGTCGTAGTCGTTGGATTAATCCTAGGTCTAGATATTTCACAGATTACAACATTATAAACAATTGAAACAGAGGAACACTAAGGTGGTAACAAGCAAGTACACAACACTTGGGGAATCACCGAATCAGATTCATTTACTCTTAGGAACCAACAACTTTAATTTTTAGAGTAAAATACACTCACCCCCCTCAAGGTTTGCAAGAATGACACTCCACCCCATTGTTTTTTAAAATCTACACTCCACCCCATTTTTTATAAAGGCAAAATTTAATGACGAAAATGTTTTCGTCACTAATAAAAAATAATTACTAATTAGTTAAAATTTAAATAAATTAAATGCATATACACTATCATATATCAATTTATGAAAATAATTTTACTGAATTAAATTTAAAAAAACCATCAACTCTGTCTGTTAAGTCCACGTCTCATTTATCTCCAAATCATATTTCTCACCACAAACGGTCACCACCAAACCTTTGCTCCCTTTAACACGACGACAACCATCCCAGAATGTGAAACCCCATGGCACCACCATGCCTCAAAGTTTTGTTGCGACCTGAACCCCAGAACGTGAATCGCACATCCCCAAAGCCACTTGTTCAACTACTTGTTGTGAACTTCACCCCTTTAAGTTGTGAGCGAACGCTTTGTTGGTTTAAGATGTTGTTGGATTTTGTTAAAAACGGTGCTCCACCGCATCGTTGGGTTCTAATAACCTCCGATCCACTTCATATTTCTTAATTTTGTTTCTCTATTTTCTTCACTCATTTGTGTTGCTTTTTGGGTCTACAATCCAATTTTAAAAATTGGAGGTATAAATAGATTATTTTGATTAAAATTGAATTATTACCAAATATGAAAACACAAGCATGTTTCACTATGTTCGAGATATGGTTTGTCAACCAGTCATGTGTGCTATTGCAGAATTTGCATTGTGAATTTACGGAGGAAGAACGCGATTGAGAGAATGAGGAGGACTGTGATGTTTTCATTTTTATATTTATTGGATTATATTGAAAATATTTTTTGAAATTATTGATTAACAATTTAAATAATAACTAATTATTAATGAAGAATATTTTTCGTCACTAAATTTGCCTCTATATAAAATGGGGTGGGGTGTAGATTTTATATAAGAATGGGGTGGAGTGTTATTCTAACAAAACTTGAGAGGGGGTGAGTGTACTTTACTCTAATTTTTACCATCGCAAAATCTTTGCTATTATAGACGGTTAGGCCGCCGATAACATGTCTTCTACAAAAATACATTATTGACAACTTGTGAGTGATCTGTCACTATTTGGTGGTACATGCATCGATATTAATTGAAATTTAGTTGGTGCCTGTTGTGGTGCCTCCTTCCAGATGCAGGTATGGTGTTTCTGCTTAGTTGGACCAGTATCAACAAAACATGTATTAAATGAGGTGTCTTTTTCATTTATTCTAAATTGATTTTTAAATAATATTGTTTTAGAAAAAAAATGTTTATATAATTACTAACTGGTCCCTAACTAAATCAGTTACCATCGTAAAAGTAATTTTTTTACCTCCCTCCCATTCAAGTGATATTACAATTGTTCTTCTCATGGGAAGGAGGAGAGACAAGTTGCAGAGAAGAACTTCTCCCTCACCAGCAACCCTAAATCATCTTTCCCCTAAATCCCCTTTCTCAAAGCCACCAACTTCCTCTTTCAACCCTAAATCCTCTTTCCCCTCACCATGTCAATGAAACACACCACTCAGGTGCGTCCTCACCGCCGCACCAAAACACTCCAAAAAGATTCCGAGTTGAGTTCACCAGATGCAACGCTCGATGCCTCGATCCGATGATGAATCGTTCCTCCGCCGTCTCCGGCGAGATCATGTTGTTCGGAGTCAGGGTCGTGGTTGATTCGATGAGGAAGAGTGTTCTCTGTTTTGCCCCCCGTTTTTTTTCCTTTCTCCCTTTTTTCTCTGGTTCGTTTCTCTAGCCTTGGGCCTGTACTATTTGTTACTCTTGGCACATCTTGTGCTTTATATATACAAGTTTGGCTCAGCTTAAAAGATATTCAAGCTTTTCATTAATTTCCCCGGTGGTTCTCTCAAGTGAGAAAAGATTGATTTTTTTTTCTCCAAGCTAAAAAAAGATTCAAGTTTTTTGTCTGTTGCTCTTACTTGCATTCGTTATTCCTTGTTTTTAGGTTTGATTGTTTGGTTTTCTTCACAAACATCAATTAATCTCTTCTCTTTTTTCATGGCCTTTCGTTATTGCTTCATGATCTTCATAAAGTTTTGAATTTTGAATGAATTTCCGGAATTGTGTTCAGAAATTACTAGGTTTATGTTCATAAAGTTTTGATTTTTGAATGCATTTTCATCTATTTTTGTTCATCTTCATGTCTTGTGATGTGCGATTTATGGATCTCCTCTTGATCAGTGAAAGAGAACGAAAATGGAAGACAAAAAGGGTGATGTTTGGGTTCCTCCTCTCTGAAAGATTAAGAAGTGTGAGATTAGGGTTTACTGGTGTGTTAAATATGAACCAAGAACAGTAGAAGATGAACAAGCAATGTCTGTTTCAATCTTCAAACTAAATCTCACTCATGGTAAAAATTCATATTAACCAGAGGAAACTTTCTAACAATTGCTAAAAAACCATTTTCAAATTTAATATCATAATTTAATTCGAATTTATAGAAAAAACAGAAATTGATGGAAAATAAAAAATCTGGTATAATAATTGTCACATGTCTCTTTCCTATTTGATATACCACATAGAGGCACTACACCCACATTTTCCCACAGGCAACACATAATTCTCCAATTTAATTATATCGTTGTTTAGACTTGAGAATTTGGGAGGAATCTCTCTTGGTCGTGATAGATAATCTTAGCGTTTAGAGTAGTTGTTGTCCCTGAGGTCATTGCAGAGCTTCCAAGTTCCGGGACATAGGAAACACTTGCAAAAGAAACTTTGTCGCTCAAGTCAGCGCAACTGTTGGGAGAGAATATTAGAAACTCAGTTAGAACTCAAGTTTAAATGCTAATGATGAATAGTATATTACGTAAATGAGATATAACTTATATTTATAGGGTCGGAGCTCATGAGGACTGTCTCTACAAGTGTGTGAGAGACCCTTTAAGCTAGGCAGATGGTGATATGGTCGTTCTACCTTAGTTCATTGTGTCTCAGCCTTCAAGCGACTGAGCGGACATTGGCCGAGCTGAATGCTTCTTCCCGAGTCATTAGCTCAGTCTTATGGTGAATGCTTTAACGCTTGCCTTTTGGTCAGCTGAGAAGTTTGATCCTCAAACCAAGTGGCTTAGAAGCCTGTCAAAACAATTACAATACTAGTTTAGTATAAAAGTTTACATTGAGATGAGAGAATCACTAAATACTAATGACATCCACCAACATCGGCTTCCGACTTTTGTGAAGTATTTTACTGTCACAGAATGTTGCATACCTCTTAAAAACTTCATGAAAGTGGGTGTCACCCACTTGTTAAAAAAACATATGATAATTGTTCATGTATGATTCCTTAAGTAAGGTATTGAGGTTGAGTAATGTGTATGAAAAAAAATTGTTTGAAGTCTTATTGTTATATATATATTTCTTACTTAAATAAGATTGTCTTATTTGGAAGATACATGTGTTAAGAGAAAGAAAAAAAACTCTTAAATTAAAGATGAATTTGGTACAAAATATGGTTAAAAAAATTGTTTGAAATCTTATTGTTATATAGATATTTCTCACTTATCTTTTTTATTTCTATCTTTCTTAAGCTACAGTGTAGAGTACGGTGTGATTGTATTACTTTCCACATTATAAAAAGAAAAATGATGAATGGACGTTGGGTTTATGTAAGATATGCTTTTTTTTGAAAGTCATGTAAGATATGCTTTGATTAGGCTCAAGCGTCATGCTCCATTCCAATAGATTTGTTATGCTGTGGCAGTGCAGCTCTTATCATATAATGTGGGTATATTCTGTGCCGGCCTCGTGCCCCCTTATTCCAATTAACTAGCTGATTTTATTTTTCCCATTTTAGTGTGCCGCCTCTACTCCAAAGTTCCAATTGCCTAATAATAGATATATTGTGGAAAAACTTTTCTATGATTAAGAACTAGAGTGTTTCATTGGTGGATACTAGAATCACATTTTCTTACCAATCAACCTCATTACAGCCTATGATCCTTCCGCAATTTGCAGTATTGCGGAATCGAAATAAGAATTTTGGTTTACAGTATATTTCCGGAATAATTATTCAAAGGTATAAACAATGATCAAAGTGACGTTAATGGTTCGTGTGGTGACCGAGGGTCAAGATAAATATTCAAGATTGATAGAATAAAATAAGAATTAGATAAAAGTGAGATAATATATTTGAGTATGAGGATGTATAAGAATGATGATTTTATATTAAAAGTTAAAAACAAATGACATTTACATCTAACTATGAATGATTTTGTACATAATTAACCTTTACATCTAATTATGAATAATTTTGTACATCTGTATAGCGTTAGTTGTACTTCGGGTATATGCACTTTGGTCTTTGGCGATTTGGGACTGCCAATATATATAATCCATCAGAAATGCATTTTCACGTTTCTTTTAATAACTTTGCAAGTTAGACGCTCCTGAACTACCACAAACTCACATATTAATTGCATGTACAATGACATGAGCGTATATGTACAAGAACTGTAAAATTATTCATATGGAATAAATATATATATTTATTAATTTTTTTTATTGATGAGAGAAAACACTTTCAGATTATGCGCTAGCAGAGATCCACTCCCACATAGAAACGCTGTGAATTATTAAAAAAAGGGTTGTCCACCAATTGAAATTTAACTAGACGTACACAACGTAAAATATATTATGAAAACTGCATATTCATTTTCTGCCGGACCGGACCGGCCGGTTCGACCGATTAAACCGGGAACCGGCCTCCTGTCAGGTCAGAAACATGGCAATAACCGAGGAAGTAAAAAACCGGAGGTGAACCGGTAAAACCGGCGCGAAACCGGGAAAATCGGTAAATACCGGTGGTTCAGCGGTTATAACCGGTTCAGTAAAGGATAGCCAACGACGTCGTTTTTCAGATTTGAGATTTACACAAATGGCGAAAACTGAAATCACTCTCCTTGGTCAAGCAGGGTGCGTCCTCAATGTTGCAGGGGGTGCATCTAAGACACTGTTGGAAGAAATCGCATTGGTATTTTGGTTGATACAGAGGGAGTCAAGGAGATAGAGAAGAAGAGAGAGAGAGTTGGTGCCATTGAGGGGTGTTGTTTGTTTCAGACTTCAGTTTGTGCAAATCACTGACGGCACAAGGAGATAAGATGCTAAGGTTTGAGGAAGTGATTTTTCTTCTTAAAGTCTAAAATTTAATGTCCTTCAAATTTGTTTTTTTAATCAATGTAAAAGGCTTGTTGTGCACTTGTGCGTTGGAAGTTTGCAATCTCAAATGCTTGGTTGATAACGTGTTTTGGTACTGCAGGAGAGAGGACTTGAATTTCATAATGAAAATTCAATATCATCATTAATGGACCTTTGAATACGATGAGATTTGTTTTAAAAAAAAGAGAGAAAAATGAGATTTGATGCATGAATTTAGGAGAATGGTTTTAAAATCAAATTCTCTTTTTTCTCCAGCGGAAAATCAAATTCTCTTGGTCAACTTTAAAGTAAAATTTAAAAAAACACTATTGTTTAATATATAGCGGTAATACTGGTTGGACCACGGTTCATATACGGTTGAACCAATAAACTTTGAACCGGTGCCCTCACCGATTTAATCACCGGTCCGGTTTTAATAACCTTGAAAATTAGTATTCTTGCGTGGTTACAAAATATTTTTAAGAATATAATCATGTAACTTAGGGTAAAAAAAATAGATTCCGCCGTGTCGGCAAATGCTAGCTATAAGACTCAAGAGAGATGTTGAATAAACGAATCCCAAATAGTCCTTTAACAAATAATAAGATCTAAAATATGGAAGTGACATTTACTCTTTAGAGCTTTAATGGAAGTTGATCTTGTAGGGTGACGGTAATGTGAAGTAGTGGTGCAATTGTTTACGTATAAAATAAACAAACATATTCAAAAGAGCAATTTTGAGACTTTTAACAAAAGTTTTATCGTGCCCTTTAAGTTTAGTAGTTTATGGATGTGTTTGGTCTTAAAAATTTAGTATTAACACTTATATATGACATGCTTAGCTAAATGACTTGATGTTGATGTCTATGAAGCTTGTAATGGTGAGACACAATAAAGTAAAGAAATCCAAATCTGGCATAGAAATTTCTTGCCATTGGTGAAAAAAATCACGTCAGTAAAAACATACAGTGATCATGACAAATTGATGAGCAATATTTTACCCATTTTATATAGCTTTAATTCGTCATTATTAATGATTATTCGTAATTAATTGACCTTGCTTGACAGAGATTT